>NC_091421.1:1454590-2909181 GCF_032191515.1 Phaenicophaeus curvirostris | reverse complement strand
GCAAGGCAAGGCAACGTAAAGCAAGGAAACGTAAAGCAAGGCAACGTAAAGCAAGGCAATGCAAGGCAACGTAAATCAAGGCAACGTAAAGCAAGGCAAGGAAACGTAAAGCAAGGCAACGTAAAGCAAGGCAAGGCAAGGCAACGTAAAGCAAGGCAACGTAAAGCAAGGCAACGAAAAGCACGGCAAGGCAAGGCAACGTAAAGCAAGGCAACGTAAAGAAAGGAAAGGCAACGTAAAGCAAGGGAAGGCAAGGCAACGTAAAACAAGGCAACGTAAAGCACGGCAACTAAAAGCAAGGCAAGGCAACGTAAAGCAAGGCAACGTAAAGCAAGGGAAGGCAACGTAAAGCAAGGCAACGTAAAGCAAGGCAAGGTAAAGCAAGGCAAGGTAAAGCAAGGCAAGTTAAAGCAAGGCAAGGTAAAGCAAGGCAATTCAAGGCAAAGTAAAGCAAGGCAAGGTAAATCAAGGCAACGTAAAGCAAGGCAACTTAAAGCAAGGCAACGTAAAACAAGGCAATGCAAGGCAACGTAAAGCAAGGCAACGTAAAGCAAGGCAAGGCAAGGCAACGTAAAGAAAGGCAAGGAAAAGCAAGGCAAGGTAAAGCAAGGGAAGGCAAGGCAAGGCAAAGCAAGGCAACGTAAAGAAAAGCAACGTAAAGCACGGCAACTTAAAGCAAGGCAACGTAAAGCAAGGCAAGGTAAAGCAAGGCAAGGCAAAGCAAAGCAAGGCAACGTAAAGCAAGGCAACGTAAAGCAAGGCAAGGCAAGGCAACCTAAAGCAAGGCAACGTAAAGCAAGGCAAGGCAAGGCAACGTAAAGCAAGGCAAGATAAAGCAAGGCAACGTAAAGCAAGGCAAGGCAAGGCAACGTAAAGCAAGGCAATGTAAATCAAGGCAAGGCAAGGCAACATAAAGCAAGCCAACGTAAAGCAAGGCAAGGTGAAGCAAGGCAACGTAAATCAAGGCAAGGCAAGGCAACGTAAAGCAAGGCAACGTAAAGCAAGGCAACGTAAAGCAAGGCAAGGCAAGGCAACGTAAAGCAAGGCAACGTAAAGCAAGGCAAGGCAAGGCAACGTAAATCAAGGCAAAGTAAAGCAAAGCAACGTAAAGCAAGGCAACGTAAAGCAAGGCAAGTCAAGGCAACGTAAAGCAAGGCAACGTAAAGCAAGGCAAGGCAACGTAAAGCAAGGCAACGTAAAGCAAGGCAATGTAAAGCAAGGCAAGGCAAGGCAACGTTAAGCAAGGCAAGGTAAAGCAAGGCAACGTAAAGCAAGGCAAGGCAAGGCAACGTAAAGCAAGGCAAAGTAAAGCAAGGCTACGTAATGCAAGCCAAGGCAAGGCAACGTAAAGCAAGGCAACGTAAAGCAAGGCAACGTAAAGCAAGGCAAGGCAACGTAAAGCAAGGCAACGTAAAGCAAGGCAAGGCAAGGAAACGTAAAGGAAGGCAACGTAAAACAAGTCAACGTAATGCAAGCCAAGGCAAGGCAGCGTAAAGCAAGGCAACGTAAAGCAAGGCAACGTAAAGCAAGGCAAGGCAACGTAAAGCAAGGCAACGTAAAGCAAGGCAACGTAAAGCAAGGCAAGGCAACGTAAAGCAAGGCAACATAAAGCAAGGCAACGTAAAGCAAGGCAAGGCAAGGCAACGTAAATCAAGGCAAGGCAAGGCAACGTAAAGCAAGGCAACGTAAAGCAAGGCAACGTAAAGCAAGGCAACGTAAAGCAAGGCAAGGCAAGGCAACGTAAAGCAAGGCAACGTAAAGCAAGGCAAGGCAACGTAAAGCAAGGCAACGTAAAGCAAGGCAAGACACGGCAACGTAAAGCAAGGCAACGTAAAGCAAGGCAACGAAAAGCACGGCAAAGCAAGGCAAGGTAAAGAAAGGCATCGTAAAGAAAGGAAAGGCAACGTAAAGCAAGGGAAGGCAAGGCAACGTAAAACAAGGCAAGGCAACGTAAAGCAAGGCATCGTAAAGCAAGGGAAGGCAACGTAAAGCAAGGCAACGTAAAGCATGGCAACGTAAAACAAAGAAAGGCAAGGCAAAGTAAAGCAAGGGAACGTAAAGCAAGGCAACGTAAAGAAAGGCAACGTAAGGCAAGGCATTGTAAAGCAAGGCAACTTAAAGCAATGCAACGTAAAGCAAGGCAAGGCAAGGCAACGTAAAGCAAGGCAACGTAAAGCAAGGCAAGGCAAGGCAACGTAAAGCAAGGCAACGTAAATCAAGGCAACGCAAAGCAAGGCAAGAAAAGGCAACGTAAAGCAAGGCAACGTAAAGCAAGGCAACGTAAAGCAAGGCAAGGCAAGGCAACGTAAAGCAAGGCAACGTAAAGCAAGGCAACGTAAAGCAAGGCAACGTAAAGCAAGTAAAAACAAGGCAACGTAAAGCAAGGCAACGTAAAGCAAGGCAAAGTAAAGCAAGGCAAGGCAAGACAACGTAAAGCAAGTCAACGTAAAGCAAGGCAACGTAAAGCAAGGCAAGGCAAGGCAACGTAAAGCAAAGCAATGTAAAGCAAGGCAACGTAAAGCAAGGCAAGGCAAGGCAACGTAAATCAAGGCAACGTAAAGCAAGGCAAGGCAAGGCAACGTGAAGCAAGGTAACGTAAAGCAAGGCAAGGCAAGGCAACGTAAAGCAAGGCAAGGCAAGGCAAGGCAATGTAAAGCAAGGCAAGGTAAGGCAACGTAAAGCAAGGCAACATAAAGCAAGGCAACGTAAAGCAAGGCAAGGCAAGACAACGTAAAGCAAGGCAACGTAAAGCAAGGCAACGTAAAGCAAGTCAACGTAAAGCAAGGCAACGTAAAGCAAGGCAAGGCAAGGCAAGGCAAGGCAACGTAAAGCAAGGCAACGTAAAGCGAGGCAACGTAAAGCAAGGCAAGGCAAGGCAACGTAAAACAAGGCAACGTAAAGCAAGGCAAGGTAAAGCAAGGCAAGGAAAGGCAAGGCAAAGCAAGGCAACGTAAAGCAAGGCAACGTAAAGCAAGGCAAGGCAAGGCAACGTAAAGGAAGGCAAGGAAAATCATGGCAAGGTAAAGCAAGGCAAGGCAAGGTAAGGCAAAGAAAGAGAACGTAAAACAAGGCAACGTAAAGCAAGGCAACGTAAATCAAGGCAAGGTAAAGCAAGGCAAGGCAAGGCAACGTAATGCAAGGCAAGGTAAAGGAAGGAAACGTAAAGCAAGGAAAGGCAAGGCAAGGTAAAGCAAGGCAAGGTAAAGCAAGGCAACGTAAAGCAAGGCAACGTAAAGCAAGGCAAGGCAAGGCAACGTAAAGCAAGGTAACGTAAAGCAAGGCACCGTAAAGCAAGGCAACGTAAAGCAAGGCAAGGCAAGACAACGTAAAGCAAGGCAACGTAAAGCAAGGCAACGTAAAGAAAGGCAAGACAAGGCAACGTAAATCAAGGCAACGTAAAGCAAGGCAAGGTAAAGCAAGGCAAGGTAAAGCAAGGCAAGTTAAAGCAAGGCAAGGTAAAGCAAGGCAATGCAAGGCAAATTAAGCAAGGCAAGGTAAAGCAAGGCAACGTAAAGCAAGGCAACTTAAAGCAAGGCAACGTAAAACAAGGCAATGCAAGGCAACGTAAAGCAAGGCAACGTAAAGCAAGGCAACGTAAAGCAAGGCAAGGCAAGGCAACGTAAAGAAAGGCAAGGAAAAGCAAGGCAAGGTAAAGCAAGGGAAGGCAAGGCAAGGCAAAGCAAGGCAACGTAAAGAAAAGCAACGTAAAGCACGTCAACTTAAAGCAAGGCAACGTAAAGCAAGGCAAGGTAAAGCAAGGCAAGGCAATGCAAAGCAAGGCAACGTAAAGCAAGGCAACGTAAAGCAAGGCAAGGCAAGGCAACCTAAAGCAAGGCAACGTAAAGCAAGGCAAGGCAAGGCAACGTAAAGCAAGGCAAGATAAAGCAAGGCAACGTAAAGCAAGGCAAGGCAAGGCAACGTAAAGCAAGGCAATGTAAATCAAGGCAAGGCAAGGCAACATAAAGCAAGCCAACGTAAAGCAAGGCAAGGTGAAGCAAGGCAACGTAAATCAAGGCAAGGCAAGGCAACGTAAAGCAAGGCAACGTAAAGCAAGGCAACGTAAAGCAAGGCAAGGCAAGGCAACGTAAAGCAAGGCAACGTAAAGCAAGGCAAGGCAAGGCAACGTAAATCAAGGCAAAGTAAACAAAGCAACGTAAAGCAAGGCAACGTAAAGCAAGGCAAGTCAAGGCAACGTAAAGCAAGGCAACGTAAAGCAAGGCAAGGCAACGTAAAGCAAGGCAACGTAAAGCAAGGCAACGTAAAACAAGGCAAGGCAACGTAAAGCAAGGCAACGTAAAGCAAGGCAATGTAAAGCAAGGCAAGGCAAGGCAACGTTAAGCAAGGCAAGGTAAAGCAAGGCAACGTAAAGCAAGGCAAGGCAAGGCAACGTAAAGCAAGGCAACGTAAAGCAAGGCTACGTAATGCAAGCCAAGGCAAGGCAACGTAAAGCAAGGCAACGTAAAGCAAGGCAACGTAAAGCAAGGCAACGTAAAGCAAGGCAAGGCAACGTAAAGCAAGGCAACGTAAAGCTAGGCAAGGCAAGGCAACGTAAAGCAAGGCAAAGTAAAGCAAGGCTACGTAATGCAAGCCAAGGCAAGGCAACGTAAAGCAAGGCAACGTAAAGCAAGGCAACGTAAAGCAAGGCAAGGCAACGTAAAGCAAGGCAACGTAAAGCTAGGCAAGGCAAGGAAACGTAAAGGAAGGCAACGTAAAACAAGTCAACGTAATGCAAGCCAAGGCAAGGCAGCGTAAAGCAAGGCAACGTAAAGCAAGGCAACGTAAAGCAAGGCAAGGCAACGTAACGCAAGGCAACGTAAAGCAAGGCAACGTAAAGCAAGGCAAGGCAACGTAAAGCAAGGCAGCATAAAGCAAGGCAACGTAAAGCAAGGCAAGGCAAGGCAACGTAAATCAAGGCAAGGCAAGGCAACGTAAAGCAAGGCAACGTAAAGCAAGGCAACGTAAAGCAAGGCAACGTAAAGCAAGGCAAGGCAAGGCAACGTAAAGCAAGGCAACGTAAAGCAAGGCAACGTAAATCAAGGCAATGCAAGGCAACGTAAATCAAGGCAACGTAAAGCAAGGCAAGGCAACGTAAAGCAAGGCAACGTAAAGCAAGGCAACGTAAAGCAAGGCAAGGCAAGGCAACGTAAGCAAGGCAACGTAAAGCAAGGCAACGAAAAGCACGGCAAGGCAAGGCAACGTAAAGAAAGGCAACGTAAAGAAAGGAAAGGCAACGTAATGCAAGGGAAGGCAAGGCAACGTAAAACAAGGCAACGTAAAGCACGGCAACGTAAAGCAAGGCAAGGCAACGTAAAGCAAGGCAACGTAAAGCAAGGGAAGGCAACGTAAAGCAAGGCAACGTAAAGCATGGCAACGTAAAACAAAGCAAGGCAAGGCAAAGTAAAGCAAGGGAACGTAAAGCAAGGCAACGTAAAGAAAGGCAACGTAAGGCAAGGCATTGTAAAGCAAGGCAACTTAAAGCAATGCAACGTAAAGCAAGGCAAGGCAAGGCAACGTAAAGCAAGGCAACGTAAAGCAAGGCAAGGCAAGGCAACGTAAAGCAAGGCAACGTAAATCAAGGCAACGTAAAGCAAGGCAAGAAAAGGCAACGTAAAGCAAGGCAACGTAAAGCAAGGCAACGTAAAGCAAGGCAAGGAAAGGCAACGTAAAGCAAGGCAACGTAAAGCAAGGCAACGTAAAGCAAGGCAACGTAAAGCAAGTAAAAACAAGGCAACGTAAAGCAAGGCAACGTAAAGCAAGGCAAAGTAAAGCAAGGCAAGGCAAGACAACGTAAAGCAAGTCAACGTAAAGCAAGGCAACGTAAAGCAAGGCAAGGCAAGGCAACGTAAAGAAAAGCAATGTAAAGCAAGGCAACGTAAAGCAATGCAAGGCAAGGCAACGTAAAGCAAGGCAACGTAAAGCAAGGCAAGGCAAGGCAACGTAAATCAAGGCAACGTAAAGAAAGGCAAGACAAGGCAACGTGAAGCAAGGTAACGTAAAGCAAGGCAAGGCAAGGCAACGTAAAGCAAGGCAAGGCAAGGCAAGGCAATGTAAAGCAAGGCAAGGTAAGGCAACGTAAAGCAAGGCAACGTAAAGCAAGGCAACGTAAATCAAGGCAAGGCAAGGCAACGTAAAGCAAGGCAACGTAAAGCAAGGCAACGTAAAGCACGTCAACATAAAGCAAGGCAACGTAAAGCAAGGCAAGGCAAGGCAAGGCAAGGCAACGTAAAGCAAGGCAACGTAAAGCAAGGCAACGTAAAGCAAGGCAAGGCAAGGCAACGTAAAGGAAGGCAAGGAAAATCATGGCAAGGTAAAGCAAGGCAAGGCAAGGTAAGGCAAAGAAAGAGAACGTAAAGCAAGGCAACGTAAAGCAAGGCAACGTAAATCAAGGCAAGGTAAAGCAAGGCAAGGCAAGGCAACGTAATGCAAGGCAAGGTAAAGGAAGGAAACGTAAAGCAAGGAAAGGCAAGGCAAGGTAAAGCATGGCAAGGTAAAGCAAGCAACGTAAAGCAAGGCAACGTAAAGCAAGGCAAGGCAAGGCAACGTAAAGCAAGGTAACGTAAAGCAAGGCACCGTAAAGCAAGGCAACGTAAAGCAAGGCAAGGCAAGACAACGTAAAGCAAAGCAACGTAAAGCAAGGCAACGTAAAGAAAGGCAAGACAAGGCAACGTAAAGCAAGGCAACGTAAAGCAAGGCAAGGTAAAGCAAGGCAAGGTAAAGCAAGGCAAGTTAAAGCAAGGCAAGGTAAAGCAAGGCAATGCAAGGCAAAGTAATGCAAGGCAAGGTAAAGCAAGGCAACGTAAAGCAAGGCAACTTAAAGCAAGGCAACGTAAAACAAGGCAATGCAAGGCAACGTAAAGCAAGGCAACGTAAAGCAAGGCAAGGCAAGGCAACCTAAAGCAAGGCAACGTAAAGCAAGGCAAGGCAAGGCAACGTAAAGCAAGGCAAGATAAAGCAAGGCAACGTAAAGCAAGGCAAGGCAAGGCAACGTAAAGCAAGGCAATGTAAATCAAGGCAAGGCAAGGCAACATAAAGCAAGCCAATGTAAAGCAAGGCAAGGTGAAGCAAGGCAACGTAAATCAAGGCAAGGCAAGGCAAGGTAAAGCAAGGCAACGTAAAGCAAGGCAACGTAAAGCAAGGCAAGGCAAGGCAACGTAAAGCAAGGCAACGTAAAGCAAGGCAAGGCAAGGCAACGTAAATCAAGGCAAAGTAAAGCAAAGCAACGTAAAGCAAGGCAACGTAAAGCAAGGCAAGTCAAGGCAACGTAAAGCAAGGCAACGTAAAGCAAGGCAAGGCAATGTAAAGCAAGGCAACGTAAAGCAAGGCAACGTAAAATAAGGCAAGGCAACGTAAAGCAAGGCAACGTAAAGCAAGGCAATGTAAAGCAAGGCAAGGCAAGGCAACGTTAAGCAAGGCAACGTAAAGCAAGGCAACGTAAACCAAGGCAAGGCAAGGCAACATAAAGCAAGGCAAAGTAAAGCAAGGCTACGTAATGCAAGCCAAGGCAAGGCAACGTAAAGCAAGGCAACGTAAAGCAAGGCAACGTAAAGCAAGGCAAGGCAACATAAAGCAAGGCAACGTAAAGCTAGGCAAGGCAAGGAAACGTAAAGGAAGGCAACGTAAAACAAGTCAACGTAATGCAAGCCAAGGCAAGGCAGCGTAAAGCAAGGCAACGTAAAGCAAGGCAACGTAATGCAAGCCAAGGCAACGTAACGCAAGGCAACGTAAAGCAGGGCAACGTAAAGCAAGGCAAGGCAACGTAAAGCAAGGCAACGTAAAACAAGGCAACATAAAGCAAGGCAACGTAAAGCAAGGCAAGGCAAGGCAACGTAAATCAAGGCAAGGCAAGGCAACTTAAAGCAAGGCAACGTAAAGCAAGGCAACGTAAAGCAAGGCAACGTAAAGCAAGGCAACGTAAAGCAAGGCAAGGCAAGGCAACGTAAAGCAAGGCAACGTAAAGCAAGGCAACGTAAAGCAAGGCAATGCAAGGCAACGTAAATCAAGGCAACGTAAAGCAAGGCAAGGCAACGTAAAGCAAGGCAACGTAAAGCAAGGCAACGTAAAGCAAGGCAAGGCAAGGCAACGTAAAGCAAGGCAACGTAAAGCAAGGCAACGAAAAGCACGGCAAGGCAAGGCAACGTAAAGAAAGGCAACGTAAAGAAAGGAAAGGCAACGTAAAGCAAGGGAAGGCAAGGCAACGTAAAACAAGGCAACGTAAAGCACGGCAACGTAAAGCAAGGCAAGGCAACGTAAAGCAAGGCAACGTAAAGCAAGGGAAGGCAACGTAAAGCAAGGCAACGTAAAGCATGGCAACGTAAAACAAAGAAAGGCAAGGCAAAGTAAAGCAAGGGAACGTAAAGCAAGGCAACGTAAAGAAAGGCAACGTAAGGCAAGGCATTGTAAAGCAAGGCAACTTAAAGCAATGCAACGTAAAGCAAGGCAAGGCAAGGCAACGTAAAGCAAGGCAACGTAAATCAAGGCAACGTAAAGCAAGGCAAGGCAAGGCAACGTAAAGCAAGGCAACGTAAAGCAAGGCAACATAAAGCAAGGCAAGGCAAGGCAACGTAAAGCAAGGCAACGTAAAGCAAGGCAACGTAAAGCAAGGCAACGTAAAGCAAGTAAAAACAAGGCAACGTAAAGCAAGGCAACGTAAAGCAAGGCAAAGTAAAGCAAGGCAAGGCAAGACAACGTAAAGCAAGTCAACGTAAAGCAAGGCAACGTAAAGCAAGGCAAGGCAAGGCAACGTAAACAAAGCAATGTAAAGCAAGGCAACGTAAAGCAATGCAAGGCAAGGCAACGTAAAGCAAGGCAACGTAAAGCAAGGCAAGGCAAGGCAACGTAAATCAAGGCAACGTAAAGCAAGGCAAGGCAAGGCAACGTGAAGCAAGGTAACGTAAAGCAAGGCAAGGCAAGGCAACGTAAAGCAAGGCAAGGCAAGGCAAGGCAATGTAAAGCAAGGCAAGGTAAGGCAACGTAAAGCAAGGCAACATAAAGCAAGGCAACGTAAAGCAAGGCAAGGCAAGGCAACGTAAAGCAAGGCAACGTAAAGCAAGGCAACGTAAAGGAAGTCAACGTAAAGCAAGGCAACGTAAAGCAAGGCAAGGCAAGGCAAGGCAACGTAAAGCAAGGCAACGTAAAGCGAGGCAACGTAAAGCAAGGCAAGGCAAGGCAACGTAAAACAAGGCAACGTAAAGCAAGGCAAGGTAAAGCAAGGCAAGGAAAGGCAAGGCAAAGCAAGGCAACGTAAAGCAAGGCAACGTAAAGCAAGGCAAGGCAAGGCAACGTAAAGGAAGGCAAGGAAAATCATGGCAAGGTAAAGCAAGGCAAGGCAAGGTAAGGCAAAGAAAGAGAACGTAAAGCAAGGCAACGTAAAGCAAGGCAACGTAAATCAAGGCAAGGTAAAGCAAGGAAAGGCAAGGCAAGGTAAAGCAAGGCAAGGTAAAGCAAGGCAACGTAAAGCAAGGCAACGTAAAGCAAGGCAAGGCAAGGCAACGTAAAGCAAGGTAACGTAAAGCAAGGCACCGTAAAGCAAGGCAACGTAAAGCAAGGCAAGGCAAGACAACGTAAAGCAAGGCAACGTAAAGCAAGGCAACGTAAAGAAAGGCAAGACAAGGCAACGTAAATCAAGGCAAGGTAAAGCAAGGCAAGGTAAAGCAAGGCAAGGTAAAGCAAGGCAAGTTAAAGCAAGGCAAGGTAAAGCAAGGCAATGCAAGGCAAAGTAAAGCAAGGCAAGGTAAAGCAAGGCAACGTAAAGCAAGGCAACTTAAAGCAAGGAAACGTAAAACAAGGCAATGCAAGGCAACGTAAAGCAAGCCAACGTAAAGCAAGGCAACGTAAAGGAAGTCAATGTAAAGCAAGGCAACGTAAAGAAAGGCAAGGAAAAGCAAGGCAAGGTAAAGCAAGGGAAGGCAAGGCAAGGCAAAGCAAGGCAACGTAAAGAAAAGCAACGTAAAGCACGTCAACTTAAAGCAAGGCAACGTAAAGCAAGGCAAGGTAAAGCAAGGCAAGGCAATGCAAAGCAAGGCAACGTAAAGCAAGGCAACGTAAAGCAAGGCAAGGCAAGGCAACGTAAAGCAAGGCAATGTAAATCAAGGCAAGGCAAGGCAACATAAAGCAAGCCAACGTAAAGCAAGGCAAGGTGAAGCAAGGCAACGTAAATCAAGGCAAGGCAAGGCAACGTAAAGCAAGGCAACGTAAAGCAAGGCAACGTAAAGCAAGGCAAGGCAAGGCAATGTAAAGCAAGGCAACGTAAAGCAAGGCAAGGCAAGGCAACGTAAATCAAGGCAAAGTAAAGCAAAGCAACGTAAAGCAAGGCAACGTAAAGCAAGGCAAGACAAGGCAACGTAAAGCAAGGCAACGTAAAGCAAGGCAAGGCAACGTAAAGCAAGGCAACGTAAAGCAAGGCAACGTAAAACAAGGCAAGGCAAAGTAAAGCAAGGCAACGTAAAGCAAGGCAATGTAAAGCAAGGCAAGGCAAGGCAACGTTAAGCAAGGCAAGGTAAAGCAAGGCAACGTAAAGCAAGGCAAGGCAAGGCAACGTAAAGCAAGGCAACGTAAAGCAAGGCTATGTAATGCAAGCCAAGGCAAGGCAACGTAAAGCAAGGCAACGTAAAGCAAGGCAACGTAAAGCAAGGCAAGGCAACGTAAAGCAAGGCAACGTAAAGCTAGGCAAGGCAAGGCAACGTAAAGCAAGGCAACGTAAAGCAAGGCAACGTAAAGCAAGGCAACGTAAAGCAAGTAAAAACAAGGCAACGTAAAGCAAGGCAACGTAAAGCAAGGCAAGGCAAGACAACGTAAAGCAAGTCAACGTAAAGCAAGGCAACGTAAAGCAAGGCAAGGCAAGGCAACGTAAACAAAGCAATGTAAAGCAAGGCAACGTAAAGCAATGCAAGGCAAGGCAACGTAAAGCAAGGCAACGTAAAGCAAGGCAAGGCAAGGCAACGTAAATCAAGGCAACGTAAAGCAAGGCAAGGCAAGGCAACGTGAAGCAAGGTAACGTAAAGCAAGGCAAGGCAAGGCAACGTAAAGCAAGGCAAGGCAAGGCAAGGCAATGTAAAGCAAGGCAAGGTAAGGCAACGTAAAGCAAGGCAACATAAAGCAAGGCAACGTAAAGCAAGGCAAGGCAAGGCAACGTAAAGCAAGGCAACGTAAAGCAAGGCAACGTAAAGGAAGTCAACGTAAAGCAAGGCAACGTAAAGCAAGGCAAGGCAAGGCAAGGCAACGTAAAGCAAGGCAACGTAAAGCGAGGCAACGTAAAGCAAGGCAAGGCAAGGCAACGTAAAACAAGGCAACGTAAAGCAAGGCAAGGTAAAGCAAGGCAAGGAAAGGCAAGGCAAAGCAAGGCAACGTAAAGCAAGGCAACGTAAAGCAAGGCAAGGCAAGGCAACGTAAAGGAAGGCAAGGAAAATCATGGCAAGGTAAAGCAAGGCAAGGCAAGGTAAGGCAAAGAAAGAGAACGTAAAGCAAGGCAACGTAAAGCAAGGCAACGTAAATCAAGGCAAGGTAAAGCAAGGAAAGGCAAGGCAAGGTAAAGCAAGGAAAGGTAAAGCAAGGCAACGTAAAGCAAGGCAACGTAAAGCAAGGCAAGGCAAGGCAACGTAAAGCAAGGTAACGTAAAGCAAGGCACCGTAAAGCAAGGCAACGTAAAGCAAGGCAAGGCAAGACAACGTAAAGCAAGGCAACGTAAAGCAAGGCAACGTAAAGAAAGGCAAGACAAGGCAACGTAAATCAAGGCAAGGTAAAGCAAGGCAAGGTAAAGCAAGGCAAGGTAAAGCAAGGCAAGTTAAAGCAAGGCAAGGTAAAGCAAGGCAATGCAAGGCAAAGTAAAGCAAGGCAAGGTAAAGCAAGGCAACGTAAAGCAAGGCAACTTAAAGCAAGGAAACGTAAAACAAGGCAATGCAAGGCAACGTAAAGCAAGCCAACGTAAAGCAAGGCAACGTAAAGGAAGTCAATGTAAACCAAGGCAACGTAAAGAAAGGCAAGGAAAAGCAAGGCAAGGTAAAGCAAGGGAAGGCAAGGCAAGGCAAAGCAAGGCAACGTAAAGAAAAGCAACGTAAAGCACGTCAACTTAAAGCAAGGCAACGTAAAGCAAGGCAAGGTAAAGCAAGGCAAGGCAATGCAAAGCAAGGCAACGTAAAGCAAGGCAACGTAAAGCAAGGCAAGGCAAGGCAACGTAAAGCAAGGCAATGTAAATCAAGGCAAGGCAAGGCAACATAAAGCAAGCCAACGTAAAGCAAGGCAAGGTGAAGCAAGGCAACGTAAATCAAGGCAAGGCAAGGCAACGTAAAGCAAGGCAACGTAAAGCAAGGCAACGTAAAGCAAGGCAAGGCAAGGCAATGTAAAGCAAGGCAACGTAAAGCAAGGCAAGGCAAGGCAACGTAAATCAAGGCAAAGTAAAGCAAAGCAACGTAAAGCAAGGCAACGTAAAGCAAGGCAAGACAAGGCAACGTAAAGCAAGGCAACGTAAAGCAAGGCAAGGCAACGTAAAGCAAGGCAACGTAAAGCAAGGCAACGTAAAACAAGGCAAGGCAAAGTAAAGCAAGGCAACGTAAAGCAAGGCAATGTAAAGCAAGGCAAGGCAAGGCAACGTTAAGCAAGGCAAGGTAAAGCAAGGCAACGTAAAGCAAGGCAAGGCAAGGCAACGTAAAGCAAGGCAACGTAAAGCAAGGCTATGTAATGCAAGCCAAGGCAAGGCAACGTAAAGCAAGGCAACGTAAAGCAAGGCAACGTAAAGCAAGGCAAGGCAACGTAAAGCAAGGCAACGTAAAGCTAGGCAAGGCAAGGAAACGTAAAGGAAGGCAACGTAAAACAAGTCAACGTAATGCAAGCCAAGGCAAGGCAGCGTAAAGCAAGGCAACGTAAAGCAAGGCAAGGCAACGTAAAGCAAGGCAACGTAAAGCAAGGCAACGTAAAGCAAGGCAACGTAAAGCAAGGCAAGGCAACGTAAAGCAAGGCAACATAAAGCAAGGCAACGTAAAGCAAGGCAAGGCAAGGCAACGTAAATCAAGGCAAGGCAAGGCAACGTAAAGCAAGGCAACGTAAAGCAAGGCAACGTAAAGCAAGGCAACGTAAAGCAAGGCAAGGCAAGGCAACGTAAAGCAAGGAAACGTAAAGCAAGGCAACGTAAAGCAAGGCAATGCAAGGCAACGTAAATCAAGGCAACGTAAAGCAAGGCAAGGCAACGTAAAGCAAGGCAACGTAAAGCAAGGCAAGGCAAGGCAACGTAAAGCAAGGCAACGTAAAGCAAGGCAACGAAAAGCACGGCAAGGCAAGGCAACGTAAAGCAAGGCAACGTCAAGAAAGGAAAGGCAACGTAAAGCAAGGGAAGGCAAGGCAACGTAAAACAAGGCAACGTAAAGCACGGCAACGAAAAGCAAGGGAAGGCAACGTAAAGCAAGGCAACGTAAAGCAAGGCAAGGTAAAGCAAGGCAAGGTAAAGCAAGGCAAGTTAAAGCAAGGCAAGGTAAAGCAAGGCAATTCAAGGCAAAGTAAAGCAAGGCAAGGTAAAGCAAGGCAACGTAAAGCAAGGCAACTTAAAGCAAGGCAACATAAAACAAGGCAATGCAAGGCAACGTAAAGCACGGCAACGAAAAGCAAGGGAAGGCAACGTAAAGCAAGGCAATGTAAAGCAAGGCAAGGCAAGGCAACGTTAAGCAAGGCAAGGTAAAGCAAGGCAACGTAAAGCAAGGCAAGGCAAGGCAACGTAAAGCAAGGCAACGTAAAGCAAGGCTACGTAATGCAAGCCAAGGCAAGGCAACGTAAAGCAAGGTAACGTAAAGCAAGGCAACGTAAAGCAAGGCAAGGCAACGTAAAGCAAGGCAACGTAAAGCTAGGCAAGGCAAGGAAACGTATAGGAAGGCAACGTAAAACAAGTCAACGTAATGCAAGCCAAGGCAAGGCAGCGTAAAGCAAGGCAACGTAAAGCAAGGCAACGTAAAGCAAGGCAACGTAAAGCAAGGCAACGTAAAGCAAGGCAAGGCAACGTAAAGCAAGGCAACATAAAGCAAGGCAACGTAAAGCAAGGCAAGGCAAGGCAACGTAAATCAAGGCAAGGCAAGGCAACGTAAAGCAAGTCAACGTAAAGCAAGGCAACGTAAAGGAAGGCAACGTAAAGCAAGGCAAGGCAAGGCAACGTAAAGCAAGGAAACGTAAAGCAAGGCAACGTAAATCAAGGCAATGCAAGGCAACGTAAATCAAGGCAACGTAAAGCAAGGCAAGGCAACGTAAAGCAAGGCAACGTAAAGCAAGGCAAGGCAAGGCAACGTAAAGCAAGGCAACGTAAAGCAAGGCAACGAAAAGCACGGCAAGGCAAGGCAACGTAAAGCAAGGCAACGTAAAGAAAGGAAAGGCAACGTAAAGCAAGGGAAGGCAAGGCAACGTAAAACAAGGCAACGTAAAGCACGGCAACGAAAAGCAAGGCAAGGCATCGTAAAGCAAGGCAACGTAAAGCAAGGGAAGGCAACGTAAAGCAAGGCAACGTAAAGCAAGGCAAGGTAAAGCAAGGCAAGTTAAAGCAAGGCAAGGTAAAGCAAGGCAATTCAAGGCAAAGTAAAGCAAGGCAAGGTAAAGCAAGGCAACGTAAAGCAAGGCAACTTAAAGCAAGGCAACGTAAAACAAGGCAATGCAAGGCAACGTAAAGCAAGGCAACGTAAAGCAAGGCAAGGCAAGGCAACGTAAAGAAAGGCAAGGAAAAGCAAGGCAAGGTAAAGCAAGGGAAGGCAAGGCAAGGCAAAGCAAGGCAACGTAAAGAAAAGCAACGTAAAGCACGGCAACTTAAAGCAAGGCAACGTAAAGCAAGGCAAGGTAAAGCAAGGCAAGGCAAAGCAAAGCAAGGCAACGTAAAGCAAGGCAACGTAAAGCAAGGCAAGGCAAGGCAACCTAAAGCAAGGCAACGTAAAGCAAGGCAAGGCAAGGCAACGTAAAGCAAGGCAAGATAAAGCAAGGCAACGTAAAGCAAGGCAAGGCAAGGCAACGTAAATCAAGGCAATGTAAATCAAGGCAAGGCAAGGCAACATAAAGCAAGCCAACGTAAAGCAAGGCAAGTTGAAGCAAGGCAACGTAAATCAAGGCAAGGCAAGGCAACGTAAAGCAAGGCAACGTAAAGCAAGGCAACATAAAGCAAGGCAAGGCAAGGCAACGTAAAGCAAGGCAACGTAAAGCAAGGCAAGGCAAGGCAACGTAAATCAAGGCAAAGTAAAGCAAAGCAACGTAAAGCAAGGCAACGTAAAGCAAGGCAAGTCAAGGCAACGTAAAGCAAGGCAACGTAAAGCAAGGCAACGTAAAACAAGGCAAGGCAACGTAAAGCAAGGCAACGTAAAGCAAGGCAATGTAAAGCAAGGCAAGGCAAGGCAACGTTAAGCAAGGCAAGGTAAAGCAAGGCAACGTAAACCAAGGCAAGGCAAGGCAACGTAAAGCAAGGCAAAGTAAAGCAAGGCTACGTAATGCAAGCCAAGGCAAGGCAACGTAAAGCAAGGCAACGTAAAGCAAGGCAACGTAAAGCAAGGCAAGGCAACGTAAAGCAAGGCAACGTAAAGCAAGGCAAGGCAAGGAAACGTAAAGGAAGGCAACGTAAAACAAGTCAACGTAATGCAAGCCAAGGCAAGGCAGCGTAAAGCAAGGCAACGTAAAGCAAGGCAACGTAAAGCAAGGCAAGGCAACGTAAAGCAAGGCAACGTAAAGCAAGGCAACGTAAAGCAAGGCAAGGCAACGTAAAGCAAGGCAACATAAAGCAAGGCAACGTAAAGCAAGGCAAGGCAAGGCAACGTAAATCAAGGCAAGGCAAGGCAACGTAAAGCAAGGCAACGTAAAGCAAGGCAACGTAAAGCAAGGCAAGGCAAGGCAACGTAAAGCAAGGCAACGTAAAGCAAGGCAACGTAAAGCAAGGCAATGCAAGGCAACGTAAATCAAGGCAACGTAAAGCAAGGCAAGGCAACGTAAAGCAAGGCAACGTAAAGCAAGGCAACGTAAAGCAAGGCAAGGCACGGCAACGTAAAGCAAGGCAACGTAAAGCAAGGCAACGAAAAGCACGGCAAGGCAAGGCAAGGTAAAGAAAGGCATCGTAAAGAAAGGAAAGGCAACGTAAAGCAAGGGAAGGCAAGGCAACGTAAAACAAGGCAACGTAAAGCACGGCAACGTAAAGCAAGGCAAGGCAACGTAAAGCAAGGCAACGTAAAGCAAGGGAAGGCAACGTAAAGCAAGGCAACGTAAAGCATGGCAACGTAAAACAAAGAAAGGCAAGGCAAAGTAAAGCAAGGGAACGTAAAGCAAGGCAACGTAAAGAAAGGCAACGTAAGGCAAGGCATTGTAAAGCAAGGCAACTTAAAGCAATGCAACGTAAAGCAAGGCAAGGCAAGGCAACGTAAAGCAAGGCAACGTAAAGCAAGGCAAGGCAAGGCAACGTAAAGCAAGGCAACGTAAATCAAGGCAACGTAAAGCAAGGCAAGAAAAGGCAACGTAAAGCAAGGCAACGTAAAGCAAGGCAACGTAAAGCAAGGCAAGGCAAGGCAACGTAAAGCAAGGCAACGTAAAGCAAGGCAACGTAAAGCAAGGCAACGTAAAGCAAGTAAAAACAAGGCAACGTAAAGCAAGGCAACGTAAAGCAAGGCAAGGCAAGGCAACGTAAAGCAAGGTAACGTAAAGCAAGGCACCGTAAAGAAAGGCAACGTAAAGCAAGGCAAGGCAAGACAACGTAAAGCAAGGCAACGTAAAGCAAGGCAACGTAAAGAAAGGCAAGACAAGGCAACGTAAATCAAGGCAACGTAAAGCAAGGCAAGGTAAAGCAAGGCAAGGTAAAGCAAGGCAAGTTAAAGCAAGGCAAGGTAAAGCAAGGCAATGCAAGGCAAAGTAAAGCAAGGCAAGGTAAAGCAAGGCAACGTAAAGCAAGGCAACTTAAAGCAAGGCAACGTAAAACAAGGCAATGCAAGGCAACGTAAAGCAAGGCAACGTAAAGCAAGGCAACGTAAAGCAAGGCAAGGCAAGGCAACGTAAAGAAAGGCAAGGAAAAGCAAGGCAAGGTAAAGAAAGGGAAGGCAAGGCAAGGGAAAGCAAGGCAACGTAAAGAAAAGCAACGTAAAGCACGTCAACATAAAGCAAGGCAACGTAAAGCAAGGCAAGGTAAAGCAAGGCAAGGCAATGCAGAGCAAGGCAACGTAAAGCAAGGCAACGTAAAGCAAGGCAAGGCAAGGCAACCTAAAGGAAGGCAACGTAAAGCAAGGCAAGGCAAGGCAACGTAAAGCAAGGCAAGATAAAGAAAGGCAACGTAAAGCAAGGCAAGGCAAGGCAACGTAAAGCAAGGCAATGTAAATCAAGGCAAGGCAAGGCAACATAAAGCAAGCCAACGTAAAGCAAGGCAAGGTGAAGCAAGGCAACGTAAATCAAGGCAAGGCAAGGCAACGTAAAGCAAGGCAACGTAAAGCAAGGCAACGTAAAGCAAGGCAAGGCAAGGCAACGTAAAGCAAGGCAACGTAAAGCAAGGCAAGGCAAGGCAACGTAAATCAAGGCAAAGTAAACAAAGCAACGTAAAGCAAGGCAACGTAAAGCAAGGCAAGTCAAGGCAACGTAAAGCAAGGCAACGTAAAGCAAGGCAAGGCAACGTAAAGCAAGGCAACGTAAAGCAAGGCAACGTAAAACAAGGCAAGGCAACGTAAAGCAAGGCAACGTAAAGCAAGGCAATGTAAAGCAAGGCAGGGCAAGGCAACGTTAAGCAAGGCAAGGTAAAGCAAGGCAACGTAAAGCAAGGCAAGGCAAGGCAACGTAAAGCAAGGCAACGTAAAGCAAGGCTACGTAATGCAAGCCAAGGCAAGGCAACGTAAAGCAAGGCAACGTAAAGCAAGGCAACGTAAAGCAAGGCAAGGCAACTTAAAGCAAGGCAACGTAAAGCTAGGCAAGGCAAGGAAACGTAAAGGAAGGCAACGTAAAACAAGTCAACGTAATGCAAGCCAAGGCAAGGCAGCGTAAAGCAAGGCAACGTAAAGCAAGGCAACGTAAAGCAAGGCAACGTAAAGCAAGGCAAGGCAACGTAAAGCAAGGCAACATAAAGCAAGGCAACGTAAAGCAAGGCAAGGCAAGGCAACGTAAATCAAGGCAAGGCAAGACAACGTAAAGCAAGGCAACGTAAAGCAAGACAACGTAAAGCAAGGCAACGTAAAGCAAGGCAAGGCAAGGCAACGTAAAGCAAGGCAACGTAAAGCAAGGCAACGAAAAGCACGGCAAGGCAAGGCAACGTAAAGCAAGGCAACGTAAAGAAAGGAAAGGCAACGTAAAGCAAGGGAAGGCAAGGCAACGTAAAACAAGGCAACGTAAAGCACGGCAACGAAAAGCAAGGCAAGGCAACGTAAAGCAAGGCAACGTAAAGCAAGGGAAGGCAACGTAAAGCAAGGCAACGTAAAGCATGGCAACGTAAAACAAAGCAAGGCAAGGCAAAGTAAAGCAAGGGAACGTAAAGCAAGGCAACGTAAAGAAAGGCAACGTAAGGCAAGGCATTGTAAAGCAAGGCAACTTAAAGCAATGCAACGTAAAGCAAGGCAAGGCAAGGCTACGTAAAGCAAGGCAACGTAAAGCAAGTCAAGGCAAGGCAACGTAAACAAGGCAACGTAAATCAAGGCAACGTAAAGCAAGGCAAGAAAAGGCAACGTAAAGCAAGGCAACGTAAAGGAAGGCAAGGCAAGGCAACGTAAAGCAAGGCAACGTAAAGCAAGGCAACGTAAAGCAAGGCAACGTAAAGCAAGTAAAAACAAGGCAACGTAAAGCAAGGCAACGTAAAGCAAGGCAAAGTAAAGCAAGGCAAGGCAAGACAACGTAAAGCAAGTCAACGTAAAGCAAGGCAACGTAAAGCAAGGCAAGGCAAGGCAACGTAAAGCAAAGCAATGTAAAGCAAGGCACCGTAAAGCAATGCAAGGCAAGGCAACGTAAAGCAAGGCAACGTAAAGCAAGGCAAGGCAAGGCAACGTAAAGCAAGGCAACGTAAAGCAAGGGAAGGCAACGTAAGGGAAGGCAACGTAAAACAAGGTAACGTAAAGCAAGGCAACGTAAAGCGAGGTAAGGCAAGGCAACGTAAAGCAAGGCAACGTAAAGCACGGCAATGGAAGGTAACGTGAAGTAAGGCAAGGCAAGGCAATGTAAAGCAAGGCAACGTAAAGCAAGGCAACGTAAAGCAAGGCAACGTAAAGCAAGGCAAGGCAAGGCAACATAAAGCAAGGCAACGTAAAGCAAGGCAACGTAAAGCAAGGCAAGGCAAGGCAACGTAAAGCAAGGCAACGTAAAACAAGGCAAGTCAAGGCAACGTAAATCAAGGCAACGTAAAGCAAGGCAAGGCAAGGCAACGTAAAGCAAGGCAAGGCAAGGCAACGTAAAGCAAGGCAACGTAAAGCAATGCAAGGCAACGTAAAGCAAGGCAACGTAAATCAAGGCAACGTAAAGCAAGGCAAGGCAATGCAACGTAAAGCAAGGCAACGTAAAGCAAGTCAACGTAAAGCAAGGCAACGTAAAGCAAGGCAAGTCAAGGCAACGTAAAGCAACATAATGTAAAGCAAGGCAAGGCAAGGCAACGTAAATCAAGGCAAAGTAAAGCAAAGCAACGTAAAGCAAGGCAACGTAAAGCAAGGCAAGTCAAGGCAACGTAAAGCAAGGCAACGTAAAGCAAAGCAAGGCAACGTAAAGCAAGGCAAGTCAAGGCAACGTAAATCAAGGCAACGTAAAGCAAGGCAAGAAAAGGCAACGTAAAGCAAGGCAACGTAAAGGAAGGCAAGGCAAGGCAACGTAAAGCAAGGCAACGTAAAGCAAGGCAACGTAAAGCAAGGCAACGTAAAGCAAGTAAAAACAAGGCAACGTAAAGCAAGGCAACGTAAAGCAAGGCAAAGTAAAGCAAGGCAAGGCAAGACAACGTAAAGCAAGTCAACGTAAAGCAAGGCAACGTAAAGCAAGGCAAGGCAAGGCAACGTAAAGCAAAGCAATGTAAAGCAAGGCACCGTAAAGCAATGCAAGGCAAGGAAACGTAAAGCAAGGCAACGTAAAGCAAGGCAAGGCAAGGCAACGTAAAGCAAGGCAACGTAAAGCAAGGGAAGGCAACGTAAGGGAAGGCAACGTAAAACAAGGTAACGTAAAGCAAGGCAACGTAAAGCGAGGTAAGGCAAGGCAACGTAAAGCAAGGCAACGTAAAGCACGGCAATGGAAGGTAACGTGAAGCAAGGCAAGGCAAGGCAATGTAAAGCAAGGCAACGTAAAGCAAGGCAACGTAAAGCAAGGCAACGTAAAGCAAGGCAAGGCAAGGCAACATAAAGCAAGGCAACGTAAAGCAAGGCAACGTAAAGCAAGGCAAGGCAAGGCAACGTAAAGCAAGGCAACGTAAAACAAGGCAAGTCAAGGCAACGTAAATCAAGGCAACGTAAAGCAAGGCAAGGCAAGGCAACGTAAAGCAAGGCAAGGCAAGGCAACGTAAAGCAAGGCAAGGTAAAGCAATGCAAGGGAACGTAAAGCAAGGCAACGTAAATTAAGGCAACGTAAAGCAAGGCAAGGCAATGCAACGTAAAGCAAGGCTACGTAAAGCAAGTCAACGTAAAGCAAGGCAACGTAAAGCAAGGCAAGTCAAGGCAACGTAAAGCAACATAATGTAAAGCAATGCAAGGCAAGGCAACGTAAATCAAGGCAAAGTAAAGCAAAGCAACGTAAAGCAAGGCAACGTAAAGCAAGGCAAGGCAAGGCAACGTAAAGCAAGGCAACGTAAAGCAAAGCAAGGCAACGTAAAGCAAGGCAAGGCAACGTAAAGCAAGGCAACGTAAAACAAGGCAACGTAAAACAAGGCAAGGCAACGTAAAGCAAGGCAACGTAAAGCAAGGCAATGTAAAGCAAGGCAAAGCAAGGCAACGTAAAGCAAGGCAAGGTAAAGCAAGGCAACGTAAAGCAAGGCAAGGCAAGGCAACGTAAAGCAAGGCAACGTAAAGCAAGGCAACGTAAAGCAAGGCTACGTAAAGCAAGGCAAGGCAAGGAAACGTAAAGCAAGGCAACGTAAAGCAAGGCAACGTAAAGCAAGGCAAGGCAAGGCAACGTAAAGCAAGGCAAGGTAAAGCAAGGCAAGGTAAAGCAAGGCAAGGCAAGGCAACGTAAATCAAGGCAACGTAAAGCAAGGCAACGTAAAGCAAGGCAACGTAAAGCAAGGCAACGTAAATCAAGGCAAGGCAAGGCAACGTAAAGCAAGGCAACGTAAAGCAAGACAACGTAAAGCAAGGCAACGTAAAGCAAGTCAAGGCAAGGCAACGTAAAGCAAGGCAACGTAAAGCAAGGCAACGAAAAGCACGGCAAGGCAAGGCAACGTAAAGCAAGGCAACGTAAAGAAAGGAAAGGCAACGTAAAGCAAGGGAAGGCAAGGCAACGTAAAACAAGGCAACGTAAAGCACGGCAACGAAAAGCAAGGCAAGGCAACGTAAAGCAAGGCAACGTAAAGCAAGGGAAGGCAACGTAAAGCAAGGCAACGTAAAGCATGGCAACGTAAAACAAAGCAAGGCAAGGCAAAGTAAAGCAAGGGAACGTAAAGCAAGGCAACGTAAAGAAAGGCAACGTAAGGCAAGGCATTGTAAAGCAAGGCAACTTAAAGCAATGCAACGTAAAGCAAGGCAAGGCAAGGCTACGTAAAGCAAGGCAACGTAAAGCAAGGCAAGGCAAGGCAACGTAAAGCAAGGCAACGTAAATCAAGGCAACGTAAAGCAAGGCAAGAAAAGGCAACGTAAAGCAAGGCAACGTAAAGGAAGGCAAGGCAAGGCAACGTAAAGCAAGGCAACGTAAAGCAAGGCAACGTAAAGCAAGGCAACGTAAAGCAAGTAAAAACAAGGCAACGTAAAGCAAGGCAACGTAAAGCAAGGCAAAGTAAAGCAAGGCAAGGCAAGACAACGTAAAGCAAGTCAACGTAAAGCAAGGCAACGTAAAGCAAGGCAAGGCAAGGCAACGTAAAGCAAAGCAATGTAAAGCAAGGCACCGTAAAGCAATGCAAGGCAAGGCAACGTAAAGCAAGGCAACGTAAAGCAAGGCAAGGCAAGGCAACGTAAAGCAAGGCAACGTAAAGCAAGGGAAGGCAACGTAAGGGAAGGCAACGTAAAACAAGGTAACGTAAAGCAAGGCAACGTAAAGCGAGGTAAGGCAAGGCACCGTAAAGCAAGGCAACGTAAAGCACGGCAATGCAAGGTAACGTGAAGCAAGGCAAGGCAAGGCAATGTAAAGCAAGGCAACGTAAAGCAAGGCAACGTAAAGCAAGGCAACGTAAAGCAATGCAAGGCAAGGCAACATAAAGCAAGGCAACGTAAAGCAAGGCAACGTAAAGCAAGGCAAGGCAAGGCAACGTAAAGCAAGGCAACGTAAAGCATGGCAACGTAAAACAAAGCAAGGCAAGGCAAAGTAAAGCAAGGGAACGTAAAGCAAGGCAACGTAAAGAAAGGCAACGTAAGGCAAGGCATTGTAAAGCAAGGCAACTTAAAGCAATGCAACATAAAGCAAGGCAAGGCAAGGCTACGTAAAGCAAGGCAACGTAAAGCAAGGCAAGGCAAGGCAACGTAAAGCAAGGCAACGTAAATCAAGGCAACGTAAAGCAAGGCAAGAAAAGGCAACGTAAAGCAAGGCAACGTAAAGGAAGGCAAGGCAAGGCAACGTAAAGCAAGGCAACGTAAAGCAAGGCAACGTAAAGCAAGGCAACGTAAAGCAAGTAAAAACAAGGCAACGTAAAGCAAGGCAACGTAAAGCAAGGCAAAGTAAAGCAAGGCAAGGCAAGACAACGTAAAGTAAGTCAACGTAAAGCAAGGCAACGTAAAGCAAGGCAAGGCAAGGCAACGTAAAGCAAAGCAATGTAAAGCAAGGCACCGTAAAGCAATGCAAGGCAAGGCAACGTAAAGCAAGGCAACGTAAAGCAAGGCAAGGCAAGGCACGTAAAGCAAGGCAACGTAAAGCAAGGGAAGGCAACGTAAGGGAAGGCAACGTAAAACAAGGTAACGTAAAGCAAGGCAACGTAAAGCGAGGTAAGGCAAGGCACCGTAAAGCAAGGCAACGTAAAGCACGGCAATGCAAGGTAACGTGAAGCAAGGCAAGGCAAGGCAATGTAAAGCAAGGCAACGTAAAGCAAGGCAACGTAAAGCAAGGCAACGTAAAGCAATGCAAGGCAAGGCAACATAAAGCAAGGCAACGTAAAGCAAGGCAACGTAAAGCAAGGCAAGGCAAGGCAACGTAAAGCAAGGCAACGTAAAACAAGGCAAGTCAAGGCAACGTAAATCAAGGCAACGTAAAGCAAGGCAAGGCAAGGCAACGTAAAGCAAGGCAAGGCAAGGCAACGTAAAGCAAGGCAACGTAAAGCAATGCAAGGCAACGTAAAGCAAGGCAACGTAAATCAAGGCAACGTAAAGCAAGGCAAGGCAATGCAACGTAAAGCAAGGCAACGTAAAGCAAGTCAACGTAAAGCAAGGCAACGTAAAGCAAGGCAAGTCAAGGCAACGTAAAGCAACATAATGTAAAGCAAGGCAAGGCAAGGCAACGTTAATCAAGGCAAGGTAAAGCAAAGCAACGTAAAGCAAGGCAACGTAAAGCAAGGCAAGTCAAGGCAACGTAAAGCAAGGCAACGTAAAGCAAAGCAAGGCAACGTAAAGCAAGGCAAGGCAACGTAAAGCAAGGCAACGTAAAACAAGGCAACGTAAAACAAGGCAAGGCAACGTAAAGCAAGGCAACGTAAAGCAAGGCAATGTAAAGCAAGGCAAGGCAAGGCAACGTAAAGCAAGGCAAGGTAAAGCAAGGCAACGTAAAGCAAGGCAAGGCAAGGCAACGTAAAGCAAGGCAACGTAAAGCAAGGCAACGTAAAGCAAGGCTACGTAAAGCAAGGCAAGGCAAGGAAACGTAAAGCAAGGCAACGTAAAGCAAGGCAACGTAAAGCAAGTCAACGTAAAGCAAGGCAAGGTAAAGCAAGGCAAGGCAAGGCAACGTAAAGCAAGGCAACGTAAAGCAAGGCAAGGCAAGGCAACGTAAAGCAAGGCAAGGTAAAGCAAGGCAAGGTAAAGCAAGGCAAGGCAAGGCAACGTAAAGCAAGGCAACGTAAAGCAAGGCAACGTAAAACAAGGCAATGCAAGGCAACGTAAAGCAAGGCAAGGCAAGGCAACGTAAAGCAAGGCAACGTAAAGCATGGCAAGGCAAGGCAACGTTAAGCAAGGCAACGTAAAGCAAGGCAACTTAAAGCAAGGCAAGGCAACGCAAAGCAAGGCAACTTAAAGCAATGCAACGTAAAGCAAGGCAAGGCAAGGCAACGTAAATCAAGGCAACGTAAACCAAGTCAACGTAAAGTAAGGCAACGTAAAGCAAGGGAACGTAAATCAAGGCTAGGCAAAGCAACGTAAAGCAAGGCAACGTAAAGCAAGGCAACGTAAAGCAAGTAAAGGCAACATAAAGCAAGGCAAAGTAAAGAAAGGCAAGGCAACGTAAAGCAAGACAAAGTAAAGCAAGACAACGTAAAGCAAGGCAAGGCAAGGCAACGTAAAGCAAGGCAACGTAAAGCAAGGCAAGGTAAAGCAAGGCAATGCAAGGCAACGTAAAGCAAGGCAACGTAAAGCAAGGCAAGGCAACGTAAAGCAAGGCAACGTAAAGCAAGGCAACGTAAAGCAGGGCAAGGCAAGGCAACGTAAAGGAAGGCAACGTAAAGCAAGGCAAGGCAAGGGAACGTAAAGCAAGGCAACGTAAAGCAAGGCAACGTAAAGCAAGGCAAGGCAAGGCAACGTAAAGAAAGGCAAGGAAAAGCAAGGCAAGGTAAAGCAAGGGAAGGCAAGGCAAGGCAAAGCAAGGCAACGTAAAAAAAAGCAACGTAAAGCACGTCAACTTAAAGCAAGGCAACGTAAAGCAAGGCAAGGTAAAGCAAGGCAAGGCAATGCAAAGCAAGGCAACGTAAAGCAAGGCAACGTAAAGCAAGGCAAGGGAAGGCAACCTAAAGGAAGGCAACGTAAAGCAAGGCAAGGCAAGGCAACGTAAAGCAAGGCAAGATAAAGCAAGGCAACGTAAAGCAAGGCAAGGCAAGGCAACGTAAAGCAAGGCAATGTAAATCAAGGCAAGGCAAGGCAACATAAAGCAAGCCAACGTAAAGCAAGGCAAGGTGAAGCAAGGCAACGTAAATCAAGGCAAGGCAAGGCAACGTAAAGCAAGGCAACGTAAAGCAAGGCAACGTAAAGCAAGGCAAGGCAAGGCAACGTAAAGCAAGGCAACGTAAAGCAAGGCAAGGCAAGGCAACGTAAATCAAGGCAAAGTAAAGCAAAGCAACGTAAAGCAAGGCAACGTAAAGCAAGGCAAGTCAAGGCAACGTAAAGCAAGGCAACGTAAAGCAAGGCAAGGTAAAGCAAGGCAACGTAAAGCAAGGCAAGGCAAGGCAACGTAAAGCAAGGCAACGTAAAGCAAGGCAACGTAAAGCAAGGCTACGTAAAGCAAGGCAAGGCAAGGAAACGTAAAGCAAGGCAACGTAAAGCAAGGCAACGTAAAGCAAGGCAAGGCAAGGCAACGTAAAGCAAGGCAAGGTAAAGCAAGGCAAGGTAAAGCAAGGCAAGGCAAGGCAACGTAAATCAAGGCAACGTAAAGCAAGGCAACGTAAAGCAAGGCAACGTAAAGCAAGGCAACGTAAATCAAGGCAAGGCAAGGCAACGTAAAGCAAGGCAACGTAAAGCAAGACAACGTAAAGCAAGGCAACGTAAAGCAAGTCAAGGCAAGGCAACGTAAAGCAAGGCAACGTAAAGCAAGGCAACGAAAAGCACGGCAAGGCAAGGCAACGTAAAGCAAGGCAACGTAAAGAAAGGAAAGGCAACGTAAAGCAAGGGAAGGCAAGGCAACGTAAAACAAGGCAACGTAAAGCACGGCAACGAAAAGCAAGGCAAGGCAACGTAAAGCAAGGCAACGTAAAGCAAGGGAAGGCAACGTAAAGCAAGGCAACGTAAAGCATGGCAACGTAAAACAAAGCAAGGCAAGGCAAAGTAAAGCAAGGGAACGTAAAGCAAGGCAACGTAAAGAAAGGCAACGTAAGGCAAGGCATTGTAAAGCAAGGCAACTTAAAGCAATGCAACGTAAAGCAAGGCAAGGCAAGGCTACGTAAAGCAAGGCAACGTAAAGCAAGGCAAGGCAAGGCAACGTAAAGCAAGGCAACGTAAATGAAGGCAACGTAAAGCAAGGCAAGAAAAGGCAACGTAAAGCAAGGCAACGTAAAGGAAGGCAAGGCAAGGCAACGTAAAGCAAGGCAACGTAAAGCAAGGCAACGTAAAGCAAGGCAACTTAAAGCAAGTAAAAACAAGGCAACGTAAAGCAAGGCAACGTAAAGCAAGGCAAAGTAAAGCAAGGCAAGGCAAGACAACGTAAAGCAAGTCAACGTAAAGCAAGGCAACGTAAAGCAAGGCAAGGCAAGGCAACGTAAAGCAAAGCAATGTAAAGCAAGGCACCGTAAAGCAATGCAAGGCAAGGCAACGTAAAGCAAGGCAACGTAAAGCAAGGCAAGGCAAGGCAACGTAAAGCAAGGCAACGTAAAGCAAGGGAAGGCAACGTAAGGGAAGGCAACGTAAAACAAGGTAACGTAAAGCAAGGCAACGTAAAGCGAGGTAAGGCAAGGCACCGTAAAGCAAGGCAACGTAAAGCACGGCAATGCAAGGTAACGTGAAGCAAGGCAAGGCAAGGCAATGTAAAGCAAGGCAACGTAAAGCAAGGCAACGTAAAGCAAGGCAACGTAAAGCAATGCAAGGCAAGGCAACATAAAGCAAGGCAACGTAAAGCAAGGCAACGTAAAGCAAGGCAAGGCAAGGCAACGTAAAGCAAGGCAACGTAAAACAAGGCAAGTCAAGGCAACGTAAATCAAGGCAACGTAAAGCAAGGCAAGGCAAGGCAACGTAAAGCAAGGCAAGGCAACGTAAAGCAAGGCAACGTAAAGCAATGCAAGGCAACGTAAAGCAAGGCAACGTAAATCAAGGCAACGTAAAGCAAGGCAAGGCAATGCAACGTAAAGCAAGGCAACGTAAAGCAAGTCAACGTAAAGCAAGGCAACGTAAAGCAAGGCAAGTCAAGGCAACGTAAAGCAACATAATGTAAAGCAAGGCAAGGCAAGGCAACGTTAATCAAGGCAAGGTAAAGCAAAGCAACGTAAAGCAAGGCAACGTAAAGCAAGGCAAGTCAAGGCAACGTAAAGCAAGGCAACGTAAAGCAAAGCAAGGCAACGTAAAGCAAGGCAAGGCAACGTAAAGCAAGGCAACGTAAAACAAGGCAACGTAAAACAAGGCAAGGCAACGTAAAGCAAGGCAATGTAAAGCAAGGCAAGGCAAGGCAACGTAAAGCAAGGCAAGGTAAAGCAAGGCAACGTAAAGCAAGGCAAGGCAAGGCAACGTAAAGCAAGGCAACGTAAAGCAAGGCAACGTAAAGCAAGGCTACGTAAAGCAAGGCAAGGCAAGGAAACGTAAAGCAAGGCAACGTAAAGCAAGGCAACGTAAAGCAAGTCAACGTAAAGCAAGGCAAGGTAAAGCAAGGCAAGGCAAGGCAACGTAAAGCAAGGCAACGTAAAGCAAGGCAAGGCAAGGCAACGTAAAGCAAGGCAAGGTAAAGCAAGGCAAGGTAAAGCAAGGCAAGGCAACGTAAAGCAAGGCAACGTAAAGCAAGGCAACGTAAAGCAAGGCAATGCAAGGCAACGTAAAGCAAGGCAAGGCAAGGCAACGTAAAGCAAGGCAACGTAAAGCAAAGCAACGTAAAGCAAGGCAAGACAAGGCAACGAAAAGCAAGGCAACGTAAAGCATGGCAAGGCAAGGCAACGTTAAGCAAGGCAACGTAAAGCAAGGCAACTTAAAGCAAGGCAAGGCAACGCAAAGCAAGGCAACTTAAAGCAATGCAACGTAAAGCAAGGCAAGGCAAGGCAACGTAAATCAAGGCAACGTAAACCAAGTCAACGTAAAGTAAGGCAACGTAAAGCAAGGGAACATAAATCAAGGCTAGGCAAAGCAACGTAAAGCAAGGCAACGTAAAGCAAGGCAACGTAAAGCAAGTAAAGGCAACATAAAGCAAGGCAAAGTAAAGAAAGGCAAGGCAACGTAAAGCAAGACAAAGTAAAGCAAGACAACGTAAAGCAAGGCAAGGCAAGGCAACGTAAAGCAAGGCAACGTAAAGCAAGGCAAGGTAAAGCAAGGCAATGCAAGGCAACGTAAAGCAAGGCAACGTAAAGCAAGGCAAGGCAACGTAAAGCAAGGCAACGTAAAGCAAGGCAACGTAAAGCAGGGCAAGGCAAGGCAACGTAAAGCAAGGCAACGTAAAGCAAGGCAAGGCAAGGGAACGTAAAGCAAGGCAACGTAAAGCAAGGCAACGTAAAGCAAGGCAAGGCAAGGCAACGTAAAGAAAGGCAAGGAAAAGCAAGGCAAGGTAAAGCAAGGGAAGGCAAGGCAAGGCAAAGCAAGGCAACGTAAAAAAAAGCAACGTAAAGCACGTCAACTTAAAGCAAGGCAACGTAAAGCAAGGCAAGGTAAAGCAAGGCAAGGCAATGCAAAGCAAGGCAACGTAAAGCAAGGCAACGTAAAGCAAGGCAAGGGAATGCAACCTAAAGGAAGGCAACGTAAAGCAAGGCAAGGCAAGGCAACGTAAAGCAAGGCAAGATAAAGCAAGGCAACGTAAAGCAAGGCAAGGCAAGGCAACGTAAAGCAAGGCAATGTAAATCAAGGCAAGGCAAGGCAACATAAAGCAAGCCAACGTAAAGCAAGGCAAGGTGAAGCAAGGCAACGTAAATCAAGGCAAGGCAAGGCAACGTAAAGCAAGGCAACGTAAAGCAAGGCAACGTAAAGCAAGGCAAGGCAAGGCAACGTAAAGCAAGGCAACGTAAAGCAAGGCAAGGCAAGGCAACGTAAATCAAGGCAAAGTAAAGCAAAGCAACGTAAAGCAAGGCAACGTAAAGCAAGGCAAGTCAAGGCAACGTAAAGCAAGGCAACGTAAAGCAAGGCAAGGCAACGTAAAGCAAGGCAACGTAAAGCAAGGCAATGCAAGGCAACGTAAATCAAGGCAACGTAAAGCAAGGCAAGGCAACGTAAAGCAAGGCAACGTAAAGCAAGGCAACGAAAAGCACGGCAAGGCAAGGCAACGTAAAGCAAGGCAACGTAAAGCAAGGCAACGAAAAGCACGGCAAGGCAAGGCAACGTAAAGCAAGGCAACGTAAAGAAAGGAAAGGCAACGTAAAGCAAGGGAAGGCAAGGCAACGTAAAACAAGGCAACGTAAAGCACGGCAACGTAAAGCAAGGCAAGGCAACGTAAAGCAAGGCAACGTAAAGCAAGGCAACGAAAAGCACGGCAAGGCAAGGCAACGTAAAGCAAGGCAACGTAAAGAAAGGAAAGGCAACGTAAAGCAAGGGAAGGCAAGGCAACGTAAAACAAGGCAACGTAAAGCACGGCAACGTAAAGCAAGGCAAGGCAACGTAAATCAAGGCAACGTAAAGCAAGGCAAGGCAAGGCAACGTAAAGCAAGGCAACGTAAAGCAAGGCAAGGCAAGGCAACGTAAAGCAAGGCAACGTAAAGCAAGGCAACGTAAAGCAAGGCAACGTAAAGCAAGTAAAAACAAGGCAACGTAAAGCAAGGCAACGTAAATCAATGCAACTTAAAGCAAGGCAAGGAAACGTAAACAAGGCAAGGTAAAGAAAGGCAACGTAAAGCAAGGCAAGGCAAGGCAAGGTAAAGCAAGGCAAGGTAAAGCTAGGCAAGATAAAGCAAGGCAAGGCAAGGCAACGTAAGGCAAGGCAAGGCAACTTAAAGCAAGGCAACGTAAATCAATGCAACTTAAAGCAAGGCAAGGCAACGTAAAGCAAGGCAACGTAAAGCAAGGCAACGTAAAGCAAGGCTACGTAAAGCAAGGCAAGGCAAGGAAACGTAAAGCAAGGCAACGTAAAGCAAGGCAACGTAAAGCAAGTCAACGTAAAGCAAGGCAAGGTAAAGCAAGGCAAGGCAAGGCAACGTAAAGCAAGGCAACGTAAAGCAAGGCAAGGCAAGGCAACGTGAAGCAAGGCAAGGCAAGGCAATGTAAAGCAAGGCAACGTAAAGCAAGGCAACGTAAAGCAAGGCAACGTAAAGCAAGGCAAGGCAAGGCAACGTGAAGCAAGGCAAGGCAAGGCAACGTAAAGCAAGGCAACGTAAAGCAATGCAAGGCAACGTAAAGCAAGGCAACGTAAATCAAGGCAACGTAAAGCAAGGCAAGGCAATGCAACGTAAAGCAAGGCAACGTAAAGCAAGTCAACGTAAAGCAAGGCAACGTAAAGCAAGGCAAGTCAAGGCAACGTAAAGCAACATAATGTAAAGCAAGGCAAGGCAAGGCAACGTTAATCAAGGCAAGGTAAAGCAAAGCAACGTAAAGCAAGGCAACGTAAAGCAAGGCAAGTCAAGGCAACGTAAAGCAAGGCAACGTAAAGCAAAGCAAGGCAACGTAAAGCAAGGCAAGGCAACGTAAAGCAAGGCAACGTAAAACAAGGCAACGTAAAACAAGGCAAGGCAACGTAAAGCAAGGCAACGTAAAGCAAGGCAATGTAAAGCAAGGCAAGGCAAGGCAACGTAAAGCAAGGCAAGGTAAAGCAAGGCAACGTAAAGCAAGGCAAGGCAAGGCAACGTAAAGCAAGGCAACGTAAAGCAAGGCAACGTAAAGCAAGGCTACGTAAAGCAAGGCAAGGCAAGGAAACGTAAAGCAAGGCAACGTAAAGCAAGGCAACGTAAAGCAAGTCAACGTAAAGCAAGGCAAGGTAAAGCAAGGCAAGGCAAGGCAACGTAAAGCAAGGCAACGTAAAGCAAGGCAAGGCAAGGCAACGTAAAGCAAGGCAAGGTAAAGCAAGGCAAGGTAAAGCAAGGCAAGGCAAGGCAACGTAAAGCAAGGCAACGTAAAGCAAGACAACGTAAAGCAAGGCAATGCAAGGCAACGTAAAGCAAGGCAAGGCAAGGCAACGTAAAGCAAGGCAACGTAAAGCAAAGCAACGTAAAGCAAGGCAAGACAAGGCAACGAAAAGCAAGGCAACGTAAAGCATGGCAAGGCAAGGCAACGTTAAGCAAGGCAACGTAAAGCAAGGCAACTTAAAGCAAGGCAAGGCAACGCAAAGCAAGGCAACTTAAAGCAATGCAACGTAAAGCAAGGCAAGGCAAGGCAACGTAAATCAAGGCAACGTAAACCAAGTCAACGTAAAGTAAGGCAACGTAAAGCAAGGGAACATAAATCAAGGCTAGGCAAAGCAACGTAAATCAAGGCAACGTAAAGCAAGGCAACGTAAAGCAAGTAAAGGCAACATAAAGCAAGGCAAAGTAAAGAAAGGCAAGGCAACGTAAAGCAAGACAAAGTAAAGCAAGACAACGTAAAGCAAGGCAAGGCAAGGCAACGTAAAGCAAGGCAACGTAAATCAAGGCAAGGTAAAGCAAGGCAATGCAAGGCAACGTAAAGCAAGGCAACGTAAAGCAAGGCAAGGCAACGTAAAGCAAGGCAACGTAAAGCAGGGCAAGGCAAGGCAACGTAAAGCAAGGCAACGTAAAGCAAGGCAAGGCAAGGGAACGTAAAGCAAGGCAACGTAAAGCAAGGCAACGTAAAGCAAGGCAAGGCAAGGCAACGTAAAGAAAGGCAAGGAAAAGCAAGGCAAGGTAAAGCAAGGGAAGGCAAGGCAAGGCAAAGCAAGGCAACGTAAAAAAAAGCAACGTAAAGCACGTCAACTTAAAGCAAGGCAACGTAAAGCAAGGCAAGGTAAAGCAAGGCAAGGCAATGCAAAGCAAGGCAACGTAAAGCAAGGCAACGTAAAGCAAGGCAAGGCAAGGCAACGTAAAGCAAGGCAAGATAAAGCAAGGCAACGTAAAGCAAGGCAAGGCAAGGCAACGTAAAGCAAGGCAATGTAAATCAAGGCAAGGCAAGGCAACATAAAGCAAGCCAACGTAAAGCAAGGCAAGGTGAAGCAAGGCAACGTAAATCAAGGCAAGGCAAGGCAACGTAAAGCAAGGCAACGTAAAGCAAGGCAACGTAAAGCAAGGCAAGGCAAGGCAACGTAAAGCAAGGCAACGTAAAGCAAGGCAAGGCAAGGCAACGTAAATCAAGGCAAAGTAAAGCAAAGCAACGTAAAGCAAGGCAACGTAAAGCAAGGCAAGTCAAGGCAACGTAAAGCAAGGCAACGTAAAGCAAGGCAAGGCAACGTAAAGCAAGGCAACGTAAAGCAAGGCAATGCAAGGCAACGTAAAACAAGGCAACGTAAAGCAAGGCAAGGCAACGTAAAGCAAGGCAACGTAAAGCAAGGCAACGTAAAGCAAGGCAAGGCAAGGCAACGTAAAGCAAGGCAACGTAAAGCAAGGCAACGAAAAGCACGGCAAGGCAAGGCAACGTAAAGCAAGGCAACGTAAAGAAAGGAAAGGCAACGTAAAGCAAGGGAAGGCAAGGCAACGTAAAACAAGGCAACGTAAAGCACGGCAACGTAAAGCAAGGCAAGGCAACGTAAAGCAAGGCAACGTAAAGCAAGGCAACGAAAAGCACGGCAAGGCAAGGCAACGTAAAGCAAGGCAACGTAAAGAAAAGAAAGGCAACGTAAAGCAAGGGAAGGCAAGGCAACGTAAAACAAGGCAACGTAAAGCACGGCAACGTAAAGCAAGGCAAGGCAACGTAAATCAAGGCAACGTAAAGAAAGGCAAGACAAGGCAACGTTAAGCAAGGCAACGTGAAGCAAGGCAACGTAAAGCAAGGCAAGGCAAGGCAACGTAAAGCAAGGCAACGTAAAGCAAGGCAAGGCAAGGAAACGTAAAGCAAGGCAAGGCAAGGCAACGTAAAGAAAGGCAGCGTAAAGCAAGGCAAGGCAAGGCAACGTAAAGCAAGGCAACGTAAATCAATGCAACTTAAAGCAAGGCAAGGAAACGTAAACAAGGCAAGGTAAAGCAAGGCAACGTAAAGCAAGGCAAGGCAAGGCAAGGTAAAGCAAGGCAAGGTAAAGCTAGGCAAGATAAAGCAAGGCAAGGCAAGGCAACGTAAAGCAAGGCAACGTAAATCAATGCAACTTAAAGCAAGGCAAGGCAACGTAAAGCAAGGCAACGTAAAGCAAGGCTACGTAAAGCAAGGCAAGGCAAGGAAACGTAAAGCAAGGCAACGTAAAGCAAGGCAACGTAAAGCAAGTCAACGTAAAGCAAGGCAAGGTAAAGCAAGGCAAGGCAAGGCAACGTAAAGCAAGGCAACGTAAAGCAAGGCAAGGCAAGGCAACGTAAAGCAAGGCAAGGTAAAGCAAGGCAAGGTAAAGCAAGGCAAGGCAAGGCAACGTAAATCAAGGCAACGTAAAGCAAGGCAACGTAAAGCAAGGCAACGTAAAGCAAGGCAACGTAAATCAAGGCAAGGCAAGGCAACGTAAAGCAAGGCAACGTAAAGCAAGACAACGTAAAGCAAGGCAACGTAAAGCAAGGCAAGGCAAGGCAACGTAAAGCAAGGCAACGTAAAGCAAGGCAACGAAAAGCACGGCAAGGCAAGGCAACGTAAAGCAAGGCAACGTAAAGAAAGGAAAGGCAACGTAAAGCAAGGGAAGGCAAGGCAACGTAAAACAAGGCAACGTAAAGCACGGCAACGAAAAGCAAGGCAAGGCAACGTAAAGCAAGGCAACGTAAAGCAAGGGAAGGCAACGTAAAGCAAGGCAACGTAAAGCATGGCAACGTAAAACAAAGCAAGGCAAGGCAAAGTAAAGCAAGGGAACGTAAAGCAAGGCAACGTAAAGAAAGGCAACGTAAGGCAAGGCATTGTAAAGCAAGGCAACTTAAAGCAATGCAACGTAAAGCAAGGCAAGGCAAGGCTACGTAAAGCAAGGCAACGTAAAGCAAGGCAAGGCAAGGCAACGTAAAGCAAGGCAACGTAAATGAAGGCAACGTAAAGCAAGGCAAGAAAAGGCAACGTAAAGCAAGGCAACGTAAAGGAAGGCAAGGCAAGGCAACGTAAAGCAAGGCAACGTAAAGCAAGGCAACGTAAAGCAAGGCAACGTAAAGCAAGTAAAAACAAGGCAACGTAAAGCAAGGCAACGTAAAGCAAGGCAAAGTAAAGCAAGGCAAGGCAAGACAACGTAAAGCAAGTCAACGTAAAGCAAGGCAACGTAAAGCAAGGCAAGGCAAGGCAACGTAAAGCAAAGCAATGTAAAGCAAGGCACCGTAAAGCAATGCAAGGCAAGGCAACGTAAAGCAAGGCAACGTAAAGCAAGGCAAGGCAAGGCAACGTAAAGCAAGGCAACGTAAAGCAAGGGAAGGCAACGTAAGGGAAGGCAACGTAAAACAAGGTAACGTAAAGCAAGGCAACGTAAAGCGAGGTAAGGCAAGGCAACGTAAAGCAAGGCAACGTAAAGCACGGCAATGCAAGGTAACGTGAAGCAAGGCAAGGCAAGGCAATGTAAAGCAAGGCAACGTAAAGCAAGGCAACGTAAAGCAAGGCAACGTAAAGCAATGCAAGGCAAGGCAACATAAAGCAAGGCAACGTAAAGCAATGCAACGTAAAGCAAGGCAAGGCAAGGCAACGTAAAGCAAGGCAACGTAAAACAAGGCAAGTCAAGGCAACGTAAATCAAGGCAACGTAAAGCAAGGCAAGGCAAGGCAACGTAAAGCATGGCAAGGCAAGGCAACGTAAAGCAAGGCAACGTAAAGCAATGCAAGGCAACGTAAAGCAAGGCAACGTAAATCAAGGCAACGTAAAGCAAGGCAAGGCAATGCAACGTAAAGCAAGGCAACGTAAAGCAAGTCAACGTAAAGCAAGGCAACGTAAAGCAAGGCAACGTAAAGCAAGGCAAGGCAAGGCAACGTAAACCAAGGCAACGTAAAGCAAGGCAACGAAAAGCACGGCAAGGCAAGGCAACGTAAAGCAAGGCAACGTAAAGAAAGGAAAGGCAACGTAAAGCAAGGGAAGGCAAGGCAACGTAAAACAAGGCAACGTAAAGCACGGCAACGAAAAGCAAGGCAAGGCAACGTAAAGCAAGGCAACGTAAAGCAAGGGAAGGCAACGTAAAGCAAGGCAACGTAAAGCATGGCAACGTAAAACAAAGCAAGGCAAGGCAAAGTAAAGCAAGGGAACGTAAAGCAAGGCAACGTAAAGAAAGGCAACGTAAGGCAAGGCATTGTAAAGCAAGGCAACTTAAAGCAATGCAACGTAAAGCAAGGCAAGGCAAGGCTACGTAAAGCAAGGCAACGTAAAGCAAGGCAAGGCAAGGCAACGTAAAGCAAGGCAACGTAAATCAAGGCAACGTAAAGCAAGGCAAGAAAAGGCAACGTAAAGGAAGGCAAGGCAAGGCAACGTAAAGCAAGGCAACGTAAAGCAAGGCAACGTAAAGCAAGGCAACGTAAAGCAAGTAAAAACAAGGCAACGTAAAGCAAGGCAACGTAAAGCAAGGCAAAGTAAAGCAAGGCAAGGCAAGACAACGTAAAGCAAGTCAACGTAAAGCAAGGCAACGTAAAGCAAGGCAAGGCAAGGCAACGTAAAGCAAAGCAATGTAAAGCAAGGCACCGTAAAGCACGGCAATGCAAGGTAACGTGAAGCAAGGCAAGGCAAGGCAATGTAAAGCAAGGCAACGTAAAGCAAGGCAACGTAAAGCAAGGCAACGTAAAGCAATGCAAGGCAAGGCAACATAAAGCAAGGCAACGTAAAGCAATGCAACGTAAAGCAAGGCAAGGCAAGGCAACGTAAAGCAAGGCAACGTAAAACAAGGCAAGTCAAGGCAACGTAAATCAAGGCAACGTAAAGCAAGGCAAGGCAAGGCAACGTAAAGCAAGGCAAGGCAAGGCAACGTAAAGCAAGGCAACGTAAAGCAATGCAAGGCAACGTAAAGCAAGGCAACGTAAATCAAGGCAACGTAAAGCAAGGCACGGCAATGCAACGTAAAGCAAGGCAACGTAAAACAAGTCAACGTAAAGCAAGGCAACGTAAAGCAAGGCAAGTCAAGGCAACGTAAAGCAACATAATGTAAAGCAAGGCAAGGCAAGGCAACGTTAATCAAGGCAAAGTAAAGCAAAGCAACGTAAAGCAAGGCAACGTAAAGCAAGGCAAGTCAAGGCAACGTAAAGCAAGGCAACGTAAAGCAAAGCAAGGCAACGTAAAGCAAGGCAAGGCAACGTAAAGCAAGGCAACGTAAAACAAGGCAACGTAAAACAAGGCAAGGCAACGTAAAGCAAGGCAACGTAAAGCAAGGCAATGTAAAGCAAGGCAAGGCAAGGCAAGGTAAAGCAAGGCAAGGTAAAGCAAGGCAACGTAAAGCAAGGCAAGGCAAGGCAACGTAAAGCAAGGCAACGTAAAGCAAGGCAACGTAAAGCAAGGCTACGTAAAGCAAGGCAAGGCAAGGAAACGTAAAGCAAGGCAACGTAAAGCAAGGCAACGTAAAGCAAGTCAACGTAAAGCAAGGCAAGGTAAAGCAAGGCAAGGCAAGGCAACGTAAAGCAAGGCAACGTAAAGCAAGGCAAGGCAAGGCAACGTAAAGCAAGGCAAGGTAAAGCAAGGCAAGGTAAAGCAAGGCAAGGCAAGGCAACGTAAAGCAAGGCAACGTAAAGCAAGGCAACGTAAAGCAAGGCAATGCAAGGCAACGTAAAGCAAGGCAAGGCAAGGCAACGTAAAGCAAGGCAACGTAAAGCAAAGCAACCTAAAGCAAGGCAAGACAAGGCAACGAAAAGCAAGGCAACGTAAAGCATGGCAAGGCAAGGCAACGTTAAGCAAGGCAACGTAAAGCAAGGCAACTTAAAGCAAGGCAAGGCAACGCAAAGCAAGGCAACTTAAAGCAAGGCAACGTAAAGCAAGGCAAGGCAAGGCAACGTAAATCAAGGCAACGTAAACCAAGTCAACGTAAAGTAAGGCAACGTAAAGCAAGGGAACGTAAATCAAGGCTAGGCAAAGCAACGTAAAGCAAGGCAACGTAAAGCAAGGCAACGTAAAGCAAGTAAAGGCAACATAAAGCAAGGCAAAGTAAAGAAAGGCAAGGCAACGTAAAGCAAGACAAAGTAAAGCAAGACAACGTAAAGCAAGGCAAGGCAAGGCAACGTAAGGCAAGGCAACGTAAAGCAAGGCAAGGTAAAGCAAGGCAATGCAAGGCAACGTAAAGCAAGGCAACGTAAAGCAAGGCAAGGCAACGTAAAGCAAGGCAACGTAAAGCAAGGCAACGTAAAGCAGGGCAAGGCAAGGCAACGAAAAGCAAGGCAACGTAAAGCAAGGCAAGGCAAGGGAACGTAAAGCAAGGCAACGTAAAGCAAGGCAACGTAAAGCAAGGCAAGGCAAGGCAACGTAAAGAAAGGCAAGGAAAAGCAAGGCAAGGTAAAGCAAGGGAAGGCAAGGCAAGGCAAAGCAAGGCAACGTAAAAAAAAGCAACGTAAAGCACGTCAACTTAAAGCAAGGCAACCTAAAGCAAGGCAAGGTAAAGCAAGGCAAGGCAACGCAAAGCAAGGCAACGTAAAGCAAGGCAACGTAAAGCAAGGCAAGGGAAGGCAACGTAAAGCAAGGCAAGGGAAGGCAACGTAAAGCAAGGCAAGGCAAGGCAAGGCAAGGCAAGGCAAGGCAAGGCAAGGCAAGGCAAGGCAAGGCAAGGCAAGGCAAGGCAAGGCAAGGCAAGGCAAGGCAAGGCAAGGCAAGGCAAGGCAAGGCAAGGCAAGGCAAGGCAAGGCAAGGCAAGGCAAGGCAAGGCAAGGCAAGGCAAGGCAAGGCAAGGCAAGGCAAGGCAAGGCAAGGCAAGGCAAGGCAAGGCAAGGCAAGGCAAGGCAAGGCAAGGCAAGGCAAGGCAAGGCAAGGCAAGGCAAGGCAAGGCAAGGCAAGGCAAGGCAAGGCAAGGCAAGGCAAGGCAAGGCAAGGCAAGGCAAGGCAAGGCAAGGCAAGGCAAGGCAAGGCAAGGCAAGGCAAGGCAAGGCAAGGCAAGGCAAGGCAAGGCAAGGCAAGGCAAGGCAAGGCAAGGCAAGGCAAGGCAAGGCAAGGCAAGGCAAGGCAAGGCAAGGCAAGGCAAGGCAAGGCAAGGCAAGGCAAGGCAAGGCAAGGCAAGGCAAGGCAAGGCAAGGCAAGGCAAGGCAAGGCAAGGCAAGGCAAGGCAAGGCAAGGCAAGGCAAGGCAAGGCAAGGCAAGGCAAGGCAAGGCAAGGCAAGGCAAGGCAAGGCAAGGCAAGGCAAGGCAAGGCAAGGCAAGGCAAGGCAAGGCAAGGCAAGGCAAGGCAAGGCAAGGCAAGGCAAGGCAAGGCAAGGCAAGGCAAGGCAAGGCAAGGCAAGGCAAGGCAAGGCAAGGCAAGGCAAGGCAAGGCAAGGCAAGGCAAGGCAAGGCAAGGCAAGGCAAGGCAAGGCAAGGCAAGGCAAGGCAAGGCAAGGCAAGGCAAGGCAAGGCAAGGCAAGGCAAGGCAAGGCAAGGCAAGGCAAGGCAAGGCAAGGCAAGGCAAGGCAAGGCAAGGCAAGGCAAGGCAAGGCAAGGCAAGGCAAGGCAAGGCAAGGCAAGGCAAGGCAAGGCAAGGCAAGGCAAGGCAAGGCAAGGCAAGGCAAGGCAAGGCAAGGCAAGGCAAGGCAAGGCAAGGCAAGGCAAGGCAAGGCAAGGCAAGGCAAGGCAAGGCAAGGCAAGGCAAGGCAAGGCAAGGCAAGGCAAGGCAAGGCAAGGCAAGGCAAGGCAAGGCAAGGCAAGGCAAGGCAAGGCAAGGCAAGGCAAGGCAAGGCAAGGCAAGGCAAGGCAAGGCAAGGCAAGGCAAGGCAAGGCAAGGCAAGGCAAGGCAAGGCAAGGCAAGGCAAGGCAAGGCAAGGCAAGGCAAGGCAAGGCAAGGCAAGGCAAGGCAAGGCAAGGCAAGGCAAGGCAAGGCAAGGCAAGGCAAGGCAAGGCAAGGCAAGGCAAGGCAAGGCAAGGCAAGGCAAGGCAAGGCAAGGCAAGGCAAGGCAAGGCAAGGCAAGGCAAGGCAAGGCAAGGCAAGGCAAGGCAAGGCAAGGCAAGGCAAGGCAAGGCAAGGCAAGGCAAGGCAAGGCAAGGCAAGGCAAGGCAAGGCAAGGCAAGGCAAGGCAAGGCAAGGCAAGGCAAGGCAAGGCAAGGCAAGGCAAGGCAAGGCAAGGCAAGGCAAGGCAAGGCAAGGCAAGGCAAGGCAAGGCAAGGCAAGGCAAGGCAAGGCAAGGCAAGGCAAGGCAAGGCAAGGCAAGGCAAGGCAAGGCAAGGCAAGGCAAGGCAAGGCAAGGCAAGGCAAGGCAAGGCAAGGCAAGGCAAGGCAAGGCAAGGCAAGGCAAGGCAAGGCAAGGCAAGGCAAGGCAAGGCAAGGCAAGGCAAGGCAAGGCAAGGCAAGGCAAGGCAAGGCAAGGCAAGGCAAGGCAAGGCAAGGCAAGGCAAGGCAAGGCAAGGCAAGGCAAGGCAAGGCAAGGCAAGGCAAGGCAAGGCAAGGCAAGGCAAGGCAAGGCAAGGCAAGGCAAGGCAAGGCAAGGCAAGGCAAGGCAAGGCAAGGCAAGGCAAGGCAAGGCAAGGCAAGGCAAGGCAAGGCAAGGCAAGGCAAGGCAAGGCAAGGCAAGGCAAGGCAAGGCAAGGCAAGGCAAGGCAAGGCAAGGCAAGGCAAGGCAAGGCAAGGCAAGGCAAGGCAAGGCAAGGCAAGGCAAGGCAAGGCAAGGCAAGGCAAGGCAAGGCAAGGCAAGGCAAGGCAAGGCAAGGCAAGGCAAGGCAAGGCAAGGCAAGGCAAGGCAAGGCAAGGCAAGGCAAGGCAAGGCAAGGCAAGGCAAGGCAAGGCAAGGCAAGGCAAGGCAAGGCAAGGCAAGGCAAGGCAAGGCAAGGCAAGGCAAGGCAAGGCAAGGCAAGGCAAGGCAAGGCAAGGCAAGGCAAGGCAAGGCAAGGCAAGGCAAGGCAAGGCAAGGCAAGGCAAGGCAAGGCAAGGCAAGGCAAGGCAAGGCAAGGCAAGGCAAGGCAAGGCAAGGCAAGGCAAGGCAAGGCAAGGCAAGGCAAGGCAAGGCAAGGCAAGGCAAGGCAAGGCAAGGCAAGGCAAGGCAAGGCAAGGCAAGGCAAGGCAAGGCAAGGCAAGGCAAGGCAAGGCAAGGCAAGGCAAGGCAAGGCAAGGCAAGGCAAGGCAAGGCAAGGCAAGGCAAGGCAAGGCAAGGCAAGGCAAGGCAAGGCAAGGCAAGGCAAGGCAAGGCAAGGCAAGGCAAGGCAAGGCAAGGCAAGGCAAGGCAAGGCAAGGCAAGGCAAGGCAAGGCAAGGCAAGGCAAGGCAAGGCAAGGCAAGGCAAGGCAAGGCAAGGCAAGGCAAGGCAAGGCAAGGCAAGGCAAGGCAAGGCAAGGCAAGGCAAGGCAAGGCAAGGCAAGGCAAGGCAAGGCAAGGCAAGGCAAGGCAAGGCAAGGCAAGGCAAGGCAAGGCAAGGCAAGGCAAGGCAAGGCAAGGCAAGGCAAGGCAAGGCAAGGCAAGGCAAGGCAAGGCAAGGCAAGGCAAGGCAAGGCAAGGCAAGGCAAGGCAAGGCAAGGCAAGGCAAGGCAAGGCAAGGCAAGGCAAGGCAAGGCAAGGCAAGGCAAGGCAAGGCAAGGCAAGGCAAGGCAAGGCAAGGCAAGGCAAGGCAAGGCAAGGCAAGGCAAGGCAAGGCAAGGCAAGGCAAGGCAAGGCAAGGCAAGGCAAGGCAAGGCAAGGCAAGGCAAGGCAAGGCAAGGCAAGGCAAGGCAAGGCAAGGCAAGGCAAGGCAAGGCAAGGCAAGGCAAGGCAAGGCAAGGCAAGGCAAGGCAAGGCAAGGCAAGGCAAGGCAAGGCAAGGCAAGGCAAGGCAAGGCAAGGCAAGGCAAGGCAAGGCAAGGCAAGGCAAGGCAAGGCAAGGCAAGGCAAGGCAAGGCAAGGCAAGGCAAGGCAAGGCAAGGCAAGGCAAGGCAAGGCAAGGCAAGGCAAGGCAAGGCAAGGCAAGGCAAGGCAAGGCAAGGCAAGGCAAGGCAAGGCAAGGCAAGGCAAGGCAAGGCAAGGCAAGGCAAGGCAAGGCAAGGCAAGGCAAGGCAAGGCAAGGCAAGGCAAGGCAAGGCAAGGCAAGGCAAGGCAAGGCAAGGCAAGGCAAGGCAAGGCAAGGCAAGGCAAGGCAAGGCAAGGCAAGGCAAGGCAAGGCAAGGCAAGGCAAGGCAAGGCAAGGCAAGGCAAGGCAAGGCAAGGCAAGGCAAGGCAAGGCAAGGCAAGGCAAGGCAAGGCAAGGCAAGGCAAGGCAAGGCAAGGCAAGGCAAGGCAAGGCAAGGCAAGGCAAGGCAAGGCAAGGCAAGGCAAGGCAAGGCAAGGCAAGGCAAGGCAAGGCAAGGCAAGGCAAGGCAAGGCAAGGCAAGGCAAGGCAAGGCAAGGCAAGGCAAGGCAAGGCAAGGCAAGGCAAGGCAAGGCAAGGCAAGGCAAGGCAAGGCAAGGCAAGGCAAGGCAAGGCAAGGCAAGGCAAGGCAAGGCAAGGCAAGGCAAGGCAAGGCAAGGCAAGGCAAGGCAAGGCAAGGCAAGGCAAGGCAAGGCAAGGCAAGGCAAGGCAAGGCAAGGCAAGGCAAGGCAAGGCAAGGCAAGGCAAGGCAAGGCAAGGCAAGGCAAGGCAAGGCAAGGCAAGGCAAGGCAAGGCAAGGCAAGGCAAGGCAAGGCAAGGCAAGGCAAGGCAAGGCAAGGCAAGGCAAGGCAAGGCAAGGCAAGGCAAGGCAAGGCAAGGCAAGGCAAGGCAAGGCAAGGCAAGGCAAGGCAAGGCAAGGCAAGGCAAGGCAAGGCAAGGCAAGGCAAGGCAAGGCAAGGCAAGGCAAGGCAAGGCAAGGCAAGGCAAGGCAAGGCAAGGCAAGGCAAGGCAAGGCAAGGCAAGGCAAGGCAAGGCAAGGCAAGGCAAGGCAAGGCAAGGCAAGGCAAGGCAAGGCAAGGCAAGGCAAGGCAAGGCAAGGCAAGGCAAGGCAAGGCAAGGCAAGGCAAGGCAAGGCAAGGCAAGGCAAGGCAAGGCAAGGCAAGGCAAGGCAAGGCAAGGCAAGGCAAGGCAAGGCAAGGCAAGGCAAGGCAAGGCAAGGCAAGGCAAGGCAAGGCAAGGCAAGGCAAGGCAAGGCAAGGCAAGGCAAGGCAAGGCAAGGCAAGGCAAGGCAAGGCAAGGCAAGGCAAGGCAAGGCAAGGCAAGGCAAGGCAAGGCAAGGCAAGGCAAGGCAAGGCAAGGCAAGGCAAGGCAAGGCAAGGCAAGGCAAGGCAAGGCAAGGCAAGGCAAGGCAAGGCAAGGCAAGGCAAGGCAAGGCAAGGCAAGGCAAGGCAAGGCAAGGCAAGGCAAGGCAAGGCAAGGCAAGGCAAGGCAAGGCAAGGCAAGGCAAGGCAAGGCAAGGCAAGGCAAGGCAAGGCAAGGCAAGGCAAGGCAAGGCAAGGCAAGGCAAGGCAAGGCAAGGCAAGGCAAGGCAAGGCAAGGCAAGGCAAGGCAAGGCAAGGCAAGGCAAGGCAAGGCAAGGCAAGGCAAGGCAAGGCAAGGCAAGGCAAGGCAAGGCAAGGCAAGGCAAGGCAAGGCAAGGCAAGGCAAGGCAAGGCAAGGCAAGGCAAGGCAAGGCAAGGCAAGGCAAGGCAAGGCAAGGCAAGGCAAGGCAAGGCAAGGCAAGGCAAGGCAAGGCAAGGCAAGGCAAGGCAAGGCAAGGCAAGGCAAGGCAAGGCAAGGCAAGGCAAGGCAAGGCAAGGCAAGGCAAGGCAAGGCAAGGCAAGGCAAGGCAAGGCAAGGCAAGGCAAGGCAAGGCAAGGCAAGGCAAGGCAAGGCAAGGCAAGGCAAGGCAAGGCAAGGCAAGGCAAGGCAAGGCAAGGCAAGGCAAGGCAAGGCAAGGCAAGGCAAGGCAAGGCAAGGCAAGGCAAGGCAAGGCAAGGCAAGGCAAGGCAAGGCAAGGCAAGGCAAGGCAAGGCAAGGCAAGGCAAGGCAAGGCAAGGCAAGGCAAGGCAAGGCAAGGCAAGGCAAGGCAAGGCAAGGCAAGGCAAGGCAAGGCAAGGCAAGGCAAGGCAAGGCAAGGCAAGGCAAGGCAAGGCAAGGCAAGGCAAGGCAAGGCAAGGCAAGGCAAGGCAAGGCAAGGCAAGGCAAGGCAAGGCAAGGCAAGGCAAGGCAAGGCAAGGCAAGGCAAGGCAAGGCAAGGCAAGGCAAGGCAAGGCAAGGCAAGGCAAGGCAAGGCAAGGCAAGGCAAGGCAAGGCAAGGCAAGGCAAGGCAAGGCAAGGCAAGGCAAGGCAAGGCAAGGCAAGGCAAGGCAAGGCAAGGCAAGGCAAGGCAAGGCAAGGCAAGGCAAGGCAAGGCAAGGCAAGGCAAGGCAAGGCAAGGCAAGGCAAGGCAAGGCAAGGCAAGGCAAGGCAAGGCAAGGCAAGGCAAGGCAAGGCAAGGCAAGGCAAGGCAAGGCAAGGCAAGGCAAGGCAAGGCAAGGCAAGGCAAGGCAAGGCAAGGCAAGGCAAGGCAAGGCAAGGCAAGGCAAGGCAAGGCAAGGCAAGGCAAGGCAAGGCAAGGCAAGGCAAGGCAAGGCAAGGCAAGGCAAGGCAAGGCAAGGCAAGGCAAGGCAAGGCAAGGCAAGGCAAGGCAAGGCAAGGCAAGGCAAGGCAAGGCAAGGCAAGGCAAGGCAAGGCAAGGCAAGGCAAGGCAAGGCAAGGCAAGGCAAGGCAAGGCAAGGCAAGGCAAGGCAAGGCAAGGCAAGGCAAGGCAAGGCAAGGCAAGGCAAGGCAAGGCAAGGCAAGGCAAGGCAAGGCAAGGCAAGGCAAGGCAAGGCAAGGCAAGGCAAGGCAAGGCAAGGCAAGGCAAGGCAAGGCAAGGCAAGGCAAGGCAAGGCAAGGCAAGGCAAGGCAAGGCAAGGCAAGGCAAGGCAAGGCAAGGCAAGGCAAGGCAAGGCAAGGCAAGGCAAGGCAAGGCAAGGCAAGGCAAGGCAAGGCAAGGCAAGGCAAGGCAAGGCAAGGCAAGGCAAGGCAAGGCAAGGCAAGGCAAGGCAAGGCAAGGCAAGGCAAGGCAAGGCAAGGCAAGGCAAGGCAAGGCAAGGCAAGGCAAGGCAAGGCAAGGCAAGGCAAGGCAAGGCAAGGCAAGGCAAGGCAAGGCAAGGCAAGGCAAGGCAAGGCAAGGCAAGGCAAGGCAAGGCAAGGCAAGGCAAGGCAAGGCAAGGCAAGGCAAGGCAAGGCAAGGCAAGGCAAGGCAAGGCAAGGCAAGGCAAGGCAAGGCAAGGCAAGGCAAGGCAAGGCAAGGCAAGGCAAGGCAAGGCAAGGCAAGGCAAGGCAAGGCAAGGCAAGGCAAGGCAAGGCAAGGCAAGGCAAGGCAAGGCAAGGCAAGGCAAGGCAAGGCAAGGCAAGGCAAGGCAAGGCAAGGCAAGGCAAGGCAAGGCAAGGCAAGGCAAGGCAAGGCAAGGCAAGGCAAGGCAAGGCAAGGCAAGGCAAGGCAAGGCAAGGCAAGGCAAGGCAAGGCAAGGCAAGGCAAGGCAAGGCAAGGCAAGGCAAGGCAAGGCAAGGCAAGGCAAGGCAAGGCAAGGCAAGGCAAGGCAAGGCAAGGCAAGGCAAGGCAAGGCAAGGCAAGGCAAGGCAAGGCAAGGCAAGGCAAGGCAAGGCAAGGCAAGGCAAGGCAAGGCAAGGCAAGGCAAGGCAAGGCAAGGCAAGGCAAGGCAAGGCAAGGCAAGGCAAGGCAAGGCAAGGCAAGGCAAGGCAAGGCAAGGCAAGGCAAGGCAAGGCAAGGCAAGGCAAGGCAAGGCAAGGCAAGGCAAGGCAAGGCAAGGCAAGGCAAGGCAAGGCAAGGCAAGGCAAGGCAAGGCAAGGCAAGGCAAGGCAAGGCAAGGCAAGGCAAGGCAAGGCAAGGCAAGGCAAGGCAAGGCAAGGCAAGGCAAGGCAAGGCAAGGCAAGGCAAGGCAAGGCAAGGCAAGGCAAGGCAAGGCAAGGCAAGGCAAGGCAAGGCAAGGCAAGGCAAGGCAAGGCAAGGCAAGGCAAGGCAAGGCAAGGCAAGGCAAGGCAAGGCAAGGCAAGGCAAGGCAAGGCAAGGCAAGGCAAGGCAAGGCAAGGCAAGGCAAGGCAAGGCAAGGCAAGGCAAGGCAAGGCAAGGCAAGGCAAGGCAAGGCAAGGCAAGGCAAGGCAAGGCAAGGCAAGGCAAGGCAAGGCAAGGCAAGGCAAGGCAAGGCAAGGCAAGGCAAGGCAAGGCAAGGCAAGGCAAGGCAAGGCAAGGCAAGGCAAGGCAAGGCAAGGCAAGGCAAGGCAAGGCAAGGCAAGGCAAGGCAAGGCAAGGCAAGGCAAGGCAAGGCAAGGCAAGGCAAGGCAAGGCAAGGCAAGGCAAGGCAAGGCAAGGCAAGGCAAGGCAAGGCAAGGCAAGGCAAGGCAAGGCAAGGCAAGGCAAGGCAAGGCAAGGCAAGGCAAGGCAAGGCAAGGCAAGGCAAGGCAAGGCAAGGCAAGGCAAGGCAAGGCAAGGCAAGGCAAGGCAAGGCAAGGCAAGGCAAGGCAAGGCAAGGCAAGGCAAGGCAAGGCAAGGCAAGGCAAGGCAAGGCAAGGCAAGGCAAGGCAAGGCAAGGCAAGGCAAGGCAAGGCAAGGCAAGGCAAGGCAAGGCAAGGCAAGGCAAGGCAAGGCAAGGCAAGGCAAGGCAAGGCAAGGCAAGGCAAGGCAAGGCAAGGCAAGGCAAGGCAAGGCAAGGCAAGGCAAGGCAAGGCAAGGCAAGGCAAGGCAAGGCAAGGCAAGGCAAGGCAAGGCAAGGCAAGGCAAGGCAAGGCAAGGCAAGGCAAGGCAAGGCAAGGCAAGGCAAGGCAAGGCAAGGCAAGGCAAGGCAAGGCAAGGCAAGGCAAGGCAAGGCAAGGCAAGGCAAGGCAAGGCAAGGCAAGGCAAGGCAAGGCAAGGCAAGGCAAGGCAAGGCAAGGCAAGGCAAGGCAAGGCAAGGCAAGGCAAGGCAAGGCAAGGCAAGGCAAGGCAAGGCAAGGCAAGGCAAGGCAAGGCAAGGCAAGGCAAGGCAAGGCAAGGCAAGGCAAGGCAAGGCAAGGCAAGGCAAGGCAAGGCAAGGCAAGGCAAGGCAAGGCAAGGCAAGGCAAGGCAAGGCAAGGCAAGGCAAGGCAAGGCAAGGCAAGGCAAGGCAAGGCAAGGCAAGGCAAGGCAAGGCAAGGCAAGGCAAGGCAAGGCAAGGCAAGGCAAGGCAAGGCAAGGCAAGGCAAGGCAAGGCAAGGCAAGGCAAGGCAAGGCAAGGCAAGGCAAGGCAAGGCAAGGCAAGGCAAGGCAAGGCAAGGCAAGGCAAGGCAAGGCAAGGCAAGGCAAGGCAAGGCAAGGCAAGGCAAGGCAAGGCAAGGCAAGGCAAGGCAAGGCAAGGCAAGGCAAGGCAAGGCAAGGCAAGGCAAGGCAAGGCAAGGCAAGGCAAGGCAAGGCAAGGCAAGGCAAGGCAAGGCAAGGCAAGGCAAGGCAAGGCAAGGCAAGGCAAGGCAAGGCAAGGCAAGGCAAGGCAAGGCAAGGCAAGGCAAGGCAAGGCAAGGCAAGGCAAGGCAAGGCAAGGCAAGGCAAGGCAAGGCAAGGCAAGGCAAGGCAAGGCAAGGCAAGGCAAGGCAAGGCAAGGCAAGGCAAGGCAAGGCAAGGCAAGGCAAGGCAAGGCAAGGCAAGGCAAGGCAAGGCAAGGCAAGGCAAGGCAAGGCAAGGCAAGGCAAGGCAAGGCAAGGCAAGGCAAGGCAAGGCAAGGCAAGGCAAGGCAAGGCAAGGCAAGGCAAGGCAAGGCAAGGCAAGGCAAGGCAAGGCAAGGCAAGGCAAGGCAAGGCAAGGCAAGGCAAGGCAAGGCAAGGCAAGGCAAGGCAAGGCAAGGCAAGGCAAGGCAAGGCAAGGCAAGGCAAGGCAAGGCAAGGCAAGGCAAGGCAAGGCAAGGCAAGGCAAGGCAAGGCAAGGCAAGGCAAGGCAAGGCAAGGCAAGGCAAGGCAAGGCAAGGCAAGGCAAGGCAAGGCAAGGCAAGGCAAGGCAAGGCAAGGCAAGGCAAGGCAAGGCAAGGCAAGGCAAGGCAAGGCAAGGCAAGGCAAGGCAAGGCAAGGCAAGGCAAGGCAAGGCAAGGCAAGGCAAGGCAAGGCAAGGCAAGGCAAGGCAAGGCAAGGCAAGGCAAGGCAAGGCAAGGCAAGGCAAGGCAAGGCAAGGCAAGGCAAGGCAAGGCAAGGCAAGGCAAGGCAAGGCAAGGCAAGGCAAGGCAAGGCAAGGCAAGGCAAGGCAAGGCAAGGCAAGGCAAGGCAAGGCAAGGCAAGGCAAGGCAAGGCAAGGCAAGGCAAGGCAAGGCAAGGCAAGGCAAGGCAAGGCAAGGCAAGGCAAGGCAAGGCAAGGCAAGGCAAGGCAAGGCAAGGCAAGGCAAGGCAAGGCAAGGCAAGGCAAGGCAAGGCAAGGCAAGGCAAGGCAAGGCAAGGCAAGGCAAGGCAAGGCAAGGCAAGGCAAGGCAAGGCAAGGCAAGGCAAGGCAAGGCAAGGCAAGGCAAGGCAAGGCAAGGCAAGGCAAGGCAAGGCAAGGCAAGGCAAGGCAAGGCAAGGCAAGGCAAGGCAAGGCAAGGCAAGGCAAGGCAAGGCAAGGCAAGGCAAGGCAAGGCAAGGCAAGGCAAGGCAAGGCAAGGCAAGGCAAGGCAAGGCAAGGCAAGGCAAGGCAAGGCAAGGCAAGGCAAGGCAAGGCAAGGCAAGGCAAGGCAAGGCAAGGCAAGGCAAGGCAAGGCAAGGCAAGGCAAGGCAAGGCAAGGCAAGGCAAGGCAAGGCAAGGCAAGGCAAGGCAAGGCAAGGCAAGGCAAGGCAAGGCAAGGCAAGGCAAGGCAAGGCAAGGCAAGGCAAGGCAAGGCAAGGCAAGGCAAGGCAAGGCAAGGCAAGGCAAGGCAAGGCAAGGCAAGGCAAGGCAAGGCAAGGCAAGGCAAGGCAAGGCAAGGCAAGGCAAGGCAAGGCAAGGCAAGGCAAGGCAAGGCAAGGCAAGGCAAGGCAAGGCAAGGCAAGGCAAGGCAAGGCAAGGCAAGGCAAGGCAAGGCAAGGCAAGGCAAGGCAAGGCAAGGCAAGGCAAGGCAAGGCAAGGCAAGGCAAGGCAAGGCAAGGCAAGGCAAGGCAAGGCAAGGCAAGGCAAGGCAAGGCAAGGCAAGGCAAGGCAAGGCAAGGCAAGGCAAGGCAAGGCAAGGCAAGGCAAGGCAAGGCAAGGCAAGGCAAGGCAAGGCAAGGCAAGGCAAGGCAAGGCAAGGCAAGGCAAGGCAAGGCAAGGCAAGGCAAGGCAAGGCAAGGCAAGGCAAGGCAAGGCAAGGCAAGGCAAGGCAAGGCAAGGCAAGGCAAGGCAAGGCAAGGCAAGGCAAGGCAAGGCAAGGCAAGGCAAGGCAAGGCAAGGCAAGGCAAGGCAAGGCAAGGCAAGGCAAGGCAAGGCAAGGCAAGGCAAGGCAAGGCAAGGCAAGGCAAGGCAAGGCAAGGCAAGGCAAGGCAAGGCAAGGCAAGGCAAGGCAAGGCAAGGCAAGGCAAGGCAAGGCAAGGCAAGGCAAGGCAAGGCAAGGCAAGGCAAGGCAAGGCAAGGCAAGGCAAGGCAAGGCAAGGCAAGGCAAGGCAAGGCAAGGCAAGGCAAGGCAAGGCAAGGCAAGGCAAGGCAAGGCAAGGCAAGGCAAGGCAAGGCAAGGCAAGGCAAGGCAAGGCAAGGCAAGGCAAGGCAAGGCAAGGCAAGGCAAGGCAAGGCAAGGCAAGGCAAGGCAAGGCAAGGCAAGGCAAGGCAAGGCAAGGCAAGGCAAGGCAAGGCAAGGCAAGGCAAGGCAAGGCAAGGCAAGGCAAGGCAAGGCAAGGCAAGGCAAGGCAAGGCAAGGCAAGGCAAGGCAAGGCAAGGCAAGGCAAGGCAAGGCAAGGCAAGGCAAGGCAAGGCAAGGCAAGGCAAGGCAAGGCAAGGCAAGGCAAGGCAAGGCAAGGCAAGGCAAGGCAAGGCAAGGCAAGGCAAGGCAAGGCAAGGCAAGGCAAGGCAAGGCAAGGCAAGGCAAGGCAAGGCAAGGCAAGGCAAGGCAAGGCAAGGCAAGGCAAGGCAAGGCAAGGCAAGGCAAGGCAAGGCAAGGCAAGGCAAGGCAAGGCAAGGCAAGGCAAGGCAAGGCAAGGCAAGGCAAGGCAAGGCAAGGCAAGGCAAGGCAAGGCAAGGCAAGGCAAGGCAAGGCAAGGCAAGGCAAGGCAAGGCAAGGCAAGGCAAGGCAAGGCAAGGCAAGGCAAGGCAAGGCAAGGCAAGGCAAGGCAAGGCAAGGCAAGGCAAGGCAAGGCAAGGCAAGGCAAGGCAAGGCAAGGCAAGGCAAGGCAAGGCAAGGCAAGGCAAGGCAAGGCAAGGCAAGGCAAGGCAAGGCAAGGCAAGGCAAGGCAAGGCAAGGCAAGGCAAGGCAAGGCAAGGCAAGGCAAGGCAAGGCAAGGCAAGGCAAGGCAAGGCAAGGCAAGGCAAGGCAAGGCAAGGCAAGGCAAGGCAAGGCAAGGCAAGGCAAGGCAAGGCAAGGCAAGGCAAGGCAAGGCAAGGCAAGGCAAGGCAAGGCAAGGCAAGGCAAGGCAAGGCAAGGCAAGGCAAGGCAAGGCAAGGCAAGGCAAGGCAAGGCAAGGCAAGGCAAGGCAAGGCAAGGCAAGGCAAGGCAAGGCAAGGCAAGGCAAGGCAAGGCAAGGCAAGGCAAGGCAAGGCAAGGCAAGGCAAGGCAAGGCAAGGCAAGGCAAGGCAAGGCAAGGCAAGGCAAGGCAAGGCAAGGCAAGGCAAGGCAAGGCAAGGCAAGGCAAGGCAAGGCAAGGCAAGGCAAGGCAAGGCAAGGCAAGGCAAGGCAAGGCAAGGCAAGGCAAGGCAAGGCAAGGCAAGGCAAGGCAAGGCAAGGCAAGGCAAGGCAAGGCAAGGCAAGGCAAGGCAAGGCAAGGCAAGGCAAGGCAAGGCAAGGCAAGGCAAGGCAAGGCAAGGCAAGGCAAGGCAAGGCAAGGCAAGGCAAGGCAAGGCAAGGCAAGGCAAGGCAAGGCAAGGCAAGGCAAGGCAAGGCAAGGCAAGGCAAGGCAAGGCAAGGCAAGGCAAGGCAAGGCAAGGCAAGGCAAGGCAAGGCAAGGCAAGGCAAGGCAAGGCAAGGCAAGGCAAGGCAAGGCAAGGCAAGGCAAGGCAAGGCAAGGCAAGGCAAGGCAAGGCAAGGCAAGGCAAGGCAAGGCAAGGCAAGGCAAGGCAAGGCAAGGCAAGGCAAGGCAAGGCAAGGCAAGGCAAGGCAAGGCAAGGCAAGGCAAGGCAAGGCAAGGCAAGGCAAGGCAAGGCAAGGCAAGGCAAGGCAAGGCAAGGCAAGGCAAGGCAAGGCAAGGCAAGGCAAGGCAAGGCAAGGCAAGGCAAGGCAAGGCAAGGCAAGGCAAGGCAAGGCAAGGCAAGGCAAGGCAAGGCAAGGCAAGGCAAGGCAAGGCAAGGCAAGGCAAGGCAAGGCAAGGCAAGGCAAGGCAAGGCAAGGCAAGGCAAGGCAAGGCAAGGCAAGGCAAGGCAAGGCAAGGCAAGGCAAGGCAAGGCAAGGCAAGGCAAGGCAAGGCAAGGCAAGGCAAGGCAAGGCAAGGCAAGGCAAGGCAAGGCAAGGCAAGGCAAGGCAAGGCAAGGCAAGGCAAGGCAAGGCAAGGCAAGGCAAGGCAAGGCAAGGCAAGGCAAGGCAAGGCAAGGCAAGGCAAGGCAAGGCAAGGCAAGGCAAGGCAAGGCAAGGCAAGGCAAGGCAAGGCAAGGCAAGGCAAGGCAAGGCAAGGCAAGGCAAGGCAAGGCAAGGCAAGGCAAGGCAAGGCAAGGCAAGGCAAGGCAAGGCAAGGCAAGGCAAGGCAAGGCAAGGCAAGGCAAGGCAAGGCAAGGCAAGGCAAGGCAAGGCAAGGCAAGGCAAGGCAAGGCAAGGCAAGGCAAGGCAAGGCAAGGCAAGGCAAGGCAAGGCAAGGCAAGGCAAGGCAAGGCAAGGCAAGGCAAGGCAAGGCAAGGCAAGGCAAGGCAAGGCAAGGCAAGGCAAGGCAAGGCAAGGCAAGGCAAGGCAAGGCAAGGCAAGGCAAGGCAAGGCAAGGCAAGGCAAGGCAAGGCAAGGCAAGGCAAGGCAAGGCAAGGCAAGGCAAGGCAAGGCAAGGCAAGGCAAGGCAAGGCAAGGCAAGGCAAGGCAAGGCAAGGCAAGGCAAGGCAAGGCAAGGCAAGGCAAGGCAAGGCAAGGCAAGGCAAGGCAAGGCAAGGCAAGGCAAGGCAAGGCAAGGCAAGGCAAGGCAAGGCAAGGCAAGGCAAGGCAAGGCAAGGCAAGGCAAGGCAAGGCAAGGCAAGGCAAGGCAAGGCAAGGCAAGGCAAGGCAAGGCAAGGCAAGGCAAGGCAAGGCAAGGCAAGGCAAGGCAAGGCAAGGCAAGGCAAGGCAAGGCAAGGCAAGGCAAGGCAAGGCAAGGCAAGGCAAGGCAAGGCAAGGCAAGGCAAGGCAAGGCAAGGCAAGGCAAGGCAAGGCAAGGCAAGGCAAGGCAAGGCAAGGCAAGGCAAGGCAAGGCAAGGCAAGGCAAGGCAAGGCAAGGCAAGGCAAGGCAAGGCAAGGCAAGGCAAGGCAAGGCAAGGCAAGGCAAGGCAAGGCAAGGCAAGGCAAGGCAAGGCAAGGCAAGGCAAGGCAAGGCAAGGCAAGGCAAGGCAAGGCAAGGCAAGGCAAGGCAAGGCAAGGCAAGGCAAGGCAAGGCAAGGCAAGGCAAGGCAAGGCAAGGCAAGGCAAGGCAAGGCAAGGCAAGGCAAGGCAAGGCAAGGCAAGGCAAGGCAAGGCAAGGCAAGGCAAGGCAAGGCAAGGCAAGGCAAGGCAAGGCAAGGCAAGGCAAGGCAAGGCAAGGCAAGGCAAGGCAAGGCAAGGCAAGGCAAGGCAAGGCAAGGCAAGGCAAGGCAAGGCAAGGCAAGGCAAGGCAAGGCAAGGCAAGGCAAGGCAAGGCAAGGCAAGGCAAGGCAAGGCAAGGCAAGGCAAGGCAAGGCAAGGCAAGGCAAGGCAAGGCAAGGCAAGGCAAGGCAAGGCAAGGCAAGGCAAGGCAAGGCAAGGCAAGGCAAGGCAAGGCAAGGCAAGGCAAGGCAAGGCAAGGCAAGGCAAGGCAAGGCAAGGCAAGGCAAGGCAAGGCAAGGCAAGGCAAGGCAAGGCAAGGCAAGGCAAGGCAAGGCAAGGCAAGGCAAGGCAAGGCAAGGCAAGGCAAGGCAAGGCAAGGCAAGGCAAGGCAAGGCAAGGCAAGGCAAGGCAAGGCAAGGCAAGGCAAGGCAAGGCAAGGCAAGGCAAGGCAAGGCAAGGCAAGGCAAGGCAAGGCAAGGCAAGGCAAGGCAAGGCAAGGCAAGGCAAGGCAAGGCAAGGCAAGGCAAGGCAAGGCAAGGCAAGGCAAGGCAAGGCAAGGCAAGGCAAGGCAAGGCAAGGCAAGGCAAGGCAAGGCAAGGCAAGGCAAGGCAAGGCAAGGCAAGGCAAGGCAAGGCAAGGCAAGGCAAGGCAAGGCAAGGCAAGGCAAGGCAAGGCAAGGCAAGGCAAGGCAAGGCAAGGCAAGGCAAGGCAAGGCAAGGCAAGGCAAGGCAAGGCAAGGCAAGGCAAGGCAAGGCAAGGCAAGGCAAGGCAAGGCAAGGCAAGGCAAGGCAAGGCAAGGCAAGGCAAGGCAAGGCAAGGCAAGGCAAGGCAAGGCAAGGCAAGGCAAGGCAAGGCAAGGCAAGGCAAGGCAAGGCAAGGCAAGGCAAGGCAAGGCAAGGCAAGGCAAGGCAAGGCAAGGCAAGGCAAGGCAAGGCAAGGCAAGGCAAGGCAAGGCAAGGCAAGGCAAGGCAAGGCAAGGCAAGGCAAGGCAAGGCAAGGCAAGGCAAGGCAAGGCAAGGCAAGGCAAGGCAAGGCAAGGCAAGGCAAGGCAAGGCAAGGCAAGGCAAGGCAAGGCAAGGCAAGGCAAGGCAAGGCAAGGCAAGGCAAGGCAAGGCAAGGCAAGGCAAGGCAAGGCAAGGCAAGGCAAGGCAAGGCAAGGCAAGGCAAGGCAAGGCAAGGCAAGGCAAGGCAAGGCAAGGCAAGGCAAGGCAAGGCAAGGCAAGGCAAGGCAAGGCAAGGCAAGGCAAGGCAAGGCAAGGCAAGGCAAGGCAAGGCAAGGCAAGGCAAGGCAAGGCAAGGCAAGGCAAGGCAAGGCAAGGCAAGGCAAGGCAAGGCAAGGCAAGGCAAGGCAAGGCAAGGCAAGGCAAGGCAAGGCAAGGCAAGGCAAGGCAAGGCAAGGCAAGGCAAGGCAAGGCAAGGCAAGGCAAGGCAAGGCAAGGCAAGGCAAGGCAAGGCAAGGCAAGGCAAGGCAAGGCAAGGCAAGGCAAGGCAAGGCAAGGCAAGGCAAGGCAAGGCAAGGCAAGGCAAGGCAAGGCAAGGCAAGGCAAGGCAAGGCAAGGCAAGGCAAGGCAAGGCAAGGCAAGGCAAGGCAAGGCAAGGCAAGGCAAGGCAAGGCAAGGCAAGGCAAGGCAAGGCAAGGCAAGGCAAGGCAAGGCAAGGCAAGGCAAGGCAAGGCAAGGCAAGGCAAGGCAAGGCAAGGCAAGGCAAGGCAAGGCAAGGCAAGGCAAGGCAAGGCAAGGCAAGGCAAGGCAAGGCAAGGCAAGGCAAGGCAAGGCAAGGCAAGGCAAGGCAAGGCAAGGCAAGGCAAGGCAAGGCAAGGCAAGGCAAGGCAAGGCAAGGCAAGGCAAGGCAAGGCAAGGCAAGGCAAGGCAAGGCAAGGCAAGGCAAGGCAAGGCAAGGCAAGGCAAGGCAAGGCAAGGCAAGGCAAGGCAAGGCAAGGCAAGTTATGGAAAGTTATGGAAAGGAAAGTTATGGAAAGTTATGGAAAGGAAAGTTATGGAAAGTTATGGAAAGGAAAGTTATGGAAAGTTATGGAAAGGAAAGTTATGGAAAGTTATGGAAAGTTATGGAAAGGAAAGTTATGGAAAGTTATGGAAAGTTATGGAAAGGAAAGTTATGGAAAGTTATGGAAAGTTATGGAAAGGAAAGTTATGGAAAGTTATGGAAAGTTATGGAAAGGAAAGTTATGGAAAGTTATGGAAAGTTATGGAAAGGAAAGTTATGGAAAGTTATGGAAAGTTATGGAAAGGAAAGTTATGGAAAGTTATGGAAAGTTATGGAAAGGAAAGTTATGGAAAGTTATGGAAAGTTATGGAAAGGAAAGTTATGGAAAGTTATGGAAAGTTATGGAAAGTTATGGAAAGTTATGGAAAGTTATGGAAAGTTATGGAAAGTTAAGTTATGGAAAGTTATGGAAAGTTATGGAAAGTTATGGAAAGTTAAGTTATGGAAAGTTATGGAAAGTTATGGAAAGTTATGGAAAGTTATGGAAAGTTAAGTTATGGAAAGTTATGGAAAGTTAAGTTATGGAAAGTTATGGAAAGTTATGGAAAGTTATGGAAAGTTAAGTTATGGAAAGTTATGGAAAGTTATGGAAAGTTATGGAAAGTTAAGTTATGGAAAGTTATGGAAAGTTATGGAAAGTTATGGAAAGTTAAGTTATGGAAAGTTATGGAAAGTTATGGAAAGTTATGGAAAGTTATGGAAAGTTATGGAAAGTTATGGAAAGTTAAGTTATGGAAAGTTATGGAAAGTTATGGAAAGTTATGGAAAGTTATGGAAAGTTATGGAAAGTTATGGAAAGTTAAGTTATGGAAAGTTATGGAAAGTTATGGAAAGTTAAGTTATGGAAAGTTATGGAAAGTTATGGAAAGTTATGGAAAGTTAAGTTATGGAAAGTTATGGAAAGTTAAGTTATGGAAAGTTATGGAAAGTTAAGTTATGGAAAGTTAAGTTATGGAAAGTTATGGAAAGTTATGGAAAGTTAAGTTATGGAAAGTTATGGAAAGTTAAGTTATGGAAAGTTATGGAAAGTTAAGTTATGGAAAGTTATGGAAAGTTAAGTTATGGAAAGTTAAGTTATGGAAAGTTAAGGTAAGTTAAGTTATGGAAAGTTAAGGTAAGTTAAGGTAAGTTAGGGTATGGAAAGTTAAGGTAAGTTAGGGTATGGAAAGTTAAGGTAAGTTAGGGTATGGAAAGTTAAGGTAAGTTAGGGTATGGAAAGTTAAGGTAAGTTAAGGTATGGAAAGTTAAGGTAAGTTAGGGTATGGAAAGTTAAGGTAAGTTAAGGTAAGTTATGGAAAGTTAAGGTAAGTTAGGGTATGGTAAGTTATGGAAAGTTAAGGTTTGGTAAGTTTTGGAAAGTTAAGCTTAGTTAGGGTATGGTATTTTATGGAAAGTTAAGGTAAGTTATGGTATGGTAAGTTATGGAAAATTAATGTAAGTTAGGGTATGGTAAGTTATGGAATGTTAAGGTAAGTTAGGGTATGGAAAGTTAAAGTATGGTAAGTTAAGGAACGTTAAGATAAGTTATGGTATGGAAAGTTAAGGTATGGTAAGTTATGGAAAGTTAAGGTAAGTTATGGTATGGAAAGTTAAGGTATGGTAAGTTATGGAAAGTTATGGTATGGAAAGATAAGGTACGATAAGTTATGGAAAGTTAAGGTAAGTTATGGTATGGAAAGTTAAGGTATGGTAAGTTATGGAAAGTTAAGTTAAGATATGGTACGGAAAGTTAAGGTAAGTTATGGTATGGAAAGTTAAGGTATGGTAAGTTATGGAAAGTAAAGGTATGGTAAGATATGGAAAGTTAAGGTAAGTTAGGGTATGGTAAGTTATGGAAAGTTAAGGTAAGTTAGGGTATGGTAAGTAATGGAAAGTTAAGATAAGTTAGGTTGTGTTAAGTAATGGAAAGTTAGGGTATGGTAAGTTATGGAAAGTTAATTTAAGTTAGGCTATGGTAAGTTATGGAAATTTAAGGTAACTTGGGGTATGGAAAGTTAAGGTACGGTAAGTTATGGAAAGTTAAGGTAAGTTATGGTATGGAAAGTTAAGGTATGGTAAGATATGAAAAGTTAAGGTAAGTTATGGTATGGAAAGTTAAGGTAAGTTATGGTATGGAAAGTTTAGGTAAGGTAAGGTAAGTTATGGAAAGTTAAGGTAAGTTGGGGTATGGTAAGTTATGGAAAGTTAAGATATGGTAAGTTTTGGAAAGTTAAGGTAAGTTAGGGTATGGTATTTTATGTAAATTTAAGGTAAGTTAGGGTATGGTAAGTTATGGAAAATTAAGGTAAGTTAAGGTATAGTAAGTTATGGAAAGGTAAGATAAGTTAGGGAATGGAAAGTTAAAGTATGTTAAGTTATGGAAAGTTAAGGTAATTATGGTATGGAAAGTTAAGGTATGGTAAGTTATGGAAAGTTATGGTATTGAAAGTTAAGGTATGGTAAGTTATGGAAAGTTATGGTATTGAAAGTTAAGGTATGGTAAGTTATGGAAAGTTATGGTATTGAAAGTTAAGGTATGGTAAGTTATGGAAAGTTATGGTATTGAAAGTTAAGGTATGGTAAGTTATGGAAAGTTAAGGTAAGTTATGGTATTGAAAGTTAAGGTATGGTAAGTTATGGAAAGTTAAGGTAAGTTATGGTATTGAAAGTTAAGGTATGGTAAGTTATGGAAAGTTAAGGTAAGTTATGGTATTGAAAGTTAAGGTATGGTAAGTTATGGAAAGTTAAGGTAAGTTATGGTATTGAAACTTAAGGTATGGTAAGTTATGGAAAGTTAAGGTAAGTTATGGTATTGAAAGTTAAGGTATGGTAAGTTATGGAAAGTTAAGGTAAGTTATGGTATTGAAAGTTAAGGTATGGTAAGTTATGGAAAGTTATGGTATGGAAAGTTAAGGTATGGTAAGTTATGGAAATTTAAGGTATGTTATGGTATGGAAAGTTAAGGTATGGTAAGTTATGGAAATTTAAGGTATGTTATGGTATGGAAAGTTAAGGTATTGTAAGATATGGAAAGTTAAGTTAAGTTATGGTATGGAAAGTTAAGGTAAGTTATGGTATGGAAATTTAAGGTAAGTTATGGTATGGAAAGTTAAGGTAAGTTAAGGTAAGTTATGGAAAATTAATGTAAGTTAGGGTATGGTAAGTTATGGAAAGTTAAGGTAAGTTAGGGTATGGAAAGTTAAAGTACGGTAAGTTAAGGAACGTTAAGGTAAGTTATGGTATGGAAAGTTAAGGTATGGTAAGTTATGGAAAGTTAAGGTAAGTTATGGTATGGAAAGTTAAGGTATGGTAAGTTATGGAAAGTTAAGGTAATTATGGTATGGAAAGTTAAGGTATGGTAAGTTATGGAAAGTTATGGTATGGAAAGATAAGGTACGGTAAGTTATGGAAAGTTAAGGTAAGTTATGTTATGGAAAGTTAAGGTATGGTAAGTTATGGAAAGTTAAGTCAAGATATGGTACGGAAAGTTAAGGTAAGTTATGGTATGGAAAGTTAAGGTATGGTAAGTTATGGAAAGTAAAGGTATGGTAAGATATGGAAAGTTAAGGTAAGTTAGGGTATGGTAATTTATGGAAAGTTAAGGTAAGTTAGGGTATGGTAAGTTATGGAAAGTTAAGATAAGTTAGGTTATGTTAAGTAATGGAAAGTTAGGGTATGGTAAGTTATGGAAAGTTAAGTTAAGTTAGGGTATGGTAAGTTATGGAAATTTAAGGTAACTTGGGTATGGAAAGTTAAGGTATGGTAAGTTATGGAAAGTTAAGTTAAGTTATGGTTTGGAAAGTTAAGGTATGGTAAGATATGAAAAGTTAACGTAAGTTATGGTATGGAAAGTTAAGGTAAGTTATGGTATGGAAAGTTTAGGTAAGGTATGGTAAGTTATGGAAAGTTAAGATATGGTAAGTTTTGGAAAGTTAAGGTAAGTTAGGTTATGGTATTTTATGGAAAATTAAGGTAAGTTAAGGTATGGTAAGTTATGGAAAGGTAAGGTAAGTTAGGGTATGGAAATTTAAAGTATGTTAAGTTATGGAAAGTTAAGGTAATTATGGTATGGAAAGTTAAGGTATGGTAAGTTATGGAAAGTTATGGTATGGAAAGTTAAGGTATGGTAAGTGATGGAAAGATAAGGTAAGTTATGGTATGGAAATTTAAGGTAAGTTATGGTATGGAATGTTAAGGTATGGTAAGTTATGGAAAGTTATGGTATGGAAAGATAAGGTATGGTAAGTTATGGAAAGTTAAGTTAAGTTATGGTATGGAAAGTTAAGGTACGGTAAGTTATGGAAAGTTATGTTATGGAAAGTTAAGGTATGGTAAGTTATGGAAAGTTAAGGTAAGTTATGGTACAGAAAATTAAGGTATGGTAAGTTATGGAAAGTTAAGTTAATTTATGGTATGGAAAGTTAAGGTATGGTAAGTTATGGAAAGTTAAGTTAAGTTATGGTATGGAAAGTTATGTTATGGTAAGTTATGGAAAGTTATGGTATGGAAAGTTAAGGTATGGTAAGTTATGGAAAGTTAAGGTAAGTTATGGTATGGAAAGTTAAGGTATGGTACGATATGGAAAGTTAAGGTAAGTTATGGTATGGAAAGTTAAGGTAAGTTATGGTATGGAAAGTTAAGGTATGGTAAGTTATGGAAAGTTATGGTATGGAAAGTTAAGGTATGGTAAGTTATGGAAAGTTAAGTTAAGTTATGGTATGGAAAGTTAAGGTATGGTAAGTTATGGAAAGTTATGGTATGGAAAGTTAAGGTATGGTAAGTTATGGAAAGTTATGGTATGGAAAGTTAAGGTATGGAAAGTTAAGGTATGGTAAGTTATGGAAAGTTATGGTATGGAAAGTTAAGGTATGGTAAGTTATGGAAAGTTAAGTTAAGTTATGGTATGGAAAATTAAGGTATGGTAAGTTATGGAATGTTAAGGTAAGTTATGGTATGGAAAGTTAAGGTACGTTATGGTATGGAAAGTTAAGGTATGGTAAGTTATGGAAGTTAAGGTAAGTTATGGTATGGTAAGTTTTGGAAATTTAAGGTAATTATGGTATGGAACGTTAAGGTAAGTTATGCTATGGAAAGTTAAGGTATGGTAAGTTATGGAAAGTTAAGGTAAGTTATTGTATGGAAAATTAAGGTATGGTAAGTTATGGAAATTTAAGGTAAGTTATGGTATGGAAAGTTAAGGTAAGTTAAGGTAAGTTATGGTATGGAAATTTAAGGTAAGTTATGGTATGGAAAGATAAGGTAAGTTAAGGTAAGTTATGGTATGGAAAGTTATGGTATGGTAAGATATGGAAAGTTAAGGTAAGTTATGTTATGGAAAGTTAAGGTAAGTTATGGTATGGAAAGTTAAGGTATGGTAAGTTATGGAAAGTTAAGGTAAGTTATGGTATGGAACGTTAAGGTAAGTTATGGTATGGAAAGTTAAGGTATGGTAAGTTATGGAAAGTTAAGTTAAGTTATGGTATGGAAAGTTAAGGTATGGTAAGTTATGGAACGTTAAGGTAAGTTATGGTATGGAAAGTTAAGGTAAGTTAAGGTAAGATATGGTATGGAAAGTTAAAGTATGGTAAGTTATGGAAAGTTAAGGTAAGTTATGTTAAGGAAAGTTAAGGTAAGTTAAGGTAAGTTATGGTATGGAAAGTTAAGGTAAGTTATGGTATGGAAAGATAAGGTAAGTTAAGGTAAGTTATGGTATGGAATGTTAAGGTAAGTTATGGTATGGAAAGTTAAGGTAAGTTAAGGTAAGTTATGGAAAGTTAAGGTAAGTTAGGGTATGGAAAGTTAAGGTAAGTTAAGTTATGGAAAGTTAAGGTAAGTTAGGGAATGGTATGTTATGGAAAGTTAAGTAAAGTTATGGTATGCAAAGTTAAGGTAAGTTATGGTATGGAAAGTTAAGGTAAGTTAAGATAAGTTATGGAAAGTTAAGTTAAGGTAAGTTATTGAAAGTTATGGTAAGTTAGAGTATGGTAAGTTATGGAAAGTTAAGGTAAGTTAGTGTATGGTAAGTTATGGAAAGTTAGGGTATGGTAAGGTAAGTTAAGGTAATTTAGTGTATGGTAAGTTATGGAAAGTTAGGGTATGGTAAGTTATGGAAAGTTAAGTTATGGTAAGGTAAGTTAAGGTAAGTAATGGTATGGTAAGTTATGGAAAGTTAGGGTATGGTATGGTAAGTTAAGGTAATTTAGGGTATGGTAAGTTATGGAAAGTTAATGTATGGTAAGTTATGGAAAGTTAAGGTAAGGTAAGGTTATTTAAGGTAAGTAAGGGTATGGTAAGTTATGGAAAGTTAAGGTATCGTAAGTTATGGAAAGTTAAGATATGGTAAGGTAAGTTAAGGTAAGTAATGGCATGGTAAGTTATGGAAAGTTAGGGTATGGTAAGGTAAGTTAAGGTAATTTAGGTTATGGTAAGTTATGGAGAGTTAAGGTATGGTAAGTTATGGAAAGTTAAGGTAAGTTATGGTATGGAAAGTTAAGGTAAGTTAAGGTAATTTATGGAAAGTTAAGGTAAGTTAAGTTATGGAAAGTAAAGGTAAGTTAGGGTATGGTAAGTTATGGAAAGTTAAGGTATGGTAAGTTATGGGAAGTTATGGAAAGTTAGGGTATGTTAGGGTTTGGTAAGTTATGGAAAGTTAGGGTATGGTTAGTTATGGAAAGTTAGGGTATGGTAAGTTATGGAAAGTTAAGGTAAGTTAGGGTATGGTAAGTTATGGAAAGTTAAGGTATGGTAAGTTATGGGAAGTTATGGAAAGTTAGGGTATGTTAGGGTTTGGTAAGTTATGGAAAGTTAGGGTATGGTTAGTTATGGAAAGTTAGGGTATGGTAAGTTATGGAAAGTTAAGGTAAGTTAGGGTATGGTAAGATATGGAAAGTTAAGGTAAGTTAGGGTATGGTAAGCTATGGAAAGTTAAGGTAAGTTATGGTATGGAAAGTTAAGTTATGGTAAGTTATGGAAAGTTAAGGTATGGTAAGTTATGGAAAGTTAAGGTAAGTTAGGGTATGGTAAGTTATGGAATGTTAAGGTAAGTTAGGGTATGGTAAGTTATGGAATGTTAAGGTATGGTAAGTTATGGAAAGTTAAGCTAAGTTAGGGTATGGTAAGTTATGGAAAGTTAAGGTAAGTTAGGGTATGGTAAGTTATGGAAATTTAATGTAAGTAAGGGCATGGTAAGTTATGGAAAGTTAAGGTAAGTTAGGGTATGGTAAGTTATGGAAAGTTAGGGTATGGTAAGTTATGGAAAGTTAAGGTAATTTATGGTATGGTAAGTTACGGAAAGTTAATGTAAGTTAGGGTATGGTAAGTTATGGAATTTTAAGGTATGGTAAGTTATGGAAAGTTAATGTTAGGTAAGTTATGGAAAGTTAAGGTAAGATAGGGTATGGTAAGTTATGGAAAGTTAGGTTATGGTAAGTTATGGAAAGTTAAAGTATGGTAAGTTATGGAAAGTTAAGGTAAGATAGGGTATGGTAAGTTATGGAAAGTTAAAGTATGGTAAGTTATGGAAAGTTAAGGTAAGTTAGGGTATGGTATTTTATGGAAAATTAAGGTAAGTTAAGGTATGGTAAGTTATGGAAAGATAAGGTACGTTAGGGTATGGTAATTTATGGAAAGTTAAGGTAAGTTAGGGTTTGGTAAGTTATGGAAAATTAAGGTAAGTAAGGGTATGGTAAGTTATGGAAAGTTAAGGTAAGTTATGGTATGGAAAGTTAAGGTATGGTAAGTTATGGAATGTTAAGGTAAGTTATGGTATGGAAAGTTAAGGTATGGTAAGATATGGAAAGTTAAGGTAAGTTATGGTATGGAAAGTTAAGGTATGGTAAGTTATAGAAAGTTATGTTATGGAAAGTTTAGGTATGTTAAGTTATGGAAAGTTAAGGTAAGTTATGTTATGGAAAGTTAAGGTATGGTAAGTTATGGAAAGATATGGTATGGAAAGTTATGGTATGGTATGTTATGGAAAGATAAGGTAAGTTATGGTATGGAAAGTTAAGGTATGGTAAGTTATGGAAAGTTAAGGTAAGTTATGGTATGGAAATTTAAGGTAAGTTATGGTATGGAAAGTTAAGGTATGGTAAGTTATGGAAAGTTAAGGTAAGTTATGGTATGGAAAGTTAAGGTATGGTAAGATATGGAAAGTTAAGGTAAGTTATGGTATGGAAAGTTAAGGTAAGTTATGGTATGGAATGTTAAGGTATGGTAAGTTATGGAAAGTTAAGGTACGTTATGGTATGGAAAGTTAAGGTATGGTAAGTTATGGAAGTTAAGGTAAGTTATGGTATGGTAAGTTTTGGAAATTTAAGGTAATTATGGTATGGAACGTTAAGGTAAGTTATGCTATGGAAAGTTAAGGTATGGTAAGTTATGGAAAGTTAAGGTAAGTTATTGTATGGAAAATTAAGGTAAGTTAAGGTAAGTTATGGTATGGAAATTTAAGGTAAGTTATGGTATGGAAAGATAAGGTAAGTTAAGGTAAGTTATGGTATGGAAAGTTATGGTATGGTAAGATATGGAAAGTTAAGGTAAGTTATGTTATGGAAAGTTAAGGTAAGTTATGGTATGGAAAGTTAAGGTATGGTAAGTTATGGAAAGTTAAGGTAAGTTATGGTATGGAACGTTAAGGTAAGTTATGGTATGGAAAGTTAAGGTATGGTAAGTTATGGAAAGTTAAGTTAAGTTATGGTATGGAAAGTTAAGGTATGGTAAGTTATGGAACGTTAAGGTAAGTTATGGTATGGAAAGTTAAGGTAAGTTAAGGTAAGATATGGTATGGAAAGTTAAAGTATGGTAAGTTATGGAAAGTTAAGGTAAGTTATGTTAAGGAAAGTTAAGGTAAGTTAAGGTAAGTTATGGTATGGAAAGTTAAGGTAAGTTATGGTATGGAAAGATAAGGTAAGTTAAGGTAAGTTATGGTATGGAATGTTAAGGTAAGTTATGGTATGGAAAGTTAAGGTAAGTTAAGGTAAGTTATGGAAAGTTAAGGTAAGTTAGGGTATGGAAAGTTAAGGTAAGTTAAGTTATGGAAAGTTAAGGTAAGTTAGGGAATGGTATGTTATGGAAAGTTAAGTAAAGTTATGGTATGCAAAGTTAAGGTAAGTTATGGTATGGAAAGTTAAGGTAAGTTAAGATAAGTTATGGAAAGTTAAGTTAAGTTAAGGTAAGTTATTGAAAGTTATGGTAAGTTAGAGTATGGTAAGTTATGGAAAGTTAAGGTAAGTTAGTGTATGGTAAGTTATGGAAAGTTAGGGTATGGTAAGGTAAGTTAAGGTAATTTAGTGTATGGTAAGTTATGGAAAGTTAGGGTATGGTAAGTTATGGAAAGTTAAGTTATGGTAAGGTAAGTTAAGGTAAGTAATGGTATGGTAAGTTATGGAAAGTTAGGGTATGGTATGGTAAGTTAAGGTAATTTAGGGTATGGTAAGTTATGGAAAGTTAATGTATGGTAAGTTATGGAAAGTTAAGGTAAGGTAAGGTTATTTAAGGTAAGTAAGGGTATGGTAAGTTATGGAAAGTTAAGGTATCGTAAGTTATGGAAAGTTAAGATATGGTAAGGTAAGTTAAGGTAAGTAATGGCATGGTAAGTTATGGAAAGTTAGGGTATGGTAAGGTAAGTTAAGGTAATTTAGGTTATGGTAAGTTATGGAGAGTTAAGGTATGGTAAGTTATGGAAAGTTAAGGTAAGTTATGGTATGGAAAGTTAAGGTAAGTTAAGGTAATTTATGGAAAGTTAAGGTAAGTTAAGTTATGGAAAGTAAAGGTAAGTTAGGGTATGGTAAGTTATGGAAAGTTAAGGTATGGTAAGTTATGGAAAGTTAAGTTAAGTTAGGGTATGGAAAGTTAAGGTATGTTAGGGTATGGTAAGTTATGGAAATTTAAGGTAAGTTAGGGTATGGAATGTTAAGGTAAGTTAAGTAAGTTATGGAAAGTTAAGGTAAGTTTAGGTAATTTATGGAAAGTTAAGTTAAGTTTAGTTAAGTTATGGAAAGTTAAGGTAAGTTAGGTTATGGAAAGTTAAGGAAAGTTAAAGTAAGTTATGGAAAGGTAAGGTAAGTTAGGGTATGGAATGTTAAGGTAAGTTAATGTAAGTTATGGAAAGTTAAGTTAAGTTAGGGTATGGAAAGTTAAGGTAACTTAAGTTATGGAAAGTTAAGGTAAGTTAGGTTATGGTAAGTTATGGAAAGTTAAGGTATGGTAAGTTATGGAAAGTTAAGGTAAGTTAAGGTATGGTAAGTTAAGGTAAGTTAAGGTAAGTTATGGAAAGTTAAGGTAAGTTAAGGTAAGTTATGGAAATTAAAGGTAAGTTAAGGTAAGTTAAAGCATGGAAAGTTAAGGTAAGTTAAGGTATGGAAAGTTAAGGTAAGTTAAGTTATGGAAATTAAAGGTAAGTTAAGGTATGGAAATTAAAGTTAAGTTAATGTAAGTTATGGAAATTAAAGGTAAGTTAAGGTAAGTTAAGGTATGTTATGGAAATTAAAGGTAAGTTAAGGTAAGTTAACGTATGTAAAGTTAAGGTAAGTTAAGGTAAGTTATGGAAATTAAAGGTAAGTTTAGGTAAGTTAAGGTATGGAAAGTTAAGGTAAGTTAAGTTATGGAATGTTAAGTTAAGGTAAGTTAAGGTATGGAAAGTTAAGGTAAGTTAAGGTAAGTTATGGAAATTAAAGTTAAGTTAAGGTAATTTTAGGTATGGAATGTAAGGTAAGTTAAGGTAAGTTATGGAAATTAAAGATAAGTTAAGGTTAGTTAAGATATGGAAAGTTAAGGTAAGTTAAGGTAAGTTAAGGTATGGAAATTTAAGGTAAGTTAAGGTAAGTTAAGGTATGGAAATTTAAGGTAAGTTAAGGTAAGTTAAGGTATGGAAGTTTAAGGTAAGTTAAGGGAAGTTAAGGCAAGGTAAAGTAAGGTACGTAAAATTAAGGTAAATTAAGGCAAGGTAAGTAAAGGTAATAGAATTTAAGATAAGGTAAGGTAAGTAAAGTTAAGTTTAGTTAAGTTAAGTTAAGGTAAGGTAGGTAAAGTTAAGGTAAGGTAAGTTAAGGTATGTTACGTTAACTTAAGGTAAGGTAAGTTAAGTTAAGCTAAAGTAAGTTAAATTAAGGTTAATTTAAGTTAAGGTAGGTTAAGTTAAGGTAAGTTAAGTTAAGGAAAGTTAAGGTAAGTTAAGTTCAGATAAGTAAAGTTAAGTTAAATACAGTTAAGTTAAGGTAAGGTAGGTTAAGGTAAGGTAAGTTAAGGCAAGACAAGGTAAGTTAAGGTAAATTTTGTTAAGGCAATGAAAGTTATGGTAAATTTAGTCATGGTAAGTTAAGGTAAAATAAGTTAAGATTAGTTAGTTAAGTTAAGGTAAGTTAAGCCAAGGCAAGGTAAGTTAAAGTAAGTTAGGGTAAGGGAAGGTAAGTTAAGTTAAGGTAAGTTAAGGTAAGTAAAGGTAAGGTAAGTTAAGGGAAGTAAAGTAAGTTAAGGTAAGTTTGGTTAAGGTAAGTTAAGATAGAGTAGGGAAAGTTAAGGTAAGTTAAGCTAAGGAAAGTTAAGTTAAGTTAAGGTAAGTAAAGGAAAACTAAGGCAAGGCAAGGTAAGTTAACGTAAGTTTAGTTAAGGCAAGGTAAGTTAAGGTAAGTTAAGTGAAGGTAATGTAATGTAAGTTAAGGCTAGGCAAAGTAAGTTAAGGTAAGTTAAGGCAATTTAAGTTAAGTTATGTTAAGGTAATTTAAGGTAAGTTAAGTTATGTTAAGGTAAGTTAAGACAAGGAAAGGTAAGTTAAGGTAAGGTTTGAAAAGGCAAGGTAAGTTAAGGTAAGTTATGTTTACGTAAGGTAAGCTAAATTAAGTTAAGTAAGTTTAGATAAATTAAGTTTAATTAAGGTAAGTTAAGTTAAGTTTAGTAAAGACAATGTTACTCAAGGTAAGGTAAGTTAAGGTAAGGTAAGTTTAGTTAAGTTAGGTTAAGGTAACATAAGTCAAGGAAAGTTAAGTTAAGGTATATTAAGGAAAGTTAAGTTAAGGTAAGTTAATTTAAGGTAAGTTAAGGTAAGTTAAGTTATGGTAAATTAAGTTAAGTTAATGTAAGTTAAGTGAAGTTAAGGTAAGTTAAGTTAGGTTAAGGTAAGAATTCAAGGTAAGTTAAGTAAAGGTAAGTTAAGGTAAGTTAAGTTAAGGTAAGGTAAGATAAGGTAAGTAAAGTTAATTTAAGTCAACTTAAGTTAAATAAGTTAAGTTAATGCAAGGTAAGTTAAGGTAATTTAAGGTAAGGTAAGTTAAGGTAAGTTATAGTAAGTTAAGGTAAGTAAAGTTAAGTTAAGTTAAGGTACTTTAAGGCAAGTTAAGTTAAGGTAAGTTATAGTAAGTTAAGGTAAGTAAAGTTAAATTAAGTTAAGGTACTTTAAGGCAAGGTAAGGTAATTTAAGGTAAGTTTAGTTAAGGCAAGTTAAGTTAAGGTGAGTTAAGGTAAGTTAAGTTAAGGTAAGGTAATTAAGTTAAGGTAAGTTAAGATAATGTAAGGTAAGTTAAGGTATCTTAAGCTTAGGAAAGTTAAGGTAAGTTAAGATAATGTAAGTTAAGGTAGGTTAAGTTAAGGAAAGTTATGGAAAATTAAGGAAAGGCAAGGTAATTTAAGGTAAGTTAAGGCAAGGTAAGGTAATTTAAGGTAAGTTTAGTTAAGGCAAGGTAAGTTAAAGTTAAGGTAATGTAAGTTAAGTAAAGGTAAGTTAAGTTACGTTAAGTTAATGTAAGTTAAGGTAAGTTATGTTAAGGTAATTTAAGTTAAGTTAAGGTAAGGTAAGAAAAGTTAAGTTAAGGTAAGGGAAGTTAAGTTAAGGGAAGTTAAGGTAAGGTAAGTTAAGGTAAGTAAATGCAAGGCAATGTAAATTAAGGTAAGGTAAGGTAAGTTAAGTTAACTTAAAGTAAGTCAAATTATGGTAAGTCAAGTTAAGTTAAGTCAAGTTAGGGTAAATTAAGGTAAGTTAAGCTAAGATAAATTAAGGTAAGGTAAGTTAAGTTCTGTTAAGTAAAGGTAAGATAAGTTCAGTTAAGTTAAGATAAGGTAAGTTAAGTTAAGGAAAGTTAAGTTAAGTTTAATTTAAGTTAAGGTAAGGTAAGTTAAGTTAAAGGTAAGGTAAGTTAAATTAAGGTAAGTTAAGTTCACTTAAGGTAAGTTAAGGTAAGGTAAGGTAAATGAAGTGAAGTTAAGGTAAGTTAAGTTAAGTATAGTTAAGTCAAGTCAAGTTAAAGAAAGTTTTGGCAAGTTAAGGCAAGTTTAACCAAGGCAAGTTAAGGCAAGTTAAGGCAAGTTGACGCAGTTTGAGGAAGTTGAGGCAAGCTAAGTTAAGGCAAGTTAAGTTTAGTTAAGTTATGGCAAGTTTTGTTAAGGCAAGTTAAGTTAAGGCAAGTAAAGGCAAGTTTATTTAAGGCAAGTCAAGTTAAGCGAAGGCAAGTAATGTTAAGGTAAGTTAAGTAAAGTTAAGGCATGTTAAGGCAAGTTAAGGCAAGTGAAGGCATGTTAACGCAAGTTAAGGCAAATAAAGGTTGGTTAAGGCAAGGCAAGTTAAGGCAAATAAAGGTTGGTTAAGGCAAGGCAAGTTAAGGCAAGATAATGCAACTTAAGGCAAATTAAGGCAAGTTAAGTTAAGGTAAGGCATGTCAGGTTATGTTAAGTTAAGGCATGTTAAGACAAGTTAAGTCAAGTTAAGGCAAGTTAAGTTAAGTTAAGTTAAGGCAAGTTATTTAAAGGTAAGATAAGTTTAATTAAGTGGTTATGTTAAGTTAATTTGAGCGTAAGGTAAGGTCAGGTAAGTTACGGTCAGGTAATGTAAGGTCAGGGTAAGGTCAGGTCAGGTCAGGGTTAGGTCAGGGTTAGGTCAGGTCAAGGTAAGGTAAGTTCGGTTAAGGTAAGGTAATGATAAGGTAAGGCAAGGCAAGGCAAGGCACTGACATTTACCTGACCTTGAGCTTTTCTTGACATTGACCTGACTTTACCTTACCATACCTTACCTTACCTTACGTAAGGTACAGAGGGAGGGGAGATGCTCTCTCCATCACACTTGTTCCCTGCTGCCCTGAACTTAAACCCTTCTGAGATGTAGGGAGATCAAACCCCCATGTTTCCCAGCAAAGCCACCAGGACCTGTTAAGAGTAGAGGGTCTACCTCAGGGTACTCAAGGTCAGAGAAAGGTCAGGTTAGGTCAGGGTAAGGTGACTTCAGGGTACGTTAAGGTAACATAAGGTAAAGTAAGGTAGTGAAGGGTAGGGTAAAGAAAGGTAAGGTAAGGTCAGGTCAAGGTCAATGTCAGATCTGGTCAGGTGAGGGTAAGGAAAGATCAAGTAAGGCAAGGTCAGTTAAGGTAAGGTAATGTAAGTTAAGGAAAGATAAGGTGAGATAAAGTTAGTTATGGGTAAGACGTGGCTAAGTTAATTTAAGGTAAGGTTAAGAGTTAGGTAAGTTCAGGTAAGTTCAGGTAAGGTAAGGTAAAGTAAGGTAAGATTAGGTAAGTTAAGGAAAGTTAAGTTAAGGTGAGGTAAGTTTAGTTAAGTTAAGATTAGGTAAGATAAGTTAAGGTAAGTTGAAGTAAGGTAAGGCAAGGTAACGTAAGGTACTTTAAGTTAAGGTAAGTTAAGGAAATTAAAGGTAAGTTAAGGTAAGTTAAGCTATGGAAAGTTAAGGTAAGTTAAGGTAAGATAAGGTAAGTTAAGTTAAGTTAACTTAAGGTAAGTTAAGTTAAGGGAAGTTCAGGCAAGGTAAAGTAAGGTACGTAAAGTTAAGGTAAGTTAAGGTAAGATAAGTAAAGGTAATAGAAGTTAAGATAAGGTAAGGTAAGTAAAGTTAAGTTTAGGTAAGTTAAGTTAAGGTAAGGTAGGTAAAGTTAAGTTAAGGTAAGGTAAGTTAAGGTAAGTTACGTTAACTTAAGGTAAGGTAAGTTAAGTTAAGCTAAAGTAAGTTAAATTAAGGTTAAGTTAAGTTAAGGTAGGTTAAGTTAAGGTAAGTTAAGTTAAGGTAAGGTAAGTAAAGTTAAGTTCAGGTAAGTAAAGTTAAGTTAAATACAGTTAAGTTAAGTTAAGGTAAGGTAAGTTAAGGTAAGTTAAGGTAGGTTAAGGTAAGGTAAGTTAAGGTAAGTCAAGGTAAAACAAGGTAAGTTACTGTAAGTTAAGTTAAGGTAAGTTAAGGCAAGGCAAGGTAAGTTAAGGTATGTTTAGTAAAGGCAAGGTAAGTTAGGGTAAGTGCAGTTAAGTTAAGGTAAGTTAAGTAAAGTTAAGTTAAGGTTAGTTATGTTAAGGTAATTTAAGTTAAGGTAAGTTAAGCTAAGGTAAAGTGAATTTAAGTTAAGGTAAGTTAAGTTGAGTTAAGTCAAGGTAAGTTAAGGAATGTAAAGGTAAGTTATGTTAAGGTGAGTGAAGTTAAGGTAAGATAAGTTAAGGTAAGTTAATGTAAGTTAAGGCAAGGTAAGTTAAGGCAAGTTTATTTAAGGCAAGGTAAGTTAAGGTAAGTATAGGTAAGTTAAGGTAAGGTAAGTTAAGGTAAGGTAAGGTAAGTTAAGGTAAGTTAAGTTAAGGTAAGGTAAGTGAAGTTAAGGTAAGTGAAGTAAAGTTAAGTTATGTAAGGTAAGGTAAGGTAAGTTAAGGCAAGTTAAGGTAAATTTAGTTAAGGCAAGGTAAGTTAAGGTATTTTTAGTTAAGGCAAGATAAGTTAAGGTAAGTTAAGTTAAGGTAAGTAAAACTAAGGTAAGTTAAGATTAGTTAACGTTAATTACGTTGAGTTAAGGAAAGGGAAGATAAGTTAAGTTAAGTTAAGTTAAGTTAAGTTAAGGTAAGTTAAAACAAGGTAAGTGAAGGTAAATTAAGTTAACGTAAGTTAAGGTAAGTTAAGTAAAGGTAAGTTAAGTTCAGGTAAGTTAAGTAAAGTTAAGGAAAGGTAAGTTAAGTTAAGTTCAGGTAAGTTAAGGCAAGGTAAGTTAAGGTAACTTAAGATAAGGTAATTTAAGGTGAGTTAGGTTAAGTTAAGTAAAGGTTCGTTAAGTTAAGTTAAGTTAAGTTAAGTTAAGTTAAGTTAAGTTAAAGTAAGGTAAGTGAAGTTACGGTAAGTGAAGTAAAGTTAAGGTAAGTTAAGGTAAGGTAAGTTAAGTTAAGTGAAGGTAAGTTAAGGTAAGTTAAGGCAAGGCAATGTAAGTTAAAGAAAGTTTAGTTAAGGTAAGGTGAGTTAAGGTAAATTAAAGTAAGGTAAGTTAAGGTAATTTAAGGTAAGAGAAGTTAAGGTAAGATAAGTGAAGTTAAGTTAAGTTAAGGTAAAGTAAGTTAAGTTAAGTTAAATTAAGTTAAGGTAAGTTATGTTAAGGGAAGTTAAGGTAAGTTAAGTTTAAGTTAAGGGAAGTTAAGGTGAGTTAAGTTAAGTTAAGGTAAATTAAGATAAGTAAGTTAAGGTTAGATTAGTTAGTTAAGTTAAGGTAAGTTAAGCCAAGGCAAGGTAAGTTAAAGTAAGTTAGGGTAAGGGAAGGTAAGTTAAGTTAAGGTAAGTTAAGGTAAGTAAAGGTAAGGTAAGTTAAGGGAAGTAAAGTAAGTTAAGGTAAGTTTGGTTAAGGTAAGTTAAGATAGAGTAGGGAAAGTTAAGGTAAGTTAAGCTAAGGAAAGTTAAGTTAAGTTAAGGTAAGTAAAGGAAAACTAAGGCAAGGCAAGGTAAGTTAACGTAAGTTTAGTTAAGGCAAGGTAAGTTAAGGTAAGTTAAGTGAAGGTAATTTAATGTAAGTTAAGGCTAGGCAAAGTAAGTTAAGGTAAGTTAAGGCAATTTAAGTTAAGTTATGTTAAGGTAATTTAAGGTAAGTTAAGTTATGTTAAGGTAAGTTAAGACAAGGAAAGGTAAGTTAAGGTAAGGTTTGAAAAGGCAAGGTAAGTTAAGGTAAGTTATGTTTACGTAAGGTAAGCTAAATTAAGTTAAGTAAGTTTAGATAAATTAAGTTTAATTAAGGTAAGTTAAGTTAAGTTTAGTAAAGACAATGTTACTCAAGGTAAGGTAAGTTAAGGTAAGGTAAGTTTAGTTAAGTTAGGTTAAGGTAACATAAGTCAAGGAAAGTTAAGTTAAGGTATATTAAGGAAAGTTAAGTTAAGGTAAGTTAATTTAAGTTAAGGTAAGTTAAGGTAAATTAAGTTATGGTAAATTAAGTTAAGTTAATGTAAGTTAAGTGAAGTTAAGGTAAGTTAAGTTAGGTTAAGGTAAGAATTCAAGGTAAGTTAAGTAAAGGTAAGTTAAGGTAAGTTAAGTTAAGGTAAGGTAAGATAAGGTAAGTAAAGTTAATTTAAGTCAACTTAAGTTAAATAAGTTAAGTTAATGCAAGGTAAGTTAAGGTAATTTAAGGTAAGGTAAGTTAAGGTAAGTTATAGTAAGTTAAGGTAAGTAAAGTTAAGTTAAGTTAAGGTACTTTAAGGCAAGTTAAGTTAAGGTAAGTTATAGTAAGTTAAGGTAAGTAAAGTTAAATTAAGTTAAGGTACTTTAAGGCAAGGCAAGGTAATTTAAGGTAAGTTTAGTTAAGGCAAGTTAAGTTAAGGTGAGTTAAGGTAAGTTAAGTTAAGGTAAGGTAATTAAGTTAAGGTAAGTTAAGATAATGTAAGGTAAGTTAAGGTATCTTAAGCTTAGGAAAGTTAAGGTAAGTTAAGATAATGTAAGTTAAGGTAGGTTAAGTTAAGGAAAGTTATGGAAAATTAAGGAAAGGCAAGGTAATTTAAGGTAAGTTAAGGCAAGGTAAGGTAATTTAAGGTAAGTTTAGTCAAGGCAAGGTAAGTTAAGGTGAGTTAAGGTAAGTTAAGTTAAGGTAAGGTAATTAAGTTAAGGTAAGTTAAGATAATGTAAGGTAAGTTAAGGTATCTTAAGCTTAGGAAAGTTAAGGTAAGTTAAGATAATGTAAGTTAAGGTAGGTTAAGTTAAGGGAAGTTATGGAAAATTAAGGAAAGGCAAGGTAATTTAAGGTAAGTTAAGGCAAGGTAAGGTAATTTAAGGTAAGTTTAGTCAAGGCAAGGTAAGTTAAAGTTAAGGTAAGGTAAGTTAAGTAAAGGTAAGTTAAGTTACGTTAAGTTAATGTAAGTTAAGGTAAGTTATGTTAAGGTAATTTAAGTTAAGGTAAGGTAAGAAAAGTTAAGGGAAGTTAAGGTAAGGTAAGTTAAGGTAAGTAAATGCAAGGCAATGTAAATTAAGGTAAGGTAAGTTAAGTTAACTTAAAGTAAGTCAAATTATGGTAAGTCAAGTTAAGTTAAGATAAGTTAAGTTAGGGTAAATTAAGGTAAGTTAAGGTAAGGTAAATTAAGGTAAGGTAAGTTAAGTTCTGTTAAGTAAGATAAGTTCAGTTAAGTTAAGATAAGGTAAGTTAAGTTAAGGAAAGTTAAGTTAAGTTTAATTTAAGTTAAGGTAATGTAAGTTAAGTTAAAGGTAAGTTAAATTAAGGTAAGTTAAGTTCACTTAAGGTAAATTAAGGTAAGGTAAGGTAAGTGAAGTGAAGTTAAGGTAAGTTAAGTTAAGTATAGTTAAGTCAAGTCAAGTTAAAGAAAGTTTTGGCAAGTTAAGGCAAGTTTAACCAAGGCAAGTTAAGGCAAGTTAAGGCAAGTTAAGGCAAGTTGACGCAGTTTGAGGAAGTTGAGGCAAGCTAAGTTAAGGCAAGTTAAGTTTAGTTAAGTTATGGCAAGTTTTGTTAAGGCAAGTTAAGTTAAGGCAAGTAAAGGCAAGTTAATTTAAGGCAAGTCAAGTTAAGTGAAGGCAAGTAAAGTTAAGGTAAGTTAAGTAAAGTTAAGGCATGTTAAGGCAAGTTAAGGCAAGTGAAGGCATGTTAACGCAAGTTAAGGCAAATAAAGGTTGGTTAAGGCAAGGCAAGTTAAGGCAAGATAATGCAACTTAAGGCAAATTAAGGCAAGTTAAGTTAAGGTAAGGCATGTCAAGTTATGTTAAGTTAAGTTAAGTTAAGTTAAGTTAAGTTAAGTTAAGGCATGTTAAGACAAGTTAAGTCAAGTAAGGCAAGTTAAGTTAAGTTAAGGCAAGTTATTTAAAGGTAAGATAAGTTTAATTAAGTGGTTATGTTAAGTTAATTTGAGCATAAGGTAAGGTCAGGTAAGTTACGGTCAGGTAATGTAAGGTCAGGGTAAGGTCAGGTCAGGGTTAGGTCAGGGTTAGGTCAGGTCAAGGTAAGGTAAGTTCGGTTAAGGTAAGGTAATGATAAGGTAAGGAAAGGTAAGGAAAGGTAAGGTAAGGCAAAGTAAGGCAAGGTAAGGTAAGGCAAGGCAAGGCAAGGCAAGGCAAGGCAAGGCAAGGCAAGGCAAGGTAAGGTAAGGTAAGGTAAGGTAAGGCAAGGTAAGGTAAGGCAAGGTAAGGTAAGGCAAGGTAAGGCAAGGCAAGATAAGGCAAGGTAAGGTAATGTAAGGTAAGGCAAGGCAAGGCAAGGCAAGGCAAGGTAAGGTAAGGCAAGGCAAGTTAAGACAAGTTAAGTTCAGGCAAGTTTGGTTAAGGCAAGTTAAGTTAAGTTAAGTTAAGTTAAGTTAAGGCAAGGGAAGGCAAGTCAAGGTAAAGCAATGCAAGACAAGTTTAATCATGATAAGTAAAGTTAAGACAAGGTAAGTCAAGTTGCAGCAAGTAAAATCAAGTTATGCCAAGTTATGTCAAGTAAAAAAAAGTTAAGTTAAGTAAAGGTAAGTCAAGTTAAGTCAAGTTAAGTCAAGCTAAGTCTAGTTAAGTCAAGGCAAGTCAAGGTAAGTCAAGGCAAGACAAATTAAGTAAAGTTAAGTAAAGTTAAGGCAAGGTAAGCCACGTTATGTAAAGTAAAGACAAGTTAAATTAAGGCAAGTCAAGTTAAGGCAAGTTAAGTTAAGTTAACACAATATAAGTTAAGTTAAGGCAAGTTCAGTTAAGGCAAGTTAAGTTTAGCTAAGTTAAGGAGAGTTAATTTAAGGTAAGTTAAGTGAGGTTAAGTTAACTTAAGGTAAGTTAACATAACGATAAGATAAGATAAGGTGAGGTAAGGTAAGGTAAGGTAACGTAACGTAAGGCAAGCTAAGGTCAGGTAAGGTAAAGTCAGGGTAAGGTGCAGAGGGAGGTGAGATGCTGTCTCCCTCTCAAGGTCAGAGTAAGGTTAGTTCAGGTCAGGTCAGGTTAGGGTAAGGTCAGGTCAGGTCAGGGTAAGGTCAGGTCTGGGTAACGTAAGGTAAGGTAAGTGGTGGGAATGGTGGGAATGGGCGGGCCAGAATATGTAGTGTAGGACTTTGCTCCTATAAGCCTTAGGGTTAGGGTTAAGGTTAGAGTTCCAAGGACCAGACTATTTCCCACGCCCAGCCCGTTCCCAAGCCCCACCTTTTCCCATGCTCTGCCCGAAACAAGCCCTTCCTCTTTACTGAAGTTAAGTTAAGTTGAGCTAAGTTAAGTTGAGCTAAGTTAAGTTATGTTAAGTTATGTTAAGTTAAGTTAAGTTAAGATGAGGTAAGGTAAGGTAAGGTGAGGTAAGGTAAGGTAAGGTAAGGTAAGGTAAGGTAAGGTAAGGTAAGGTAAGGTACGGTAAGGTAAGACAAAAAAGTGAAGGTAAGTTAAGTTAAGGTAAGGTAAGTTAAGGTATGTTTAGTTAAGGCAAGGTAAGTTAAGGCAAGTTAAGGTAAGGTAAGTTAAGGTGACTTAAGGTAAGTTAAGGTAAGTTAAGGTAAGGTAAGGTAAGTTAAGGTATGTTTAGTTAAGGCAAGGTAAGTTAAGATAAGTTAAGTAAGGTTAAGGTAAGTTAAGTTAAGTTTAGTTAAATTAAGTTAAGTTAATATAACATCAGTTAAGGGAAGTTAAGGTAAGTTAAAGTAAGGTAAGGCAAGGCAAGGTAAGTTAAGGTATGTTTAGTTAAGGAAAGGTAAGTTAAGGCAAGTTAAGGTAAGGTAAGTTAAGGTGACTTAAGGTAAGTTAAGGTAAGTTAAGGTAAGTTAAGGTAAGTTAATTTAAGGTAAGGTAAGTTAAGTAAGGTTAAGGTAAGTTAAGTTTAGTTAAATTAAGTTAAGTTAATATAACATCAGTTCAGGGAAGTTAAGGTAAGTTAAGTTAAGGTAAGTTAAAGTAAGGTAAGGCAAGGCAAGGTAAGTTAAGGTAGGTTTAGTTAAGGCAAGGTAAGTTAAGGTAAGGTAAGTAAAGTTAAGGTAAGTTAAGGTAAGTTAAGGTAAAATAAGGCAAGGCAAGGTAAGTTAAGGTAAGTTTAGTTAAGGCAAGGTAAGTTAAGGTAAGCTAAGGTAAGTTAAATTAAGGTAAGTTAAGGTAAGGTAAGGTAAGGTAAGGTAAGTTAGATTAAGTTAAGGTAAGTTAAGGTAAGTCAAGGTAAGACAAGGTAAGTTAAGGTATGTTTAGTTAAGGCAAGATAAGTTAAGGTAAGTTCGGTTAAGGTAAGGTAAGTAAAGTTAAGGTAAGTTAAGTAAAGTTACGTTAAGTTAAGGTTAGTTAAGTATAAGGTAATTTAAGTTAACCTAAGTTAGGCTAAGGTAAAGTGAGTTTAAGTTAAGGTAAGTTAAGTTAATTTAAGGCAAGGTACGTTAAGGGAAGTAAAGGTAAGTTATGTTAAGGTAAGTGAAGTTAAGGTAAGATAAGTTAAGGTAAGATAAGTTAAGGTAAAGGCAAGTTAAGGTAAGTTAAGTTATGTAAGGTAAGGTAAGTTATGGTAAATTTTGTTAAGGCAAGGTAAGTTAAGGTAAGTTAAGGAAAGGCAAGGTAAGTTAAGGTATGTTTAGTTAAGGCAAGATAAGTTAAGGTAAGTTAAGTTAAGTAAAACTAAGGTAAGTTAAGATTAGTTAACGTTAATTAAGTTAAGGAAAGGTAAGTTAAGTTAAGTTAAGTTATATTAAGTTATGTTAAGATAAGTTAAGTTAAGGTAAGGTAAGGTAAGACAAGGTAAGTGAAGGTAAGTTAACGTAAGTAAAGGTAAGTTAAGTAAAGGTAAGGTAAGTTAAGTAAAGTTAAGGAAAGGTAAGTTAAGTTAAGTTCAGGTAAGTTAAGGCAAGGTAAGTTAAGGTAACTTAAGATAAGGTAATTTAAGGTGAGTTAGGTTAAGTTAAGTAAAGGTTCGTTAAGTTAAGTTAAGTTAAGTTAAGTTAAGTTAAGTTAAGTTAAGTTAAAGTAAGGTAAGTGAAGTTAAGGTAAGTGAAGTAAAGTTAAGGTAAGTTAAGTTAAGGTAAGTTAAGTTAAGTGAAGGTAAGTTAAGGTAAGTTAAGGCAAGGCAATGTAAGTTAAAGAAAGTTTAGTTAAGGTAAGGTGAGTTAAGGTAAATTAAAGTAAGGTAAGTTAAGGTAATTTAAGGTAAGAGAAGTTAAGTTAAGTTAAGGTAAAGTAAGTTAAGTTAAATTAAGTTAAGGTAAGTTATGTTAAGGGAAGTTAAGGTAAGTTAAGTTTAAGTTAAGGTAAGTTAAGGTGAGTTAAGTTAAGTTAAGGTAAATTAAGATAAGTAAGTTAAGGTTAGATAAGTTATGTTAAGTTAAGGAAAGTTAAGGTAAGTTAAGGAAAGGTAAGTTAAGGTAAGTTTAGTTAAGGTAAGTTACGGTGAGTTAAGGAAAGTTAATATAAGTTAAGTTAAGGTAAGTTACGGTAAGTTAAGGTAATTTAGGTTAAGGATAATATAAGTTAAGGTAAGGTAAGTTAAGTTAAGGTAAGGTAAGTTTAGGTAAGTTAAGGTAAGAGAAGTTAATGTTAGTAAGGGTAAGATAAATTTAATTAAGGTAAGTAAAGTTAAGGTAAGTTTAGTTAAGTTAAGTTAAGTTTACTTAAGTTGAGGTAAGTGAAGTGAAGTTAAGGTAAGTTAAGTTAAGGTAAGTCTAAGTAATTTAGGTCAAGGTAAGGTAAATTAAGGTAAGTTTAGTTAAGGCAAGGGAAGTTAAGGTAAGGTAAGGTAAGTGAAGGTAAGGTAAATTAAGGCAAGGCAAGGTAAGTTAAGGTAAGGTAAGTTTAGTTAGGGCAAGTTAAGTTAAGGTAAGTTAAGTTAAGGTAAGTTAAGTTAAAGTAAGGTAAATTAAGATAAGGTAAGAAAAGTTAAGGTAGTTTAAGTTAAGTTAAGGTAAGTTAAGGTAAGTTATGGCATGACAAGTTAACTTAAAGCAAGTTAAAGCAAGCAAAGGCAAGTTAAGGCAAGTTAAGTTAAGGCAAGTTATGGCAAGTTAAGGCAAGTTAAGTAAAGGTAAGTTAAGTTAAGGCAAGGCAAGGAAAGTTAAGTTAAAACAAGTTAAGGTAGTTAAGGTGGGTAAAGGCAATTTAAGTTAATGCAAATTAAAGCAAGTTCCATTAAGGCAAGTGAAGGCAAGTTAAGTCAAGTTAAGTCATGTTAAGTTAAGGCAAATTTAAGTTAAGGCAAGTTAAGTTAAGTTATGACAAGTTAAGTTATCTTAGGTTAAGGCAAGGCAAGTTAAGTCAAGTGAAGGGAAGTTTAGTTAAGGCAAGTTAAGGCAACTAAAGGCAATTTAAGGCTACTTAAGGTAAGGCAACTTATGTCAAGTTAAGTCAAGTTATGTCAAGTCAAGTCAAGTTAGTTCAAGGGAAGTAAAGACAAGTTAAGGCCAGTTAAGGCAAGTTAAAGAAAGTTAACGCAAGTTAAGGCAAGGCAAATCAAGGCAAGTCAAGGTCAAGGTCAAGATGAAGTCAAGGTCAGGTCAAGCTCATGGTCAGGCAATGGTCAGTGTAAGATAAGGTCAGGATAGGTGAGGTACAGTAATGTATGTCAGGGTAAGTTCAAGTCAGGTCAGGTCAGGTGAGGTTCGGGCATGGTCAGGTCGGGTCAGGTCAGGTCAAGGTCAATTTCAATCCAAGGTCAGGGTAATTTAAGTTCAGGGTAGGTAAGGTCAGGAAAGGTAAGGTCAGGGTAATGAAAATTCAGGTCAAGTTCAGGGTAATGTAAGGTCAGGTAAGGTCAGGGAAACTTCAGGTTCGGTTAGGTCAGTGTAAGGTCAGGTCAGGTCAGGATAAGGTCAGGTCAAGGTAAGGTAAGGTAAGGTAAAGTAAGGGTAAGATAAGTGTAATGTAAGGTAACCTAAGGTAAGGTACGGTAAGGTCATGCAAAGTAAGGTTACGGTAAGGTCAGGTCAGGTCAGGTCAGGTCAGATAAGGTAAGGTAAGGTACGGTAAGGTCATGCAAAGTAAGGTTAGGGTAAGTTCAGGGTAAGGTCAGTCAGGTCAGGTAAGGTCAGGTCAGGTAAGGTAAGGAAAAGTAAGGTAAGATAAGGTAAGGTAAGGGTAAGATAAGTGTAATGTAACCTAAGGTAAGGTATGGTAAGGTCATGTAAAGTAAGGTTAGGGTAAGGTTAGGGTAAGGTACGGTAAGGTCATGTAAAGTAAAATAACTTTGCTTAACTTGACTTAACTTGACCAAACTTGCCTTAACTTGACTTAACATGACTTACCTTGCCTTCACTTGACTTAACTTGACTTAACTTCCCTTCACTTGACTTAACTTGCCTTGCCTTAACCTAAGATAACTTAACTTGTCATAACTTAACTTAACTTGCCTTAACTTAAATTTGCCTTAACTTAACATGACTTAACTTGACTTAACTTGCCTTCACTTGCCTTAATGGAACTTGCTTTAACTTGCATTAATTTAAATTGCCTTTACCCACCTTAACTACCTTAACTTGTTTTAACTTAACTTTCCTTGCCTTGCCTTAACTTAACTTACCTTTACTTAACTTGCCTTAACTTGCCATAACTTGCCTTAACTTAACTTGCCTTAACTTGCCTTTGCTTGCTTTAACTTGCCTTAAGTTAACTTGCCATTCCATAACTTACCTTAACTTAACTTAACTTAAACTACCTTAACTTTTCTTACCTTATCTTAATTTACCTTACTTTAACTTAACTTACCTTAACTTAACTTACCTTAACTTACCTTGCCCTAACTAAACTTACCTTACCTTAACTTACCTTGCCTTGCCTTAATTTACCTTACCTTCACTTACCTTACCTTAACTTAACTTACCTTAATTTAACTTACCTTAAATTTCCTTAACTTAATTTACCTTACCTTAACTAAACTTAACTTACCTTACCTTCCCTTGCCTTAACTAAACTTACCTTAATTTACCTTACCTTGACCTAACTTACTTAGACTTACCTTAACTTAACTTACCTTAACTTCACTTCACTTACCTCAACTTAAGTAAACTTAACTTAACTTAACTAACCTTACCTTAACTTTACTTACCTTAATTAAATTTATATTACCCTTACTAACATTAACTTCTCTTACCTTAACTTACCGTAACTTACCTTAACTTAACTTATATTAACTTTCCTTAACTCACCGTAACTTACCTTAACTAAACTTACCTTAACTTACCTTTCCTTAACTTACCTTAACTTTCCTTAACTTAACATAACTTATCTAACCTTAACTTACTTATCTTAATTTACCTTAACTTAACTTAACTCACCTTAACTTCCCTTAACTTAAACTTAACTTACCTTAACTTCCCTTAACATAACTTACCTTAACTTAATTTAACTTAACTTAACTTACTTTACCTTAACTTAACTTAACTTCACTTATCTTACCTTAACTTCTCTTACCTTAAATTACCTTAACTTACCTTACTTTAATTTACCTTAACTCACCTTACCTTAACTAAACTTTCTTTAACTTACATTGCCTTGCCTTAACTTACCTTAACTTACCTTCACTTAACTTAACTTACCTTACCTTAACTTACCTTAACTTTACTTCACTTACCGTAACTTCACTTACCTTACTTTAACTTAACTTAACTTAACTTAACTTAACTTAACTTAACTTAACGAACCTTTACTTAACTTAACCTAACTCACCTTAAATTACCTTATCTTAAGTTACCTTAACTTACCTTGCCTTAACTTACCTGAACTTAACTTAACTTACCTTTCCTTAACTTTACTTAACTTACCTGAACTTAACTTACCTTTACTTAACTTACCTTAACTTACGTTAACTTAATTTACCTTCACTTACCTTGTTTTAACTTACCTTAACTTAACTTAACTTAACTTAACTTAACTTATCTTCCCTTTCCTTAACTCAACGTAATTAACGTTAACTAATCTTAACTTACCTTAGTTTTACTTACCTTAACTTAACTTACCTTAACTTATCTTGCCTTAACTAAAAATACCTTAACTTACCTTGCCTTAACTAAATTTACCTTAACTTGCCTTAACTTACCTTACCTTACCTTACATAACTTAACTTTACTTCACTTACCTTAACTTCACTTACCTTACCTTAACTTAACTTACCTTAACTTACCTTACCTTACCTTAACTTACCTTACCTTAACTTACCTATACTTACCTTAACTTACCTTGCCTTAAATAAACTTGCCTTAACTTACCTTGCCTTAACTTACATTAACTTACCTTAACTTATCTTACCTTAACTTCACTCACCTTAACATAACTTACCTTTACATTCCTTAACTTACCTTGACTTAACTCAACTTAACTTACCTTAACTTAAATTCACTTTACCTTAGCTTAACTTACCTTAACTTAAATTACCTTAACATAACTAACCTTAACTTAACTTTACTTAACTTACCTTAACTTAACTGCACTTACCCTAACTTACCTTGCCTTTACTAAACATACCTTAACTTACCTTGCCTTGCCTTAACTTACCTTAACTTAACTTACAGTAACTTACCTTGTTTTACCTTGACTTACCTTAACTTACCTTACCTTAACCTACCTTAACTTACCTTAACTTACCTTACCTTAACTTAACTTAACTGTATTTAACTTAACTTTACTTACCTGAACTTAACTTTACTTACCTTACCTTAACTTAACTTACCTTAACTTAACCTACCTTAACTTAACTTAACCTTAATTTAACTTACTTTAGCTTAACTTAACTTACCTTACCTTAAGTTAACGTAACTTACCTTAACTTACCTTACCTTAACTTAACTTTACCTACCTTACCTTAACTTAACTTACCTAAACTTAACTTTACTTACCTTACCTTATCTTAACTTCTATTACCTTTACTTATCTTACCTTAACTTACCTTAACTTTACGTACCTTACTTTACCTTGCCTGAACTTCCCTTAACTTAACTTACCTTAAGTTAACTTAACTTAACTTACCTTATCTTACCTTAACTTACCTTAACTTTCCATAGCTTAACTTACCTTAACTTACCTTTAATTTCCTTAACTTACCTTAACTTAAAGTACCTTACGTTACCTTGCCTTACCTTACTTCAACTTACCTTAACTTATCTTACCTAATCTTAACTTAACTAAACTTACCTCACCTTAACTTAACTTTCCTTAACTTACCTAATCTTACCTTACTTTACCTTACCTTACCTGAACTTACCTGAACTTACCTAACTCTTAACCTTACCTTAAATTAACTTAGCCACGTCTTACCCATAACTAACTTTATCTCACCTTATCTTTCCTTAACTTACATTACCTTACCTTAACTGACCTTGCCTTACTTGATCTTTCCTTACCCTCACCTGACCAGATCTGACATTGACCTTGACCTGACCTTACCTTACCTTTCTTTACCCTACCCTTCACTACCTTACTTTACCTTATGTTACCTTAACGTACCCTGAAGTCACCTTACCCTGACCTAACCTGACCTTTCTCTGACCTTGAGTACCCTGAGGTAGACCCTCTACTCTTAACAGGTCCTGGTGGCTTTGCTGGGAAACATGGGGGTTTGATCTCCCTACATCTCAGAAGGGTTTAAGTTCAGGGCAGCAGGGAACAAGTGTGATGGAGAGAGCATCTCCCCTCCCTCTGTACCTTACGTAAGGTAAGGTAAGGTATGGTAAGGTAAAGTCAGGTCAATGTCAAGAAAAGCTCAAGGTCAGGTAAATGTCAGTGCCTTGCCTTGCCTTGCCTTACCTTATCATTACCTTACCTTAACCGAACTTACCTTACCTTGACCTGACCTAACCCTGACCTAACCCTGACCTGACCTGACCTTACCCTGACCTTACATTACCTGACCGTAACTTACCTGACCTTACCTTACGCTCAAATTAACTTAACATAACCACTTAATTAAACTTATCTTACCTTTAAATAACTTGCCTTAACTTAACTTAACTTAACTTGCCTTAACTTGACTTAACTTGTCTTAACATGCCTTAACTTAACATAACCTGACATGCCTTACCTTAACTTAACTTGCCTTAATTTGCCTTAAGTTGCATTATCTTGCCTTAACTTGCCTTGCCTTAACCAACCTTTATTTGCCTTAACTTGCCTTGCCTTAACCAACCTTTATTTGCCTTAACTTGCGTTAACATGCCTTCACTTGCCTTAACTTGCCTTAACATGCCTTAACTTTACTTAACTTACCTTAACATTACTTGCCTTCGCTTAACTTGACTTGCCTTAAATAAACTTGCCTTTACTTGCCTTAACTTAACTTGCCTTAACAAAACTTGCCATAACTTAACTAAACTTAACTTGCCTTAACTTAGCTTGCCTCAACTTCCTCAAACTGCGTCAACTTGCCTTAACTTGCCTTAACTTGCCTTGGTTAAACTTGCCTTAACTTGCCAAAACTTTCTTTAACTTGACTTGACTTAACTATACTTAACTTAACTTACCTTAACTTCACTTCATTTACCTTACCTTACCTTAACTTACCTTAAGTGAACTTAACTTACCTTAATTTAACTTACCTTACCTTTAACTTAACTTACCTTACCTTAACTTAAATTAAACTTAACTTAACTTTCCTTAACTTAACTTACCTTATCTTAACTTAACTGAACTTATCTTACCTTTACTTAACAGAACTTAACTTACCTTACCTTAATTTATCTTAGCTTAACTTACCTTAATTTACCCTAACTTGACTTAACTTAACTTGACTTACCATAATTTGACTTACTTTAAGTTAACTTAACTTACCTTACCTTACCTTAATTTACATTGCCTTGCATTTACTTACCTTAACTTACCTTACCTTAACTTCCCTTAACTTAACTTCCCTTACCTTAACTTAACTTTTCTTACCTTACCTTAACTTAACTTAAATTACCTTAACATAACTTACCTTAACTTACATTAACTTAACGTAACTTAACTTACCTTTACTTAACTTACATTACCTTAACTTTAACTTACCTTGCCTTAACTAAACTTACCTTAAATTACCTTACCTTGCCTTAACTTACCTTAAATTACCTTGCCTTTCCTTAATTTTCCATAACTTTCCTTAACTTAACCTACCTTAACTTACATTATCTTAACTTACCTTAACTTTCCTAAGCTTAAGATACCTTAACTTACCTTACATTATCTTAACTTACCTTAACTTAATTACCTTACCTTAACTTAACTTACCTTAACTCACCTTAACTTAACTTGCCTTAACTAAACTTACCTTAAATTACCTTACCTTGCCTTAAAGTACCTTAACTTAATTTAACTTTACTTACCTTAACTTACTATAACTTACCTTAACTTAACTTGCCTTAAAGTACCTTAACTTAACTTAACTTTACTTACCTTAACTTACTATAACTTACCTTAACTTACCTTACCTTAAATTACCTTAACTTACCTTGCATTAACTTAACTTATTTAACTTAAGTTGACTTAAATTAACTTTACTTACCTTATCTTACCTTACCTTAACTTAACTTACCTTAACTTACCTTTACTTAACTTACCTTGAATTCTTACCTTAACCTAACTTAACTTACCTTAACTTCACTTAACTTACATTAACTTAACTTAATTTACCATAACTTAACTTACCTTAACTTACCTTAAATTAACTTACCTTAACTTAACTTTCCTTAATATACCTTAACTTAACTTTCCTTGACTTATGTTACCTTAACCTAACTTAACTAAACTTACCTTACCTTAACTTACCTTACCTTGAGTAACATTGTCTTTACTAAACTTAACTTAACTTACCTTAATTAAACTTAATTTATCTAAACTTACTTAACTTAATTTAGCTTACCTTACGTAAACATAACTTACCTTAACTTACCTTGCCTTTTCAAACCTTACCTTAACTTACCTTTCCTTGTCTTAACTTACCTTAACATAACTTAACTTACCTTAAATTACCTTAACATAACTTAACTTAAATTGCCTTAACTTACCTTAACTTACTTTGCCTAGCCTTAACTTACATTACATTACCTTCACTTAACTTACCTTAACTTACCTTGCCTTAACTAAACTTACGTTAACTTACCTTGCCTTGCCTTAGTTTTCCTTTACTTACCTTAACTTAACTTAACTTTCCTTAGCTTAACTTACCTTAACTTTCCCTACTCTATCTTAACTTACCTTAACCAAACTTACCTTAACTTACTTTACTTCCCTTAACTTACCTTACCTTTACTTACCTTAACTTACCTTAACTTAACTTACCTTCCCTTACCCTAACTTACTTTAACTTACCTTGCCTTGGCTTAACTTACCTTAACTTAACTAACTAATCTTAACTTATTTTACCTTAACTTACCATGACTAAATTTACCATAACTTTCATTGCCTTAACAAAATTTACCTTAACTTACCTTGTCTTGCCTTAACTTACCTTACCTTAACCTACCTTACCTTAACTTAACTGTATTTAACTTAACTTTACTTATCTGAACTTAACTTACCTTAACTTTCCTTAACTTAACTTACCTTAACTTAACCTACCTTAACTTAAATTAACCTTAATTTAACTTACTTTAGCTTAACTTAACTTACCTTACCTTAAGTTAACGTAACATACCTTAACTTACCTTACCTTAACTTTACCTACCTTACCTTAACTTAACTTAACTAAACTTAACTTTACTTACCTTACCTTATCTTAAATTCTATTACCTTTACTTACCTTGCCTTAATTTACCTTAATTTTACGTACCTTACTTTACCTTGCCTTAACTTCCCTTAACTTACCTTAAACTTCCATACCTTAACTTACCTTAACTTACCTTAAATTTCCATACCTTAACTTACCTTAACTTACCTTAAATTTCCATACCTTAACTAACCTTAACTTATCTTTAATTTCCATAACTTACCTTAACTTACCTTACATTCCATACCTAAAATTACCTTAACTTAACTTTAATTTCCATAACTTACCTTAACTTACCTTAACTTTCCATACCTTAACTTACCTTAACTTAACATTCCATAACTTAACTTACCTTAACTTTCCATACCTTAACTTACCTAAACTTACCTTTAATTTCCATAACTTACCTTAACTTACCTTAACTTTACATACGTTAACTTACCTTAACTTACCTTTAATTTCCATAACATACCTTAACTTACCTTAACTTACCTTTAATTTCCATAACTTACATTAACTTAACTTTAATTTCCATACCTTAACTTACCTTTAATTTCCATAACTTAACTTACCTTAACTTTCCATACCTTAACTTACCTTAACTTTCCATACTTTAACTTACCTTAACTTACCTTTAATTTCCATAACTTACCTTAACTTACCTTAACTTTCCATACCTTAACTTACATTAAATTTCCATACCCTAACTTACCTTAACTTTCCATAACTTACCTTAACTTACCTTAACTTACCATACCTTAACTTACCTTAACTTTCCATAACTTACCATACCTTAACTTTCCATAACTTACCATAACCTAACTTACCTTAACTTTCCATAACTTAAGTTACCTTAACTTTCCATACCCTAACTTAACTTAACTTTCCATAACTTACATTAACTTACCTTAACATTCCATACCCTAACTTACCTTACCTTTCCATAACTTACTTTAACTTTCCTTAACTTTCCATAACCTAACTTACCTTAACTTTCCATAACTTAACTAAACTTAACTTAACTTTCCATAAATTACCTAAACTTACCTTAACTTTCCATAACTTACTTAACTTACCTTAACATTCCATACCCTAACTTACCTTAAATTTCCATAACTTACCATACCCTAACATACCTTAACTTTCCATACCCTAACTTAACTTAACTTTCCATAACTTACCATACCTTAACTTTCCATAACTTACCTTAATTTTCCATACCCAAACTTACCTTAACCTACCTTAAATTTCCATACCCTAACTTACCTTAACTTTCCATAACTTACCATACCATAACTTATCTTAACTTTCCATAACTTACCATACCTTAACTTTCCATAACTTACCATACCCTAACTTACCTTAACTTTCCATAACTTACCATACCCTAACTTACCTTAAATTTCCATAACTTACCATACCCTAACTTACCTTAACTTTCCATAATTTACCATACCTTAACTTTCCATAACTTACCATACCTTAATTTTCCATAAGATAACTTACGTTAACTTTCCATAACTTACCATACCTCAACTTTCCATACCATAACTTACCTTAACTTTCCATAACTTACCATACCTTAACTTTCCATACCCTAACTTACATGAACTTTCCATAACTTACCATACACTAACTTACCTTAACTTTCCATAACTTACCCTACCTTAACTTTCCATAACTTACCATACCCTAAATTACCTTAACTTTCCATAACTTACCATACCCTAACTTACCTTAACATTCCATAACTTACCATACCCTAACTTTCCATAACTTACCATACCCTAACTTTCCATAACTTACCATACCGTAACTTACCTTAACTTTCCATAACTTACCATACCCTAACTTACCTTAACTTTCCATAACTTACCATACCTTAACTTTCCATACCATAACTTACCTTAACTTTCCATAACTTACCATACCTTAACTTTCCATATCATAACTTTCCATAACTTACCATACCTTAACTTTCCATACCATAACTTACCTTAACTTTCCATACCATAACTTACCTTAACTTTCCATAGCATAACTTACCTTAACTTTCCATATCTTACCATACCTTAACTTTCCATATCTTACCATACCTTAACTTTCCATACCATAACTTACCTTAACTTTCCATAACTTACCATACCTTAACATTCCATACCATAACTTACCTTAACTTTCCATACCATAACTTACCTTATCTTTCCATAACATACCATACCATAACTTTCCATACCATAACTTTCCATAACTTACCATACCTTAACTTTCCATAACATAACTTACCTTAACTTTCCATAACTTAACATACCTAAACTTTCCATAACATAACTTTCCATAACTTACCATACCTTAACTTTCCATAACATAACTTACGTTAACTTTCCATAACTTACCATACCTTAACTTTCCATACCATAACTTACCTTAACTTTCCATATCTTACCATACCTTAACTTTCCATACCATAACTTACCTTAACATTCCATAACTTACCATACCTTAACTTTCCATACCATAACTTACCTTAACTTTCCATAACTTACCATACCCTAACTTACCTTAATTTTCCATAACTTACCATACCCTAACTTACCTTAACTTTCCATAAATTACCATACACTAACGTACCTTAAATTTCCAAAACGTATCATATCTTATCTTTCCATAACTTTCCATACCCTAACTTCCCTTAACTTTCCATAACTTACCATACTTTAACTTTCCATAACTTACCATACCCTATCTTAACTTAACTTTCCATAACTTACCATACTTTAACTTTCCATAACTTAGCATACCTTAACTTTCCATAACTTACCCTACCTTAACTTTCCATAACTTACCATACCCTAAATTACCTTAACTTTCCATAACTTACCATACATTAACTTCCCAAAACTTACCATACCCTAACTTCCCTTAACTTTCCATAACTTACCATACCTTAACTTTCCATAACTTACCATACCCTAACTTAACTTAACTTTCTATAACTTACCATACCCTAACTTAACTTAACTTTCCATAACTTACCATACCCTAACTTACCTTAACTTACCAAACCCTAACTTTCCATAACTTACCATACCCTAACTTACCCGAACTTTACATAACTTACCATACCCTAACTTACCTTAACTTTCCATAACTTAGCATACCCTAACTTTCCAGAACTTACCATACCCTAACTTACCTTAACATTCCATAACTTAGCATACCTTAACTTTCCATAACTTACCATACCCTAACTTACCTTAACTTTCCATAACTTAACTTAACTTTCCATAACTTACCTTAACTTACCTTAACTTTCCATACCATAACTTACCTTAACATTCCATAGCTTACCATAACATAACTTTCCATAGCTTACCATAACCTAAATTACCTTAACTTACCTTAACATACCCTAACTTTCCACAACTAACCATACCCTTACTTACCTTAACTTACCTTACCATACCTTAACTTTCCATAACTTACCATACCCTAACTTTCCATAACTTACCATACCCTAACTTACCTATCTTTCCATAACTTACCATACCCTAACTTACCTTAACATTCCATAACTTACCATACCTTAACTTTCCATAACTTACCTTACCCTAACTTACCTTATCTTTCCATAACTTACCTTAACTTACCTTATCTTTCCATACCATAACTTACCTTAACTTTCCATAACTTACCATAACATAACTTTCCATAACTTACCATAACCTAAATTACCTTAACTTACCTTACCTTACCCTAACTTTCCATAACTTACCATAACATTACTTACCTTAACTTACCTTACCATACCTTAACTTTCCATAACTTACCATACCCTAACTTTCCATAACTTACCATACCCTTACTTACCTTAACTTACCTTACCATACCTTAACTTTCCATAACTTACCATACCCTAACTTTCCATAACTTAACTTTCCATAACTTAACTTACCTTAACTTTCTATAACTTAACTTTCCATAACTTTCCATAACTTTCCATAACTTAACTTACCTTAACTTTCCATAACTTAACTTTCCATAACTTTCCATAACTAAACTTTCCATAACTTTCCATAACTTAACTTTCCATAACTTTCCATAACTTAACTTAACTTAACTTTCCATAACTTAACTTTCCATAACTTTCCATAACTTTACATAACTTTCCATAATTTAACTTTCCATAACTTTCCATAACTTTCCATAACTTTCCATAACTTAACTTTCCATAACTTTCCATAACTTTCCATAACGTAACTTTCCATAACTTTCCATAACTTACCATAACGTAACTTTCCATATCTTAACTTTCCAAAACTTTCCATAACTTTCCATAACTTAACATTCCATAACTTTCCATAACTTTCCATAATGTGACTTTCCATAACTTAAGTTTACATAACTTTCCATAACTTAACTTTCCATAACTTTCCATAACTTTACATAACTTAAGTTTACATAACTTTCCATAACTTAACTTTACATAACTTTCCATAACTTTCCATAACTTAATTTTCCATAACTTTCCAAAACTTTCCATAACATTCCATAACTTAACTTTCCATAACTTTCCATAACTTAACTTTCCATAACTTAACTTTCCATAACTTTCCATAACTTTCCATAACTTTCCATAACTTACCATAACTTAACTTTCCATAACTTTCCATAACTAAACTTTCCATAACTTTCCATAACTTTCCATATCTTAACTTTCCATAACTTTCCATAACTTTCCATAACTTTCCATAACTTAACTTTCCATAACTTTCCATAACTTTCCATAACATTCCATAACTTAACCTTCCATTACATTCCATAACTTTCCATAACTTTTCATAACTTAACTTTCCATAACTTTCCATAACTTTCCATAACTTTCCGTAACTTTCCGTAACTTACCATAACTTAACTTTCCATAACTTTCCATAACTTAACTTTCCATAACTTTCCATAACTTTCCATAACTTAACTTTCCATAACTTTCCAAAAATTTCCATAACTTTCCATAACTTAGCTTTCCATAACTTTCCATAACTTTCCATAACTTTCCATAACTTTCCATAACTTAACTTTCCATAACTTTCCATAACTTTCCATAACTTAACTTTCCATAACTTTCCATAACTTTCCATAACATAACTTTTCCATTGCTTCGCCTCGCCTCGCCTCGCCTCGCCTCGCCTTGCCTTAAGTTGCCTTGCCTTGCTTTACGATGCTTTACGTTGCCTTGCTTTACGATGTTTTACGCTGCATTACGTTGCATTACGTTGCCTTGCTTTACGATGCTTTACGCTGCATTACGTTGCATTACGTTGCCTTGCTTTACGATGCTTTAGGCTGCATTACGTTGCATTACGTTGCCTTGCTTTACGATGCTTTACGTTGCATTACGTTGCATTACGTTGCCTTGCTTTACGATGCTTTACGCTGCATTACGTTGCATTACGTTGCCTTGCTTTAAGCTGCATTACGTTGCATTACGTTGCTTTACGTTGCTTTACGTTGCCTTGCTTTACGATGCTTTACGTTGCATTACGTTGCTTTACTTTGCCTTGCTTTACGATGCTTTACGTTGCCTTGCTTTACGATGCTTTACGTTGCATTACGTTGCTTTACGTTGCCTTGCTTTACGATGCTTTACGTTGCATTACGTTGCTTTACGTTGCCTTGCTTTACGATGCTTTACGTTGCATTACGTTGCTTTACGTTGCTTTACGTTGCCTTGCTTTACGATGCTTTACGTTGCATTACGTTGCTTTACGTTGCCTTGCTTTACGATGCTTTACGTTGCAATATGTTGCTTTACGTTGCATTACGTTGTTTTACGTTGCCTTGCTTTACGATGATTTACGTTGCATTACGTTGCTTTACGTTGCTTTACGTTGCCTTGCTTTACGATGCTTTACGTTGCATTACGTTGCTTTACGTTGCATTACGTTGCCTTGCTTTACGTTTCTTTACGTTTCATTACGTTGCTTTACGTTGCCTTGCTTTACGATGCTTTACGTTGCCTTGCTTTACGATGCTTTACGTTGCACTACGTTGCTTTACGTTGCTTTAAGTTGCATTACGTTGCTTTAAGTTGCATTACGTTGCCTTGCTTTACGTTGCTTTACGTTGGATTACGTTGCTTTAAGTTGCATTACGTTGCCTTGCTTTACGTTGCTTTACGTTGCATTCCGTTGCTTTACGTTGTATTACGTTGCCTTGCTTTACGTTGCTCTACGTTTCATTACGTTGCATTACGTTGCTTTACGTTGCCTTGCTTTACGTTTCCTTGCTGTACGTTGCATTACGTTGCATTACGTTGCCTTGCTTTACATTGCATTACGTTGCCTTGCTTTACGTTGCCTTGCCTTGCCTTGCTTTACTTTGCCTTATGTTGCCCTGCTTTTCGTTGCCTTGATTTACCTTGCTTTACGTTGCTTTACGATGCCTTGCTTTACGTTGCTTTACGTTGCCTTGCTTTACGTTGCCTTGCCTTGCCTTGCTTTTCGTTGCCTTACCTTGCCTTGCTTTACGTTGCTTTACGTTGCCTTGCTTTACGTTGCCTTGCTTTACGTTGCTTTAAGTTGCCTTGCTTTACGTTGCCTTGCTTTATGTTGCCTTGCCTTGCCATGCTTTACGTTGTTTTACGTTGCCTTGCTTTACGTTGATTTACGTTGCCTTGCTTTACGTTGCTTTACGTTGTCTTGCTTTACGTTGCCTTACTTTGCATTGATTTACGTTTCGTTACGTTGCCTTGCTTTCCGTTGCCTTGCCTTGCCTTGCTTTACGTTGCTTTACGTTGCCTTGCTTTACGTTGCTTTACGTTGCCTTGCTTTACGTTGCCTTTCCTTGCCTTGCTTTATGTTTCTTTCCGTTGTCTTGCTTTACTTTGCCTTGCCTTGCTTTACGTTTCTTTACGTTGCCTCGCTTTAGGTTGCTTTACGTTGCCTTGCTTTACGTTGCTTTAAGATGCCTTGCTTTACGTTGCTTTAAGATGCCTTGCCTTGCTTTACGTTGCTTTACCTTGCCTTGCTATACGTTCCTTTACATTGCCTTGCTGTACGTTGCCTTACTTTAGGTTGCCTTGCTTTACGTTGCTTTACGTTGCCTTGCTTTACGATGCTTTATGTTGCCTTGCTTTACGTTGCCTTGCTTTACGTTGCCTTGCTTTACGTTGCTTTACGTTCCCTTATGTTGCCTTGCCTTGCTCTACGTTGCTTTTTGTTGCCTTGCTTTACATTGATTTACGTTGCCTTGCTTTACGTTGCCTTGCCTTGCCTTGCTTTACGTTATTTTACTTTGCCTTGACTTACGTTGCCTTGCCTTGCCTGGCTTTACGTTGCTTTACGTTGCCTTGCTTTACGTTGCTTTACGTTGCCTTGCTTTACGTTGCTTTACGTTGCCTTGCTTTACGTTGCCTTGCCTTGCCTTGCCTTTCGTTGCTTTACGTTGCCTTGCTTTACATTGCCTTGGTTTACGTTGCTTTACGTTGCCTTGCTTTACGTTGCCTTGCCTTGCCTTGCTTTACGTGTCTTTACGTTGCCTTGATTTATGTTGCCTTGCCTTGCCTTGCTTTACGTTGCTTTAAGTTGCCTTGCTTTACGTTGCTTTACGTTGCCTTGCTTTACATTGCCTTGCCTTTCCTTGCTTTAAGTTGCTTTACGTTGCCTTGCTTTACGTTGCTTTACGTTGTCTTGCTTTACGTTGCCTTGCCTTGCCTTGATTTATGTTGCTTTACGTTGCCTTGCTTTACGTTGCTTTACGTTGCCATTTTTTTACGTTGCCTTGCCTTGCCTTGCTTTACGTTGCTTTTCGTTGCCTTGCTTTACGTTACTTGATGTTGCCTTGATTTACGTTTCCTTTCCTTGCCTTGCTTTACGTTGCTTTACTTTGCCTTCGTTTACTTGCTTTACGTTCCCTTGCTTTACGTTGTCTTGCCTTGCCTTGCTTTACCTTGCCTTACGTTGCCTCGCTTTACGTTGCTTTACGTTGCCTCGCTTTACGTTGCTTTACGTTGCCTTGATTTACGTTGCTTTACGTTGCCTTGCTTTACGTTGCCTTGCCTTTCCTTGCTTTAAGTTGCTGTACGTTGCCTTGCCTTACGTTGCTTTACGTTGCCTTGCTTTACCTTGCCTTACTTTACGTTGCCTTGCTTTACGTTGCTTTACCTTGCCTTGCTTTACGTTGCTGTACGTTGCCTTACTTTACGTTGCCTTACGTTGCCTTGCCTTGCTTTACGTTGCTTTAAGTTGCCTTGCTTTACGCTGCTTTACGTTGCCTTGCTTTACGTTGCCTTGCTTTACGTTGCCTTGCTTTACATTGCTTTACGTTGCCTTACGTTGCCTTGCTTTAAGTTGCCTTGCTTTACGTTGCCTTACGTTGCCTTGCTTTACATTGCCTTGCTTTAAGTTGCTATACGTTGCCTTACTTTACGTTGCCTTGCTTTACGTTACTTTAAGTTGCCTTGCTTTACGTTGCCTTACGTTGCCTTGCTTTACGTTGCCTTGCTTTACGTTGCCTTGCCTTGGCTAGCTTTACGTTGCCTTGCTTTTCGTTGCCTTGATTTACCTTGATTTACGTTGCTTTACGATGCCTTGCTTTACATTGCGTTACGTTGCCTTGCTTTTTGTTGCCTTGCCTTGCCTTTCTTTACGTTGCCTTGCCTTGCCTTGCTTTACGTTGCTTTACGTTGCCTTGCTTTACGTTGCCTTGCTTTACGTTGCTTTACGTTGCCTTCCTTTACGTTGCCTTGCTTTACGTTGCTTTACGTTGCCTTGCTTTACGCTGCTTTACGTTGTCTTGATTTACGTTGCCTTACGTTGCATTGATTTACGTTGCTTTACGTTGCCTTGCTTTACTTTGCCTTGCCTTGCCTTGCTTTACGTTGCTTTACGTTGCCTTGCTTTACGTTGCTTTACGTTGCCTTTCCTTGCCTTGCTTTACGTTGCTTTCCGTTGCCTTGCTTTACGTTGACTTGCCTTGCTTTACGTTTCTTTACGTTGCCTCGCTTTACGTTGCTTTACCTTGCCTTGCTTTACGTTGCTTTACGTTCACTTATGTTGCCTTGCCTTGCTCTACGTTGCTTTTTGTTTCCTTGCTTTACGTTGCTTTACTTTGTCTTGCTTTACGATGCTTTATTTTGCCTTGATTTACGTTCCTTGCTTTACGTTGCCTTGCTTTATGTTGTTTACGTTGCCTTGATTTACGTTGCCTTGCTTTACGTTGCTTTACGTTGCCTTGCTTTACGATGCTTTACGTTGCCTTGCTTTACGATGCTTTACGTTGCATTACTTTGCTTTACGTTGCTTTACGTTGCATTACGTTGCTTTAAGTTGCATTACTTAGTCTTGCTTTACGTTGCTTTACGTTGCATTCCGTTGCTTTACGTTGTATTACGTTGCCTTGCTTTACGTTGCTTTACGTTGCATTACGTTGCTTTACGTTGTATTACGTTGCCTTGCTTTACGTTGCTTTACGTTGCATTACGTTGCTTTACGTTGCCTTGCTTTACATTGCTTTACCTTGCCTTGCTGTACGTTGCATTACGTTGCATTACGTTGCCTTGCTTTACGTTGCATTACGTTGCCTTGCTTTACGTTGCCTTGCCTTGCCTTGCTTTACTTTGCCTTGCCTTGCCTTGCTTTATGTTGCTTTACGTTGCCTTGCTTTACGTTGCCTTGATTTACGTTGCTTTATGTTGCCTTGCTTTACGTTGCCTTGCTTTACGTTGCCTTGCTTTATGTTGCCTTGCCTTGCCATGCTTTACGTTGTTTTACGTTGTCTTGCTTTACGTTGATTTAAGTTGCCTTGCTTTACGTTGCTTTACGTTGTCTTGCTTTACGTTGCCTTTCTTTGCATTGATTTACGTTTCTTTACGTTGCCTTGCTTTCCGTTGCCTTGCCTTGCCTTGCTTTACCTTGCTTTACGTTGCCTTGCTTTACGTTGCTTTACGTTGCCTTGCTTTACGTTGCTTTACGTTGCCTTGCTTTACGTTGCTTTTCCTTGCCTTGCTTTACGTTTCTTTCCGTTGCCTTGCTTTACTTTGCCTTGCCTTGCCTTGCTTTACGTTTTTTTACGTCGCCTCGCTTTAGGTTGCTTTACGTTGCCTTGCTTTACGTTGCTTTAAGATGCCTTGATTTACGTTGCCTTGCCTTGCCTTGCTTTACGTTGCTTTACCTTGCCTTGCTATACGTTCCTTTATATTGCCTTGCTTTACGTTGCCTTAATTTAGGTTGCCTTGCTTTACGTTGCTTTACGTTGCCTTGCTTTACGATGCTTTTTGTTGCCTTGCTTTACGTTGATTTACGTTGCCTTGCTTTACGTTGCCTTGCTTTAAGTTGCCTTGCCTTGCCTTGCTTTACGTTATTTTACTTTGCCTTGATTTACGTTGCCTTGCCTTGCCTGGCTTTACGTTGCTTTACGTTGCCTTGATTTACATTGCTTTACGTTGCCTTGCTTTACGTTGCTTTACGTTGCCTTGCTTTACGTTGCCTTGCCTTGCCTTGCTTTCCGTTGCTTTACGTTGCTTTACGTTGCCTCCTTTACGTTGCCATGCCTTGCCTAGCTTTACGTGTCTTTACGTTGCCTTGCTTTATGTTGCCTTGCCTTGCCTTGCTTTACGTTGCTTTAAGTTGCCTTGCTTTACGTTGCTTTACGTTGCCTTGCTTTACGTTACCTTCCCTTGCCTTGCTTTAAGTTGCTTTACGTTGCCTTGCTTTACGTTGCTTTACGTTGTCTTGCTTTACGTTGCCTTGCCTTGCCTTGATTTATGTTGCTTTACGTTGCCTTGCTTTACGTTGCTTTACGTTGCCATTTTTTTACGTTGCCTTGCCTTGCCTTGCTTTACGTTGCTTTTCGTTGCCTTACTTTACGTTACTTTATGTTGCCTTGATTTACGTTTCCTTTCCTTGCATTGATTTACGTTGCTTTACGTTGCCTTGCTTTACTTTGCCTTGCCTTGCCTTGCTTTACGTTGCCTTGCTTTATGTTGCTTTACGTTGTCTTGCTTTACGTTGCCTTTCCTTGCCTTGCTTTACGTTGCTTTCAGTTGCCTTGCTTTACGTTGCTTTACCTTGCCTTGCTTTACGTTTCTTTACGTTGCCTCGCTTTACGTTGCTTTACCTTGCCTTGCTTAACGTTGCTTTACGTTCACTTATGTTGCCTTGCCTTGCTCTACGTTGCTTTTTGTTTCCTTGCTTTACGTTGCTTTACTTTGTCTTGCTTTACGATGCTTTATTTTGCCTTGATTTACGTTCCTTGCTTTACGTTGCCTTGCTTTATGTTGTTTACGTTGCCTTGATTTACGTTGCCTTGCTTTACGTTGCTTTACGTTGCCTTGCTTTACGATGCTTTACGTTGCCTTGCTTTACGATGCTTTACGTTGCATTACTTTGCTTTACGTTGCTTTACGTTGCATTACGTTGCTTTAAGTTGCATTACTTAGTCTTGCTTTACGTTGCTTTACGTTGCATTCCGTTGCTTTACGTTGTATTACGTTGCCTTGCTTTACGTTGCTTTACGTTGCATTACGTTGCTTTACGTTGTATTACGTTGCCTTGCTTTACGTTGCTTTACGTTGCATTACGTTGCTTTACGTTGCCTTGCTTTACATTGCTTTACCTTGCCTTGCTGTACGTTGCATTACGTTGCATTACGTTGCCTTGCTTTACGTTGCATTACGTTGCCTTGCTTTACGTTGCCTTGCCTTGCCTTGCTTTACTTTGCCTTGCCTTGCCTTGCTTTATGTTGCTTTACGTTGCCTTGCTTTACGTTGCCTTGATTTACGTTGCTTTATGTTGCCTTGCTTTACGTTGCCTTGCTTTACGTTGCCTTGCTTTATGTTGCCTTGCCTTGCCATGCTTTACGTTGTTTTACGTTGTCTTGCTTTACGTTGATTTAAGTTGCCTTGCTTTACGTTGCTTTACGTTGTCTTGCTTTACGTTGCCTTTCTTTGCATTGATTTACGTTTCTTTACGTTGCCTTGCTTTCCGTTGCCTTGCCTTGCCTTGCTTTACCTTGCTTTACGTTGCCTTGCTTTACGTTGCTTTACGTTGCCTTGCTTTACGTTGCTTTACGTTGCCTTGCTTTACGTTGCCTTTCCTTGCCTTGCTTTACGTTTCTTTCCGTTGCCTTGCTTTACTTTGCCTTGCCTTGCCTTGCTTTACGTTTTTTTACGTCGCCTCGCTTTAGGTTGCTTTACGTTGCCTTGCTTTACGTTGCTTTAAGATGCCTTGATTTACGTTGCCTTGCCTTGCCTTGCTTTACGTTGCTTTACCTTGCCTTGCTATACGTTCCTTTATATTGCCTTGCTTTACGTTGCCTTAATTTAGGTTGCCTTGCTTTACGTTGCTTTACGTTGCCTTGCTTTACGATGCTTTTTGTTGCCTTGCTTTACGTTGATTTACGTTGCCTTGCTTTACGTTGCCTTGCTTTAAGTTGCCTTGCCTTGCCTTGCTTTACGTTATTTTACTTTGCCTTGATTTACGTTGCCTTGCCTTGCCTGGCTTTACGTTGCTTTACGTTGCCTTGATTTACATTGCTTTACGTTGCCTTGCTTTACGTTGCTTTACGTTGCCTTGCTTTACGTTGCCTTGCCTTGCCTTGCTTTCCGTTGCTTTACGTTGCTTTACGTTGCCTCCTTTACGTTGCCATGCCTTGCCTAGCTTTACGTGTCTTTACGTTGCCTTGCTTTATGTTGCCTTGCCTTGCCTTGCTTTACGTTGCTTTAAGTTGCCTTGCTTTACGTTGCTTTACGTTGCCTTGCTTTACGTTACCTTCCCTTGCCTTGCTTTAAGTTGCTTTACGTTGCCTTGCTTTACGTTGCTTTACGTTGTCTTGCTTTACGTTGCCTTGCCTTGCCTTGATTTATGTTGCTTTACGTTGCCTTGCTTTACGTTGCTTTACGTTGCCATTTTTTTACGTTGCCTTGCCTTGCCTTGCTTTACGTTGCTTTTCGTTGCCTTACTTTACGTTACTTTATGTTGCCTTGATTTACGTTTCCTTTCCTTGCATTGATTTACGTTGCTTTACGTTGCCTTGCTTTACTTTGCCTTGCCTTGCCTTGCTTTACGTTGCCTTGCTTTATGTTGCTTTACGTTGTCTTGCTTTACGTTGCCTTTCCTTGCCTTGCTTTACGTTGCTTTCAGTTGCCTTGCTTTACGTTGCTTTACCTTGCCTTGCTTTACGTTTCTTTACGTTGCCTCGCTTTACGTTGCTTTACCTTGCCTTGCTTAACGTTGCTTTACGTTCACTTATGTTGCATTGCCTTGCTCTACGTTGCTTTTTGTTGCCTTACTTTACGTTGCTTTACGTTGCCTTGCTTTACGATGCTTTATTTTGCCTTGATTTACGTTGCTTTACCTTGCCTTACGTTGCCTTGCTTTACGTTACCTTGCTTTACGTTGATTTACGTAGCCTTAATTACGTTGCCTTGCTTTACATTACTTTAAGTTGCCTTGCTTTACGTTGCCTTGCTTTACTTGGCCTTACTGTGCCGTACTTTGATTTGCGTTGCTTTACGTTGCTTTACGTTGCGTTGCTTTACGTTTCATTGCTTTACGTTGCCTTACGTTGCCTTGCTTTACGTTGCCTTACGTTGCCTTACTTTACGTTGCCTTGCTTAACGTTGCTTTACGTTGCTTTGCTTTACGTTGCCTTACGTTGCCTTACTTTACGTTGCCTTGCTTTACGTTGCTTTACGTTGCCTTGATTTAGGTTGCCTTACGTTGCCTTGCTTTACGTTGCCTTGCTTTACTTTGCTTTACGTTTCCTTGCTTTATGTTGCCTTGCTTTACGTTGCTTTACGTTGCCTTGCTTTACGTTGATTTACGTTGCCTTGCTTTACGTTGTCTTGCTTTACGTTGCCTTACTTTACGTTGCTTTACGTTGCCTTACTTTACGTTGCCTTGCTTTACGTTGCCTTATGTTGCCTTGCTTTACGTTTCCTTGCTTTACGTTGCTTTACGTTGCCTTGCTTTACGTTGCCTTGCTTTACGTTGCCTTGCTTTACGTTGCATTACTTTATGTTGCTTTACGTTGCCTTAATTTACGTTGCCTTGCTTTACGTTGCCTTACTTTACGTTGCTTTACGTTGCCTTACTTTACGTTCCTTTACGTTGCCTTGCTTTACGTTTCCTTGCTTTACGTTGCCTTTCTTTACGTTGCCTTGCTTTACATTGTTTATGTTGCCTTACGTTGCCTTGCTTTATGTTGCCTTGCTTTACGTTGCCTTACGTTGCCTTGCTTTACGTTGCTTTATGTTGCCTTGCTTTAAGTTGCTTTATTTGCCTTGCTTTACGTTGCTTTACGTTGCATTACGTTGCTTTACGTTGCCTTGCGTTACGATGGTTTACGTTGCCTTTCTTTACGATGCTTTACGTTGCATTACGTTGCTTTACGATGCCTTGCTTTACGATGCTTTACGTTGCATTAAGTTTCTTTACGTTGCCTTGCTTTACGATGCTTTACGTTGCATTACGTTGCTTTACGTTGCCTTGCTTTACGATGCTTTACGTTGCATTACGTTGCGTTACGTTGCCTTGCTTTACGATGCTTTACGTTGCATTACGTTGCTTTACGTTGCCTTGCCTTACGATGCTTTACGTTGCATTACGTTGCTTTACGTTGCCTTGCTTTACGATGCTTTACGTTGCATTACGTTGCTTTACGTTGCTTTACGTTGCCTTGCTTTACGTTGCTTTACGTTGCATTACGTTGCTTTACGTTGCTTTACGTTGCCTTGCTTTACGATGCTTTACGTTGCCTTGGTTTACGATGATTTACGTTGCATTACGTTGCTTTACGTTGCTTTACGTTGCATTACGTTGCTTTAAGTTGCATTACGTTGTCTTGCTTTACGTTGCTTTACGTTGGATTACGTTGCTTTAAGTTGCATTACGTTGCCTTGCTTTACGTTGCTTTACGTTGCATTCCGTTGCTTTACGTTGTATTACGTTGCCTTGCTTTACGTTGCTTTACGTTGCATTACGTTGCTTTACGTTGTATTACGTTGCCTTGCTTTACGTTGCTTTACGTTGCATTAAGTTGCTTTACGTTGCCTTGCTTTACGTTGCCTTGCTGTACGTTGCATTACGTTGCATTACGTTGCCTTGCTTTACGTTGCATTACGTTGCATTGATTTACGTTTCTTTACGTTCCCTTGCTTTGCGTTGCCTTGCCTTGCCTTGCTTTACGTTGCTTTACGTTGCCTTGCTTTACGTTGCTTTATGTTGCCTTGCTTTACGTTGCCTTGCTTTACATTGCTTTACGTTACCTTGCTTTATGTTGCCTTGCCTTGCCATGCTTTTCGTTGTTTTACGTTGCCTTGATTTACGTTGATTTACGTTGCCTTGCTTTACGTTGTCTTGCTTTACGTTGCCTTATTTTGCATTGATTTACGTTTCTTTACGTTGCCTTGCTTTCCGTTGCCTTGCCTTGCCTTGCTTTACCTTGCTTTACGTTGCCTTGCTTTACGTTGCTTTACGTTGCCTTGCTTTACGTTGCTTTACGTTGCCTTGCTTTACGTTGCCTTTCCTTGCCTTGCTTTACGTTTCTTTCCGTTGCCTTGCTTTACTTTGCCTTGCCTTGCCTTGCTTTACGTTTTTTTACGTTGCCTCGCTTTAGGTTGCTTTACGTTGCCTTGCTTTACGTTGCTTTAAGATGCCTTGCTTTAAGTTGCCTTGCCTTGCCTTGCTTTACGTTGCTTTACCTTGCCTTGCTATACGTTCCTTTACATTGCCTTGCTTTACGTTGCCTTACTTTAGGTTGCCTTGCTTTACGTTGCTTTACGTTGCCTTGCTTTACGATGCTTTATGTTGCCTTGATTTACGTTGCCTTGCTTTACGTTGCCTTGCTTTACGTTGCTTTACGTTCCCTTATGTTGCCTTGCCTTGCTCTACGTTGCTTTTTGTTGCCTTGCTTTACGTTGATTTACGTTGCCTTGCTTTACGTTGCCTTGCTTTACGTTGCCTTGCCTTGCCTTGTTTTACGTTATTTTACTTTGCCTTGATTTACGTTGCCTTGCCTTGCCTGGCTTTACGTTGCTTTACGTTGCCTTGATTTACGTTGCTCTACGTTGCCTTGCTTTACGTTGCTTTACGTTGCCTTACTTTACGTTGCCTTGCTATGCCTTGCTTTCCGTTGCTTTACGTTGCCTTGCTTTACGATGCTTTACGTTGCATTACGTTGCTTCACGTTGCATTACGTTGCCTTGCTTTACGTTGCTTTACGTTGCATTACGTTGCTTTACGTTGCTTTACGTTGCCTTGCTTTACGATGCTTTACGTTGCCTTGGTTTACGATGCTTTACGTTGCATTACGTTGCTTTACGTTGCTTTACGTTGCATTACGTTGCTTTAAGTTGCATTACGTTGTCTTGCTTTACGTTGCTTTACGTTGGATTACGTTGCTTTAAGTTGCATTACGTTGCCTTGCTTTACGTTGCTTTACGTTGCATTCCGTTGCTTTACGTTGTATTAAGTTGCCTTGCTTTACGTTGCTTTAAGTTGCATTACGTTGCTTTACGTTGTATTACGTTGCCTTGCTTTACGTTGCTTTACGTTGCATTATGTTGCTTTACGTTGCCTTGCTTTACGTTGCCTTGCTGTACGTTGCATTACGCTGCATTACGTTGCCTTGCTTCATGTTGCATTACGTTGCCTTGCTTTACGTTGCTTTACGTTGCATTATGTTGCCTTGCTTTACGTTGCATTACGTTGCATTGATTTACGTTTCTTTATGTTGCCTTGCTTTCCGTTTCTTGCCTTGCCTTGCTTTACGTTGCTTTACGTTGCCTTGCTTTACGTTGCTTTATGTTGCCGTGCTTTACGTTGCCTTGCTTTACATTGCTTTACGTTGCCTTGCTTTATGTTGCCTTGCCTTGCCATGCTTTACGTTGTTTTACGTTGCCTTGATTTACGTTGATTTACGTTGCCTTGCTTTACGTTGTCTTGCTTTACGTTGCCTTATTTTGCATTGATTTACGTTTCTTTACGTTGCCTTGCTTTCCGTTGCCTTGCCTTGCCTTGCTTTACCTTGCTTTACGTTGCCTTGCTTTACGTTGCTTTACGTTGCCTTGCTTTACGTTGCTTTACGTTGCCTTGCTTTACGTTGCCTTTCCTTGCCTTGCTTTACGTTTCTTTCCGTAGCCTTGCTTTACTTTGCCTTGCCTTGCCTTGCTTTACGTTTTTTTACGTTGCCTCGCTTTAGGTTGCTTTACGTTGCCTTGCTTTACGTTGCTTTAAGATGCCTTGCTTTAAGTTGCCTTGCCTTGCCTTGCTTTACGTTGCTTTACCTTGCCTTGCTATACGTTCCTTTACATTGCCTTGCTTTACGTTGCCTTACTTTAGGTTGCCTTGCTTTACGTTGCTTTACGTTGCCTTGCTTTACGATGCTTTATGTTGCCTTGATTTACGTTGCCTTGCTTTACGTTGCTTTACGTTCCCTTATGTTGCCTTGCCTTGCTCTACGTTGCTTTTTGTTGCCTTGCTTTACGTTGATTTACGTTGCCTTGCTTTACGTTGCCTTGCCTTGCCTTGCTTTACGTTATTTTACTTTGCCTTGATTTACGTTGCCTTGCCTTGCCTGGCTTTACGTTGCTTTACGTTGCCTTGCTTTACGTTGCTTTACCTCCCCTCCTTTACGTTGCCTTGCCTTGCCTTGCTTTACGTGTCTTTACGTTGCCTTGCTTTATGTTGCCTTGCCTTGCCTTGCTTTACGTTGCTTTAAGTTGCCTTGCTTTACGTTGCTTTACGTTGCCTTGCTTTACGTTACCTTGCCTTGCCTTGCTTTAAGTTGCTTTACGTTGCCTTGCTTTACGTTGCTTTACGTTGCCTTGCCTTGCCTTGATTTATGTTGCTTTACGTTGCCTTGGTTTACGTTGATTTACGTTGCCATTTTTTTACGTTGCCTTCCCTTGCCTTGCTTTACGTTGCTTTTCGTTGCCTTGGTTTACTTGCTTTACGTTGCCTTGCTTTACGTTTCCTTGCCTTACGTTGCCTTGCCTTGCCTTGCTTTACCTTGCTTTACATTGCCTCTCTTTACGTTGCTTTACGTTGCCTTGCTTTACGTTGCTTTATGTTGCCTTGCTTTACGTTGCTTTACCTTGCCTTACGTTGCCTTGCTTTACGTTGCCTTGCTTTACGTTGATTTACGTAGCCTTACTTTACGTTGCCTTGATTTACATTACTTTAAGTTGCCTTGCTTTACGTTGCCTTGCTTTACTTGGCCTTACTGTGCCGTACTTTGCTTTGCCTTGCTTTACGTTGCTTTACGTTGCGTTTCTTTACGTTTCATTGCTTTACGTTGCCTTATGTTGCCTTGCTTTACGTTGCCTTACGTTGCCTTACTTTACGTTGCCTTGCTTTACGTTGCTTTACGTTGCCTTACGTTGCCTTGCTTTACGTTGCCTTGCTTTACGTTGCCCTTCCTTGCTTAACCTTGCCTTGCTTTACGTTGCCTTGCCTTGCCTTGCTTTTCGTTGCCTTGCTTACCTTGCTTTACGTTGCTTTACAATGCCTTGCTTTACGTTGCTTGACGTTGCCTTGCTTTACGTTGCCTTGCCTTACCTTGCTTTACGTTGCCTTGCCTTGCTTTACGTTGATTTATGTTGCCTTGCTTTACGTTATTTTACGTTGCCTTGCTTTACGTTGCTTTACGTTGTCTTGCTTTACGTTGCCTTGCCTTCCCTTGCTTTATGTTGCTTTACGTTGCCTTGCTTTATGTTGCTTTACGTTGCCTTGCCTTGCCTTGCTTTACGTTGCTTTAAGTTCCCTTGCTCTACGTCGCTTTACGTTGCCTTGCTTTACGTTGCTTTACGTTGCCTTGCTCTACGTTGCCTTGACTTGCCTTGCTTTACGTTGCCTTGCCTTGCCTTGCTTTATGTTTCTTTACGTTGCCTTGCTTTACGTTGCTTTACATTGCCTTGCTTTACGTTGCCTTGCCTTGCCTTCCTTTACGTTGCTTTACCTTGCCTTGCTTACGTTGATTTACGTTGCCTTGCTTTATGTTGCCTTGCTTTACGTTGCTTTAAGTTGCCTTGCTTTACGATGCTTTATGTTGCCTTCCTTTACGATGCCTTGCTTTACGTTTCCTTGCTTTATGTTGCTTTACGTTGCCTTACGTTGCCTTGCTTTACGTTGCCTTGCTTTACGTTGCCCTTCCTTGCTTAACCTTGCCTTGCTTTACGTTGCCTTGCCTTGCCTTGCTTTTCGTTGCCTTGCTTACCTTGCTTTACGTTGCTTTACAATGCCTTGCTTTACGTTGCTTGACGTTGCCTTGCTTTACGTTGCCTTGCCTTACCTTGCTTTACGTTGCCTTGCCTTGCTTTACGTTGATTTATGTTGCCTTGCTTTACGTTATTTTACGTTGCCTTGCTTTACGTTGCTTTACGTTGTCTTGCTTTACGTTGCCTTGCCTTCCCTTGCTTTATGTTGCTTTACGTTGCCTTGCTTTATGTTGCTTTACGTTGCCTTGCCTTGCCTTGCTTTACGTTGCTTTAAGTTCCCTTGCTCTACGTCGCTTTACGTTGCCTTGCTTTACGTTGCTTTACGTTGCCTTGCTCTACGTTGCCTTGACTTGCCTTGCTTTACGTTGCCTTGCCTTGCCTTGCTTTATGTTTCTTTACGTTGCCTTGCTTTACGTTGCTTTACATTGCCTTGCTTTACGTTGCCTTGCCTTGCCTTCCTTTACGTTGCTTTACCTTGCCTTGCTTACGTTGATTTACGTTGCCTTGCTTTATGTTGCCTTGCTTTACGTTGCTTTAAGTTGCCTTGCTTTACGATGCTTTATGTTGCCTTCCTTTACGATGCCTTGCTTTACGTTTCCTTGCTTTATGTTGCTTTACGTTGCCTTACGTTGCCTGCCTTGCTTTACGTTGCTTTAAGTAGCCTTGCTTTACGTTGCCTTGCTATACGTTGCCTTGCTTTACGTTGCTTTACGTTGCCTTACGTTGCCTTGCTTTAAGTTGCCTTGCTTGACGTTGCTTTACGGTGCCTTGCTTTACGTTGCTTTACGTTGCCTTGCTTTACGTTGCCTTGTTTTACGTTGCCTTATTTACGTTGCTTTACGTTGCTTTACGTTGCCTTACTTTACGTTGCCTTGCTTTACGTTGCATTACTTTATGATGATTTACGTTGCCTTAATTTACGTTGCCTTGCTTTACGTTGCTTTACGTTGCCTTGCCTTGCCTTACTTTACGTACCTTTACGTTGCCTTGCTTTACGTTTCCTTGCTTTACGTTGCCTTGCTTTACGTTGCCTTGCTTTACATTGTTTACGTTGCCTTACGTTGCATTGCTTTAAGTTGCCTTGCTTTACGTTGCTTTACGTTGCCTTGCTTTACGTTGCTTTATGTTGCCTTGCTTTAAGTTGCTTTATTTTCCTTGCTTTACGTTGCTTTACGTTGCATTACGTTGCTTTACGTTGCCTTGCTTTACGATGGTTTACGTTGCCTTGGTTTACGGTGCTTTACGTTGCATTACGTTGCTTTACGCTGCCTTGCTTTACGATGCTTTACGTTGCATTACGTTTCTTTACGTTGCCTTGCTTTACGATGCTTTACGTTGCTTTACGTTGCATTACGTTGCCTTGCTTTACGTTGCTTTACGTTGCATTACGTTGCTTTACGTTGCTTTACGTTGCTTTAAGTTGCATTATGTTGCCTTGCTTTACGTTGCTTTACGTTGCATTCCGTTGCTTTACGTTGTATTACGTTGCCTTGCTTTACGTTGCTTTACGTTGCATTACGTTGCTTTACGTTGTATTACGTTGCCTTGCTTAAAGTTGCTTTACGTTGCATTACGTTGCTTTACGATGCCTTGCTTTACGTTGCCTTGCTGTACGTTGCATTACGTTGCATTACGTTGCCTTGCTTTACGTTGCATTACGTTGCCTTGCTTTATGTTGCCTTGCCTTGCCTTGCTTTACTTTGCCTTGCCTTGCCTTGCTTTACGTTGCTTTACGTTGCCTTGCTTTACGTTGCCTTGCTTTACGTTGCTTTATGTTGCCTTGCTTTAAGTTGCCTTGCTTTACATTGCTTTACGTTGTCTTGCTTTACGTTGCTTTATGTTGCCTTGCTTTACGTTGCTTTACGTTGCCTTTCCTTGCTTGCTTTACGTTTCTTTCCGTTGCCTTGCTTTACTTTGCCTTGCCTTGCCTTGCTTTACGTTTTTTTACGTTGCCTCGCTTTAGGTTGCTTTACGTTGCCTTGCTTTACGTTGCTTTACATTGCCTTGCTTTACGTTGCCTTGCTTTACGTTGATTTACGTAGCCTTACTTTACGTTGCCTTGCTTTACATTACTTTAAGTTGCCTTGCTTTACGTTGCCTTGCTTTACTTGGCCTTACTGTGCCGTACTTTGCTTTGGCTTGCTTTACGTTGCTTTACGTTGCGTTGCTTTACGTTTCATTGCTTTACGTTGCCTTACGTTGCCTTGCTTTACGTTGCCTTACGTTGCCTTACTTTACGTTGCCTTGCTTTACGTTGCTTTACATTGCTTTACAATGCCTTGCTTTACGTTGCTTGACGTTGCCTTGCTTTACGTTGCCTTGCCTTACCTTGCTTTACATTGCCTTGCCTTGCTTTACGTTGATTTATGTTGCCTTGCTTTACGTTATTTTACGTTGCCTTGCTTTACGTTGCTTTATGTTGTCTTGCTTTACGTTGCCTTGCCTTCCCTTGCTTTATGTTGCTTTACGTTGCCTTGCTTTATGTTGCTTTACGTTGCCTTGCCTTGCCTTGCTTTACGTTGCTTTAAGTTCCCTTGCTCTACGTCGCTTTACGTTGCCTTGCTTTACGTTTCTTTACGTTGCCTTGCTCTACGTTGCCTTGACTTGCCTTGCTTTACGTTGCCTTGCCTTGCCTTGCTTTATTTTGCTTTACGTTGCCTTGCTTTACGTTGCTTTACATTGCCTTGCTTTACGTTGCCTTGCCTTGCCTTCCTTTACGTTGCTTTACCTTGCCTTGCTTACGTTGATTTACGTTGCCTTGCTTTACGTTTCCTTACTTTATGTTGCCTTGCTTTACGTTGCTTTAAGTTGCCTTGCTTTACGATGCTTTATGTTGCCTTCCTTTACGATGACTTGCTTTACGTTTCCTTGCTTTATGTTGCTTTACGTTGCCTTACGTTGCCTTGCCTTGCTTTACGTTGCTTTAAATAGCCTTGATTTACGTTGCCTTGCTATACGTTGCCTTGATTTACGTTGCTTTACGTTACCTTACGTTGCCTTGCTTTACGTTGCCTTGCTTTACGTTGCCTTGCTTTACATTGCTTTACGTTGCCTTACGTTGCCTTGCTTTACGTTGCCTTGCTTTACGTTGCCTTGCTTTACATTGCTTTACGTTGCCTTACGTTGCCTTGCTTTACGTTGCCTTGCTTTACATTGCTTTACGTTTCCTTGCTTTACGTTGCCTTGCTTTACGTTATTTTAAGTTGCCTTGCTTTACCTTGCCTTGCTTTACTTTGCCTTACGTTGCCTTGCTTTACGTTGCCTTGCTTTACGTTGCCTTGCTTTACGTTGCATTACTTTATGTTGCTTTACGTTGCCTTAATTTACGTTGCCTTGCTTTAAGTTGCCTTACTTTACGTTGCTTTACGTTGCCTTGCCTTGCCTTACTTTACCTTTCTTTACGTTTCCTTGCTTTACGTTTCCTTGCTTTACTTTGCCTTGCTTTACGTTGCCTTGCTTTACATTGTTTATGTTGCCTTACGTTGCCTTGCTTTATGTTGCCTTGCTTTAAGTTGCTTTATTTGCCTTGCTTTACGTTGCTTTACGTTGCATTATGTTGCTTTACGTTGCCTTGCTTTACGATGGGTTACGTTGCCTTGCTTTACGATTCTTTACGTTGCATTACGTTGCTTTACGCTGCCTTGCTTTACGATGCTTTACGTTGCATTACGTTTCTTTACGTTGCCTTGCTTTACGATGCTTTTCGTTGCATTACTTTGCTTTACGTTGCCTTGCTTTACGATGCTTTACGTTGCATTACGTTGCGTTACGTTGCCTTGCTTTACGATGCTTTACGTTGCATTACGTTGTTTTACGTTGCCTTGCTTTACGATGCTTTACGTTGCATTACGTTGCTTTACGTTGCCTTGCTTTACGATGCTTTACGTTGCATTACGTTGCTTTACGTTCCTTTACGTTGCCTTGCTTTACGATGCTTTACGTTGCATTACGTTGCTTTACGTTGCATTACGTTGCCTTGCTTTACGTTGCTTTACGTTGCATTACGTTGCTTTACGTTGCTTTACGTTGCCTTGCTTTACGATGCTTTACGTTGCCTTGCTTTACGATGCTTTACGTTGCATTACTTTGCTTTACGTTGCTTTACGTTGCATTACGTTGCTTTAAGTTGCATTACGTTGTCTTGCTTTACGTTGCTTTACGTTGCTTTACGTTGCATTACGTTGCTTTACGTTGCCTTGCTGTACGTTGCATTACGTTGCATTACGTTGCCTTGCTTTACGTTGCATTACGTTGCCTTGCTTTACTTTGCCTTGCCTTGCCTTGCTTTACGTTGCTTTACGTTGCCTTGCTTTAAGTTGCCTTGCTTTACGTTGCTTTACGTTGCCTTGCTTTACGTTGCCTTGCTTTACATTGCTTTACGTTGCCTTGCTTTACGTTGCCTTGCTTTATGTTGCCTTGCCTTGCAATGCTTTACGTTGTTTTACGTTGCCTTGCTTTAAGTTTCTTTCCGTTGCCTTGCTTTACATTGCCTTGCCTTGCCTTGCTTTACGTTATTTTACGTTGCCTCGCTTTAGGTTGCTTTACGTTGCCTTGCTTTACGTTGCTTTAATATGCCTTGCTTTACGTTGCCTTGCCTTGCCTTGCTTTACGTTGCTTTACCTTGCCTTGCTATACGTTCCTTTACATTGCCTTGCTTTACGTTGCCTTACTTTAGGTTGCCTTGCTTTACGTTGCTTTACGTTGCCTTGCTTTACGATGCTTTATGTTGCCTTGGTTTACGTTGCCTTGCTTTATGTTGCCTTGCTTTACGTTGCTTTACGTTCCCTTATGTTGCCTTGCCTTGCTCTACGTTGCTTTTTGTTGCCTTGCTTTACGTTGATTTACCTTGCATTGCTTTACGTTGCCTTGCTTTACGTTGCCTTGCCTTGCCTTGCTTTACGTTATTTTACTTTGCCTTGATTTACGTTGCCTTGCCTTGCCTGGCTTTACGTTGCTTTACGTTGCCTTGATTTACGTTGCTTTACGTTGCCTTGCTTTACGTTGCTTTACGTTGCCTTGCTTTACATTGCCTTGCCTTGCCTTGCTTTCCGTTGCTTTACGTTGCCTTGCTTTACGTTGCTTTACCTCTCCTCCTTTACGTTGCCTTGCCTTGCCTTGCTTTACGTGTCTTTACGTTGCCTTGCTTTATGTTGCCTTGCCTTGCCTTGCTTTACGTTGCTTTAAGTTGCCTTGCTTTACGTTGCTTTACGTTGCCTTGCTTTACGTTACCTTGCCTTGCCTTGCTTTAAGTTGCTTTACGTTGCCTTGCTTTACGTTGCTTTACGTTGCCTTGACTTGCCTTGATTTATGTTGCTTTACGTTGCCTTGCTTTACGTTGCTTTACGTTGCCATTTTTTTACGTTGCCTTCCCTTGCCTTGCTTTACGTTGCTTTTTGTTTCCTTGCTTTACGTTACTTTATGTTGCCTTTATTTACCTTTCCTTTCCTTGCCTTGCTTTACGTTGCTTTACGTTGCCTTGGTTTACTTGCTTTACTTTGCCTTGCTTTACGTTGCCTTGCCTTGCCTTGCTTTACCTTGCTTTACGTTGCCTCGCTTTACGTTGCTTTACGTTGCCTTGCTTTACGTTGCTTTACGTTGCCTTGCTTTACGTTACCTTGCCTTTCCTTGCTTTAAGTTGCTGTACGTTGCCTTGCCTTACGTTGCTTTACGTTGCCTTGCTTTACCTTGCCTTACTTTACGTTGCCTTACGTTGCCTTGCTTTAAGTTGCCTTGCTTTACGTTGCTTTAAGTTGCCTTGCTTTACGCTGCTTTACGTTGCCTTGCTTTACGTTGCCTTGCTTTACGTTGCCTTGCTTTACATTGCTTTACGTTGCCTTACGTTGCCTTACTTTACGTTGCCTTGCTTTACGTTACTTTAAGTTGCCTTGCTTTACGTTGCCTTGCTTTACTTTGCCTTACGTTGCCTTGCTTTACGTTGCCTTGCTTTACGTTGTCTTGCTTTACTTTGCCTTGCCTTGCCTTACTTTACGTTGCCTTGCTTTACGTTGCCTTCCCATGCTTTATGTTGCCTTGCTTTACGTTGCCTTGCCTTGGCTTGCTTTACGTTGCTTTACGTTGCCTTGCTTTACGTTGCCCTGCTTTACGGTGCTTTACTTTGCCTTCCTTTACGTTGCCTTGCTTTACGTTGCTTTACGTTGCCTTGCTTTACGTAGCCTTGCTTTATGTTGCCTTGCCTTGCCTTCCTTTACGTTGTTTTACGTTGCCTTGCTTTACGTTGCTTTACGTTGCCTTGCTTTACGCTGCTTTACGTTGTCTTGATTTACGTTGCCTTACGTTGCATTGATTTACGTTGCTTTACGTTGCCTTTCTTTACGTTGCCTTGCCTTGCCTTGCTTTACGTTGCTTTACGTTGCCTTGCTTTACGTTGCCTTTCCTTGCCTTGCTTTACGTTGCTTTCCGTTGCCTTGCTTTACGTTGCCTTGCCTTGCTTTACATTTCTTTACGTTGCCTCGCTTTACGTTGCTTTACGTTGCCTTGCTTTACGTTGCTTTACGTTCACTTATGTTGCCTTGCCTTGCTCTGCGTTGCTTTTTGTTGCCTTGCTTTACGTTGCTTTACGTTGCCTTGCTTTACGATGCTTTATTTTGCCCTGATTTACGTTGCTTTGCTGTACGTTGCCTTGCTTTATGTTGCTTTACCTTGCCTTACGTTGCCTTGCTTTAAGTTGCCTTGCTTCACGCTGCTTTACGTTGCCTTGCTTTACGTTGCCTTGCTTTACGTTGCTTTACATTGCCTTGCTTTACGTTACCTTGCTTTACGTTGCTTTACCTTGCCTTACGTTGCCTTACTTTACGTTGCCTTGCTTTACTTGGCCTTACTGTGCCGTGCTTTGCTTTGCCTTGCTTTACGTTGCTTTACGTTGCCTTGATTTACGTACCTTACGTTGCCTTACTTTACGTTGCCTTGCTTTACGTTGCTTTACGTTGCCTTACGTTGCCTTGCTTTAAGTTGCCTTGCTTTACGATGCTTTATGTTGCCTTCCTTTACGATGCCTTGCTTTACGTTTCCTTGCTTTATGTTGCTTTACGTTTCCTTACGTTGCCTTGCCTTGCTTTACGTTGCTTTAAGTAGCCTTGCTTTACGTTGCCTTGCTATACGTTGCATTGCTTTACGTTGCTTTAAGTTGCCTTACGATGCCTTGCTTTAAGTTGCCTTGCTTTACGTTGCTTTACGTTGCCTTGCTTTACGTTGCCTTGCTTTACGTTGCTTTACGTTGCCTTGCTTTACGTTGCCTTGCTTTACATTGCTTAACGTTGCCTTACGTTGCCTTGCTTTATGTTGCCTTGCTTTACATTGCTTTACGTTTCCTTGCTTTACGTTGCATTGCTTTACGTTATTTTAAGTTGCCATGCTTTACCTTGCCTTGATTTACTTTGCCTTACGTTGCCTTGCTTTACGTTGCCTTGCTTTACGTTGCCTTACGTTGCCTTGCTTTACGTTGGCTTTCTTTACGTTGCTTTCCGTTGCCTTGCTTTACGTTGCCTTGCCTTGCTTTACATTTCTTTACGTTGCCTCGCTTTACGTTGCTTTACGTTGCCTTGCTTTACGTTGCTTTACGTTCACTTATGTTGCCTTGCCTTGCTCTGCGTTGCTTTTTGTTGCCTTGCTTTACGTCGCTTTACGTTTCCTTGCTTTACGATGCTTTATTTCGCCCTGATTTACGTTGCTTTGCTATATGTTGCCTTGCTTTATGTTGCTTTACCTTGCCTAACGTTGCCTTGCTTTACGTTGCCTTGCATTACATTGATTTACGTAGCCTTACTTTACGTTGCCTTGCTTTACTTGGCCTTACTGTGCCGTGCTTTGCTTTGCCTTGCTTTACGTTGCTTTACGTTGCCGTGCTTTACGTTGCCTTACGTTGCCTTACTTTACGTTGCCTTGCTTTACGTTGCTTTACGTTGCCTTACGTTGCCTTGCTTTAAGTTGTCTTGCTTTACGATGCTTTATGTTGCCTTCCTTTACGATGCCTTGCTTTACGTTTCCTTGCTTTATGTTGCTTTACGTTGCCTTACGTTGCCTTGCCCTGCTTTACGTTGCTTTAAGTAGCCCTGCTTTACGTTGCCTTGCTATACGTTGCCTTGCTTTACGTTGCTTTACGTTGCCTTACGATGCCTTGCTTTAAGTTGCCTTGCTTTACGTTGCTTTACGTTGCCTTGCTTTACGTTGCCTTGCTTTACGTTGCTTTACGTTGCCTTGCTTTACGTTGACTTGCTTTACATTGCTTTACGTTGCCTTACGTTGCCTTGCTTTATGTTGCCTTGCTTTACATTGCTTTACGTTTCCTTGCTTTACGTTGCCTTGCTTTACGTTATTTTAAGTTGCCATGCTTTACCTTGACTTGCTTTACTTTGCCTTACGTTGCCTTGCTTTACGTTGCCTTGCTTTACGTTGCCTTACGTTGCCTTGCTTTACGTTGCCTTTCTTTACGTTGCCTTACGTTGCCTTGCTTTACGTTTCCTTGCTTTATGTTGCTTTACGTTGCCTTGCTTTACGTTGCCTTACGTTGCCTTACTTTACGTTGCCTTACGTTGCCTTACTTTACGTTGCCTTGCTTTACGTTGCCTTACGTTGCCTTGCTTTACGTTGCCTTGCTTTACATTGCTTTAAGTTGCCTTGCTTTATGTTGCATTGCTTTACGTTGCCTTGCTTTACGTTGCTTTACGTTGCCTTGCTTTACGTTGCCTTGCTTTACGTTGCTTCACGTTGCCTTGCTTTACGTTGCCTTGCTTTACGTTGCCTTACCTTACGTTGCCTTGATTTACGTTGCCTTACGTTGCCTTGCTTTAAGTTGCCTTGCTTTACGTTGCTTTACGTTGCCTTGCTTTACGTTGCCTTGCTTTACGTTGCCTTGCTTTACGTTGCTTTACGTTTCCTTGCTTTGTATTTCCTTGCTTTACGTTGCTTTACGTTGCTTTGCTTTACGTTGCTTTACGTTGCCATTGTTTTACGTTGCCTTGCCTTGCCTTGCTTTACGTTGCTTTTCGTTGCCTTGCTTTACGTTGCTTTATGTTACCTTACTTTACGTTGCCTTGCCTTTCCCTGCTTTAAGTTCCTGTACGTTGCCTTGCCTTACGTTGATTTACGTTGCCTTGCTTTACCTTGCCTTACTTTAGGTTGCCTTGCTTTACGTTGCTTTACGTTGCCTTGCTTTACATTGCTTTATGTTGCCTTGCTTTACGTTGCCTTACTTTACGTTGCCTGTCTTTACATTGCTTTACGTTGCCTTACGTTACCTTCCTTTAAGTTGCCTTGCTTTACATTGCTTAACGTTGCCTTGCTTTACGTTGCTTTACGTTGCCTTGCTTTACGTTGCCTTGCTTTACGTTGCTTTCTGTTGCCTTACGTTGCCTTGCTTTACGTTGCCTTGCTTTACATTGCTTTACGTTTCCTTGCTTTACGTTGCCTTGCTTTACGTTATTTTAAGTTGCCTTGCTTTACCTTGCCTTGCTTTACTTTGCCTTACGTTGCCTTGCTTTACGTTGCCTTTCTTTACGTTGCCTTACGTTGCCTTGCTTTACGTTGCCTTGCTTTACTTTGCTTTACGTTGCCTTGCTTTATGTTGCCTTGCTTTACGTTGCTTTACGTTGCCTTATCTTACGTTGCCTTGCTTTACGTTGCCTTACGTTGCCTTGCTTTACATTTCCTTGCTTTACGTTGCTTTACGTTGCCTTGCTTTAAGTTGCCTTGCTTTACGTTGCTTTACGTTGCCTTGCTTTATTTTGCCTTGCTTTACGTTGCTTTACGTTGTCTTGCTTTACGTTTCCTTGCCTTGCCTTGATTTACGTTGCTTTACGTTGCCTTGCTTTACGTTGCTTTACGTTGCCATTGTTTTACGTTGCCTTGCCTTGCCTTGCTTTACGTTGCTTTTCGTTGCCTTGCCTTACGTTGATTTACGTTGCCTTGCTTTACCTTGCCTTACTTTAGGTTGCCTTGCTTTACGTTGCTTTACGTTGCCTTGCTTTACGTTGCTTTACGTTGCCTTAGTTTACGTTGCCTTACGCTGCCTTGCCTTGCTTTTCGTTGCTTTACGTGACCTTGCATTACGTTGCTTTATGTTGCCTTGCTTTACGTTGCCTTGATTTAAGTTGCCTTGCTTTACGTTGCCTTACGTTGCCTTGCTTTACGTTGCCTTTCTTTACGTTGCCTTACGTTGCCTTGCTTTACGTTTCCTTGCTTTATGTTGCTTTACGTTGCCTTGCTTTACGTTGCCTTACGTTGCCTTACTTTACGTTGCCTTACGTTGCCTTACTTTACGTTGCCTTGCTTTACGTTGCCTTACGTTGCCTTGCTTTACGTTGCCTTGCTTTACATTGCTTTAAGTTGCCTTGCTTTATGTTGCATTGCTTTACGTTGCCTTGCTTTACGTTGCTTTACGTTGCCTTGCTTTACGTTGCCTTGCTTTACGTTGCTTCACGTTGCCTTGCTTTACGTTGCCTTGCTTTACGTTGCCTTACCTTACGTTGCCTTGATTTACGTTGCCTTACGTTGCCTTGCTTTAAGTTGCCTTGCTTTACGTTGCTTTACGTTGCCTTGCTTTACGTTGCCTTGCTTTACGTTGCCTTGCTTTACGTTGCTTTACGTTTCCTTGCTTTGTATTTCCTTGCTTTACGTTGCTTTACGTTGCTTTGCTTTACGTTGCTTTACGTTGCCATTGTTTTACGTTGCCTTGCCTTGCCTTGCTTTACGTTGCTTTTCGTTGCCTTGCTTTACGTTGCTTTATGTTACCTTACTTTACGTTGCCTTGCCTTTCCCTGCTTTAAGTTCCTGTACGTTGCCTTGCCTTACGTTGATTTACGTTGCCTTGCTTTACCTTGCCTTACTTTAGGTTGCCTTGCTTTACGTTGCTTTACGTTGCCTTGCTTTACATTGCTTTATGTTGCCTTGCTTTACGTTGCCTTACTTTACGTTGCCTGTCTTTACATTGCTTTACGTTGCCTTACGTTACCTTCCTTTAAGTTGCCTTGCTTTACATTGCTTAACGTTGCCTTGCTTTACGTTGCTTTACGTTGCCTTGCTTTACGTTGCCTTGCTTTACGTTGCTTTCTGTTGCCTTACGTTGCCTTGCTTTACGTTGCCTTGCTTTACATTGCTTTACGTTTCCTTGCTTTACGTTGCCTTGCTTTACGTTATTTTAAGTTGCCTTGCTTTACCTTGCCTTGCTTTACTTTGCCTTACGTTGCCTTGCTTTACGTTGCCTTTCTTTACGTTGCCTTACGTTGCCTTGCTTTACGTTGCCTTGCTTTACTTTGCTTTACGTTGCCTTGCTTTATGTTGCCTTGCTTTACGTTGCTTTACGTTGCCTTATCTTACGTTGCCTTGCTTTACGTTGCCTTACGTTGCCTTGCTTTACATTTCCTTGCTTTACGTTGCTTTACGTTGCCTTGCTTTAAGTTGCCTTGCTTTACGTTGCTTTACGTTGCCTTGCTTTATTTTGCCTTGCTTTACGTTGCTTTACGTTGTCTTGCTTTACGTTTCCTTGCCTTGCCTTGATTTACGTTGCTATACGTTGCCTTGCTTTACGTTGCTTTACGTTGCCATTGTTTTACGTTGCCTTGCCTTGCCTTGCTTTACGTTGCTTTTCGTTGCCTTGCCTTACGTTGATTTACGTTGCCTTGCTTTACCTTGCCTTACTTTAGGTTGCCTTGCTTTACGTTGCTTTACGTTGCCTTGCTTTACGTTGCTTTACGTTGCCTTAGTTTACGTTGCCTTACGCTGCCTTGCCTTGCTTTTCGTTGCTTTACGTGACCTTGCATTACGTTGCTTTATGTTGCCTTGCTTTACGTTGCCTTGATTTAAGTTGCCTTGCTTTACTTTGCCTTGCTTTACATTGCTTTACGTTGCCTTATGTTGCCTTCCTTCAAGTTGCCTTGCTTTACGTTGCTTTACGTTGCCATTGTTTTACGTTGCCTTGCCTTGCCTTGCTTTATATTGCTTTTCGTTGCCTTGCTTTACGTTGCTTTATGTTGCTTTACGATACCTTGCTTTACGTTGCTTTAAGTTGCTCTACGTTGCCTTGCCTTACGTTGCTTTACGTTGCCTTGCTTTACCTTGCCTTTACTTTACGTTCCCTTGCTTAACGTTGCTTTAAGTTGCCTTGCTTTACGCTGCTTTACGTTGCCTTGCTTTACGTTGCCTTGCTTTACGTTGCCTTGCTTTACGTTGCCTTGCCTTTCCTTGCTTTAAGTTGCTGTACGTTGCCTTTCCTTTTGTTGATTTACGTTGCCTTGCTTTACCTTGCCTTACTTTAGGTTGCCTTGCTTTACGTTGCTTTACGTTGCCTTGCTTTACGTTGCTTTACGTTGCCTTAGTTTACGTTGCCTTACGCTGCCTTGCCTTGCTTTTCGTTGCTTTACGTGACCTTGCTTTACGTTGCTTTATGTTGCCTTGCTTTACGTTGCCTTGCTTTAAGTTGCCTTGCTTTACTTTGCCTTGCTTTACATTGCTTTACGTTGCCTTACGTTGCCTTCCTTTAAGTTGCCTTGCTTTACGTTGCTTTACGTTGCCATTGTTTTACGTTGCCTTTCCTTGCCTTGCTTTACATTGCTTTTCGTTGCCTTGCTTTACGTTGCTTTATGTTGCTTTACGATGCCTTGCTTTACGTTGCTTTAAGTTGCTGTACGTTGCCTTGCCTTACGTTGCTTTACGTTGCCTTGCTTTACCTTGCCTTACTTTACGTTCCCTTGCTTTACGTTGCTTTAAGTTGCCTTGCTTTACGCTGCTTTACGTTGCCTTGCTTTACGTTGCCTTGCTTTACGTTGCCTTGCTTTACGTTGCCTTGCTTTACATTGCTTTACGTTGCCTTACGTTGCCTTGCTTTAAGTTGCCTTGCTTTACGTTGCTTTACGGTGCCTTGCTTTACGTTGCCTTGACTTACGTTGCTTTACGTTGCCTTGCTTTACGTTGCCTTGCTTTACGTTGCCTTGACTTACGTTGCTTTACGTTGCCTTGCTTTACGTTGCCTTGCTTTACGTTGCCTTACGTTGACTTGCTTTACGTTGCCTTGCTTTAAGTTGCTTTACGTTGCCTTACTTTAGGTTGCCTTGCTTTACGTTACTTTAAGTTGCCTTGCTTTACGTTGCCTTGCTTTATTTTGCCTTACGTTGCCTTGCTTTACGTTGCCTTGCCTTGCTTTACGTTGTCTTGCTTTACTTTGCCTTGCCTTGCCTTGCTTTACGTTGCCTTGCTTTACGTTGCCTTGCCTTGCTTTACGTTGCCTTGCTTTACGTTGCCTTGCCTTGCTTTACATTGCCTTGCTTTACGTTGCTTTGCCTTGGCTTGCTTTACGTTGCCTTGCTTTTCGTTGCCTTGATTTACCTTGATTTACGTTGCTTTACGATGTCTTGCTTTACGTTGCGTTACGTTGCCTTGCTTTATGTTGCATTGCCTTGCCTTGCTTTACGTTGCCTTGCTTTATGTTGCCTTGCTTTACGTTGCTTTACGTTGCCTTCCTTTACGTTGCCTTGCTTTACGTTGCTTTACGTTGCCTTGCTTTATGTTGCCTTGCCTTGCCTTCCTTTACGTTGTTTTATTTTGCATTGCTTTACGTTGCTTTACGTTGCCTTGCTTTACGCTGCTTTACGTTGTCTTGCTTTACGTTGCCTTACGTTGCATTGATTTACGTTGCTTTACGTTGCCTTGCTTTACGTTGCCTTGCCTTGCCTTGCTTTACGTTGCTTTACGTTGCCTTGCTTTACTTTGCTTTACGTTGCCTTGCTTTACGTTGCCTTTCCTTGCCTTGCTTTACTTTGCTTTCCGTTGCCTTGCTTTACGTTGCCTTGCCTTGCTTTACGTTGCTTTACGTTCACTTATGTTGCCTTGCCTTGCTCTACGTTGCTTTTTGTTGCCTTGCTTTACGTTGCTTTACGTTGCCTTGCTTTACGATGCTTTATTTTGCCTTGATTTACGTCGCCTTGCTATACGTTGCCTTGCTTTATGTTGCTTTACCTTGCCTTACTTTAACTTTCTTTAAGTTGCCTTGCTTCACGTTGCTTTACGTTGCCTTGCTTTACATTGCTTTACATTGCCTTGCTTTACGTTGCCTTGCTTTACGTTGCTTTACCTTGCCTTACCTTGCCTTGCTTTACGTTGCCTTGCTTTACGTTGATTTACGTAGCCTTACTTTACGTTGCCTTGCTTTACATTACTTTAAGTTGCCTTGCTTTACTTTGCCTTGCTTTACATGGCCTTACTGTGCCGTGCTTTGCTTTGCCTTGCTTTACGTTGCTTTACGTTGCCTTGCTTTACGTTGCCTTACGTTGCCTTACTTTACGTTGCCTTGCTTTATGTTGCTTTACGTTGCCTTACGTTGCCTTGCTTTACGTTGCCTTGCTTTACGTTGCCCTTCCTTGGTTAACCTTGCCTTGCTTTACGTTGCCTTGCCTTGCCTTGCTTTTCGTTGCCTTGCTTACCTTGCTTTACGTTGCTTTACAATGCCTTGCTTTACGTTGCTTGACGTTGCCTTGCTTTACGTTGCCTTGCATTACCTTGCTTTACGTTGCCTTGCCTTCCCTTGCTTTATGTTGGTTTACGTTTCCTTGCTTTATGTTGCTTTACGTTGCCTTGCTTTACGTTGCCTTGCCTTGCCTTGCTTTACGTTGTTTTACGTTGCCTTGCCTTGCCTTGCTTTACGTTGCTTTAAGTTCCCTTGCTCTACGTCGCTTTACGTTGCCTTGATTTATGTTGCTTTACGTTGCCTTGCTCTACGTTGCCTTGACTTGCCTTGCTTTACGTTGCCTTGCCTTGCCTTGCAATATGTTGCTTTACGTTGCCTTGCTTTACGTTGCTTTACATTGCCTTGCTTTACGTTGCCTTGCCTTGCCTTCTTTTACGTTGCTTTACCTTGCCTAGCTTACGTTGCTTTACGTTGCATTGCTTTACGTTGTTTACTTTGCCTTGCTTTACGTTGCATTACTTTATGTTGCCTTGCTTTACGTTGCTTTAAGTTGCCTTGCTTTACTATGCTTTATGTTGCCTTCCTTTACGATGCCTTGCTTTACGTTTCCTTGCTTTATGTTGCTTTACGTTGCCTTACGTTGCCTTGCCTTGCTTTACGTTGCTTTAAGTAGACTTGCTTTACGATGCCTTGCTATACGTTGCCTTGCTTTACGTTGCTTTACGTTGCCTTGCTATACTTTGCCTTGCCTTGCCTTGCTTTACGTTTTTTTACGTTGCCTCGCTTTAGGTTGCTTTACGTTGCCTTGCTTTACGTTGCTTTAAGATGCCTTGCTTTAGGTTGCCTTGCCTTGCCTTGCTTTACGTTGCTTTACCTTGCCTTGCTATACGTTCCTTTACATTGCCTTGCTTTACGTTGCCTTACTTTATGTTGCCTTGCTTTACGTTGCTTTACGTTGCCTTGCTTTGCGATGTTTTATGTTGCCTTGATTTACGTTGCCTTGCTTTAAGTTGCGTTGAGTTGCCTTGCTTTACGTTATTTTACTTTTCCTTGATTTACGTTGCCTTGCTTTACGTTGCTTTACGTTCCCTTATGTTGCCTTGCCTTGCTCTACGTTGCTTTTTTTTGCCTTGCTTTACGTTGATTTACGTTGCCTTGCTTTACGTTGCCTTGCCTTGCCTTGCTTTACGTTATTTTACTTTGCCTTGATTTACGTTGCCTTGCCTTGCCTGGCTTTACGTTGCTTTACGTTGCCTTGCTTTACGTTGCTTTACGTTGCCTTGCTTTACGTTGCTTTACGTTGCCTTGCTTTACGTTGCCTTGCCTTGCCTTGGTTTCCGTTGCTTTACGTTGCCTTGCTTTATGTTGCTTTAAGTTGCCTTGCTTTACGTTGCCTTGCCTTGCTTTACTTTTCTTTACGTTGCCATTTTTTTACGTTGCCTTGCCTTGCCTTGCTTTACGTTGCTTTTCGTTGCCTTGCTTTACATTACTTTATGTTGCCTTGATTTACGTTTCCTTTCCTTGACTTGCTTTACGTTGCTTTACGTTGCCTTGGTTTAATTGCTTTACGTTGCCTTGCTTTACTTTGCCTTGCCTTGCCTTGCTTTACGATGCTTTACGTTGCCTCGCTTTACGTTGCTTTACGTTGCATTGCTTTACGTTGCTTTACGTTGCCTTGCTTTACGTTGCCTTGCCTTTCCTTGCTTTAAGTTGCTGTACGTTGCCTTTCCTTACGTTGCTTTACGTTGCCTTGCTTTACCTTGCCTTACTTTACGTTGCCTTGCTTTACGTTGCTTTAAGTTGCCTTGCTTTACGCTGCTTTACGTTGCCTTGCTTGACCTTGCCTTACTTTACGTTGCCTTGCTTTACGTTGCCTTGCTTTACGTTGCCTTGCTTTACGTTGCCTTGCTTTACATTGCTTTACATTGCCTTACGTTGCCTTGCTTTAAGTTGCCTTGCTTTACGTTGCTTTACGGTGCCTTGCTTTACGTTGCCTTGACTTACGTTGCTTTACGTTGCCTTGCTTTACGTTGCCTTGCTTTACGTTTCCTTACGTTGACTTGCTTTACGTTGCCTTGCTTTAAGTTGCTTTACGTTGCCTTACTTTACGTTGCCTTGCTTTACGTTACTTTAAGTTGCCTTGCTTTACGTTGCCTTGCTTTACTTTGCCTTACGTTGCCTTGCTTTACGTTGCCTTGCTTTACGTTGTCTTGCTTTACTTTGCCTTGCCTTGCCTTGCTTTACGTTGCCTTTCTTTACGTTTCCTTGCCTTGCTTTACGTTGCCTTGCTTTACGTTGCTTTGCCTTGGCTTGCTTTACGTTGCCTTGCTTTTCGTTGCCTTGATTTACCTTGGTTTACGTTGCTTTACGATGCCTTGCTTTACGTTGCGTTACGTTGCCTTGCTTTATGTTGCCTTGCCTTGCCTTGCTTTATGTTGCCTTGCCTTGCCTTGCTTTACGTTGCTTTACGTTGCCTTGCTTTACGTTGCTTTACGTTGCCTTCATTTACGTTGCCTTGCTTTTCGTTGCTTTACGTTGCCTTGCTTTACGTTGCCTTGCTTTATGTTGCCTTGCCTTGCCTTCCTTTACGTTGTTTTATGTTGCCTTGCTTTACGTTGCTTTACGTTGCCTTGCTTTACGCTGCTTTACGTTGTCTTGCTTTACGTTGCCTTACGTTGCATTGATTTACGTTGCTTTACGTTGCCTTGCTTTACGTTGCCTTGCCTTGCCTTGCTTTATGTTGCTTTACGTTGCCTTGATTTACTTTGCTTTACGTTGCCTTGCTTTACGTTGCCTTTCCTTGCCTTGCTTTACTTTGCTTTCCGTTGCCTTGCTTTACGTTGCCTTGCCTTGCTTTACGTTGCTTTACGTTCACTTATGTTGCCTTGCCTTGCTCTACGTTGCTTTTTTTTGCCTTGCTTTACGTTGCTTTACGTTGCCTTGCTTTACGATGCTTTTTTTTGCCTTGATTTACGTTGCCTTGCTATACGTTGCCTTGCTTTATGTTGCTTTACCTTGCCTTACGTTGCCTTGCTTTAAGTTGCCTTGCTTCACGTTGCTTTACGTTGCCTTGCTTAACGTTGCTTTGCCTTGGCTTGCTTTACGTTGCCTTGCTTTTCGTTGCCTTGATTTACCTTGATTTACGTTGCTTTACGATGCCTTGCTTTACGTTGCGTTACGTTGCCTTGCCTTGCCTTGCTTTACGTTGCCTTGCCTTGCCTTACTTTACGTTGCTTTACGTTGCCTTGCTTTACGTTTCCTTGCTTTACGTTGCTTTACGTTTCCTTCCTTTACGTTGCCTTGCTTTACGTTGCTTTACGTTGCCTTGCTGTACGTTGCCTTGCTTTATGTTGCTTTGCCTTGCCTTCCTTTACGTTGTTTTATATTGCCTTGCTTTACGTTGCTTTACGTTGCCTTGCTTTACGCTGCTTTACGTTGTCTTGCTTTACGTTGCCTTACGTTGCATTGATTTACGTTGCTTTACGTTGCCTTGCTTTAAGTTGCCTTGCCTTGCCTTGCTTTACGTTGCTTTACGTTGCCTTGCTTTTCTTTGCTTTACGTTGCCTTGCTTTACGTACCCTTTCCTTGCCTTGCTTTACTTTGCTTTCCGTTGCCTTGCTTTACATTGCCTTGCCTTGCTTTACGTTGCTTTACGTTCACTTATGTTGCCTTGCCTTGCTCTACGTTGCCTTTTGTTGCCTTGCTTTACGTTGCTTTACGTTGCCTTGCTTTACGATGCTTTATTTTGCCTTGATTTACGTTGCCTTGCTATACGTTGCCTTGCTTTATGTTGCTTTACGTTGCCTTACGTTGCCTTGCCTTGCTTTACGTTGCTTTAAGTAGCCTTGCTTTATGTTGCCTTGCTATACGTTTCCTTGTTTACGTTGCTTTACGTTGCCTTACGTTGCCTTGCTTTAAGTTGCCTTGCTTTACGTTTCTTTCCGTTGCCTTGCTATACTTTGCCTTGCCTTGCCTTGCTTTACGTTTCTTTACCTTGCCTTGCTATACGTTCCTTTACATTGCCTTGCTTTACGTTGCCTTGCTTTACGTTGCTTTAAGATGCCTTGCTTTACGTTGCCTTGCCTTGCCTTGCTTTACGTTTCTTTACCTTGCCTTGCTATACGTTCCTTTACATTGCCTTGCTTTACGTTGCCTTGCTTTACGTTGCTTTACGTTGCCTTGCTTTACGTTGCCTTGCCTTGCCTTGCTTTACCTTGCTTTACGTTGCCTCGCTTTACGTTGCTTTACGTTGCCTTGCTTTACGTTGCTTTACGTTGCCTTGCTTTAGGTTGCCTTGCCTTTCCTTGCTTTAAGTTGCTGTACGTTTCCTTGGCTTACGTTGCTTTACGTTGCCTTGCTTTACCTTGCCTTACTTTACGTTGCCTTGCTTTACGTTGCTTTAATTTGCCTTGCTTTACGCTGCTTAACGTTGCCTTGCTTTACGTTGCCTTGCTTTACGTTGCCATGCTTTACATTGCTTTACGTTGCCTTACGTTGCCTTGCTTTAAGTTACCTTGCTTTACGTTGCTTTACAGTGCCTTGCTTTAGGTTGCCTTGACTTACGTTGCTTTACGTTGCCTTGCTTTACGTTGCCTTACGTTGACTTGCTTTACGTTGCCTTGCTTTAAGTTGCTTTACGTTGCCTTACGTTACGTTTCCTTGCTTTACGTTACTTTAAGTTGCCTTGCTTTACGTTGCCTTGCTTTACTTTGCCTTACGTTGCCTTGCTTTACGTTGCCTTGCTTTACGTTGTCTTCCTTTACTTTGCCTTGCCTTGCCTTGCTTTACGTTGCCTTGCTTTACGTTGCCTTGCCTTGCTTTACGTTGCCTTGCTTTACGTTGCTTTGCCTTGGCTTGCTTTACGTTGCCTTGCTTTTCGTTGCCTTGATTTACCTTGATTTACGTTGCTTTACGTTGCCTTGCTTTACGTTGCTTTACGTTGCCTTCCTTTACTTTGCCTTGCTTTACGTTGCTTTAGGTTGTCTTGTTTTACGTTGCCTTGCCTTTTCTTGATTTATGTTGCTTTACGTTGGCTTGCTTTACGTTGCTTTACGTTGCCATTTTTTTACGTTGCCTTGCCTTGCCTTGCTTTACGTTGCTTTTCGTTGCCTTGCTTTACGTTACTTTATGTTGCCTTGTTTTACGTTTCCTTTCCTTGCCTTGCTTTACATTGCTTTACGTTGCCTTGGTTTACTTGCTTTACGTTGCCTTGATTTACGTTGCCTTGCCTTGCCTTGCTTTACCTTGCTTTACGTTGCCTCGCTTTACGTTGCTTTACGTTGCCTTGCTTTACGTTGCTTTTCGTTGCCTTGCTTTACGTTGCCTTGCCTTTCCTTGCTTTAAGTTGCTGTACGTTGCCTTGCCTTACGTTGCTTTACGTTGCCTTGCTTTACCTTGCCTTACTTTACGTTGCCTTGCTTCACGTTGCTTTAAGTTGCCTTGCTTTACGCTGCTTTACGTTGCCTTTCTTTACGTTGCCTTGCTTTACGTTGCCTTGCTTTACGTTGCCTTGCTTTACATTGCTTTAAGTTGCCTTACGTTGCCTTGCTTTAAGTTGCCTTGCTCTACGTTGCTTTACGGTGCCTTGCTTTACGTTACCTTGACTTACGTTGCTTTACGTTGCCTTGCTTTACGTTGCCTTACGTTGACTTGCTTTACGTTGCCTTGCTTTAAGTTGCTTTACGTTGCCTTACTTTACGTTGCCTTGCTTTACGTTACTTTAAGTGGCCTTGCTTTACGTTGCCTGGTCTTGCCTTGCTTTATGTTGCTTTACGTTGCCTCGCTTTACGTTGCTTTACATTGCCTTCCTTTACGTTGCCTTGCCTTGCCTTCTTTTACGTTGCTTTACCTTGCCTTGCTTACGTTGCTTTACGTTGCCTTGCTTTACGTTGCATTGCTTTATGTTACCTTGCTTTACGTTGCTTTAAGTTACCTTGCTTTACGATGCTTTATGTTGTCTTCATTTACGGTGCCTTGCTTTACGTTTCCTTGCTTTATGTTGCTTTACGTTGCCTTACGTTGCCTTGCCTTGCTTTACGTTGCTTTAAGTAGCCTTGCTTTACGTTGCCTTGCTATACGTTGCCTTGCTTTACGTTGCTTTACGTTGCCTTACGTTGCCTTGCTTTAAGTTGCCTTGCTTTACGTTGCCTTTCCCTGCCTTGCTTTACGTTTCTTTCCGTTGCCTTGCTATACTTTGCCTTGCCTTGCCTTGCTTTACATCACTTTACGTTGCCTTGCTTTACGTTGCTTTACGTTGGCTTGCTTTACGTTGCCTTGCCTTCCCTTGCTTTATGTTGTTTTACGTTGCCTTGCTTTATGTTGCTTTACGTTGCCTTGCTTTACGTTGCCTTGCCTTGCCTTGCTTTACGTTGCTTTAAGTTCCCTTGCTCTACGTCGCTTTACGTTGCCTTGCTTTAAGTTGCTTTACGTTGCCTTGCTCTACGTTGCCTTGACTTGCCTTGCTTTATGTTGCCTTGCCTTGCCTTGCTTTATGTTTCTTTACGTTGCCTTTCTTTAAGTTGCTTTACATTGCCTTGCTTTACATTGCATTACTTTATGTTGCCTTGCTTTACGTTGCTTTAAGTTTCCTTGCTTTACGATGCTTTATGTTGCCTTCCTTTACGATGCCTTGCTTTACGTTTCCTTGCTTTATGTTGCTTTACGTTGCCTTACGTTGCCTTGACTTGCTTTACGTTGCTTTAAGTAGCCTTACTTTACGTTGCCTTGCTATACGTTGCATTGCTTTACGTTGCTTTACGTTGCCTTACGTTGCCTTGCTTTAAGTTGCCTTGCTTTACGTTGCCTTTCCTTGCCTTGCTTTACGTTTCTTTCCGTTGCCTTGCTTTACGTTGCCTTTCCTTGCCTTGCTTTACGTTTCTTTCCGTTGCCTTGCTATACTTTGCCTTGCCTTGCCTTGCTTTACGTTTCTTTACCTTGCCTTGCTATACGTTCCTTTACATTGCCTTGCTTTACGTTGCCTTGCTTTACGTTGCTTTAAGATGCCTTGCTTTACGTTGCCTTGCCTTGCCTTGCTTTACGTTTCTTTACCTTGCCTTGCTATACGTTCCTTTACATTGCCTTGCTTTACGTTGCCTTGCTTTACGTTGCTTTACGTTGCCTTGCTTTACGTTGCCTTGCCTTGCCTTGCTTTACCTTGCTTTACGTTGCCTCGCTTTACGTTGCTTTACGTTGCCTTGCTTTACGTTGCTTTACGTTGCCTTGCTTTAGGTTGCCTTGCCTTTCCTTGCTTTAAGTTGCTGTACGTTGCCTTGCCTTACGTTGCTTTACGTTGCCTTGCTTTACCTTGCCTTACTTTACATTGCCTTGCTTTACGTTGCTTTAAGTTGCCTTGCTTTACGATGCTTAACGTTGCCTTGCTTTACGTTGCCTTGCTTTACGTTGCCATGCTTTACATTGCTTTACGTTTCCTTACGTTGCCTTGCTTTAAGTTACCTTGCTTTACGTTGCTTTACAGTGCCTTGATTTAGGTTGCCTTGACTTACGTTGCTTTACGTTGCCTTGCTTTACGTTGCCTTACGTTGACTTGCTTTACGTTGCCTTGCTTTAAGTAGCTTTACGTTGCCTTACTTTACGTTTCCTTGCTTTACGTTACTTTAAGTTGCCTTGCTTTACGTTGCCTTGCTTTACTTTGCCTTACGTTGCCTTGCTTTACGTTGCCTTGCTTTACGTTGTCTTCCTTTACTTTGCCTTGCCTTGCCTTGCTTTACGTTGCCTTGCTTTACGTTGCCTTGCCTTGCTTTACGTTGCCTTGCTTTACGTTGCTTTGCCTTGGCTTGCTTTACGTTGCCTTGCTTTTCGTTGCCTTGATTTACCTTGATTTACGTTGCTTTACGTTGCCTTGCTTTACGTTGCTTTACGTTGCCTTCCTTTACTTTGCCTTGCTTTACGTTGCTTTAGGTTGTCTTGTTTTACGTTGCCTTGCCTTTTCTTGATTTATGTTGCTTTACGTTGGCTTGCTTTACGTTGCTTTACGTTGCCATTTTTTTACGTTGCCTTGCCTTGCCTTGCTTTACGTTGCTTTTCGTTGCCTTGCTTTACGTTACTTTATGTTGCCTTGTTTTACGTTTCCTTTCCTTGCCTTGCCTTACATTGCTTTACGTTGCCTTGGTTTACTTGCTTTACGTTGCCTTGATTTACGTTGCCTTGCCTTGCCTTGCTTTACCTTGCTTTACGTTGCCTCGCTTTACGTTGCTTTACGTTGCCTTGCTTTACGTTGCTTTTCGTTGCCTTGCTTTACGTTGCCTTGCCTTTCCTTGCTTTAAGTTGCTGTACGTTGCCTTGCCTTACGTACTTTACGTTGCCTTGCTTTACCTTGCCTTACTTTACGTTGCCTTGCTTCACGTTGCTTTAAGTTGCCTTGCTTTACGCTGCTTTACGTTGCCTTGCTTTACGTTGCCTTGCTTTACGATGCCTTGCTTTACATTGCTTTACGTTGCCTTACGTTGCCTTGCTTTAAGTTGCCTTGCTCTACGTTGCTTTACGGTGCCTTGCTTTTCGTTACCTTGACTTACGTTGCTTTACGTTGCCTTGCTTTACGTTGCCTTACGTTGACTTGCTTTACGTTGCCTTGCTTTAAGTTGCTTTACGTTGCCTTACTTTACGTTGCCTTGCTTTACGTTACTTTAAGTTGCCTTGCTTTACGTTGCCTTGTCTTGCCTTGCTTTATGTTGCTTTACGTTGCCTTGCTTTACGTTGCTTTACATTGCCTTTCTTTACGTTGCCTTGCCTTGCCTTCTTTTACGTTGCTTTACCTTGCCTTGCTTACGTTGCTTTACGTTGCCTTGCTTTACGTTGCATTGCTTTATGTTACCTTGCTTTACGTTTCTTTAAGTTACCTTGCTTTACGATGCTTTATGTTGTCTTCATTTACGGTGCCTTGCTTTACGTTTCCTTGCTTTATGTTGCTTTACGTTGCCTTACGTTGCCTTGCCTTGCTTTACGTTGCTTTAAGTAGCCTTGCTTTACGTTGCCGTGCTATACGTTGCCTTGCTTTACGTTGCTTTACGTTGCCTTACGTTGCCTTGCTTTAAGTTGCCTTGCTTTACGTTGCCTTTCCCTGCCTTGCTTTACGTTTCTTTCCGTTGCCTTGCTATACTTTGCCTTGCCTTGCCTTGCTTTACGTTACTTTACGTTGCCTTGCTTTACGTTGCTTTACGTTGGCTTGCTTTACGTTGCCTTGCCTTCCCTTGCTTTATGTTGTTTTACGTTGCCTTGCTTTATGTTGCTTTACGTTGCCTTGCTTTACGTTGCCTTGCCTTGCCTTGCTTTACGTTGCTTTAAGTTCCCTTGCTCTACGTCGCTTTACGTTGCCTTGCTTTAAGTTGCTTTACGTTGCCTTGCTCTACGTTGCCTTGACTTGCCTTGCTTTATGTTGCCTTGCCTTGCCTTGCTTTATGTTTCTTTACGTTGCCTTTCTTTACGTTGCTTTACATTGCCTTGCTTTACATTGCATTACTTTATGTTGCCTTGCTTTACGTTGCTTTAAGTTTCCTTGCTTTACGATGCTTTATGTTGCCTTCCTTTACGATGCCTTGCTTTACGTTTCCTTGCTTTATGTTGCTTTACGTTGCCTTACGTTGCCTTGCCTTGCTTTACGTTGCTTTAAGTAGCCTTGCTTTACGTTGCCTTGCTATACGTTGCATTGCTTTACGTTGCTTTATGTTGCCTTACGTTGCCTTGCATTAAGTTGCCTTGCTTTACGTTGCCTTTCCTTGCCTTGCTTTACGTTTCTTTCCGTTGCCTTGCTATACTTTGCCTTGCCTTGCCTTGCTTTACGTTTCTTTACGTTGCCTCGCTGTAGGTTGTTTTACGTTGCCTTGCTTTACGTTGCTTTAAGATGCCTTGATTTACGTTGCCTTGCCTTGCCTTGCTTTACGTGGCTTTACCTTGCCTTGCTATACGTTCCTTTACATTGCCTTGCTTTACGTTGCATTACTTTAGGTTGCCTTGCTTTACGTTGCTTTATGTTGCCTTGCTTTGCGATGCTTTATTTTGCCTTGATTTACGTTGCCTTGCTTTACGTTGCCTTGCTTTACGTTGCTTTACGTTCCCTTATGTTGCCTTGCCTTGCTCTACGTTGCTTTTTGTTGCCTTGCTTTACGTTATTTTACTTTGCCTTGATTTACGTTGCCTTGCCTTGCCTGGCTTTACGTTGCTTTACGTTGCCTTGCTTTACGTTGCCTTGCTTTACGTTGCTTTACATTGCCTTGCTTTAGGTTGCCTTGCCTTGCCTTGCTTTCCGTTGCTTTACGTTGCCTTGCTTTACGTTGCTTTACGTTGCCTTGCTTTAGGTTGCCTTGCCTTGCCTTGCTTTATGTGTCTTTACGTTGCCTTGCTTTAAGTTGCTTTACGTTGCCTTGCTTTACGTTGTCTTGCTTTACGTTGCCTTGCCTTGCATTGATTTATGTTGCTTTACGTTGCCTTGCTTTACGTTCCTTTACGTTGCCATTTTTTTACGTTGCCTTGCCTTGCCTTGCTTTACGTTGCTTTTCGTTGCCTTGCTTTACGTTACTTTATCTTGCCTTGATTTACGTTTCCTTTCCTTGCCTTGCTTTACGTTGCTTTACGTTGCCTTGCTTTACGTTGCCTTGGTTTACTTGCTTTACGTTGCCTTGTTTACGTTGCCTTGCCTTGCCTTGCTTTACCTTGCTTTACGTTGCCTCGCTTTCCGTTGCTTTACGTTGCCTTGCTTTACGTTGCTTTACGTTGCCTTGCTTTAGGTTGCCTTGCCTTTCCTTGCTTTAAGTTGCTGTACGTTGCCTTGCCTTACGTTGCTTTACGTTGCCTTGCTTTACCTTGCCTTACTTTACGTTGCCTTGCTTTACGTTACTTTAAGTTGCCTTGCTTTACGTTGTCTTGCTTTAATTTGCATTACGTTGCCTTGCTTTACTTTGCATTACGTTGCCTTGCTTTACGTTGCCTTGCTTTACGTTGTCTTCCTTTACTTTGCCTTGCCTTGCCTTGCTTTACGTTGCCTTGCTTTACTTTGCCTTGCGTTGTTTTACGTTGCCTTGCTTTACGTTGCTTTGCCTTGGCTTGCTTTACGTTGCCTTGCTTTTCGTTGCCTTGATTTACCTTGATTTACGTTGCTTTACGATGCCTTGCTTTACGTTGCGTTACGTTGCCGTGCTTTATGTTGCCTTGCCTTGCCTTGCTTTACGTTGCCTTGCCTTGCCTTGCTTTACGTTGCTTTACGTTGCCTTGCTTTACGTTGCCTTGATTTACGTTGCTTTACGTTGCCTTCCTTTACGTTGCCTTGCTTTACGTTGCCTTGCTTTATGTTGCCTTTCCTTGCCTTCCTTTACGTTGTTTTATGTTGCCTTGCTTTACGTTGCTTTACGTTGCCTTGCTTTACGCTGCTTTACGTTGTCTTGCTTTACGTTGCCTTACGTTGCATTGATTTAAGTTACTTTACGTTGCCTTGCTTTACGTTGCCTTGCCTTGCCTTGCTTTACGTTGCTTTACGTTGCCTTGCTTTACGTTGCTTTACGTTGCCTTGCTTTACGTTGCCTTTCCTTGCCTTGCTTTACTTTGCTTTCCGTTGCCTTGCTTTACTTTGCCTTGCCTTGTTTTACATTGCTTTACGTTCCCTTATGTTGCCTTCCCTTGCTCTACGTTGCTTTTTGTTGCCTTGCTTTACGTTGATATACGTTGCCTTGAGTTACGTTGCCTTGCTTTACGTTGCCTTGCTTTACGTTGCCTTGCCTTGCCTTGCTTTACGTTATTTTACTTTGCCTTGACTTACGTTGCCTTGCCTTGCCTGCCTTTAGGTTGCTTTACGTTGCCTTGCTTTATGTTGCTTTACGTTGCCTTGCTTTTCGTTGCCTTACGTTGCCTTGCTTTAGGTTGCCTTTCCTTGCCTTGCTTTCCGTTGCTTTAAGTTGCCTTGCTTTACGTTGATTTACATTGCGTTGCTTAACGTTGCCTTGCCTTGCCTTGCTTTAAGTTGCTTTACGTTGCCTTGCTTTACGTTGCTTTATGTTGCCTTGCTTTATGTTACCTTGCCTTGCCTTGCTTTACGTTGCTTTTCGTTGCCTTGCTTTACGTTGCTTTATGTTGCCTTGATTTACGTTTCCTTTCCTTGCCTTGCTTTACGTTGCTTTACGTTGCCTTGCTTTACGTTGCTTTACGTTGCCTTGCTTTACGTTGCTTTACGTTGCCTTGCTTTACGTTGCCTTGCCTTTCCTTGCTTTAAGTTGCCTTGCTTTATGTTGCCTTGCCTTGCTTTACGTTGCCTTGCTTTACGTTGCCTTGCCTTGGCTTGCTTTACGTTGCCTTGCTTTTCGTTGCCTTGATTTACCTTGATTTACGTTGCTTTACGATGCCTTGCTTTACGTTGCTTTACGTTGCCTTGCTTTACGTTGCCTTGCTTTACGTTGCTTTACGATGCCTTCCTTTACGTTGCCTTGCTTTACGTTGCCTTGCCTTGTCTTGCTTTACGTTGCCTTGCTTTTCGTTGCCTTGATTTACCTTGATTTACGTTGCTTTACGATGCCTTGCTTTACGTTGCTTTACGTTGCCTTGCTTTACGTTGCCTTGCTTTACGTTGCTTTACGTTGCCTTCCTTTACGTTGCCTTGCTTTACGTTGCTTTACGTTGCCTTGCTGTACGTTGCCTTGCTTTTTGTTGCCTTGCCTTGCCTTCCTTTACGTTGTTTTATATTGCCTTGCTTTACGTTGCTTTACGTTGCCTTGCTTTACGCTGCTTTACGTTGTCTTGCTTTACGTTGCCTTACGTTGCATTGATTTACGTTGCTTTACGTTGCCTTGCTTTACGTTGCCTTGCCTTGCCTTGCTTTACGTTGCTTTCCGTTGCCTTGCTTTACGTTGCCTTGCCTTGCTTTACGTTGCTTTACGTTCATTTATGTTGCCTTGCCTTGCTCTACGTTGCCTTTTGTTGCCTTGCTTTACGTTGCTTTACGTTGCCTTGCTTTACGATGCTTTATTTTGCCTTGATTTACGTTGCCTTGCTATACGTTGCCTTGCTTTATGTTGCTTTACGTTGCCTTACGTTGCCTTGCCTTGCTTTACGTTGCTTTAAGTAGCCTTGCTTTATGTTGCCTTGCTATACGTTGCCTTGCTTTACGTTGCTTTACGTTGCCTTACGTTGCCTTGCTTTAAGTTGCCTTGCTTTACGTTGCCTTTCCTTGCCTTGCTTTACGTTTCTTTCCGTTGCCTTGCTATACTTTGCCTTGCCTTGCCTTGCTTTACGTTTCTTTACCTTGCCTTGCTATACGTTCCTTTACATTGCCTTGCTTTACGTTGCCTTGCTTTACGTTGCTTTAAGATGCCTTGCTTTACGTTGCCTTGCCTTGCTTTGCTTTACGTTTCTTTACCTTGCCTTGCTATAAGTTCCTTTACATTGCCTTGCTTTACGTTGCCTTGCTTTACGTTGCTTTACGTTGCCTTGCTTTACGTTGCCTTGCCTTGCCTTGCTTTACCTTGCTTTACGTTGCCTCGCTTTACGTTGCTTTACGTTGCCTTGCTTTACGTTGCTTTACGTTGCCTTGCTTTACGTTGCCTTGCCTTTCCTTGCTTTAAGTTGCTGTACGTTGCCTTGCCTTACGTTGCTTTACGTTGCCTTGCTTTACCTTGCCTTACTTTACGTTGCCTTGCTTTACGTTGCTTTAAGTTGCCTTGCTTTACGCTGCTTTACGTTGACTTGCTTTACGTTGCCTTGCTTTACGTTGCCATGCTTTACATTGCTTTACGTTGCCTTACGTTGCCTTGCTTTAAGTTACCTTGCTTTACGTTGCTTTACAGTGCCTTGCTTTAGGTTGCCTTGACTTACGTTGCTTTACGTTGCCTTGCTTTACGTTGCCTTACGTTGACTTGCTTTACGTTGCCTTGCTTTAAGTTGCTTTACGTTGCCTTACTTTACGTTTCCTTGCTTTACGTTACTTTAAGTTGCCTTGCTTTACATTGCCTTGCTTTACTTTGCCTTACGTTGCCTTGCTTTACGTTGCCTTGCTTTACGTTGTCTTCCTTTACTTTGCCTTGCCTTGCCTTGCTTTACGTTGCCTTGCTTTACGTTGCCTTGCCTTGTTTTACGTTGCCTTGCTTTACGTTGCTTTGCCTTGGCTTGCTTTACGTTGCCTTGCTTTTCGTTGCCTTGATTTACCTTGATTGACGTTGCTTTACGATGCCTTGCTTTACGTTGCGTTACGTTGCCTTGCTTTATGTTGCCTTGCCTTGCCTTGCTTTACGTTGCTTTACGTTGCATTGCTTTACGTTGCCTTGCTTTAGGTTTCTTTACGTTGCCTTCCTTTACGTTGCCTTGCTTTACGTTGCTTTACGTTGTCTTGTTTTACGTTGCCTTGCCTTGCCTTGATTTATGTTGCTTTACGTTGGCTTGCTTTACGTTGCTTTACGTTGCCATTTTTTTACGTTGCCTTGCCTTGCCTTGCTTTACGTTGCTTTTCGTTGCCTTGCTTTACGTTACTTTATGTTGCCTTGTTTTACGTTTCCTTTCCTTGCCTTGCTTTACATTGCTTTACGTTGCCTTGGTTTACTTGCTTTACGTTGCCTTGATTTACGTTGCCTTGCCTTGCCTTGCTTTACCTTGCTTTACGTTGCCTCGCTTTACGTTGCTTTACGTTGCCTTGCTTTACGTTGCTTTACGTTGCCTTGCTTTACGTTGCCTTGCCTTTCCTTGATTTAAGTTGCTGTACGTTGCCTTGCCTTACGTTGCTTTACGTTGCCTTGTTTTACCTTGCCTTACTTTACGTTCCCTTGCTTCACGTTGCTTTAAGTTGCCTTGCTTTACGCTGCTTTACGTAGCCTTTATTTACGTTGCCTTGCTTTACGTTGCCTTGCTTTACGTTGCCTTGCTTTACATTGCTTTACGTTGCCTTACGTTGCCTTGCTTTAAGTTGCCTTGCTCTACGTTGCCTTACGTTGCCTTGCTTTACGTTTCCTTGCTTTACGTTGCTTTACGTTGCCTTACTTTATGTTGCTTTACGTTGCCTTACTTTATGTTGCCTTGCTTTACGTTGCCTTACTTTACGTTGCTTTACGTTGCCTTGCCTTGCCTTACTTTACGTTCCTTTACGTTGCCTTGCTTTACTTTTCCTTGCTTTACGTTGCCTTGCTTTACGTTGCCTTGCTTTACATTGCTTTACGTTGCCTTACCTTGCCTTGCTTTAAGTTGCTTTACGTTGCCTTGCTTTACGTTGCTTTACGTTGTCTTGCTTTACGTTTCCTTGCCTTGCCTTGATTTACGTTGCTTTACGTTGCCTTGATTTACGTTGCTTTACGTTGCCATTGTTTTACGTTGCCTTGCATTGCCTTGCTTTACGTTGCCTTGCTTTACGTTGCTTTACCTTGCCTTGCTTTACGTTGCCTTGCTTTACGTTGCTTTACGTTGCCTTCCTTTACGTTGCCTTGCTTTACGTTGCTTTACGTTGCCTTGCTTTACGTTGCCTTACGTTGCCTTACTTTACGTTGCCTTGCTTTACGTTGCTTTACGTTGCCTTACGTTGCCTTGCTTTACGTTGCCTTGCTTTACGTTGCCCTTCCTTGCTTAACCTTGTCTTGCTTTACGTTGCCTTGCCTTGCCTTGCTTTTCGTTGCCTTGCATACCTTGCTTTACGTTGCTTTACAATGCCTTGCTTTACGTTGCTTGACGTTGCCTTGCATTACGTTGCCTTGCCTTACCTTGCTTTACGTTGCCTTGCCTTGCTTTACGTTGATTTATGTTGCCTTGCTTTACGTTACTTTACGTTGCCTTGCTTTACGTTGCTTTACGTTGTCTTGCTTTACGTTGCCTTGCCTTCCCTTGATTTATGTTGCTTTACGTTGCCTTGCTTTATGTTGCTTTACGTTGCCTTCCTTTACGTTGCCTTGCCTTGCCTTGCTTTACGTTGTTTTACGTTGCCTTGCTTTACGTTGCCTTGCCTTGCCTTGCTTTACGTTGCTTTAAGTTCCGTTGCTCTATGTCGCTTTACGTTGCCTTGCTTTACGTTGCTTTACGTTGCCTTGCTCTACGTTGCCTTGACTTGCCTTGCTTTACGTTGCCTTGCCTTGCCTTGCTTTATGTTGCTTTACGTTGCCTTGCTTTACGTTGCTTTACGTTGCCTTGTTTACGTTGCCTTGCTTTACATTGGTTTACGTTGCTTTACGTTGCCTTGCATTACGTTGCCTTGCTTTACATTGCTTTACGTTTCCTTGCTTTACGTTGCCTTGCTTTACGTTATTTTAATTTGCCTTGCTTTACCTTGCCTTGCTTTACTTTGCCTTACGTTGCCTTGCTTTATGTTGCCTTGCTTTACGTTGCTTTACGTTGCCTTGCTTTACATTGCCTTCCTTTATACTGCCTTTCCTTGCCTTGCTTTACGTTGTTTTATGTTGCCTTGCTTTACGTTGATTTACGTTGCCTTGCTTTACGTTGTTTTACGTTGTCTTGCCTTACGTTGCCGTGCCTTGCCTTGCTTTACGTTGCTTTACGTTGCCTTGCTTTACGTTTCCTTGCCTTGCTTTACGTTGCTTTACGTTGCCTTGCTTTACGTTGCCTTGCTTTACGTTGCCTTGCCTTGCCTTGCTTTACGTTGCTTTACGTTGCTTTTCTTTACGTTGATTTACGTTGACTTGCTTTACGTTTCCTTATTTTACGTTCCCTTGCTTTACGTTGCTTTACGTGGCCTTGCTTTATGTTGCCTTGCTTTACGTTGCTTTACGTTGCCTTGCCTTGCTTTAAGTTGCTTTACTTTGCCTTGCTTTACGTTGATTTACGTTGCCTTCCTTTACATTGCTTTACGTTGCCTTACTTTACGTTGCCTTGTTTTACGTTGCTTTACGTTGCTTTACGTTGCCTTGCTTTACGTTGCCTTGCTTTACTTAGCTTTACGTTGCCTTACGTTGCCTTGCTTTACATTGCCTTGCTTTACTTTTCTTTACGTTGCCTTACTTTACGTTGATTTACGTTGCCTTGCTTTACGTTGCATTGCCTTACGTTGCTTTACGTTGCCTTGCTTTACGTTGCCTTGCTTTACGTATTTTTACGTTGCCTTACGATGCCTTGCTTTACGTTGCCTTGCTTTAATTTGCTTTACGTTGCCTTACTTTACGTTGCCTTGCTTTACGTTACTTTAAGTTGCCTTGCTTTACGTTGCCTTGCTTTACTTTGCCTTACGTTGCCTTGCTTTACGTTGCCTTGCTTTACGTTGTCTTGCTTTACTTTGCCTTGCCTTGCCTTGCTTTACGTTGCCTTGCTTTACGTTGCCTTGCCTTGCTTTACGTTGCCTTGCTTTACGTTGCCTTGCCTTGGCTTGCTTTACATTGCCTTGCTTTTTGTTGCCTTGATTTACCTTGATTTACGTTGCTTTACGATGCCTTGCTTTACGTTGCTTTACTTTGCCTTGCTTTACGTTGCCTTGCTTTACGTTGCTTTACGTTGCCTTTCTTTACGTTGCTTTACGTTGCCTTCCTTTACGTTGCCTTGCTTTATGTTGCTTTACCTTGCCTTGCTTTAAGTTGCCTTTCCTTGCCTTCCTTTACATTGTTTTACCTTGCCTTGCTTTACGTTGCTTTACGTTATCTTGCTTTACGCTGCTTTACGTTGTCTTGCTTTACGTTGCCTTACTTTGCATTGATTTACGTTGCTTTACGTTGCCTTGCTTTACGTTGCCTTGCCTTGCCTTGCTTTACGTTGCTTTACGTTTCCTTGCTTTACGTTGCTTTATGTTGCCTTTCTTTACGTTGCATTTCCTTGCCTTCCTTTACGTTGCTTACCGTTGCCTTGCTTTACGTTGCCTTGCCTTGCTTTACGTTTCTTTACGTTCCCTTGCTTTACGTTGCTTTACGTTGCCTTGCTTTACGTTGCTTTACGTTCACTTATGTTGCCTTGCCTTGCTCTAGGTTGCTTTTTGTTGTCTTGCTTTACGTTGCTTTACGTTGCCTTGCTTTACGATGCTTTATTTTGCCTTGATTTACGTTGCCTTGCTTTACGTTGCCTTGCTTTATGTTGCTTTACCTTGCCTTACGTTGCCTTGCTTTAAATTGCCTTGCTTTACGTTGCTTTACGTTGCCTTGCTTTACGTTGCTTTACATTGTCTTGCTTTACGTTGCCTTGGTTTCCGTTGCTTTACGTTGCCTTACGTTGCCTTGCTTTACGTAGCCTTACTTTACGTTGCCTTGCTTTACATTGCCTTGCTCTACTTAGCTTTACGTTGCCTTACGTTGCCTTGCATTACATTGCCTTGATTTACTGTGCTTTACGTTGCCTTGCTTTACGTTGTTTTACGTTGCCTTGCTTTACGTTGCCTTGCCTTGCTTTACGTTGCTTTACTTTGCCTTGCTTTACATTGATTTCCGTTGCCTTCCTTTACATTGCTTTACGTTGCCTTACTTTACGTTGCCTTGTTTTATGTTGCTTTACGTTGCTTTACGTTGCCTTGCTTTACGTTGCCTTGCTTTACGTTGCTTTACGTTGCCTTGCTTTACGTTGCCTTGCCTTACGTTGCTTTACGTTGCCTTGCTTTACGTTGCCTTGCTTTACGTTGCTTTACGTTGCCTTACTTTGCCTTGCTTTACGTTGCCTTGCTCTACGTTGCCTTGACTTGCCTTGCTTTACGTTGCCTTGCCTTGCCTTGCTTTATGTTGCTTTACGTTGCCTTGCTTTACGTTGCTTTACGTTGCCTTGCTTTACGTTGCCTTGCTTTACATTGGTTTACGTTGCCTTACGTTGCCTTGCTTTACGTTGCCTTGCTTTACATTGCTTTACGTTTCCTTGCTTTACGTTGCCTTGCTTTACGTTATTTTAATTTGCCTTGCTTTACCTTGCCTTGCTTTACTTTGCCTTACGTTGCCTTGCTTTACGTTGCCTTGCTTTACGTTGCTTTACGTTGCCTTGCTTTACGTTGCCTTCTTTACGTTGCCTTACGTTGCCTTGCTTTACGTTTCCTTGCTTTACATTGCTTTACGTTACCTTGCTTTACGTTGCCTTGCTTTACTTTGTTTTACGTTGCCTTGCTATACGTTGCCTTGCTTTACGTTGCTTTACGTTGCCTTGCTTTACGTTGCCTTGCTTTACGTTGGTTTACGTTGCCTTGCTTTACGTTGCCTTGCTTTACGTTGCCTTACTTTACGTTGCTTTACGTTGCCTTACCTTACGTTGCCTTGCTTTATGTTGACTTACCTTACGTTGCCTTGCTTTACGTTGCCTTACGTTGCCTTGCTTTACGTTTCCTTGCTTTACGTTGCTTTACGTTGCCTTACTTTATGTTGCTTTACGTTGCCTTACTTTATGTTGCCTTGCTTTACGTTGCCTTACTTTACGTTGCTTTACGTTGCCTTGCCTTGCCTTACTTTAGGTTCCTTTACGTTGCCTTGCTTTACTTTTCCTTGCTTTACGTTGCCTTGCTTTACGTTGCCTTGCTTTACATTGCTTTACGTTGCCTTACGTTGCCTTGCTTTAAGTTGCTTTACGTTGCCTTTCTTTACGTTGCTTTACGTTGTCTTGCTTTACGTTTCCTTGCCTTGCCTTGATTTACGTTGCATTACGTTGCCTTGATTTACGTTGCTTTACGTTGCCATTGTTTTACGTTGCCTTGCCTTGCCTTGCTTTACTTTGCTTTTCGTTGCCTTGCTTTACGTTGCTTTATGTTGCCTTGCTTTACGTTGCCTTGCCTTTCCTTGCTTTAAGTTGCTGAACGTTGCCTTGCCTTACGTTGATTTACGTTGCCTTGCTTTACCTTGCCTTACTTTAGGTTGCCTTGCTTTACGTTGCTTTACGTTGCCTTGCTTTACGTTGCATTACGTTGCCTTACTTTACGTTGCCTTATATTTCCTTGCCTTGCTTTACGTTGCTTTACTTTGCCTTGCTTTACGTTGATTTATGTTGCCTTGCTTTACGTTGCCTTGCTTTAAGTTGCCTTGCTTTACGTTGCCTTGCTTTACATTGCTTTACGTTGCCTTACGTTGCCTTCCATTAAGTTGCCTTGCTTTACGTGGCTTTACGTTGCCTTGCTTTATGTTTCCTTGCTTTACGTTTCTTTACGTTGCCTTGCTTTTCGTTGCCTTGCTTTACGTTGCCTTACTTTACATTGCTTTACGTTGCCTTGCTTTACGTTGCCTTGCTTTACTTTGCCTTACGTTGCCTTGCTTTACGTTGCCTTGCTTTACTTTGCCTTGCCTTGCCTTGCTTTACGTTGCCTTGCTTTACGTTGCCTTGCCTTGCTTTACGTTGCCTTGCTTTATGTTGCCTTGCCTTGGCTTGCTTTACGTTGCCTTCCTTTTCGTTGCCTTGATTTACCTTGCTTTACGTCGCTTTACGATGCCTTGCTTTACGTTGCTTAACTTTGCCTTGATTTACGTTGCCTTGTCTTGCCTTGCTTTACGTTGCCTTGCCTTGCCTTGCTTTGCATTGCTTTACGTTGCCTTGCTTTAGTTGCCTTGATATACGTTGCTTTACGTTGCCTTGCTCTACGTTGCTTTACGTTGCCTTGCTTTACGTTGCTTTACGTTGCCTTGCTTTACATTGCCTTCCTTTATACTGCCTTTCCTTGCCTTGCTTTACGTTGTTTTATGTTGCCTTGCTTTACGTTGATTTACGTTGCCTTGCTTTACGTTGCTTTACGTTGTCTTGCTTTACGTTGCCGTGCCTTGCCTTGCTTTACGTTGCCGTGCCTTGCCTTGCTTTACGTTGCTTTACGTTGCCTTGCTTTACGTTGCTTTACGTTGCCTTGCTTTACGTTGCCTTGCTTTACGTTGCCTTGCCTTGCCTTGCTTTACGTTACTTTACGTTGCTTTTCTTTACGTTGATTTACGTTGACTTGCTTTACGTTTCCTTATTTTACGTTCCCTTGCTTTACGTTGCTTTACGTGGCCTTGCTTTATGTTGCCTTGCTTTACGTTGCTTTACGTTGCCTTGCCTTGCTTTAAGTTGCTTTATTTTGCCTTGCTTTACGTTGATTTACGTTGCCTTCCTTTACATTGCTTTACGTTGCCTTACTTTACGTTGCCTTGTTTTTCGTTGCTTTACGTTGCTTTACGTTGCCTTGCTTTACGTTGCCTTGCTTTATTTAGCTTTACGTTGCCTTGCTTTACATTGCCTTGCTTTACATTGCCTTGCTTTACTTTGCTTTACGTTGCCTTGCTTTACGTTGCTTTACGTTGCCTTGCTTTACGTTGCATTGCCTTACGTTGCTTTACGTTGCCTTGCTTTACGTTGCCTTGATATACGTTGCTTTACGTTGCCTTGCTCTACGTTGCTTTACGTTGCCTTGCTTTACGTTGCGTTACGTTGCCTTGCTTTACATTGCCTTCCTTTATACTGCCTTTCCTTGCCTTGCTTTACGTTGTTTTATGTTGCCTTGCTTTACGTTGATTTACGTTGCCTTGCTTTACGTTGCTTTACGTTGTCTTGCTTTACGTTGCCGTGCCTTGCCTTGCTTTACGTTGCTTTACGTTGCCTTGCTTTACGTTTCCTTGCCTTGCTTTACGTTGCTTTACGTTGCCTTGCTTTACGTTGCCTTGCTTTACGTTGCCTTGCCTTGCCTTGCTTTACGTTGCTTTACGTTGCTTTTCTTTACGTTGATTTACGTTGACTTGCTTTACGTTTCCTTATTTTACGTTCCCTTGCTTTACGTTGCTTTACGTGGCCTTGCTTTATGTTGCCTTGCTTTACGTTGCTTTACGTTGCCTTGCCTTGCTTTAAGTTGCTTTACATTGCCTTGCTTTACGTTGATTTACGTTGCCTTCCTTTACATTGCTTTACGTTGCCTTACTTTACGTTGCCTTGTTTTACGTTGCCTTACTTTACGTTGCTTTACGTTGCCTTGCCTTGCCTTACTTTACGTTCCTTTACGTTGCCTTGCTTTACTTTTCCTTGCTTACGTTGCCTTGCTTTACGTTGCCTTGCTTTACATTGCTTTACGTTGCCTTACCTTGCCTTGCTTTAAGTTGCTTTACGTTGCCTTGCTTTACGTTGCTTTACGTTGTCTTGCTTTACGTTTCCTTGCCTTGCCTTGATTTACGTTGCTTTACGTTGCCTTGTATTACGTTGCCATTGTTTTACGTTGCCTTGCATTGCCTTGCTTTACGTTGCCTTGCTTTACGTTGCTTTACCTTGCCTTGCTTTACGTTGCCTTGCTTTACGTTGCTTTACGTTGCCTTCCTTTACGTTGCCTTGCTTTACGTTGCTTTACGTTGCCTTGCTTTACGTTGCCTTACGTTGCCTTACTTTACGTTGCCTTGCTTTACGTTGCTTTACGTTGCCTTACGTGTCCTTGCTTTACGTTGCCTTGCTTTACGTTGCCCTTCCTTGCTTAACCTTGCCTTGCTTTACGTTGCCTTGCCTTGCCTTGCTTTTCGTTGCCTTGCATACCTTGCTTTACGTTGCTTTACAATGCCTTGCTTTACGTTGCTTGACGTTGCCTTGCATTACGTTGCCTTGCCTTACCTTGCTTTACGTTGCCTTGCCTTGCTTTACGTTGATTTATGTTGCCTTGCTTTACGTTACTTTACGTTGCCTTGCTTTACGTTGCTTTACGTTGTCTTGCTTTACGTTGCCTTGCCTTCCCTTGATTTATGTTGCTTTACGTTGCCTTGCTTTATGTTGCTTTACGTTGCCTTGCTTTACGTTGCCTTGCCTTGCCTTGCTTTACGTTGTTTTACGTTGCCTTGCTTTACGTTGCCTTGCCTTGCCTTGCTTTACGTTGCTTTAAGTTCCGTTGCTCTACGTCGCTTTACGTTGCCTTGCTTTACGTTGCTTTACGTTGCCTTGCTCTACGTTGCCTTGACTTGCCTTTCTTTACGTTGCCTTGCCTTGCCTTGCTTTATGTTGCTTTACGTTGCTTGCTTTACGTTGCTTTACGTTGCCTTGCTTTACGTTGCCTTGCTTTACATTGGTTTACGTTGCCTTACGTTGCCTTGCATTACGTTGCCTTGCTTTACATTGCTTTACGTTTCCTTGCTTTACGTTGCCTTCCTTTACGTTATTTTAATTTGCCTTGCTTTACCTTGCCTTGCTTTACTTTGCCTTACGTTGCCTTGCTTTATGTTGCCTTGCTTTACGTTGCTTTACGTTGCCTTGCTTTACGTTGCCTTCTTTACGTTGCCTTACGTTGCCTTGCTTTACGTTTCCTTGCTTTACATTGCTTTACGTTACCTTGCTTTACGTTGCCTTGCTTTACTTTGCTTTACGTTGCCTTGCTATATGTTGCCTTGCTTTACGTTGCTTTACGTTGCCTTGCTTTACGTTGCCTTGCTTTACGTTGGTTTACGTTGCCTTGCTTTACGTTGCCTTGCTTTACGTTGCCTTACTTTACGTTGCTTTACGTTGCCTTACATTACGTTGCCTTGCTTTATGTTGACTTACCTTACGTTGCCTTGCTTTACGTTGCCTTACGTTGCCTTGCTTTACGTTTCCTTGCTTTACGTTGCTTTACGTTGCCTTACTTTATGTTGCTTTACGTTGCCTTACTTTATGTTGCCTTGCTTTACGTTGCCTTACTTTACGTTGCTTTACGTTGCCTTGCCTTGCCTTACTTTAGGTTCCTTTACGTTGCCTTGCTTTACTTTTCCTTGCTTTACGTTGCCTTGCTTTACGTTGCCTTGCTTTACATTGCTTTACGTTGCCTTACGTTGCCTTGCTTTAAGTTGCTTTACGTTGCCTTTCTTTACGTTGCTTTACGTTGTCTTGCTTTACGTTTCCTTGCCTTGCCTTGATTTACGTTGCTTTACGTTGCCTTGATTTACGTTGCTTTACGTTGCCATTGTTTTACGTTGCCTTGCCTTGCCTTGCTTTACTTTGCTTTTCGTTGCCTTGCTTTACGTTGCTTTATGTTGCCTTGCTTTACGTTGCCTTGCCTTTCCTTGCTTTAAGTTGCTGAACGTTGCCTTGCCTTACGTTGATTTACGTTGCCTTGCTTTACCTTGCCTTACTTTAGGTTGCCTTGCTCTACGTTGCTTTACGTTGCCTTGCTTTACGTTGCTTTACGTTGCCTTGCTTTACATTGCCTTCCTTTATACTGCCTTTCCTTGCCTTGCTTTACGTTGTTTTATGTTGCCTTGCTTTACGTTGATTTACGTTGCCTTGCTTTAAGTTGCTTTACTTTGCCTTGCTTTACGTTGATTTACGTTGCCTTCCTTTACATTGCTTTACGTTGCCTTACTTTACGTTGCCTTGTTTTACGTTGCTTTACGTTGCTTTACGTTGCCTTGCTTTACGTTGCCTTGCTTTACTTAGCTTTACGTTGCCTTACGTTGCCTTGCTTTACATTGCCTTGCTTTACTTTGCTTTACGTTGCCTTGCTTTACGTTGCTTTACGTTGCCTTGCTTTACGTTGCATTGCCTTACGTTGCTTTACGTTGCCTTGCTTTACGTTGCCTTGCTTTACGTATTTTTACGTTGCCTTACGATGCCTTGCTTTACGTTGCCTTGCTTTAATTTGCTTTACGTTGCCTTACTTTACGTTGCCTTGCTTTACGTTACTTTAAGTTGCCTTGCTTTACGTTGCCTTGCTTTACTTTGCCTTACGTTGCCTTGCTTTACGTTGCCTTGCTTTACGTTGTCTTGCTTTACTTTGCCTTGCCTTGCCTTGCTTTACGTTGCCTTGCTTTACGTTGCCTTGCCTTGCTTTACGTTGCCTTGCTTTACGTTGCCTTGCCTTGGCTTGCTTTACATTGCCTTGCTTTTTGTTGCCTTGATTTACCTTGATTTACGTTGCTTTACGATGCCTTGCTTTACGTTGCTTTACTTTGCCTTGCTTTACGTTGCCTTGCTTTACGTTGCTTTACGTTGCCTTTCTTTACGTTGCTTTACGTTGCCTTCCTTTACGTTGCCTTGCTTTATGTTGCTTTACCTTGCCTTGCTTTAAGTTGCCTTTCCTTGCCTTCCTTTACATTGTTTTACCTTGCCTTGCTTTACGTTGCTTTACGTTGTCTTGCTTTACGCTGCTTTACGTTGTCTTGCTTTACGTTGCCTTACTTTGCATTGATTTACGTTGCTTTACGTTGCCTTGCTTTACGTTGCCTTGCCTTGCCTTGCTTTACGTTGCTTTACGTTTCCTTGCTTTACGTTGCTTTATGTTGCCTTTCTTTACGTTGCCTTTCCTTGCCTTCCTTTACGTTGCTTACCGTTGCCTTGCTTTACGTTGCCTTGCCTTGCTTTACGTTTCTTTACGTTCCCTCGCTTTACGTTGCTTTACGTTGCCTTGCTTTACGTTGCTTTACGTTCACTTATGTTGCCTTGCCTTGCTCTAGGTTGCTTTTTGTTGTCTTGCTTTACGTTGCTTTACGTTGCCTTGCTTTACGATGCTTTTTTTTGCCTTGATTTACGTTGCCTTGCTTTACGTTGCCTTGCTTTATGTTGCTTTACCTTGCCTTACGTTGCCTTGCTTTAAATTGCCTTGCTTTACGTTGCTTTACGTTGCCTTGCTTTACGTTGCTTTACATTGTCTTGCTTTACGTTGCCTTGGTTTCCGTTGCTTTACGTTGCCTTACGTTGCCTTGCTTTACGTAGCCTTACTTTACGTTGCCTTGCTTTACATTGCCTTGCTCTACTTAGCTTTACGTTGCCTTACGTTGCCTTGCATTACATTGCCTTGATTTACTCTGCTTTACGTTGCCTTGCTTTACGTTGTTTTACGTTGCCTTGCTTTACGTTGCCTTGCCTTGCTTTACGTTGCTTTACTTTGCCTTGCTTTACATTGATTTCCGTTGCCTACCTTTACATTGCTTTACGTTGCCTTACTTTACGTTGCCTTGTTTTACGTTGCTTTACGTTGCTTTACGTTGCCTTGCTTTACGTTGCCTTGCTTTACGTTGCTTTATGTTGCCTTGCTTTACGTTGCCTTGCCTTACGTTGCTTTACGTTGCCTTGCTTTACGTTGCCTTGCTTTAAGTTGCTTTACGTTGCCTTACTTTACGTTGCCTTGCCTTGGCTTGCTTTAGGTTGCCTTGCTTTTCGTTGCCTTGATTTACCTTCATTTACGTTGCTTTACGATGCCTTGCTTTACGTTGCTTTACGTTTCCTTGATTTATGTAGCCTTGCCTTGCCTTGCTTTACGTTTCCTTGCCTTGCCTTGCTTTACGTTGCTTTACGTTGTCTTGCTTTACGTTGCCTTGCTTTACATTGCTTTACGTTGCCTTCCTTTACGTTGCCTTGCTTTACGTTGCTTTACGTTGCCTTGCTTTACGTTACCTTGCTTTATGTTGCATTGCCTTGCCTTCCTTTACGTTGTTTTACGTTGCCTTGCTTTACGTTGCTTTACGTTGCCTTGCTTTACGTTGCTTTACTTTGCCTTGATTTACGTTGCCTAAACGTTGCGTTGCTTTACGTTGCCTTGCTTTACGTTGCCCTTCCTTGCTTAATCTTGCCTTGCTTTACGTTGCCTTGCCTTGCCTTGCTTTTCGTTGCCTTGCTTACCTTGCTTTACGTTGATTTACAATGCCTTGCTTTAAGTTGCTTGACGTTGCCTTGCTTTACGTTGCCTTGCCTTTCCTTGCTTTACGATGCCTTGCCTTGCTTTACGTTGACTTATGTTGCCTTGCTTTACGTTATTTTACGTTGCCTTGCTTTACGTTTCTTTACGTTGTCTTGCTTTACGTTGCCTTGCCTTCCCTTGCTTTATGTTGCTTTACGTTGCCTTGTTTATGTTGCTTTACGTTGCCTTGCTTTACGTTGCCTTGCCTTGCCTTGCTTTACGTTGTTTTACGTTGCCTTGCCTTGCCTTGCCTTTCGTTGCTTTAAGTTGCCTTGCTTTTTGTCGCTTTACGTTGCCTTGCTTTACGTTGTTTTACGTTGCCTTGCTCTACGTTGCCTTGACTTGCCTTGCTTTACGTTGCCTTGCCTTGCCTTGCTTTATGTTGCTTTACGTTGCTTTACATTGCCTTGCTTTACGTTGACTTGCCTTGCCTTCCTTTACGTTGCTTTACCTTGCCTTGCTTAAGTTGCTTTATGTTGCCTTGCTTTACGTTGCCTTACTTTATGTTACCTTGCTTTACGTTGCTTTAAGTTGCCTTGCTTTACGATGCTTTATGTTGCCTTCCTTTACGATGCCTTGATTTACGTTTCCTTGCTTTATGTTGCTTTACCTTGCCTTACGTTTCCTTGCCTTGCTTTACGTTGCTTTAAGTAGCCTTGCTTTACGTTGCCTTGCTGTACGTTGCCTTGCTTTACGTTGCTTTACGTTGCCTTACGTTGCCTTGCTTTAAGTTGCCTTGCTTTACGTTGGTTTACGTTGCCTTGCTTTACGTTGCCTTGCTTTACTTTGGCTTACGTTGCCTTGCTTAACCTTGCCTTGCTTTACATTGCTTTACGTTGCCTTACGTTGCCTTGCTTTACGTTGACTTGCTTTACGTTGCTTTACGTTTCCTTGCTTTACGTTGCCTTGCTTTAGGTTATTTTAAGTTGCCTTGCTTTACCTTGCCTTGCTTTAATTTTCCTTACGTTGACTTGCTTTACTTTGCCTTGCTTTACGTTGCCTTACGTTGCCTTGCTTTACGTTGCCTTCCTTTACGTTGCTTTAGGTTGCCTTGCTTTATGTTGCCTTGCATTACATTGCCTTACGTTGCCTTGCTTTACGTTGCCTTGACTTACGTTGCTTTACGTTGCCTTGCTTTACGTTGCCTTACGTTGCCTTCCTTTACGTTGCCTTGCTTTACTTTGCTTTACGTTGCCTTGCTTTATGTTGCCTTGCTTTACGTTGCTTTACGTTGCCTTGCTTTACGTTGCCTTGCTTTACGTTGCTTTACGTTGCCTTGCTTTACGTTGCCTTGCTTTACGTTGCCTTACTTTACGTTGCCTTGCTTTACGTTGCCTTACGTTGCCTTGCTTTACGTTTCCTTGTTTACGTTGCTTTACGTTGCCTTGCTTTACGTTGTCTTGCTTTATGTTGCTTTACGTTGCCTTGCTTTACGTTGCCTTGCTTTACGTTGCTTTAGGTTGCCTTGCTTTACGTTGCCTTGCTTTACGTTGCTTTAGGTTGCCTTGCTTTACGTTGCCTTACGTTGCCTTGCTTTACGTTGCTATATGTTGCCTTGCTTTACGTTGCTTTACGTTGTCTTGCTTTACGTTGCCTTGCTTTACGTTGCTTTACGTTGCCTTGCTTTACGTTGCCTTGCCTTGCTTTACGTTGCTTTACTATGCCTTGCTTTACGTTGATTTACGTTCCTTCCTTTACATTGCTTTACATTGCCTTACTTTACGTTGACTTGTTTTACGTTGCTTTACGTTGCTTTACGTTGCCTTGCTTTACGTTGCCTTGCTTTACTTAGCTTTACGTTGCCTTACGTTGCCTTGCTTTACATTGCCTTGCTTTACTTTGCTTTACGTTGTCTTGCTTTACGTTGCTTTAAGTTGCCTTGCTTTACGTTGCCTTGCCTTACGTTGCTTTACGTTGCCTTGCTTTACGTTGCCTTGCTTTACGTTGCTTTACGTTGCCTTGCTTTAAGTTGCTTTTCGTTGCCTTACTTTACGTTGCCTTGCTTTACGTTACTTTAAGTTGCCTTGCTTTACGTTGCCTTGCTTTACTTTGCCTTACGTTGCCTTGATTTACGTTGCCTTGCTTTACGTTTTCTTTCTTTACTTTGCCTTGCCTTTCCTTGCTTTACGTTGCCTTGCTTTACATTGCCTTGCCTTGCTTTACGTTGCCTTGCTTTACGTTGCCTTGCCTTGGCTTGCTTTACGTTGCCTTGCTTTTCGTTGCCTTGATTTACCTTGATTTACGTTGCTTTACGATGCCTTGCTTTACGTTGCTTTACGTTGCCTTGCTTTATGTTGCCTTGCCTTGCTTTACGTTGCCTTGCCTTGCCTTGCTTTACGTTGCTTTACGTTGCCTTGCTTTACGTTGCCTTGCTTTACGTTGCTTTACGTTGCCTTGCTTTACGTTGCCTTCCTTTATGTTGCCTTGCCTTGCCTTCCTTTACGTTGCTTTACGTTGCCTTGCTTTACGCTGCTTTACGTTGTCTTGCTTTACGTTGCCTTAAGTTGCATTGATTTACGTTGCTTTACGTTGCCTTGCTTTACGTTGCCTTGCCTTGCCTTGCTTTACGTTGCTTTACGTTGCCTTGCTTTACATTTCTTTATGTTGCCTTGCTTTACTTTGCCTTTCCTTGCCTTGCTTTAGGTTGCTTTACGTTGCCTTGCTTTACGTTGCCTTACCTTACTTTACGTTTCTTTACGTTGCCTCGCTTTACGTTGCTTTACGTTGCCTTGCTTTACGTTGCTTTACGTTCACTTATGTTGCCCTGCCTTGCTCTACGTTGTTTTTGTTGCCTTCCTTTACGTTGCTTTACGTTGCCTTGCTTTACGATGCTTTATTTTGCCTTTATTTACATTGACATGCTTACGTTGTCTTGATTTACGTTGCCTTGCTTTACGTTGCTTTACATTGCCTTGCTTTACGTTGCCTTGCTTTACGTTGCTTTACATTGACTTCCTTTACGTTGCCTTGCTTTACGTTGCTTTACGTTGCCTTACGTTGCCTTGCTTTACGTTGCCTTGCTTTACGTTGCCCTTCCTTGCTTAACCTTGCCTTGCTTTACGTTGCCTTGCATTGCCTTGCTTTTCGTTGCCTTGCTTACCTTGCTTTACGTTGATTTACAATGCCTTGCTTTACGTTGCTTGACGTTGCCTTGCTTTACGTTTCCTTGCCTTACATTGCTTTACGTTGCCTTGCCTTGCTTTACGTTGATTTATGTTGCCTTGCTTTACGTTACCTTACGTTGCCATGCTTTACGTTGCTTTACGTTGTCTTGCTTAACGTTGCCTTGCCTTCCCTTGCTTTATGTTGCTTTACGTTGCCTTGCTTTATGTTGCTTTACGTTGCCTTGCTTTACGTTGCCTTGCCTTGCCTTGCTTTACGTTGTTTTACGTTGCCTTGCTTTACGTTGCCTTGCCTTGCCTTGCTTTACGTTGCTATAAGTTGCCTTGCTTTACGTCGCTTTACGTTGCCTTGCTTTACGTTGCTTTACGTTGCCTTGCTCTACGTTGCCTTGACTTGCCTTGCTTTACGTTGCCTTGCCTTGCTTTATGTTGCTTTACGTTTCCTTGCTTTACGTTGCTTTACATTGCCTTGCTTTACCTTGACTTGCCTTGCCTTCCTTTACGTTGCTTTACCTTGCCTTGCTTACGTTGCTCTTCGTTGCCTTGCTTTACGTTGCCTTACTTTATGTTGCCTTGCTTTACGTTGCTTTACCTTGCCTTGCTTTACGATGCTTTATGTTTCCTTCCTTTACGATGCCTTGCTTTACGTTTCCTTGCTATACGTTGCCTTACGTTGCCTTGCCTTGCTGTACGTTGCTTTAAGTAGCGTTGCTTTACGTTGCCTTGCTATAAGTTGCCTTGCTTTATGTTGCTTTACGTTGCCTTACGTTGCCTTGCTTTAAGTTGCCTTGCTTTACGTTGCTTTACGTTGTCTTGCTTTACGTTGCCTTGCTTTACGTTGCTTTACGTAGTCTTGCTTTATGTTGCCTTGCTTTACATTGCTTTACGTTGCCTTACGTTGCCTTCCTTTACGTTGCCTTGCTTTACGTTGCTTTACGTTTCCTTGCTTTACGTTGCCTTGTTTTACGTTATTTTAAGTTGCCTTGCTTTACCTTGCCTTGCTTTACTTTGCATTACGTTGCCTTGCTTTACGTTTCCTTGCTTTACGTTGCCTTACGTTGCCTTGCTTTACGTTGCCTTGCTTTACGTTGCTTTACGTTGCCTTGCTTTACGTTACCTTTCTTTATGTTGCCTTACGTTGCCTTGCTTTACGTTGCTTTACGTTGCCTTGCTTTACGTTGCCTTACGTTGCCTTACTTTACGTTGCCTTGCTTTACGATGCTTTACGTTGCCTTGCTTTAAGTTTCCTTGCTTTACGTTGCCTTACGTTGCCTTGCTTTACGTTGCCTTGCTTTACGTTGCTTTACGTTGCCTTGCTTTACGTTGCATTTCTTTACGTTGCCTTACGTTGCCTTGCTTTACGTTGCTTTACGTTGCCTTACTTTACGTTGCCTTGCTTTACGTTGCCTTACGTTGCCTTGCTTTACGTTTCCTTGCTTTACGTTGCTTTACGTTGCCTTGATTTACGTTGCCTTGCTGTACGTTGCTTTACGTTGCCTTCCTTTATGTTGCCTTGCTTTACGTTGCTTTACGTTGTCTTGCTTTACCTTCCCTTACTTTATGTTTCTTTACGTTGCCTTACTTTACGTTGCCTTGCTTTATGTTGCCTTACTTTACGTTGCTTTACGTTGCCTTGCCTTGCCTTACTTTACGTTCCTTTACGTTGCCTTGCTTTACGTTTCCTTGCTTTACGTTGCCTTGCTTTACATTGCCTTGCTTTACATTGCTTTACGTTGCCTTACGTTGCCTTGCTTTAAGTTGCCTTGCTTTACGTTGCTTTACGTTGTCTTGCTTTACGTTCCTTTATGTTGCCTTGCTTTAAGTTGCTTTACGTTGCCTTGCTTTACGTTTCTTTACGTTGCCTTGCTTTACGTTGCCTTGCCTTGCCTTGCTTTACGTTGCTTTTCGTTGCCTTGCTTTACGTTGCTTTATGTTGCCTTGCTTTACGTTGCCTTGCCTTTCCTTGCTTTAAGTTGCTGTACGTTGCCTTGCCTTACGTTGATTTACGTTGCCTTGCTTTACCTTGTCTTACTTTAGGTTGCCTTGCTTTACGTTGCTTTACGTTGCCTTGCTTTACGTTGCTTTACGTTGCCTTACTTTACGTTGCCTTACGTAGCCTTGCCTTGCTTTACGTTGCTTTACGTTGCCTTGCTTTACGTTGCTTTATGTTGCCTTGCTTTACATTGCCTTGCTTTAAGTTGCCTTGCTTTACATTGCCTTGCTTTACATTGCATTAAGTTGCCTTACCTTTCCTTCCTTTACGTCGCCTTGCTTTACGTTGCTTTACGTTGCCTTGCTTTACGTTGCCTTGCTTTATTTTGGCTTACGTTACCTTGCTTTACGTTGCCTTGCTTTTCTTTGGCTTGCCTTGCCTTGCTTTACGTTGCCTTGCTTTACGTTGCCTTCCCTTGCTTTACGTTGCCTTGCTTTACGTTGCTTTACGTTGCCTTACGTTGCCTTGCTTTACGTTGCCTTGCTTTACGTTGCTTTACGTTGCCTTGCTTTACGTTGCCTTGCTTTACTTTGCCTTACGTTGCCTTGCTTTACTTTGCCTTGCCTTGCCTTGCTTTACGTTGCCTTGCTTTACGTTGCCTTGACTTGCTTTACGTTGCCTTGCTTTACGTTGCCTTGCCTTGGCTTGCGTTACGTTGCCTTGCTTTTCGTTGCCTTGTTTTACCTTGCTTTACGTTGCTTTACGATGCCTTGCTTTACGTTGCTTTACGTTGCCTTGCTTTACGTTGCCTTGCCTTGCTTGCTTTACGTTGCCTTGCCTTGCCTTGCTTTATGCTGCCTTTCCTTGTCTTGCTTTACGTTGTTTTATGTTGCCTTGCTTTACGTTGATTTACGTTGCCTTCCTTTAGGTTGCTTTACGTTACCTTGCTTTACGTTGCCTTGCCTTGCCTTGCTTTACGTTGCTTTACGTTGCCTTGCTTTACGTTGCGTTTCCTTGCTTTACGTTGCCTTGCCTTGCTTTACGTTGCTTTACGTTGCCTTGCTTTACGTTGCTTTACGTTGCCTTACTTTACGTTGCCTTGTTTTACGTTGCTATACGTTACTTAATTTGCCTTGCTTTACGTTGCCTTGCTTTACTTAGCTTTACGTTGCCTTACGTTGCCTTGCTTTACATTGCCTTGCTTTACTTTGCTTTACGTTGCCTTGCTTTACGTTGCTTTACGTTGCCTTGCTCTACGTTGCCTTGACTTGCCTTGCTTTACGTTGCCTTGCCTTGCTTTATGTTGCTTTACGTTTCCTTGCTTTACGTTGCTTTACATTGCCTTGCTTTACCTTGACTTGCCTTGCCTTCCTTTACGTTGCTTTACCTTGCCTTGCTTACGTTGCTCTTCGTTGCCTTGCTTTACGTTGCCTTACTTTATGTTGCCTTGCTTTACGTTGCTTTAAGTTGCCTTGCTTTACGATGCTTTATGTTTCCTTCCTTTACGATGCCTTGCTTTACGTTTCCTTGCTATACGTTGCCTTACGTTGCCTTGCCTTGCTGTACGTTGCTTTAAGTAGCGTTGCTTTACGTTGCCTTGCTATAAGTTGCCTTGCTTTATGTTGCTTTACGTTGCCTTACGTTGCCTTGCTTTAAGTTGCCTTGCTTTACGTTGCTTTACGTTGTCTTGCTTTACGTTGCCTTGCTTTACGTTGCTTTACGTAGTCTTGCTTTATGTTGCCTTGCTTTACATTGCTTTACGTTGCCTTACGTTGCCTTCCTTTACGTTGCCTTGCTTTACGTTGCTTTACGTTTCCTTGCTTTACGTTGCCTTGTTTTACGTTATTTTAAGTTGCCTTGCTTTACCTTGCCTTGCTTTACTTTGCATTACGTTGCCTTGCTTTACGTTTCCTTGCTTTACGTTGCCTTACGTTGCCTTGCTTTACGTTGCCTTGCTTTACGTTGCTTTACGTTTCCTTGCTTTACGTTGCCTTGTTTTACGTTATTTTAAGTTGCCTTGCTTTACCTTGCCTTGCTTTACTTTGCATTACGTTGCCTTGCTTTACGTTTCCTTGCTTTACGTTGCCTTACGTTGCCTTGCTTTACGTTGCCTTGCTTTACGTTGCTTTACGTTGCCTTGCTTTACGTTGCATTTCTTTACGTTGCCTTACGTTGCCTTGCTTTACGTTGCTTTACGTTGCCTTACTTTACGTTGCCTTGCTTTACGTTGCCTTACGTTGCCTTGCTTTACGTTTCCTTGCTTTACGTTGCTTTACGTTGCCTTGATTTACGTTGCCTTGCTTTACGTTGCTTTACGTTGCCTTCCTTTATGTTGCCTTGCTTTACGTTGCTTTACGTTGTCTTGCTTTACCTTCCCTTACTTTATGTTTCTTTACGTTGCCTTACTTTACGTTGCCTTGCTTTATGTTGCCTTACTTTACGTTGCTTTACGTTGCCTTGCCTTGCCTTACTTTACGTTCCTTTACGTTGCCTTGCTTTACGTTGCTTTTCGTTGCCTTGCTTTACGTTGCTTTATGTTGCCTTGCTTTACGTTGCCTTGCCTTTCCTTGCTTTAAGTTGCTGTACGTTGCCTTGCCTTACGTTGATTTACGTTGCCTTGCTTTACCTTGTCTTACTTTAGGTTGCCTTGCTTTACGTTGCTTTACGTTGCCTTGCTTTACGTTGCTTTACGTTGCCTTACTTTACGTTGCCTTACGTAGCCTTGCCTTGCTTTACGTTGCTTTACGTTGCCTTGCTTTACGTTGCTTTATGTTGCCTTGCTTTACATTGCCTTGCTTTAAGTTGCCTTGCTTTACATTGCCTTGCTTTACATTGCATTAAGTTGCCTTACCTTTCCTTCCTTTACGTCGCCTTGCTTTACGTTGCTTTACGTTGCCTTGCTTTACGTTGCCTTGCTTTATTTTGGCTTACGTTACCTTGCTTTACGTTGCCTTGCTTTTCTTTGGCTTGCCTTGCCTTGCTTTACGTTGCCTTGCTTTACGTTGCCTTCCCTTGCTTTACGTTGCCTTGCTTTACGTTGCTTTACGTTGCCTTACGTTGCCTTGCTTTACGTTGCCTTGCTTTACGTTGCTTTACGTTGCCTTGCTTTACGTTGCCTTGCTTTACTTTGCCTTACGTTCCCTTGCTTTACGTTGCCTTGCTTTACTTTGCCTTGCCTTGCCTTGCTTTACGTTGCCTTGCTTTACGTTGCCTTGACTTGCTTTACGTTGCCTTGCTTTACGTTGCCTTGCCTTGGCTTGCGTTACGTTGCCTTGCTTTTCGTTGCCTTGTTTTACCTTGCTTTACGTTGCTTTACGATGCCTTGCTTTACGTTGCTTTACGTTGCCTTGCTTTACGTTGCCTTGCCTTGCTTGCTTTACGTTGCCTTGCCTTGCCTTGCTTTATGCTGCCTTTCCTTGTCTTGCTTTACGTTGTTTTATGTTGCCTTGCTTTACGTTGATTTACGTTGCCTTCCTTTATGTTGCTTTACGTTACCTTGCTTTACGTTGCCTTGCCTTGCCTTGCTTTACGTTGCTTTACGTTGCCTTGCTTTACGTTGCGTTTCCTTGCTTTACGTTGCCTTGCCTTGCTTTACGTTGCTTTACGTTGCCTTGCTTTATGTTGCTTTACGTTGCCTTACTTTACGTTGCCTTGTTTTACGTTGCTATACGTTACTTAATTTGCCTTGCTTTACGTTGCCTTGCTTTACTTAGCTTTACGTTGCCTTACGTTGCCTTGCTTTACATTGCCTTGCTTTACTTTGCTTTACGTTGCCTTGCTTTACGTTGCTTTACGTTGCCTTGCTTTACGATGATTTACGTTGCCTTCCTTTACATAGCTTTACGTTGCCTTACTTTACGTTGCCTTGTTTTACGTTGCTATACGTTACTTAATTTGCCTTGCTTTACGTTGCCTTGCTTTACTTAGCTTTACGTTGCCTTACGTTGCCTTGCTTTACATTGCCTTTCTTTACTTTGCTTTACGTTGCCTTGCTTTACGTTGCTTTACGTTGCCTTGCATTACGTTGCCTTGCTTTACGTTGCTTTACGTTGTCTTGCTTTACGTTGCCTTGCTTTACGTTGCCTTGCTTTATGTTGCTTTACGTTGCCTTACTTTAAGTTGCCTTGCTTTACCTTGCTTTACGTTGCTTTACGATGCCTTGCTTTACGTTGCTTTACGTTGCCTTGATTTACGATGCCTTCCTTTCCGTGCCTTGCCTTGCCTTGCTTTACGTTGCCTTGCCTTGCTTTACGTTGCCTTGCCATGCCTTGCTTTACGTTCTTTTACATTGCCTTGCTTTATGTTGCTTTACGTTTCCTTGCTTTACGTTGCCTTGCTTTACGTTGCTTTACGTTGCCTTGCTTTACGTTGCCTTGCTTTACTTTGCTTTATGTTGCCTTGCTTTATGTTGCCTTTCTTTACGTTGCATTACGTTGTCTTGCTTTACGTTGCCTTAATTTATGTTGCTTTACGTTGCCTTACTTTAATTGCCTTGCTTTACATTGCCTTACTTTACTTTGCTTTACGTTGCCTTGCCTTGCCTTACTTTACGTTGCTTTACGTTGCCTTGATTTACGTTACTTGCTTTACGTTGCCTTGCTTTACCTTGCTTTACGTTGCCTTACGTTGTGTTGCTTTACGTTGCCTTGCTTTACGTTGCTTTACGTTGCCTTGCTTTAACTTACCTTGCCTTGCCTTGATTTACTTTGCTTTACGTTGCCTTGCTTTACGTTGCTTTATGTTGCCTTCCTTTACGTTGCCTTGCCTTTCCTTGCTTTAAGTTGCTATACGTTGCCTTGCCTTACGTTGATTTATGTTGCCTTGCTTTACCTTGCCTTACTTTAGGTTGCCTTGCTTTACGTTGTTTTACGTTGCCTTGCTTTACGTTGCCTTACTTTACGTTGCCTTTCGTTGCCTTGCCTTGCTATACGTTGCTTTACGTTTCCTTGCTTTACGTTGCTTTACGTTGCCTTGCTTTAGGTTGCCTTGCTTTAAGTTGCCTTGCTTTACGTTGCCTTGATTTACATTGCTATACGTTGCCTTACGTTGCCTTGCTTAAAGTTTCCTTGCTTTACGTTGCTTTACGTTGCCTTGCTTTACGTTGCCTTGCTTCACGTTGCTTTACGTCGCCTTGCTTTACGTTGATTTACGTTGCCTTGCTTTACGTTGCCTTCCCTTGCTTTGCTTTCCGTTGCTTTACGTTGCCTTGTTTTATGTTGCTTTACGTTGCCTTGCTTTACGTTGCCTTGCCTTGCCTTGCTTAACGTTGCTTTACGTTGCCTTGCTTTACGTTGCCTTGCCTTGCCTTGCTTTACGTTGCTTTACGTTGCCTTGCTTTACGTTGCTTTACGTTGCCTTGCTTTACGTTACTTTGCCTTGCCTTGCATTACGTTACCTTGCCTTGCCTTGCATTAAGTTGCTTTACGTTACCTTGCTTTACGTTGCTTTACGTTGTCTTGCTTTACGTTGCCTTGCCTTGATTTACGTTGCTTTACGTTGCCTTGCTTTACGTTGCTTTACGTTGCCATTGTTTTACGTACCTTACCTTGCCTTGCTTTAAGTTGCTTTTCGTTGCCTTGCTTTACGTTGCTTTATGTTGCCTTGCTTTACGTTGCCTTGCCTAGCCTTGCTTTACGTTAATTTACGTTGCCTCGCTTTACGTTGCTTTACGTTGCCATCCTTTACGTTGCCTTGCTTTACTTTGCCTTGCCTTTCCTTGCTTTAAGTTGCTGTACGTTGCCTTGCCTTACGTTGCTTTACGTTGCCTTGCTTTACCTTGCCTTACTTTAGGTTGCCTTGCTTTACGTTGCTTTAAGTTGCCTTGCTTTACATTCCTTTACGTTCCCTTACATTGCCTTGCTTTACTTTGCCTTACGTTGCCTTGCTTTACGTTGCCTTGCTTTACGTTTCCTTACTTTACGTTGCCTTGCTTTACGTTACATTAAGTTGCCTTGCTTTACGTTGCCTTGCTTTACTTTGCCTTGCTTTACTTTGCCTTACGTTCCCTTGCTTTATGTTGCCTTGCTTTACTTTGCCTTGCCTTGCCTTGCTTTACGTTGCCTTGCTTTACGTTGCCTTGACTTGCTTTACGTTGCCTTGCTTTACGTTGCCTTCCCTTGCTTTACGTTGCCTTGCTTTACGTTGCTTTACGTTGCCTTACGTTGCCTTGCTTTACGTTGCCTTGCTTTACGTTGCTTTACGTTGCCTTGCTTTACGTTGCCTTGCTTTACTTTGCCTTACGTTCCCTTGCTTTACGTTGCCTTGCTTTACTTTGCCTTGCCTTGCCTTGCTTTACGTTGCCTTGCTTTACGTTGCCTTGACTTGCTTTACGTTGCCTTGCTTTACGTTGCCTTGCCTTGGCTTGCGTTACGTTGCCTTGCTTTTCGTTGCCTTGTTTTACCTTGCTTTACGTTGCTTTACGATGCCTTGCTTTACGTTGCTTTACGTTGCCTTGCTTTACGTTGCCTTGCCTTGCTTGCTTTACGTTGCCTTGCCTTGCCTTGCTTTATGCTGCCTTTCCTTGTCTTGCTTTACGTTGTTTTATGTTGCCTTGCTTTACGTTGATTTACGTTGCCTTCCTTTATGTTGCTTTACGTTACCTTGCTTTACGTTGCCTTGCCTTGCCTTGCTTTACGTTGCTTTACGTTGCCTTGCTTTACGTTGCGTTTCCTTGCTTTACGTTGCCTTGCCTTGCTTTACGTTGCTTTACGTTGCCTTGCTTTATGTTGCTTTACGTTGCCTTACTTTACGTTGCCTTGTTTTACGTTGCTATACGTTACTTAATTTGCCTTGCTTTACGTTGCCTTGCTTTACTTAGCTTTACGTTGCCTTACGTTGCCTTGCTTTACATTGCCTTGCTTTACTTTGCTTTACGTTGCCTTGCTTTACGTTGCTTTACGTTGCCTTGCTTTACGATGATTTACGTTGCCTTCCTTTACATAGCTTTACGTTGCCTTACTTTACGTTGCCTTGTTTTACGTTGCTATACGTTACTTAATTTGCCTTGCTTTACGTTGCCTTGCTTTACTTAGCTTTACGTTGCCTTACGTTGCCTTGCTTTACATTGCCTTTCTTTACTTTGCTTTACGTTGCCTTGCTTTACGTTGCTTTACGTTGCCTTGCATTACGTTGCCTTGCTTTACGTTGCTTTACGTTGTCTTGCTTTACGTTGCCTTGCTTTACGTTGCCTTGCTTTATGTTGCTTTACGTTGCCTTACTTTAAGTTGCCTTGCTTTACCTTGCTTTACGTTGCTTTACGATGCCTTGCTTTACGTTGCTTTACGTTGCCTTGATTTACGATGCCTTCCTTTCCGTGCCTTGCCTTGCATTGCTTTACGTTGCCTTGCCTTGCTTTACGTTGCCTTGCCTTGCCTTGCTTTACGTTCTTTTACGTTGCCTTGCTTTATGTTGCTTTACGTTTCCTTGCTTTACGTTGCCTTGCTTTACGTTGCTTTACGTTGCCTTGCTTTACGTTGCCTTGCTTTACTTTGCTTTATGTTGCCTTGCTTTATGTTGCCTTTCTTTACGTTGCATTACGTTGTCTTGCTTTACGTTGCCTTAATTTATGTTGCTTTACGTTGCCTTACTTTAATTGCCTTGCTTTACATTGCCTTACTTTACTTTGCTTTACGTTGCCTTGCCTTGCCTTACTTTACGTTGCTTTACGTTGCCTTGCTTTACGTTACTTGCTTTACGTTGCCTTGCTTTACCTTGCTTTACGTTGCCTTACGTTGCGTTGCTTTACGTTGCCTTGCTTTACGTTGCTTTACGTTGCCTTGCTTTAACTTACCTTGCCTTGCCTTGATTTACTTTGCTTTACGTTGCCTTGCTTTACGTTGCTTTATGTTGCCTTCCTTTACGTTGCCTTGCCTTTCCTTGCTTTAAGTTGCTATACGTTGCCTTGCCTTACGTTGATTTATGTTGCCTTGCTTTACCTTGCCTTACTTTAGGTTGCCTTGCTTTACGTTGTTTTACGTTGCCTTGCTTTACGTTGCCTTACTTTACGTTGCCTTTCGTTGCCTTGCCTTGCTATACGTTGCTTTACGTTGCCTTGCTTTACGTTGCTTTACGTTGCCTTGCTTTAGGTTGCCTTGCTTTAAGTTGCCTTGCTTTACGTTGCCTTGATTTACATTGCTATACGTTGCCTTACGTTGCCTTGCATAAAGTTTCCTTGCTTTACGTTGCTTTACGTTGCCTTGCTTTACGTTGCCTTGCTTCACGTTGCTTTACGTCGCCTTGCTTTACGTTGATTTACGTTGCCTTGCTTTACGTTGCCTTCCCTTGCTTTGCTTTCCGTTGCTTTACGTTGCCTTGTTTTATGTTGCTTTACGTTGCCTTGCTTTACGTTGCCTTGCCTTGCCTTGCTTAACGTTGCTTTACGTTGCCTTGCTTTACGTTGCCTTGCCTTGCCTTGCTTTACGTTGCTTTACGTTGCCTTGCTTTACGTTGCTTTACGTTGCCTTGCTTTACGTTACTTTGCCTTGCCTTGCATTACGTTACCTTGCCTTGCCTTGCATTAAGTTGCTTTACGTTACCTTGCTTTACGTTGTCTTGCTTTACGTTGCCTTGCCTTGATTTACGTTGCTTTACGTTGCCTTGCTTTACGTTGCTTTACGTTGCCATTGTTTTACGTACCTTACCTTGCCTTGCTTTAAGTTGCTTTTCGTTGCCTTGCTTTACGTTGCTTTATGTTGCCTTGCTTTACGTTGCCTTGCCTAGCCTTGCTTTACGTTAATTTACGTTGCCTCGCTTTACGTTGCTTTACGTTGCCATCCTTTACGTTGCCTTGCTTTACTTTGCCTTGCCTTTCCTTGCTTTAAGTTGCTGTACGTTGCCTTGCCTTACGTTGCTTTACGTTGCCTTGCTTTACCTTGCCTTACTTTAGGTTGCCTTGCTTTACGTTGCTTTAAGTTGCCTTGCTTTACATTCCTTTACGTTCCCTTACATTGCCTTGCTTTACTTTGCCTTACGTTGCCTTGCTTTACGTTGCCTTGCTTTACGTTTCCTTACTTTACGTTGCCTTGCTTTACGTTACTTTAAGTTGCCTTGCTTTACGTTGCCTTGTTTTACTTTGCCTTATGTTGCCTTGCTTTTCGTTGCCTTGATTTAGCTTGCTTTACGTTGCTTTACGATGCCTTGCTTTACGTTGCTTTACGTTGCCTTGCTTTACGTTGCCTTGCCTTGCCTTGCTTTACGTTGCCTTGCCTTGCCTTGCTTTACGTTGCTTTAGGTTGCCTTGCTTTACGTTGATTTACGTTGCCTTGCTTTACGTTGCCTTGCTTTATGTTGTCTTGCCTTGCCTTGCTTTACGTTGATTTACGTTGCCTTGCTTTACGTTGCTTTACGTTGTCTTGCTTTACGTTGCCTTACTTTGCATTGATTTACGTTGCTTTACGTTGCCTTGCTTTACGTTGCCTTGCCTTGCCTTGCTTTACGTTGCTTTACATTGCCTTGCTTTACGTTGCTTTACGTTGTCTTGCTTTACGTTGCCTTACTTTGCATTGATTTACGTTGCTTTACGTTGCCTTGCCTTGCCTTGCTTTACGTTGCTTTACGTTGCCTTGCTTTACGTTGCTTTACGTTGCCTTGCTTTACGTTGCCTTGCCTTGCCTTGCTTTACGTTGCTTTAAGTTGCCTTGCTTTACGTCGCTTTACGTTGCCTTGATTTGCGTTGCTTTACGTTGCCTTGCTCTACGTTGCCTTGACTTGCCTTGCTTTACGTTGCCTTGCCTTGCCTTGCTTTATGTTTCTTTACGTTGCCTTGCTTTACGTTGCTTTACATTGCCTTGCTTTACGTTGCCTTGCCTTGCCTTCCTTTACGTTGCTTTACCTTGCCTTGCTTACGTTGCTTTAACTTGCCTTGCTTTACGTTGCCTTTCTTTATGTTGCCTTGCGTTACGTTGCTTTAAGTTGCCTTGCTTTACGATGCTTTATGTTGCCTTCCTTTACGATACCTTGGTTTACGTTTCCTTGCTTTATGTTGCTTTACGTTGCCTTACGTTGCCTTGCCTTGCTTTACGTTGCTTTAAGTAGCCTTGCTTTACGTTGCCTTGATATACGTTGCCTTACGTTGCCTTGCTTTAAGTTGCCTTGCTTTACGTTGCTTTACGTTGCCTTGCTTTACGTTGCCTTGCTTTACGTTGCTTTACGTTGCCTTGCTTTATGTTACCTTACTTTACACTGCTTTACGTTGCCTTACGTTGCCTTCCTTTACGTTGCCTTGCTTTACGTTGCTTTACGTTTCCTTTCTTTACGTTGCCTTGCTTTACGTTATTTTAAGTTGCCTTGCTTTACCTTGCCTTGCTTTACTTTGCCTTACGTTGCCATGCTTTATGTTTTCCTTGCTTTACGTTGCCTTACGTTGCCTTGCTTTACGTTGCCTTGCTTTACGTTGCCTTTCTTAACGTTGCCTTACGTTGCCTTGCTTTACGTTGCTTTACGTTGCCTTGCTTTACGTTGCGTTACGTTGCCTTACTTTACGTTGCCTTGCTTTACGTTGCTTTACGTTGCCTTGCTTTACGTTGCCTTACGTTGCCTTGCTTTACGTTGCCTTGCTTTACTTTGCTTTACGTTGCCTTGCTTTATGTTGCCTTGCTTTACATTGCCTTGCTTTACGTTGCTTTACGTTGCCTTGCTTTACGTTGCCTTACGTTGCCTTGCTTTACGTTTCCTTGCTTTACGTTGCTTTACGTTGCCTTGCTTTACGTTGTCTTGCTTTACGTTATTTTAAGTTGCCTTGCTTTACCTTGCCTTGCTTTACTTTGCCTTACGTTGCCATGCTTTATGTTTTCCTTGCTTTACGTTGCCTTACGTTGCCTTGCTTTACGTTGCCTTGCTTTACGTTGCTTTACGTTTCCTTTCTTTACGTTGCCTTGCTTTACGTTATTTTAAGTTGCCTTGCTTTACCTTGCCTTGCTTTACTTTGCCTTACGTTGCCATGCTTTATGTTTTCCTTGCTTTACGTTGCCTTACGTTGCCTTGCTTTACGTTGCCTTGCTTTACGTTGCCTTTCTTAACGTTGCCTTACGTTGCCTTGCTTTACGTTGCTTTACGTTGCCTTGCTTTACGTTGCATTACGTTGCCTTACTTTACGTTGCCTTGCTTTACATTGCTTTACGTTTCCTTGCTTTACGTTGCCTTACGTTGCCTTGCTTTACGTTGCCTTGCTTTACTTTGCTTTACGTTGCCTTGCTTTATGTTGCCTTGCTTTACGTTGCTTTACGTTGCCTTGCTTTACGTTGTCTTCCTTTACGTTGCTTTACGTTGCCTTGCTTTACGTTGCCTTGCTTTACATTGCCTTGCTTTACGTTGCTTTACGTTGCCTTGCTTTACGTTGCCTTACGTTGCCTTGCTTTACGTTTCCTTGCTTTACGTTGCTTTACGTTGCCTTGCTTTACGTTTCCTTGCTTTACGTTGCTTTACGTTGCCTTGCTTTACGTTGCCTTGCTTTACGTTGCTTTACGTTGTCTTGCTTTACGTTGCCTTACTTTGCATTGATTTACGTTGCTTTACGTTGCCTTGCTTTACGTTGCCTTGCCTTGCCTTGCTTTACGTTGCCTTACATTGCCTTGCTTTACGTTGCTTTACGTAGTCTTGCTTTACGTTGCCTTACTTTGCATTGATTTACGTTGCTTTACGTTGCCTTGCCTTGCTTTACGTTGCTTTACGTTGCCTTGCTTTACGTTGCTTTACGTTGCCTTGCTTTACGTTGCCTTGCCTTGCCTTGCTTTACGTTGCTTTAAGTTGCCTTGCTTTACGTCGCTTTACGTTGCCTTGATTTGCGTTGCTTTACGTTGCCTTGCTCTACGTTGCCTTGACTTGCCTTGCTTTACGTTGCCTTGCCTTGCCTTGCTTTATGTTGCTTTACGTTGCCTTGCTTTACGTTGCTTTACATTGCCTTGCTTTACGTTACCTTGCCTTGCCTTCCTTTACGTTGCTTTACCTTGCCTTGCTTACGTTGCTTTAACTTGCCTTGCTTTACGTTGCCTTTCTTTATGTTGCCTTGCGTTACGTTGCTTTAAGTTGCCTTGCTTTACGATGCTTTATGTTGCCTTCCTTTACGATACCTTGGTTTACGTTTCCTTGCTTTATGTTGCTTTACGTTGCCTTACGTTGCCTTGCCTTGCTTTACGTTGCTTTAAGTAGCCTTGCTTTACGTTGCCTTGATATACGTTGCCTTACGTTGCCTTGCTTTAAGTTGCCTTGCTTTACGTTGCTTTACGTTGCCTTGCTTTACGTTGCCTTGCTTTACGTTGCTTTACGTTGCCTTGCTTTATGTTACCTTACTTTACACTGCTTTACGTTGCCTTACGTTGCCTTCCTTTACGTTGCCTTGCTTTACGTTGCTTTACGTTTCCTTTCTTTACGTTGCCTTGCTTTACGTTATTTTAAGTTGCCTTGCTTTACCTTGCCTTGCTTTACTTTGCCTTACGTTGCCATGCTTTATGTTTTCCTTGCTTTACGTTGCCTTACGTTGCCTTGCTTTACGTTGCCTTGCTTTACGTTGCCTTTCTTAACGTTGCCTTACGTTGCCTTGCTTTAGGTTGCTTTACGTTGCCTTGCTTTACGTTGCGTTACGTTGCCTTACTTTACGTTGCCTTGCTTTACGTTGCTTTACGTTGCCTTGCTTTACGTTGCCTTACGTTGCCTTGCTTTACGTTGCCTTGCTTTACTTTGCTTTACGTTGCCTTGCTTTATGTTGCCTTGCTTTACGTTGCTTTACGTTGCCTTGCTTTACGTTGTCTTGCTTTACGTTGCTTTACGTTGCCTTGCTTTACGTTGCCTTGCTTTACATTGCCTTGCTTTACGTTGCTTTACGTTGCCTTGCTTTACGTTGCCTTACGTTGCCTTGCTTTACGTTTCCTTGCTTTACGTTGCTTTACGTTGCCTTGCTTTACGTTGCCTTGCTTTACGTTATTTTAAGTTGCCTTGCTTTACCTTGCCTTGCTTTACTTTGCCTTACGTTGCCATGCTTTATGTTTTCCTTGCTTAACGTTGCCTTACGTTGCCTTGCTTTACGTTGCCTTGCTTTACGTTGCTTTACGTTTCCTTTCTTTACGTTGCCTTGCTTTACGTTATTTTAAGTTGCCTTGCTTTACCTTGCCTTGCTTTACTTTGCCTTACGTTGCCATGCTTTATGTTTTCCTTGCTTTACGTTGCCTTACGTTGCCTTGCTTTACGTTGCCTTGCTTTACGTTGCCTTTCTTAACGTTGCCTTACGTTGCCTTGCTTTACGTTGCTTTACGTTGCCTTGCTTTACGTTGCATTACGTTGCTTTACTTTACGTTGCCTTGCTTTACATTGCTTTACGTTGCCTTGCTTTACGTTGCCTTACGTTGCCTTGCTTTACGTTGCCTTGCTTTACTTTGCTTTACGTTGCCTTGCTTTATGTTGCCTTGCTTTACGTTGCTTTACGTTGCCTTGCTTTACGTTGTCTTGCTTTACGTTGCTTTACGTTGCCTTGCTTTACGTTGCCTTGCTTTACATTGCCTTGCTTTACGTTGCTTTACGTTGCCTTGCTTTACGTTGCCTTACGTTGCCTTGCTTTACGTTTCCTTGCTTTACGTTGCTTTACGTTGCCTTGCTTTACGTTGCCTTGCTTTACGTTGCTTTACGTTGCCTTGCTTTATGTTGCCTTGCTTTATGTTCCTTACGTTGTCTTGCTTTACGTTGCCTTACTTTTCGTTGCTTTACGTTGCCTTGCCTTGCCTTACTTTACGTTCCTTTACGTTGCCTTGCTTTATGTTTCCTTGCTTTACATTGCTTTACGTTGCCTTACATTGCCTTGCCTTGCTTGCTTTACGTTGCCTTGCCTTGCCTTGCTTTACATTGCTTTACGGTGCCTTACTTTACGTTGCCTTGCTATACGTTGCTTTACGTTGCCGTGCTTTACTTTGCCTTGCTTTACATTGCTTTACGTTGCCTTGCTTTACGTTGCCTTCCTTTATGCTGCCTTTCCTTGCCTTGCTTTACGTTGTTTTATGTTGCCTTGCTTTACGTTGATTTACGTTGCCTTGCTTTACGTTGCTTTACGTTGTCTTGCTTTTCATTGCCTTATGTTGCCTTGCTTTACGTTGCCTTGCTTTACGTTGCTTTACGTTGCCATGCTTTACGTTGCCTTTCTTTACGTTGCCTTACGTTGCCTTGCTTTACTTTGCTTTACGTTGCCTTGCTTTATGTTGCCTTGCTTTACGTTGCTTTACGTTGCCTTGCTTTACGTTGTCTTGCTTTACGTTGCTTTACGTTGCCTTGCTTTACGTTGCCTTGCTTTACGTTGCTTTACGTTGCCTTACTTTACGTTGCCTTGCTTTACGTTGCCTTACGTTGCCTTGCTTTACGTTTCCTTGCTTTACGTTGCTTTACGTTGCCTTGCTTTACGTTGCTTTAGGTTGCCTTGCTTTATGTTGCCTTGCTTTATGTTCCTTACGTTGTCTTGCTTTACGTTGCCTTACAATATGTTGCTTTACGTTGCCTTACTTTACATTGCCTTCCTTTTCGTTGCCTTACTTTTTGTTGCTTTACGTTGCATTGCCTTGCCTTACTTTACGTTCCTTTACGTTGCCTTGCCTTACGTTACCTTGCTTTACGTTGCCTTGCTTTACATTGCCTTGCTTTACATTGCTTTACGTTGCCTTACATTGCCTTGCTTTAAGTTGCCTTGCTTTACGTTGCTTTATGTTGCATTGCTTTAAGTTGCTTTACGTTGCTTGCTTTACGTTGCTTTACGTTGTCTTGCATTACGTTGCCTTGCCTTGCCTTGATTTACGTTGCTTTTCGTTGCCTTGCTTTACGTTGCTTTATGTTGCCTTACGTTGCCTTGCCTTTCTTTGCTTTAAGTTGCTGTACGTTGCCTTGCCTTACGTTGATTTACGTTGCCTTGCTTTACCTTGCCTTACTTTAGGTTGCCTTGCTTTACGTTGCTTTACGTTGCCTTGCTTTACTTTGCTTTACGTTGCCTTACGTTGCCTTGCCTTGCTTTACTTTGCTTTACGTTGCCATGCTTTACGTTGCTTTACGTTGCCTTACGTTGCCTTGCTTTACGTTGCCTTTCTTTACGTTGCCTTGCTTTACTTTGGCTTACGTTGCCTTCCTTTACGTTGCCTTGCTTTACGTTGCCTTGCCTTGCTTTACGTTGCCTTGCTTTATGTTGCCTTGCCTTGGGTTGCTTTACGTTGCCTTCCTTTTCGTTGTCTTGATTTACCTTGCTTTACGTTGCTTTACGATGCCTTGCTTTACGTTGCTTTACGTTGCCTTGCTTTACGTTCCCTTGCCTTGCTTGCTTTACGTTGCCTTGCCTTGCCTTGCTTTACATTGCTTTACGTTGCCTTGCTTTACGTTGCCTTGCTATACGTTGCTTTACGTTGCCTTGCTTTACGTTGCCTTGCTTTACGTTGCTTTACGTTGCCTTGTTTACGTTGCCTTCCTTTATGCTGCCTTTCCTTGCCTTGATTTACGTTGTTTTATGTTGCCTTGCTTTACGTTGATTTACGTTGTCTTGCTTAACGTTGCCTTATGTTGCATTGATTTACGTTGCTTTACGTTGCCTTGCTTTACGTTGCCTTGCCTTGCCTTGCTTTACGTTGCTTTACGTTGCCTTGCTTTACGTTGCTTTACGTTGCCTTGCTTTACGTTGCTTTACATTGCCTTGCCTTGCTTTAAGTTGCTTTACTTTGCCTTGCTTTACGTTGATTTACTTTGCCATCCTTTACATTGCTTTACGTTGCCTTACTTTACGTTGCCTTGTTTTACGTTGTTTTACGTTGCTTTACGTTGCCTTGCTTTACGTTGCCTTGCTTTACTTAGCTTTACGTTGCCTTACGTTGCCTTGCTTTACATTGACTTGCTTTACTTTGCTTTACGTTGCCTTGCTTTACGTTGCTTTACGTTGCCTTGCTTTACGTTGCCTTGCTTTATGTTGCTTTACGTTGTCTTGCTTTACGTTGCCTTGCTTTACGTTGCCTTGCTTTATGTTGCTTTACGTTACCTTACTTTAAGTTGCCTTGCTTTACCTTGCTTTACGTTGCTTTACGATGCCTTGCTTTACGTTGCTTTACGTTGCCTTGATTTACGATGCCTTCCTTACCGTGCCTTGCCTTGCCTTGCTTTACGTTGCCTTGCATTGCTTTACGTTGCCTTGCCTTGCATTGCTTTACATTTTTTTACGTTGCCTTCCTTTATGTTGTTTTACGTTGCCTTGCTTTACGTTGACTTGCTTTACGTTGCCTTGCCTTGCCTTGCTTTACGTTATTTTACTTTGCCTTGCTTTACATTGCCTTGCCTTGCCTGGCTTTACTTTGCTTTACGTTGCCTTGCTTTACGTTGCCTTGCATTACGTTACTTTAAGTTGCCTTGCTTTACCTTCATTGCTTTAATTTGCCTTACGTTGCCTTGCTTTACGTTGCCTTGCTTTACGTTGCTTTACGTTGCCTTGCTTTACGTTGCCTTACTTTGCCTTACTTTAAGTTGCCTTGCTTTACGTTGCTTTACGTTGCCTTCCTTTACGTTGCCTTGCTTTACGTTCCTTTACGTTACCTTGCTTTACGTTGCTTTACGTTGCCTTGCTTTACGTTGCCTTACTTTGCCTTGCTTTACGTTGCCTTGCTATACTTTGCTTTACGTTGCCTTGCTTTATGTTGCCTTGCGTTACGTTGCTTTACGTTGCCTTGCTTTACGTTGCCTTGCTTTACGTTGCTTTACGTTGCCTTACTTTACGTTGCCTTGCTTTACGTTGCATTTCTTTACGTTGCTTTACGTTGCCTTACCTTACGTTGCATTGCTTTACGTTGCCTTACGTTGCCTTGCTTTACGTTTCCTTGCCTTACGTTGCTTTACGTTGCCTTGCTTTATTTTGCCCTGCTTTACGTTGCTTTACGTTGTCTTGCTTTACGTTGCCTTACTTTATGTTGCCTTGCTTTACGTTGCCTTACTTTACGTTGCTTTACGTTGCCTTGCCTTGCCTTACTTTATGTTCCTTTACGTTGCCTTGCTTTACGTTGCCTTGCTTTCCGTTGCCTTGCTTTCCGTTGCCTTGCTTTACGTTGCCTTGCTTTACATTGCTTTACGTTGCCTTATGTTGCCTTGCTTTAAGTTGCCTTGCTTTACGTTGCTTTACGTTGCCTTGCTTTACGTTGCTTTATGTTGCCTTGCTTTAAGTTGCTTTACGTTGCCTTGCTTTACGTTGCTTTACGTTGCCTTGCTATACGTTGCTTTACGTTGCCATTGTTTTACGTTGCCTTGCCTTGCCTTGCTTTACGTTGCTTTTCGTTGCCTTGCTTTACGTTGCTTTATGTTGCCTTGCTTTACGTTTCCTTGCCTTTCCTTGCTTTAAGTTGCTGTACGTTGCCTTGCCTTACGTTGATTTACGTTGCCTTGCTTTACTTTGCCTTACTTTAGGTTGCTTTGCTTTACGTTGCTTTACGTTGCCTTGCTTTACGTTGCTTTACGTTGCCTTACTTTACGTTGCCTTACGTTGCCTTGCCTTGCTTTACGTTGCTTTACGTTGCCTTGCTTTACGTTGCTTTATGTTGCCTTGCTTTACGTTGCCTTGCTTTAAGTTGCCTTGCTTTACGTTGCCTTGCTTTACATTGCTTTACGTTGCCTTACGTAGCCTTCCTTTAAGTTGTCTTGCTTTACGTTGCTTTACGTTGCCTTGATTTACGTTGCCTTGCTTTACGTTGCTTTACGTTGCCTTGCTTTACGTTGCTTTCTGTTGCCTTACGTTGCCTTGCTTTACGTTGCTTTACGTTGCCTTGCTTTACGTTGCCTTGCTTTACGTTGCCTTGCCTTGCCTTGCTTTACGTTGCCTTGCTTTACGTTGCCTTGCTTTACGTTGCCTTGCCTTGGCTTGCTTTACGTTGCCTTCCTTTTTGTTGCCTTGTTTTACCTTGCTTTACGTCGCTTTACGATGCCTTGCTTTACGTTGCCTTCCTTTATGCTGCCTTTCCTTGCCTTGCTTTACGTTGTTTTATGTTGCCTTGCTTTACGTTGCTTTATGTTGCCTTGATTTACGTTTCCTTTCCTTGCCTTGCTTTACGTTGCTTTACGTTGCCTTGCTTTACCTTGCTTTACGTTGCCTCGCTTTACGTTGCTTTACGTTGCCTTGCTTTACGTTGCTTTACATTGCCTTGCTTTACGTTGCCTTGCGTTTCCTTGCTTTAATTTGCTGTACGTTGCCTTGCCTTACGTTGCTTTACGTTGCCTTGCTTTACCTTGCCTTACTTTACATTGCCTTGCTTTACGTTTCTTTACGTTGCCTTGCTTTACGTTGCTTTACGTTGCCTTACTTTACGTTGCCTTACGGTTCCTTGCCTTGCTTTACGTTGCTTTAAGTTGCCTTGTTTACGCTGCTTTACGTTGCCTTGCTTTACGTTGCCTTGTTTTACGTATGCCTTGCTTTACGCTGCCTTGCTTTACATTGCTTTACGTTGCCTTACGTTGCCTTGCTTTAAGTTGCCTTGCTTTACGTTGCTTTACGGTGCCTTGATTTACGTTGCCTTGACTTACGTTGCTTTACGTTGCCTGGCTTTACGTTGCCTTGCTTTACGTTGCCTTACTTTGCCTTGCTTTACGTTGCCTTGCTTTAAGTTGCTTTACGTTGCGTTAATTTACGTTGCCTTGCTTTACGTTGCCTTGCCTTGGCTTGCTTTACGTTGCCTTGCTTTTCGTTGCCTTGATTTACCTTGATTTACGTTGCTTGACGATGCCTTGCTTTACGTTGCGTTACGTTGCCTTGCTTTATGTTGCCTTGCTTGCCTTGCTTTACGTTGCCTTGCCTTGCCTTGCTTTATGTTGCTTTACCTAGCCTTGCTTTACGTTGCCTTGCTTTACGTTGCTTTACGTTGCCTTCCTTTACGTTGCCTTGCTTTACGTTGCTTTACGTTGCCTTGCTTTATGTTGCCTTACGTTGCCTTGCTTTACGTTGCCTTGCTTTACGTTGCACTTCCTTGCTTAACCTTGCCTTGCTTTACTTTGCCTTGCCTTGCCTTGCTTTTCGTTGCCTTGCTTACCTTATTTACGTTGCTTTACAATGCCTTGCTTTATGTTGTTTGACGTTGCCTTGCTTTACGTTGCCTTGCCTTACCTTGCTTTACGTTGCCTTGCCTTGCTTTACGTTGCCTTGCCTTGCCTTGCTTTACGTTGCTTTTCGTTGCCTTGCTTTACGTTGCTTTATGTTGCCTTGCTTTACGTTGCCTTGCCTTTCCTTGCTTTAAGTTGCTGTACGTTGCCTTGCCTTACGTTGATTTACGTTGCCTTGCTTTACCTTGCCTTACTTTATGTTGCCTTGCTTTACGTTGCTTTACGTTGCCTTGCTTTACGTTGCTTTACGTTGCCTTACTTTACGTTGCCTTACGTTGCCTTGCCTTGCTTTACGTTCCTTTACGTTGCCTTGCTTTACGTTGCTTTATGTTGCCTTGCTTTACGTTGCCTTGCTTTACGTTGTCTTGCTTAACATTGCTTTACGTTGCCCTATGTTGCCTTCCTTTAAGTTACCTTGCTTTACGTTGCTTTACGTTGCCTTGCTTTACGTTGCCTTGCTTTACGTTGCTTTACGTTGCCTTGCTTTACGTTGCCTTGCTTTACTTTGCCTTGCCTTGCTTTACGTTGCCTTGCTTTACGTTGCCTTGCTTTACGTTGCCTTGCCTTGCTTTACGTTGCCTTGCTTTACGTTGCCTTGCTTTACGTTGCCTTGCCTTGCTTTACGTTGCCTTGCTTTACGTTGCCTTGCCTTGGCTTGCTTTACGTTGCCTTCCTTTTCGTTGCCTTGATTTACCTTGCTTTAAGTCACTTTACGATGCCTTGCTTTACGTTGCTTTACGTTGCCTTGATTTACGTTGCCTTGTCTTGCCTTGCTTTACGTTGCATTGCCTTGCTTTACGTTGCTTTACGTTGCCTTGCTTTACGTTTCCTTGCTATACGTTGCTTTACGTTGCCTTGCTTTACGTTGCCTTGCTTTACGTTGCTTTACGTTGCCTTGCTTTACGTTGCCTTCCTTTATGCTGCCTTTCCTTGCCTTGCTTTACGTTGTTTTATGTTGCCTTGCTTTACGTTGATTTACGTTGCCTTGCTTTACGTTGCTTTACGTTGTCTTGCTTTACGTTGCCTTATTTTGCATTGATTTACGTTGCTTTACGTTGCCTTGCTTTACGTTGCCTTGCCTTGCCTTGCTTTACGTTGCTTTACGTTGCCTTGCTTTACGTAGTCTTGCCTTGCTTTACGTTGCTTTACGTTGCCTTGCTTTACGTTGTTTACGTTGCCTTGCTGTATGTTGCATTACGTTGCATTACGTTGCCTTGCTTTATGTTGCATTACGTTGCCTTGCTTTACGTTGCCTTGCCTTGCCTTGCTTTACGTTGCTTTACGTTGCCTTGCTTTACGTTGCTTTACGATGCCTTGCTTTACGTTGCCTTTCCTTGCCTTGCTTTACGTTTCTTTCCGTTGCCTTGCTATACTTTGCCTTGCCTTGCCTTGCTTTACGTTTCTTTACGTTGCCTCGGTTTAGGTTGCTTTACGTTGCCTTGCTTTACGTTGCTTTAAGATGCCTTGCTTTAAGTTGCCTTGCCTTGCCTTGCTTTACGTTGCTTTACCTTGCCTTGCTATACGTTCCTTTACATTGCCTTGCTTTACGTTGCCTTACTTTAGGTTGCCTTGCTTTACGTTGCTTTACGTTGCCTTGCTTTACCATGCTTTATGTTGCCTTGATTTACGTTGCCTTGCTTTACGTTGCCTTGCTTTACGTTGCTTTACGTTCCCTTATGTTGCCTTGCCTTGCTCTACGTTGCTTTTTGTTGCCTTGCTTTACGTTGATTTACCTTGCCTTGCTTTACGTTGCCTTGCTTTACGATGACTTGCCTTGCCTTGCTTTACTTTATTTTACTTTGCCGTGACTTACGTTGCCTTGCCTTGCCTTGCTTTACGCTGCTTTACGTTGCCTTGCTTTACTTTGCTTTACGTTGCCTTGCTTTACGTTGCTTTACGTTGCCTTGCTTTACGTTGCCTTGCCTTGCCTTGCTTTCCGTTGCTTTACTTTGCCTTGCTTTACGTTGCTTTACGTTGCCTTGCTTTACGTTGCCTTGCCTTGCCTTGCTTTACGTGTCTTTACATTGCCTTGCTTTATGTTGCCTCGCCTTGCCTTGCTTTACGTTGCTTTAATTTGCCTTGCTTTACGTTGATTTACGTTGCCTTGCTTTACGTTGCTTTACGTTGCCATTTTTTTACGTTGCCTTGCCTTGCCTTGCTTTACGTTGCTTTTCGTTGCCTTGCTTTACGTTGCTTTATGTTGCCTTGATTTACGTTTCCTTTCCTTGCCGTGCTTTACGTTGCTTTACGTTGCCTTGCTTTACCTTGCTTTACGTTGCCTCGCTTTACGTTGCTTTACGTTGCCTTGCTTTACGTTGCTTTACGTTGCCTTGCCTTTCCTTGCTTTAAGTTGCTGTACGTTGCCTTGCTTTACGTTGCTTTACGTTGCCTTGCTTTACGTTGCTTTAGGTTCCCTTGCTTTATGTTGCCTTGCTTTATGTTCCTTACGTTGTCTTGCTTTACGTTGCCTTACTATATGTTGCTTTACGTTGCCTTACTTTACATTGCCTTCCTTTTCGTTGCCTTACTTTTTGTTGCTTTACGTTGCATTGCCTTGCCTTACTTTACGTTCCTTTACGTTGCCTTGCCTTACGTTACCTTGCTTTACGTTGCCTTGCTTTACATTGCCTTGCTTTACATTGCTTTACGTTGCCTTACGTTGCCTTGCTTTAAGTTGCCTTGCTTTACGTTGCTTTACGTTGCCTTGCTTTACGTTGCTTTACGTTGCCTTGCTTTACGTTGCTTTATGTTGCCTTGCTTTAAGTTGCTTTACGTTGCTTGCTTTACGTTGCTTTACGTTGTCTTGCATTACGTTGCCTTGCCTTGCCTTGATTTACGTTGCTTTTCGTTGCCTTGCTTTACGTTGCTTTATGTTGCCTTACGTTGCCTTGCCTTTCTTTGCTTTAAGTTGCTGTACGTTGCCTTGCCTTACGTTGATTTACGTTGCCTTGCTTTACCTTGCCTTACTTTAGGTTGCCTTGCTTTACGTTGCTTTACGTTGCCTTGCTTTACTTTGCTTTACGTTGCCTTACGTTGCCTTGCCTTGCTTTACTTTGCTTTACGTTGCCATGCTTTACGTTGCTTTACGTTGCCTTACGTTGCCTTGCTTTACGTTGCCTTTCTTTACGTTGCCTTGCTTTACTTTGGCTTACGTTGCCTTCCTTTACGTTGCCTTGCTTTACGTTGCCTTGCCTTGCTTTACGTTGCCTTGCTTTATGTTGCCTTGCCTTGGGTTGCTTTACGTTGCCTTGCTTTTCGTTGCCTTGATTTACCTTGCTTTACGTTGCTTTACGATGCCTTGCTTTACGTTGCTTTACGTTGCCTTGCTTTACGTTCCCTTGCCTTGCTTGCTTTACGTTGCCTTGCCTTGCCTTGCTTTACATTGCTTTACGTTGCCTTGCTTTACGTTGCCTTGCTATACGTTGCTTTACGTTGCCTTGCTTTACGTTGCCTTGCTTTACGTTGCTTTACGTTGCCTTGTTTACGTTGCCTTCCTTTATGCTGCCTTTCCTTGCCTTGATTTACGTTGTTTTATGTTGCCTTGCTTTACGTTGATTTACGTTGTCTTGCTTAACGTTGCCTTATGTTGCATTGATTTACGTTGCTTTACGTTGCCTTGCTTTACGTTGCCTTGCTTTATGTTGCTTTACATTGCCTTGCCTTGCTTTAAGTTGCTTTACTTTGCCTTGATTTACGTTGATTTACTTTGCCATCCTTTACATTGCTTTACGTTGCCTTACTTTACGTTGCCTTGTTTTACGTTGTTTTACGTTGCTTTACGTTGCCTTGCTTTACGTTGCCTTGCTTTACTTAGCTTTACGTTGCCTTACGTTGCCTTGCTTTACATTGACTTGCTTTACTTTGCTTTACGTTGCCTTGCTTTACGTTGCTTTACGTTGCCTTGCTTTACGTTGCCTTGCTTTACGTTGCTTTACGTTGTCTTGCTTTACGTTGCCTTTCTTTACGTTGCCTTGCTTTATGTTGCTTTACGTTACCTTACTTTAAGTTGCCTTGCTTTACCTTGCTTTACGTTGCTTTACGATGCCTTGCTTTACGTTGCTTTACGTTGCCTTGATTTACGATGCCTTCCCTACCGTGCCTTGCCTTGCCTTGCTTTACGTTGCCTTGCCTTGCTTTACGTTGCCTTGCCTTGCATTTCTTTACATTTTTTTACGTTGCCTTCCTTTATGTTGTTTTACGTTGCCTTGCTTTACGTTGACTTGCTTTACGTTGCCTTGCCTTGCCTTGCTTTACGTTATTTTACTTTGCCTTGCTTTACATTGCCTTGCCTTGCCTGGCTTTACTTTGCTTTACGTTGCCTTGCTTTACGTTGCCTTGCATTACGTTACTTTAAGTTGCCTTGCTTTACCTTCATTGCTTTAATTTGCCTTACGTTGCCTTGCTTTACGTTGCCTTGCTTTACGTTGCTTTACGTTGCCTTGCTTTACGTTGCCTTACGTTGCCTTACTTTAGGTTGCCTTGCTTTACGTTGCTTTACGTTGCCTTACTTTACGTTGCCTTGCTTTACGTTGCTTTACGTTACCTTGCTTTACGTTGCTTTACGTTGCCTTGCTTTACGTTGCCTTACTTTGCCTTGCTTTACGTTGCCTTGCTATACTTTGCTTTACGTTGCCTTGCTTTATGTTGCCTTGCGTTACGTTGCTTTACGTTGCCTTGCTTTACGTTGCCTTGCTTTACGTTGCTTTACGTTGCCTTACTTTACGTTGCCTTGCTTTACGTTGCATTTCTTTACGTTGCTTTACGTTGCCTTACCTTACGTTGCATTGCTTTACGTTGCCTTACGTTGCCTTGCTTTACGTTTCCTTGCCTTACGTTGCTTTACGTTGCCTTGCTTTATTTTGCCCTGCTTTACGTTGCTTTACGTTGTCTTGCTTTACGTTGCCTTACTTTATGTTGCCTTGCTTTACGTTGCCTTACTTTACGTTGCTTTACGTTGCCTTGCCTTGCCTTACTTTACGTTCCTTTACGTTGCCTTGCTTTACGTTGCCTTGCTTTCCGTTGCCTTGCTTTCCGTTGCCTTGCTTTACGTTGCCTTGCTTTACATTGCTTTACGTTGCCTTATGTTGCCTTGCTTTAAGTTGCCTTGCTTTACGTTGCTTTACGTTGCCTTGCTTTACGTTGCTTTACGTTGCCTTGCTTTAAGTTGCTTTACGTTGCCTTGCTTTACGTTGCTTTACGTTGCCTTGCTATACGTTGCTTTACGTTGCCATTGTTTTACTTTGCCTTGCCTTGCCTTGCTTTACGTTGCTTTTCGTTGCCTTGCTTTACGTTGCTTTATGTTGCCTTGCTTTACGTTTCCTTGCCTTTCCTTGCTTTAAGTTGCTGTACGTTGCCTTGCCTTACGTTGATTTACGTTGCCTTGCTTTACTTTGCCTTACTTTAGGTTGCCTTGCTTTACGTTGCTTTACGTTGCCTTGCTTTACGTTGCTTTACGTTGCCTTACTTTACGTTGCCTTACGTTGCCTTGCCTTGCTTTACGTTGCTTTACGTTGCCTTGCTTTACGTTGCTTTATGTTGCCTTGCTTTACGTTGCCTTGCTTTAAGTTGCCTTGCTTTACGTTGCCTTGCTTTACATTGCTTTACGTTGCCTTACGTAGCCTTCCTTTAAGTTGTCTTGCTTTACGTTGCTTTACGTTGCCTTGATTTACGTTGCCTTGCTTTACGTTGCTTTACGTTGCCTTGCTTTACGTTGCTTTCTGTTGCCTTACGTTGCCTTGCTTTACGTTGCTTTACGTTGCCTTGCTTTACGTTGCCTTGCTTTACGTTGCCTTGCCTTGCCTTGCTTTACGTTGCCTTGCTTTACGTTGCCTTGCTTTACGTTGCCTTGCCTTGGCTTGCTTTACGTTGCCTTCCTTTTCGTTGCCTTGATTTACCTTGCTTTACGTCGCTTTACGATGCCTTGCTTTACGTTGCCTTCCTTTATGCTGCCTTTCCTTGCCTTGCTTTACGTTGTTTTATGTTGCCTTGCTTTACGTTGCTTTATGTTGCCTTGATTTACGTTTCCTTTCCTTGCCTTGCTTTACGTTGCTTTACGTTGCCTTGCTTTACCTTGCTTTACGTTGCCTCGCTTTACGTTGCTTTACGTTGCCTTGCTTTACGTTGCTTTACGTTGCCTTGCTTTACGTTGCCTTGCGTTTCCTTGCTTTAATTTGCTGTACGTTGCCTTGCCTTACGTTGCTTTACGTTGCCTTGCTTTACCTTGCCTTACTTTACATTGCCTTGCTTTATGTTTCTTTACGTTGCCTTGCTTTACGTTGCTTTACGTTGCCTTACTTTACGTTGCCTTACGGTTCCTTGCCTTGCTTTACGTTGCTTTAAGTTGCCTTGTTTACGCTGCTTTACGTTGCCTTGCTTTACGTTGCCTTGTTTTACGTATGCCTTGCTTTACGCTGCCTTGCTTTACATTGCTTTACGTTGCCTTACGTTGCCTTGCTTTAAGTTGCCTTGCTTTACGTTGCTTTACGGTGCCTTGATTTACGTTGCCTTGACTTACGTTGCTTTACGTTGCCTGGCTTTACGTTGCCTTGCTTTACGTTGCCTTACTTTGCCTTGCTTTACGTTGCCTTGCTTTAAGTTGCTTTACGTTGCGTTAATTTACGTTGCCTTGCTTTACGTTGCCTTGCCTTGGCTTGCTTTACGTTGCCTTGCTTTTCGTTGCCTTGATTTACCTTGATTTACGTTGCTTGACGATGCCTTGCTTTACGTTGCGTTACGTTGCCTTGCTTTATGTTGCCTTGCTTGCCTTGCTTTACGTTGCCTTGCCTTGCCTTGCTTTACGTTGCTTTACCTAGCCTTGCTTTACGTTGCCTTGCTTTACGTTTCTTTACGTTGCCTTCCTTTACGTTGCCTTGCTTTACGTTGCTTTACGTTGCCTTGCTTTATGTTGCCTTACGTTGCCTTGCTTTACGTTGCCTTGCTTTACGTTGCACTTCCTTGCTTAACCTTGCCTTGCTTTACTTTGCCTTGCCTTGCCTTGCTTTTCGTTGCCTTGCTTACCTTATTTACGTTGCTTTACAATGCCTTGCTTTATGTTGTTTGACGTTGCCTTGCTTTACGTTGCCTTGCCTTACCTTGCTTTACGTTGCCTTGCCTTGCTTTACGTTGCCTTGCCTTGCCTTGCTTTACGTTGCTTTTCGTTGCCTTGATTTACGTTGCTTTATGTTGCCTTGCTTTACGTTGCCTTGCCTTTCCTTGCTTTAAGTTGCTGTACGTTGCCTTGCCTTACGTTGATTTACGTTGCCTTGCTTTACCTTGCCTTACTTTATGTTGCCTTGCTTTACGTTGCTTTACGTTGCCTTGCTTTACGTTGCTTTACGTTGCCTTACTTTACGTTGCCTTACGTTGCCTTGCCTTGCTTTACGTTCCTTTACGTTGCCTTGCTTTACGTTGCTTTATGTTGCCTTGCTTTACGTTGCCTTGCTTTACGTTGCCTTGCTTAACATTGCTTTACGTTGCCTTATGTTGCCTTCCTTTAAGTTACCTTGCTTTACGTTGCTTTACGTTGCCTTGCTTTACGTTGCCTTGCTTTACGTTGCTTTACGTTGCCTTGCTTTACGTTGCCTTGGTTTACGTTGCTTTCTGTTGCCTTACGTTGCCTTGCTTTACGTTGCTTTACGTTGCCTTGCTTTACGTTGCCTTGCTTTACTTTGCCTTGCCTTGCTTTACGTTGCCTTGCTTTACGTTGCCTTGCTTTACGTTGCCTTGCCTTGCTTTACGTTGCCTTGCTTTACGTTGCCTTGCTTTACGTTGCCTTGCCTTGCTTTACGTTGCCTTGCTTTACGTTGCCTTGCCTTGGCTTGCTTTACGTTGCCTTCCTTTTCGTTGCCTTGATTTACCTTGCTTTAAGTCACTTTACGATGCCTTGCTTTACGTTGCTTTACGTTGCCTTGATTTACGTTGCCTTGTCTTGCCTTGCTTTACGTTGCCTTGCCTTGCTTTACGTTGCTTTACGTTGCCTTGCTTTACGTTTCCTTGCTATACGTTGCTTTACGTTGCCTTGCTTTACGTTGCCTTGCTTTACCTTGCTTTACGTTGCCTTGCTTTACGTTGCCTTCCTTTATGCTGCCTTGCCTTGCCTTGCTTTACGTTGTTTTATGTTGCCTTGCTTTACGTAGATTTACGTTGCCTTGCTTTACGTTGCTTTACGTTGTCTTGCTTTACGTTGCCTTATGTTGCATTGATTTACGTTACTTTACGTTGCCTTGCTTTACGTTGCCTTGCCTTGCCTTGCTTTACGTTGCTTTACGTTGCCTTGCTTTACGTTGTCTTGCCTTGCTTTACGTTGCTTTACGTTGCCTTGCTTTACGTTGTTTACGTTGCCTTGCTGTACGTTGCATTACGTTGCATTACGTTGCCTTGCTTTATGTTGCATTACGTTGTCTTGCTTTACGTTGCCTTGCCTTGCCTTGCTTTACGTTGCTTTACGTTGCCTTGCTTTACGTTGCTTTACGATGCCTTGCTTTACGTTGCCTTTCCTTGCCTTGCTTTACGTTTCTTTCCGTTGCCTTGCTATACTTTGCCTTGCCTTGCCTTGCTTTACGTTTCTTTACGTTGCCTCGGTTTAGGTTGCTTTACGTTGCCTTGCTTTACGTTGCTTTAAGATGCCTTGCTTTAAGTTGCCTTGCCTTGCCTTGCTTTACGTTGCTTTACCTTGCCTTGCTATACGTTCCTTTACATTGCCTTGCTTTACGTTGCCTTACTTTAGGTTGCCTTGCTTTACGTTGCTTTACGTTCCCTTATGTTGCCTTGCCTTGCTCTACGTTGCTTTTTGTTGCCTTGCTTTACGTTGATTTACGTTGCCTTGCTTTACGTTGCCTTGCTTTACGATGACTTGCCTTGCCTTGCTTTACTTTATTTTACTTTGCCGTGACTTACGTTGCCTTGCCTTGCCTTGCTTTACGCTGCTTTACGTTGCCTTGCTTTACTTTGCTTTACGTTGCCTTGCTTTACGTTGCTTTACGTTGCCTTGCTTTACGTTGCCTTGCCTTGCCTTGCTTTCCGTTGCTTTACTTTGCCTTGCTTTACGTTGCTTTACGTTGCCTTGCTTTACGTTGCCTTGCCTTGCCTTGCTTTACGTGTCTTTACATTGCCTTGCTTTATGTTGCCTCGCCTTGCCTTGCTTTACGTTGCTTTAATTTGCCTTGCTTTACGTTGATTTACGTTGCCTTGCTTTACGTTGCTTTACGTTGCCATTTTTTTACGTTGCCTTGCCTTGCCTTGCTTTACGTTGCTTTTCGTTGCCTTGCTTTACGTTGCTTTATGTTGCCTTGATTTACGTTTCCTTTCCTTGCCGTGCTTTACGTTGCTTTACGTTGCCTTGCTTTACCTTGCTTTACGTTGCCTCGCTTTACGTTGCTTTACGTTGCCTTGCTTTACGTTGCTTTACGTTGCCTTGCCTTTCCTTGCTTTAAGTTGCTGTACGTTGCCTTGCCTTACGTTGTTTTACGTTTCCTTGCTTTACCTTGCCTTACTTTACGTTGCCTTGCTTTACGTTTCTTTACGTTACCTTGCTTTACGTTGCTTTACGTTGCCTTACTTTACGTTGCCTTACGTTGCCTTCCCTTGCTTTACGTTGCTTTAAGTTGCCTTGCTTTACGCTGCTTTACCTTGCCTTGCGTTACGTTGCCTTGCTTTACGTTGCCTTGCTTTACATTGCTTTACGTTGCATTACGTTGCCTTGCTTTAAGTTGCCTTGCTTTACGTTGCTTTACGGTGCCTTGCTTTACGTTGCCTTGACTTACGTTGCTTTACGTTGCCTGGCTTTACGTTGCCTTGCTTTACGTTGCCTTGTTTACGTTGCTTTACGTTGCCTTACTTTACGTTGCTTTACTTTGCCATTTTTTTACGTTGCCTTGCCTTGCCTTGCTTTACGTTGTTTTAAGTTGCCTTGCTTTACGTTGCCTTGCCTTGCCTTGATTTACGTTGCTTTAAGTTCCCTTGCTCTACGTCGCTTTACGTTGCCTTGCTTTACGTTGCTTTACGTTGCCTTGCTCTACGTTGCCTTGACTTGCCTTGCTTTTTGTTGCCTTGCCTTGCCTTGCTTTATGTTGCTTTAAGTTGCCTTGCTTTACGTTGCTTTACGGTGCCTTGCTTTACGTTGCCTTGACTTACGTTGCTTTACGTTGCCTGGCTTTACGTTGCCTTGCTTTACGTTGCCTTACGTTGCCTTGCTTTACGTTGCCTTGCTTTAAGTTGCTTTACGTTGCCTTACTTTACGTTGCCTTGCTTTACGTTACTTTAAGTTGCCTTGCTTTACGTTGCCTTGCTTTACTTCGCCTTACGTTGCCTTGCTTTACGTTGCCTTGCTTTACGGTGTCTTGCTTTACTTTGCCTTGCCTTGCCTTGCTTTACGTTGCCTTGCTTTACGTTGCCTTGCCTTGGCTTGCTTTACGTTACCTTGCTTTTCGTTGCCTTGATTTACCTTGATTTACGTTGCTTTACGATGCCTTCCTTTACGTTGCGTTACATTGCCTTGCTTTACGTTGCCTTGCCTTGCCTTGCTTTACGTTGCTTTACCTTGCCTTGCTTTATGTTGCCTTGCTTTACGTTGCTTTACGTTGCCTTCCTTTACGTTGCCTTGCTTTACGTTGCTTTACGATGCCTTGCTTTACGTTGCCTTACGTTGCCTTACTTTACGTTACCTTGCTATACGTTGCTTTACGTTGCCTTGCCTTGCCTTGCTTTTCGTTGCCTTGCTTACCTTGCTTTACGTTGCTTTACAATGCCTTGCTTTACGTTGCTTGACGTTGCCTTGCTTTACGTTGCCTTGCCTTACCTTGCTTTACGTTGCCTTGCCTTGCTTTACGTTGCTTTAAGTTCCCTTGCTCTACGTCGCTTTACGTTGCCTTGCTTTACGTTGCTTTACGTTGCCTTGCTCTACGTTGCCTTGACTTGCCTTGCTTTATGTTGCCTTGCCTTGCCTTGCTTTATGATGCTTTACGTTGCCTTGCTTTACGTTATTTTGATTTGCCTTGCTTTACCTTGCCTTGCTTTAATTTGCCTTACGTTGCCTTGCTTTACGTTGCCTTGCTTTACGTTGCTTTACGTTGCCTTGTTTATGTTGCCTTTCTTTACGTTGCTTTACGTTGCCTTGCTTTATGTTGCCTTTCTTTACGTTGCCTTACGTTGCCTTGCTTTAAGTTGCCTTGCTTTACTTTGCTTTACGTTGCCTTGCTTTATGTTGCCTTGCTTTACGTTGCTTTACGTTGCCTTGCTTTACGTTGCCTTGCTTTACGTTGCCTTACTTTACGTTGCTTTACGTTGCCTTACCTTACGTTGCCTTGCTTTACGTTGCCTTACGTTGCCTTGCTTTACGTTTCCTTGCTTTACGTTGCTTTACGTTGCCTTGCTTTACGTTGCCTTGCTTTACGTTGATTTACGTTGCCTTGCTTTACGTTGCCTTATTTTACGTTCCCTTGCTTTACGTTGCTTTATGTTGCCTTGCTTTACGTTGCCTTGCTTTACGTTGATTTACGTTGCCTTCCTTTACATTGCTTTACGTTGCCTTACTTTACGTTGCCTTGTTTTACGTTGCTTTACGTTGCTTTACGTTGCCTTGCTTTACGTTGCCTTGCTTTACTTAGCTTTACGTTGCCTTACGTTGCCTTACTTTACATTGCCTTGCATTACTTTGCTTTACGTTGCCTTACTTTATGTTGATTTACATTACGTTGCCTTCCCTTACGTTGCTTTACGTTGCTTTACGTTGCCTTGCTTTTCCTTGCCTTACTTTACGTTGCCTTGCTTTACTTAGCTTTACGTTGCCTTACGTTGCCTTACTTTACATTGCCTTGCTTTACTTTGCTTTACGTTGCCTTACTTTATGTTGATTTACATTACGTTGCCTTCCCTTACGTTGCTTTACGTTGCCTTGCTTTACGTTGCTTTACGTTACCTTACGTTGCCTTGCTTTAAGTTGCTTTACGTTGCCTTACTTTACGTTACCTTGCTTTACGTTACTTTAAGTTGCCTTGCTTTACGTTGCCTTGCTTTACTTTGCCTTACGTTGCCTTACTTTACGTTGCCTTGCTTTACGTTGTCTTGCTTTACATTGCCTTGCCTTGCCTTGCTTTACGTTGCCTTGCTTTACGTTGCCTTGCATTGCTTTACGTTGCCTTGCTTTACGTTGCCTTACGTTGCCTTGCTTTACGTTCCCTTGCTTTACTTTGCTTTACGTTGCCTTGCTTTATGTTGCTTTAACTTGCCTTGATTTGCGTTGCCTTGCTTTACGTTGCCTTACTTTACGATGCTATAAGTTGCCTTACTTTACGTTGCTTTACGTTGCCTTCCTTTACGTTGCCTTGCTTTACGTTGCTTTACGTTGCCTTCCTTTACGTTGCCTTACTTTACGTTGCTTTACATTGCCTTCTATTACGTTGCCTTGCTTTACGTTGCTTTACGTTGCCTTACTTTACGTTGCCTTGCTTTACGTTGCCTTGCTTTACCTTGCCTTTCTTTACATTGCTTTAAGTTTCCTTCATTTACGTTGCCTTGATTTACGTTGCCTTCCTTTACGTTGCCTTCCTTTACGTTGCTTTACGTTGCCTTACTTTACGTTGCCTTGGTTTATGTTACCTTACTTTACGTTGCTTTACGTTGCCTTAGTTTACGTTGCCTTGCTTTAAGTTGCCTTACGTTGCCTTGGTTCACGTTGCCTTGCTTGATGTTGGTTTACGTTGCCTTGCTTTACGTTGCCTTACTTTACGTTGCTTTACGTTGGCTTACTTTACATTGCCTTGCTTTACGTTGCTTTACATTGCCTTAATTTACGTTGCCTTGTTTTACTTTGCCTTACTTTACGTTTCTTTACGTTGCCTTAATTTACGTTGCCTTACGTAGCCTTACTTTACGTTGCCTTATTTACGCTGCCTTACGTCACATTGCTTTAAGTTCCCTTGCTTTACGTTGCTTTACGTTGCTTTGCTTTACGTTGCCTTGCTTTACGTTACCTTACGTTGCCTTACTTTACGTTGGTTTACGTTGCCTTGCATTACGTTTCCTTGCTTTACGTTGATTTACGTTGCCTTGCTTTACGTTGCCTTGATTTACGTTGCTTAACATTGCCTTGCTTTACGTTCTCTTGACTTACGTTGCCTTGCTTTACGTTGCTTTACGTTGCCTTACTTTACGTTGCCTTTCTTTACGTTGCTTTACATTGCCTTACTTTACGTTGCCTTGCTTTACGTTGCTTTACATTGCCTTACTTTACGTCGCCTTACGTACACTTACTTTACGTTGCCTTACTTTACGTTGCTTTACGTTGCCTTGCTTTACATTGGTTTACGTTGCCTTGCTTTACGTTGCCTTGATTTAAGTTGCTTTACGTTGCCTTACTTTACGTTGCCTTGATTTACGTTGCTTTACTTTGCCTTAGTTTACTTTGCCTTACTTTACATTGCCTTACTTTACTTTGCCTTACTTTACATTGCCTTACATTGCCTTACTTTACGTTGCCTTACATTGCCTTACTTTACGTTACCTTACTTTACGCTGCTTTACGTTGCCTTGCTTTATCTTGCTTTTCTTTACGTTGCTTTACGTTGCCTTGCTTTACATTGCCTTGCTTTACGTTGCTTTATGTTGTCTTGTTTTACGTTTCTTTACGTTGCCTTACTTTACGTTGCCTTGCTTTACGTTGTCTTAATTTACGTTGCCTTACATTACCTTATTTACGTTCCCTTGCTTTAAGTTGCTTTACGTTGCCTTGCTTTACGTTGCTTTACGTTGCCTTGCTTTACGTTGCCTTCCTTTACGTTGCTTTACGTTGCCTTGTTTTACGTTGCCTTGCTTTACGTTGCTTTACGTTGCCTTGCTTTACGTTGCCTTGCCTTGCCTTGCTTTACGTTGCCTTGCCTTGCCTTCCTTTACGTTGCTTTACATTGCCTTGCTTTACGTTTCTTTACGTTGCCTTGCTTTACGTTGCCCTGCCTTGCCTTGCTTTACGTTGCTTTACGTAGCCTTGCTTTACGTTGCTTTACATTGCCTTGCTTTACGTTGCCTTGACTTGCCTTGCTTTACGTTGCCTTGCCTTGCCTTGCTTTACGTTGCTTTACATTGCCTTGCTTTACGTTGCTTTATGTTGCCTTGCTTTACGTTGCCTTGCCTTGCCTTGCTTTACGTTGCTTTACGTTGCCTTGCTTTGCGTTGCCTTGCCTTGCCTTGCTTTATGTTGCTTTAGGTTGCCTTGCTTCACGTTGCTTTACGATGCCTTGCTTTAGGTTGCCTTACCTTGCCTTGCTTTATGTTGCTTTACGTTGCCTTGGTTTACGTTGCTTTATGTTGCCTTGCTTTACGTTGAATTGCCTTGCCATGCTTTACGTTGCTTTACGTTGCCTTGCTTTACTTTGCTTCACGTTGCATTACGTTGTCTTGCGTTGTCTTACGTTGCCTTGGTTTACGTTGCCTTGCTTTACGTTGCTTTACGTTGCCTTGCTTTACTTTGCTTTACGTTGCCTTGCTTTACGTTGTCTTGCTATACGTTTCTTTACGTTGCCTTGCTTTACGTTGCCTTGCTTTACGTTGCTTTACGTTGCATTACCTTGCCTTGCGTTGCCTTGCCTTGCGTTGCCTTGCTTTACGTTGCCTTGCTTTACGTTGCTTTACGTTGCCTTGCTTTACGTTGCCTTGCTTTACGTTGCTTTACGTTGCCTTAATTTACGTTGCCTTTTTTACGTTGCCTTGATTTATGTTGCCTTACTTTACGTTGCCTTACGTTGCCTTTCATTTAGGTTGCCTTGCTTTACGTTGCTTTACGTTGATTTGGTTTACGTTGCCTTGGTTTACGTTGCCTTGATTTACGTTGCTTTACGTTGCCTTGCTTTACGTTGCCTTGCATTACGTTGCCTTGCTTTACGTTGCTTTACGTTGCTTTGCTTTACGTTGCCTTGCTTTACGTTACCTTACGTTGCCTTACTTTACGTTGGTTTACGTTGTCTTGCTTTACGTTTCCATGCTTTACGTTTCCTTGATTTACGTTGCTTTACGTTGCCTTGCTTTACGTTGCCTTGCATTACGTTGCCTTGCTTTACGTTGCTTTACGTTGCTTTGCTTTACGTTGCCTTGCTTTACGTTACCTTACGTTGCCTTACTTTACGTTGGTTTACGTTGCCTTGCTTTACGTTTCCTTGCTTTACGTTGATTTACGTTGCCTTGCTTTACGTTGCTTTACGTTGCCTTACTTTACGTTGCCTTGCTTTACGTTGCTTTACATTGCCTTGCTTTACGTTGCTTTACATTGCCTTACTTTACGTTGCCTTACGTACACTTACTTTACGTTGCCTTACTTTACGTTGCTTTACGTTGCCTTGCTTTAAGTTGCTTTACGTTGCCTTACTTTACGTTGCCTTGATTTACGTTGCTATACTTTGCCTTACTTTACGTTGCCTTTGTTTACATTGCCTTACTTTATGTTGCTTTATATTGCCTTACTTTACATTGCCTTACATTGCCTTACTTTACGTTGCCTTACATTGCCTTACTTTACGTTACCTTACTTTACGCTGCTTTACGTTGCCTTGCTTTACCTTGCTTTGCTTTACGTTGCTTTACGTTGCCTTGCTTTACGTTGCTTTATGTTGTCTTGTTTTACGTTTCTTTACGTTGCCTTACTTTACGTTGCCTTGCTTTACGTTGCTTTTAGTTGCCTTACTTCACGTTGCCTTGCTTTACGTTGCTTTACGTTGCCTTGCTTTACGTTGCTTTACGTTGTCTTGCTTTACGTTTCCATGCTTTACGTTTCCTTGATTTATGTTGCTTTACGTTGCCTTGCTTTACTTTGCTTTACGTTGCCTTGCTTTACGTTGCCTTACGGTGCCTTACCTTATGTTGCCTTGGTTTACATGGCCTTACGGTGCCTTACTTTACGTTGCATTACTCTATGTTGCTTTACGTTGCCTTGCTTTACGTTGCCTTGCTTTACGTTGCTTTACGTTGCCTTAATTTACGTTGCCTTTTTTACGTTGCCTTGATTTACGTTGCCTTACTTTACGTTGCCTTACGTTGCCTTTCCTTTAGGTTGCCTTGCTTTACGTTGATTTACGTTGCTTTGGTTTACGTTGCCTTGATTTACGTTGCTTTACGTTGCCTTGCTTTACGTTGCCTTGCATTACGTTGCCTTGCTTTACGTTGCTTTACGTTGCTTTGCTTTACGTTGCCTTGCTTTACCTTACCTTACGTTGCCTTACTTTACGTTGGTTTACGTTGTCTTGCTTTACGTTTCCATGCTTTACGTTTCCTTGATTTACGTTGCTTTACGTTGCCTTGCTTTACGTTGCCTTGCATTACGTTGCCTTGCTTTACGTTGCTTTACGTTGCTTTGCTTTACGTTGCCTTGCTTTACGTTACCTTACGTTGCCTTACTTTACGTTGGTTTACGTTGCCTTGCTTTACGTTTCCTTGCTTTACGTTGATTTACGTTCCTTGCTTTACGTTGCTTTACGTTGCCTTACTTTACGTTGCCTTGCTTTACGTTGCTTTACATTGCCTTGCTTTACGTTGCTTTACATTGCCTTACTTTACGTTGCCTTACGTACACTTACTTTACGTTGCCTTACTTTAATTTGCTTTACGTTGCCTTGCTTTACATTGCTTTACGTTGCCTTGCTTTACGTTGCCTTGCTTTAAGTTGCTTTACGTTGCCTTACTTTATGTTGCCTTGATTTACGTTGCTTTACTATGCCTTACTTTACGTTGCCTTTGTTTACATTGCCTTACTTTAGGTTGCTTTATATTGCCTTACTTTACATTGCCTTACATTGCCTTACTTTACGTTGCCTTACATTGCCTTACTTTACGTTACCTTACTTTACGCTGCTTTACGTTGCCTTGCTTTACCTTGCTTTGCTTTACGTTGCTTTACGTTGCCTTGCTTTACGTTGCTTTATGTTGTCTTGTTTTACGTTTCTTTACGTTGCCTTACTTTACGTTGCCTTGCTTTACGTTGTCTTAATTTACGTTGCCTTACATTACCTTATTTACGTTGCCTTGCTTTAAGTTGCTTTACGTTGCCTTGCTTTACGTTGCTTTACGTTGCCTTGCTTTACGTTGCCTTCCTTTACGTTGCTTTACGTAGCCTTGTTTTACGTTGCCTTCCTTTACGTTGCTTTACATTGCCTTGCTTTACGTTTCTTTACGTTGCCTTGCTTTACGTTGCCCTGCCTTGCCTTGCTTTACGTTGCTTTACGTTGCCTTGCTTTACGTTGCTTTACATTGCCTTGCTTTACATTGCCTTGACTTGCCTTGCTTTACGTTGCCTTGCCTTGCCTTGCTTTACGTTGCTTTACGTTGCCTTGCTTTACGTTGCTTTACGTTGCCTTGCTTTACGTTGCTTTACGTTGCCTTGCTTTACGTTGCCTTGACTTGCCTTGCTTTACGTTGCTTTACGTTGCCTTGCTTTGCGTTGCCTTGCCTTGCCTTGCTTTATGTTGCTTTAGGTTGCCTTGCTTCACTTTGCTTTACGATGCCTTGCTTTAGGTTGCCTTACCTTGCCTTGCTTTATGTTGCTTTACGTTGCCTTGGTTTACGTTGCTTTACGTTGCCTTGCTTTATGTTGCCTTGCCTTGCCTTGCTTTACGTTGCTTTACGTTGCCTTGCTTTACTTTGCTTCACGTTGCATTACTTTGCCTTGCGTTGTCTTACGTTGCCTTGGTTTACGTTGCCTTGCTTTACGTTGCTTTACGTTGCCTTGCTTTACGTTGCTTTACGTTGCCTTGCTTTACGTTGTCTTGCTATACGTTTCTTTACGTTGCCTTGCTTTACGTTGCCTTGCTTTACGTTGCTTTACGTTGCATTACCTAGCCTTGCGTTGCCTTGCCTTGCGTTGCCTTGCTTTACATTGCCTTGCTTTACGTTGCTTTACGTTGCCTTGATTTACGTTGCCTTGCTTTACGTTGCTTTACGTTTCCTTGATTTACGTTCCTTGCTTTACGTTGCCTTGCTTTACGTTGCTTTACGTTGCCTTGCTTTTCATTGCATTGCTTTACGTTGCCTTCCCTTGCCTTGCTTTACATTGCCCTGCTTTACATTGCCTTGCTTAACGTTGCCTTGTTTTAAGTTGCTTTACGTTGCCTTGCTTTACGTTGCATTGCTTTACATTTCTTTACGTTGCCCTGCTTTACGTTGCCTTGCTTTACGTTGCTTTACGCTGCATTACGTTGCCTTGCGTTGCCTTACTTTGCCTTGCTTTACGTTGCCTTGCTTTACTTTGCTTTACGTTACCTTGCTTTACATTGCCTTGCTTTACTTTGCTTTATGTTGCCTTGCTTTACGTTGCCTTGCTTTACGTTGCCTTGAATTACGTTGCTTTACATTGCATTACCTTGTCTTGCGTTGCCTTAGTTTGCCTTGCATTATGGTTCCTTGCTTTACGTTGCTTTACGTTGCCTTGCTTTACGTTGCTTTACATTGCCTTGCTTTACGTTGCTTTACGTTGCCTTGCTTTACGTTGCCTTCCCTTGCCTTGCTTTAGGTTGCTTTACGTTGCCTTGCTTTACGTTGCCTTGCTTTGCGTTGCCTTGCCTTGCCTTGCTTTACGTTGCTTTACGTTGCCTTGCTTTACGTTGCTTTACGATGCCTTGCTTTACGTTGCCTTGCCTTGCCTTGCTTTATGTTGCTTTACGTTGCCTTGGTTTACGTTGCTTTACGTTGCCTTGCTTTAGGTTGCCTTGCCTTGCCTTGCTTTATGTTGCTTTACATTGTCTTGCTTTACTTTGCTTTACGTTGCATTACGTTGCCTTGCGTTGTCTTACGTTGCCTTGGTTTACGTTGCCTTGCTTTAAGTTGCTTTACTTTGCCTTGCTTTACCTTGCCTTGCTTTACGTTGCTTTACGTTGCCTTGCTTTACGTTGCCTTCCTTTACGTTGCTTTACGTAGCCTTGTTTTACGTTGCCTTCCTTTACGTTGCTTTACATTGCCTTGCTTTACGTTTCTTTACGTTGCCTTGCTTTACGTTGCCCTGCCTTGCCTTGCTTTACGTTGCTTTACGTTGCCTTGCTTTACGTTGCTTTACATTGCCTTGCTTTACGTTGCCTTGACTTGCCTTGCTTAACGTTGCCTTGCCTTGCCTTGCTTTACGTTGCTTTACGTTGCCTTGCTTTACGTTGCTTTACGTTGCCTTGCTTTACGTTGCCTTGACTTGCCTTGCTTTACGTTGCTTTACGTTGCCTTGCTTTGCGTTGCCTTGCCTTGCCTTGCTTTATGTTGCTTTAGGTTGCCTTGCTTCACTTTGCTTTACGATGCCTTGCTTTAGCTTGCCTTACCTTGCCTTGCTTTATGTTGCTTTACGTTGCCTTGGTTTACGTTGCTTTACGTTGCCTTGCTTTACGTTGCCTTGCCTTGCCTTGCTTTACGTTGCTTTACGTTGCCTTGCTTTACTTTGCTTCACGTTGCATTACGTTGCCTTGCGTTGTCTTACGTTGCCTTGGTTTACGTTGCCTTGCTTTACGTTGCTTTACGTTGCCTTGCTTTACGTTGCTTTACGTTGCCTTGCTTTACGTTGTCTTGCTATACGTTTCTTTACGTTGCCTTGCTTTACGTTGCCTTGCTTTACGTTGCTTTACGTTGCATTACCTAGCCTTGCGTTGCCTTGCCTTGCGTTGCCTTGCTTTACATTGCCTTGCTTTAAGTTGCTTTACGTTGCCTTGATTTACGTTGCCTTGCTTTACGTTGCTTTACGTTTCCTTGATTTACGTTCCTTGCTTTACGTTGCCTTGCTTTACGTTGCTTTACGTTGCCTTGCTTTTCATTGCATTGCTTTACGTTGCCTTCCCTTGCCTTGCTTTACATTGCCCTGCTTTACATTGCCTTGCTTAACGTTGCCTTGTTTTAAGTTGCTTTACGTTGCCTTGCTTTACGTTGCATTGCTTTACATTTCTTTACGTTGCCCTGCTTTACGTTGCCTTGCTTTACGTTGCTTTACGCTGCATTACGTTGCCTTGCGTTGCCTTACTTTGCCTTGCTTTACGTTGCCTTGCTTTACTTTGCTTTACGTTACCTTGCTTTACATTGCCTTGCTTTACTTTGCTTTATGTTGCCTTGCTTTACGTTGCCTTGCTTTACGTTGCCTTGAATTACGTTGCTTTACATTGCATTACCTTGTCTTGCGTTGCCTTAGTTTGCCTTGCATTATGGTTCCTTGCTTTACGTTGCTTTACGTTGCCTTGCTTTACGTTGCTTTACATTGCCTTGCTTTACGTTGCTTTACGTTGCCTTGCTTTACGTTGCCTTCCCTTGCCTTGCTTTAGGTTGCTTTACGTTGCCTTGCTTTACGTTGCCTTGCTTTGCGTTGCCTTGCCTTGCCTTGCTTTACGTTGCTTTACGTTGCCTTGCTTTACGTTGCTTTACGATGCCTTGCTTTACGTTGCCTTGCCTTGCCTTGCTTTATGTTGCTTTACGTTGCCTTGGTTTACGTTGCTTTACGTTGCCTTGCTTTAGGTTGCCTTGCCTTGCCTTGCTTTATGTTGCTTTACATTGTCTTGCTTTACTTTGCTTTACGTTGCATTACGTTGCCTTGCGTTGTCTTACGTTGCCTTGGTTTACGTTGCCTTGCTTTAAGTTGCTTTACTTTGCCTTGCTTTACGTTGCCTTGCTTTACGTTGCTTTACGTTGCCTTGCTTTACGTTGTCTTGCTTTACGTTTCTTTACGTTGCCTTGCTTTACGTTGCCTTGCTTACGTTGCTTTACGTTGCATTACCTTGCCTTGCCTTGCCTTGCTTTACGTTGCCTTGCTTTACGTTGCTTTACGTTGCCTTTCTTTACGATGCCTTGCTTTACGTTGCTTTACGTTTCCTTGCTTTACGTTCCTTGCTTTACGTTGCCTTGCTTTACGTTGCTTTACGTTGCCTTGCTTTTCGTTGCATTGCTTTACGTTGCCTTCCCTTGCCTTGCTTTACATTGCCTTGCATTACGTTGCCTTGTTTTAAGTTGCTTTACGTTGCCTTGCTTTACGTTGCATTGCTTTACGTTTATTTACGTTGCCCTGCTTTACGTTGCCTTGCTTTACGTTGCTTTACGCTGCATTACGTTGCCTTGCGTTGCCTTACTTTGCCTTGCTTTACGTTGCCTTGCTTTACTTTGCTTTACGTTACCTTGCTTTACGTTGCCTTGCTTTACTTTGCTTTATGTTGCCTTGCTTTACGTTGCCTTGCTTTACGTTTCTTTACGTTGCCTTGCTTTACGTTGCCTTGAATTACGTTGCTTTACATTGCATTACCTTGCCTTGCGTTGCCTTACGTTCCCTTGCATTACGTTGCCTTGCTTTACGTTGCTTTACGTTGCCTTGTTTTACGTTGCCTTGCTTTACGTTGCTTTACGTTGCCTTGCTTTACGTTGCTTTACGTTGCCTTGCTTTACGTTGCCTTGCTTTACATTCCCTTACGTTGCCTTGCTTTACGTTGCCTTACATTGCCTTACTTTACGTTACCTTGCTTTATGTTGCTTTAAGTTGTCTTGCTTTACGTTGCCTTGCTTTACATTGCCTTACGTTGCCTTCCTTTACATTGCCTTGCTTTACGTTGCTTTACGTTGCCTTGCTTTACGTTGCTTTACATTGCCTTGATTTACGTTGCCTTGCTTTACGTTGCTTTACGTTTCCTTGCTTTACGTTCCTTGCTTTACGTTGCCTTGCTTTACGTTGCTTTACGTTGCCTTGCTTTTCGTTGCATTGCTTTACGTTGCCTTCCCTTGCCTTGCTTTACATTGCCTTGCTTTACTTTGCCTTGCTTTACGTTGCCTTGTTTTAAGTTGCTTTACGTTGCCTTGCTTTACGTTGCATTGCTTTACATTTCTTTACGTTGCCCTGCTTTACGTTGCCTTGCTTTACGTTGCTTTACGCTGCATTACGTTGCCTTGCGTTGCCTTACTTTGCCTTGCTTTACGTTGCCTTGTTATACTTTGCTTTACGTTACCTTGCTTTACGTTGCCTTGCTTTACTTTGCTTTATGTTGCCTTGCTTTACGTTGCCTTGCTTTACGTTTCTTTACGTTGCCTTGCTTTACGTTGCCTTGAATTACGTTGCTTTACATTGCATTACCTTGTCTTGCGTTGCCTTACTTTGCCTTGCATTACGTTGCCTTGCTTTACGTTGCTTTACGTTGCCTTGTTTTACGTTGCCTTGCTTTACGTTGCTTTACGTTGCCTTGCTTTACGTTGCCTTGCTTTACGTTGCTTTACGTTGCCTTGCTTTACGTCGCCTTGCTTTACATTGCCTTACGTTGCCTTGCTTTACGTTGCCTTACGTTGCCTTTACTTTACGTTGCCTTGCTTTATGTTGCTTTACGTTGCCTTGCTTTACGTTGCCTTGCTTTACATTGCCTTACGTTGCCTTGCTTTACGTTGCTTTACGTTGCCTTGGTTTACGTTGCCTTGCTTTAGGTTGCATTGCTTTACTTTGCATTATGTTGCCTTGCTTTATGTTGCCTTGCTTTAGGTTGCTTTACGTTGCCTTGCTTTACGTTGGTTTTAGTTGCCTTACTTCACGTTGCCTTGCTTTACGTTGCTTTACGTTGCCTTGCTTTACGTTGCTTTACGTTGTCTTGCTTTACGTTTCCATGCTTTACGTTTCCTTGATTTATGTTGCTTTACGTTGCCTTGCTTTACTTTGCTTTACGTTGCCTTGCTTTACGTTGCCTTACGGTGCCTTACTTTATGTTGCCTTGGTTTACATGGCCTTACGGTGCCTTACTTTACGTTGCATTACTCTATGTTGCTTTACGTTGCCTTGCTTTACGTTGCCTTGCTTTACGTTGCTTTACGTTGCCTTAATTTACGTTGCCTTTTTTACGTTGCCTTGATTTACGTTGCCTTACTTTACGTTGCCTTACGTTGCCTTTCATTTAGGTTGCCTTGCTTTACGTTGCTTTACGTTGATTTGGTTTACGTTGCCTTGGTTTACGTTGCCTTGATTTACGTTGCTTTACGTTGCCTTGCTTTACGTTGCCTTGCATTACGTTGCCTTGCTTTACGATGCTTTACGTTGCTTTGCTTTACGTTGCCTTGCTTTACGTTACCTTACGTTGCCTTACTTTACGTTGGTTTACGTTGTCTTGCTTTACGTTTCCATGCTTTACGTTTCCTTGATTTACGTTGCTTTACGTTGCCTTGCTTTACGTTGCCTCGCATTACGTTGCCTTGCTTTACGTTGCTTTACGTTGCTTTGCTTTACGTTGCCTTGCTTTACGTTACCTTACGTTGCCTTACTTTACGTTGGTTTACGTTGCCTTGCTTTACGTTTCCTTGCTTTACGTTGATTTACGTTGCCTTGCTTTACGTTGCTTTACGTTGCCTTACTTTAGGTTGCCTTGCTTTACGTTGCTTTACATTGCCTTGCTTTACGTTGCTTTACATTGCCTTACTTTACGTTGCCTTACGTACACTTACTTTACGTTGCCTTACTTTAAGTTGCTTTACGTTGCCTTGCTTTACATTGCTTTACGTTGCCTTGCTTTACGTTGCCTTGCTTTAAGTTGCTTTACGTTGCCTTACTTTATGTTGCCTTGATTTACGTTGATTTACTATGCCTTACTTTACGTTGCCTTTGTTTACATTGCCTTACTTTATGTTGCTTTATATTGCCTTACTTTACATTGCCTTACATTGCCTTACTTTACGTTGCCTTACATTGCCTTACTTTACATTACCTTACTTTACGCTGCTTTACGTTGCCTTGCTTTACCTTGCTTTGCTTTACGTTGCTTTACGTTGCCTTGCTTTACGTTGCTTTATGTTGTCTTGTTTTACGTTTCTTTACGTTGCCTTACTTTACGTTGCCTTGCTTTACGTTGTCTTAATTTACGTTGCCTTACATTACCTTATTTACGTTGCCTTGCTTTAAGTTGCTTTACGTTGCCTTGCTTTACGTTGCTTTACGTTGCCTTGCTTTACGTTGCCTTCCTTTACGTTGCTTTACGTTGCCTTGTTTTACGTTGCCTTGCTTTACGTTGCTTTACGTTGCCTTGCTTTACGTTGCCTTGCCTTGCCTTGCATTACGTTGCCTTGCCTTGCCTTCCTTTACGTTGCTTTACATTGCCTTGCTTTACGTTTCTTTACGTTGCCTTGCTTTACGTTGCCCTGCCTTGCCTTGCTTTACGTTGCCTTGCCTTGCCTTCCTTTACGTTGCTTTACATTGCCTTGCTTTACGTTGCCTTGACTTGCCTTGCTTTACGTTGCCTTGCCTTGCCTTGCTTTACGTTGCTTTACGTTGCCTTGCTTTACGTTGCTTTACGTTGCCTTGCTTTACGTTGCTTTACGTTGCCTTGCTTTACGTTGCCTTGACTTGCCTTGCTTTACGTTGCTTTACGTTGCCTTGCTTTGCGTTGCCTTGCCTTGCCTTGCTTTATGTTGCTTTAGGTTGCCTTGCTTCACTTTGCTTTACGATGCCTTGCTTTAGGTTGCCTTACCTTGCCTTGCTTTATGTTGCTTTACGTTGCCTTGGTTTACGTTGCTTTACGTTGCCTTGCTTTACGTTGCCTTGCCTTGCCTTGCTTTACGTTGCTTTACGTTGCCTTGCTTTACTTTGCTTCACGTTGCATTACGTTGCCTTGCGTTGTCTTACGTTGCCTTGGTTTACGTTGCCTTGCTTTACGTTGCTTTACGTTGCCTTGCTTTACGTTGCTTTACGTTGCCTTGCTTTACGTTGTCTTGCTATACGTTTCTTTACGTTGCCTTGCTTTACGTTGCCTTGCTTTACGTTGCTTTACGTTGCATTACCTAGCCTTGCGTTGCCTTGCCTTGCGTTGCCTTGCTTTACATTGCCTTGCTTTACGTTGCTTTACGTTGCCTTGATTTACGTTGCCTTGCTTTACGTTGCTTTACGTTTCCTTGCTTTACGTTCCTTGCTTTACGTTGCCTTGCTTTACGTTGCTTTACGTTGCCTTGCTTTTCATTGCATTGCTTTACGTTGCCTTCCCTTGCCTTGCTTTACATTGCCTTGCTTTACATTGCCTTGCTTAACGTTGCCTTGTTTTAAGTTGCTTTACGTTGCCTTGCTTTACGTTGCATTGCTTTACATTTCTTTACGTTGCCCTGCTTTACGTTGCCTTGCTTTACGTTGCTTTACGCTGCATTACGTTGCCTTGCGTTGACTTACTTTGCCTTGCTTTACGTTGCCTTGCTTTACTTTGCTTTACGTTACCTTGCTTTACATTGCCTTGCTTTACTTTGCTTTATGTTGCCTTGCTTTACGTTGCCTTGCTTTACGTTGCCTTGAATTACGTTGCTTTACATTGCATTACCTTGTCTTGCGTTGCCTTAGTTTGCCTTGCATTACGGTTCCTTGCTTTACGTTGCTTTACGTTGCCTTGTTTTACGTTGCCTTGCTTTACGTTGCTTAACGTTGCCTTGCTTTACGTTGCCTTGCTTTCCGTTGCTTTACGTTGCCTTGCTTTACGACGCCTTGCTTTACATTGCCTTACGTTGCCTTGCTTTACGTTGCCTTACGTTGCCTTTACTTTATGTTGCCTTGCTTTATGTTGCTTTACATTGCCTTGCTTTACGTTGCCTTGCTTTACATTGCCTTACGTTGCCTTGCTTTACGTTGCTTTACGTTGCCTTGGTTTACGTTGCCTTGCTTTAGGTTGCATTGCTTTACTTTGCATTATGTTGCCTTGCTTTATGTTGCCTTGCTTTAGATTGATTTACGTTGCCTTGCTTTACGTTGCTTTTAGTTGCATTACTTCACGTTGCCTTGCTTTACGTTGCTTTACGTTGCCTTGTTTTACGTTGCTTTTAGTTGCCTTACTTTACGTTGCCTTGCTTTACTTTGCTTTACGTTGCCTTGCTTTACGTTGCCTTACGGTGCCTTACTTTACGTTGCATTACTCTATGTTGCTTTACGTTGCCTTGCTTTACGTTGCCTTGCTTTACGTTGCTTTACGTTGCCTTAATTTACGTTGCCTTTTTTACGTTGCCTTGATTTACGTTGCCTTACTTTACGTTGCCTTACGTTGCCTTTCCTTTAGGTTGCCTTGCTTTACGTTGCTTTACGTTGCTTTGGTTTACGTTGCCTTGATTTACGTTGCTTTACGTTGCCTTGCTTTACGTTGCCTTGCATTACGTTGCCTTGCTTTACGTTGCTTTACGTTGCTTTGCTTTACGTTGCCTTGCTTTACGTTACCTTACGTTGCCTTACTTTACGTTGGTTTACGTTGCCTTGCTTTACGTTTCCTTGCATTACATTTATTTACGTTGCCTTGCTTTACGTTGCCTTGATTTACGTTGCTTAACATTGCCTTGCTTTACGTTCTCTTGACTTACGTTGCCTTGCTTTACGTTGCTTTACGTTGCCTTGCTTTACGTTGCTTTACATTGCCTTACTTTACGTTGCCTTGCTTTACGTTGCTTTACATTGCCTTACTTTACGTTGCATTACGTACACTTACTTTACATTGCCTTACTTTACGTTGCTTTACCTTGCCTTGCTTTACGTTGCTTTACGTTGCCTTGCTTTACGTTGCCTTGCTTTACGTTGCCTTGCTTTAAGTTGCTTTACGTTGCCTTACTTTACGTTGCCTTGATTTACGTTGCTTTACGTTGCCTTACTTTACGTTGCCTTGCTTTACGTTGCCTTACTTTATGTTGCTTTACATTGCCTTACTTTACATTGCCTTACATTGCCTTACTTTACGTTGCCTTACATTGCCTTACTTTACGTTACCTTACTTTACACTGCTTTATGTTGCCTTGCTTTACCTTGCTTTGCTTTACGTTGCTTTACGTTGCCTTGCTTTACATTGCCTTGCTTTACGTTGTCTTAATTTACGTTGCCTTACATTACCTTATTTACGTTGCCTTGCTTTAAGTTGCTTTACGTTGCCTTGCTTTACGTTGCTTTACGTTGCCTTGCTTTACGTTGCCTTCCTTTACGTTGCTTTACGTTGCCTTGTTTTACGTTGCCTTGCTTTACGTTGCTTTACGTTGCCTTGCTTTACGTTGCCTTGCCTTGCCTTGCTTTACTTTGCCTTGCCTTGCCTTCCTTTACGTTGCTTTACATTGCCTTGCTTTACGTTTCTTTACGTTGCCTTGCTTAACTTTGCCTTGCCTTGCCTTGCTTTACGTTGCCTTGATTTACGTTGCTTAACATTGCCTTGCTTTACCTTCTCTTGACTTACGTTGCCTTGCTTTACGTTGCTTTACGTTGCCTTGCTTTACGTTGCTTTACATTGCCTTACTTTACGTTGCCTTGCTTTACGTTGCTTTACATTGCCTTACTTTACGTTGCATTACGTACACTTACTTTACATTGCCTTCCTTTACGTTGCTTTACCTTGCCTTGCTTTACGTTGCTTTACGTTGCCTTGCTTTACGTTGCCTTGCTTTACGTTGCCTTGCTTTAAGTTGCTTTACGTTGCCTTACTTTACGTTGCCTTGATTTACGTTGCTTTACGTTGCCTTACTTTACGTTGCCTTGCTTTACGTTGCCTTACTTTATGTTGCTTTACATTGCCTTACTTTACATTGCCTTACATTGCCTTACTTTACGTTGCCTTACATTGCCTTACTTTACGTTACCTTACTTTACACTGCTTTACGTTGCCTTGCTTTACCTTGCTTTGCTTTACGTTGCTTTACGTTGCCTTGCTTTACATTGCCTTGCTTTACGTTGTCTTACATTACCTTATTTACGTTGCCTTGCTTTAAGTTGCTTTACGTTGCCTTGCTTTACGTTGCTTTACGTTGCCTTGCTTTACGTTGCCTTCCGTTACGTTGCTTTACGTTGCCTTGTTTTACGTTGCCTTGCTTTACGTTGCTTTACGTTGCCTTGCTTTACGTTGCCTTGCCTTGCCTTGCTTTACTTTGCCTTGCCTTGCCTTCCTTTACGTTGCTTTACATTGCCTTGCTTTACGTTTCTTTACGTTGCCTTGCTTAACTTTGCCTTGCCTTGCCTTGCTTTACGTTGCCTTGCCTTGCCTTCCTTTACGTTGCTTTACATTGCCTTGCTTTACGTTTCTTTACGTTGCCTTGCTTAACTTTGCCTTGCCTTGCCTTGCTTTACGTTGCTTTACGTTGCCTTGCTTTACGTTGCTTTACATTGCCTTGTTTACGTTGCCTTGACTTGCCTTGCTTTACCTTGCCTTGCCTTGCCTTGCTTTACGTTGCTTTACGTTGCCTTGCTTTACGTTGCTTTACATTGCCTTGCTTTACGTTGCTTTACGTTGCCTTGCTTTACGTTGCCTTCCCTTGCCTTGCTTTAGGTTGCTTTACGTTGCCTTGCTTTACGTTGCCTTGCTTTGCGTTGCCTTGCCTTGCCTTGCTTTACGTTGCTTTACGTTGCCTTGCTTTACGTTGCTTTACGATGCCTTGCTTTTCATTGCATTGCTTTACGTTGCCTTCCCTTGCCTTGATTTACATTGCCTTGCTTTACATTGCCATGCTTAACGTTGCCTTGTTTTAAGTTGCTTTACGTTGCCTTGCTTTACGTTGCATTGCTTTACATTTCTTTACGTTGCCCTGCTTTACGTTGCCTTGCTTTACGTTGCTTTACGCTGCATTACGTTGCCTTGCGTTGCCTTACTTTGCCTTGCTTTACGTTGCCTTGCTTTACTTTGCTTTACGTTACCTTGCTTTACATTGCCTTGCTTTACTTTGCTTTATGTTGCCTTGCTTTACGTTGCCTTGCTTTACGTTGCCTTGAATTACGTTGCTTTACATTGCATTACCTTGTCTTGCGTTGCCTTAGTTTGCCTTGCATTACGGTTCCTTGCTTTACGTTGCTTTACGTTGCCTTGTTTTACGTTGCCTTGCTTTACGTTGCTTAACGTTGCCTTGCTTTACGTTGCCTTGCTTTCCGTTGCTTTACGTTGCCTTGCTTTACGACGCCTTGCTTTACATTGCCTTACGTTGCCTTGCTTTACGTTGCCTTACGTTGCCTTTACTTTATGTTGCCTTGCTTTATGTTGCTTTACGTTGCCTTGCTTTACGTTGCCTTGCTTTACATTGCCTTACGTTGCCTTGCTTTACGTTGCTTTACGTTGCCTTGGTTTACGTTGCCTTGCTTTAGGTTGCATTGCTTTACTTTGCATTATGTTGCCTTGCTTTATGTTGCCTTGCTTTAGATTGATTTACGTTGCCTTGCTTTACGTTGCTTTTAGTTGCATTACTTTACGTTGCCTTGCTTTACGTTGCTTTACGTTGCCTTGTTTTACGTTGCTTTTAGTTGCCTTACTTTACGTTGCCTTGCTTTACTTTGCTTTACGTTGCCTTGCTTTACGTTGCCTTACGGTGCCTTACTTTACGTTGCATTACTCTATGTTGCTTTACGTTGCCTTGCTTTACGTTGCCTTGCTTTACGTTGCTTTACGTTGCCTTAATTTACGTTGCCTTTTTTACGTTGCCTTGATTTACGTTGCCTTACTTTACGTTGCCTTACGTTGCCTTTCCTTTAGGTTGCCTTGCTTTACGTTGCTTTACGTTGCTTTGGTTTACGTTGCCTTGATTTACGTTGCTTTACGTTGCCTTGCTTTACGTTGCCTTGCATTACGTTGCCTTGCTTTACGTTGCTTTACGTTGCTTTGCTTTACGTTGCCTTGCTTTACGTTACCTTACGTTGCCTTACTTTACGTTGGTTTACGTTGCCTTGCTTTACGTTTCCTTGCTTTACATTTATTTACGTTGCCTTGCTTTACGTTGCCTTGATTTACGTTGCTTAACATTGCCTTGCTTTACGTTCTCTTGACTTACGTTGCCTTGCTTTACGTTGCTTTACGTTGCCTTGCTTTACGTTGCCTTGCTTTACGTTGCTTTACATTGCCTTACTTTACGTTGCCTTGCTTTACGTTGCTTTACATTGCCTTACTTTACGTTGCATTACGTACACTTACTTTACATTGCCTTACTTTACGTTGCTTTACCTTGCCTTGCTTTACGTTGCTTTACGTTGCCTTGCTTTACGTTGCCTTGCTTTACGTTGCCTTGCTTTAAGTTGCTTTACGTTGCCTTACTTTACGTTGCCTTGATTTACGTTGCTTTACGTTGCCTTACTTTACGTTGCCTTGCTTTACGTTGCCTTACTTTATGTTGCTTTACATTGCCTTACTTTACATTGCCTTACATTGCCTTACTTTTCGTAGCCTTACATTGCCTTACTTTACGTTACCTTACTTTACACTGCTTTACGTTGCCTTGCTTTACCTTGCTTTGCTTTACGTTGCTTTACGTTGCCTTGCTTTACATTGCCTTGCTTTACGTTGTCTTAATTTACGTTGCCTTACATTACCTTATTTACGTTGCCTTGCTTTAAGTTGCTTTACGTTGCCTTGCTTTACGTTGCTTTACGTTGCCTTGCTTTACGTTGCCTTCCTTTACGTTGCTTTACGTTGCCTTGTTTTACGTTGCCTTGCTTTACGTTGCTTTACGTTGCCTTGCTTTACGTTGCCTTGCCTTGCCTTGCTTTACTTTGCCTTGCCTTGCCTTCCTTTACGTTGCTTTACATTGCCTTGCTTTACGTTTCTTTACGTTGCCTTGCTTAACTTTGCCTTGCCTTGCCTTGCTTTACGTTGCCTTGCCTTGCCTTCCTTTACGTTGCTTTACATTGCCTTGCTTTACGTTTCTTTACGTTGCCTTGCTTAACTTTGCCTTGCCTTGCCTTGCTTTACGTTGCTTTACGTTGCCTTGCTTTACGTTGCTTTACATTGCCTTGTTTACGTTGCCTTGACTTGCCTTGCTTTACCTTGCCTTGCCTTGCCTTGCTTTACGTTGCTTTACGTTGCCTTGCTTTACGTTGCTTTACATTGCCTTGCTTTACGTTGCTTTACGTTGCCTTGCTTTACGTTGCCTTCCCTTGCCTTGCTTTAGGTTGCTTTACGTTGCCTTGCTTTACGTTGCCTTGCTTTGCGTTGCCTTGCCTTGCCTTGCTTTACGTTGCTTTACGTTGCCTTGCTTTACGTTGCTTTACGATGCCTTGCTTTACGTTGCCTTGCCTTGCCTTGCTTTATGTTGCTTTACGTTGCCTTGGTTTACGTTGCTTTACGTTGCCTTGCTTTATGTTGCCTTGCATTGCCTTGCTTTATGTTGCTTTACGTTGCCTTGCTTTACTTTGCTTTACGTTGCATTACGTTGCCTTGCGTTGTCTTACGTTGCCTTGGTTTACGTTGCCTTGCTTTAAGTTGCTTTACTTTGCCTTGCTTTACGTTGCCTTGCTTTACGTTGCTTTACGTTGCCTTGCTTTACGTTGTCTTGCTTTACGTTTCTTTACGTTGCCTTGCTTTACGTTGCCTTGCTTACGTTGCTTTACGTTGCATTACCTTGCCTTGCCTTGCCTTGCTTTACGTTGCCTTGCTTTACGTTGCTTTACGTTGCCTTTCTTTACGATGCCTTGCTTTACGTTGCTTTACGTTTCCTTGCTTTACGTTCCTTGCTTTACGTTGCCTTGCTTTACGTTGCTTTACGTTGCCTTGCTTTTCGTTGCATTGCTTTACGTTGCCTTCCCTTGCCTTGCTTTACATTGCCTTGCATTACGTTGCCTTGTTTTAAGTTGCTTTACGTTGCCTTGCTTTACGTTGCATTGCTTTACGTTTATTTACGTTGCCCTGCTTTACCTTGCCTTGCTTTACGTTGCTTTACGCTGCATTACGTTGCCTTGCGTTGCCTTACTTTGCCTTGCTTTACGTTGCCTTGCTTTACTTTGCTTTACGTTACCTTGCTTTACGTTGCCTTGCTTTACTTTGCTTTATGTTGCCTTGCTTTACGTTGCCTTGCTTTACGTTTCTTTACGTTGCCTTGCTTTACGTTGCCTTGAATTACGTTGCTTTACATTGCATTACCTTGCCTTGCGTTGCCTTACGTTCCCTTGCATTACGTTGCCTTGCTTTACGTTGCTTTACGTTGCCTTGATTTACGTTGCCTTGCTTTACGTTGCTTTACGTTGCCTTGCTTTACGTTGCTTTACGTTGCCTTGCTTTACGTTGCCTTGCTTTACATTCCCTTACGTTGCCTTGTTTTACGTTGCCTTACATTGCCTTACTTTACGTTGCCTTGCTTTATGTTGCTTTACGTTGTCTTGCTTTACGTTGCCTTGCTTTACATTGCCTTACGTTGCCTTCCTTTACATTGCCTTGCTTTACGTTGCTTTACGTTGCCTTGCTTTACGTTGCTTTACGTTGCCTTGCTTTACGTTGCTTTACGTTGCCTTGCTTTACGTTGCCTTACGGTGCCTTACTTTATGTTGCCTTGGTTTACGTTGCCTTACGGTGCCTTACTTTACGTTGCATTACTCTATGTTGCTTTACGTTGCCTTGCTTTACGTTGCCTTGCTTTACGTTGCTTTACGTTTCCTTAATTTACGTTGCCTTTTTTACGTTGCCTTGATTTACGTTGCCTTACTTTACGTTGCCTTACGTTGCCTTTACTTTACGTTGCCATGCTTTACGTTGCTTTACGTTGCTTTGGTTTACGTTGCCTTGGTTTACGTTGCTTTATGTTGCCTTGCTTTACGTTGCATTGCTTTACATTTCTTTACGTTGCCTGCTTTACGTTGTCTTGCTTTACGTTGCATTGCTTAACGTTGCCTTGTTTTAAGTTGCTTTACGTTGCCTTGCTTTACGTTGCATTGCTTTACATTTCTTTACGTTGCCCTGCTTTACGTTGCCTTGCTTTACGTTGCTTTATGCTGCATTACGTTGCCTTGCGTTGCCTTACTTTGCCTTGCTTTACGTTGCCTTGCTTTACTTTGCTTTACGTTACCTTGCTTTACATTGCCTTGCTTTACTTTGCTTTATGTTGCCTTGCTTTACGTTGCCTTGCTTTACGTTGCCTTGAATTACGTTGCTTTACATTGCATTACCTTGTCTTGCGTTGCCTTAGTTTGCCTTGCATTACGGTTCCTTGCTTTACGTTGCTTTACGTTGCCTTGTTTTACGTTGCCTTGCTTTACGTTGCTTAACGTTGCCTTGCTTTACGTTGCCTTGCTTTCCGTTGCTTTACGTTGCCTTGCTTTACGACGCCTTGCTTTACATTGCCTTACGTTGCCTTGCTTTACGTTGCCTTACGTTGCCTTTACTTTATGTTGCCTTGCTTTATGTTGCTTTACGTTGCCTTGCTTTACGTTGCCTTGCTTTACATTGCCTTACGTTGCCTTGCTTTACGTTGCTTTACGTTGCCTTGGTTTACGTTGCCTTGCTTTAGGTTGCCTTGCTTTACGTTACCTTACGTTGCCTTACTTTACGTTGGTTTACGTTGCCTTGCTTTACGTTTCCTTGCTTTACATTGATTTACGTTGCCTTGCTTTACGTTGCCTTGATTTACGTTGCTTAACATTGCCTTGCTTTACGTTCTCTTGACTTACGTTGCCTTGCTTTACGTTGCTTTACGTTGCCTTGCTTTACGTTGCCTTGCTTTACGTTGCTTTACATTGCCTTACTTTACGTTGCCTTGCTTTACGTTGCTTTACATTGCCTTACTTTACGTTGCATTACGTACACTTACTTTACATTGCCTTACTTTACGTTGCTTTACCTTGCCTTGCTTTACGTTGCTTTACGTTGCCTTGCTTTACGTTGCCTTGCTTTACGTTGCCTTGCTTTAAGTTGCTTTACGTTGCCTTACTTTACGTTGCCTTGATTTACGTTGCTTTACGTTGCCTTACTTTACGTTGCCTTGCTTTACGTTGCCTTACTTTATGTTGCTTTACATTGCCTTACTTTACATTGCCTTACATTGCCTTACTTTACGTTGCCTTACATTGCCTTACTTTACGTTACCTTACTTTACACTGCTTTACGTTGCCTTGCTTTACCTTGCTTTGCTTTACGTTGCTTTACGTTGCCTTGCTTTACATTGCCTTGCTTTACGTTGTCTTAATTTACGTTGCCTTACATTACCTTATTTACGTTGCCTTGCTTTAAGTTGCTTTACGTTGCCTTGCTTTACGTTGCTTTACGTTGCCTTGCTTTACGTTGCCTTCCTTTACGTTGCTTTACGTTGCCTTGTTTTACGTTGCCTTGCTTTACGTTGCTTTACGTTGCCTTGCTTTACGTTGCCTTGCCTTGCCTTGCTTTACTTTGCCTTGCCTTGCCTTCCTTTACGTTGCTTTACATTGCCTTGCTTTACGTTTCTTTACGTTGCCTTGCTTAACTTTGCCTTGCCTTGCCTTGCTTTACGTTGCCTTGCCTTGCCTTCCTTTACGTTGCTTTACATTGCCTTGCTTTACGTTTCTTTACGTTGCCTTGCTTAACTTTGCCTTGCCTTGCCTTGCTTTACGTTGCTTTACGTTGCCTTGCTTTACGTTGCTTTACATTGCCTTGTTTACGTTGCCTTGACTTGCCTTGCTTTACGTTGCCTTGCCTTGCCTTGCTTTACGTTGCTTTACGTTGCCTTGCTTTACGTTGCTTTACATTGCCTTGCTTTACGTTGCTTTACGTTGCCTTGCTTTACGTTGCCTTCCCTTGCCTTGCTTTAGGTTGCTTTACGTTGCCTTGCTTTACGTTGCCTTGCTTTGCGTTGCCTTGCCTTGCCTTGCTTTACGTTGCTTTACGTTGCCTTGCTTTACGTTGCTTTACGATGCCTTGCTTTACCTTGCCTTGCCTTGCCTTGCTTTATGTTGCTTTACGTTGCCTTGGTTTACGTTGCTTTACGTTGCCTTGCTTTAGGTTGCCTTACCTTGCCTTGCTTTATGTTGCTTTACGTTGCCTTGCTTTACTTTGCTTTACGTTGCATTACGTTGCCTTGCGTTGTCTTACGTTGCCTTGGTTTACGTTGCCTTGCTTTAAGTTGCTTTACTTTGCCTTGCTTTACGTTGCCTTGCTTTACGTTGCTTTACGTTGCCTTGCTTTACGTTGTCTTGCTTTACGTTTCTTTACGTTGCCTTGCTTTACGTTGCCTTGCTTACGTTGCTTTACGTTGCATTACCTTGCCTTGCCTTGCCTTGCTTTACGTTGCCTTGCTTTACGTTGCTTTACGTTGCCTTTCTTTACGATGCCTTGCTTTACGTTGCTTTACGTTTCCTTGCTTTACGTTCCTTGCTTTACGTTGCCTTGCTTTACGTTGCTTTACGTTGCCTTGCTTTTCGTTGCATTGCTTTACGTTGCCTTCCCTTGCCTTGCTTTACATTGCCTTGCATTACGTTGCCTTGTTTTAAGTTGCTTTACGTTGCCTTGCTTTACGTTGCATTGCTTTACGTTTATTTACGTTGCCCTGCTTTACGTTGCCTTGCTTTACGTTGCTTTACGCTGCATTACGTTGCCTTGCGTTGCCTTACTTTGCCTTGCTTTACGTTGCCTTGCTTTACTTTGCTTTACGTTACCTTGCTTTACGTTGCCTTGCTTTACTTTGCTTTATGTTGCCTTGCTTTACGTTGCCTTGCTTTACGTTTCTTTACGTTGCCTTGCTTTACGTTGCCTTGAATTACGTTGCTTTACATTGCATTACCTTGCCTTGCGTTGCCTTACGTTCCCTTGCATTACGTTGCCTTGCTTTACGTTGCTTTACGTTGCCTTGTTTTACGTTGCCTTGCTTTACGTTGCTTTACGTTGCCTTGCTTTACGTTGCTTTACGTTGCCTTGCTTTACGTTGCCTTGCTTTACATTCCCTTACGTTGCCTTGCTTTACGTTGCCTTACATTGCCTTACTTTACGTTGCCTTGCTTTATGTTGCTTTACGTTGTCTTGCTTTACGTTGCCTTGCTTTACATTGCCTTACGTTGCCTTCCTTTACATTGCCTTGCTTTACGTTGCTTTACGTTGCCTTGCTTTACGTTGCTTTACGTTGCCTTGCTTTACGTTGCTTTACGTTGCCTTGCTTTACGTTGCCTTACGGTGCCTTACTTTATGTTGCCTTGGTTTACGTTGCCTTACGGTGCCTTACTTTACGTTGCATTACTCTATGTTGCTTTACGTTGCCTTGCTTTACGTTGCCTTGCTTTACGTTGCTTTACGTTGCCTTAATTTACTTTGCCTTTTTTACGTTGCCTTGATTTACGTTGCCTTACTTTACGTTGCCTTACGTTGCCTTTACTTTACGTTGCCTTGCTTTACGTTGCTTTACGTTGCTTTGGTTTACGTTGCCTTGATTTACGTTGCTTTATGTTGCCTTGCTTTACGTTGCCTTGAATTACGTTGCCTTGCTTTACGTTGCTTTACGTTGCTTTGCTTTACGTTACCTTACGTTGCCTTACTTTACGTTGGTTTACGTTGCCTTGTTTTACGTTTCCTTGCTTTACGTTGATTTACGTTGCCTTGCTTTACGTTGCCTTGATTTATGTTGCTTAACATTGCCTTGCTTTACGTTCTCTTGACTTACGTTGCCTTGCTTTACGTTGCTTTACGTTGTCTTACTTTACGTTGCCTTGCTTTACGTTGCTTTACATTGCCCTACTTTACGTTGCCTTGCTTTACGTTGCTTTACATTGCCTTACTTTACGTTGCCTTACGTACATTACTTTACGTTGCCTTACTTTACGTTGCTTTACGTTGCCTTGCTTTACGTTGCTTTACGTTGCCTTGCTTTACGTTGCCTTGCTTTAATTTGCTTTACGTTGCCTTACTTTACGTTGCCTTACTTTATGTTGCTTTACATTGCCTTACTTTACATTGCCTTACATTGCCTTACTTTACGTTGCCTTACATTGCCTTACTTTACGTTACCTTACTTTACACTGCTTTACGTTGCCTTGCTTTACCTTGCTTTGCTTTACGTTGCTTTACCTTGCCTTGCTTTACATTGCCTTGCTTTACGTTGCTTTACGTTGTCTTGTATTACGTTTCTTTACGTTGCCTTACTTTACGTTGCCTTGCTTTACGTTGTCTTAATTTACGTTGCCTTACATTACCTTATTTACGTTGCCTTGCATTAAATTGCTTTACGTTGCCTTGTTTTACGTTGCTTTACGTTGCCTTGCTTTACGTTGCCTTCCTTTACGTTGCTTTACGTTGCCTTGTTTTACGTTGCCTTGCTTTACGTTGCTTTACGTTGCCTTGCTTTACATTGCCTTGCCTTGCCTTGCTTTACGTTGCCTTGCCTTGCCTTCATTTACGTTGCTTTACATTGCCTTGCTTTACGTTTCTTTACGTTGCCTTGCTTTACGTTGCCCTGCCTTGCCTTGCTTTACGTTGCTTTACGTTGCCTTGCTTTACGTTGCTTTACATTGCCTTGCTTTACGTTGCCTTGACTTGCCTTGCTTTACGTTGCCTTGCCTTGCCTTGCTTTACGTTGCTTTACGTTGCCTTGCTTTACGTTGCTTTACGTTGCCTTGCTTTACGTTGCTTTACGTTGCCTTGCTTTACGTTGCCTTGACTTGCCTTGCTTTACGTTGCTTTACGTTGCCTTGCTTTGCGTTGCCTTGCCTTGCCTTGCTTTATGTTGCTTTAGGTTGCCTTGCTTCACTTTGCTTTACGATGCCTTGCTTTAGGTTGCCTTACCTTGCCTTGCTTTATGTTGCTTTACGTTGCCTTGTTTTAAGTTGCTTTACGTTGCCTTGCTTTACGTTGCATTGCTTTACATTTCTTTACGTTGCCCTGCTTTACGTTGCCTTGCTTTACGTTGCTTTACGCTGCATTACGTTGCCTTGCGTTGCCTTACTTTGCCTTGCTTTACGTTGCCTTGCTATACTTTGCTTTACGTTACCTTGCTTTACGTTGCCTTGCTTTACTTTGCTTTATGTTGCCTTGCTTTACGTTGCCTTGCTTTACGTTTCTTTACGTTGCCTTGCTTTACGTTGCCTTGAATTACGTTGCTTTACATTGCATTACCTTGTCTTGCGTTGCCTTACTTTGCCTTGCATTACGTTGCCTTGCTTTACGTTGCTTTACGTTGCCTTGTTTTACGTTGCATTGCTTTACGTTGCTTTACGTTGCCTTGCTTTACGTTGCCTTGCTTTACGTTGCTTTACGTTGCCTTGCTTTACGTCGCCTTGCTTTACATTGCCTTACGTTGCCTTGCTTTACGTTGCCTTACGTTGCCTTTACTTTACGTTGCCTTCCTTTATGTTGCTTTACGTTGCCTTGCTTTACGTTGCCTTGCTTTACATTCCCTTACGTTGCCTTGCTTTACGTTGCCTTACATTGCCTTACTTTACGTTGCCTTGCTTTATGTTGCTTTAAGTTGTCTTGCTTTACGTTGCCTTGCTTTACATTGCCTTACGTTGCCTTCCTTTACATTGCCTTGCTTTACGTTGCTTTACGTTGCCTTGCTTTACGTTGCTTTACGTTGCCTTGATTTACGTTGCCTTGCTTTACGTTGCTTTACGTTTCCTTGCTTTACGTTCCTTGCTTTACGTTGCCTTGCTTTACGTTGCTTTACGTTGCCTTGCTTTTCGTTGCATTGCTTTACGTTGCCTTCCCTTGCCTTGCTTTACATTGCCTTGCTTTACATTGCCTTGCTTTACGTTGCCTTGTTTTAAGTTGCTTTACGTTGCCTTGCTTTACGTTGCATTGCTTTACATTTCTTTACGTTGCCCTGCTTTACGTTGCCTTGCTTTACGTTGCTTTACATTGCCTTGCTTTACGTTGCCTTGCTTTACGTTGCTTTACGTTGCCTTGCTTTACGTCGCCTTGCTTTACATTGCCTTACGTTGCCTTGCTTTACGTTGCCTTACGTTGCCTTTACTTTACGTTGCCTTGCTTTATGTTGCTTTACGTTGCCTTGCTTTACGTTGCCTTGCTTTACATTGCCTTACGTTGCCTTGCTTTACGTTGCTTTACGTTGCCTTGGTTTACGTTGCCTTGCTTTAGGTTGCATTGCTTTACTTTGCATTATGTTGCCTTGCTTTATGTTGCCTTGCTTTAGGTTGCTTTACGTTGCCTTGCTTTACGTTGCTTTTAGTTGCCTTACTTCACGTTGCCTTGCTTTACGTTGCTTTACGTTGCCTTGCTTTACGTTGCTTTACGTTGTCTTGCTTTACGTTTCCATGCTTTACGTTTCCTTGATTTATGTTGCTTTACGTTGCCTTGCTTTACTTTGCTTTACGTTGCCTTGCTTTACGTTGCCTTACGGTGCCTTACTTTATGTTGCCTTGGTTTACATGGCCTTACGGTGCCTTACTTTACGTTGCATTACTCTAAGTTGCTTTACGTTGCCTTGCTTTACGTTGCCTTGCTTTACGTTGCTTTACGTTGCCTTAATTTACGTTGCCTTTTTTACGTTGCCTTGATTTACGTTGCCTTACCTTACGTTGCCTTACGTTGCCTTTCATTTAGGTTGCCTTGCTTTACGTTGCTTTACGTTGATTTGGTTTACGTTGCCTTGGTTTACGTTGCCTTGATTTACGTTGCTTTACGTTGCCTTGCTTTACGTTGCCTTGCATTACGTTGCCTTGCTTTACGTTGCTTTACGTTGCTTTGCTTTACGTTGCCTTGCTTTACGTTACCTTACGTTGCCTTACTTTACGTTGGTTTACGTTGTCTTGCTTTACGTTTCCATGCTTTACGTTTCCTTGATTTACGTTGCTTTACGTTGCCTTGCTTTACGTTGCCTTGCATTACGTTGCCTTGCTTTACGTTGCTTTACGTTGCTTTGCTTTACGTTGCCTTGCTTTACGTTACCTTACGTTGCCTTACTTTACGTTGGTTTACGTTGCCTTGCTTTACGTTTCCTTGCTTTACGTTGATTTACGTTGCCTTGCTTTACGTTGCTTTACGTTGCCTTACTTTAGGTTGCCTTGCTTTACGTTGCTTTACATTGCCTTGCTTTACGTTGCTTTACATTGCCTTACTTTACGTTGCCTTACGTACACTTACTTTACGTTGCCTTACTTTAAGTTGCTTTACGTTGCCTTGCTTTACATTGCTTTACGTTGCCTTGCTTTACGTTGCCTTGCTTTAAGTTGCTTTACGTTGCCTTACTTTATGTTGCCTTGATTTACGTTGATTTACTATGCCTTACTTTACGTTGCCTTTGTTTACATTGCCTTACTTTATGTTGCTTTATATTGCCTTACTTTACATTGCCTTACATTGCCTTACTTTACGTTGCCTTACATTGCCTTACTTTACGTTACCTTACTTTACGCTGCTTTACGTTGCCTTGCTTTACCTTGCTTTGCTTTACGTTGCTTTACGTTGCCTTGCTTTACGTTGCTTTATGTTGTCTTGTTTTACGTTTCTTTACGTTGCCTTACTTTACGTTGCCTTGCTTTACGTTGTCTTAATTTACGTTGCCTTACATTACCTTATTTACGTTGCCTTGCTTTAAGTTGCTTTACGTTGCCTTGCTTTACGTTGCTTTACGTTGCCTTGCTTTACGTTGCCTTCCTTTACGTTGCTTTACGTTGCCTTGTTTTACGTTGCCTTGCTTTACGTTGCTTTACGTTGCCTTGCTTTACGTTGCCTTGCCTTGCCTTGCATTACGTTGCCTTGCCTTGCCTTCCTTTACGTTGCTTTACATTGCCTTGCTTTACGTTTCTTTACGTTGCCTTGCTTTACGTTGCCCTGCCTTGCCTTGCTTTACGTTGCTTTACGTTGCCTTGCTTTACGTTGCTTTACATTGCCTTGCTTTACGTTGCCTTGACTTGCCTTGCTTTACGTTGCCTTGCCTTGCCTTGCTTTACGTTGCTTTACGTTGCCTTGCTTTACGTTGCTTTACGTTGCCTTGCTTTACGTTGCTTTACGTTGCCTTGCTTTACGTTGCCTTGACTTGCCTTGCTTTACGTTGCTTTACGTTGCCTTGCTTTGCGTTGCCTTGCCTTGCCTTGCTTTATGTTGCTTTAGGTTGCCTTGCTTCACTTTGCTTTACGATGCCTTGCTTTAGGTTGCCTTACCTTGCCTTGCTTTATGTTGCTTTACGTTGCCTTGGTTTACGTTGCTTTACGTTGCCTTGCTTTACGTTGCCTTGCCTTGCCTTGCTTTACGTTGCTTTACGTTGCCTTGCTTTACTTTGCTTCACGTTGCATTACGTTGCCTTGCGTTGTCTTACGTTGCCTTGGTTTACGTTGCCTTGCTTTACGTTGCTTTACGTTGCCTTGCTTTACGTTGCTTTACGTTGCCTTGCTTTACGTTGTCTTGCTATACGTTTCTTTACGTTGCCTTGCTTTACGTTGCCTTGCTTTACGTTGCTTTACGTTGCATTACCTAGCCTTGCGTTGCCTTGCCTTGCGTTGCCTTGCTTTACATTGCCTTGCTTTACGTTGCTTTACGTTGTCTTGATTTACGTTGCCTTGCTTTACGTTGCTTTACGTTTCCTTGCTTTACGTTCCTTGCTTTACGTTGCCTTGCTTTACGTTGCTTTACGTTGCCTTGCTTTTCATTGCATTGCTTTACGTTGCCTTCCCTTGCCTTGCTTTACATTGCCTTGCTTTACATTGCCTTGCTTAACGTTGCCTTGTTTTAAGTTGCTTTACGTTGCCTTGCTTTACGTTGCATTGCTTTACATTTCTTTACGTTGCCCTGCTTTACGTTGCCTTGCTTTACGTTGCTTTACGCTGCATTACGTTGCCTTGCGTTGCCTTACTTTGCCTTGCTTTACGTTGCCTTGCTTTACTTTGCTTTACGTTACCTTGCTTTACATTGCCTTGCTTTACTTTGCTTTATGTTGCCTTGCTTTACGTTGCCTTGCTTTACGTTGCCTTGAATTACGTTGCTTTACATTGCATTACCTTGTCTTGCGTTGCCTTAGTTTGCCTTGCATTACGGTTCCTTGCTTTACGTTGCTTTACGTTAACTTGTTTTACGTTGCCTTGCTTTACGTTGCTTAACGTTGCCTTGCTTTACGTTGCCTTGCTTTCCGTTGCTTTACGTTGCCTTGCTTTACGACGCCTTGCTTTACATTGCCTTACGTTGCCTTGCTTTACGTTGCCTTACGTTGCCTTTACTTTATGTTGCCTTGCTTTATGTTGCTTTACGTTGCCTTGCTTTACGTTGCCTTGCTTTACATTGCCTTACGTTGCCTTGCTTTACGTTGCTTTACGTTGCCTTGGTTTACGTTGCCTTGCTTTAGGTTGCATTGCTTTACTTTGCATTATGTTGCCTTGCTTTATGTTGCCTTGCTTTAGATTGATTTACGTTGCCTTGCTTTACGTTGCTTTTAGTTGCATTACTTTACGTTGCCTTGCTTTACGTTGCTTTACGTTGCCTTGTTTTACGTTGCTTTTAGTTGCCTTACTTTACGTTGCCTTGCTTTACTTTGCTTTACGTTGCCTTGCTTTACGTTGCCTTACGGTGCCTTACTTTACGTTGCATTACCCTATGTTGCTTTACTTTGCCTTGCTTTACGTTGCCTTGCTTTACGTTGCGTTACGTTTCCTTAATTTACGTTGCCTTTTTTACGTTGCCTTGATTTACGTTGCCTTACTTTACGTTGCCTTACGTTGCCTTTCCTTTAGGTTGCCTTGCTTTACGTTGCTTTACGTTGCTTTGGTTTACGTTGCCTTTATTTACGTTGCTTTACGTTGCCTTGCTTTACGTTGCCTTGCATTACGTTGCCTTGCTTTACGTTGCTTTACGTTGCTTTGCTTTACGTTGCCTTGCTTTACGTTACCTTACGTTGCCTTACTTTACGTTGGTTTACGTTGCCTTGCTTTACGTTTCCTTGCTTTACATTTATTTACGTTGGCTTGCTTTACGTTGCCTTGATTTACGTTGCTTAACATTGCCTTGCTTTACGTTCTCTTGACTTACGTTGCCTTGCTTTACGTTGCTTTACGTTGCCTTGCTTTACGTTGCTTTACATTGCCTTACTTTACGTTGCCTTGCTTTACGTTGCTTTACATTGCCTTATTTTACGTTGCATTACGTACACTTACTTTACGTTGCCTTACTTTACGTTGCTTTACCTTGCCTTGCTTTACGTTGCTTTACGTTGCCTTGCTTTACGTTGCCTTGCTTTACGTTGCCTTGCTTTAAGTTGCTTTACGTTGCCTTACTTTACGTTGCCTTGATTTACGTTGCTTTACGTTGCCTTACTTTACGTTGCCTTGCTTTACGTTGCCTTACTTTATGTTGCTTTACATTGCCTTACTTTACATTGCCTTACATTGCCTTACTTTACGTTGCCTTACATTGCCTTACTTTACGTTACCTTACTTTACACTGCTTTACGTTGCCTTGCTTTACCTTGCTTTGCTTTACGTTGCTTTACGTTGCCTTGCTTTACATTGCCTTGCTTTACGTTGTCTTAATTTACGTTGCCTTACATTACCTTATTTACGTTGCCTTGCTTTAAGTTGCTTTACGTTGCCTTGCTTTACGTTGCTTTACGTTGCCTTGCTTTACGTTGCCTTCCTTTACGTTGCTTTACGTTGCCTTGTTTTACGTTGCCTTGCTTTACGTTGCTTTACGTTGCCTTGCATTACGTTGCCTTGCCTTGCCTTGCTTTACTTTGCCTTGCCTTGCCTTCCTTTACGTTGCTTTACATTGCCTTGCTTTACGTTTCTTTACGTTGCCTTGCTTAACTTTGCCTTGCCTTGCCTTGCTTTACGTTGCCTTGCCTTGCCTTCCTTTACGTTGCTTTACATTGCCTTGCTTTACGTTTCTTTACGTTGCCTTGCTTAACTTTGCCTTGCCTTGCCTTGCTTTACGTTGCTTTACGTTGCCTTGCTTTACGTTGCTTTACATTGCCTTGTTTACGTTGCCTTGACTTGCCTTGCTTTACGTTGCCTTGCCTTGCCTTGCTTTACGTTGCTTTACGTTGCCTTGCTTTACGTTGCTTTACATTGCCTTGATTTACGTTGCTTTATGTTGCCTTGCTTTACGTTGCCTTCCCTTGCCTTGCTTTAGGTTGCTTTACGTTGCCTTGCTTTACGTTGCCTTGCTTTGCGTTGCCTTGCCTTGCCTTGCTTTATGTTGCTTTACGTTGCCTTGCTTTACGTTGCTTTACGATGCCTTGCTTTACGTTGCCTTGCCTTGCCTTGCTTTATGTTGCTTTACGTTGCCTTGGTTTACGTTGCTTTACGTTGCCTTGCTTTAGGTTGCCTTGCCTTGCCTTGCTTTATGTTGCTTTACGTTGCCTTGCTTTACTTTTCTTTACGTTGCATTACGTTGCCTTGCGTTGTCTTACGTTGCCTTGGTTTACGTTGCCTTGCTTTAAGTTGCTTTACTTTGCCTTGCTTTACGTTGCCTTGCTTTACGTTGCTTTACGTTGCCTTGCTTTACGTTGTCTTGCTTTACGTTTCTTTACGTTGCCTTGCTTTACGTTGCCTTGCTTACGTTGCTTTACGTTGCATTACCTTACCTTGCCTTGCCTTGCTTTACGTTGCCTTGCTTTACGTTGCTTTACGTTGCCTTTCTTTACGATGCCTTGCTTTACGTTGCTTTACGTTTCCTTGCTTTACGTTCCTTGCTTTACGTTGCCTTGCTTTACGTTGCTTTACGTTGCCTTGCTTTTCGTTGCATTGCTTTACGTTGCCTTCCCTTGCCTTGCTTTACATTGCCTTGCATTACGTTGCCTTGTTTTAAGTTGCTTTACGTTGCCTTGCTTTACGTTGCATTGCTTTACGTTTATTTACGTTGCCCTGCTTTACGTTGCCTTGCTTTACGTTGCTTTACGCTGCATTACATTGCCTTGCGTTGCCTTACTTTGCCTTGCTTTACGTTGCCTTGCTTTACTTTGCTTTACGTTACCTTGCTTTACGTTGCCTTGCTTTACTTTGCTTTATGTTGCCTTGCTTTACGTTGCCTTGCTTTACGTTTCTTTACGTTGCCTTGCTTTACGTTGCCTTGAATTACGTTGCTTTACATTGCATTACCTTGCCTTGCGTTGCCTTACGTTCCCTTGCATTACGTTGCCTTGCTTTACGTTGCTTTACGTTGCCTTGATTTACGTTGCCTTGCTTTACGTTGCTTTACGTTGCCTTGCTTTACGTTGCTTTACGTTGCCTTGCTTTACGTTGCCTTGCTTTACATTCCCTTACGTTGCCTTGCTTTACGTTGCCTTACATTGCCTTACTTTACGTTGCCTTGCTTTATGTTGCTTTACGTTGTCTTGCTTTACGTTGCCTTGCTTTACATTGCCTTACGTTGCCTTCCTTTACATTGCCTTGCTTTACGTTGCTTTATGTTGCCTTGCTTTACGTTGCTTTACGTTGCCTTGCTTTACGTTGCTTTACGTTGCCTTGCTTTACGTTGCCTTACGGTGCCTTACTTTATGTTGCCTTGGTTTACGTTGCCTTACGGTGCCTTACTTTACGTTGCATTACTCTATGTTGCTTTACGTTGCCTTGCTTTACGTTGCCTTGCTTTACGTTGCTTTACGTTGCCTTAATTTACGTTGCCTTTTTTACGTTGCCTTGATTTACGTTGCCTTACTTTACGTTGCCTTACGTTGCCTTTACTTTACGTTGCCTTCCTTACGTTGCTTTACGTTGCTTTGGTTTACGTTGCCTTGATTTACGTTGCTTTATGTTGCCTTGCTTTACGTTGCATTGCTTTACATTGCTTTACGTTGCCTGCTTTACGTTGTCTTGCTTTACGTTGCATTGCTTAACGTTGCCTTGTTTTAAGTTGCTTTACGTTGCCTTGCTTTACGTTGCATTGCTTTACATTTCTTTACGTTGCCCTGCTTTACGTTGCCTTGCTTTAAGTTGCTTTACGCTGCATTACGTTGCCTTGCGTTGCCTTACTTTGCCTTGCTTTACGTTGCCTTGCTTTACTTTGCTTTACGTTACCTTGCTTTACATTGCCTTGCTTTACTTTGCTTTATGTTGCCTTGCTTTACGTTGCCTTGCTTTACGTTGCCTTGAATTACGTTGCTTTACATTGCATTACCTTGTCTTGCGTTGCCTTAGTTTGCCTTGCATTACGGTTCCTTGCTTTACGTTGCTTTACGTTGCCTTGTTTTACGTTGCCTTGCTTTACGTTGCTTTACGTTGCCTTGCTTTACGTTGCCTTGCTTTCCGTTGCTTTACGTTGCCTTGCTTTACGACGCCTTGCTTTACATTGCCTTACGTTGCCTTGCTTTACGTTGCCTTACGTTGCCTTTACTTTATGTTGCCTTGCTTTATGTTGCTTTACGTTGCCTTGCTTTACGTTGCCTTGCTTTACATTGCCTTACGTTGCCTTGCTTTACGTTGCTTTACGTTGCCTTGGTTTACGTTGCCTTGCTTTAGGTTGCATTGCTTTACTTTGCATTATGTTGCCTTGATTTATGTTGCCTTGCTTTAGGTTGATTTACGTTGCCTTGCTTTACGTTGCTTTTAGTTGCCTTACTTTACGTTGCCTTGCTTTACGTTGCTTTACGTTGCCTTGTTTTACGTTGCTTTTAGTTGCCTTACTTTACGTTGCCTTGCTTTACTTTGCTTTACGTTGCCTTGCTTTACGTTGCCTTACGGTGCCTTACTTTATGTTGCCTTGGTTTACATGGCCTTACGGTGCCTTACTTTACGTTGCATTACTCTATGTTGCTTTACGTTGCCTTGCTTTACGTTGCCTTGCTTTACGTTGCTTTACGTTGCCTTAATTTACGTTGCCTTTTTTACGTTGCCTTGATTTACGTTGCCTTACTTTACGTTGCCTTACGTTGCCTTTCCTTTAGGTTGCCTTGCTTTACGTTGCTTTACGTTGCTTTGGTTTACGTTGCCTTGATTTACGTTGCTTTACGTTGCCTTGCTTTACGTTGCCTTGCATTACGTTGCCTTGCTTTACGTTGCTTTACGTTGCTTTGCTTTACGTTGCCTTGCTTTACGTTACCTTACTTTGCCTTACTTTACGTTGGTTTAAGTTGCCTCGCTTTACGTTTCCTTGCTTTACATTGATTTACGTTGCCTTGCTTTACGTTGCCTTGATTTACGTTGCTTAACATTGCCTTGCTTTACGTTCTCTTGACTTACGTTGCCTTGCTTTACGTTGCTTTACGTTGCCTTGCTTTACGTTGCCTTGCTTTACGTTGCTTTACATTGCCTTACTTTACGTTGCCTTGCTTTACGTTGCTTTACATTGCCTTACTTTACGTTGCATTACGTACACTTACTTTACGTTGCATTACTTTACGTTGCTTTACCTTGCCTTGCTTTACGTTGCTTTACGTTGCCTTGCTTTACGTTGCCTTGCTTTACGTTGCCTTGCTTTAAGTTGCTTTACGTTGCCTTACTTTACGTTGCCTTGATTTACGTTGCTTTACGTTGCCATACTTTACGTTGCCTTGCTTTACGTTGCCTTACTTTATGTTGCTTTACATTGCCTTACTTTACATTGCCTTACATTGCCTTACTTTACGTTGCCTTACATTGCCTTACTTTACGTTACCTTACTTTACACTGCTTTACGTTGCCTTGCTTTACCTTCCTTTGCTTTACGTTGCTTTACGTTGCCTTGCTTTACATTGCCTTGCTTTACGTTGTCTTAATTTACGTTGCCTTGCTTTAAGTTGCTTTACGTTGCCTTGCTTTACGTTGCTTTACGTTGCCTTGCTTTACGTTGCCTTCCTTTACGTTGCTTTACGTTGCCTTGTTTTACGTTGCCTTGCTTTACGTTGCTTTACGTTGCCTTGCTTTACGTTGCCTTGCCTTGCCTTGCTTTACTTTGCCTTGCCTTGCCTTCCTTTACGTTGCTTTACATTGCCTTGCTTTACGTTTCTTTACGTTGCCTTGCTTAACTTTGCCTTGCCTTGCCTTGCTTTACGTTGCTTTACGTTGCCTTGCTTTACGTTGCTTTACATTGCCTTGTTTACGTTGCCTTGACTTGCCTTGCTTTACGTTGCCTTGCCTTGCCTTGCTTTACGTTGCTTTACGTTGCCTTGCTTTAAGTTGCTTTACATTGCCTTGCTTTACGTTGCTTTACGTTGCCTTGCTTTACGTTGCCTTCCCTTGCCTTGCTTTAGGTTGCTTTACGTTGCCTTGCTTTACGTTGCCTTGCTTTGCGTTGCCTTGCCTTGCCTTGCTTTACGTTGCTTTACGTTGCCTTGCTTTACGTTGCTTTACGATGCCTTGCTTTACGTTGCCTTGCCTTGCCTTGCTTTATGTTGCTTTACGTTGCCTTGGTTTACGTTGCTTTACGTTGCCTTGCTTTAGGTTGCCTTACCTTGCCTTGCTTTATGTTGCTTTACGTTGCCTTGCTTTACTTTGCTTTACGTTGCATTACGTTGCCTTGCGTTGTCTTACGTTGCCTTGGTTTACGTTGCCTTGCTTTAAGTTGCTTTACTTTGCCTTGCTTTACGTTGCCTTGCTTTACGTTGCTTTACGTTGCCTTGCTTTACGTTGTCTTGCTTTACGTTTCTTTACGTTGCCTTGCTTTACGTTGCCTTGCTTACGTTGCTTTACGTTGCATTACCTTGCCTTGCCTTGCCTTGCTTTACGTTGCCTTGCTTTACGTTGCTTTACGTTGCCTTTCTTTACGATGCCTTGCTTTACGTTGCTTTACGTTTCCTTGCTTTACGTTCCTTGCTTTACGTTGCCTTGCTTTACGTTGCTTTACGTTGCCTTGCTTTTCGTTGCATTGCTTTACGTTGCCTTCCCTTGCCTTGCTTTACATTGCCTTGCATTACGTTGCCTTGTTTTAAGTTGCTTTACGTTGCCTTGCTTTACGTTGCATTGCTTTACGTTTCTTTACGTTGCCCTGCATTACATTGCCTTGCTTTACGTTGCTTTACGCTGCATTACGTTGCCTTGCGTTGCCTTACTTTGCCTTGCTTTACGTTGCCTTGCTTTACTTTGCTTTACGTTACCTTGCTTTACGTTGCCTTGCTTTACTTTGCTTTATGTTGCCTTGCTTTACGTTGCCTTGCTTTACGTTTCTTTACGTTGCCTTGCTTTACGTTGCCTTGAATTACGTTGCTTTACATTGCATTACCTTGCCTTGCGTTGCCTTACGTTCCCTTGCATTACGTTGCCTTGCTTTACGTTGCTTTACGTTGCCTTGTTTTACGTTGCCTTGCTTTACGTTGCTTTACGTTGCCTTGCTTTACGTTGCTTTACGTTGCCTTGCTTTACGTTGCCTTGCTTTACATTCCCTTACGTTGCCTTGCTTTACGTTGCCTTACATTGCCTTACTTTACGTTGCCTTGCTTTATGTTGCTTTACGTTGTCTTGCTTTACGTTGCCTTGCTTTACATTGCCTTACGTTGCCTTCCTTTACATTGCCTTGCTTTACGTTGCTTTACGTTGCCTTGCTTTACGTTGCTTTACGTTGCCTTGCTTTACGTTGCTTTACGTTGCCTTGCTTTACGTTGCCTTACGGTGCCTTACTTTATGTTGCCTTGGTTTACGTTGCCTTACGGTGCCTTACTTTACGTTGCATTACTCTATGTTGCTTTACGTTGCCTTGCTTTACGTTGCCTTGCTTTACGTTGCTTTACGTTGCCTTAATTTACTTTGCCTTTTTTACGTTGCCTTGATTTACGTTGCCTTAATTTACGTTGCCTTACGTTGCCTTTACTTTACGTTGCCTTGCTTTACGTTGCTTTACGTTGCTTTGGTTTACGTTGCCTTGATTTACGTTGCTTTATGTTGCCTTGCTTTACGTTGCCTTGCATTACGTTGCCTTGCTTTACGTTGCTTTACGTTGCTTTGCTTTACGTTACCTTACGTTGCCTTACTTTACGTTGGTTTACGTTGCCTTGTTTTACGTTTCCTTGCTTTACGTTGATTTACGTTGCCTTGCTTTACGTTGCCTTGATTTATGTTGCTTAACATTGCCTTGCTTTACGTTCTCTTGACTTACGTTGCCTTGCTTTACGTTGCTCTACGTTGCCTTACTTTACGTTGCCTTGCTTTACGTTGCTTTACATTGCCCTACTTTACGTTGCCTTGCTTTACGTTGCTTTACATTGCCTTACTTTACGTTGCCTTACGTACATTACTTTACGTTGCCTTACTTTACGTTGCTTTACGTTGCCTTGCTTTACGTTGCTTTACGTTGCCTTGCTTTACGTTGCCTTGCTTTAATTTGCTTTACGTTGCCTTACTTTACGTTGCCTTGATTTACGTTGCTTTACGTTGCCTTACTTTACGTTGCCTTGCTTTACGTTGCCTTACTTTATGTTGCTTTACATTGCCTTACTTTACATTGCCTTACATTGCCTTACTTTACGTTGCCTTACATTGCCTTACTTTACGTTACCTTACTTTACACTGCTTTACGTTGCCTTGCTTTACCTTGCTTTGCTTTACGTTGCTTTACCTTGCCTTGCTTTACATTGCCTTGCTTTACGTTGCTTTACGTTGTCTTGTATTACGTTTCTTTACGTTGCCTTACTTTACGTTGCCTTGCTTTACGTTGTCTTAATTTACGTTGCCTTACATTACCTTATTTACGTTGCCTTGCATTAAATTGCTTTACGTTGCCTTGTTTTACGTTGCTTTACGTTGCCTTGCTTTACGTTGCCTTCCTTTACGTTGCTTTACGTTGCCTTGTTTTACGTTGCCTTGCTTTACGTTGCTTTACGTTGCCTTGCTTTACGTTGCCTTGCCTTGCCTTGCTTTACGTTGTCTTGCCTTGCCTTCCTTTACGTTGCTTTTTATTGCCTTGCTTTACCTTGCCTTGCCTTGCCTTGCTTTACGTTGCTTTACGTTGCCTTGCTTTATATTGCTTTACATTGCCTTGCTTTACGTTGCCTTGACTTGTCTTGCTTTACGTTGCCTTGCCTTGCCTTGCTTTACGTTGCATTACGTTGCCTTGATTTACGTTGCTTTACGTTGCCTTGCTTTACGTTGCCTTGCCTTGCCTTGCTTTATGTTGCTTTACGTTGCCTTGCTTCACGTTGCTTTACGATGCCTTGCTTTACGTTGCCTTGCCTTGCCTTGCTTTATGTTGCTTTACGTTGCCTTGGTTTACGTTGCTTTACGTTGCCTTGCTTTAGGTTGCCTTACCTTGCCTTGCTTTACGTTGCTTTACGTTGCCTTTCTTTACTTTGCTTTACGTTGCATTACGTTGCCTTGCGTTGTCTTACGTTGCCTTGGTTTACGTTGCCTTGCTTTACGTTGCTTTACTTTGCCTTGCTTTACGTTGCCTTGCTTTACGTTGCCTTGCTTTAAGTTGTCTTGCTTTATGTTTCTTTACGTTGCCTTGCTTTACGTTGCCTTGCTTTATGTTGCTTTACATTGCATTACCTTGCCTTGCGTTGCCTTGCTTTACGTTGCCTTGCTTTACGTTGCTTTACGTTGCCTTTCTTTACGATGCCTTGCTTTACGTTGCTTTACGTTTCCTTGCTTTACGTTCCTTGCTTTACGTTGCCTTGCTTTACGTTGCTTTACGTTGCCTTGCTTTTCGTTGCATTGCTTTACGTTGCCTTCCCTTGCCTTGCTTTACATTGCCTTGCATTACGTTGCCTTGTTTTAAGTTGCTTTACATTGCCTTGCTTTACGTTGCATTGCTTTACGTTTCTTTACGTTGCCCTGCTTTACGTTGCCTTGCTTTACGTTGCTTTACGCTGCATTACGTTGCCTTGCGTTGCCTTACTTTGCCTTGCTTTACGTTGCCTTGCTTTACTTTGCTTTACGTTACCTTGCTTTACGTTGCCTTGCTTTACTTTGCTTTATGTTGCCTTGCTTTACGTTGCCTTGCTTTACGTTTCTTTACGTTGCCTTGCTTTACGTTGCCTTGAATTACGTTGCCTTACGTTGCCTTGCTTTATGTTGCCTTACGTTGCCTTACTTTACGTTGCCTTGCTTTATGTTGCTTTACGTTGCCTTGCTTTACGTTGCCTTGCTTTACATTGCCTTCCTTTACGTTGCTTTACGTTGCCTTGCTTTACGTTGCTTTACGTTGCCTTGCTTTACGTTGCCTTACGGTGCCTTACTTTATGTTGCCTTGGTTTACGTTTCCTTTCGTTGCCTTACTTTACGTTGCATTACTCTATGTTGCTTTACGTTGCCTTGCTTTACGTTGCCTTGCTTTACGTTGCTTTTAGTTGCCTTAATTTACGTAGCCTTGTTTACGTTGCCTTGATTTACGTTGCCTTACGTTGCCTTACTTTACGTTGCCTTGCTTTACGTTGCTTTACGTTGTTTTGGTTTACGTTGCCTTGATTTACGTTGCTTTACGTTGCGTTGCTTTACCTTGCCTTGCTTTACGTTGCCTTGCATTACATTGCCTTGCTTTACAATGCTTTACATTGCTTTGCTTTACGTTGCCGTGATTTACGTTACCTTACGTTGCCTTACTTTACGTTGGTTTACGTTGCCTTGCTTTACGTTTCCTTGCTTTACGTTGCCTTGCCTTGCTTTACGTTGCCTTGATTTACGTTGCCTTGCTTTACGTTGCCTTGCTTTACTTTGCCGTGATTTACGTTGCTTAACATTGCCTTGCTTTACGTTCTCTTGACTTACGTTGCCTTGCTTTACGTTGCTTTACGTTCTCTTGACTTACGTTGCCTTGCTTTACGTTGCTTTACGTTGCCTTACTTTACGTTGCCTTGCTTTACGTTGCTTTACGTTGCCTTACTTTACGTTGCCTTGCTTTACGTTGCTTTACATTGCCTTACTTTACGTTGCCTTACGTAAACTTACTTTACGTTTCCTTACTTTACGTTGCTTTACGTTGCCTTGCTTTACGTTGCTTTACGTTGCCTTGCTTTACGTTGCCTTGCTTTAAGTTGCTTTATGTTGCCTTACTTTACGTTGCCTTGATTTACGTTGCTTTACGTTGCCTTGCTTTACGTTTCCTTGCTTTACGTTGCCTTACTTTATGTTGCTTTACATTACCTTACTTTACATTGCCTTACATTGCCTTATTTTATGTTGCCTTACATTGCCTTACTTTACGTTGCCTTACTTTACGTTGCTTTAAGTTGCCTTGCTTAACGTTGCTTTACGTTGCCTTTCTTTACGTTGCTTTAAGTTGTCTTGCTTTACGTTGCTTTACATTGCCTTGCTTTACGTTGCCTTGCTTTACGTTGCTTTACGTTTCCTTGCTTTACGTTCCTTGCTTTACGTTGCCTTGCTTTACGTTGCTTTACGTTGCCTTTCTTTACGATGCCTTGCTTTACGTTGCTTTACGTTTCCTTGCTTTACGTTCCTTGCTTTACGTTGCCTTGCTTTACGTTGCTTTACGTTGCCTTGCTTTTCGTTGCATTGCTTTACGTTGCCTTCCCTTGCCTTGCTTTACATTGCCTTGCATTACGTTGCCTTGTTTTAAGTTGCTTTACGTTGCCTTGCTTTACGTTGCATTGCTTTACGTTTCTTTACGTTGCCCTGCATTACATTGCCTTGCTTTACGTTGCTTTACGCTGCATTACGTTGCCTTGCGTTGCCTTACTTTGCCTTGCTTTACGTTGCCTTGCTTTACTTTGCTTTACGTTACCTTGCTTTACGTTGCCTTGCTTTACTTTGCTTTATGTTGCCTTGCTTTACGTTGCCTTGCTTTACGTTTCTTTACGTTGCCTTGCTTTACGTTGCCTTGAATTACGTTGCTTTACATTGCATTACCTTGCCTTGCGTTGCCTTACGTTCCCTTGCATTACGTTGCCTTGCTTTACGTTGCTTTACGTTGCCTTGTTTTACGTTGCCTTGCTTTACGTTGCTTTACGTTGCCTTGCTTTACGTTGCTTTACGTTGCCTTGCTTTACGTTGCCTTGCTTTACATTCCCTTACGTTGCCTTGCTTTACGTTGCCTTACATTGCCTTACTTTACGTTGCCTTGCTTTATGTTGCTTTACGTTGTCTTGCTTTACGTTGCCTTGCTTTACATTGCCTTACGTTGCCTTCCTTTACATTGCCTTGCTTTACGTTGCTTTACGTTGCCTTGCTTTACGTTGCTTTACGTTGCCTTGCTTTACGTTGCTTTACGTTGCCTTGCTTTACGTTGCCTTACGGTGCCTTACTTTATGTTGCCTTGGTTTACGTTGCCTTACGGTGCCTTACTTTACGTTGCATTACTCTATGTTGCTTTACGTTGCCTTGCTTTACGTTGCCTTGCTTTACGTTGCTTTACGTTGCCTTAATTTACTTTGCCTTTTTTACGTTGCCTTGATTTACGTTGCCTTAATTTACGTTGCCTTACGTTGCCTTTACTTTACGTTGCCTTGCTTTACGTTGCTTTACGTTGCTTTGGTTTACGTTGCCTTGATTTACGTTGCTTTATGTTGCCTTGCTTTACGTTGCCTTGCATTACGTTGCCTTGCTTTACGTTGCTTTACGTTGCTTTGCTTTACGTTACCTTACGTTGCCTTACTTTACGTTGGTTTACGTTGCCTTGTTTTACGTTTCCTTGCTTTACGTTGATTTACGTTGCCTTGCTTTACGTTGCCTTGATTTATGTTGCTTAACATTGCCTTGCTTTACGTTCTCTTGACTTACGTTGCCTTGCTTTACGTTGCTCTACGTTGCCTTACTTTACGTTGCCTTGCTTTACGTTGCTTTACATTGCCCTACTTTACGTTGCCTTGCTTTACGTTGCTTTACATTGCCTTACTTTACGTTGCCTTACGTACATTACTTTACGTTGCCTTACTTTACGTTGCTTTACGTTGCCTTGCTTTACGTTGCTTTACGTTGCCTTGCTTTACGTTGCCTTGCTTTAATTTGCTTTACGTTGCCTTACTTTACGTTGCCTTGATTTACGTTGCTTTACGTTGCCTTACTTTACGTTGCCTTGCTTTACGTTGCCTTACTTTATGTTGCTTTACATTGCCTTACTTTACATTGCCTTACATTGCCTTACTTTACGTTGCCTTACATTGCCTTACTTTACGTTACCTTACTTTACACTGCTTTACGTTGCCTTGCTTTACCTTGCTTTGCTTTACGTTGCTTTACCTTGCCTTGCTTTACATTGCCTTGCTTTACGTTGCTTTACGTTGTCTTGTATTACGTTTCTTTACGTTGCCTTACTTTACGTTGCCTTGCTTTACGTTGTCTTAATTTACGTTGCCTTACATTACCTTATTTACGTTGCCTTGCATTAAATTGCTTTACGTTGCCTTGTTTTACGTTGCTTTACGTTGCCTTGCTTTACGTTGCCTTCCTTTACGTTGCTTTACGTTGCCTTGTTTTACGTTGCCTTGCTTTACGTTGCTTTACGTTGCCTTGCTTTACGTTGCCTTGCCTTGCCTTGCTTTACGTTGTCTTGCCTTGCCTTCCTTTACGTTGCTTTTTATTGCCTTGCTTTACCTTGCCTTGCCTTGCCTTGCTTTACGTTGCTTTACGTTGCCTTGCTTTATATTGCTTTACATTGCCTTGCTTTACGTTGCCTTGACTTGTCTTGCTTTACGTTGCCTTGCCTTGCCTTGCTTTACGTTGCATTACGTTGCCTTGATTTACGTTGCTTTACGTTGCCTTGCTTTACGTTGCCTTGCCTTGCCTTGCTTTATGTTGCTTTACGTTGCCTTGCTTCACGTTGCTTTACGATGCCTTGCTTTACGTTGCCTTGCCTTGCCTTGCTTTATGTTGCTTTACGTTGCCTTGGTTTACGTTGCTTTACGTTGCCTTGCTTTAGGTTGCCTTACCTTGCCTTGCTTTACGTTGCTTTACGTTGCCTTTCTTTACTTTGCTTTACGTTGCATTACGTTGCCTTGCGTTGTCTTACGTTGCCTTGGTTTACGTTGCCTTGCTTTACGTTGCTTTACTTTGCCTTGCTTTACGTTGCCTTGCTTTACGTTGCCTTGCTTTAAGTTGTCTTGCTTTATGTTTCTTTACGTTGCCTTGCTTTACGTTGCCTTGCTTTACGTTGCTTTACATTGCATTACCTTGCCTTGCGTTGCCTTGCTTTACGTTGCCTTGCTTTACGTTGCTTTACGTTGCCTTTCTTTACGATGCCTTGCTTTACGTTGCTTTACGTTTCCTTGCTTTACGTTCCTTGCTTTACGTTGCCTTGCTTTACGTTGCTTTACGTTGCCTTGCTTTTCGTTGCATTGCTTTACGTTGCCTTCCCTTGCCTTGCTTTACATTGCCTTGCATTACGTTGCCTTGTTTTAAGTTGCTTTACATTGCCTTGCTTTACGTTGCATTGCTTTACGTTTCTTTACGTTGCCCTGCTTTACGTTGCCTTGCTTTACGTTGCTTTACGCTGCATTACGTTGCCTTGCGTTGCCTTACTTTGCCTTGCTTTACGTTGCCTTGCTTTACTTTGCTTTACGTTACCTTGCTTTACGTTGCCTTGCTTTACTTTGCTTTATGTTGCCTTGCTTTACGTTGCCTTGCTTTACGTTTCTTTACGTTGCCTTGCTTTACGTTGCCTTGAATTACGTTGCCTTACGTTGCCTTGCTTTATGTTGCCTTACGTTGCCTTACTTTACGTTGCCTTGCTTTATGTTGCTTTACGTTGCCTTGCTTTACGTTGCCTTGCTTTACATTGCCTTCCTTTACGTTGCTTTACGTTGCCTTGCTTTACGTTGCTTTACGTTGCCTTGCTTTACGTTGCCTTACGGTGCCTTACTTTATGTTGCCTTGGTTTACGTTTCCTTTCGTTGCCTTACTTTACGTTGCATTACTCTATGTTGCTTTACGTTGCCTTGCTTTACGTTGCCTTGCTTTACGTTGTTTTTAGTTGCCTTAATTTACGTTGCCTTGTTTACGTTGCCTTGATTTACGTTGCCTTACGTTGCCTTACTTTACGTTGCCTTGCTTTACGTTGCTTTACGTTGTTTTGGTTTACGTTGCCTTGATTTACGTTGCTTTACGTTGCGTTGCTTTACCTTGCCTTGCTTTACGTTGCCTTGCATTACATTGCCTTGCTTTACAATGCTTTACGTTGCTTTGCTTTACGTTGCCGTGATTTACGTTACCTTACGTTGCCTTACTTTACGTTGGTTTACGTTGCCTTGCTTTACGTTTCCTTGCTTTACGTTGCCTTGCCTTGCTTTACGTTGCCTTGATTTACGTTGCCTTGCTTTACGTTGCCTTGCTTTACTTTGCCGTGATTTACGTTGCTTAACATTGCCTTGCTTTACGTTCTCTTGACTTACGTTGCCTTGCTTTACGTTGCTTTACGTTCTCTTGACTTACGTTGCCTTGCTTTACGTTGCTTTACGTTGCCTTACTTTACGTTGCCTTGCTTTACGTTGCTTTACGTTGCCTTACTTTACGTTGCCTTGCTTTACGTTGCTTTACATTGCCTTACTTTACGTTGCCTTACGTAAACTTACTTTACGTTTCCTTACTTTACGTTGCTTTACGTTGCCTTGCTTTACGTTGCTTTACGTTGCCTTGCTTTACGTTGCCTTGCTTTAAGTTGCTTTATGTTGCCTTACTTTACGTTGCCTTGATTTACGTTGCTTTACGTTGCCTTGCTTTACGTTTCCTTGCTTTACGTTGCCTTACTTTATGTTGCTTTACATTGCCTTACTTTACATTGCCTTACATTGCCTTATTTTATGTTGCCTTACATTGCCTTACTTTACGTTGCCTTACTTTACGTTGCTTTAAGTTGCCTTGCTTAACGTTGCTTTACGTTGCCTTTCTTTACGTTGCTTTAAGTTGTCTTGCTTTACGTTGCTTTACATTGCCTTGCTTTACGTTGCCTTGCTTTACGTTGCTTTACGTTGCCTTACTTAAGTTGCCTTGCTTTAGCTTGCTTTACGTTGCCTTGCTTTATGTTGCCTTGCTTTACGTTGCTTTAAGTTGTCTTGTTTTACGTTTCTTTACGTTGCCTTAATTTACGTTGCCTTGCTTTACGTTGCTTTACGTTGCCTTGCTTTACGTTGCCTTTCCTTGCCTTGCTTTACGTTGCTATACGTTGCCTTGCTTTACGTTGCCTTGCCTTGCCTTGCTTTACGTTGCTTTACATTGCCTTGCTTTGCGTTGTTTTACGTTGCCTTGCCTTGTTTTACGTTGCTTTACGTTGCATTGCATTACGTTGCTTTACGTTGACTTGCTTTGCGTTGCCTTTCCTTGCCTTGCTATACGTTTCTTTACGTTGCCTTGCTTCACGTTGCTTTACGTTGCCTTGCTTTACGTTGCCTTGCTTTACTTTGCTTTATGTTGCCTTGCTTTACGTTGCCTTGCTTTACGTTTCTTTACGTTGCCTTTCTTTACGTTGCCTTGAATTACGTTGCTTTACATTGCATAACCTTGCCTTGCGTTGCCTTACGTTCCCTTGCATTACTTTGCCTTGCTTTACGTTGCTTTACGTTGCCTTGCTTTACGTTGCCTTGCTTTACGTTTCTTTACATTGCCTTACTTTACGTTGCCTTACATTGCCTTACTTTACGTTACCTTACTTTACACTGCTTTACGTTGCCTTGCTTTACCTTGCTTTGCTTTACGTTGCTTTACGTTGCCTTGCTTTACATTGCCTTGCTTTACGTTGTCTTAATTTACGTTGCCTTACATTACCTTATTTACGTTGCCTTGCTTTAAGTTGCTTTACTTTGCCTTGCTTTACGTTGCTTTACGTTGCCTTGCTTTACGTTGCCTTCCTTTACGTTGCTTTACGTTGCCTTGTTTTACGTTGCCTTGCTTTACGTTGCTTTACGTTGCCTTGCATTACGTTGCCTTGCCTTGCCTTGCTTTACTTTGCCTTGCCTTGCCTTCCTTTACGTTGCTTTACATTGCCTTGCTTTACGTTTCTTTACGTTGCCTTGCTTAACTTTGCCTTGCCTTGCCTTGCTTTACGTTGCCTTGCCTTGCCTTCCTTTACGTTGCTTTACATTGCCTTGCTTTACGTTTCTTTACGTTGCCTTGCTTAACTTTGCCTTGCCTTGCCTTGCTTTACGTTGCTTTACGTTGCCTTGCTTTACGTTGCTTTACATTGCCTTGTTTACGTTGCCTTGACTTGCCTTGCTTTACGTTGCCTTGCCTTGCCTTGCTTTACGTTGCTTTACGTTGCCTTGCTTTACGTTGCTTTACATTGCCTTGATTTACGTTGCTTTACGTTGCCTTGCTTTACGTTGCCTTCCCTTGCCTTGCTTTAGGTTGCTTTACGTTGCCTTGCTTTACGTTGCCTTGCTTTGCGTTGCCTTGCCTTGCCTTGCTTTACGTTGCTTTACGTTGCCTTGCTTTACGTTGCTTTACGATGCCTTGCTTTACGTTGCCTTGCCTTGCCTTGCTTTATGTTGCTTTACGTTGCCTTGGTTTACGTTGCTTTACGTTGCCTTGCTTTAGGTTGCCTTGCCTTGCCTTGCTTTATGTTGCTTTACGTTGCCTTGCTTTTCTTTGCTTTACGTTGCATTACGTTGCCTTGCGTTGTCTTACGTTGCCTTGGTTTACGTTGCCTTGCTTTAAGTTGCTTTACTTTGCCTTGCTTTACGTTGCCTTGCTTTACGTTGCTTTACGTTGCCTTGCTTTACGTTGTCTTGCTTTACGTTTCTTTACGTTGCCTTGCTTTACGTTGCCTTGCTTACGTTGCTTTACGTTGCATTACCTTACCTTGCCTTGCCTTGCTTTACGTTGCCTTGCTTTACGTTGCTTTACGTTGCCTTTCTTTACGATGCCTTGCTTTACGTTGCTTTACGTTTCCTTGCTTTACGTTCCTTGCTTTACGTTGCCTTGCTTTACGTTGCTTTACGTTGCCTTGCTTTTCGTTGCATTGCTTTACGTTGCCTTCCCTTGCCTTGCTTTACATTGCCTTGCATTACGTTGCCTTGTTTTAAGTTGCTTTACGTTGCCTTGCTTTACGTTGCATTGCTTTACGTTTATTTACGTTGCCCTGCTTTACGTTGCCTTGCTTTACGTTGCTTTACGCTGCATTACGTTGCCTTGCGTTGCCTTACTTTGCCTTGCTTTACGTTGCCTTGCTTTACTTTGCTTTACGTTACCTTGCTTTACGTTGCCTTGCTTTACTTTGCTTTATGTTGCCTTGCTTTACGTTGCCTTGCTTTACGTTTCTTTACGTTGCCTTGCTTTACGTTGCCTTGAATTACGTTGCTTTACATTGCATTACCTTGCCTTGCGTTGCCTTACGTTCCCTTGCATTACGTTGCCTTGCTTTACGTTGCTTTACGTTGCCTTGCTTTACGTTGCTTTACGTTGCCTTGCTTTACGTTGCTTTACGTTGCCTTGCTTTACGTTGCCTTGCTTTACATTCCCTTACGTTGCCTTGCTTTACGTTGCCTTACATTGCCTTACTTTACGTTGCCTTGCTTTATGTTGCTTTACGTTGTCTTGCTTTACGTTGCCTTGCTTTACATTGCCTTACGTTGCCTTCCTTTACATTGCCTTGCTTTACGTTGCTTTATGTTGCCTTGCTTTACGTTGCTTTACGTTGCCTTGCTTTACGTTGCTTTACGTTGCCTTGCTTTACGTTGCCTTACGGTGCCTTACTTTATGTTGCCTTGGTTTACGTTGCCTTACGGTGCCTTACTTTACGTTGCATTACTCTATGTTGCTTTACGTTGCCTTGCTTTACGTTGCCTTGCTTTACGTTGCTTTACGTTGCCTTAATTTACGTTGCCTTTTTTACGTTGCCTTGATTTACGTTGCCTTACTTTACGTTGCCTTACGTTGCCTTTACTTTACGTTGCCTTCCTTACGTTGCTTTACGTTGCTTTGGTTTACGTTGCCTTGATTTACGTTGCTTTATGTTGCCTTGCTTTACGTTGCATTGCTTTACATTGCTTTACGTTGCCTGCTTTACGTTGTCTTGCTTTACGTTGCATTGCTTAACGTTGCCTTGTTTTAAGTTGCTTTACGTTGCCTTGCTTTACGTTGCATTGCTTTACATTTCTTTACGTTGCCCTGCTTTACGTTGCCTTGCTTTACGTTGCTTTACGCTGCATTACGTTGCCTTGCGTTGCCTTACTTTGCCTTGCTTTACGTTGCCTTGCTTTACTTTGCTTTACGTTACCTTGCTTTACATTGCCTTGCTTTACTTTGCTTTATGTTGCCTTGCTTTACGTTGCCTTGCTTTACGTTGCCTTGAATTACGTTGCTTTACATTGCATTACCTTGTCTTGCGTTGCCTTAGTTTGCCTTGCATTACGGTTCCTTGCTTTACGTTGCTTTACGTTGCCTTGTTTTACGTTGCCTTGCTTTACGTTGCTTTACGTTGCCTTGCTTTACGTTGCCTTGCTTTCCGTTGCTTTACGTTGCCTTGCTTTACGACGCCTTGCTTTACATTGCCTTACGTTGCCTTGCTTTACGTTGCCTTACGTTGCCTTTACTTTATGTTGCCTTGCTTTATGTTGCTTTACGTTGCCTTGCTTTACGTTGCTTTTAGTTGCCTTACTTTACGTTGCCTTGCTTTACGTTGCTTTACGTTGCCTTGTTTTACGTTGCTTTTAGTTGCCTTACTTTACGTTGCCTTGCTTTACTTTGCTTTACGTTGCCTTGCTTTACGTTGCCTTACGGTGCCTTACTTTATGTTGCCTTGGTTTACGTTGCCTTACGGTGCCTTACTTTACGTTGCATTACTCTATGTTGCTTTACGTTGCCTTGCTTTACGTTGCCTTGCTTTACGTTGCTTTACGTTGCCTTAATTTACGTTGCCTTTTTTACGTTGCCTTGATTTACGTTGCCTTACTTTACGTTGCCTTACGTTGCCTTTCCTTTAGGTTGCCTTGCTTTACGTTGCTTTACGTTGCTTTGGTTTACGTTGCCTTGATTTACGTTGCTTTACGTTGCCTTGCTTTACGTTGCCTTGCATTACGTTGCCTTGCTTTACGTTGCTTTACGTTGCTTTGCTTTACGTTGCCTTGCTTTACGTTACCTTACGTTGCCTTACTTTACGTTGGTTTACGTTGCCTTGCTTTACGTTTCCTTGCTTTACATTGATTTACGTTGCCTTGCTTTACGTTGCCTTGATTTACGTTGCTTAACATTGCCTTGCTTTACGTTCTCTTGACTTACGTTGCCTTGCTTTACGTTGCTTTACGTTGCCTTGCTTTACGTTGCCTTGCTTTACGTTGCTTTACATTGCCTTACTTTACGTTGCCTTGCTTTACGTTGCTTTACATTGCCTTACTTTACGTTGCATTACGTACACTTACTTTACGTTGCCTTACTTTACGTTGCTTTACCTTGCCTTGCTTTACGTTGCTTTACGTTGCCTTGCTTTACGTTGCCTTGCTTTACGTTGCCTTGCTTTAAGTTGCTTTACGTTGCCTTACTTTACGTTGCCTTGATTTACGTTGCTTTACGTTGCCTTACTTTACGTTGCCTTGCTTTACGTTGCCTTACTTTATGTTGCTTTACATTGCCTTACTTTACATTGCCTTACATTGCCTTACTTTACGTTGCCTTACATTGCCTTACTTTACGTTACCTTACTTTACACTGCTTTACGTTGCCTTGCTTTACCTTCCTTTGCTTTACGTTGCTTTACGTTGCCTTGCTTTACATTGCCTTGCTTTACGTTGTCTTAATTTACGTTGCCTTACATTACCTTATTTACGTTGCCTTGCTTTAAGTTGCTTTACGTTGCCTTGCTTTACGTTGCTTTACGTTGCCTTGCTTTACGTTGCCTTCCTTTACGTTGCTTTACGTTGCCTTGTTTTACGTTGCCTTGCTTTACGTTGCTTTACGTTGCCTTGCTTTACGTTGCCTTGCCTTGCCTTGCTTTACTTTGCCTTGCCTTGCCTTCCTTTACGTTGCTTTTCATTGCCTTGCTTTACGTTTCTTTACGTTGCCTTGCTTAACTTTGCCTTGCCTTGCCTTGCTTTACGTTGCTTTACGTTGCCTTGCTTTACGTGGCTTTACATTGCCTTGTTTACGTTGCCTTGACTTGCCTTGCTTTACGTTGCCTTGCCTTGCCTTACTTTACGTTGCTTTACGTTGCCTTGCTTTAAGTTGCTTTACATTGCCTTGCTTTACGTTGCTTTACGTTGCCTTGCTTTACGTTGCCTTCCCTTGCCTTGCTTTAGGTTGCTTTACGTTGCCTTGCTTTACGTTGCCTTGCTTTGCGTTGCCTTGCCTTGCCTTGCTGTACGTTGCTTTACGTTGCCTTGCTTTACGTTGCTTTACGATGCCTTGCTTTACGTTGCCTTGCCTTGCCTTGCTTTATGTTGCTTTACGTTGCCTTGGTTTACGTTGCTTTACGTTGCCTTGCTTTAGGTTGCCTTACCTTGCCTTGCTTTATGTTGCTTTACGTTGCCTTGCTTTACTTTGCTTTACGTTGCATTACGTTGCCTTGCGTTGTCTTACGTTGCCTTGGTTTACGTTGCCTTGCTTTAAGTTGCTTTACTTTGCCTTGCTTTACGTTGCCTTGCTTTACGTTGCTTTACGTTGCCTTGCTTTACGTTGTCTTGCTTTACGTTTCTTTACGTTGCCTTGCTTTACGTTGCCTTGCTTACGTTGCTTTAAGTTGCATTACCTTGCCTTGCCTTGCCTTGCTTTACGTTGCCTTGCTTTACGTTGCTTTACGTTGCCTTTCTTTACGATGCCTTGCTTTACGTTGCTTTACGTTTCCTTGCTTTACGTTCCTTGCTTTACGTTGCCTTGCTTTACGTTGCTTTACGTTGCCTTGCTTTTCGTTGCATTGCTTTACGTTGCCTTCCCTTGCCTTGCTTTACGTTGCCTTGAATTACGTTGCTTTACATTGCATTACCTTGCCTTGCGTTGCCTTACGTTCCCTTGCATTACGTTGCCTTGCTTTACGTTGCTTTACGTTGCCTTGCTTTACGTTGCCTTGCTTTACTTTGCTTTACGTTACCTTGCTTTACGTTGCCTTGCTTTACTTTGCTTTATGTTGCCTTGCTTTACGTTGCCTTGCTTTACGTTTCTTTACGTTGCCTTGCTTTACGTTGCCTTGAATTACGTTGCTTTACATTGCATTACCTTGCCTTGCGTTGCCTTACGTTCCCTTGCATTACGTTGCCTTGCTTTACGTTGCTTTACGTTGCCTTGTTTTACGTTGCCTTGCTTTACGTTGCTTTACGTTGCCTTGCTTTACGTTGCTTTACGTTGCCTTGCTTTACGTTGCCTTGCTTTACATTCCCTTACGTTGCCTTGCTTTACGTTGCCTTACATTGCCTTACTTTACGTTGCCTTGCTTTATGTTGCTTTACGTTGTCTTGCTTTACGTTGCCTTGCTTTACATTGCCTTACGTTGCCTTCCTTTACATTGCCTTGCTTTACGTTGCTTTACGTTGCCTTGCTTTACGTTGCTTTACGTTGCCTTGCTTTACGTTGCTTTACGTTGCCTTGCTTTACGTTGCCTTACGGTGCCTTACTTTATGTTGCCTTGGTTTACGTTGCCTTACGGTGCCTTACTTTACGTTGCATTACTCTATGTTGCTTTACGTTGCCTTGCTTTACGTTGCCTTGCTTTACGTTGCTTTACGTTGCCTTAATTTACTTTGCCTTTTTTACGTTGCCTTGATTTACGTTGCCTTAATTTACGTTGCCTTACGTTGCCTTTACTTTACGTTGCCTTGCTTTACGTTGCTTTACGTTGCTTTGGTTTACGTTGCCTTGATTTACGTTGCTTTATGTTGCCTTGCTTTACGTTGCCTTGCATTACGTTGCCTTGCTTTACGTTGCTTTACGTTGCTTTGCTTTACGTTACCTTACGTTGCCTTACTTTACGTTGGTTTACGTTGCCTTGTTTTACGTTTCCTTGCTTTACGTTGATTTACGTTGCCTTGCTTTACGTTGCCTTGATTTATGTTGCTTAACATTGCCTTGCTTTACGTTCTCTTGACTTACGTTGCCTTGCTTTACGTTGCTCTACGTTGCCTTACTTTACGTTGCCTTGCTTTACGTTGCTTTACATTGCCCTACTTTACGTTGCCTTGCTTTACGTTGCTTTACATTGCCTTACTTTACGTTGCCTTACGTACATTACTTTACGTTGCCTTACTTTACGTTGCTTTACGTTGCCTTGCTTTACGTTGCTTTACGTTGCCTTGCTTTACGTTGCCTTGCTTTAATTTGCTTTACGTTGCCTTACTTTACGTTGCCTTGATTTACGTTGCTTTACGTTGCCTTACTTTACGTTGCCTTGCTTTACGTTGCCTTACTTTATGTTGCTTTACATTGCCTTACTTTACATTGCCTTACATTGCCTTACTTTACGTTGCCTTACATTGCCTTACTTTACGTTACCTTACTTTACACTGCTTTACGTTGCCTTGCTTTACCTTGCTTTGCTTTACGTTGCTTTACCTTGCCTTGCTTTACATTGCCTTGCTTTACGTTGCTTTACGTTGTCTTGTATTACGTTTCTTTACGTTGCCTTACTTTACGTTGCCTTGCTTTACGTTGTCTTAATTTACGTTGCCTTACATTACCTTATTTACGTTGCCTTGCATTAAATTGCTTTACGTTGCCTTGTTTTACGTTGCTTTACGTTGCCTTGCTTTACGTTGCCTTCCTTTACGTTGCTTTACGTTGCCTTGTTTTACGTTGCCTTGCTTTACGTTGCTTTACGTTGCCTTGCTTTACGTTGCCTTGCCTTGCCTTGCTTTACGTTGTCTTGCCTTGCCTTCCTTTACGTTGCTTTTTATTGCCTTGTTTTACCTTGCCTTGCCTTGCCTTGCTTTACGTTGCTTTACGTTGCCTTGCTTTATATTGCTTTACATTGCCTTGCTTTACGTTGCCTTGACTTGTCTTGCTTTACGTTGCCTTGCCTTGCCTTGCTTTACGTTGCATTACGTTGCCTTGATTTACGTTGCTTTACGTTGCCTTGCTTTACGTTGCCTTGCCTTGCCTTGCTTTATGTTGCTTTACGTTGCCTTGCTTCACGTTGCTTTACGATGCCTTGCTTTACGTTGCCTTGCCTTGCCTTGCTTTATGTTGCTTTACGTTGCCTTGGTTTACGTTGCTTTACGTTGCCTTGCTTTAGGTTGCCTTACCTTGCCTTGCTTTACGTTGCTTTACGTTGCCTTTCTTTACTTTGCTTTACGTTGCATTACGTTGCCTTGCGTTGTCTTACGTTGCCTTGGTTTACGTTGCCTTGCTTTACGTTGCTTTACTTTGCCTTGCTTTACGTTGCCTTGCTTTACGTTGCCTTGCTTTAAGTTGTCTTGCTTTATGTTTCTTTACGTTGCCTTGCTTTACGTTGCCTTGCTTTACGTTGCTTTACATTGCATTACCTTGCCTTGCGTTGCCTTGCTTTACGTTGCCTTGCTTTACGTTGCTTTACGTTGCCTTTCTTTACGATGCCTTGCTTTACGTTGCTTTACGTTTCCTTGCTTTACGTTCCTTGCTTTACGTTGCCTTGCTTTACGTTGCTTTACGTTGCCTTGCTTTTCGTTGCATTGCTTTACGTTGCCTTCCCTTGCCTTGCTTTACATTGCCTTGCATTACGTTGCCTTGTTTTAAGTTGCTTTACATTGCCTTGCTTTACGTTGCATTGCTTTACGTTTCTTTACGTTGCCCTGCTTTACGTTGCCTTGCTTTACGTTGCTTTACGCTGCATTACGTTGCCTTGCGTTGCCTTACTTTGCCTTGCTTTACGTTGCCTTGCTTTACTTTGCTTTACGTTACCTTGCTTTACGTTGCCTTGCTTTACTTTGCTTTATGTTGCCTTGCTTTACGTTGCCTTGCTTTACGTTTCTTTACGTTGCCTTGCTTTACGTTGCCTTGAATTACGTTGCCTTACGTTGCCTTGCTTTATGTTGCCTTACGTTGCCTTACTTTACGTTGCCTTGCTTTATGTTGCTTTACGTTGCCTTGCTTTACGTTGCCTTGCTTTACATTGCCTTCCTTTACGTTGCTTTACGTTGCCTTGCTTTACGTTGCTTTACGTTGCCTTGCTTTACGTTGCCTTACGGTGCCTTACTTTATGTTGCCTTGGTTTACGTTTCCTTTCGTTGCCTTACTTTACGTTGCATTACTCTATGTTGCTTTACGTTGCCTTGCTTTACGTTGCCTTGCTTTACGTTGCTTTTAGTTGCCTTAATTTACGTTGCCTTGTTTACGTTGCCTTGATTTACGTTGCCTTATGTTGCCTTACTTTACGTTGCCTTGCTTTACGTTGCTTTACGTTGTTTTGGTTTACGTTGCCTTGATTTACGTTGCTTTACGTTGCGTTGCTTTACCTTGCCTTGCTTTACGTTGCCTTGCATTACATTGCCTTGCTTTACAATGCTTTACGTTGCTTTGCTTTACGTTGCCGTGATTTACGTTACCTTACGTTGCCTTACTTTACGTTGGTTTACGTTGCCTTGCTTTACGTTTCCTTGCTTTACGTTGCCTTGCCTTGCTTTACGTTGCCTTGATTTACGTTGCCTTGCTTTACGTTGCCGTGATTTACGTTGCTTAACATTGCCTTGCTTTACGTTCTCTTGACTTACGTTGCCTTGCTTTACGTTGCTTTACGTTCTCTTGACTTACGTTGCCTTGCTTTACGTTGCTTTACGTTGTCTTACTTTACGTTGCCTTGCTTTACGTTGCTTTACGTTGCCTTACTTTACGTTGCCTTGCTTTACGTTGCTTTACATTGCCTTACTTTACGTTGCCTTACGTAAACTTACTTTACGTTTCCTTACTTTACGTTGCTTTACGTTGCCTTGCTTTACGTTGCTTTACGTTGCCTTGCTTTACGTTGCCTTGCTTTAAGTTGCTTTATGTTGCCTTACTTTACGTTGCCTTGATTTACGTTGCTTTACTTTGCCTTGCTTTACGTTTCCTTGCTTTACGTTGCCTTACTTTATGTTGCTTTACATTGCCTTACTTTACATTGCCTTACATTGCCTTATTTTATGTTGCCTTACATTGCCTTACTTTACGTTGCCTTACTTTACATTGCTTTAAGTTGCCTTGCTTTACGTTGCTTTACGTTGCCTTTCTTTACGTTGCTTTAAGTTGCCTTTCTTTACGTTGCTTTACGTTGCCTTGCTTTGCGTTGTCTTGCTTTACGTTGCTTTACATTGCCTTGCTTTACGTTGCCTTGCTTTACGTTGCTTTACGTTGCCTTACCTTAAGTTGCCTTGCTTTAGCTTGCTTTACGTTGCCTTGCTTTATGTTGCCTTGCTTTACGTTGCTTTAAGTTGTCTTGTTTTACGTTTCTTTACGTTGCCTTAATTTACGTTGCCTTGCTTTACGTTGCTTTACGTTGCCTTGCTTTACGTTGCCTTTCCTTGCCTTGCTTTACGTTGCTATACGTTGCCTTGCTTTACGTTGCCTTGCCTTGCCTTGCTTTACGTTGCTTTACATTGCCTTGCTTTGCGTTGTTTTACGTTGCCTTGCCTTGTTTTACGTTGCTTTACGTTGCATTGCATTACGTTGCTTTACGTTGACTTGCTTTGCGTTGCCTTTCCTTGCCTTGCTGTACGTTTCTTTACGTTGCCTTGCTTCACGTTGCTTTACGTTGCCTTGCTTTACGTTGCCTTGCTTTACTTTGCTTTATGTTGCCTTGCTTTACGTTGCCTTGCTTTACGTTTCTTTACGTTGCCTTTCTTTACGTTGCCTTGAATTACGTTGCTTTACATTGCATAACCTTGCCTTGCGTTGCCTTACGTTCCCTTGCATTACTTTGCCTTGCTTTACGTTGCTTTACGTTGCCTTGTTTTACGTTGCCTTGCTTTACGTTGCTTTACGTTTCCTTGCTTTACATTGCCTTACTTTGCCTTGCTTTACGTTGCCTTACGTTGCCTTACTTTACGTTGCCTTGCTTTATGTTGCTTTACGTTGCCTTGCTTTACGTTGCCTTGCTTTACATTGCCTTACGTTGCCTTCCTTTACATTGCCTTCCTTTACGTTGCTTTACGTTGCCTTGCTTTAAGTTGCTTTACGTTGCCTTGCTTTACGTTGCTTTACGTTGCCTTGCTTTACGTTGCATTACTCTATGTTGCTTTACGTTGCCTTGCTTTACGTTGCTTTTAGTTGCCTTAACTTACGTTGCCTTGTTTACGTTGCCTTGATTTACGTTGCCTTACATTGCCTTACTTTACGTTGCCTTGCTTTACGTTGCTTTACGTTGCTTTGGTTTACGTTGCCTTGATTTACGTTGCTTTACGTTGCGTTGCTTTACCTTGCCTTGCTTTACGTTGCCTTGCATTACATTGCCTTGCTTTACGTTGCTTTACGTTGCTTTGGTTTACGTTGCCTTGATTTAGGTTGCCGTGATTTACGTTACCTTACGTTGCCTAACTTTACGTTGGTTTACGTTGCCTTGCTTTACGTTTCCTTGCTTTACGTTGATTTACGTTGCCTTGCTTTACGTTGCCGTGATTTACGTTGCTTAACATTGCCTTGCTTTACGTTCTCTTGACTTACGTTGCCTTCCTTTACGTTGCTTTACGATGCCTTACTTTACGTTGCCTTGCTTTACGTTGCTTTACATTGCCTTAATTTACGTTGCCTTACGTAAACTTACTTTACGTTTCCTTACTTTACGTTGCTTTACGTTGTCTTGCTTTACGTTGCTTTACGTTGCCTTGCTTTACGTAGCCTTCCTTTAAGTTGCTTTACGTTGCCTTACTTTACGTTGCCTTGATTTACGTTGCTTTACGTTGCCTTACTTTACGTTGCCTTGCTTTACGTTGCCTTACTTTATGTTGCTTTACATTGCCTTACTTTACATTGCCTTACATTGCCTTACTTTACGTTGCCTTAATTTACGTTGCTTTCCATTGCCTTGCTTTACGTTGCCTTGACTTGCCTTCCTTTACGTTGCCTTGCCTTGCCTTGCTTTACGTTGCTTTACGTTGCCTTGCTTTACGTTGCTTTACGTTGCCTTGCATTACGTTGCCTTGCCTTACGTTGCCTTGCCTTACGTTGCCTTGCCTTGCCTTTCTTTACGTTGCTTTACGTTGCCTTGCTTTACGTTGCTTTACGTTGCCTTGCTTTGCGTTGCCTTGCTTTGCCTTGCTTTATGTTGCTTTACCTTGCCTTGCTTTACCTTGCCTTGCTTTACGTTGCTTTACGTTGCCTTGCTTTACGTTGCCTTGCTTTACATTGCTTTACGTTGCCTTGCTTTACGTTGCCTTGCTTTGCGTTGCTTTACGTTGCCTTACTTTATGTTGCCTTGCTTTACGTTGCCTTATTTTACGTTGCTTTACGTTGCCTTGCTTTACGTTGCTTTACGTTGCCTTGCTTTACGTTGCCTTGCTTTAAGTTGCTTTACGTTGCCTTACTTTACTTTGCCTTGATTTACGTTGCTTTACGTTGCCTTACTTTACGTTGCCTTGCTTTACGTTGCCTTACTTTATGTTGCTTTACATTGCCTTACTTTACATTGCCTTATATTGCCTTACTTTACGTTGCCTTACATTGCCTTACTTTACGTTGCCTTACTTTACGTTGCTTTCCATTGCCTTGCTTTACGTTGCCTTGACTTGCCTTGCTTTACGTTGCCTTGCCTTGCCTTGCTTTACGTTGCTTTAAGTTGCCTTGCTTTACGTTGCTTTACGTTGCCTTGCTTTACGTTGCTTTACGTTGCCTTGCATTACGTTGCCTTGCCTTACGTTGCCTTGCCTTGCCTTTCTTTACGTTGCTTTACGTTGCCTTGCTTTACGTTGCTTTACGTTGCCTTGCTTTGCGTTGCCTTGCCTTGCCTTGCTTTATGTTGCTTTACGTTGCCTTGCTTCACGTTGCTTTACGATGCCTTGCTTTACGTTGCCTTGCCTTGCCTTGCTTTATGTTGCTTTACGTTGCCTTGGTTTACGTTTCTTTACGTTGCCTTGCTTTACGTTGCCTTGCCTTGCCTTGCTTTACGTTGCTTTACGTTGCCTTGCTTTACCTTGCCTTACTTTACGTTGCTTTACGTTGCCTTACTTTACGTTGCCTTGCTTTACGTTGCCTTATGTTGCCTTACTTTCCGTTGCCTTGCTTTACGTTGATTTACGTTGCCTTGCGTTACGTTGCTTAACATTGCCTTGCTTTACGTTCTCTTGACTTACGTTGCCTTGCTTTACGTTGCTTTACGTTGCCTTACTTTACGTTGCCTTGCTTTACGTTGCTTTATATTGCCTTACTTTACGTTGCCTTGCTTTACGTTGCTTTACATTGCCTTACTTTACGTTGCCTTACATTGCCTTACTTTACGTTGCCTTACATTGCCTTACTTTACGTTACCTTACTTTACACTGCTTTACGTTGCCTTGCTTTACGTTGCTTTACGTTGCCTTGCATTACGTTGCCTTGCCTTACGTTGCCTTGCCTTGCCTTTCTTTACGTTGCTTTACGTTGCCTTGCTTTACGTTGCTTTACGTTGCCTTGCTTTACATTGCCTTGCTTTACGTTGCTTTACGTTGTCTTGTATTACGTTTGTTTACGTTGCCTTACTTTACGTTGCCTTGCTTTAGGTTGTCTTAATTTACGTTGCCTTACATTACCTTATTTAAGTTGCCGTGCTTTAAGTTGCTTTACGTTGCCTTGCTTTACGTTGCTTTACGTTGCCTTCCTTTACGTTGCTTTACGTTGCCTTGTTTTACGTTGCCTTGCTTTACGTTGCTTTACGTTGCCTTGTTTTACGTTGCCTTGCTTTACGTTGCTTTACGTTGCCTTGCTTTACGTTGCCTTGCCTTGCCTTGCTTTACGTTGCTTTGCCTTGCCTTCCTTTACGTTGCTTTACATTGCCTTGCTTTACGTTTCTTTACGTTGCCTTGCTTAAAGTTGCCTTGCCTTGCCTTGCTTTACGTTGCATTACGTTGCCTTGATTTACGTTGCTTTACGTTGCCTTGCTTTGCGTTGCCTTGCCTTGCCTTGCTTTCTGTTGCTTTATGTTGCCTTGCTTCACGTTGCTTTACGATGCCTTGCTTTACGTTGCCTTGCCTTGCCTTGCTTTATGTTGCTTTACGTTGCCTTGGTTTACGTTGCTTTACGTTGCCTTGCTTTACGTTGCCTTGCCTTGCCTTGCTTTACGTTGCTTTACGTTGCCTTGCTTTACTTTGCTTTACGTTGCATTACGTTGCCTTGCGTTGTCTTACGTTGCCTTGGTTTACGTTGCCTTGCTTTACGTTGCTTTACTTTGCCTTTCTTTACGTTGCCTTGCTTTACGTTGCTTTACGTTAGCTTGCTTTACGTTGTCTTGCTTTACGTTTCTTTACATTGCCTTGCTTTACGTTTCCTTGCTTTACGTTGCTTTACGTTGCATTACCTTGCCTTGCGTTGCCTTGCTTTACGTTGCCTTGCTTTACGTTGCTTTACGTTGCCTTTCTTTACGATGCCTTGCTTTACGTTGCTTTAGGTTTCCTTGCTTTACGTTCCTTGCTTTACGTTGCCTTGCTTTACGTTGCTTTACGTTGCCTTGCTGTCCGTTGCATTGCTTTACGTTGCCTTCCCTTGCCTTGCTTTACATTGCCTTGCATTACGTTGCCTTGTTTTAAGTTTCTTTACATTGCCTTGCTTTACGTTGCATTGCTTTACGTTTCTTTACGTTGCCCTGCTTTACGTTGCCTTGCTTTACGTTGCTTTACGCTGCATTACGTTGCCTTGCGTTGCCTTACTTTGCCTTGCTTTACGTTGCCTTGCTTTACTTTGCTTTACGTTACCTTGCTTTACGTTGCCTTGCTTTACTTTGCTTTATGTTGCCTTGCTTTACGTTTCTTTACGTTGCCTTGCTTTACGTTGCCTTGAATTACGTTGATTTACATTGCATTACCTTGCCTTGCGTTGCCTTACGTTCCCTTGCATTACGTTGCCTTGCTTTACGTTGCTTTACGTTGCCTTGTTTTACGTTGCCTTGCTTTACGTTGATTTACGTTGCCTTGCTTTACGTTGCCTTGATTTACGTTGCTTTACGTTGCCTTGCTTTACGTTGCCTTGCTTTACATTGCCTTACTTTGCCTTGTTTTACGTTGCCTTACGTTGCCTTACTTTAGGTTGCCTTGCTTTATGTTGCTTTACGTTGCCTTGCTTTACGTTGCCTTGCTTTACATTGCCTTACGTTGCCTTCCTTTACATTGCCTTGCTTTACGTTGCTTTACGTTGCCTTGCTTTACGTTGCTTTACGTTGCCTTGCTTTACGTTGCTTTACGTTGCCTTGCTTTACGTTGCCTTACGGTGCCTTACTTTATGTTGCCTTGGTTTACGTTGCCTTTCGTTGCCTTACTATACGTTGCATTACTCTATGTTGCTTTACGTTGCCTTGCTTTACGTTGCCTTGCTTTACGTTCCTTTTAGTTGCCTTAATTTACGTTGCCTTGTTTACGTTGCCTTGATTTACGTTGCCTTACGTTGCCTTACTTTACGTTGCCTTGCTTTATGTTGCTTTACGTTGCTTTGGTTTACATTGCCTTGCATTACGTTGCTTTACGTTGCTTTGCTTTACTTTGCTGTGATTTACGTTACCTTACGTTGCTTTACTTTACGTTGGTTTACGTTGCCTTGCTTTAAGTTTCCTTGCTTTACGTTGATTTACGTTGCCTTGGTTTACGTTGCCGTGATTTACGTTGCTTAACATTGCCTTGCTTTACGTTGCCTTACGTAAATTACTTCACGTTGCCTTACTTTACGTTGCTTTACGTTGCCTTGCTTTACGTTGCTTCACGTTGCCTTGCTTTACGTTGCCTTGCTTTACGTTGCCTTACTTTACGTTGCCTTGATTTACGTTGCTTTACGTTGCCTTACTTTACGTTGCCTTGCTTTACGTTGCCTTACTTTATGTTGCTTTACATTGCCTTACTTTACATTGCCTTATATTGCCTTACTTTACGTTGCCTTACTTTACGTTGCTTTCCATTGCCTTGCTTTACGTTGCCTTGACTTGCCTTGCTTTACGTTGCTTTCCATTGCCTTGCTTTACGTTGCCTTGACTTGCCTTGCTTTACGTTGCTTTACGTTGCCTTGCTTTACGTTGCTTTACGTTGCCTTGCATTACGTTGCCTTGCCTTACGTTGCCTTGCCTTGCCTTTCTTTACGTTGCTTTACGTTGCCTTCCTTTACGTTGCTTTACGGTGCCTTGCTTTGCGTTGCCTTGCCTTGCCTTGCTTTATGTTGCTTTACGTTGCCTTGCTTCACGTTTCTTTACGTTGCCTTGCCTTACGTTGCCTTGCCTTGCCTTTCTTTACGTTGCTTTACGTTGCCTTCCTTTACGTTGCTTTACGTTGCCTTGCTTTGCGTTGCCTTGCCTTGCCTTGCTTTACGTTGCTTTACGTTGCCTTGCTTTATCTTGCCTTGCTTTACGTTGCTTTACGTTGCCTTGCTTTATCTTGCCTTGCTTTACGTTGCTTTACGTTGCCTTGCTTTACGTTGCCTTGCTTTACGTTGCCTTGCTTTACGTTGCTTTACGTTGCCTTACTTTAGGTTGCCTTGCTTTACGTTGCCTTACTTTACGTTGCTTTACGTTGCCTTACTTTACGTTGCCTTGCTTTACGTTGCCTTGATTTAAGTTGCCTTACCTTACTTTGCCTTATGTTGCCTTACTTTCCGTTGCCTTGCTTTACGTTGCTTTACGTTGCCTTGCTTTACGTTGCCTTGCTTTACGTTGTTTTACGTTGCCTTACATTACGTTGCCTTGCTTTACGTTGCCTTAATTTATGTTGCTTTACGTTGCCTTACATTACGTTGCCTTGCTTTACGTTGCCTTGATTTACTTTGCCTTACCTTACGTTGCCTTACGTTGCCTTACTTTACGTTGCTTTACGTTGCCTTGCTTTACGTTGCTTTACGTTGCCTTACTTTACGTTGCTTTACGTTGCCTTTCTTTACGTTTTCTTGCTTTAAGTTGCTTTACATTGCCTTGCTTTACGTTGCCTTGCTTTACGATGCCTTGCTTTAGCTTGCTTTACGTTGCCTTGCTTTATGTTGCCTTGCTTTACGTTGCTTTACGTTGCCTTGCTTTACGTTGCCTTTCCTTGCCTTGCTTTACGTTGCTTTACGTTGCCTTGCTTTACGTTGCCTTGCCTTGCCTTGCTTTACGTTGCTTTACATTGCCTTGCTTTACGTTGCTTTATGTTGCATTGCATTACGTTGCATTACGTTGATTTGCTTTGCGTTGCCTTTCCTTGCCTTGCTTTAAGTTGCCTTAATTTACGTTGCCTTGCCTTGCCTTGCTTTACATTGCTTTACGTTGCCTTGCTTTACGTTGCTTTACGTTGCCTTGCTTTATGTTGCATTGCTTCACGTTTCTTTACGTTTCCTTGCTTTACTTTGCCTTGCTTTACGTTGCCTTGCTTTACGTTGCCTTACCTTACGTTACCTTACGTTGCCTTACTTTGCGTTGCCTTGCTTTACGTTGCTTTACGTTGCCTTGCTTTACGTTGCCTTGCATTACGTTGCCTTGCTTTACGTTGCCTTACTTTACGTTGCTTTACGTTGCCTTGCTTTACATTGCTTTACGTTGCCTTGCCTTACGTTGCCTTGCTTTACGTTGCCTTGCTTTACGTTGCCTTGCTTTACGTTGCCTTGCTTTACGTTGCTTTACGTTGCCTTACGTTGCCTTGCCTTGCTTTATGTTGCTTTACGTTGCCTTGCTTTACGTTGCTTTACGTTGCCTTGCTTTACGTTTCCTTACTTTAGGTTGCCTTGCTTTACGTTGCTTTACGTTGCCTTACGTTGCCTTGCTTTACGTTACATTACGTTGCCTTGCTTTACGTTGGTTTACGTTGCCTTGCTTTACATTGCTTTACGTTGCTTTCCTTTACGTTGCCTTGCTTTACATTACATTACGTTGCCTTGCTTTACGTTGGTTTACGTTGTCTTGCTTTACCTTTCCTTGCTTTATGTTGCTTTACGTTGCCTTGCTTTACATTGCCTTGATTTACGTTGCCTTGACTTACGTTGCCTTACATTGCCTTGCTTTACGTTGCATTGCTTTACGTTGCCTTGCTTTACGTTTCCTTGCTTTACATTGCTTTACGTTGCTTTGCTTTACGTTGCCTTGCTTTACGTTACCTTACGTTGCCTTACTTTACGTTGGTTTACGTTGCCTTGCTTAACGTTTCCTTGCTTTACGTTGATTTACGTTGCCTTGCTTTACGTTGCTTAACATTGCCTTGCTTTACGTTGCCTTGACTTACGTTGCCTTACTTTATGTTGCTTTACGTTGCCTTACTTTACGTTGCCTTGCTTTACGTTGCTTTACATTGCCTTACTTTACGTTGCCTTATGTAGCCTTACTTTACCTTGCCTTAATTTACGTTGCTTTACGTTGCCTTGCCTTACGTTGCTTTACGTTGCCTTGCTTTACGTTGCCTTGCTTTACGTTGCTTTACGTTGCCTTCCTTTACATTGCCTTGCTTTACGTTGCTTTACGTTGCCTTGCTTTACGTTGCTTTACGTTGCCTTGCTTTACTTTGCTTTACGTTGCCTTGGTTTTCGTTTCCTTGCTTTAGGTTGCCTTGCTTTACTTTGCCTTATGTTGCCTTGCTTTATGTTGCCTTGCTTTAGGTTGCTTTACGTTGCCTTGCTTTACGTTGCTTTTAGTTGCCTTACTTCACGTTGCCTTGCTTTACGTTGCTTTACGTTGCCTTGCTTTACGTTGCTTTACGTTGCTTTACGTTGTCTTGCTTTACGTTTCCATGCTTTACGTTTCCTTGATTTATGTTGCTTTACGTTGCCTTACTTTACGTTGCCTTACGTTGCCTTACTTTAAGTTGCCTTGCTTTACGTTGCTTTACGTTGCCTTGCTTTACGTTGCCTTACGGTGCCTTAGTTTACGTTGCATTACTCTACGTTGCTTTACGTTGCCTTGCTTTACGTTGCCTTGCTTTACGTTGCTTTACGTTGCCTTAATTTACGTTGCCTTGTTTACGTTGCCTTGATTTACGTTGCCTTACTTTACGTTGCTTTACGTTCCCTTACTTTACGTTGCCTTACTTTACGTTGCTTTACATTGCTTTGGTTTACGTTGCCTTGATTTACGTTGCTTTAGGTTGCCTTGCTTTACGTTTCCTTGCATTACGTTGCCTTGCTTTACGTTGCTTTACGTTGCTTTGCTTTACGTTGCCTTGCTTTACGTTACCTTACGTTGCCTTGCTTTACGTTGGTTTACGTTGCCTTGCATTAGGTTTCCTTGTTTTACGTTGATTTACGTTGCCTTGTTTTACGTTGCCTTGCTTTACGTTGCTTAACATTGCCTTGCTTTACGTTCTCTTGACTTACGTTGCCTTGCTTTACGTTGCTTTACGTTTCCTTACTTTAAGTTGCCTTGCTTTACGTTGCTTTACGTTGCCTTACTTTACGTTGCCTTGCTTTACGTTGCTTTACATTGCCTTACTTTACGTTGCCTTACGTACACTTACTTTACGTTGCGTTAATTTACGTTGCTTTACGTTGCCTTGCTTTACGTTGCTTTACGTTGCCTTGCTTTACGTTGCCTTCCTTTACGTTGCTTTACATTGTCTTACTTTACGTTGCCTTGCTTTACGTTGCTTTACATTGCCTTACTTTACGTTGCCTTGCTTTACGTTGTTTAACATTGCCTTACTTTACGTTGCCTTACGTAGCCTTACTTTACCTTGCCTTAATTTATGTTGCTTTGCGTTGCCTTGCTTTACGTTGCTTTACGTTGCCTTGCTTTACATTGCTTTACGTTGCCTTGTTTTACGTTGCCTTGCCTTGCCTTGCTTTACGTTTCCTTGCCTTGCTTTACGTTGCTTTACGTTGCCTTGCTTTACGTTGCCTTGCTTTACATTGCCTTACGTTGCCTTCCTTTACATTGCCTTGCTTTACGTTGCTTTACTTTGCTTTACGTTGCCTTGCTTTACGTTGCTTTACGTTGCCTTGCTTTACGTTGCTTTACGTTGCCTTGGTTTACGTTGCCTTGCTTTAGGTTGCCTTGCTTTACTTTGCCTTATGTTGCCTTGCTTTATGTTGCCTTGCTTTAGGTTCTTTACGTTGCCTTTCTTTACGTTGCTTTTAGTTGCCTTACTTCACGTTGCCTTGCTTTACGTTGCTTTACGTTGCCTTGCTTTTCGTTGCTTTACGTTGTCTTGCTTTACGTTTCCATGCTTTACGTTTCCTTGATTTATGTTGCTTTACGTTGCCTTACGTTGCCTTACCTTACGTTGCCTTGCTTTTCGTTGCTTTACGTTGCCTTGCTTTACGTTGCCTTACGGTGCCTTACTTTACGTTGTATTACTCTACGTTGCTTTACGTTGCCTTGCTTTACGTTGCCTTGCTTTACGTTGCTTTACCTTGCCTTAATTTACGTTGCCTTGTTTACGTTGCCTTGATTTACGTTGCCTTACTTTACGTTGTCTTACGTTGCCTTACTTTACGTTGCCTTGCTTTACGTTGCTTTACGTTGGTTTGGTTTACGTTGCCTTGATTTACGTTGCTTTACGTTGCCTTGCATTACGTTGCCTTGCATTACGTTGCCTTTCTTTACGTTGCTATACGTTGCTTTGCTTTACGTTGCCTTGCTTTACGTTACCTTACGTTGCCTTACTTTACGTTGGTTTACGTTGCCTTGCTTTACGTTTCCTTGGTTTACGTTGATTTACGTTGCCTTACTTTACGTTTCCTTGCTTTACGTTGCTTTACATTGCCTTACTTTACGTTGCCTTGCTTTACGTTGCTTTACATTGCCTTACTTTACGTTGCCTTACGTACACTTACTTTACGTTGCCTTAGTTTACGTTGCTTTACGTTGCCTTGCTTTACCTTGCTTTGCTTTACGTTGCTTTACGTTGACTTGCTTTACGTTGCCTTGCTTTACGTTGCTTTACGTTGTCTTGTTTTACGTTTCTTTACGTTGCCTTACTTTACGTTGCCTTGCTTTACGTTGTCTTAATTTACGTTGCGTTACATTACCTTATTTACGTTGCCTTGCTTTAAGTTGCTTTACGTTTCCTTGCTTTACGTTGCTTTACGTTGCCTTGCTTTACGTTGCCTTGCTTTACGTTGCCTTGCTTTACGTTGCTTTACGTTGCCTTGCTTTACGTTGCCTTGCTTTACGTTGCTTTACGTTGCATTGCTTTATGTTGCCTTGCCTTGCCTTGCTTTACGTTGCCTTGCCTTGCCTTCCTTTACGTTGCTTTACATTGCCTTGCTTTACGTTTCTTTACGTTGCCTTGCTTTACGTTGCCTTGCCTTGCTTTATGTTGCTTTACATTGCCTTGCTTTACGTTGCTTCACGTTGCCTTGCTTTACGTTTCCTTGCCTTGCCTTGCTTTACGTTGCTTTACATTGCCTTGCTTTACGTTGCTTTACGTTGCCTTGCTTTACGTTTCTTTACGTTGCCTTGCTTCACGTTGCTTTACGTTGCCTTGCTTTACGTTGCCTTAATTTACGTTGCCTTGCCTTGCCTTGCTTTACGTTGCTTTACGTTGCCTTGCTTTACGTTGCTTTACGTTGCCTTGCTTTACGATTCCTTGCCTTGCCTTGCTTTACGTTGCTTTACGCTGCCTTGCTTTGAGTTGCCTTTCCTTGCCTTGCTTTATGTTGCTTTACGTTGCCTTGCTTTACGTTGCTTTACGTTGTCTTGATTTACGTTGCTTTACGTTGCCTTGATTTACGTTGCCTTGCCTTGCCTTGCTTTATGTTGCTTTACGTTGCCTTGCTTTACGTTGCTTCACGTTTCCTTGCTTTACGTTGCCTTACCTTGCTTTACGTTGCTTTATGTTGCCTTGCTTTACGATTCTTTACGTTGCCTAGCTTTACGTTGCCTTGGTTTACGTTGCTTTACGTTGCCTTGCTTTACGTTGCCTTACGTTGCCTTGCTTTACGTTGGCTTTCCTTGCCTTGCTTTACGTTGCTTTACGTTGCCTTGCTTTACGTTGCCTTGCCTTGCCTTGCTTTACGTTGCTTTACATTGCCTTGCTTTGCGTTGTTTTACGTTGCCTTGCCTTGCTTTACGTTGCTTTACGTTGCATTTCTTTACGTTGCTTTACGTTGACTTGCTTTGCGTTGCCTTTCCTTGCCTTGCTATACGTTTCTTTACGATGCCTTGCTTCACGTTGCTTTAGGTTGCCTTGCTTTACGTTGCCTTAATTTACCTTGCCTTGCCTTGCCTTGCTTTACGTTGCTTTATGTTGCCTTGCCTTACGTTGCCTTACCTTACGTTTCCTTGCCTTACTTTGTCTTAACTTACATTGCCTTACCTTACGTTGCCTTGCCTTTCCTTACGTTGCCTTACCTTACGTTGCCTTAGGTTGCCTTACTTACTTTGCCTTGCCTTACCTTACGTTGCTTTACGTTGCCTTAACTTACGTTGCCTTACCTTACGTTGCCTTAATTACGTTTCCTTACGTTGCCTTACCTTACGTTGCCTTACGTTGCCTTACCTTACCTTACATTGCCTTACCTTACGTTGCCTTAAATTACGTTGCCTTACGTTGCCTTAGCCAACGTTGCCTTATGTTGCCTTGCCTTACGTTCCCTTATGTTGCCTTTACCTTACGTTGCCTTACCTTACCTTACGTTGCCTTACCATACGTTGCCTTACGTAGCCTTACCTTATATTGCCTTATGTTGCCTTACCTTACGTTGCCTTACTTTGCCTTATCTTACCTTGCCTTAACTTACGTTGCCTTACCTTACGTAGCCTTACCCTACTTTGCCTTAATTTCCCTTACCTTAAGTTGCCTTACGTTGCCTTACCTTACGTTGCCTTACATTGCCTTACCTTACGTTGCCTTACCTTGCGTTGCCTTACTTTTCCTTACGTTGCCTTGCCTTACGTTGCCTTACGTTTCCTTGCCTTACTTTACGTTGCCTTACCTTACGTTGCCTTGCCTTAAGTTTCCTTGCCTTTAGTTGCCTTACCTTACGTTGCCTTACTTTACTTTGCCTTACGTTGCCTTACCTTACCTTACGTTGCCTTCCCTTACCTTACGTTGCCTTAACTTACGTTGCCTTAGTTTGCCTTTACCTTACGTTGCCTTACGTTGCCTTACCTTGCCTTACGTTGCCATACCTTACGTTGCCTTAACTTACGTAGCCTTATTTTGCCTTACCTTACGTTGCCTTACGTTGCCTTGCCTTACGTTGCCTTACCTTACGTTGCCTTCTAATGCCTTACGTTATCTTACCTTGCCTTAACTTACCTTACCTTGCCTTACCTTACCTTGCCTTACCTTACTTTACCTTAACTTGCCTTTCCTTACCTTTCTTTACCTTACCTTGCCTTATCTTACCTTACCTTCCTTTACCTTACCGTACCTTACCTTACTTTAACTTACCTTGCCTTACCTTAACTTACTTTACCTTACCTTACCTTACTTTACCTTACCTTACCTACCCTTCCCTTCCTTAACTTTTCTTACCTTACCTTACCTTGCCTTACCTTATTTACCTTACCTTGCCTTTCCTTACTTTACCTTACCTTGCCTTACCTTACCTTATTTTACCTTACCTTGCCTTGCCTTACCTTACTTTACCTTACCTTGCCTTACCTTACCTTACTTTACCTAACCTTGCCTTGCCTTACTTTACCTTACCTTGCCTTGCCTTGCCTTACTTTACCTTACCTTGCCTTACCTTGCCTTGCCTTACTTTACCTTACCTTGCCTTGCCTTACGTTACCTTACCTTGCCTCACTTTACCTTACCTTACTTTACCTTACCTTACCTTAACTTACCTTCCCTTACCTTGCCTTACCTTATTTTACCTTACCTTGCCTTACCTTACTTTACCTTACCTTGCCTTGCCTTTCTTTACCTTACCTTGCCTTACCTTACTTTACCTTAATTTAACTTACCTTCCCTTACCTTACGTTACCTTATCTTGCCTTACCTTTCCTGACCTAATATTACCTTACCTTGCCTTACCTTAATTTACCGTACCTTGCTTACCTTACCTTACCTTACTTTGCCTTACTTTAACTTACCTTGCCTTACCTTACTTTACCTTACCTTGCCATACCTTACCTTACCTTGCCTTACCTTACCTTGCCTTACCTTATTTTACCTTACTTTAACTTACCTTGCCTTACCTTACCTTGCCTTACTTTACCTTACCTTGCCTTGCCTTAACTTAGTTTGCCTTACCTTACCTTTCCTTGCCTTATCTTACTTTACCTTACCTTACCTTGCCTTAACTTACCTTAATTTACCTTTCCTTACCTTACTTTACCTTACCTTGCCTTACCTTCCCTTCCCTTCCATAAATTTTCTTTCCTTACATTACCTTCCCTTACCTTACTTTACCTTACCTTTCCTTACCTTACCCTACCTTACTTTACCTTACCTTTCCTTACTTTACCTTACCTTTCCTTACCTTACCCTACCTTACTTTACCTTACCTTTCCGTACTTTACCTTACCTTGCCTTACTTTACCTTACCTTGCCTTACCTTACTTTAACTTACTTTACCTTACCTTGCCTTGCCTTACTTTACCTTACTTTACCTTACCTTGCCTTGCCTTACTTTACCTAACCTTGCCTTGCCTTACTTTACCTTACCTTGCCTTACCTTGCCTTGCCTTACTTTACCTTACCATGCCTTGCCTTACGTTACCTTACATTGCCTTACCTTACCTTACCTTGCCTTACCTTGCCTTGCCTTACTTTACCTTACCTTACTTTTTCTTACCTTGTCTTACCTTACTTTACCTTACCTTGCCTTACCTTCCCTTCCCTCCCTTCCTTAACTTTTCTTACCTTACCTTACCTTGCCTTACCTTACTTTACCTTACCTTGCCTTACCTTACCTTACTTTACCTTACCTTGCCTTACCTTACCTTGCCTTACCTTACTTTAACTTACCTTGCCTTACCTTACCTTGCCTTACCTTACCTTACTTTACCTTACCTTGCCTTAATTATCTTGCATTACCTTACCTTGCCTTACCTTACCTTGCCTTGCCTTACCTTACTTTACCTTACCTTGCCTTACCTTACTTTAAATTACCTTACCTTATTTACCTTACCTTGCCTTACCTTACCTTTCCTTACCATACTTTACCTTACCTTGCCTTACCTTACCTTGCCTTACCTTACCTTGCTTTAACTTACCTTGCCTACCTTACCGTACCTTGCCTTCCCTTCCCTTCCTTAACTTTTCTTACCTTGCCTTACCTTTTCTTACCTTACCTTGCCTTACCTTACTTTACCTTACCTTGCCTTACCTTACCTTACTTCAGATTACCTTGCCTTACCTTACCTTACTTTACCTTCCCTTCCCTTTCCTTCCTTAAATTTCTTACCTTACCCTGCCTTGCCTTACTTTACCTTACCTTGCCTTGCCTTACGTTACCTTACATTGCCTTACCTTACCTTACTTTACCTTACCTTGCCTTACCTTGCCTTGCCTAAATTTACCTTACCTTACCTAACTTTACCTTACCTTACCTTACCTTGTCTAACCTTGCCTTACCTTACTTTACCTTACCTTGCCTTACCTTGCCTTACCTTAAGTTACCTTACCTTGCCTTACCTTCTCTTACCTTACTTTACCTTACCTTGCCTTATCTTGCCTTACCTTGCCTTACCTTACTTTACCATACCTTGACTTACCTTCTCTTCCCTCCCTTTCTTAACTTTTCTTACCTTACCTTGCCTTACCTTACTTTACCTTACCTTGCCTTACCTTGCCTTACCTTAAGTTACCTTACCTTAATTTACCTTACCTTGCCTTACCTTATCTTACCTTACTTTACCTTACCTTGCCTTACCTTATCTTACTTTACCTTGCCTTCCCTTCCTTTCCCTTCCCTTCCCTTCCCTTCCCTTCCCTTCCCTTCCCTTCCCTTCCCTTCCCTTCCCTTCCCTTCCCTTCCCTTCCCTTCCCACCCCTTCCCACCCCTTCCCACCCCTTCCTTAACTTTTCTTACCTTCCCTTCCCTTCCCTTACCTTATTTTACCTTACCTTTCCTTACCTTACCTTGCTTTACTTTACCTTACCTTGCCTTCCCTTCCCTTCCTTAACTTTTCTTACCTTACCTTCCCTTCCCTTACCTTGCCTTCCCTTACCTTACCTTACTTTATCTTACCTTGCCTTACTTTACCTTACCTTGCCTTACCTTACCTTACTTTACCTTACCTTACTTTACCTTACTTTGCCTTACCTTACCTTACCTTGCCTTACCTTACCTTCCCTTCCTTAACTTTTCTTACCTTCCCTTCCCTTCCCTTACCTTACTTTCCCTTACTTTGCCTTACCTTACCTTGCCTTACCTTACGTTACCTTAATTTACCTTACCTTGCCTTACTTTACTGCCGCGATTGAGAGACGGGACAATACTTCATACAAGCAAAAAGTGTCAATTTTATTGTGTTTTCAAGACATATATATACTAGTTACAAGAAGCGTGTTTCAAACTGATTGGTCCTTACACTAAACTAAGCGATCACAGATTGGTTAATACAAAAAAGCTTTTTTCAAACATGTACTTCCTTCAGTAACAACAATAGTTCCTCTTATCAAGGTGACTGTCTCGCAACCACAGACACCTGTGCTCATCCTCACGTAGCCAGTACTCTTTTGTTCCTTCTAAACAAAGGCCTTATCTCGCTCTTCCCAAGGCCTGCGGCCGACTAATTCCAGCACGTCCAGCACGTCCTCCTTTATCAACTGTTCTCTGCTGGGGGTCTTCCTGAAGCTAGCCAAATCCTGTCCTACATCTCCCCCTTCCTGTTGCACAACAAGAATCTTCTTCATAGAACGCGCCATTAGTCCTTGCAGGCATTGTAATAGGCATGGCAAAAAGAGTAGTAAAAGAATAAAGACCACCAAAACATACACAATCATTTTTACAAGACTCCTTAACCACCCCGACAGTCCCCATCCTTCAAAGAGCTTATCTAACCAATCCCAACTGTCACTTTGTTGAAGTCTGGAGACTCCCACCTTGAGCTGTTGGGTGCTCATATGAATAGATTCCGAGTGATCGGAGAGATTCATACGACACATACCTTCAAAATCTTCACAACCATGTCCCTGTGCCAAAAGCAAAAAATCTATTGCAGCTCTATTTTGCAGGGTAGCATGTCGCACACTGTCTACATCTAATAAAAGTTCAGAAAGAGCACTGCTAGTAGCGTTTGTTTGTTTTGCCAGCCAACAGCCGAGTTTATCTAGGGCTGCCAGTGCTTTTGCAGCTGCACTCCCGGGTAACAAAAGAGAAGTGGCAAAGCGTGGGCCAAAAGACCAAAACTCCACATTGTCATCACACTCAGAGGTATATGTATGGACACTTCGTCTTGCCCTGTGGGAAAGGCGATGTTGCAAAATCATGGATGTATTGGGAGTTAGAACAGATAGACGTCCAAGACTACATGGTCCTCCTTTTATATGAGAGGGGATCATGGGCCATGCTCTGTCTCCGCAAATAAAAAATATTCCTGGTGGTAATAAAAGGGGAACATTGCTAGACTTGGACAATTTCATTGCTGTATAATTACACCAAATAGCAGCGTTTTTAAAGATGGGGTGGACGGGGGAAACATCCCATGCCTTGGACTGATTCTTCCCTGTATAGTTAAACCTGACACAAAAATCCATTTTTACTGATCCAAGGAGTTCAATCTCCTGTGGCTCTAGGGTGGCAAGTGGAAGATATGGGGTCCACGCATCCCAGCAGTTGGTGACATTCCTGGATATGCCCTTTTGAAAGAGGGTTTCCAGGAGAAACTTAGGTATTGGCCACTCCTCTAGTGGCAATCCCACAAGACACGTAGAAAATGGATTATTAGGAGAGGCAGTGGCAAGGCACAACGTATCTTGTCCTGTGAGATTTGCTAGTGTCACCCATATATTGACCTTGGGTAGTGCAGGCAGGAATGGGTAACCCTGCGTGCTCCCCAACATAATCATGATAAAAACTACTAGCTGAGGAACAACTTTTTGCCCCTTTCTAGCTTCCAAGCAAACCGTCTTTTGCATCTTTCTTTTGTTTGATTCCAGTCCTGTTTAAGGACGGCCTATATGGCGGGGTACTAGGTTTGTCCTGCTACACTCTAAATTACAGATTACAACCTCTCGTGCCCTTTTTCCCACTAAATTACCCCAATTTATATATTCACATAAATATCGGTCATTCCCTAATGATTAATGCCCTATAACAAGCAAAAGTTTAACTACAACAATCTCCTTTTCTAAACAGTCTTCACACCATCACCTGGCGAGAGTTGCTCGGTGCAACCACTCCTTCTCACACGTGTAACATATACACAAGACCCAAGGGTCACAAGATTTACATAAGGCACAAATGATTCCAACAATGAGTGTTTCTCTGCCCTGGTTCATACAGTTTTTTCACGTTTCCAGCGTTCAGTCCCTGTTGTCCCGATCTTCTTCAGGAAATTCATCAAATTGTTGTCCGGGAGACTGGTCCTGAGGGTGACTGAGGTTTTCACCAGATGATTGTTGTAAGGATTCACGGAAGGGTCGCACATTCTTTGCCGGGATCCATCGTGGACCTTTCTCTGTGGAGACACAAGCATAACCTCTGCCCCATGTAACAAGAGGATATGGTCCCATGACCTTACCTGTTTCTGGGTCGCGAACCAGTACTGGGGCTTTGACTCGCACCTCGAGTGACACAGCTGTATTAAAATGTCGAACAATTGGAGGGTTGTTATCTATCAAAGAACAATTTAAAAAATTAAAAACATACAAGGCTTTCTGCAAACGCTCCTCAGGAGTGACGGTTCCTATTCCCCCTTTTTGTTGTTGCATCAGGCGTTTCAGTGATTGGTGAGAACGCTCAATCAAAGATTGACCTGTGGGGGAATGAGGAATACCAGTAATATGGGTTATACCCCAAGAGTCAAAGAATACTTTTGTTGCGGTTGAGATATATGCAGGGCCATTATCCGTTTTTATTGGAGAGGGTATAGCCAAAGTGGCAAAGGCACGCATCAAATGTTTATGGACGTCACGTGCTTTTTCTCCTGTGTGACAAGAAGCGAACAAGGCGCCGGAAAAGGTGTCTATAGAAGAGTGAATATTCTTCAGTTTGCCAAACTCCGGAAAGCGAGTTACATCTGTTTGCCATAGCTGTAAACTTTGTAGTCCTCTGGGATTAACTCCTCCTGCTATCGATGGAAAAGAATGTCTTTGGCAGTCAGGACATACAGCAACGATATTAGATGCTTGCTGAGAGGTGAGGCCAAACTGCCGTTTGAGACCTCCAGCATTCTGGTGAAAAAAGGAATGGCTAAGTTTAGCCTGTGCTTTGCGATCGGGCAATACCTGCACTGGTAATGTCAATAAATCGGCCTGTCTATTTCCTTCTGCAATAAAGCCAGGTAGAGAAGTGTGTGACCTAACATGCATAACAAAATAGGGGTGAGGGCGAGAGTCCAAAAGAAAAATAAGCTCCTGTAACAAGGCAAATAAGTTAGGATGTGAAAGGTCACGCAATAAAGATGCTTCGGCTCTCTCTACAATCCCTGCAACATAAGCAGAATCAGTAACAAGATTAAGTGGTGTGGTCCACCTTCGGAAAACTCGAACTACTGCAGTCAGTTCCACTATTTGGGGGGATCCAAGAACGGTGTCTATGTCCGAGTTCCATCGTTCATGTTGGTCATCCCACCATAGAATAACTGACTTATGTGTTTTTCCAGACCCATCTGTAAATACAGTAAAGGCCTGCAATGGCTGATCACTCCTTTTCGGCTTAGGCATTAAACGAAAATCAGCATTAAGTAACTTATGTGAAGGTGGATGGGATGTGAGTTGACCCGCATAGTCAGTTAGTGCCATAGTAAAGGCATCTGATTGTTGATAAAGCCACTGTAAATACATATTCGTTACAGGTAAGCAAATACAAGTAAAATCTACTCCTGATAATGCCAGCAAACGTTGCCTGGCCTTAATTATCAAACAGGCAAACATTTCATGCTGAGTCAAAATAGTTTTTGAAGATTGATTCGGCAAAAAAATCCATTCAATAATTAACAGTGGGTCTGATTTTTCAAAATCCCATTGAAATATCAGGGCATGAGGCTGTCGAGCGGGATTTAAAATAATCAGGTAAAAAGGTAATTCGGGAGCCCACCGATGTGCTTGTTTAAAGCTGATTGCCGTAGCAACCTTTTGTAAGGAGTCAATGGCCTCAGGGCCAAGACTGCGGTGGGAACGCAAGTCAGTGTCTCCCTTGAGCAGCCTGAACAAGGGGCCTAAGTCCGTGTTAGAAATTCCCAACAGCGTCCGGACCCAATTGATTGTACCTAATAGTCTCTGTACATCATGTAAATTTTTTACGTCTGTTCGTATCTGTAAAGGTTGCGGAATTACGGATTGACCCCTTATACGCCAGCCCAAATATTTCCATGGTGATGTTTTTTGAATTTTTTCCGGCGCAATACAAAGGCCTGCCGAATCGACGGCGGTCATGACAAGGGCTATGGCTTCCTCCATGACCTCGTGGCGTTGTGCAGCCACTAAAATATCATCCATGTAATGATATAGTAAAGCACTGGGCGCAACGGTCCTGACAGGGCTAAGCACTTTAGCCACATACCACTGACAGATTGTAGGGCTATTCTTCATTCCTTGTGGCAGCACAACCCACTGGTATCTTTGCAACGGAGCTTGCATGTTAACGCTTGGAACGGAAAAAGCGAATTTAGGAGCATCATTTGGATGCAGGGGGATATTGAAAAAACAATCTTTGAGATCGATAACAGTCAAATGCCAATCTCGAGGGATCATAGTAGGGGACGGAAGGCCGGGTTGTAGGGCCCCCATGTCTTCCATAGCATCATTAATTTTTCTAAGATCATGGAGCAAGCGCCATTTGCCAGACTGTTTTTTGATAACAAAAATAGGTGAATTCCAAGGACTGGTAGAAGGCACAATATGTCCTTTCAGCAATTGTTCAGCAACTAATTCTTGAAGGGGGCGAAGCTTTTCCAGTGGAAGGGGCCATTGATCCACCCAAATGGGGGTATCAGTTTTCCAGGTTATTTTCAGGGTGTCGCGCACTTCAATGGCCCCATCTAAAAATGGGTCCGAATAGACATTCCCCACTGGGACAACACATCACGCCCCCACAAAATCATGGGAACTGGCAATACAAAAGGCTTAATGGAGGCTATGTGTCCCTCTGGACCTTGAATTTGGATCAATTCCAGACTCTGGTGACTGCTACCAGTCCCACCAATTCCAGCTAATGTTTGGGAAACATTGGTTAAAGGCCATTGTGGTGGCCATTTGGCCTGTGATATTACAGTAACATCAGCTCCAGTGTCGATAATCCCACTGAGCACTATTTGTTGTTTCCCACGAATGAGGGTACATTGACATAGGGGTCGTTTTTGAGAGATAGACTGCACCCACAAAATTTATGGGTCCCCTGTAGACCCGAACCCTCCCCTCCTTTGATAGGGTTGGCGAGAATCAGGGGAATCCGTTCCCATGGGAATCAGCACCAATTGTGCTATACAGCTACCTTTCGGTACTGTACAGGGGGGAAATGGGGTCCATGCCATGATTTTAATTTCATTAACACTGTCCGAGTCAATGACCCCCGGTAATACAAAAAGTCCCGACAAGGTAGTAGATGACCTTCCTAACAATAACACTTGTGTCCTAGGGGGTAAAGGTCCCAAAACATTTGTCAATAATAAGTGAACCGAAGAATCTAATAGTGTTACTGTGTGTGTGGTTGCCAGGTCCAGTCCGGCACTACCTGCTGTTGCTGGGCGAAGACTTGAGGCGGCGCTCTTTCCCTCCAGGGGTGTTGAAAGGTTGGCTGCGGTATTTGTGTCTGCACGCGTCGCTGCCCCGCGCTCTGTGGTCGGTTTCCCTGTATCAGTTGTCCCTGAAAATCATACTTGGCGCGACACTGATTAGCATAATGGCGCCCTTTTCGGCATCTGGGACAAATTCCAGGTGCTTGGGGCCGAGTTCCAGCATTAGTACTTAAACAATTTTTTCTCAGATGGCCAGGCTTGCTGCAACCATAACAATTCCCCGGTCCTGTTGGACTTATCGGGGTGCGCATGGCTGCAAAATCTGCAGCCATAGTTTCAAATTTATGATCCATAGTACCAATTCTGTTACAAGCCTCCACCATTTCAATCAACGTAGGATTCTGGTTCGGGAGAGATTTTAACAGTTTCTTACAATCCGCATTAGCGTTCTCGATAGCTAATTTCAGCAATAAAATTTCCCGGGCCTCTGCATTATCTATTTGTCGTTCCAAGGCCTGTTTTAATCTGTCTATAAACTGCATATAAGGCTCTTGGGGTTCCTGGGTAATAGTAGTAAACACTTTTTGTGGTTTTTGAGAATCAGGGACTTTCAAAAAAGCCTTTTTGGCCTCTTCACGGGTCGCCTCAAGGGCCTCCTGTGGGATTCGAACCTGGTCCACAGGGTTGGTATGTCGTCCTGTCCCTGTAAGATGTTCTATGGTTAGCGCGGCTATATCAGTATTACCATGACCCACATAAGTCAAAAGAAGTGCCTGTAGTCCCCCCCTCCAGTGAGCTTCCCATAAAGAATATTGTGTAGGCGTCAGTAACAATTGTGCTAAAGATTTTAAATCATGTGGAGTCATGACATAGGTATCAAAGACAGAGGACAATAGACTTACAAAATACGGAGAGGAGAGTCCATGTTCAGTTACCGTACGGCGCAATTCCTTAATAACTGGGAAAGAAAGAGCCTCCCACTTGGCCCCCCGACCTTGATAAATAACGGGGGCTACTATGGTTTTTGCGATTTCAAACTCTCCCTTCTTTAAGGCTTGACGCCTTATATTAATCCACACATCATGTGGATCGGGGGGGTAGAGGTCTGGTCCCTTTTCAGGGTCCACCGGTCCTGGATCAAAGGGATCCTCCTCAGGAGGATAGCTAGCAGCACACACCTCCAACGGCGCAGCAGGTTTCCCATCCTCTGGCAAAAGTGAGGGCATGGCAGGAGTGTCCTCCTCTCTTTCTGCCTTGTCTTGCTGACTTTTTTCTTGCGCTTTCAAAGTCTCAAAAATACTTCTCCACCACGGGAGCATGCGCTGCGCTTCGGCATTCCCTATAGTTGCTGCATCCCACAGTTTCACCCCCACATCATCCCAGAGTTCCCGTGTAAAGATAGTGGATGCAGTTACGGTGGGTATTTTCGCCTGTACCCATTTAAGTATTACTTTAAGATCATGCCCAGAGATATTTTTCCCATGCTTTTGAAGAAGGGCTTTCATAAGTTCATATACGTCTCTTTCAGGGGAAGAAGCCTGGTTCCCCATTTTCCCGTTTCCCACAGCTCACCTCTATGCTCCAGAGGGATTATTTACCGGCCGGTTCCTGCTTCCTTTCAGCAGCTCATTCAACGTTCTGTGGAACTCGTGGCATGTCACCAGATAGGTGGTTCTCTGACCCTTGGCAATCACGTCGGTATCATGTCGGGGTCACCAATTTGCCGCGATTGAGAGACGGGACAATACTTGATACAAGCAAAAAGTGTCAATTTTATTGTGTTTTCAAGACATATATATACTAGTTACAAGAAGCGTGTTTCAAACTGATTGGTCCTTACACTAAACTAGGCGATCACAGATTGGTTAATACAAAAAAGCTTTTTTCAAACATGTACTTCCTTCAGTAACAACAATAGTTCCTCTTATCAAGGTGACTGTCTCGCAACCACAGACACCTGTGCTCATCCTCACGTAGCCAGTACTCTTTTGTTCCTTCTAAACAAAGGCCTTATCTCGCTCTTCCCAAGGCCTGCGGCCGACTAATTCCAGCACGTCCAGCACGTCCTCCTTTATCAACTGTTCTCTGCTGGGGGTCTTCCTGAAGCTAACAAAATCCTGTCCTACACTTTACCTTACTTTACCTTACCTTGCCTTACTTTACCTTACCTTGCCTTACTTTACCTTACCTTGCCTTACCTTGCCTTCCCTTCCCTTCCTTAAATTTTCTTACCTTACCTTCCCTTACCTTACTTTACTTTCCCTTGCCTTCCCTTGCCTTGCCTTGCCTTACCTTACATTACCTTACCCTGCCTTGCCTTACCTTACATTACCTTACCTTGCCTTACTTTACCTTACTTTACCTTACCTTGCCTTACTTTACCTTACCTTGCCATCCCTTCCCTTCCTTAACTTTTCTTTCCTTACCTTCCCTTACCTTACTTTACCTTACCTTGCCTTCCCTTACCTTACTTTACCTTACCTTTCCTTACTTTAACTTACTTTAACTTACTTTACCTTACCTTTCCTCACTTTAACTTACTTTACCTTACTTTACCTTACCTTGCCTTACTTTACCTTACCTTGCCTTACCTTTCCTTCCCTTCCCTTCCTTAACTTTCCTTATCTTACCTTTCCTTACTTTACCTTACTTTACCATACTTTACCTTACCTTGCCTTCCCTTCCCTTCCCTTCCCTTCCGTTCCTTAACTTTTCTTACCTTACCTTCCCTTACCTTACTTTACCTTAACTTGCCTTACCTTACCTTACATTACTTTACCTTACCTTGCCTTACTTTACCTTACCTTGCCTTACCTTGCCTTACTTTACCTTACCTTGCCTTACCTTGCCTTCCCTTCCCTTCCTTAAATTTTCTTACCTTACATTCCCTTACCTTACCTTACCTTACTTTACCTTACCTTGCCTTACTTTACCTTACTTTACCTTACCTTGCCTTAGTTTACCTTACCTTGCCTTAGTTTACCTTACCTTGCCTTACCTTGCCTTCCCTTCCCTTCCTTAACTTTTCTTACCTTCCCTTCCCTTACCTTACCTTAATTTACCTTACCTTACTTTACCTTACCTTGCCTTACCTTGCCTTCCCTTGCCTTGCCTTACCTTACCTTTCCATACCTTACCTTGCCTTGCCTTACCTTATCTTACCTTAACTTGCCTTGCCTTCCCTTTCTTAACTTTTCTTACCTTAGCTTACCTTCCTTTACCTTCCCTTGCCTTGCCTTACCTTACCTTGCCTTACCTTACCTTGCCTTGCCTTACCTTACCTTGCGTTACCTTACCTTTCCTTGCCTTACCTTATTTTACCTCACCTTACCTTACCCTTCCTTACCTTACCTTACCTTGCCTTACCCTACCCAACCCCATCTTACCCGACCTTAACCTAAACAGACCATACCCTGACCTGTCCTGACCTGTCCTGACCTTACCTGGTAATTTAAGATTAGGTAAGGTTATGTAATGTCAAGGTAAAGGTCAAGGTCAGGTCAAGGTCAGGCCAAGGTGAGGGCAAGGTAAGGTCGTTGCAGGTAAGCTCAGGTAAGGTTATGGTAAGGTCAGTCTGGGTCAGGTTTGAGTAAGGTCAGGTCAGGTCAGGGTAAGGTCAGGTCTGGGTCAGTTAATGTAAGATAGGGTAAGGTAAGGTACGGTATGTTAAGGAAAAGTTAAGGTAACATAAGGTAAGGTAAGGTCAGGTAAAGGCAAGGTCATGGTCAGGTCACGGTCAGGCCAAGGTCAAGGTCAGGCCAAGGTGAGGACAAGGTGTCAAGCTCAGGTCAATGTCAAAGTCAGGGAAATGTATGTTCGGGGCAGGTAAAGCCAGGAAAGTAAATTTCAGGTTAAGATCAGGTCAGGAGAGGTAAGGACAAGTTAGCTTCGGGTAAGGTCAGGTCAGGTCCGGTCTCGTCAAGGTAAGGTCAGGTCACTGTAAGTTAAGGTAAGGAAGGGTAAGGTCGGGTCAGGGTAAGTTAAGGTGACATCAGGGAAAGTGAAGTTCAGGTCAGGGCAAGTTAAGGTCAAGTCCTCTTAAGTTAAGGGTAAGTTAAGGATAAGTTAAGGGTATGGGAGGGTATGGGAAAGGAAGGGGAAGGGAAGGTCTGTACCTTAAACATACATTACCCTAAATTACCTTACAATACCTTACCCTTACCTGAACTTAACCTGACCTGACCTGAACTTAGCCTGACCTGACCTTACCCTGAAATTACCTTACCTTACCTAACCTTAAGTTACCTTATCTTAGCCTACCTTACCGTACCCTTACTTTGCACTTATCTTACCCTTATCTTACCTTAGCTTAAATTACCTTACATTACCTTACCTAAACTTACCTTATGTTAACTTACCCTACCTGAACTTATCTTACCTTACATCACCTTACCCTATCTTACCTTACATTACCTTACCTTACCCATACCAGACCTTACCCTGATCTGACGTCACCTTGACCTGACCTGTCCTGAGCAGACCTGATCTTAATTTCCCATAAACTTAAATTGCCTGACCTTACCTTACCTGTCCTGACGTTACCATAAATCACCTTACCTTACCCTAATGTATATTACCTTACCTTAACTTCCCTTACATTACCTTGCCTTGCCGTGCCTTGTCTTACTTTGCCTTGCCTTACCTTACACTAACTATCCTTACTATACCTTACCTTACCTTAGCTTACCTTACCTTGCCTTTCGTTACCTTGCCTTACCTTGCCCCGCCTTGCCCCGTTTTGCCTTGCCTTGCCCTGCCTTGCCCCGCCTCACCTTGCCTTGCCCCACCTTGCCTTGCCTTGCCCTGCTTTACCTTGCCTTGCCCCGCCTTGCCTCGCCTTGCCTTCCCGCGACTTGCCTTGCCTTGCCCCGCCTTGCCTCACCTTGCCTTCCCACGACTTGCCTCGCCTCGCCTTCCCCCGCCTTGCCTCGCCTTGCATTGCCCCGCTTTGCCCACCTTGCCCTGCCTTGACTTGCCCCGACTCGCCCCGCCTTGTCCTGCATTGCCCCGTCTTGCCCCCCCCCACCTTTCCCCGCCTCGCCTTGCCCCACCCCTCCTTGCCCCACCTGGCCTTGCCCCATCTTGCCTTGCCTTGCACAGCATTGCCTTTCCCCAACTTGCCCCGCCTTGCCCCGCCTTGCCCCACATTGCCTTGCCTTGCCTTGACCCTCCTTGCCTTGCATTGCCTCACCTTGCCCCGCCTTGCACCGCCGTGCCCCGCCTTGCCTTGCCCCTTACATTACAAATTAAAATGATGTCTCAATTGACACAGAAGACACAGATATTATAAATGACAACGATATCACAAAATACACAGACCACACAGATGACAGGTGACACAAACGACAGAGACATTATAAATGACAAAGATGTCACAATAGACACAGACGACACAGACTACAGTGCGTATTCTGACAACACAGACATTATAAATGATAATGATGTCACAATATACACAGAAGACACAGACATTATAAATGACAAGGATATCAAATTAGACACAGATGACACAGATAACACAGACATTATAAATGACAATGATTTCAATTTAGACACAGATGACACAGACGACACAGCCATTATAAACGAAAATGATGTCACAATACACACAGCCGACAAAGACAATATAAATGACAATGATGTCAAAATTGACACAGACGACACAGACATGACAAATGACAATGATTTCACAACAGAGACGACACACATATTTTAAATGTCAATAATGTCACAATAGACACAGACATTATAAATGACCATGATGCAAAAATAGACAGAGACGACACAGAAGACACAGAAACTATAAATGACAATGATGTCACAATAAACACAGATGACACAGATATTATAAATAACAATGAATTCACAATAGACACAGACGACACAGACATTATAAATTACAATGCTGTCACAATAGACACAGAAGACACAGACATTATTAATGACGATGATGTCACAGTAGACATAGACGAAAAAGACATCATAATTGAAAATGATATCTAAATAGACACAGGTGATACAGACTTTATAAATTAAAACTATGTCACAATAGACACAGATGACACAGACGACACAGACATTATAAATTACAATGATGTCAAAATAGGCACAGAGAACAAAAAGACAGACAACACAGACGACTCAGACATTGTAAATGACAATGATGTCACAATAGACACAGACGACCCAGACATTATAAATGACAATGATGCAACAATAGACACAGATGACACAGACGACACAGACATTATGAAGGAAAACGATGCCACAATAGACAGAGACGAAACAGATGACACAGAAATAATAAATGACAATTATATCACCATCAACACAGCTGACACAGACGACAAAGACATTATAAATGACAATGATGTCACAATAGACACAGATGACACAGAAGACACAGACATTATAAATGACTATGATGTCACAATAGACACAGATGACACAGACGACACTAACGACACAGACATTGTAAATAACAATGATGTGAAAATTTACACAGATGACACAGACTTTATAAATTACAATGATGAAACAATAGACACAGACGACACAGACTTTATAAATGGCAATGATGTCACAATAGACACAGACGACCCAGACATAATACATGACCATGATGTCACAATAGACCCAGATGACAAAGACGAGACAGACATTAAAATGACAACGATGTCACAACAGACACAGATGACAGAGGCGACACAATCTTTATAATTGACAATGATGTCACAATAGACACAGACGACAGAGACAACACAGACCACACAGAAAACACAGACATTATAAATGAAAATGATGACACAATATACACAGACAACACAGATTACAGAGACATTATAAATGACAATGATGTCACATTACACAGGCTACAGAGACATTATAAATGACAATGATATCACAATAGACACAAACGACACAGATGATACAGACGACACAGACATTATACACGAAAATGATGTCAAAATAGACACAGACGACAGACGACACAGAAGACAGAGACATTAAAAATGAAAATGATATCACAATACACACAGTTGACACAGACGTAACATAAGACAAAGACGTTATAAATGAACATGATGTCAAAATTAAGACAGATGACACAGATGACACAGTCATTATAAATGAAAATGATGTCACCATAGACACAGACGACTCAGACGACATAGAAGACACAGACTTGAGAGACAACACAGACAGCAAAGACATTATAAATGAAAATGAAGACACAATAGAAACAGAAGAAATAGAAATTATAAATGACATGATGTCACAATAGACACATGCGACACAGACATTGTAAATTACAATGATGTCACAATAGACAAAGACAACAAAGACAACACAGACATTATAAATGACAAGGATGACAAAATAGACACATACGACACAGACGAAAGAGACATTATAAATGACAATGATATCACAACAGACACAGAAGACACACATGACACAGACCTTATAAATGACAATGATCTCACAATAGACACAGACGACAGAGTCAACAAAGATGACACAGATATTATAAATGATAATGATGTCACAATAGACACAGCTGACACAGGCATTATAGATTACAATGATGACACAATAAACACAGACAACACAGCCGACACAACCGACACAGATATTATTAATGACAATGATGTCACAATAGACACAGAGGACACTGACATTATTAATGACAACTACGTCACAATAGACACAGAAGACACAGACAAAAAAGACTACATAGATAGCATAAACACCAATGCTGTCAGAATAGACACAGACGATACAGACTACACAGACAACTCAGAGGACACAGACATTATAAATGGCAATGATGTTAAAATATTCTCAGACGACACAGACAACACAGATATAAATGAAAATTGTTTCAAAATACACACAGATGACACAGACGACATAGACTTTATAAAAGAAAATGATGTCAGAATACACACAGACAACACAGACATTATAAATGACAATGACACCACAATAGACACAGACGACACAGACATTATAAATGACAATAATATCACAATAGACACAGATGACACAGAGGACACAGAAAACACAGACATTATAAATGACAATGATGTCACAATAGACAAAGGCAACACAGATGACAGAGGCGACGCAGAGGACAGACAACAGACACATTATAAATGACTTATCTCACAAGATATACAGAATACACAGACATTATAAATAACAATGATGTTACAACAGACATTGATGACACAGACGTGACAGACGACACAGACATTATAAACGAAAATGATGTCACAATACACACAGCCAACACAGACAAAATAAATGATATTCATATCACAATAGACACAGACGACACAGACATTATATAGGAAATGATGTCACAATAGACACAGACGACACAAACGACACAAACAATATGAGTAACAGTGATGTCACAATAGAAACAGATGACAGACGAAACTGACCACGCAGTCGACAGACATTATAAAGGACAAAGATGTCAAAATAGACACAGACGACACAGTCAACACAGACAATATAAACGAAAATGATGTCACAATAGACGCAAACGACACAGACATAAATGACAATGATGTCACAACAGAGGCAGACGACACAGACGGCACAGACATTATAAATGACAACGATGTTACAATATACAAAGACGAAAGAGACTACACAGACGACACAGACATAATAAAAAAAATATGCCACAATAGACACAGACGACACATATATTATAGAAGACAATGATGTCACATTAAACACAGACGACACAGATTACAAAGACAACACAGATTATAAATGACAATGATGTCACAGTAGACGCAGACGCCACAGACGCCACAAACGACACAGACATTATAAATGACAATGATGTCACAATAGACAAAGCCAAATCAGACTACACAGACGACACAGACTTTATAAAGGAAAATGATGTCACAATAGACACAGATGAAAAAGATGACAGATGATAGAAATGACAACGGTGTCACAATAGACACAGACAACACAAACGACAGATATTATAAATGAAAATGATGTCAAAATAGACACATACAACACAGACCTTATAAATAACAATGATATCACAATAGACACAGATGACGCAGACGACACAGACTTTATAAATGACAATGATGTCACAATAGACACAGATGACACAGAAGACAGACATAAATGACAATGATGTTACAATAGAAAAGACGACACAGATGACAAGACACTATAAATGACAACGATGCCACAAAAGACACAGATGACACAGAAGACACAGATATTATAGATGATAATGATGTCACAATAGACCCAGACGACAAAGACGACACAGACTACACCGACATTATAAATGACAATGCCGTCACAATAGACACAGAATGTACAGTGACATAATATATGACAATCATATCACAATAGACAAAGACAACACAGACGACAAAGACGTTATAAATGACAATAATGTCACAATAGACCCAGAAAAACAGACAAGACAGACATAAATGGCAATCATATAACAATAAACAGAGACGACAAAGAGGAAACAGACATTATAAATGACAATGATGTAAAAATACACAAAGACGACAGACCACACAGACTTTACAAATGACTATGCTGTCACAATAGACACAGACGACAGAGATATTATAAATGCCGATTATGTCACATTAGACATAGTCGACACAGACGAAACAGACGACACAGATGACACAGACATTATAAATGAACATGATGTCACAATAAACACAGACGACACAGACAACAAAGACATTATAAATGACAATGATATCACAATAGACACAGACAACACAGACATTATAAATGACAATAATGTCACAATGTACACAGACAACACAGTTGACACAGAAATTATATATGTCAATGATGTCAAAATAGACAAAGATGACACAGACGACAGTGACATTATAAATGACAATGATGTCACAATAGACACAGAGGAAACAGATAACACAGACATTATAAATGACAATGATGTCACAATAGACACAGAAGACACAGACATTATAAAACACAATGATTTCACAATAGACATAGACGATACACATGACAACGAGATTATAAATGACATTGATGTCAAAATATACACACACGACACAGACATTATAAATGACAATGATGTCACAGTAGACACAGACGACAGACGACACAGATGACAGAGACGACACAGACATGATAATTAACAGTGGTACCACAATAGACAGAGACAACACATGACACAGACAACACAGACGACAGATATCAGAGACGAAACAGACTACACAGACGACACAGGCGAAACAAACGGCACAAATATATTAAATGAAAATTATGTCCAGTAGACACAGAAGACATAGACGAAACATACGACATAGACGTTATAAATGAAAATGATGTCATAATAGACATAGACGACAAAGGCGACACAGACATTATAAATGACAATGATGTTCACAAAAGACACAAACGACACAGAGGACAAAGAGGATACAGACGACACAGACATTATAAATGACAATGATATCACAATAGACACAGATGAGACAGACGACACATATATTGTAAATGAAAATGATATCACAATAGACACAGACGACACAGACATTATAAATGAAAATGATGTCAAAATAGACATTGATAACACAGACATTGTAAATGACAATGATGTCACAATAGACACCGACGACACAGATGACAGACATTATAAATGTCAATGAAATAAAAACAGACACAGATGACACAGAAAACACATACATAATTAATGAAAATTATTTCACAAAAGGCAGACTACTCAGACTACGCTAACATTATAAATGAAAATTATGTCACAAAATACAAAGGCGACACAGACGACAGACATTATAAATGACAGTGAAGTCAAAATAGACACAGACGACAGAGAAGACAGACATTTTAAATGACAATGATGTCACAATAGACATAATCGACACAGACGAAACAGACGACAGAGAAGACACAGACATTATAAATGAACATGATATCACAATAAACACAGACACAGACAACAAAGACATTATAAATCACAATGATGTCACAATAGACAGATGACAAAACAACACAGACGACAGATATTATTAATGAAAATAATGTCACAACAGACACAGATGACACAGACGACAGACATTATATTTGACAATGATGTCACAATAGACACAGATGACACAGTGGACACAGGCTTTATAAATGAAAATGTTGTAACAATAGGCACAGACGACTAAGACGACAGAGTCGACACAGACATTAAAAATGACAATGATGTCACCATAGACACAGACGACAGAGACAACACAGTAGTTCAAAGACGACACAGACAACACAGACATAAAAAATGACAATGATATCAAAATAGACACAGATGACACAGCCATTATAAATGACAACGATGTCATAATAGACTCAGACGACACAGACATTATAAATGACAATAATATCACAATAGACAAAGACGACTCAGCCAACACCGGTATTTTATGACAATGTTGTCGCAATAGTCACAGATGAAACAGACGACACAAACTTTATACATGAAAATGACGTCACAATAGACACAGACGACACAGAAATGATAAATTACAATGACGTCACAATAGACACAGATGACTCAGCAGACACAGATATTATAAATGACAATGATGTCACAATAGACACAGACGACAGATATTATAAATGAAAATTATTTCACAATAGACAGACAACAGAGACGACACAGATATTAAAAATGGCAATTATGTCACAATAGACAGACGACACACTACAAAGGCGACACAGACTTCATAAATGATAATGATGTCACAATAGATACATAATACATAGACATTTTGAATGACAATGATGTCACAAAAGTCACAGACAACACAGATGACACAGACGACAGACATTAAAAATGACACTGATTTCACAAGACATACAGAGGACATGGACATTAAAAATGAAAATGATGTCACAGAGACATTATAGATAACAATTATTTCACAATAGACACAGATGACACAGATTTTACATATGAAAATGATATCAAAATTTACAAAGATGGCACACACGACACAGACATTATAAGCGACAATAATATCACAATAGACACAGACGACAGACAACACAGACAGTATAAATGACAATGGTGTCACAATATGAACAGATGACAGAGACAACACAGAAGACAGATATTATAAATGAAAGAAAAGTAACAGTAGACACAGACGACTGAAAAGACACAAACGTAACAGACATTATAATTGAAAATGATGTCACAATAGACACAGATTACACAGACATTACAAATGACAATGATGTCACAATAAACACAGATGACAGACGACACAGACATTACAAATGACAATGATGTCAAAGTAGACACAGACGACGCAGACAACCAAAACGACACAGAAATTAAAAATTAAAATGAAGTCACAATAGACAGATGACACAGACGATTCAGACATTATAAATGACAATGATGTCACAATAGACAGAGATAACAGAGATATTATAAATGAAAATGATGTCAGAATAGACACAGAAGACACAGACTTTATAAATGACAATGATGTCACAATAGACGCATTCGACACAGACGACACAGGCATTTTATATGACAATGATATCAAAATAGACAAAGATGACACACACGACTCAGACATTATAAATGACAATAATATCACAATAGACACAGACGACACAGTATAAATGACAATGGTGTCACAATATAAACAGACGACAGAGACGACACAGACATTATAAACGACAATAAAGTCACAGTAGACACAGATGACAGAAAAGGCACAAACGACAGACATTAAAATTGAAAACGGTGTCAAGATAAACACAGACAACACAGATATTATAAATAACAACGATGTCAAAATAGACAAAGACGACACAGACATTGTAAATGACAATGATGACACAATACACAGAGACGACACAGACGACAAAGACATTATAAATGACAATGATGTCATAGTAGACACAGATGACAGACAACACAAACGACAGATATTATAAATGAAAATGATGTCAAAATAGACACAGACAACACAGATGACACAGATATTATAAATGAAAAAGATATCACAATAGACACAGATGACACAGACGATGCAGACATGATAAATGACAATGATATCAAAATAGACACAGGTGACACAGACATAAATTACAATAATATGACAACAGACACAGACGACAGAAAAAATTTAAAAAAATTATGTCACAATAGACACAGACGACAATGGTGACACAGACGACAATGGTGACACAGACGACACAAGTATTAAAAGCGATAATGATGACAAAATAGACACAGACGACACAGACATTATATATGACAACGATATCAAAAGAGACAAAGATGACACACACAACACAGACATTATAAATGACAATAATATCGTGATAGACAAAGATGACACAGACAACACAGACAGTATAAATAACAACGATGTCACAATATAAACAGACGACAGAGACGACACAGGCAACACAGACATTATAAATGACAATGAATTAGCAGTAGATACAGACAACAGAAAAGACACAAAAGACACAGACATTATAATTCAAAATAATGTCAAAATAGACACAGACAACAAAGACATTATAAATAACAATGATGTCACAATAGACACAGACGACACAGACATTATAAATGCCAATGATGTCATAATACACACAGACATTACAAATGACAATGATGTCACTGTAGACACAGAAAACACAAATGACACAGACATTATCAATGAAAATGATGTCACAATAGACACAGATGACACAGATATTATACATGAAAATGATGTCACCATAGACAAAGACGAAAAAGACATTATAAATGACAATAATATCACAATAGACACAGATGATACAGACATTATAAATTACAATGATGCGACAATAGACACAGACAACACAAACGACAGACATTATAAATAAAGATGATAACAAAATAGACAGAGACGACACAGAAGACAGATATTATAATTGAAATTGATGTCAGAATAGACACAGAAGACACAGGCATTATATATGACAACGATATCACAATAGACACAGACGACACAGACATTATAAATGAAAACGTCATGATAGACACAGACGACAAAGACGACACAGTCGACAGAGATGACACAGACATTAAAAATGACAATTATGCCAAAATAGACACAGATGTTATAAATGCCAACGATGTCACAATAGACACGGATTACACAGAAGACACAGACATTATAAATGCCAATGATGTCACAATAGAATCGGACTCCAGAGACGACTGAGACAAAATAGACGACACAGACATTGTAAATGACAATGATGTCGCAATAGACAAAGACGACAAAAACAAAAGAGATGACACAGACATTATAAATAACAATGATGCCACAACAGACACAAATGACTCAGAAGGCACAGACATTTTAAATAACAATGATGTCACAATAGACACAGATGAAACAGACGACAGAGACGACACAGACAAAACAAACATTATAAATGAAAATGATGTCTTAATAGACACAGACGATAGAGACGACAGACCAGAAATTCATTATAAATTAAAATGTTGTCACGATTGAAACAGAAGGCACAGAGGACACAGATGACACAGACATTATAAATGACAAAGATGTCACAACAGACACTAACGACACAGACATTATAAAACACAATGACGTCACATTAGACAAAGACGAATGAGATGACACAGATGATGCAGTCATTATAAAGGACAATGATGTAACTATAGACAGAGACGACATTGACATTATAAATCACAATGCTTTCACAATAGACACAGACTACACAGACAACACAGTATAAATGACAATGGTGTCACAATATAAACAGACGACAGAGACGACACAGACATTATAAACGACAATAAAGTCACAGTAGACAGACGACAGAAAAGGCACAAACGACACAGACATTATAATTGAAAATGACGTCACAATAGACACAGACAACACAGACATTATAAATAACAACGATGTCAAAATAGACACAGACATTAAAAATGACAATGATTTCACAATACACAGAGACGACACAGACAACAAAGACACTATAAATGACAATGATGTCACAGTACACACAGACGACACAGACAAAACAAACGACACAGACATTATAATTGAAATTGATGTCAAAATAGACACAGACGACACAGACATTATAAAATACAATGATGTCAGAATAGGCACAGACGACACAGATGGCAGATATTATAAATGAATATGATGTCACAATAGACACAGACGATACAGACATTATAAATTACAACGATATCAAAATAGACACAGATGACAGACATAAATGACAACGATGTGGCAATAGACACAGACGACACAGATAACAGACATAAATAACGATGATGTCACAATAGACAGAGATGACACAGAAGACAGAGGTATTATAAATGAAAATGATGTCAGAATAGACAAAGAAGACAGACTTTATGATGTGATGGTAGACACAGACGACTGAGACAACATAAAAGACACAATCAACAGAGACATTATAATTGAAAATTACGTCACAATAGACACAGAATACACAGACATTATAAATGACAATGATGTCAAAATAGACATAGACAACACAGACATATATGACAACTTTGTCAAAATAGACACAGACGACAGAGACATTTTAAATGACAGTGATGTCACTATAGAAATAGATGACACAGACGACAGACATTAGATACGAAAAAGATGCCACAATACACGGAGATGACACAGACATTATAAATGACAATGATGTCACAATAGACAAAAGCGACACAGACAATATAAATAACACAGACGACACAGACATTATAAACGACTATTTTGTCACTATTAACACAGACAACACAGACGACACACACGACAGACATTATAAATGAAAATGATGCCATAATAGACAGAGACGACACAGATGACACTGACATTATAAATGAGAATGATGTTACAATAGACACAGATGACAAATGCAACCAGACTTTATAAAGAATAACGATGTCAAAATATAAAATGACAACACAGAAAACACAGACATTATAAATGACAATGAAGTCACAATAGCCACCGACGACACAGACAGTATAAATGGCTATTATGTGGCAATACACACAGAAGACACATATGACACAGACTTAAAAAGGACAATGATATCACAATAGACAAAGATGACAGAGATGACACAAACAACACAGACATTACAAAAGACAATGATGTCGCAATAGACACTGAAGATACAGATGACAAAGATGACAAAGTCTTTATAAATGAAAATGATATCACAACAGACACAAATGACACAGACAACAAAGATGACACAGGTTTTAAAAGTGATAATGATGCCAAAATATACAGAGACATTATATATGATAATCATGTCACAAGAGAGTCGACACAGATAATATAAATGACAATGATGTCACAATAGACAGAGACGACACAGAAGACACAGACAACACAGACATAATAAATGAAAATGATGTCACAATTGACACAGACGAAACAGACATTATGAATGACAATGATTTCAAAATAGACAAAGACTACACAGACGACACCAACGATACAGACATTATAAATGACAATGGTGTCACAATAAACACAGACATTATAAATGACAGTGATGTCACAATAGACATAGAAGGCACAGGCGACACAGACATTATAAATGAAAATGATTTAACAATAGACACCCACGACAAAGACGACACAGACATTATAATTGACAATGATGTCTCAATAGACACAGACGACAGACGTTATAAATTACTATGATGTCAAAATAGACACAGTTGACAGAGATGACACAGGCATTATGTATGACAAAGATATCAAAATAGATACAGACGACACAGACATTATAAATGACAATGATGTCACAATAGACACCGACGACAGAGACATTATAAACAACAATTATTTCACAATAGGCACAGATGATAGAGACATTACAAATGACAGTGATGTGACAATAGACACATATGACACAGACATTATAAATGACAATGATGTCACGATAGACACAGATGAAACAGACGACACAGACGAAACAGACTTTATAAATGACAATGATGTCACTATAGACACAGACGACATAAAAGACACAAACTACAGAGACATTATAATTGAAAATTTTGTCACAATAGACACAGACATAGTAAATGAAAATTATGTCACAGTAGACACAGACGACACATACGACACAGATATTTTTAATGTCAATTAAATCAAAATAGACACCGACAACACAAACGACAGAGACATAATAAATGACAATTATTTCAAAATAGACACAGACACCAGAGACAAAACAGATGACTCAGACAACACAGACTTTATAAATGACAACGATGTAACAATAAACACAGAAAATATGACACAAACAACACAGACGAAAAAGACGACATAGACATTAATGACAAGGATGCCAGAATATACACAGATGACAGAGACGGCAAAGACATTATAATTGACAGTTTGTAACAATAGACACAGACGATACAGACGACGGTGACATTTTAACGACAATGATGTCACATTAGACACAGACAACACAGATGACACAGACATTATAAGTGACATGGATCTCAAAATAGACAAAGAATTCACAGAGGACACAGACTTTATAAATGACATGGATTTAAAAATAGACACAGACGCCTCAGACGACACAGAAAACACAGACAACACAGATGACTCAGACGACACAGACGTCATAAATGAAAATGATGTCACAATACACACAGACGACAAAGCCATTACAAATGAAAAGGATGTCACAATAGTCACAGAAGACAGACGATTCAGACGACACAGACATGAATGACAATTATGTCACCATAGACTCAGACAACACAGAGGACACAGATATTATGTGTTACAATGAGGTCACAATAGACACAGACATTATTAATGACAACGATGTCACCACAGACAGAGACGAGACAGACGACAAAGACATTATAAATGAAAATGATGTCACAATGGACACAGACGAAACATGCATTATAAAAAACAAGGATGTCACCAAAGACATAGATGACACAGACGACACAGACATTACAAATGACAATGATGTCACAAGAGACACAGACGACACAGTCGACAAAGACATAAATGACAATGATATCACAATAGACACAGACGATACAGACATTATAAATGATAATGATATCACAATAGACACACATGACACAGACGTCACAGACATTATAAATGACAATGATGTCAAAATAGACACAGACGACACAGATGATACAGTCATTATTAGTGACAATGATGTCAAAATAGAAACAGACGACACAGAAGAAACAGACAGTAAAAATGAAAATTATTTCACAATAGACACAGACGACACAGATATTGTAAACGAAAGAGATATTAAATTAGACTAAGAGGACACTCGACACAGACATTATAAATAAGAATGATACCACAATAGACACAGACATTATAAATGACAATGATGACACAGTAGACAGACAACACAAACAACATAAAAGACACAATCGACAGAGACATTATAATTGAAAATTGCGTCATAATAGGCACAGACAACACAGATATTATATAAAAAAGTTAAGTCACAATAGACAGACGACAGAGACATTTTAAATGACAGTGATGTCTGTATAGAAATAGATGACACAGACGACACAGACCTTATATACATAATTTATGCCACAACACACAAAGAAAACACAGACATTATAAATCACAATGATTTTACAATAGACAAAGGCAACACAGAATTATAAATGACACAGACAACAAAGACATTATAAATGACAGTGATGTCAAAATAGACATAGACGACACAGATGACACAGACATTATAATTGAGAATGATGGCACAATAGACACAGACGACACACGAGACTCAGACATTATAAATTAAAATGATGGCACAATAGAAAATGACGACACAGACTTTATAAATGACAATATGGCACAATAGACACCGACGACACAGACAGTATAAATGGCAATTATGTGACAATACACACATAAGACACAAATGACACAGACATTAAAAATGACAGTGATGACACAATAGACAACGACGAGAGAGACAAGGGAGACGACACACACATGGTTAATGACAAAGATATCACAATAGGGAAAGACGACACAAACCACACAAACGACAAAGACATTATAAAAGACAATGATATCACAATAGACACAAACGACTCAGACATTATATTTGAAAATGATGTCACAAAAGACACAGAAGACACAGACATTATAAATGACAATGATATAACAGTAGACACAGAAGACAGACGACAAAAACGACACAGATATTTCTAATGAGTATTAAATCAAAATAGACACCGACAACACAAACAACACAGACATCATACATGACAATTATTTCAAAAAAGACAAAGACGACACACCCGACACATATATTATAAATGACAATGATACCAAAATAGACACAGAGGCCACAGACGACACAGACATTATAAATGACAATGATGTCACAAAAGACACAGATGACACAGACAACACAGACATTTTTAATGACAATGATGTCACAACATACACGACACAGACATAAATTACAATGATGTTACATTTGATAAAGACGAAAGACGACAAAGACGACAGTCATTATAAATGAAAATGTTGTTAAAATAGACACAGAAGATACAGACATTATAAATTACAATGACGTCACAACAGACGCAGACGACAGAAGATACAGATAGATGACAATTATTTCACAATAGACACAGACATTATATATGAAGAGCATATATTAGAAGAGCAACAAAGCTGGTGAAGGGGCTGGAGAACAGGCCTTATGAGGAGCGGCTAAGAGAGCTGGGGTTGTTTAGCCTGGAGAAGAGGAGGCTGAGGGGTGACCTCATTGCTCTCTACAACTACCTGAAAGGAGGTTGTAGAGAGGAAGGTGCTGGCCTCTTCTTCCAAGTGACAGGGGACAGGACAAGAGGGAATGGCCTCAAGCTCCGCCAGGGGAGATTTAGGCTGGACATTAGGAAAAAATTTTTTACAGAAAAGGTCATTGGGCGCTGGAACAGGCTGCCCAGGGAGGTGGTTGAGTCACCTTCCCTGGAAATGTTTAAGGCACGGGTGGACGAGGTGCTAAGGGGCATGGTTTAGTGTTTGATAGGAACAGTTGGATGATCCGGTGGGTCTCTTCCAACCTGGTTATTCTGTGATTCTGTGAAAATTATATCAAAATAGACAAAAACGACACGCACGATAAAGACATTATAAATGACAATAATATCACAATAGACACAGACAACACAGATGACAAAGACATTATAAATGAAAATGATGTCACTATAGACACAGACGTCAGAGACAACAGAGTGACACAGACATTATATATTACAATAAAGACACAGAAGACACAGACGAATCAGACGACAGAAAATACACATACGACAGACAGTTTAATCGATAATGATGTCACAATAGACACAGACAACACAGACGACACAGACATTATAAAGGTAAATGATATCACAATATACACCCACAACAGAGATGACACAGACATCATAAATTACAATGATACCACAATATTCACAGACGACTTAGACGACACAGACATTATAAATGATAATGATGTCAGAATAGACACAGACGACACAAACATTATAAATGTCAATGGTGTCAGAGTAGACACAGACATTATAAATGACAATGATGTCACAATGGACACAGACGATTCAGACGACAGAGATGACACAGACTACACAGATAACAAAGTCATTACAAGTGAAAATGATGTCACAATATACAAAGCCAACACAGACAACACAGACCACACAGATATTATAAATGACAATGATACCAAAATCAACACAGACCAAACAGACGACACAGACATTATAAATGTCAATGATGTAACAAAACACACAGACAACACAGACATAAATTACAATGATGTCACAATAGACACAGACATTATAAATTACAATGTATTCACAATAGACATAGAAGACACAGACATTAAAAACTATAATGATGTTACAGTAGACATGGACTACACAGAAAAAAAAACGACAGGCATTATAAATGACAGTGATGTCACAGTCGACACACACAACACCGACGACACAGAGGACAAAGACATTATAAATGACAATGATGTTATAATAGACACAGATGACACGGATGACAGACGACAAAGACATTAAAAATAAAAATGATGTCACAAAACACATCGAAGAAATAGACATAAATAAAAATGAATTCAAAATACACAAAGACAACAGCGATGACACAGACATTATAAATGCAAACAATATCACAATAGACACAGAAGACAGAGATGACATAGACGACACAGAAAACAAAGATATTATAAATGACAATGATGTCATAATAAAAACAGATGACAGACATGATAAATGACAATGATGCCAGAATATACAAAGATGACACAGACGACACAGACATTATAAATGAAAACAATGTCACATTAAACACAGATGACACAGACGACAGACATTACAAATGACAATGATGTCACAATAGACACAGACGACAGAGATGACACAAACGGCACAAACGACACACACAATATAAATGACAATGATGTCACAATAGACACAGACATCACAGACATTATAAATGAAAAAGAAGTCACAATAGACACAGACGACAGACAACATAGGCATTACAAATGACAACTGTGTAAGAATACACAGTTGAGGATACAGACGAAACAGAGGACACAGTCATTTTTAATGACAATGTTGTCACAATAGACACAGACTACACAAACATAATATAAAATGAAGTCACAACAGACGCAGAAGACACAGACATTATAAATCACAATGGTGTCACAATAGACATAGACGACAGAAGAAACAGACATTATAAACTACAATGATGACACAATAGACAGACTACACAGACGACACAGACATTATAAGTGACAGTGATGTCAAAATAGACAAAGATGACACAGACGACACAGACTTTATAAATTAAAATGATGTCACAATAGACACAGACGACACAGACATAAATGACAATGATGTCACAATAGACATGTACAACACACGACAGACTATAAACTACAATGATGTCACAGTAGACACAGACTGGACAGACGACAGATATTATAAATGACAATAATATCACAATAGCCACTGACGACAAAAATATTATAAATGACAATGATGTCACAATAGACACAGGCGACACAGATTTTAAAAATGACAATTATGTCTCAATAGACAGAGACGACACAGCCATTATAAATGACAAAGATGTCACAATATTCACAGATGACAGAGACACTATAAATGACAGTGCTGTCACATTAGACATAGACGACAGATTTTATAAATGACAATTAGGTATCAATAGACACAGACTAAACAGACGACACAGACGAAAGACATTATAAATGACAATGATGTCGCAATCGACACAGATGACAGACATTATAAAAACAATAATGTCACAATAGACACAGACGATGCAGACATGATAAATGAAAATGACGTCACAACATTCACAGACGACACAGAACTTAAAAATGAAAATGATGTCACAATAGACTCAGACGACACAGATAATATAAATTACAATGATGTAACAATAGACACAGGAGTCACAATAGACACAGTTCTCACAGATATTATAAATTACAATGATGTAACAATAGGCACAGGAAGCACAGACGACACATACGACAAAGACAATAAAGACTTTATAAATGACAACGATGTCACAATAGACACAGACGACACAGACATTATAAATTACAATGATGTCACAATATTCTCAGATTACATATACGACATATACGACGATACAGAGATTATAAAAAACAATGATGTCAAAATAGACAAAGATGACACAGACGACAAAGACTTTATAAATGACAATGATGTCACAATAGACACAGACATTATAAATGACAAATATATCAAAATAGACAAAGAAAACACAGAATACACAGACATTATAAACGAAATGATGTCAAAATATACACAGAAGACACAGACATTATACATGACAATGATGTCACAATAGACACAGACGACAGACATTTTAAATAACAATGATATCACAAAAGACAGAAAACAGAGACATTATATATGACAATGATATCACAATAGACACTGACGACAGACAACATAAATGAGAAAAATATCACAATAGACACAGACAACACAGACATTTTAAATGACAAAAAAGTCAAAACATAGACAGACGACACAGACATTATAAAAAATGATATCTAAATATACACAGATGACAGAGACATTATAAATGACAAGGATGTCACAATAGACAAAGAAGACACAGACGACAGAGATGACACAGACTTAGTAAATGAATACTATGTCACAACAGAAACAGACGACACAGACATTAAAAACTGCTATGGAGTCACATTAGAAACAGATGACACAGACGACAGACTACACAGAAGACACAGACATTATAAATGACAATGATGTCACAATAGACACAGACGACACAGACATTGTAAATCAAAATTATAACAAAATAGAAACAAATGACACAGACACTATAAATTAAAACGATATCACAATAGAAACAGATGATACAGACTACACTGACATTATAAATGACAGTGATTTCAATATAGACAAAGATGACACCAACTACACAGACATTAAAAATGATGACAATAATGTCACATTACACACAGATGACAGACATAATAAATGAAATTGATGTCAAAATAGACACAGACGACACAGACATTATAAATGAAAATGATGTCAAAATAGACACAGAAGACAGAGACATTTTAAATGACAATGATTTCAGAATAGACACAGACGACACAGAACATAGAAATGACAGTGATGTCACAACAAAGACGACACAGATATTATAAAGGGCAATGACGTCACAATAGACACTGAAAACACAGATGACATATTATAAATAAAAATGATGTCACAATAGACACAAACACCAGAGACGACACAGGTGAAATGAAAGACACAGGTATTAAAAGTGATAATGATGCCACAATAGACACAGACGACACAGACATTATACATGACAACGATGACACAATAGAAACAGACGACACAGACATTATAAATGACAATGATGTCACAAGAGACACAGATGAAACATATGACACAGACATTATTAGCGACAAGGGTGTCACAATAGACAAAGACGACACAGACAATATATATTACAATGATGTCACATTAGACACAGACGACACAGACAACATAGATGACACAGATGGCACAGATATTATTAATAAAAATGATGTCACAATATACACAAACAACACAGACGACATCGATGACAGTGACATTATAAATGACAATGATGTCACATTAGACACAGTAGACACAGACATTGTAATTGACAAAGATGTCACAATAGACAGACGACAGAGACGACACAGACTTTATGAACGACAGTGAGGTTGCTATAGACGCAGACGACACAGACTTTCTAAACATCAATGAGGTCACTACAGACACAGGCGACACAGACTTTCTAAATGACAGTGAGGTCGCTAGAGACGCAGACGACACAGACTTTATGAATGACAGTGAGGTCGCTAGAGACGCAGACGACACAAACATTATGAACAACAGTGAGGTCGCTAGAGACGCAGGCGACACAGACTTTCTAAACCACAGCGAGGTCACTAGAGACGCAGGCGACTCAGACCTTATGAACGACAGAGAGGTCGCTGTAGACACAGGCGAGACAGACTTTCTGAACGACAGTGAGGTCGCTGTAGACACTGGCAACACAGACCTTCTGAACGACAGTGAGGTCGCTGTAGACACAGGCGACACAGACCTTCTGAACGACAGTGAGGTCGCTGTAGACACTGGCAGCACACACATTCTGAACGACATTGAGGTCCCTGTAGACACTGGCGGCACAGACCTTCTGAATGACAGTGAGGTCGCGGTAGACACAGGCGACACAGACCTTATGAATGACAGTGAGGTCGCGGTAGACACAGGCGACACAGACCTTATGAACGACAGTGAGGTCGCCGTAGACACAGGCGACACAGACCTTCTGAACGACAGTGAGGTCGCTGTACACACAGACGACACAGAATTTCTAAACCTCAATGAGGTCGCTATAGACACAGACGACACAGACGTTCTAAACGTCAGTGAGGTCACTAGAGACAAGGACGACATAGACTTCCTAAATGACAGTGAGGTCGCTAGAGACACAGACGACCCAGACTTTCTAAACCTCAATGAAGTCGCTATAGACACAGACGACCCAGACGACACAGACTTCCTAAAACTCATTGAGGTCGCTATACTCAGAGACGACACAGACTTCCTAAAACTCAATGAGGTCGCTATAGACAGAGACGACACAGACTTTCTAAACCTCAATGAAGTCGCTATAGACACAGACGACACAGGCTTTCTAAACGTCAATGAGGTCGCTATAGACAAAGACGACACAGAATTTCTAAACCTCAATGAGGTCGCTATAGACAGAGACGACACAGACGTTCTAAACCTCAATGAGGTCACTATAGACACAGGCGACACAGACTTCCTAAACCACAATGAGGTCACTATAGACACAGGCGACACAGACTTTCTAAACCTCAATGAGGTCGCTACAGACACAGACGACATTTTTCTAAACGTCATTGAGGTCACTATAGACACAGATGACACAGATTTTATAAATGACAGTGAGGTCTCTAGAGACACAGACTTTCTAAACGTCAATGAGGTCACAATAGACACAGGCGACACAGACTTTCTAAACGTCAATGAGGTCGCTATAGACACAGGCGACACAGACATTCTAAACCTCAATGAGGTCTCTATAGACACAGACGACACAGCACAGACTTTCTAAATGACAATGAGGTTGCTGTAGACACAGACGACAGAATTTCTAAACCTCAAGGAGGTCACTAAATGTAATGACGACACAGACAACACAGACTTTCTAAACGTCAATGAGGTCGCTGTGGACACAGGCGACACAGACGTTCTAAACTTCAATGAGGTCACTACAGACACAGGCGACACAGACGTTCTAAACGTCAATGAGGTCACTATAGACACAGGCGACACAGACTTTCTAAACGTCAATGAGGTCACTATAGACACAGACGACACAGAATTTCTAAACCTCCATGAGGTCGCTATAGACAGAGACGACACAGAATTTCTAAACCTCATTGAGGTCGTTATAGGCACAGATGACACAGACTTTCTAAACCTCAATGAGGTCGCTATAGACACTGATGACACAGAATTTCTAAACGACAATGAGGTCGCTGTAGACACAGACGACACAGACTTTCTAAACCTCAATGAGGTCGCTGTATACACAGACGACACAGACTTTCTAAACCTCAATGAGGTCGCTATAGACACAGACGACACAGACAACACAGACGTTCTAAACGTCAGGGAGGTCTTTATAGACACAGATGACACAGAAATTCCAATCGACAATGAGGTCGCTGTAGACAAAGGCGACACAGACCTTCTGAACGACAGTGAGGTCGCTGTAGACACAGGCGACACAGACCTTCTGCACGACAGTGAGGTCGCTGTAGACACAGGCGACACAGACATTATGAACGACAGTGAGTTCGCTGTAGACACAGGCGACAAAGACCTTATGAACGACAGTGAGGTCACTGTAGACACAGGCGACAAAGACCTTATGAACGACAGTGAGGTCACTGTAGACACTGGCGACACACGCTTTCTAAACGTCAGGGAGGTCTTTATAGACACAGGCGACACAGGCTTTCTAAACGTCAGGGAGGTCGCTGCGGACACAGGCGACACAGGCTTTCTAAACCTCCATGAGGTCGCTATAGACACAGATTCTTTAAACGACAGTGAGGTCGCTAGAGACACAGATTTTATAAACGACAGTGAGGTCGCTAGAGACACAGATTTTATAAATGACAGTGAGGTCGCTAGAGACACAGGTTTCTAAACGTCAGGGAGGTCTTTATAGACACAGGCGACACAGGCATTCTAAACTTCAGGGAGGTCTTTATAGACACAGGCGACACATGCATTCTAAACGTCAGGGAGGTCTTCATAGACAAAGGCGACACAGGCTTTCTAAACGTCAGGGAGGTCGCTGCGGACACAGGCGACACAGGCTTTCTAAACGTCAGGGAGGTCTTCATAGACAAAGGCGACACAGGCTTTCTAAACGTCAGGGAGGCCTTTATAGACAAAGGCGACACAGGCTTTCTAAACGTCAGGGAGGTCACTGCGGACACAGGCGACACAGGCTTTCTAAAGGTCAGGGAGGCCTTTATAGACTAAGGCGACACAGGCTTTCTAAACGTCAGGGAGGTCGCTGCGGACACAGGCGACACAGGCTTTCTAAACGTCAGGGAGGTCGCTGCGGACACAGGTGACACAGGCATTATAATGGACAATGATTTCACAACAGAGACAGATGACAGACACGAAAATGATGACACAGACATTATAAATGAGAATGATGTCACAATAGAAACAGACGACAGACAAAAATGACAACACAGATGACACTGACATTATAAATGACAACGATTTCACAATAGAGACAGACAACAGAAACATTAAAAATGACAATGATGTTCAAAATAGACACACACTATATATAACAATGACGTCACAATAGACACAGACGACACAGACATCATATATGACAACGATGCTCATTGCATCTTGAAAGACAAAAAATAAAACCAAAACAAAATTACTAGCTGGTAGTTGTAGGTAATGTAGGTACAAGTCATATCTAACTGTTGACTCGGCAGCCAACCCACCTGGCTATGGGAATCTACCCCCAGTTTAATTGTCACCCCTTGCTGCCAGACCCGATGCCTCTGCACCTGTAGAACTCAACATTCAATAACTTACCCCCAGACTCGATAGTAACTAAACAATTCCACACACTGTTTTGATTCAGGAATGCCAACCCTTCTTCACACAACAGCCAGGCAGAAAAAAAAAAGATAAAATCAAATCTTAACAACCATACACACCAGATTTATTGCCCCAAGAATTTAAACTGCTCTACCGACACTCCAACGTTATATCTGAGATGGCTTTGGTCATTCCCTCTGTGGCTGCATAACCGACCAAAAATGATTCTCCTCACCCCATGTATCTATGGCTACTTGCTCTGGAATGCACCGTATCACCTCGCCCTTCAAAGCCTAACTAGACGGGTATATCTAAAGATCGAATTTCACTGCTGTTCTTCTGCTAACTACTGATTCTTTAGCTCAGGCAGAGCAGCTCCAGCCAGATTCAAACGTGCACAGACTGACTCTGCACAGAAAAGCAATGACAGGATGCAGAAACAAAAAGGAAACTTGGTAAGAATGACTCTCAAAAGAGGGCTGGCATTGGGCAACAAGATGTAGGGAGCTGCAAGAAAGATTATGTCAGCCCTTGAAAAATGGAAGACTATGGCCCCTTTAAGAGCCACAGCCACAACTAGAAGGATGCAAGGGTGAGCCCTTCTTAAAGACCTCAAAACAGAGTATGTATGGAGGAAGTGCCAGAACAGGGATTTAAGAAAATGGAACAATAAGGGCTGAGGACACTAATGTGTCCTGTGATGCCTACACAATAGGCAACTGACCAGAAATTTCCAAAATACAAGACCTATCTGTACATGAAGATCACAATGCAAGAAAAGCAGTGCCCAATCAGCACCTTACTAAGAACAGACATCCAAGAGTCTAGAGATGACACGTGGACCAAATGCAAAGATGACATCAAGACCTGCAGAAGATTTAAGACACAGCAGAGTCTACACAGTCTAAACAACAAGACAGATATAGGCTGGAACTGCCCTGCCTGGTACACGCTAGCTTGGGGCTGAAAATTAAACCCCTCTCCAAACGTGTAACAAGGTGCACTCTTCCTGCACAACCCTCTACCCTAGGCTAAATCCCCTCCCTGCCATTCTCAACATTCTGCCCTCTTCCCGGCCCAAAACCACAGCCCCCTTAACTTTCTGAGGACCGAGGGCCTGAAGAAATCCTTGGCAGAAAAAACCCAAACTGCATCAACTAACTGGAAAAATCCTGCACTCTCACATTGTCCTGGACAATAATCTGCAAAAAAAAAAAAAAAGAAAAACATACAGAAAACACAGTGCCAAGTCATCACACTGCTCACTGCCAACATCTTGTACTACACCCACTGCAAAACTGCCAAGGCATTCTGCTCACCTATTTGATGACAACTCAAACATTGGATGTTGCAGTCATCATCACCTGGGGCACTTCAGGTAGACAGACAGAAAATTTACTATTGTGCTTCTGAGAAATCAGTCCCGTGCTCCATCTCTCTACTCCCCTGTTCACCTCAACTGCTCTTTGCATTCTAAAAGCGGACCACACAGCATCTACAAAACCAAAGGCCAATGCTCAATGGAGTTGCTGCGTACTACGGGGCTCTAACACACCTGTTTGAACAACAACCTCCTCACCTCTCAGACCACACATCACCAAGAAGCTTCACCCCTCTGAGGCTGCATTTGGCACCTGCCACAGAAAAAGCATGCTTTTGTACTACACTAAAGCACAGGCTGCCCCAAGCAACACCTATCTCCCACTGCATTACCTTGACTGCTCAGATGCCCAGCTTGCCTCATCTTCTGTGGTTGTGTTGAGGCTTGAGCTCCACCTGGAAAATACAAACAGCAAGGATGATTATAACTTCATTGAAGAAAACCAACACACGGTAACTGATCATACAGCCACGGTTACATTTCCCTACCAACACCACAGCCAACTCACCTCACTATGGCACACTAACTGCACACAACTCCATCCGTGCCCCTCGGCACACAGGTCAGCCCGCTACGTCTGAAAAACACAACAGCAAAGAAGTCACCCTGACGCTCAGCAACGCCCTAAGAATTCCAAGACTCTACTGCACATTACAGCCAAGCAAAGCTAGTCCACAACCAAACCCAAACATTAATTGCTGCTCCCTTGACATACAAACCCCTTCGTTACCGCTCCACTGGCTGCTCCCATGCAGTTTTGGCCACCCCCTATGTGGCTCCAGAGACAAGCAGAAACTACCCTCCTCACCCGCCACACCTAGGGCTGCTAGTTCTGCAAATAAGGGATGCCCCTAGACCGCAATGTCTAGGCACGTCAAAACGTTAAGCACACAATCGGGCCACTATACCCCTGCTGATGCTTATCGCCTCCTCTACGCACCTGGCAGAGCAGCTCCAACCAGACACAAACACACACAGAACACCAATACACAAGACCGACGTCAGGAACCTGGAACAAAAGAAAAGTCGTGGCAACAAGGAGGACTCCTGGACCACGCGTGCCAATGGGCAAGGCAATGGACAGGGCTCCAAGGAACAACTTTCGGTAGCCCCGGAAAAGCGAAGAACCGTGCATGGTTCCAAAGAGATGGTGCCACAACTGGCAAGATGAACGGGCAAGAAGCCCCTTTTAAAGACCTAAAGATGCAGAGGATGGATGGAACAAGTCCCAGAACAGGGATCCAGCAAAACAGAAGACTAACTATCCCGCATGGCGAGGCAGGCTGTAAGGCTGCAGCAGAAGACAACTGACCAGATGCTTCCAAAACACAAGAGCGATCCACACTTTAGAAATGTGAAGAAAGAAAAGCAGTGCTCCGTTGACACTGACTTGATCAGTACAAACATTTGGGACCCTAGACATGGCGCCCAAGGCATGCCTGCGATGCCCTGAGCACAAAAGATGACATCAAGACCTGCAGAAAATTTCAGACATGGCACGGTGACTACACAAACTAGACAACAACACATACAGGCTGGAACTGCCCTGCCCATACAGGGTTTGGGCTGAGAAGTAGACCCCTCTGCCTTCACCTGCCCAAAGAGGACTCCCTGCACAGCCTAGGCTACCTTCCAAACACCTCCCTGCTAGCCCCATCCCACCTCCCGCTTCCCAACTCCCGTCTCTCAACTTAGCTTTCAGAGGGCCACGAATGAAGCTGTCCTTGGCCAAAGCAGCTCAAATCACATCAGCTAACAGAAATAATCCTGCAGTCACTGCGTTCCTCTTCAGCATCTGCAAGAAAAATTAACAGAAAAACACAGTGCCAAAACACGAGACCAATCCAGGCTTTAGGAACACAATGCAAGAAAAGCAGTGCCCAGTCGACAGTGCATTGATGAGTACGAGCATTCAGGACCCAAGATATGGTGCTCGAGGCATGTCCGGCATGCCGTAAAGGATCACTCATTACAACGGGATGTGGCCAAGACTGGGAGGATGTATGTGAAAGGATCACCTTTTAAATGACTAAAGGCACAAGATGCATGGAAGAAGTCTCAGGTCAACAGGGATCCTTGAAAACATATGACTAACTATTGTGGCCGCCAACACAGGCTGCAAGGCCATGGGAAAAGATGGCTGACTAGAAACATTGAAAACATGAAGCCAATCCACACTTAGGTTATGATGCAAGAAGAACAGTGCCTAATTGGTATTGTACCCATGAGTACAGGCATTCAAGACCCTCGAGATGCTGCTCAAGTCATATGCTGCATTCCTTTAAAGCAAAGGGGACATCAAGGCTTAAGAAACGTAAAAGAGAAACAGAATATAAAGCACACAGCACAGACAAGCTGGAACGGCCCTGCCTGGAACATGCTAGCTTTGGGCTGAGAAGTAACACCCTCCAGCTCTCCCTGCCCAAAGGGGACACTTCCCGCACAGCCCTCTCCCCTAGGCTACTTTTAAAACTCCTCCCTGCCATCCCCAGCCTTCTCCCCTCTGTCATACCCCACCCCTGCCCCCGTCCCTCAACTTAGCTTTCAGACCACCAGGAGGCTTCCTCAGCAGAAAAAAAACTCCAAGAGCATCAGCTTCCTGGAATGATCCTACAGTTGCCAGGATCCACTTTGCAATCTACAAGAAAACTAAAATAGCCCCAACAGCCAGCATTGCACTGATCAATGTCAGCACCTTACATGACAACTTGCTCTGCCTATCTGCCATATCCTTCCACTCACTTGCTCCACAGCAGTTCTTATGTCAGATGCTGCAGCTGTTATCACTCAGGGTAATTAAATTCAGAGAACTACTCTCACACCTGTGAGAAGTCTGCCCCATGCTCCTTCTCCCTACTACCCAGCTCATCTCAAATGCTCTTCCCATTCCCAAGGTGGCCCACACAGTGCCTGCCAAACCAAAAGTAAATACTATGTTGCCAAAGAACACTTTGCTCTTCTAGACATACTCAACTTCCTCCTCACTATCAGCCCCACAATGATGAGAATAAGCCTGACTACCTCACCAGCACCCCAAAATTCTCTGCTATCTGCTTACCTCTCCTCCTCACCACTTAAGTTGTAGGACCAGTAGTGGTGATACCCAGGACAAAAGAAAGATGAGCCACAGAAATCCACATTTTAGGAAGGAACCAAACTTTAGTCGTAGGAGTGAACAAGAAGAACTTGAAAAAAATATTCTTATCAAAACCCAGTAAAGATTATTAACACAGAAGACCTAAAAACACAGGACACTCACCACACAGCAATGGAGACTGGAATTACAGAGGCAGTCAGCCAATGAAAAACTCGCAACAGTGGGATTGACTACTCTAAGACCTAAATTGGAAACTCAATGACCGTAAAAAACCACAATGGATTAACAGGGACAAGGTAACAACCGCTGTAAGCAATAATAGAGCAAACCTCACTGGTAAGTTCAGGAAAAATCTAAAACTCTACTAAATAAGGGAGGCTTGTGTGCCCACAGACCAGATGAAGAAGAGTTGCTCAGCTGCTAACTGTTACGAGCCAAAACAATATCCAATCTCTTCCCTGAGAAATTAAAGGGAAACAAGCGGCAGAATCCTGCACTGTAGATAGGCAGCGAGTCCACACCTTTAAGTAGCAAGGTCTCTGATATTCATAGGATCACCAGGTTGGAAAAGACCCATTGGATCATTGAGTCCACCCATTCCTATCAATCACTAAACAATGCCCCTCACCATCTCATCCACCCATCCTTTAAACACCTCCAGGGAAGGTGACTCTACCACCTCCTTGGGCAGCCTTTGCCCATCCCCAATAACCCTTTCAGTGAAATATTTTTTCCTGATGTACTGCCTGAAGCTTCCCTGGCAGAGCTTGAGGCTATTCCCTCTTGTCCTGTCCCCTGTCCCTTGGGAGAGGTGACCAGCTGCCTCCTCTCCACAACCTCCTTTCAGGTAGCTGCAGAGAGCAATGAGGTCTCCCCTCACCCTCCTCTTCTCCAGGCTAAACACCCCCAGCTCTCTCAGCCACGCCTCATAAGGCTTGTTCACCAGCCCCCTCACCAGCTACATTACTCTTCTCTGGACATTCAGATGGATGGAGACAGGATGCACGCAAAGAAGTTAGTTGAGGAACACAATAAGTAAAAGGTATAAGGGAGCAGAGATCTCCAAGCCCTAGAGATGACATTTCTTAGGATAACTAATACTTTTAAACTTGTGTCTCAACCTCATCATTACCTCATTGGCTACAGAGAGACTAGAACAACAGACACCTGAACGGCACTTGCATCTGACCACCAAACTGACCCAAGAAAGACTGATGAACCCATCTCCCTTTCCCCAAACCATTAAAGCCCTTTTCTACCCCTGAAGTATCAGAGAAGGAACCCGGCTCCTTCTTTACAGGACCTGCCCTATATTTTAACCCCCCTGACCCTTCTGTGTTGCTATTCCCTGGGAGCTGTGCTCCTGAGCCCTTCCCAGGGCTCCCCTGGCCCCTTCTATCTTCCACCAACCCACAGACTCTACTTCCTACCCTAGGCCAACAAACTTCATTCCAGATTATTATCACCCACGAGGTGCCCATTACAAACTGCAGAGCCCCTAGGACCAATACATCATGCCACACAGAATGAGAAACAACAACAAATCATCCCATAACCAAAAACTCGAGGCAAAGCACCCAGAAAAAAATACAAAGAAGGATACCAAAAACATCTTGCCCCCTCCAACACCCAATCAAAAATTACTGACAAAAAAGCCCCATAGTTACACCTGGATGTGCTGCTTCGCCTGGACTCTTCCAAAGCTCATACCTCCAACAGACACCTCTGCTTCTTTAGAAGGACAAAAAGAAAAAAAAACTAAAAAAGCCAAAAACCACCACTTACCCAACTAGCTTAATCTGCCTAAAAGCTACAATGAATGGAAACAGCAGCAAAACTCTAATCTCAAGAATAAACCACAACCTAAATGACCTCCAGAGGCAAGGCCTGTGGCTTATATACCCCCTGGGCCTTCCCGCCCACCACCTGTGACTGGGGTGTGGTGAAGCCCTCACAAGTATAAATAGTGCCTGAGGAGGAGCTGTGTTTTATTAACTCTGCCTTACATTCTCAGCTAGAGCAACACTACTACATGTCTGAAAGTATCCTTACAAGAAATAACAGTATGCGTGCTGTCACTGCAACATTGCTAGTTGTGACAGTGATGGGACTAGGTAACAAACATTTTAGAGCTGGACTTTTTGGTTCCTTTCATTTACCCTGCTGCTACAATTCCTGTTCCCAGGTATCCCTATACCCCTACTCTTTAATTTTTCTGTGCTCTTTTCTCTCTTTTTTTTTCCCCCCCCTAGTCTTCAGTATCTGTTCTCTGCCTATACTATTTTTTTCCTTTTCCATCTTTATCCCAATCTGCGTTCCTCATTCTGTTCCCCCACAATTTCACTGGCTTGATCCTTGTAGCTTGTTCTTTCTCTGCACCTGCAAATGCTTTGCTTTTCTTTCTTTCTCTATTCCTTTGTATTGCTTACTGTTGCTGTTCCAGCTTTTCCATTCACTCTGACTCTTGACACTCCCCTTTACTTCTCTTGCTGTTTCTGAATTTTTGTGCTAGTCCCTGCTCTTTTTTATAATCCTCTGTCTGTAGGGCTCCTAGTTCCTCTCAAACAAGTCAGCTCTTTTTTATGTACACACATGGCCTTATGAGAAATGGCTCAGAAACCTGGGGTTGTTTAACCTGGAGAAGTGGAGGCTGAGGGGAGACCTCATTGCTCTCTACAACTACAAGGTCTACAAAGAAGGTCGAACAAGGGAAATGAAGGGCAAAGAAGGTGGGAGAAGGGCAAAGAAGGTGGGAGAAGGGCAAAGAAGGTGGGAGAAGGGCAAAGAAGGTGGGAGAAGGGCAAAGAAGGTGGGAGAAGGGCAAAGAAGGTGGGAGAAGGGCAAAGAAGGTGGGAGAAGGGCAAAGAAGGTGGGAGAAGGGCAAAGAAGGTGGGAGAAGGGCAAAGAAGGTGGGAGAAGGGCAAAGAAGGTGGGAGAAGGGCAAAGAAGGTGGGAGAAGGGCAAAGAAGGTGGGAGAAGGGCAAAGAAGGTGGGAGAAGGGCAAAGAAGGTGGGAGAAGGTTGGAGAAGTTCAAAGAAGTTCGAAGAATATCGGAGAAGGTCAGAGAAGTTAAGAGTAGGTCAGAGAAGGTCGGATTAGGTCGGAGAAGGTCAGAAAATGTCAAAGAAGGTTGGAGAAGTTCAAAGAAGGTCGGAAAAGGTCAAAGGTGGTTGGAGAATTTCAAAGAAGTTCGTAGAATTTCAGAGAAGGTCAAAGAAGGTCAGAGAATTTCGGAGAAGGTCAAAGAAGCTCAGAGAAGGTCAAAGAAGGTTGGAGAAAGATAAAGAAGGTTGGAGAAGATTGGAGAAGGTCGAAGAAGGTAAAAGATGGTCGGAGAAGGTCAAAGAAATTTGAAGAAGGTTGGAGAATTTCGGAGAAGTTAGGAGAAGGTCAGATAAGGTCAAAAAAGCATGGAGAAGGTCGGAGAAAGTAAAAGAAGCTTGGAGAAGGTTGCAGAAGGTCAAAGAAGCTTGGAGAAGGCCTAAGAAGGTTGGAGAAAGATAAAGACAGTTGGAGAAGTTCAGAGAAGGTCAGAGTAGTTCGGAGAAGTTCAAAGGTGGTCGGAGAAGGTCAAAGAGGGTCGGAGAAAGATAAAGAAGCTCGGAAAAGGTCGGAGAAGCTCGGAGAAGGTCAAAGAAGGTTGGAGAAAGATAAAGACGGTTGGAGAAAATGGGAGAAGGTCGGAAAATGTCAATGAAGGTCGGAAAGGTCAGACAAGGTCGGAGAAGGTGGGAGAACGTCGGAGAAGGTCAGATAAGATAAAAGAAGGTCGGAGAAGGTCAGAGAGGATCGGAGAAGGTCAGAGAAGATCAGAGAGGATCGGAGAAGGTCAAAGAAGGTCGGAGAAGGTCGAAGAAGGTCAGAGAGGGTCAAAGAAGGTAAGAGAGGGTCAAGGAAGTTTGGAGAAGGTCGGAGAAGGTCGCAGAATGACAAAGGATTAGGAGAAGTTTGGGGAAGGTCAAAGAAGCCAGGAGAAAGTCAAAGAAAGTTGGAGAAGTATAAAGAGGGTCAAAGAAGATCAGAGAAGTTCAGAGAAGGTCAAAGATGGTCGGGGAAGTCAGAGCGTGTCTACAGCGACCTCATTGTCGTTTAGAAAGTCTGTGTCGCCTGTGTCTACAGCGAGCTCATTGTCGTTTAGAAAGTTTGTGTTGCCTGTGTCTATAGCGACCTCACTGTCGTCTGGGTCGTCTGTGTCTATAGTGACCTCACTGACATTTAGAAAGTCTGTGTCATCTGTGTCTATAGTGACCTCATTGATGTTTAGAAAGTCTGTGTCGTCTGTGTTCACAGCGACCTCATTGAGGTTTAGAAATTCTGTGTCGCCTGTGTCTACAGCGACCTCACTGTCGTTTAGAAAGTCTTTGTCGTCTCTGTCTACAGCGACCTCATTGAGGTTTAGAAAGTCTGTGTCGTCATTACATTTAGTGACCTCATTGAGGCTTAGAAAGTCTGTGTCGTTGGTGTCTATAGCGATCTCACTGTCATTTAGAAAGTCTGAGTCATCTGTATCTATAGCGACCTCACTGACGTTTAGAAAGTCTGGGTCGTCTGTGTCTATAACGACCTCATTGAGGTTTAGAAAGTCTGTGTCGTCTGTGTCTATAGCGACCTCATTGAGGTTTAGAAAGTCTGGGTCGTCTGTGTCTATAGCGATCTCATTGAGGTTTAGAAAGTCTGCTTCGTCTGTGTCTACAGCGACCTTATTGAGGTTTAGAAAGTCTGTGTCGTCTGTGTCTACAGCGACCTCATTGAGGTTTAGAAAGTCTGGGTCGTCTGTGTCTATAGCGACCTCATTGAGGTTTAGAAAGTCTGGGTCGTCTGTGTCTATAGCGACCTCATTGAGGTTTAGAAAGTCTGTGTCGTCTGTGTCTATAGCGACCTCATTGAGGTTTAGAAAGTCTGTGTCGTCTGTGTCTACAGCGACCTCATTGAGCAATTCAGAGAAGGTCAGAGAAGGTCGAAGAAGGTCAGAGAAGGTCAAAGAAGGTCGGAAAAGGTCAAAGAAGGTCGGAAAAGGTCAAAGAAGGTCAGAGAGGGTCAGAGAAGGTCAGAGAGGGTCAGAGAAGGTCAGAGAAGGTCAGAGAGGGTCGGAGAAGGTCAGAGAGGGTCGGAGAAGGTCAGAGAGGGTCGGAGAAGGTCAGAGAGGGTCGGAGAAGGTCGCAGAAGGACAAAGGATTAGGAGAAGTTTGGAGAAGGTCAAAGAAGCCAGGAGAAGGTCAAAGAGAGTTGGAGAAGTATAAAGAGGGTCAGAGAAGATCAGAGAAGTTCAGAGAAGGTCAAAGATGGTCGGGGAAGTCAGAGCGTGTCTACAGCGAGCTCATTGTCGTTTAGAAAGTTTGTGTTGCCTGTGTCTATAGCGACCTCACTGTCGTCTGGGTCGTCTGTGTCTATAGTGACCTCACTGACATTTAGAAAGTCTGTGTCATCTGTGTCTATAGTGACCTCATTGATGTTTAGAAAGTCTGTGTCGTCTGTGTCTACAGCGAGCTCATTGTCGTTTAGAAAGTTTGTGTTGCCTGTGTCTATAGCGACCTCACTGTCGTCTGGGTCGTCTGTGTCTATAGTGACCTCACTGACATTTAGAAAGTCTGTGTCATCTGTGTCTATAGTGACCTCATTGATGTTTAGAAAGTCTGTGTCGTCTGTGTTCACAGCGACCTCATTGAGGTTTAGAAATTCTGTGTCGCCTGTGTCTACAGCGACCTCACTGTCGTTTAGAAAGTCTTTGTCGTCTCTGTCTACAGCGACCTCATTGAGGTTTAGAAAGTCTGTGTCGTCATTACATTTAGTGACCTCATTGAGGCTTAGAAAGTCTGTGTCGTTGGTGTCTATAGCGATCTCACTGTCATTTAGAAAGTCTGAGTCATCTGTATCTATAGCGACCTCATTGAGGTTTAGAAAGTCTGGGTCGTCTGTGTCTATAGCGACCTCATTGAGGTTTAGAAAGTCTGGGTCGTCTGTGTCTACAGCGACCTCATTGAGGTTTAGAAAGTCTGGGTCGTCTGTGTCTATAGCGACCTCATTGAGGTTTAGAAAGTCTGGGTCGTCTGTGTCTATAGCGACCTCATTGAGGTTTAGAAAGTCTGTGTCGTCTGTGTCTATAGCGACCTCATTGAGGTTTAGAAAGTCTGTGTCGTCTGTGTCTACAGCGACCTCATTGAGCAATTCAGAGAAGGTCAGAGAAGGTCGAAGAAGGTCAGAGAAGGTCAAAGAAGGTCGGAAAAGGTCAAAGAAGGTCGGAAAAGGTCAAAGAAGGTCGGAAAAGGTCAAAGAAGGTCAGAGAGGGTCGGAGAAGGTCGGAGAAGGTCAGAGAGGGTCGGAGAAGGTCAGAGAGGGTCGGAGAAGGTCAGAGAGGGTCGGAGAAGGTCAGAGAGGGTCGGAGAAGGTCGCAGAAGGACAAAGGATTAGGAGAAGTTTGGAGAAGGTCAAAGAAGCCAGGAGAAGTTCAAAGAGAGTTGGAGAAGTATAAAGAGGGTCAGAGAAGATCAGAGAAGTTCAGAGAAGGTCAAAGATGGTCGGGGAAGTCAGAGCGTGTCTACAGCGAGCTCATTGTCGTTTAGAAAGTTTGTGTTGCCTGTGTCTATAGCGACCTCACTGTCGTCTGGGTCGTCTGTGTCTATAGTGACCTCACTGACATTTAGAAAGTCTGTGTCATCTGTGTCTATAGTGACCTCATTGATGTTTAGAAAGTCTGTGTCGTCTGTGTTCACAGCGACCTCATTGAGGTTTAAAAATTCTGTGTCGCCTGTGTCTACAGCGACCTCACTGTCGTTTAGAAAGTCTTTGTCGTCTCTGTCTACAGCGACCTCATTGAGGTTTAGAAAGTCTGTGTCGTCATTACATTTAGTGACCTCATTGAGGCTTAGAAAGTCTGTGTCGTTGGTGTCTATAGCGATCTCACTGTCATTTAGAAAGTCTGAGTCATCTGTATCTATAGCGACCTCACTGACGTTTAGAAAGTCTGGGTCGTCTGTGTCTATAACGACCTCATTGAGGTTTAGAAAGTCTGTGTCGTCTGTGTCGTCTGTGTCTATAGCGACCTCATTGAGGTTTAGAAAGTCTGGGTCGTCTGTGTCTATAGCGATCTCATTGAGGTTTAGAAAGTCTGCTTCGTCTGTGTCTACAGCGACCTTATTGAGGTTTAGAAAGTCTGTGTCGTCTGTGTCTACAGCGACCTCATTGAGGTTTAGAAAGTCTGTGTCGTCTGTGTCTACAGCGACCTCATTGATGTTTAGAAAGTCTGTGTCATATGTGTCTACAGCGACCTCATTGAGGTTTAGAAAGTCTGGGTCGTCTGTGTCTATAGCGACCTCATTGAGGTTTAGAAAGTCTGTGTCGTCTGTGTCTATAGCGACCTCATTGAGGTTTAGAAAGTCTGTGTCGTCTGTGTCTATAGCAACCTCATTGAGGTTTAGAAAGTCTGTGTCGTCTGTGTCTACAGCGACCTCATTGAGCAATTCAGAGAAGGTCAGAGAAGGTTGAAGAAGGTCAGAGAAGGTTGGAATAGGTCGGAAAAGGTCAAAGAAGTTCGGAAAAGGTCAAAGAAGGTCAGAGAGGGTCGGAGAAGGTCAGAGAGGGTCGGAGAAGGTCAGAGAGGGTCGGAGAAGGTCAGAGAGGGTCAGAGAAGGTCAGAGAGGGTCGGAGAAGGTCAGAGAGGGTCGGAGAATGTCAGAGAGGTTCGGAGAAGGTCGCAGAAGGACAAAGGATTAGGAGAAGTTTGGAGAAGGTCAAAGAAGCCAGGAGAAGGTCAAAGAGAGTTGGAGAAGTATAAAGAGGGTCAGAGAAGATCAGAGAAGTTCAGAGAAGGTCAAAGATGGTCGGGGAAGTCAGAGCGTGTCTACAGCGAGCTCATTGTCGTTTAGAAAGTCTGTGTCGTCTGTGTCTACAGCGACCTCATTGAGGTTTAGAAATTCTGGGTCATCTGTGTCTATAGCGACCTCATTGAGGTTTAGAAAGTCTGTGTCGTCTGTGTCTATAGCAACCTCATTGAGGTTTAGAAAGTCTGTGTCGTCTGTGTCTATAGCAACCTCATTGAGGTTTAGAAAGTCTGTGTCATCTGTGTCTACAGCGACCTCATTGAGCAATTCAGAGAAGGTCGGAAAAGGTCAAAGAAGGTCGGAGAGGGTCGGAGAGGGTCGGAGAGGGTCAGAGAGGGTCGGAGAAGGTCAGAGAGGGTCGGAGAAGGTCAGAGACGGTCGGAGAAGGTCGCAGAAGGACAAAGGATTAGGAGAAGTTTGGAGAAGGTCAAAGAAGCCAGGAGAAGGTCAAAGAGAGTTGGAGAAGTATAAAGAGGGTCAGAGAATATCAGAGAAGTTCAGAGAATGTCAAAGATGGTCGGGGAAGTCAGAGCGTGTCTACAGCGACCTCATTGTCGTTTAGAAAGTCTGTGTCGCCTGTGTCTACTGCGACCTCATTGAGGTTTAGAAAGTCTTTGTCGTCTCTGTCTACAGCGACCTCATTGAGGTTTAGAAAGTCTGTGTCGTCATTACATTTAGTGACCTCATTGATGTTTAGAAAGTCTGTGTCATCTGTGTTCACAGCGACCTCACTGAGGTTTAGAAAGTCTGTGTCGTCTGTGTCCACAGCGACCTCATTGAGGTTTAGAAAGTCTATGTCGTCTGTGTCATCATTGTCTATAGCGACCTCACTGATGTTTAGAAAGTCTGTATCATCACTGTCTATAGGGACCTCATTTATATTTAGAACGTCTGTGTCGTCATTAAATTTAGTGACCTCATTGAGGTTTAGAAAGTCTGTGTCATCTGTGTCTATAGCGACCTCATTGAGGTTTAGAAAGTCTGTGTTGTCTGTGTCTACAGCGACCTCATTGAGCAATTCAGAGAAGGCGGGGGAAGGCGGGGGAAGGCGGGGGAAGGCGGGGGAAGGCGGGGGAAGGCGGGGGAAGGCGGGGGAAGGCGGGGGAAGGCGGGGGAAGGCGGGGGAAGTTCAAGGAAGGCGGGGGAAGGTCAAGGAAGGCGGGGGAAGGTCAAGGAAGGCGGGGGAAGGTCAAGGAAGGCGGGGGAAGGTCAAGGAAGGCGGGGGAAGGTCAAGGAAGGCGGGGGAAGGTCAAGGAAGGCGGGGGAAGGTCAAGGAAGGCGGGGGAAGGTCAAGGAAGGCGGGGGAAGGTCGGAAAAGATCAAAGAGGTTCAGAGAAGGTCAAAGAAGTTTGGAGAAAATCAAAGAAGTTCTAAGAAGGTCAGAGAAGGAAGGTGATATTTGGAGAAAGTCAAAGAATATCGGAAAAGGTCAGAGAAGTTTGGAGAAGGTCAAAGAACATCAGAGAAGTTCAGAGAATGTCAAAGAAGTCGGAGAAGTTCAGAGAAGGTCGGAGAAGCCAAAGGAAGTCCAGAGAAGGTAGTAGAATTCAGAGAAGTTCGAAATAGATCAGATAATTTTGGAGAAGTTCGGAGAAAGTCAAAGAAGGTGGGAGAAGGGCAAAGACTGGTGGAGAAAGGAGGAGACTATCAGAAAAGGGCAAAGACGGGCGGAGAAGGGCAAAGACGGGCGGAGAAGGGCAAAGACGGGCGGAGAAGGGCAAAGACGGGCGGAGAAGGGCAAAGACGGGCGGAGAAGTGTGGAGAATATACGAGAAGTGCAAAGATGGGCGGAGAAGGGCATTAATGGGCGGAGAAGGGTAACCATGGGCAGAGAAGGTCAAAAACAGGTGGAGGAGGGTGGAGAATATTGGAGAAGTTCAAAGAAGGGCAAAGACGAGCAGAGAAGGGCAAAGACGGGCAGAGAGGGACGGAGAATATTGGAGAAGTTCAAAGAAGGGCAAAGATGGGAGGAGAAGGACAAAGACGGGCTGAGAAGAGCAAAGATGGTAGGAGAAGGACGGAGAATATCGGAGAAGGGCAAAGATGGGCGGAGAAGGGCAAAGGGGCGGAGAAGGGCAGAGATTATCGGAGAATTTCAAAGGAGGCAAAGAGGAGCGGAGAAGGGCAAAGAGGGGCGAAGAAGGGCAAAGATAAGCGGAGAAGGGCAGAGAATATCAGAGAAGTGCAAAGATGGGAAAAGACGTACAGAGAAGGGATAAGACGTGCAGAGAAGGGTGGAAAATAATGGAGAAATGCAAAGATGGGCAAAGAGTTTAGGAGAAGGGCAAAGACGGGCGGAGAAGTGTATACAATATTGAAGAAGTTCAAAGAAAAGCAGAGACGGGCGGAGAAGGGCAGAGATGGGCGGAGAAGGGTGGATAATATTGGAGAAGGGCGAAGACGGGCGGAGAAGGGCGAAGACGGGCGGAGAAGGGCGAAGACGGGCGGAGAAGGGCGAAGACGGGCGGAGAAGGGCGAAGACGGGCGGAGAAGGGCGAAGACGGGCGGAGAAGGGCGAAGACGGGCGGAGAAGGGCAGAGTTGGGAAGAGAAGTTATGAAAAGGGCAAAGAAGGGCAAAGACAGGTGGAGAAGGGAGGAGAACATCGGACAAGTGCAAAGAAGGGCAAGGACGGGCGGAGAAGGGCAAAGACGGGCGGAGAAGGTCAAAGACGGGCGGATAATATCGGAGAAGTGCAAAGCAGTGCAAAGATGAGAGGAAAAGGGGAAAGGAGGGCTGAGAAGGGCAAAGATGGGAGGAGAAGGACGGAGAATATCGAAGAAAGGCAAAGAGAGGAGGAGAAGGGCAAGGACGGGCGGAGAAGGACAAAGACGGGCGGAGAAGGGCGGAGATTACTGGAAAAGTTCAAAAGAAGCAAAGAGGGGCGGAGAAGGGCAAAGAGGGGCGGAGAAGGGCAAAGAGGGGCGGAGAAGGGCAAAGAGGGGCGGAGAAGGGCAAAGAGGGGCGGAGAAGGGCAAAGAGGGGCGGAGACGGGCAAAGAGGGGCGGAGAAGTGCAGAGAATATCGCAGAAGTGCAAAGATGTGCAAAGATGGGCGGAGAAGGGCAAAGATGGGCGGAGAAGAGCAAAGAGGGTCAGATAAGTTAAAAGAAAGTCAGAGAAGGTCAGAGAAGGTCAAATAAGTACAGAGTAGGTCGGAGAAGGTCAGAGAAGTTCAAAGAATGTTGGAGAAGGTCGGAGAAGGACAGAGAAGATCAAAGAAATTCAGAGAATTTCAAAAGTTGTTGAAAAAGTTTGGAGAAGGTCGGAGAAGATCAAGGAAGGTCAGAGAATTTCAAAGGCATTCGGAGAAGGTCAGAGGAAATCATAGAAGGTTGGAGAATGTCAAAGAATTTTGGAGAATGTCAAAGAAGTTCGGAGAAAGTCCAAGAAGGTCAGAGAATTTCAGAGAAGTTCAGAGAAGGTCAAAGAAGGTCTGACAAGGTCAAAGAAGGTCAGAGAAGATGAAAGAAATTCGAAGAAAGCGGTAGGAAGTCAAAGAAGTTCAGAGAATATCAAAGAAGGTCGGAGAAGGTCGGAGAAATTTGTAGAAGGTCAAAGAACATCGGAAAAGGTGAGAGAAGTTTGGAGAAGGTCAAAGAATATCAGAGAAGATCCGAGAAGGTCAAAGAATGTCAGAGAAGGTAAAAGAAGGTCGGAAAATGTCAAAGAAGTTCAGAGAATGTCAAAAAAGTCGGAGAAGTTCGAAGAAGGTCGGAGAAGTTCGTAGAAGGACAGAGAACTTCGTAGAAGGACAGAGAAGGTCGGAGAAGGCAAAGGAAGTTCAGAGAAGGCTGTAGAATTCAGAGAAGTTCAAAATAGATCAGATAATTTCAGAGAAGTTCAGAGAAAGTCAAAGAAGGTGGGAGCAGGGCAAAAACGGGAGGAGAAGGGCAAAGATTGGTGGAGAAAGGAGGAGAATATTGGAGAAGGGCACAGGGGTGCAGAGAAGGGCAAAGAGGTGCAGAGAAGGGCAAAGACGGGTGGAGAAAGGTGGAGAATATCAGAGAAGTGCAAAGATGTGCAAAGACGGGCAGAGAAAGGCAAAGACTGGCTGAGAAGTGTGGAAAACACTGGAGAAGGGCAAGGACAGGCGGAGAACAGCAAAAACGGGTGGAGAACGGCAAAGACGGGTGAAGAAATGAGGAGAACACTGGAGAAGGGCAAAGACGGGCGGACAAGGGCAAAGACGGGCGGACAAGGGCAAAGACGGGCGGACAAGGGCAAAGACGGGCGGACAAGGGCAAAGACGGGCGGACAAGGGCAAAGACGGGCGGACAAGGGCAAAGACGGGCGGACAAGGGCAAAGACGGGCGGACAAGGGCAAAGTAGGATGGAGGAGGGCAAAGACAGGCAGAGAAGTTCAAAAGCGGGCGGAGAAGTGTGGAGAATATTGGAGAAGGGCAAAGATGGGCGGAAAAGGGCAATAACGGGCAGAGACGGGCAGAGAATATTTGAGAAGTGGAAAGATGGGCAAAGACGGGGGCAGAAGGGCGGAGACGGGCAAAAAGGACGGAGACGGGCAAAGACGGGCGGAGAAGGGTGGAGAATATTGGAGAAGTGCAAAGATGGGCAAAGAAAAGGGTAGAAGGGCAAAGATGGGCAAAGAGGGGCGGAGAAGGGCAAAGAGGGGCGGAGAAGGGCAAAGAGGGGCGGAGAAGGGCAAAGAGGGGCGGAGAAGGGCAAAGAGGGGCGGAGAAGGGCAAAGAGGGGCGGAGAAGGGCAAAGAGGGGCGGAGAAGGGCAAAAGCCAGGCGGAGAAGGGCAAAAGCCAGGCGGAGAAGGGCAAAAGCCAGGCGGAGAAGGGCAAAAGCGGGCGAAGAAGTCGGGAGAATATCGGAGAATGGCAAAGATGGGCGGAGAAGGGTAATAACGGGCGGAAAAGGGCAGAGAATATTTGAGAATTGGAAAGAGCGGTAAAGACGGGTGAAAAAAACAAAGACTGGTGGACAAGGGTAAAGAAGGGCGGAGAAGTGCAAAGAAAGGTGGAGAAGGGTGGAGAATATCAGGGAAGTGGAAAGATGGGCAAAGACGGGCGGAGAAGGGCAAAGACGGGCGGAGAAGGGCGGAGAATATCAGAGAAGTGCAAAGATGTGCAAAGACGGGCAGAGAAAGGCAAAGACGGGCTGAGTAGTGTGGAGAACAACGGAGAAGGGCAAGGACAGGCGGAGAACAGCAAAAACGGGCGGAGAAGGGCAAAGACGGGTGAAGAAATGAGGAGAATACTGGAGAAGGGCAAAGGCGGGCAGAGAAGGGCAAAGACGGGCGGAGAAGGGAAAACATAAGGGGATTAGGGCAAAAACGGGCAGAGAAGGTTGGAGAATATCGGAGAAGTGCAAAGATGGGCAAAGATTGGCGGAGAAGGGCAAAGATGGGCGGAGAGGGGAGGAGAATATCGGAGAAGTGCAAAGAAGGGCAAAGTGGGGCGGAGAAGGGCAAAGTGGGGCGGAGAAGGGCAAAGTGGGGCGGAGAAGGGCAAAGTGGGGCGGAGAAGGGCAAAGTGGGGCGGAGAAGGGCAAAGTGGGGCGGAGAAGGGCAAAGTGGGGCGGAGAAGGGCAAAGTGGGGCGGAGAAGGGCAAAGTGGGGCGGAGAAGGGCAAAGTGGGGCGGAGAAGGGCAAAGTGGGGCGGAGAAGGGCAAAGTGGGGCGGAGAAGGGCAAAGTGGGGCGGAGAAGGGCAAAGTGGGGCGGAGAAGGGCAGAGAATATCGGAGAAGTGCAAAGATGTGCAAAGACAATGGGACAAGGGCAAAGACGGGCGGACAAGGGCAAATACGGGCAGAGAAGTTAAGAAAAGGGCAAAAAAGTGGAAAGACGGGTGGAGAAGGGTAAAGACGGGCGGAGAAGGGCAAAGACGGGCGGATAGTATCAGAGAAGTGCAAAGCAGTGCAAAGATGGGAGGAAAAGGGGAAAGGCGGGCTGAGAAGGGCAAAGATGGGAGGAGAAGGACGGAGAATATCGAAGAACGGCAAAGAGAGGAGGAGAAGGGCAAAGAGGGGCGGAGAAGGGCAAAGAGGGGCGGAGAAGGGCAAAGAGGGGCGGAGAAGGGCAAAGAGGGGCGGAGAAGGGCAAAGAGGGGCGGAGAAGGGCAAAGAGGGGCGGAGAAGGGCAAAGAGGGGCGGAGAAGGGCAAAGAGGGGCGGAGAAGGGCAAAGAGGGGCGGAGAAGGGCAAAGAGGGGCAGAGAAGGGCAAAGAGGGGCAGAGAAGGGCAAAGAGGGGCAGAGAAGGGCAAAGACGGGCGGAGAAGGGCAGAGAATATTGGAGAAGCGCAAAGATGTGCAAAGACAAGGGGAGAAGGGCAAAGACGGGCGGAGAAGGGCGGAGAAGATCAAAGAAGGGCAAAGACGGGTGGAGAAGGGCAAAGACGGGCAGAGAAGTTAAAAGAAAGTCAGAGAAGGTCAAATAAGTACGGAGTAGGTCGGAGAAGGTCAGAGAAGTTCAAAGAATGTTGGAGAAGGTCGGAGAAGGACAGAGATGCTCAAAGAAATTCAGAGAATTTCAAAAGTTGTTGAAGAAGTTCGGAGAAGGTCGGAGAAGATCAAGGAAGGTCAGATAATTTTCAAAGGCATTTGGAGAAGGTCAGAGGAGTTCATAGAAGTTTGGAGAATGTCAAAGAATTTTGGAGAATGTCAAAGAAGTTCAGAGAAAGTCCAAGAAGGTCAGAGAATTTCGGAGAAGTTCAGAGAAGGTCAAAGAAGGTCTGACAAGGTCAAAGAAGGTCAGAGAAGATGAAAGAAATTCGAAGAAAGCGGTAGGAAGTCAAAGAAGTTCAGAGAATATCAAAGAAGGTCGGAGAAGGTCGGAGAAATTTGTAGAAGGTCAAAGAACATCGGAAAAGGTGAGAGAAGTTTGGAGAAGGTCAAAGAATATCAGAGAAGATCCGAGAAGGTCAAAGAAAGTCAGAGAAGGTAAAAGAAGGTCGGAAAATGTCAAAGAAGTTCAGAGAAGGTCGGAGAAGTTCGTAGAAGGACAGAGAAGGTCGGAGAAGCCAAAGGAAGTTCAGAGAAGGCTGTAGAATTCAGAGAAGTTCAAAATAGATCAGATAATTTCAGAGAAGTTCAGAGAAAGTCAAAGAAGGTGGGAGCAGGACAAAAACGGGAGGAGAAGGGCAAAGATTGGTGGAGAAAGGAGGAGAATATTGGAGAAGGGCAAAGGGGTGCGGAGAAGGGCAAAGACGGGTGGAGAAGGGTGGAGAATATCAGAGAAGTGCAAAGATGTGCAAAGAATCACAGAATCACAGAATCACAGAATAACCAGGTTGGAAGAGACCCACCGGATCACCGAGTCCAACCGTTAACATTGGCAGAGAAAGGCCAAGACGGGCTGAGAAGTGTGGAAAACACCGGAGAAGGGCAAGGACAGGCGGAGAACAGCAAAAACGGGTGAAGAACGGCAAAGACGGGTGAAGAAATGAGGAGAATACTGGAGAAGGGCAAAGACGGGCGGAGAAGGGCAAAGACGGGCGGAGAAGGGCAAAGACGGGCGGAGAAGGGCAAAGACGGGCGGAGAAGGGCAAAGACGGGCGGAGAAGGGCAAAGACGGGCGGAGAATTGTGCAGAATATAGGAGAAGGGAAAAGACAGCTGGAGAAGGGAAGAGAATATTGGAGAAGGGCAAAGATAAGCAAAGAAAAGGGTAGAAGGGCAAAGACGGGCGGAGAAGTATGGAGAATATCGAAGAAGTGCAAAGATGGCTAAGACAGGCGGAGAAGGGCAAAGACGGGCAGAGAAGGGCAAAGACGGGAGGAGAAGGGCAAAGACGGGACGAGAAGGGCAAAGAGGGGCGGAGAAGTGCAGAGAATATCGGAGAAGTACAAAGATGTGCAAAGACAAGGGGAGAAGGGCAAAGACGTGTGGAGAAGGGCAAAGATGGGCGGAGAAGGGCGGAAAAGATCAAAGAAGGGCAAAGATGGGCGGAGAAGTGCAAAGATGGGCGGAGAAGGGCAAGATGGGCGGAGAAGGGCAAGATGGGCGGAGAAGGGCAAGATGGGCGGAGAAGGGCAAGATGGGCGGAGAAGGGTAATAACGGGCGGAGAAGGGCAGAGAATATTTGAGAAGTGGAAAAAGGTGTAAAGACGGGTGGAAAAAAACAAAGATGGGTGGAGAAGGGTAAAGAAGGGGGGAGTATTGCAAAGACTGGCAGAGAAGGGTGGAGAATATCAGAGAAGTGGAAAGATGGGCAAAGACGGGCGGAGAAGGGCAAAGACGGGCGGAGAAGGGCAAAGACGGGCGGAGAAGGGCAAAGACGGGCGGAGAAGGGCAGAGAATATTGGAGAAGGGCAAAGATGGGCAAAGAAGTGTGGAGATTATCGGAGAAGAGGAAAATGGAAAAAGACGGGTGAGAAGGGCAAAGATGGACGGAGAAGGGCGAAGTCGGGCAAAGAATTGTGGAGAATATAGGAGAAGGGCAAAGACGCCTGGAAAAGGGCAAAGACGCCTGGAAAAGGGCAGAGAATATTACAGAAGGGCAAAGATAAGCAAAGAAAAGGGTAGAAGGACAAAGACGGGCGGAGAACTGTGGAGAACATCGAAGAAGTGCAAAGAAGGGCAAAGAGGGGCGGAGAAGGGCAAAGAGGGGCGGAGAAGGGCAAAGAGGGGCGGAGAAGGGCAAAGAGGGGCGGAGAAGGGCAAAGAGGGGCGGAGAAGGGCAAAGATGTGCAAAGACAAGGGGAGAAGGGCAAAGACGTGTGGAGAAGGGCAAAGATGGGCGGAGAAGGGCGGAAAATATCAAAGAAGGTCAAAGACGGGCGGAGAAGTGCAAAGATGGGCAGAGAAAGGCAAAGATGGGCGGAGGAGAGTAATAACGGGCGGAGAAGGGCAGAGATATTTGAGAAGTGGAAAGAGGAGTAAAGACGGGTGGAAAAAAATCAAAGATGGGTGGAGAAGTGTAAAGAAGGGGGGAGAATTGCAAAGACAGGCGGAGAAGGGTGGAGAATATCACAGAAGTGGAAAGATGGCAAAGACGGGCGGAGAAGGGCAAAGACGGGCGGAGAAGGGCAAAGACGGGCGGAGAAGGGCAAAGACGGGCGGAGAAGGGCAAAGACGGGCGGAGAAGGGCAAAGACGGGCGGAGAAGGGCAAAGACGGGCGGAGAAGGGCAAAGACGGGCGGAGAAGGGCAAAGACGGGCGGAGAAGGGCAAAGACGGGCGGAGAAGGGCAAAGACGGGCGGAGAAGGGCAAAGACGGGCGGAGAAGGGCAAAGACGGGCGGAGAAGGGCAAAGACGGGCGGAGAAGGGCAAAGACGGGCGGAGAAGGGCAAAGACGGGCGGAGAAGGGCAAAGACGGGCGGAGAAGGGCAAAGACGGGCGGAGAAGGGCAAAGACGGGCGGAGAAGGGCAAAGACGGGCGGAGAAGGGCAAAGACGGGCGGAGAAGGGCAAAGACGGGCGGAGAAGGGCAAAGACGGGCGGAGAAGGGCAAAGAGGGGCGGAGAAGGGCAAAGAGGGGCGGAGAAGGGCAAAGAGGGGCGGAGAAGGGCAGAGAATATCGGAGAAGGGCAAAGATGTGCAAAGACAAGGGGAGAAGGGCAAAGACATGTGGAGAAGGGCAAAGATGGGCGGAGAAGGGCGGAAAATATCAAAGAAGGTCAAAGACGGGCGGAGAAGTGCAAAGATGGGCAGAGAAAGGCAAAGATGGGCGGAGGAGAGTAATAACGGACGGAGAAGGGCAGAGAATATTTGAGAAGTGGAAAGAGGAGTAAAGACGGGTGGAAAAAAATCAAAGACGGGTGGAGAAGGGTAAAGAATGGGGGAGAATTGCAAAGACAGGCGGAGAAGGGTGGAGAATATCAGAGAAGTGGAAAGATGGGAAAGACGGGCGGAGAAGGGCGAAGACGGGCGGAGAAGGGCGAAGACGGGCGGAGAAGGGCGAAGACGGGCGGAGAAGGGCGAAGACGGGCGGAGAAGGGCGAAGACGGGCGGAGAAGGGCGAAGACGGGCGAAGACGGGCGAAGACGGGCGGAGACGGGCGGAGACGGGCGGAGACGGGCAGAGAAGGGCGAAGACGGGCAGAGAAGGGCGAAGACGGGCAGAGAAGGGCGAAGACGGGCAGAGAAGGGCAGAGAATACTGGAGAAGGACAAAGTTGGGCAAAGAAAAGGGTAGAAGGGCAAAGACGGGCAGTGAAGTGTGGAGAATATCGGAGAAGAGCAAAGATGAGAAAAAAGACGGTCAGAAGCGCAAAGACTGGCGGAGAACTCTAAGTCGGGCGGAGAAGAGCATTGACGTACGGAAAAGTGTAAAGATGGGCAGAGAAGGGCAAAGACGAGCAGAGAAGGGCTAAAACGGGCAGAGAAGTGTGGTGAATAACGGAGAAGGGCAAAGCCGGGCCGAGAAGGGCAAAGCCGGGCCGAGAAGGGCAAAGCCGGGCCGAGAAGGGCAAAGCCGGGCCGAGAAGGGCAAAGCCGGGCCGAGAAGGGCAAAGCCGGGCCGAGAAGGGCAAAGCCGGGCCGAGAAGGGCAAAGCCGGGCCGAGAAGGGCAAAGCCGGGCCGAGAAGGGCAAAGCCGGGCCGAGAAGGGCAAAGCCGGGCCGAGAAGGGCAAAGCCGGGCCGAGAAGGGCAAAGTCGGGCCGAGAAGGGCAAAGTCGGGCCGAGAAGGGCAAAGAAAGGCGGACAATTGCCAAGACGGTCGGACAAAGACATAGATGGTTGCACAAGTGATAAGACGGACGGACAACGGCTAAGAAGGTCTGACAAGTGCAAAGATAGGCGGAGAAGGGCCAAGACGGTCGGACAAGGGCAAAAACATGCGGACAAGAACAAAGACGGGGGGAGAAGGGCAAAGACGAGCAGAGAAGAGCAAAGATGGGTGCAGAAGGGCAAAGATGGGCTCACAACTGAAAGACGGGCGGAAAAGGGCAAAGAAGTGCAGAGAGTGGCAAAGAAGGGCTGATAGTGGCAAGGAAGTGAGGAGAGTGGCAAAGACGTCCGGAGAGTGGCAAAGACGGGCGGAGAAGGGGAAAGAAGGGCGGAGAAGGGAGGAGAATATCAGAGAAGTGCAAGGAACAGCAAAGACGGGCGGAGAAGGGCAAAGACGGGCGGAGAAGGGCAAAGACGGGGGGAGAAGGGCAAAAACAGGGGGAGAAGTGCAAAGACGGGCGGAGAAGTGCAAAGACGGGCGGAGAAGTGCAAAGACGGGCGGAGAAGGGCAGAGAATATTGGAGAAGGGCAAAGATGGGCAAAGAAAAGGGTAGAAGGGCAAAGACGGGCGAAGAAGTGTGGAGAGTATTGGAGAAGAGGAAAGATGGAGAAAGGCGGGTGAGAAGGGCAAAGATGGACGGAGAAGGGCAAAGACGGGCGGAGAAGGGCAAAGACGGGCGGAGAAGGGCAGAGAATATTGGAGAAGGGCAAAGATGGGCAAAGAAAAGGGTAGAAGGGCAAAGACGGGCGAAAAAGTGTGGAGAGTATTGGAGAAGAGGAAAGATGGAAAAAGACGGGTGAGAAGGGCAAAGATGGACGGAGAAGGGCGAAGTCGGGCAAAGAATTGTGGAGAATATAGGAGAAGGGCAAAGACGCCTGGAAAAGGGCAAAGACGCCTGGAAAAGGGCAAAGACGCCTGGAAAAGGGCAAAGACGCCTGGAAAAGGGCAAAGATAAGCAAAGAAAAGGGTAGAAGGACAAAGACGGGCAGAGAACTGTGGAGAACATCGAAGAAGTGCAAAGAAGGGAAAGGACGGGCGGAGAAGGGCAAAGAGGGGCGGAGAAGGGCAAAGAGGGGCGGAGAAGGGCAAAGACGGGCGGAGAAGGGCAAAGACGGGCGGAGAAGGGCAAAGACGGGCGGAGAAGGGCAAAGACGGGCGGAGAAGGGCAAAGACGGGCGGAGAAGGGCAAAGACGGGCGGAGAAGGGCAAAGACGGGCGGAGAAGGGCAAAGACGGGCGGAGAAGGGCAAAGACGGGCGGAGAAGGGCAAAGACGGGCGGAGAAGGGCAAAGAGGGGCGGAGAAGGGCAAAGAGGGGCGGAGAAGGGCAAAGAGGGGCGGAGAAGGGCAAAGAGGGGCGGAGAAGGGCAAAGATGTGCAAAGACAAGGGGAGAAGGGCAAAGACGTGTGGAGAAGGGCAAAGATGGGCGGAGAAGGGCGGAAAATATCAAAGAAGGTCAAAGACGGGCGGAGAAGGGCGGAAAATATCAAAGAAGGTCAAAGACGGGCGGAGAAGTGCAAAGATGGGCAGAGAAAGGCAAAGATGGGCGGAGGAGAGTAATAACGGGCGGAGAAGGGCAGAGAATATTTGAGAATTGGAAAGAGGAGTAAAGACGGGTGGAAAAAAATCAAAGACGGGTGGAGAAGGGTAAAGAAGGGGGGAGAATTGCAAAGACAGGCGGAGAAGGGTGGAGAATATCAGAGAAGTGGAAAGATGGGAAAGACGGGCGGAGAAGGGCGAAGATGGGCGGAGAAGGGCGAAGACGGGGGGAGAAGGGCAAAAACAGGGGGAGAAGTGCAAAGACGGGCGGAGAAGTGCAAAGACGGGCGGAGAAGTGCAAAGACGGGCGGAGAAGGGCAGAGAATATTGGAGAAGGGCAAAGATGGGCAAAGAAAAGGGTAGAAGGGCAAAGACGGGCGAAGAAGTGTGGAGAGTATTGGAGAAGAGGAAAGATGGAGAAAGGCGGGTGAGAAGGGCAAAGATGGACGGAGAAGGGCAAAGACGGGCGGAGAAGGGCAAAGACGGGCGGAGAAGGGCAGAGAATATTGGAGAAGGGCAAAGATGGGCAAAGAAAAGGGTAGAAGGGCAAAGACGGGCGAAAAAGTGTGGAGAGTATTGGAGAAGAGGAAAGATGGAAAAAGACGGGTGAGAAGGGCAAAGATGGACGGAGAAGGGCGAAGTCGGGCAAAGAATTGTGGAGAATATAGGAGAAGGGCAGAGACGCCTGGAAAAGGGCAAAGACGCCTGGAAAAGGGCAAAGACGCCTGGAAAAGGGCAAAGACGCCTGGAAAAGGGCAAAGATAAGCAAAGAAAAGGGTAGAAGGACAAAGACGGGCAGAGAACTGTGGAGAACATCGAAGAAGTGCAAAGAAGGGAAAGGACGGGCGGAGAAGGGCAAAGAGGGGCGGAGAAGGGCAAAGAGGGGCGGAGAAGGGCAAAGACGGGCGGAGAAGGGCAAAGACGGGCGGAGAAGGGCAAAGACGGGCGGAGAAGGGCAAAGACGGGCGGAGAAGGGCAAAGACGGGCGGAGAAGGGCAAAGACGGGCGGAGAAGGGCAAAGACGGGCGGAGAAGGGCAAAGACGGGCGGAGAAGGGCAAAGACGGGCGGAGAAGGGCAAAGACGGGCGGAGAAGGGCAAAGACGGGCGGAGAAGGGCAAAGACGGGCGGAGAAGGGCAAAGGGGGCGGAGAAGGGCAAAGAGGGGCGGAGAAGGGCAAAGAGGGGCGGAGAAGGGCAAAGAGGGGCGGAGAAGGGCAAAGATGTGCAAAGACAAGGGGAGAAGGGCAAAGACGTGTGGAGAAGGGCAAAGATGGGCGGAGAAGGGCGGAAAATATCAAAGAAGGTCAAAGACGGGCGGAGAAGGGCGGAAAATATCAAAGAAGGTCAAAGACGGGCGGAGAAGTGCAAAGATGGGCAGAGAAAGGCAAAGATGGGCGGAGGAGAGTAATAACGGGCGGAGAAGGGCAGAGAATATTTGAGAATTGGAAAGAGGAGTAAAGACGGGTGGAAAAAAATCAAAGACGGGTGGAGAAGGGTAAAGAAGGGGGGAGAATTGCAAAGACAGGCGGAGAAGGGTGGAGAATATCAGAGAAGTGGAAAGATGGGAAAGACGGGCGGAGAAGGGCGAAGACGGGCGGAGAAGGGCGAAGACGGGCGGAGAAGGGCGAAGACGGGCGGAGAAGGGCGGAGACGGGCGGAGAAGGGCGGAGACGGGCGGAGAAGTGTGGTGAATAACGGAGAAGTGCAAAGCCGGGCCGAGAAGGGCAAAGCCGGGCCGAGAAGGGCAAAGCCGGGCCGAGAAGGGCAAAGCCGGGCCGAGAAGGGCAAAGCCGGGCCGAGAAGGGCAAAGCCGGGCCGAGAAGGGCAAAGACGGGCCGAGAAGGGCAAAGACGGGCCGAGAAGGGCAAAGCCAGGCTGAGAAGGGCAAAGAAAGGCGGACAATTGCCAAGACGGTCGGACAAAGACATAGATGGTTGCACAAGTGATAAGACGGACGGACAACGGCTAAGAAGGTCTGACAAGTGCAAAGATAGGCGGAGAAGGGCCAAGACGGTCGGACAAGGGCAAAAACATGCGGACAAGAACAAAGACGGGGGGAGAAGGGCAAAGACAAGCAGAGAAGAGCAAAGATGGGTGCAGAAGGGCAAAGATGGGCTCACAACTGAAAGACGGGCGGAAAAGGGCAAAGAAGTGCAGAGAGTGGCAAAGAAGGGCTGATAGTGGCAAGGAAGTGAGGAGAGTGGCAAAGACGTCCGGAGAGTGGTAAAGACAGGCGGAGAAGGGGAAAGACGTTGGGAGAAGGGCAAAGACGGGCGGAGAAGGGCAAAGACGGGCGGAGAAGGGCAAAGACGGGCGGAGAAGGGCAAAGACGGGCGGAGAAGGGCAAAGACGGGCGGAGAAGGGCAAAGACGGGCGGAGAAGGGCAAAGACGGGCGGAGAAGGGCAAAGACGGGCGGAGAAGGGCAAAGACGGGCGGAGAAGGGCAAAGACGGGCGGAGAAGGGCAAAGACGGGCGGAGAAGGGCAAAGACGGGCGGAGAAGGGCAAAGACGGGCGGAGAAGGGCAAAGACGGGCGGAGAAGGGCAAAGACGGGCGGAGAAGGGCAAAGACGGGCGGAGAAGGGCAAAGACGGGCGGAGAAGGACAAAGACGGGCGGAGAAGGACAAAGACGGGCGGAGAAGGGCAAAGACGGGCGGAGAAGGGCAAAGACGGGCGGAGAAGGGCAAAGACGGACAGAGAAATCCCGAGAATACCGGAGAAGGGCAAAGACGGGCCGAGAAGGGCAAAGACGGGCCGAGAAGGGCAAAGACGGGCCGAGAAGGGCAAAGACGGGCCGAGAAGGGCAAAGACGGGCCGAGAAGGGCAAAGACGGGCCGAGAAGGGCAAAGACGGGCCGAGAAGGGCAAAGACGGGCCGAGAAGGGCAAAGACGGGCCGAGAAGGGCAAAGACGGGCCGAGAAGGGCAAAGACGGGCCGAGAAGGGCAAAGACGGGCCGAGAAGGGCAAAGACGGGCCGAGAAGGGCAAAGACGGGCCGAGAAGGGCAAAGACGGGCCGAGAAGGGCAAAGACGGGCCGAGAAGGGCAAAGACGGGCCGAGAAGGGCAAAGACGGGCCGAGAAGGGCAAAGACGGGCCGAGAAGGGCAAAGACGGGCCGAGAAGAGAGGGGAATATCGGAGAAGTGCAAAGATGAACAAAGATGGGCGGAGAAGGGCAAAGACGGGCGGAGAAGGGCAAAGACGGGCGGAGAAGGGCAAAGACGGGCGGAGAAGGGCAAAGACGGGCGGAGAAGGGCAAAGACGGGCGGAGAAGGGCAAAGACGGGCGGAGAAGGGCAAAGACGGGCGGAGAAGAGAGGGGAATATCGGAGAAGTGCAAAGATGAACAAAGATGGGCGGAGAAGGGCAAAGCCGGGCGGAGAAGGGCAAAGACGCGGGGAGAAGGGCAAAGACGCGGGGAGAAGGGCAAAGACGCGGGGAGAAGGGCAAAGACGCGGGGAGAAGGGCAAAGACAGGCAGAGAAGGGAAAACATGAGGGGAGAAGGGCAAAGACGGTTGGAGAAGGGTGGAGGAAATCGGAGAAGCGCAAAGATGGGAAAAGACGGGTGGAGAAGGGCAAAGTAGGATGGAGAAGGGCAAAGTAAGGCAGAGAAGGGCAAAAGCGGGCGGAGAAATGTGGAGAATATCGGAGAAGCGCCAAGACGGGCGGAGAAGGGCAAAGACTGGTGGAGAAGGGTGTAGAATGTCGGAGAAGTACAAAGATGGGCAAAGACGGGCGGACAAGGGCAAAGACGGGCGGACAAGGGCAAAGACGGGCGGACAAGGGCAAAGACGGGCGGACAATTGACAAGACGGTTAGACAAAGACAAAGATGGTTGCACAAGTTATAAGACGGGCGGACAAGGGCAAAGACGGGCGGACAAGGGCAAAGACGGGCGGACAAGGGCAAAGACGGGCGGACAAGGGCAAAGACGGGCGGACAAGGGCAAAGACGGGCGGACAAGGGCAAAGACGGGCGGACAAGGGCAAAGACGGGCGGACAAGGGCAAAGACGGGCGGACAAGGGCAAAGACGGGCGGACAAGGGCAAAGACGGGCGGACAAGGGCAAAGACGGGCGGACAAGGGCAAAGACGGGCGGACAAGGGCAAAGACGGGCGGACAAGGGCAAAGACGGGCGGACAAGGGCAAAGACGGGCGGACAAGGGCAAAGATAGGCAGATAAGGGCAAAGACATGAGGACAAGAACAAAGATGGGGGGAGAAGGGCAAAGACGAGCGGAGAAGTGCAAACAAGTGCGGAGAATGCAAAGACGGGCAGAGAAGTGCAAAGACGTGCCAAGAAGAGCAAAGACTGCCGGAAAAGTGCAAAGAAGTGCGGATAGTGGCAAGGAAGTGAGGAGAGTTGCAAAGATGTCTGGAGAAGGGGAAGGACGGGCAGAGAAGGGGAAAGACGGGCAGAGAAGGGGAAAGACGGGCAGAGAAGGGGAAAGACGGGCAGAGAAGGGGAAAGACGGGCAGAGAAGGGGAAAGACGGGCAGAGAAGGGGAAAAAAGGTTGCACAAGGGCAAAGACAGGCGGAGAAGAGCAAAGACGGTCGCAGAATTGCGGACAGTACCGAAGAAGAGCAAAGACGGACGGAGAAGGGTAAAGACAGGCGGAGAAGGGCAAAGACGGGCAGACCAGGGCAAAGGCGGGCGGACCAGGGCAAAGGCGGGCGGACCAGGGCAAAGGCGGGCGGACCAGGGCAAAGGCGGGCGGACCAGGGCAAAGGCGGGCGGACCAGGGCAAAGAATTCTGGAGAAGGACAAAGACGGGCAGAGAACGGCACAGATGGGCGGAGAAGGGCACAGTTGGGCAGAGAAGAGCAAACAAGTGCGGAGAATGCAAGGACGGGCAGAGAAGGGGAAAGACGGGCAGAGAAGGGGAAAGACGGGCAGAGAAGGGGAAAGACGGGCAGAGAAGGGGAAAGACGGGCAGAGAAGGGGAAAGACGGGCAGAGAAGGGGAAAAAAGGTTGCACAAGGGCAAAGACAGGCGGAGAAGAGCAAAGACGGTCGCAGAATTGCGGACAGTACCGAAGAAGAGCAAAGACGGACGGAGAAGGGTAAAGACAGGCGGAGAAGGGCAAAGACGGGCAGACCAGGGCAAAGGCGGGCGGACCAGGGCAAAGGCGGGCGGACCAGGGCAAAGGCGGGCGGACCAGGGCAAAGGCGGGCGGACCAGGGCAAAGAATTCTGGAGAAGGACAAAGACGGGCAGAGAACGGCACAGATGGGCGGAGAAGGGCACAGTTGGGCAGAGAAGAGCAAACAAGTGCGGAGAATGCAAAGACGGGCATAGAAGTGCAAAGACGAGCAAAGACGGGCGGAGAAGGGAAAAGACGGGCGGAGAAGGGAAAAGACGGGCGGAGAAGGGAAAAGACGGGCGGAGAAGGGAAAAGACGGGCGGAGAAGGGAAAAGACGGGCGGAGAAGGGAAAAGACGGGCGGAGAAGGGAAAAGACGGGCGGAGAAGGGAAAAGACGGACGGAGAAGGGAAAAGACGGGCGGAGAAGGGAAAAGACGGGCGGAGAAGGGAAAAGACGGGCGGAGAAGGGAAAAGACGGGCGGAGAAGGGAAAAGACGGGCGGAGAAGGGAAAAGACGGGTTCACAAGGGCAAAGACGGGGGGAGAAGGGCAAAGACGGGGGGAGAAGGGCAAAGACGGGGGGAGAAGGGCAAAGACGGGGGGAGAAGGGCAAAGACGGGGGGAGAAGGGCAAAGACGGGAGAAGTGCTGAGAATAACAGAGAAGGGCAAAGACGGGCGAAGAAGGACGGAGAATACCGAAGAATGACACAGACAGACGGAGAAGAGCAAACATGGGCGGAGAAGGCAAATACAGGCAGACGAGGGCAAAGATGGGCAAAGGAAGGAAAAGATGGGCGCTAGGAGGGCAAAGATGGCTGGACAAGGGCAAAGAGGGACGGAGAAGGGCAAAGACTGGCGGAGAAGTGCAAAGACAGTCGGAGAATTGTGGAGAGTACCGGTGAATGGCAAAGAGGGGCGGAGAAGGGCAAAGACGGGGGGAGAAGAGCAAAGACGGGGGGAGAAGAGCAAAGACGGGGGGAGAAGAGCAAAGACGGGGGGAGAAGAGCAAAGACGGGGGGAGAAGAGCAAAGACGGGGGGAGAAGAGCAAAGACGGGGGGAGAAGAGCAAAGACGGGGGGAGAAGAGCAAAGACGGGGGGAGAAGAGCAAAGACGTGCGGAGAAGGGCAAAGATGGGTGGACAAGAACAAAGACGTGGGGAGAAGGGCAAACACGGACAGAGAAGGGCAAAGAGGTTTAGACAAGGGCAAAGACAGTCTGAGAAATCCTGAGAGTACTGGAGAAGTGCAAAGACTGGCGGAGAAGGGCAAAGACAGATGGAGTAGAGCAAAGACGGGCGGAGAAGTGTGGAGAGTACCGGAGAAGGGCAAAGACTGGCAGACAAGTGCAAAGAAAGGTTGAGAAGGAAAAAGACGGGCGGGGAAGGGCAAAGACGGGCGGGGAAGGGCAAAGACGGGCGGGGAAGGGCAAAGACGGGCGGGGAAGGGCAAAGACGGGCGGGGAAGGGCAAAGACGGGCGGGGAAGGGCAAAGACGGGCGGGGAAGGGCAAAGACGGGCGGGGAAGGGCAAAGACGGGCGGGGAAGGGCAAAGACGGGCGGGGAAGGGCAAAGACGGGCGGGGAAGGGCAAAGACGGGCGGGGAAGGGCAAAGACGGGCGGGGAAGGGCAAAGACGGGCGGGGAAGGGCAGAGAATCGCGAAAATGGACGGAGAATTACGGAGAGTACTGGAGAAGGGCAAAGACGGGCAGACAAAGGGAAAGATGGGCGGACAATTACAAAGGCGGGCGGACAACAGCAAAGATGTGCGGACAAGGGCAAGGACGGGCCGAGAAGGGCAAGGACGGGCCGAGAAGGGCAAGGACGGGCCGAGAAGGGCAAGGACGGGCCGAGAAGGGCAAGGACGGGCCGAGAAGGGCAAAGAAAGGTGGACAATTGCCAAGACGGGTGCTAAGTTATAAGACCGGCGGACAACAGCTAAGAAGGGCTGACAAGTGAAAAGACAGGCGGAGAAGGGCAAAGACGGGTGGAGAATTGCGGAGAGTACCGGAGAATGGCAAAGATGTGTGGAGAAAGGCAAAGTCGGTCAGAGAAAGGCAAAGGAGTGCTGTGAGTGGCAAAGACGGGCGGAGAAGGGCAAAGACGGGCGGAGAAGGGCAAAGACGGGCGGAGAAGGGCAAAGACGGGCGGAGAAGGGCAAAGACGGGCGGAGAAGGGCAAAGACGGGCGGAGAAGGGCAAAGACGGGCGGAGAAGGGCAAAGACGGGCGGAGAAGGGCAAAGACGGGCGGAGAAGGGCAAAGACGGGCGGAGAAGGGCAAAGACGGGCGGAGAAGGGCAAAGACGGGCGGAGAAGGGCAAAGACGGGCGGAGAAGGGCAAAGACGGGCGGAGAATTGTGGAGAGCATTGGAGAAGGGCAAAGATGGGCGGAGAATGGCAAAGTCGGGTAAAGAAAGGCAGACGACACAGACGACACAGATAAATGACAATGAGGTCAAAATAGAAACAGAAGAAACGTTGACGACACATACAACAAGACATTATAAATGAAAATGATGTGACAATATACACAGACGACACAAACGACACAGACAAAACAGACAACAAAGATGACACAGGCATTATTTATGACAATGTCACATTAGACACTGCTGACGCAGAAGACACAGACGACAAAGACATTATAAATTACAATGATGTCACAATAGACACAGAAAACACAGATGACACAGACTACACAGATGACACAGACATTATAAATGTCAATGACGTCACAATTGACACAGGCAACACAGATATTATAAATTAAAATGATGTCACAAAAGAAACTGAAGACACAGACATTATAAATGACAATGTCACAATAGACACAGACGACACAGACTACATAGACGACACATAGGACACAGACGACAAAGACATGATAAAGACAATGATGTCACAATAGAAACAGACGATAGACATTATAAATGACAATGATGTCAAAATAGTCACTGATGACAATACACAGACAAAGACAATATAAATGACAATGATGTCACAATAGACAAAGATGACAGAATACACAGACGACAGAGACATAATTTATGACAAAGATTTCACAACAGGAACTAACGACACAGAAGACACAGACATTACATATGAAAACGATGTCACAATAGACACAGACGAGAGACGAAACAGATGACACAGACGACAAAGACATTATAAATTACAATGATGTCAAAATAGACAGAGACGAAAGAGATGACAGAGACGACACAGACATTACAAATGGTAATGATGTAACAATAGACACAGACAAAAAAAATTTATAAATGACAATTATGTCACAATAGACACAGACGATACAGTCTTTATAAATCACAATGGTGTCAGAATAGACACAGACATTATATATGACAATAATGTCACAATAGATACAGACGACACAGATGGCACATACATTATAAATGACAATGATGTCAAGATAGACACAGACGACAGAAAACACAGACATTATAAATGAAAATTACGTCACTATAGACACAGACATTATAAACTACATGATGTCATAATAGACAGAGATGACACAGACTACACAGATATTATAAATGACAATGATGGCACAAAAGACACAGACGACACAGACATTATAAAGGACAACGGTGCCAAAATAGGCACAGACGTCACTGACTACACAGACACTAAAATTGACAATTAAGTCACAATAGCCACAGATGACACAGACGACACAGATATGATAAATGACAATTTTTTAACAATGAAACAGAAGACATAGACATTATACATGACAATGATATCACAACAGACATAGATGACACAGAGATTATAAATGCAAATGAATTCAAAGTAGACACAGACGACACAGAAATTATAATTGACACTGCTGTCACCATAGACACAGATGACACAGACGACACAGAAAATACAAATTGAAATGCTGTCAAAATAGACACCGACGACACAGACACGGAAGTCACAGACATTATAAATGACAATGACGTCACAATAGACACAGACGACACAGACATCATATATGACAACGATGCTCATTGCATCTTGAAAGACAAAAAATAAAACCAAAACAAAATTACTAGCTGGCGTTTGTAGGTAATGTAGGTACAAGTCATTTCTAACTGTTGACTCGGCAGCCAACCCACCTGGCTATGGGAATCTACCCCCAGTTTAATTGTCACCCCTTGCTGCCAGACCCGATGCCTCTGCACCTGTAGAACTCAACATACAATAACTTACCCCCAGACTCGATAGTAACTAAACAATTCCACACACTGTTTTGATTCAGGAATGCCAACCCTTCTTCACACAACAGCCAGGCAGAAAAAAAAAAAGATAAAATCAAATCTTAACAACCATACACACCAGATTTATTGCCCCAAGAATTTAAACTGCTCTACCGACACTCCAACGTTATATCTGAGATGGCTTTGGTCATTCCCTCTGTGGCTGCATAACCGACCAAAAATGATTCTCCTCACCCCATGTATCTATGGCTACTTGCTCTGGAATGCACCGTATCACCTCGCCCTTCAAAGCCTAACTAGACGGGTATATCTAAAGATAGAATTTCACTGCTGTTCTTCTGCTAACTACCGTTTCTTTAGCTCAGGCAGAGCAGCTCCAGCCAGATTCAAACTTGCACAGACTGACTCTGCACAGAAAACCAATGACAGGATGCAGAAACAAAAAGGAAACTTGGTAAGAATGACTCTCAAAAGAGGGCTGGCATTGGGCAACAAGATGTAGGGAGCTGCAAGAAAGATTATGTCAGCCCTTGAAAAATGGAAGACTATGGCCCCTTTAAGAGCCACAGCCACAACTAGAAGGATGCAAGGGTGAGCCCTTCTTAAAGACCTCAAAACAGAGTATGTATGGAGGAAGTGCCAGAACAGGGATTTAAGAAAATGGAACAATAAGGGCTGAGGATACTAATGTGTCCTGCGATGCCTACACAATAGGCAACTGACCAGAAATTTCCAAAATACAAGACCTATCTGTACATGAAGATCACAATGCAAGAAAAGCAGCGCCTGATCAGCACCTTACTAAGAACAGACATCCAAGAGTCTAGAGATGACACGTGGACCAAATGCAAAGATGACATCAAGACCTGCAGAAGATTTAAGACACAGCAGAGTCTACACAGTCTAAACAACAAGACAGATATAGGCTGGAACTGCCCTGCCTGGTACACGCTAGCTTGAGGCTGAAAATTAAACCCCTCTCCAAACGTGTAACAAGGTGCACTCTTCCTGCACAACCCTCTACCCTAGGCTAAATCCCTTCCCTGCCATTCTCAACATTCTGCCCTCTTCCAGGACCAAAACCACAGCCCCCTTAACTTTCTGAGGACCGAGGGCCTGAAGATATCCTTGGCAGAAAAAACCCAAACTGCATCAACTAACTGGAAAAATCCTGCACTCTCACATTGTCCTGGACTATAATCTGCAAAAAAAAAAAAAACAAACATACAGAAAACACAGTGCCAAGTCATCACACTGCTCACTGCCAACATCTTGTACTACACCCACTGCAAAACTGCCAAGGCATTCTGCTCACCTATTTGATGACAACTCAAACATTGGATGTTGCAGTCATCATCACCTGGGGCACTTCAGGTAGACAGACAGAAAATTTACTATTGTGCTTCTGAGAAATCAGTCCCGTGCTCCATCTCTCTACTCCCCTGTTCACCTCAACTGCTCTTTGCATTCTAAAAGCGGACCACACAGCATCTACAAAACCAAAGGCCAATGCTCAATGGAGTTGCTGCGTACTACGGGGCTCTAACACACCTGTTTGAACAACAACCTCCTCACCTCTCAGATCACACATCAGCAAGAAGCTTCACCCCCCTGAGGCTGCATTTGGCACCTGCCACAGAAAAAGCATGCTTTTGTACTACACTAAAGCACAGGCTGCCCCAAGCAACACCTATCTCCCACTGCATTACCTTGACTGCTCAGATGCCCGGCTTGCCTCATCTTCTGTGGTTGTGTTGAGGCTTGAGCTCCACCTGGAATATACAAACAGCAAGGATGATTATAACTTCATTGAAGAAAACCAACACACGGTAACTGATCATACAGCCACGGTTACATTTCCCTACCAACACCACAGCCAACTCACCTCACTATGGCACACTAACTGCAGACAACTCCATCCGTGCCCCTCGGCACACAGGTCAGCCCGCTACGTCTGAAAAACACAACAGCAAAGAAGTCACCCTGACGCTCAGCAATGCCCTAAGAATTCCAAGACTCTACTGCACATTACAGCCAAGCAAAGCTAGTCCACAACCAAACCCAAACATTAATAGCCGCTCCCTTGACATACAAACCCCTTCGTTACCGCTCCACTGGCTGCTCCCATGCAGTTTTGGTCACCCCCTCTGTGGCTCCAGAGACAAGCAGAAACTACCCTCCTCACCCGCCACACCTAGGGCTGCTAGTTCTGCAAATAAGGGATGCCCCTAGACCGCAATGTCTAGGCACGTCAAAACGTTAAGCACACAATCGGGCCACTATACCCCTGCTGATGCTTATCGCCTCCTCTACGCACCTGGCAGAGCAGCTCCAACCAGACACAAATACACACAGAACACCAATACACAAGACCGACGTCAGGAACCTGGAACAAAAGAAAAGTCGTGGCAACAAGGAGGACTCCTGGACCACGCATGCCAATGGGCAAGGCAATGGACAGGGCTCCAAGGAACAACTTTCGGTAGCCCTGGAAAAGCGAAGAACCGTGCATGGTTCCAAAGAGATGGTGCCACAACTGGCAAGATGAACGGGCAAGAAGCCCCTTTTAAAGACCTAAAGATGCAGAGGATGGATGGAACAAGTCCCAGAACAGGGATCCAGCAAAACAGAAGACTAACTATCCCGCATGGCGAGGCAGGCTGTAAGGCTGCAGCAGAAGACAACTGACCAGATGCTTCCAAAACACAAGAGCGATCCACACTTTAGAAATGTGAAGAAAGAAAAGCAGTGCTCCGTTGACACTGCCTTGATCAGTACAAGCACTTGGGACCCTAGACATGGCGCCCAAGGCATGCCTGCGATGCCCTGAGCACAAAAGATGACATCAAGACCTGCAGAAAATTTCAGACATGGCACGGTGACTACACAAACTAGACAACAACACATACAGGCTGGAACTGCCCTGCCCATACAGGGTTTGGGCTGAGAAGTAGACCCCTCTGCCTTCACCTGCCCAAAGAGGACTCTCCCTGCACGGCCTAGGCTACCTTCCAAACACCTCCCTGCTAGCCCCATCCCACCTCCCGCTTCCCAACTCCGGTCTCTCAATTTAGCTTTCAGAGGGCCACGAATGAAGCTGTCCTTGGACAAAGCAGCTCAAATCACATCAGCTAACAGAAATAATCCTGCAGTCACTGCGTTCCTCTTCAGCATCTGCAAGAAAAATTAACAGAAAAACACAGTGCCAAAACACGAGACCAATCCAGGCTTTAGGAACACAATGCAAGAAAAGCAGTGCCCAGTCGACAGTGCATTGATGAGTACGAGCATTCAGGACCCTAGATATGGTGCTCGAGGCATGTCCGGCATGCTGTAAAGGATCCCTTATTACAACGGGATGTGGCCAAAACCAGGAGGATGTACGTGAAAGGATCACCTTTTAAATGACTAAAGGCACAAGATGCATGGAAGAAGTCTCAGGTCAACAGGGATCCCTGAAAACATATGACTAACTATTGTGGCCGCCAACACAGGCTGCAAGGCCATGGGAAAAGATGGCTGACTAGAAACTTTGAAAACATGAAGCCAATCCACACTTAGGTTATGATGCAAGAAGAACAGTGCCTAATTGGTATTGTACCCATGAGTACAGGCATTCAAGACCCTCGAGATGCTGCTCAAGTCATACGCTGCATTCCTTTAAAGCAAAGTGGACATCAAGGCTTAAGAAACGTAAAAGAGAAACAGAATATAAAGCACACGGCACAGACAAGCTGGAACGGCCCTGCCTGGAACATGCTAGCTTTGGGCTGAGAAGTAACACCCTCCAGCTCTCCCTGCACAAAGGGGACACTTCCCGCACAGCCCTCTCCCCTAGGCTACTTTTAAAACTCCTCCCTGCTATCCCCAGCCTTCTCCCCTCTGTCATACACCACCCCTGCCCCCGTCCCTCAACTTAGCTTTCAGACCACCAGGAGGCTTCCTCAGCAGAAAAAAAACTCCAAGAGCATCAGCTTCCTGGAATGATCCTACAGTTGCCAGGATCCACTTTGCAATCTACAAGAAAACTAAAATAGCCCCAACAGCCAGCATTGCACTGATCAATGTCAGCACCTTACATGACAACTTGCTCTGCCTAACTGCCATGTCCTTCCACTCACTTGCTCCACAGCAGTTCTAATGTCAGATGCTGCAGCTGTTATCACTCAGGGTAATTAAATTCAGAGAATTACTCTCACACCTGTGAGAAGTCTGCCCCATGCTCCTTCTCCCTACTACCCAGCTTATCTCAAATGCTCTTCCCATTCCCAAGGTGGCCCACACAGTGCCTGCAAAACCAAAAGTAAATACTATGTTGCCAAAGAACACTTTGCTCTTCTAGACATACTCAACTTCCTCCTCACTATCAGCCCCATAATGATGAGAATAAGCCTGACTGCCTCACCAGCACCCCAAAATTCTCTGCTATCTGCTTACCTCTCCTCCTCACCACTTAAGTTGTAGGACCAGTAGTGGTGATACCCAGGACAAAAGAAAGATGAGCCACGGAAATCCACATTTTAGGAAGGAACCAAACTTTAGTCGTAGGAGTGAACAAGAAGAACTTGAAAAAAATATTCTTATCAAAACCCAGTAAAGATTATTAACACAGAAGACCTAAAAACACAGGACACTCACCACACAGCAATGGAGACTGGAATTACAGAGGCAGTCAGCCAATGAAAAACTCGCAACAGTGGGATTGACTACTCTAAGACCTAAATTGGAAACTCAATGACCGTAAAAAAACACAATGGATTAACAGGGACAAGGTAACAACTGCTGTAAGCAATAAAAGAGCAAACCTCACTGGTAAGTTCAGGAAAAATCCAAAACTCTACTAAATAAGGGAGGCTTGTGTGCCCACAGACCAGATGAAGAAGAGTTGCTCAGCTGCTAACTGTTACGAGCCAAAACAATATCCAATCTCTTCCCTGAGAAATTAAAGGGAAACAAGCGGCAGAATCCTGCACTGTAGATAGGCAGAGAGTCCATACCTTTAAGTAGCAAGGTCTCTGATATTCATAGGATCACCAGGTTGGAAAAGACCCATTGGATCATTGAGTCCAACTATTCTTATCAATCACTAAACAATGTCCCTCACCATCTCATCCACCCATCCTTTAAACACCTCCAGGGAAGGTGACTCTACCACCTCCTCGGGCAGCCTTTGCCCATCCCCAATAACCCTTTCAGTGAAATATTTTTTCCTGATGTACAGCCTGAAGCTTCCTTGGCAGAGCTTAAGGCTATTCCCTCTTGTCCTGTCCCCTGTCCCTTGGGAGAGGTGACCAGCTCCCTCCTCTCCACAACCTCCTTTCAGGTAGTTGCAGAGAGCAATGAGGTCTCCCCTCACCCTCTTCTTCTCCAGGCTAAACACCCCCAGCTCTCTCAGCCACGCCTCATAAGGCTTGTTCACCAGCCCCTTCACCAGCTACATTACTCTTCTCTGGACATTCAGATGGATGGAGACAGGATGCACGCAAAGAAGTTAGTTGAGGAACACAATAAGTAAAAGGTATAAGGGAGCAGAGATCTCCAAGCCCTAGAGATGACATTTCTTAGGGTAACTAATAATTTTCAACTTGTGTCTCAACCTCATCATTACCTCATTGGCTACAGAGAGACTAGAACAACAGACACCTGAACGGCACTTGCATCTGACCACCAAACTGACCCAAGAAAGACTGATGAACCCATCTCCCTTTCCCCAAACCATTAAAGCCCTTTTCTACCCCTGAAGTATCAGAGAAGGAACCCGGCTCCTTCTTTACAGGACCTGCCCTATATTTTAACCCCCCTGACACTTCTGTGTTGCTATTCCCTGGGAGCTGTGCTCCTGAGCCCTTCCCAGGGCTCCCCTGGCCCCTTCTATCTTCCACCAACCCACAGACTCTACTTCCTACCCTAGGCCAACAAACTTCATTCCAGATTATTATCACCCACAAGGTGCCCATTACAAACTGCAGAGCCCCTAGGACCAATACATCACGCCACACAGAATGAGGAACAACAACTAATCATCCCATAACCAAAAACTCGAGACAAAGCACCCAGAAAAAAATACAAAGAAGGATACCAAAAACATCTTGCCCCCTCCAACACCCAATCAAAAATTACTGACAAAAAAGCCCCATAGTTACACCTGTATGTGCTGCTTCGCCTGGACTCTTCCAAAGCTCATACCTCCAACAGACACCTCTGCTTCTTTAGAAGAACAAAAAGAAAATAAAAACTAAAAAAGCCAAAAACCACCACTTACCCAACTAGCTTAATCTGCCTAAAAGCTACAATGAATGGAAACAGCAGCAAAACTCTAATCTCAAGGATAAACCACAACCTAAATGACCTCCAGAGGCAAGGCCTGTGGCTTATATACCCCCTGGGCCTTCCCGCCCACCACCTGTGACTGGGGTGTGGTGAAGCCCTCACAGGTATAAATAGTGCCTGAGGAGCAGCTGTGTTTTATTAACTCTGCCTTGCATTCTCAGCTAGAACAACCCTACTACATGTCTGAAAGTATCCTTACAAGAAATAACAGTATGCGTGCTCTCACTGCAATATTGCTAGTTGTGACAGTGATGGGACTAGGTAACGAACATTTTAGAGCTGGACTTTTTGGTTCCTTTCATTTATCGTGCTGCTACAATTCCTGTTCCCAGGTATCCCTATACCCCTACTCTTTAATTTTTCTGTGCTCTTTTCTCTCTTTTTTTTTCCCCCCCTAGTCTTCAGTATCTGTTCTCTGCCTATACTATTTTTTTCCTTTTCCATCTTTATCCCAATCTGCGTTCCTCATTCTGTTCCCCCACAATTTCACTGGCTTGATCCTTGTAGCTTGTTCTTTCTCTGCACCTGCAAATGCCTTGCTTTTCTTTCTCTTTCTTTCTTTCTCTATTCCTTTGTATTGCTTACTGTTGCTGTTCCAGCTTTTCCATTCACTCTGAATCTTGACACTCCCCTTTACTTCTCTTGCTGTTTCTGAATTTTTGTGCTAGTCCCTGCTCTTTTTTATAATCCTCTGTCTGTAGGGCTCCTAGTTCCTCTCAAACAAGTCAGCTCTTTTTTATGTACACACATGGCCTTATAAGAAATGGCTCAGAGAGCTGGGGTTGTTTAACCTGGAGAAGTGGAGGCTGAGGGGAGACCTCATTGCTCTCTACAACTACAAGGTCTACAAAGAGGGTCGAACAAGGGAAATGAAGGGCAAAGAAGGTGGGAGAAGGGCAAAGAAGGTGGGAGAAGGGCAAAGAAGGTGGGAGAAGGGCAAAGAAGGTGGGAGAAGGGCAAAGAAGGTGGGAGAAGGGCAAAGAAGGTGGGAGAAGGGCAAAGAAGGTGGGAGAAGGGCAAAGAAGGTGGGAGAAGGTTGGAGAAGTTCAAAGAAGTTCGAAGAATATCGGAGAAGGTCAGAGAAGTTAAGAGTAGGTCAGAGAAGGTCGGATTAGGTCGGAGAAGGTCAGAAAATGTCAAAGAAGGTTGGAGAAGTTCAAAGAAGGTCGGAAAAGGTCAAAGGTGGTTGGAGAATTTCAAAGAAGTTCGTAGAATTTCAGAGAAGGTCAAAGAAGGTCAGAGAATTTCGGAGAAGGTCAAAGAAGCTCAGAGAAGGTCAAAGAAGGTTGGAGAAAGATAAAGAAGGTTGGAGAAGATTGGAGAAGGTCGAAGAAGGTAAAAGATGGTCGGAGAAGGTCAAAGAAATTTGAAGAAGGTTGGAGAATTTCGGAGAAGTTAGGAGAAGGTCAGATAAGGTCAAAAAAGCATGGAGAAGGTCGGAGAAAGTAAAAGAAGCTTGGAGAAGGTCGCAGAAGGTCAAAGAAGCTTGGAGAAGGCCTAAGAAGGTTGGAGAAAGATAAAGACAGTTGGAGAAGTTCAGAGAAGGTCGGAGAAGGTCAGAGTAGTTCGGAGAAGTTCAAAGGTGGTCGGAGAAGGTCAAAGAGGGTCGGAGAAAGATAAAGAAGCTCGGAAAAGGTCGGAGAAGCTCGGAGAAGGTCAAAGAAGGTTGGAGAAAGATAAAGACGGTTGGAGAAAATGGGAGAAGGTCGGAAAATGTCAAAGAAGGTCGGAAAGGTCAGACAAGGTCGGAGAAGGTGGGAGAAGGTCGGAGAAGGTCAGATAAGTTAAAAGAAGGTCAGAGAAGATCAGAGAGGATCGGAGAAGGTCAAAGAAGGTCAGAGAGGATCGGAGAAGGTCGGAGAAGGTCAAAGAAGGTCAGAGAGGATCGGAGAAGGTCGGAGAAGGTCAGAGAGTGTCGGAGAAGGTCAGAGAGGGTCGGAGAAGGTCGCAGAAGGACAAAGGATTAGGAGAAGTTTGGGGAAGGTCAAAGAAGCCAGGAGAAAGTCAAAGAAAGTTGGAGAAGTATAAAGAGGGTCAGAGAAGATCAGAGAAGTTCAGAGAAGGTCAAAGATGGTCAGGGAAGTCAGAGCGTGTCTACAGCGACCTCATTGTCGTTTAGAAAGTCTGTGTCGCCTGTGTCTACAGCAACCTCATTGTCGTTTAGAAAGTCTGTGTTGCCTGTGTCTATAGCGACCTCACTGTCGTCTGGGTCGTCTGTGTCTATAGTGACCTCACTGACATTTAGAAAGTCTGTGTCATCTGTGTCTATAGTGACCTCATTGATGTTTAGAAAGTCTGTGTCGTCTGTGTTCACAGCGACCTCATTGAGGTTTAGAAAGTCTGTGTCGCCTGTGTCTACAGCGACCTCATTGAGGTTTAGAAAGTCTGTGTCGCCTGTGTCTACAGCGACCTCACTGTCGTTTAGAAAGTCTGTGTCGTCTGTGTCGTCTGTGTCGTCTGTGTCTATAGCGACCTCATTGAGGTTTAGAAAGTCTGGGTCGTCTGTGTCTATAACGATCTCATTGAGGTTTAGAAAGTCTGGGTCGTCTGTGTCTACAGCGACCTCATTGAGGTTTAGAAAGTCTGGGTCGTCTGTGTCTACAGCGACCTCATTGAGGTTTAGAAAGTCTGGGTCGTCTGTGTCTATAGCGACCTCATTGAGGTTTAGAAAGTCTGGGTCGTCTGTGTCTATAGCGACCTCATTGAGGTTTAGAAAGTCTGTGTCATCTGTGTCTATAGCAACCTCATTGAGGTTTAGAAAGTCTGTGTCGTCTGTGTCTACAGCGACCTCATTGAGCAATTCAGAGAAGGTCGGAGAGGGTCGGAGAAGGTCGGAGAAGGTCGGAGAAGGTCGGAGAGGGTCGGAGAAGGTCAGAGAGGGTCGGAGAAGTTAGGAGAAGTTCGCAGAAGGACAAAGGATTATGAGAAGTTTGGAGAAGGTCAAAGAAGCCAGAAGAAGGTCAAAGAAAGTTGGAGAAGTATAAAGAGGGTCAGAGAACATCAGAGAAGTTCAGAGAAGGTCAAAGATGGTCGGGGAAGTCAGAGCGTGTCTACAGCGACCTCATTGTCGTTTAGAAAGTCTGTCGCCTGTGTCTACAGCGACCTCATTGTAGTTTAGAAAGTCTGTGACGTCTGTGTTCACAGCGACCTCACTGAGGTTTAGAAAGTCTGTGTCGCCTGTGTCTACAGCGACCTCACTGTCGTTTAGAAATTCTGTGTTGTCTGTGTCTACAGCGACCTCATTGAGGTTTAGAAAGTCTATGTCGTCTGTGTCATCATTGTCTATAGCGACCTCACTGAAGTTTAGAAAGTCTGTGTCGTCACTGTCTATAAAGACCTCATTGATATTTAGAACGTCTGTGTCGTCATTAAATTTAGTGACCTCATTGAGGTTTAGAAAGTCTGTGTCGTCTGTGTCTATAGCGACCTCATTGAGGTTTAGAAAGTCTGTGTCATCTGTGTCTACAGCGACCTCATTGAGCAATTCGGAGAAGGTCAGAGAAGGTCGAAGAAGGTCAGAGAAGATGGAAGAAGGTCAAGGAAGGTCGGAGAAGGTCAAGGAAGGTCGGAGAAGGTCAAGGAAGGTCGGAGAAGGTCAAGGAAGGTCGGAGAAGGTCGGAAAATATCAAAGAGGTTCAGAGAAGGTCAAAGAAGTTTGGAGAAAATCAAAGAAGTTCTAAGAAGGTCAGAGAAAGAAGGAGATATTTGGAGAAAGTCAAAGAATATCGGAAAAGATCAGAGAAGTTTGGAGAAGGTCAAAGAACATCAGAGAAGATCCAAGAAGGTCAAAGAATGTCAGAGAAGGTAAAAGAAGGTCGGAAAATGTCAAAGAAGTCGGAGAAGTTCAGAGAAGGTCGGAGAAGTTCGTAGAAGGACAGAGAAGGTCGGAGAAGGCAAAGGAAGTTCAGTGAAGGCTGTAGAATTCAGAGAAGTTCGAAATAGATCAGATAATTTTGGAGAAGTTCAGAGAAAGTCAAAGAAGGTGGGAGAAGGGCAAAGACTGGTGGAGAAGGGCGGAGAATATCAGAGAAGGGCAAGGACGGGCGAAGAAGGGCAAAGACAGGCAGAGAATTGTTGAGAATATACGAGAAGTGCAAAGATGGGCGGAGAAGGGCAATAATGGGTGGAGAAGGGTAACCATGGGCAGAGAAGGTCAAAAACAGGTGGAGAAGGGTGGAGAATATTGGAGAAGTGCAAAGAAGGGCAAAGACGAGCAGAGAAGGGCAAAGACGGGCGGAGAGGGACGGAGAATATTGGAGAAGTTCAAAGAAGGGTAAAGATGGGAGGAGAAGGACAAAGACGGGCTGAGAAGAGCAAAGATGGTAGGAGAAGGACGGAGAATATCGGAGAAGGGCAAAGATGGGCGGAGAAGGGCAAAGGGGCGGAGAAGGGCAGAGATTATCGGAGAATTTCAAAGGAGGCAAAGAGGAGCGGAGAAGGGCAAAGAGGGGCGAAGAAGTGCAAAGATAAGCGGAGAAGGGTAGAGAATATCAGAGAAGTGCAAAGATGTGAAAAGACGTACAGAGAAGGGATAAGACGTGCAGAGAAGGGTGGAAAATAATGGAGAAATGCAAAGATGGGCAAAGAGTTTAGGAGAAGGGCAAAGATGGGCGGAGAAGTGTGTACAATATTGGAGAAGTTCAAAGAAAAGCAGAGACGGGCGGAGAAGGGCGGAGACGGTCGGAGAAGGGCAAAGACTGGCAAAGAAGTGTGGAGAAGGGCAAAGTTGGGCAGAGAAGTTAAGAAAAGGGCAAAGAAGGGCAAAGACGGGTGGAGAAGGGAGGAGAACATCGGACAAGTGCAAAGAAGGGCAAAGACGGGCGGAGAAGGGCAAAGATGGGCGGATAATATCGGAGAAGTGCAAAGCAGTGCCAAGATGGGAGGAAAAGGGGAAAGGCGGGCTGAGAAGGGCAAAGATGGGAGGAGAAGGACGGAGAATATCAAAGAAGGGCAAGGACGGGCGGAGAAGGGCAAGGACGGGCGGAGAAGGGCAGAGAATATCGGAGAAGTGCAAAGATGGGCAAAGACGGGCGGAGAAGGGCAAAGACGGGCGGAGAAGGGCAAAGACGGGCGGAGAAGGGCAAAGACGGGCGGAGAAGGGCAAAGAAGGTCAAATAAGTACGGAGTAGGTCGGAGAAGGTCAGAGAAGTTCAAAGAATGTTGGAGAAGGTTGCAGAAGGATAGAGAAGCTCAAGGAAATTCAGAGAATTTCAAAAGTTGTTGAAGAAGTTTGGAGAAGGTCGGAGAAGATCAAGGAAGGTCAGAGAATTTCAAAGGCATTCGGAGAAAGTCGGAGGAGTTCATAGAAGGTTGGAGAATGTCAAAGAATTTTGGAGAAGGTCAAAGAAGTTCAGAGGAAGTCCAAGAAGGTCAGAGAAGTTCGGAGAAGTTCAAAGAAGGTCTGACAAGGTCAAAGAAGGTCAGAGAAGATGAAAGAAATTCGCAGAAAGCGGTAGGAAGTCAAAGAAGTTCAGAGAATATCAAAGAAGGTCGGAGAAGGTCGGAGAAATTTGTAGAAGATCAAAGAACATCGGAAAAGTTCAGAGAAGTTTGGAGAAGGTCAAAGAACATCAGAGAAGATCCGAGAAGGTCAAAGAATGTCGGAGAAGGTAAAAGAAGTTTGGAAAATGTCAAAGAAGTTCAGAGAATGTCAAAAAAGCTGGAGAAGTTCGAAGACGGTCGGAGAAGTTCGTAGAAGGACAGAGAAGGTCGGAGAAGGCAAAGGAAGTTAAGAGAAGGCTGTAGAATTCAGAGAAGTTCAAAAAAGATCAGAAAATTTCAGAGAAGTTCAGAGAAAGTCAAAGAAGGTGGGAGCAGGGCAAAAATGAGAGGAGAAGGGCAAAGGGGTGCGGAGAAGGGCAAAGAGGTGCGGAGAAGGGCAAAGACGGGTGGAGAAGGGCGGAGAATATCAGAGAAGTGCAAAGATGTGCAAAGACGGGCAGAGAAAGGCAAAGATGGGCTGAGAAGTGTGGAGAAAAACGGAGAAGGGCAAGAACAGGCGGAGAACAGCAAAAATGGGTGGAGAACGGCAAAGAAGGGTGAAGAAATGAGGAGAATACTGGAGAAGGGCAAAGAGGGGCGGAGAAGGGCAAAGAGGGGCGGAGAAGGGCAAAGGGGGGCGGAGAAGGGCAAAGAGGGGCGGAGAAGGGCAAAGGGGTCGGAGAAGGGCAAAGGGGTCGGAGAAGGGCAAAGAGGGGCGGAGAAGGGCAAAGAGGGGCGGAGAAGGGCAAAGAGGGGCGGAGAAGGGCAAAGAGGGGCGGAGAAGGGCAAAGAGGGGCGGAGAAGGGCAAAGAGGGGCGGAGAAGGGCAAAGAGGGGCGGAGAAGGGCAAAGACGGGCGGAGAAGGGCAAAGAGGGGCGGAGAAGGGCAAAGAGGGGCGGAGAAGGGCAAAGAGGGGCGGAGAAGGGCAAAGAGGGGCGGAGAAGGGCAAAGGGGGGCGGAGAAGGGCAAAGAGGGGCGGAGAAGGGCAAAGAGGGGCGGAGAAGGGCAAAGAGGGGCGGAGAAGGGCAAAGTGGGGCGGAGAAGGGCAAAGTGGGGCGGAGAAGGGCAAAGTGGGGCGGAGAAGGGCAAAGAGGGGCGGAGAAGGGCAAAGAGGGGCGGAGAAGGGCAAAGAGGGGCGGAGAAGGGCAAAGAGGGGCGGAGAAGGGCAAAGAAGGGCAGAGATTGGAAAAGACGGGCGGAGAAGTGTGGATAATATCGGAGAAGGGCAAGGACGGGCGGAGAAGGGCAAGGACGGGCGGAGAAGAGCAAGGACGGGCGGAGAAGGGAAAACATAAGGGGATAAGGGCAAAAACGGGCAGAGAACGGTGGAGAATATCAGAGAAGTGCAAAGATGGGCAAAGATTGGCGGAGAAGGGAGGAGAATATCGGAGAATTGCAGAGAATGGCAAAGACGGGCGGAGAATGGCAAAGACATGCGGAGAATGACAAAAACAGGGGGAGAAGGGCAAAGAGGGGCAGAGAAGAACAAAATGGGGCTAAGAAGGGCAAAGATGGGCTGAGAAGGGCAAAGACAGGTGGAGAAGTGCAGAGAATATCGGAGAAGTGCAAAGATGTGCAAAGACAAGGGGAGAAGGGCAAAGACGTGCAGAGAAGGGCAAAGATTGGCGGAGAAGAGCGGAAAAGATCAAAGAAGGGCAAAGATGTGCGGAGAAGGGTAATAACGGGCGGAGAAGGGCAGAGAATATTTGAGAAGTGGAAAGAGGGGTAAAGACGGGTGGAAAAAAACAAAGACGGTTGGAGAAGGGTAAAGAAGGGGGGAGAAGTGCAAAGACAGGAGGAGAAGGGTGGAGAATATCAGAGAAGTTGAAACATGGGCGGAGAAGGGCGAAGACGGGCGGAGAAGGGCGAAGACGGGCGGAGAAGGGCGAAGACGGGAGGAGAAGGGCAGAGAATATTGGAGAAGGGCAAAGATGGGCAAAGAAAAAGGTAGAAGGGTGAAGAAGTGTGGAGACTATCGGAGAAGAGGAAAGATGGAAAAAGACAGGTGAGAAGGGCAAAGATGGACGGAGAAGGGCAAAGTCGGGCAAAGAATTGTGGAGAATATAGGAGAAGGGCAAAGACGCCTGGAGAAGGGCAAAGACGCCTGGAGAAGGGCAGGGAATATTAGAGAAGGGCAAAGATAAGCAAAGAAAATGGTAGAAGGGCAAAGACGGGCGGAGAAGTGTGGAGAACATCGAAGAAGTGCAAAGAAGGGCAAGGACGGGCGGAGAAGGGCAAGGACGGGCGGAGAAGGGCAAAGACGGGCGGAGAAGGGCAAAGACGGGCGGAGAAGGGCAAAGACGGGCGGAGAAGGGCAAAGACGGGCGGAGAATGGTGGAGAATATTGGAGAAGTGCAAAGATGGGCAAGGACGGGCGGAGAAGGGCAAGGACGGGCGGAGAAGGGCAAGGACGGGCGGAGAAGGGCAAGGACGGGCGGAGAAGGGCAAAGAAAGGCGGACAATTGCCAAGACGGTCGGACAAAGGCAAAGACGGTTGCACAAGTGATAAGACGGACGGACAACGGCTAAGAAGGGCTGACAAGTGCAAAGATAGGCGGAGAAGGGCAAAGACGGTCGGACAAGGGCAAAAACATGCGGACAAGAACAAAGATGGGGGGAGAAGGGCAAAAACGAGCGGAGAAAAGCAAAGACGGGTGCAGAAGGGCAAAGATGGGCTCACAAATGAAAGACGGGCGGAAAAGGGCAAAGAAGTGCAGAGAGTGGCAAAGAAGGAAGGATAGTGGCAAGGAAGTGAGGAGAGTGGCAAAGGCGGGCGGACAAGGGCAAAGGCGGGCGGACAAGGGCAAAGGCGGGCGGAAAAGGGCATAGACGGGCGGACAAGGGCATAGACGGGCGGAGAGGGACAAAGACGGGCAGAGAAATGCACAGACGGGCGGAGAAGTGCAAACAAGTGCGGAGAATGCAAAGATGGGCAGAGAAGTGTAAAGACGAGCAATGACGTGTGGAGAAGCACAAAGTCAGTCAGAGAAGAGCGAAGACATGCGGAGAAGGGCAAAGACAGGCGGAGAAGGGCAAACAAGTGCGGAGACTGCAAGGACGGGCAGAGAAGTGCAAAGACGTGCCAAGAAGAGCAAAGAGAGGCACAGAAGGGCAAAGACGGGCTCACAAGTGCAAAGACGGGGGGAGAAGGACAAAGACGGGAGGAGAATGGCAAAGACGGGCGGAGAAGTGCAAAGACGGGAGGAGAAGTGCTGAGAACAACAGAGAAGGGCAAAGACGGGCGAAGAAGGACGGAGAATACCGAAGATTGGCACAGACAGACGGAGAAGGGCAAACATGGGCGGAGAAGGCAAATACGGGCAGACGAGGGAATAGATGGGCAAAGGAAGGCAAAGACGGGCGGAGAAGGGCAAAGACGGGCGGAGAAGGGCAAAGACGGGCAGAGAAAGGCAAAGACGGGCAGAGAAAGGCAAAGACGGGCAGAGAATTGTGGAGAGTACCAGTGAATGGCAAAGAGGGGCGGAGAAGAGCAAAGACGGGCGGAGAAGGGCAAAGACGGACGAAGAAGAGCCAAAAGGGGTGGAGAGGGGCAAAGACGGGCAAAAAAGCGCAAAGACAGTCGGAGAAGGGCAAAGACGGGCGGAGAGGAGTAAAGACAGGCGGACAATTGCAAAGGAAGGCGGACAAAGGCAAAGACGGGCGCACAAGTGCAAAGATGGGCAGAGAAGGGCAAAGACGGACGGACAAGGGCAAAAAGAGGCGGACAAGAACAAAGACGGGAGGAGAAGGGCAAAGACGGACAGAGAAGTGCAAAGACGGACAGAGAAGGGCAAAGAGGCTTAGACAAGAGCAAGGACAGTCAGAGAAAACCTGAGAATACCGGAGAAGTGCAAAGAGAGGCGGAGAAGGGCAAAGATGGGCGGAGAAGGGCAAAGATGGGCGGAGAAGGGCAAAGATGGGTGGAGAAGGGCAAAGATGGGCGGAGGATGGCAAAGACGGGCAGAGAAGATCAAAGACGGGTGCAGAAGTGAAAAGAAAGCGGACAATTGACAAGACGGTTGGACAAAGACAAAGATGGTTGCACAAGTGATAAGACAGGCGGACAACGGCTAAGAAGGGCTGACAAGTGCAAAGATAAGCGGAGAAGGGCAAAGACGGTCAGACAAGGGCAAAAACATGTGGACAAGAACAAAGATGGGGGGAGAAGGGCAAAGACGAGCGGAGAAGGGCAAACAAGTGCGGAGAATGCAAGAACCGGCAGAGAAGTGCAAAGACGTGCCAAGAAGAGCAAAGACGGGTGCAGAAGGGCAAAGAAGGGCTCACAAGTGAAAGACGGGCAGAAAAGGGCAAAGAAGTGCAGAGAGTGGCAAAGAAGTGCGGATAGTGGCAAGGAGGTGAGGAGAGTTGCAAAGACGTCTGGAGAGTGGCAAAGGCGGGCGGAGAAGGGGAAAGAAGGGCGGAGAAGTGGAAAACCGGGTGGAGAAGGGCAAAGACGGGAGGAGAAGGGAAAAGACAGGCGGACAAAGGCAAAGAAGGTTGCACAAGGGCAAAGACAGGCGGAGAAGAGCAAAGACGGTCGCAGAATTGCGGAGAGTACCGAAGAAGGGCAAAGACGGGCGGACAAGGGCAAAGACGGGCGGACAAGGGCAAAGACAAACGGACAAGTGCAAAGAATGTTGGAGAAGGACAAAGACGGGCAGAGAACGGCACAGACCGGGGGAGAAGGGCACAGTTGGGCAGAGAAGAGCAAACAAGTGCGGAGAATGCAAAGACGAGCAAAGACGGGCGGAGAAGCGCAAAGACGGGCGGAGAAGCGCAAAGACGGGCGGAGAAGCGCAAAGACGGGCGGAGAAGCGCAAAGACGGGCGGACAAGGGCAAAGAGGAGCGGACAAAGGCAAAGAGGAGCGGAGAAGGGCAAAGACGGGCGGAGAAGGGCAAATAGGGGTGGAGAAGGGCAAAGACGGGCGGGGAAGTGCATAGACAGTGGGACAAGTGCAAAGACGGGCGGAGATATGCAAAGATGGACGAAGAAATGCCAAGATGGGCGGAGAGGAGGAAAGACGGGCAAAAAAGCGCAAAGACGGGCAGAGAAGTGCAAAGACGGGCGGAGAATGACAAAGACGGGAGGAGAAGATCAAAGACGGGCGCAGAAGTGCAAAGAAAGGCGGACAATTGCCAAGATGGGCGGACAAAGGCAAAGACGGGTACACAAGTGATAAGACGGGCGGACAACATCTAAGAAGGGCTGACAAGGGCAAAGATAGGTGGAGAAGGGCAAAGAAGGGTGGAGAATTGCGGAGAGTACCGGAGAATGGCAAAGATGGGTGGAGAAAGGCAAAGTCGGTCAGAGAAAGGCAAAGAAGTGCTGAGAGTTGCAAAGACGGGCGGAGAAGGGCAAAGATAGGTGGAGAAGGGTAAAGACGGGCGGAGAAGGGCAAAGACAGGCTGACAAGGGCAAAGACGGGCGGAGAATTGTGGAGAGCATTGGAGAAGGACAAAGACGGGCGGAGAATGGCAAAGTCGGGCAAAGAAAGGCAGACAAGACAGACGACACAGATATTATAAATGACAATGATGTTCACAATATACACAGATGACACAGACGACACAGGCATTATAAATTACAAAGATGTCACAATACACACGGACGACAAAAAACGACACAGACATAAGTGACAATGATGTCACAATAGACAAAGACGACAAAGATGACACAGACATTATAAATGACAAAGATTACACAGACGACACAGACATTATAAATCAAAATGATGTCACAATATACACAGATGACACAGACGACACAGACATTAAAATGACAATGATGTCACAATTGACACAGACGTCACAGAGGATACAGAGCACACAGAAAACAGACGACACAGATATTGTAAATGACAATGATGTCCACAATATACAAAGATGACACAGGCGACACGGACATTATAAATGACAATCATGTCACAATAGACACAGATGACACAGACGACACAGGCATTATAAATTACAAAGATGTCACAATACACACAGACGACACAAACGACACAGACATTATAAATGACAATGATTACACAGACGACACAGACATTATAAATGACAATGATGTCACAACATACACAGATGTCACAGACTACACAGACATTGAAATGACAGTGATGTCACAAAAGCCACAGACGACAGAGACTATATAAATTAAAATTATGTCACAATAAACATAGACGACATAGACGACAAAGATATTATAAATGAAAATGATGTCACAAAACACAGACAAAACAGACTTTATAAATGAAAATGATTACACAGACAACACAGACAATATAAATGACAATGATGTCACATTAGACACAGATGACACAGATGACACAGTCATTACAAATGACAATGATGTCAAAATAGACACAGACGACAACGACTACACAGATTTATAAATGAAAATTATGTCACAATAGACACAGACGACATAGAAGACAGATATTATAAATGACAAAGATGTCACAATAGACACGGACGACACAGACATTAAAAATGAAAATGATGTCACAATACAAACAGACGATACAGACGACAGACATTATATATTACAGTGATGTCACAACAGACATACAAAAAAGACGACACAGACATTATAAATGACAATGATTTCACAATAGACAGAGACGACAGAGATATTTTAAATGACAACAATGTCACAATAGACAAAAACGACACATACGACTCAGACATTATAAATGACAATGATGTCACAATAGACACCGACGACACAGGCATTATAAGTGACAATGATGTCACAATAGACTCAGACGACACAGACATTATAAACGACATTGATGTCACAATAGACACAGGGGACACAGACGACACAGACATTATAAATGACAAAGATGTCACAATAGATGCAGATGACACAGATGACACAGACATTATAAATGACAATGATGTCACAATAGATGCAGATGACACAGATGACACTGACATTGTGAATGAAAATAATGTCACAATAGACGCAGATGCCACAGACGCCACAGACATAATAAATGACAATGATGTAAAAATAGAAACTGATGACAGACATTATAAATTAAAATGATGTCAAAATAGACACAGAAGACACAGACATTATAAATGACAATGATGTCACAATAGACAGAGACGACACATACGACACAGACATTATAATTGTCAATGATGTTACTATTGACACAGATGACAAAGACTTTATAAATAGCTATGATGTTACAATAGACACAGGCAAAACAGACATTATAAATGAAAATGATGTTACAGTTGACACAGACGACAAAGATGACACAGACTATATAAATGACAACGATATCACCATAAACACAGATTCCAGAGATGACACAGAAGTTCAAAGATGACACAGACGACACAGATATAAAAAATGACAATTATATCAAAATAGACCAGACGACACAGACATTATAAATGACAATGATGTCACAATAGACTCAGACGACACAGATATTATAAATGACAAAGATGTCACAATAGACACAGACATTATAAGTGACATTTATTTAACAACACACTCAGACGATACAGATGACACAGGCCTTATAAGTGACAATGATCATAGAATCATAGAATAACCAGGTTGGAAGAGACCCACCGGATCATCGAGTCCAACCATTCCTATCAAACACTATACCCTGCCTCTTAGCACCTCGTCCACCCGTGCCCTAAACACCTCCAGGGAAGGTGACTCAACCACCTCCCTGGGCAGCCTCTGCCAGTGCCCAATGACCCTTTCTGTGAAGAACTTTTTCCTAATGCCCAGCTTAAATCTCCCCTGGCTGAGCTTGAGGCCGTTCCCTCTTGTCCTGTCCCCTGTCACTTGGAAGAAGAGACCAGCACCCTCCTCTCTACAACCTCCTTTCAGGGAGTTGGAGAGAGCAATGCGGCCTCCCCTCAGCCTCCTCTTCTCCAGCTTAAACAACCCCTGCTCTTTCAGCCGCTCCTCGTAAGACCTGCTCTCCAGCCCCTTCACCAGCTTTGTTGCTTTTCTCTGGACTCGCTCCAGAGCCTCAACATCCTTCTTGTGGTGAGGGGCCCAGAACTGAACACAGTATTCGAGGAGCGGTCTCACCAGTGCCGAGTCCAGAGGGAGAAAAACCTCCCTGGACCTGCTGGTTATGCTGTTTCTGATACAAGCCAAGATGCCATTGGCCTTCTTGGCCACCTGGGCACACTGCTGACTCATGTTCAGTCGCTGTCAACCAACACTCCCAGGTCCCTCTCCTCTAGGCAGCTTTCTAGACAGACTTCTCCTAGTCTGTAGCACTGCATAGGGTTGTTGTGCCCCAAGTGCAGGACCCGGCACTTGGCCTTGTTAAACCTCATGCCATTGGACTCATCCCAGCGGTCCAGCCTGTTTAGATCTCTTTGCAGAGCCTCCCGACCCTCCAGCAGATCGACACTTCCACCCAGCTTAGTGTCATCCGCAAACTTGCTGAGGGTGCACTCGATTCCTCCATCCAGGTTATTGATAAAGACATCGAACAGGGCTGGACCCAGCACTGAGCCCTGGGGAACCCCACTTGTCACTGGCCTCCAGCTGGATTTCACACCATTTACCACCACTCTCTGGGCCCAGCCAGCCAACCAGTTTTCCATCCAGGAGAGTGTGCGCCTGTCCAGGCCAGAGGCTGACAGTTTCTCAAGCAGAATGCTGTGAGAAACTGTGTTAAAGGCTTTACTAAAGTCCAGGAAGACCACATCCACAGCCTTTCCCTCATCCAGCAGCCGAGTCACTTTGTCATAGAAGGCAATCAGGTTAGTTTGCCAAGACCTACCTTTTGTGAACCCATGTTGACTGGACCTGATCACCCAGTTCTCTTGCATGTGCTTCATGATCGCACTCAAGATCACCTGCTCCATGACTTTCCCTGGCACTGAGGTCAGACTGACAGGCCTGGAGTTTCCTGGGTCCTTCCTGCAACCCTTCTTGTAGATGGGCACAGCATCAGCCAGCCTCCAGTCCAGTGGGACTTCCCCAGTCAGCCAGGACTGTTGGAAGATGATGGAAAGGCCAGCACATCTGCCAGCTCCTTCAATACCCTAGGGTGAATCCCGTCCGGCCCCAGAGACTTGTGGGTGTCTAGTCGGGCTAGCAAGGCTCTGACCACCTCCTCTTGGATCACGGGAGCCTCATTCTGCTCCTCCAGCTCCTGGGTTTGTACACAGACGGAATGACCCTCCTTACAAATAAAGACTGAGGCAAAGAAGGCATTAAGTACCTCAGCATTTTCCTCATCCCCAGTCACTGTTGTTCCTTCTGTGTCCAATAGGGACTGTATGGTCTCCCCTAGTCCTCCTTTTATTATGTATATGTTTGTAGAAAGATATTTTGTTCTCTTTCACAGACTTGGCCAATCTGATTTCTAGCTGAGCCTTAGCCCTTCTGATTTTTTCCCTACACAATATGTCACAATAGACACAGATGACACAGATTTTATAAATTAAAATGATATCAAAATAGACACAGACGACAAAGACATTATAAATGAAAAAGATGTCTCAATAGACACAGAAGACACAGACATTATAAATGACAATAACGTCACAATAGACATAGACTCAGACGACACAGACACTATAAACTACAATGATGTCACAATAGAAAAAGACTAGACAGACGACACAGACAACAGATATTATAAATGACAATGATGTCACAATAGACACAGATGACACAGACGACCCAAAGGACACAGATATTATAAATGAAAATGATGTCACAATATTCATAGACGACACAAACGATGCAGACATTATAAATAAAAATGACGTCACAGTAGACAAAGACGACAGAGATGACACAGACAAAAGAGACATTATAAATGACAAAGATTCCACAATAGACACAGACGATACAGACGATAGAGACGACAGAGACGACAGTAGTTCTAAATAAAAATGAGGTCACAGAAGACACAGAAACATTATAAATGACAATGATATCACAACAGAAACAGATGACAGACATTATAAATTACAATGATGTTACAATAGATACAGACGACAGAGACGACATAGACTTTATAAATGGAAATGATTTCACAATAGACAAAGACGACACAGATGACACAAATGACACAAAAGAAACAGATATTATAAATGACAATGATGTCACAATAGACACAGGTGACAGACTTTATAAATGCCAATGATGTCACAACAGAAACAGATGACAAAGACATAATAAATGACAATTATGTTAAAAAAACATACAGAAGATACAGAAGACTCAGACATTACACATGAAAATTATGTCAAAATCTAGAAGACACAAATATTATAAATTACAGTGATGTCAATATAGACACAGACGACAGACATACTAAATGAAAAAGATGTCACAATAGACACAGCTGACATAGACGACACAGACTTTATAAATGACAGTGATGTCACAATAGTCAAAGACGACACATATGACACAGACATTGTAAATGAAAATTATAAAAAAAACCATAAAAATGATACAGACGACTCAGACATTATACATGAAAATGATGTCACAATAGACACAGACAACACAGACATTATAAATGACAATGAGGTCACAATAGAAAAAGACGACACAGATGACCCAGACGACAAAGACATTATTAATTAAAACGATGTCATAAAGTACACAGACGACAGAGACATTATAAATGACAATGATGTCACAATAGACAGTCGACACAGACGTTATAAATGACAACGATGTCACAATAGACCAGATGACACAGACGACACAGACATTATAAACGACTATGATGTCACAATAGACACAGAAGACACAGACCACAGAGATATTATATATGAAAATGATGTCAAAATAGACAGACGACAGAGACATTAAAAAAGACAATGATGCCAAAATAGACAAAGATTACACAGACGACAAATACAACATAGATATTATAATTGAAAATGATGTCACAACAAAGAAGACACAGACATTATAAATGAAAATGATGTCACAATAGAAAAAGACGACAAAAACAACACAGACGACACTGACATTATAAATAACAATGATGTCAAAATAGACACCGACGACACAGACATTATAAATGAAAATGATGTCACAACAGACACAGACGTCAGACGACAGAGACTACAGAGATGACACAGATATTGTAAATTAATATTATGTCACAATAGAAACAGAGAACACAGATGACACAGACACTATAAATGAGAGATATCACAATAGACACAGATGACGCAGACGAGAGAGGCATTATAATTGACTATGATGTCACTATAGACACAGACATTATAAATAACAATGATGTCACAATAGACACAGACGACAAAGACATAAATGACAATGATGTCAAAATATACACAGACGACAAAGAAATTATAAATGATAATGATGTCACAATAGACACAAACGACACAGACAACACAGATGACACAGACATTATTAACAACAATGATGTCAAAATACACACGACACAGATTACAAAGACATTAAAAATTATAATGATTTCATAATAGACACAGACGACACAGACACTATAATTGAGATAGATGTCACAATAGACACAGACAGCACAGATGACACAGTTTTAAAAGACAAGAGAGACATTATAAATGACAAAGATTTCAAAATAGAAACAGACGCCACAGACCACACAAAGGACACAGACAACACAGATAATACAGACGTATAAAGGACACAGACAATATAAATGACAATTATGGCAAAATAAACACAGACGACACAGACATTATATATGACACTGATGTCACAATAAACAGAGACGACACAGATGACACAGGCATTATAAATGACAATGATGTCACAATAGACAGAGACAACAGATGACACAGATGACACAGACGACAGACATTATAAGTGATAATGATGTCACTACAGACACAGACGAAAGACGACACAGACTTTATAAACGATAATTATGTAACAAAACACTCAGATGATACAGATGACACAGACAATATAAATGACTATGATGTCACAATAGACACAGATGACAAACATTATAAATGACAATGCTGTAACAATAGACGCAGACGACAGAAGACACAGAAAGTATAAATAAAAATTACGTAAAAATACACACTGACGATACAGACGACACAGATGACACAGTCATTTTTAATGAAAATGACGTCACAATAGACACAGAAGACACAGATATTTTAAATTAAAATGATGTCAAAATAGACACAGAGAAAAAGACATTGCAAATGACAAAGATGTCACAATATACACAGAAAACAGAGACGACTGTGACGACACAGACGTTATAAATGACAATGATGTCATAATATTCACATACGACACAGACATAAATGACAATGATGTCACAATATTCACAGACGACACAGACATTATAAATGACAATGATATCACAATACACACATACAACACAGAAAACACAGACATAAATAACAATGATATCACAATAGACACAGACAACACAAACTACACAGGCAACACAGACATTATAAAAGAAAAAGATGTCACAATAGACACAGAGGATACAGACGATAGAGATGATACAGACCACACAGACGACAGTCATTCTAAATGAAAATGATGTCAAAATAGACACAGAAGAAACAGAAGACACAGACATAATAAATGACAATCATGTCACAACAGACAGAGAAGACACAGACGACACAGATATTGTAAGAAAAACTATGTCGCAGCAGACACAGACATTATAAATGACAACGACGTCTGAATAGACAAAGACAACAGACACGACGCATACGACACAGACATTATAAACGAAAATGATGTCAAAATAGACACAGACAACACAGACGACTGACATAATAAATGACAATTATGTCAAAACAGACACAGATGACACAGACATTATAAATTAAAATGATATCACAATAGACACAGATGACACAGACATTATAAATTAAAATGATATCACAATAGACACAGAAAACAGAGACGACACAGACATTATAGATGACAATAATGTCACAATAGACACAGACTATACAGATGATGGATGACAAAGACAGCACAGACAACAAAGTCATTATAAATGAAAATGATTTCACAATAGACAAAGACGACACAGACGACACAGACTACACAGACAACACAGACTTATAAGTGACAATGATTTCAAAATATGCAAAGGCGACACAAACGACACAGACATTATTAATGAAAATGATGTCACTACAGACACAAATGACACAGACATTATAAATGAAAATGATGTCACTATAGACGTAGATGACAGAAACGACACAGACGACAAAACCGTTATAAATGAAAATGATGTCACAGTAGACACAGACGTAACACAGGACACAGACATAATAAATGACAGTGATGTCACAATAGACACAGACAACACAGACATTATACATGACAATGATTTCACAATAAACACAGAGGACACAGACGATAGAGACAACACAGATGAAAAAGCCATTATAAATGAAAAAGATGTCACAATTGACACAAATGACACAGACCTCACTGACATGACAGACATTACGTATAACAATGATGTCTCAATAGACACACATGACACAGACCACACAGACGAGACAGACATTATAAATGACAATGATGTCACAACAGTCATACACGACAGAAACATTATAAATGACAATGTCACAACAGACACAGATGATACAGACTACACAGACATTATAAATGACAATGATGTCACAACAGACGCAGACCACACAGACATTATAAATGACATTGATGTCAAAATAGACACAGACGATACAGACTACAAAGACATAAAAAATGACGATGTCACAATAGACACAGACAACACAGACGACACAAATGACAAATGACACTGACATTATAAATGACAATTATGTCACAACAAAAACAGACGACACAGACATTATAAGTGACAATGATGTCACACTAGACACAGACTACTCTGATATTTTAAATGACAATGATTTCATAATAACCACAGACGACAGAAACGACAGAGGCGACAGAGACTACACAGACCACAGAGACGACACAGACAACAGACATTATATATGACAATGATATCACAATATACACAGGCACACAGACGACACAGACATTAGAAATGACAGTGGTTTCACAATAGACACAGACGACACAAACATTATAAATGACATTGATGTCACAACAGACAGACGACAGACATTATAAATGATAATGATGTCACAATAGACACAGACAACAGAGATGTCAATGACATTATATATAAAAACGATGTCAGAATAGACACAGATGACACTGACTACAGACATTATATATGACAATTAGGTCACAAGAGATACAGATGAAACAGATGACAGAGTTGACACAGATGACAAAGACATTATAAATTACAAAGTTGTCACAATATCACAGACAACTCAAACATGATAAATGACAATGATGTCAGAATAGACCACACAACACAGACGACACAGACATTATAAATGACAATGACGTCACAATAGACACAGATGGCACAGACATTATAAATGACAATGATGTCACAATAGACTCAGAATACACAGACATTATAAATGACAATAGTTTCACAGTAGACAAAGAATACACGGACATTACAAATGACAATGATGTCGCAATAGACAGATGACACAGATATTATAAATGACAAGATGTCACAACAGACAAAGACAACACCGACGACACAGAAATTATCAATGAAAATAATGTCACAATAGACACAGACGACACCAACGACACAGACATTATAAATTACAATGATGTCACAATAGACAGAGATGACACAGACATTAAAAATTAGCATGATGTCACAGTAGACACAGAAAACACAGACACTATAAATGAACATGATGTCACAATAGGCACAGACAACTCAGAAAACAGAATTTAGAAATGACAATGAAGTCACAATAGACAAATACGATACAAACGATAGAGATGACACAGGCAATATATATTAAAATTATGTCACAATAGAATCAGACGACACAGACCATACAGACTTTATTAATGACAATGATGTCACAATAGAAAAAACCGACACAGACTGCATAGACGACACAGACATTTTAAGTGACAGTGATGACTCAATAGACACAGGCGACAGAGGTGACAACGACATTAAAAATGACAATGATGTCACAAGAGACAAAAACGACAGGGACGACAAGGACGACACAGACATTATAAATGAAAATGATGTCAAAGTACACACAGACAACTCAGATGACACACACCACACAGACATTATAAATTACAATGATGTCACAATAAACACAGAAAACACAGAATACACAGACATAATAAATGACAATTATATCACAATAGACACAGAAGACAGACGACATCGATGAATCAGAAGACACAGACGACACAGATATTATAAATGAAAATGATGTCACAATAAATAAAGATGACACAGACGACACAGACATTATAAATTACAATGATGTCAAAATAGACAGAGATGACAAAGACATTATAAATGACAATGGTGTCTCAATAGACACAGACGACACAGAAGACACACACATAAAAAATGACAATGATGTCACAATACACACAGACGACAGAGACGGCAAAGACATTATAAATGACAATTATGTAAAAATAGACACAGAAGATACAGACGACACAGATGACAGACATTTTTAATGACAATGATGTCAAAATATACACAGAAAACACAGAAGACACAGATATTATAATTGACAATGATGTCAAAATAGAAACAGATGACACAGACAATATATTATACAATGATGTCACATAAGACACAGATGACACAGACATAATAAATGACAGTGATGTCACAATAGACAGATGACAGGGATGACATAGATGACACAGATGGCACAGACATTATTAATGAAAAAGATGTCACATTAACACAAACAACACAGACGAAATTGACGACACCGATGCCACAGACATTATAAATGAAAATGATATCACAATAGATAAAAACGACACAGACATAAATGACAGCGATGTCACAATAGACACAGACGACATAGACGACACAGACATTATAAATGACAGTGATGTCCCAATAGACATAGACGACACCAACAACACAGACATTATTAGTGACAATGATGGCAAAATAGACAAAGACGAGAAAGATGACACAGACAATATATTTGACAATGATGTCAAAAAAGACACAGACGACAGAGACATAATAAATGACAATGACATAATAAATGACTATAGACACAAACACACAGACAATATAAATGAAAATGTGGTCACAATAGACACAGACACACAGAAAATATAAATGAAAATGAGGTCACAATAGACACCCACGACAGAGACGACACAGACATTATAACTGACCATGATGTCATAAGAGACACAGACGACACAGAGGACACAGACATTATAAATGACATAGATTTCAAAATAGACACAGACGCGACAGACGACACAGACAACACAGATGAATTCGATAACACAGACGTTGAAAATGTTGTCACATTAAACACAGACAAAAAAGACAACACAGACGACAAAGACTTTATAAATGAAAATGATGTCACAATAGACACAGAAGACACAGACGACATAGACGACAGAGACATGAATGAAAATGATGTCACCATAGACAGAGACGACACAGAGGACACAGATAATATAAATTACAATGATGTCACAATAGACACAGATGACAAAGAAATTATAAATGGTATCGATTTCACAGTAGACACAGACGACGCACACGACACAGACATTATAAATGACAATGATGTCACAGAAGACACAGACGACAGACTACACAGACATTATAAATGAGAATGAGGTCACAATAGACACAGACGACACAGACATTATATATGACAAGGATCTCACAATAGACACAGACAGCACAGACGACAGAGATTACAAAGACAAGATACATTATAAATGACAAGGATTTCACAATAGACACAGACATTATAAATGACAATGATGTCACAGAAGACAGAGACGACACAGAGGACAGAGTTATTATACAAGACAATGATGTCACAATAGACAACTATGACAGAGATGATACAGATGACAAAGAAATTATAAATGACGATTTCACAATAGACAGACCATATCGAAGACACAGACATTATAAATGACAATGATGTCACGACAGACACAGACGACACAGAAGACACACATAAAAAATCACAACGATGTCACAATATACACAGACGACAGAGTCAGCAAAGACATTATAAATGACAATTATGTAACAATAGACACAGAAGATACAGACGACACAGACATTTTTAATGACAATGACGTCGCAATATACGCAGACAACACAGATGACACAAAGGACACAGACAAAACCGGTAACTCAGATGACACAGATATTATAAATGAAAACGATGTCACAATAGACACAGAAGACACAGACATTTGAAATGACAATGCTGTCACTATAGACAATCATGACACAGACGCCACCGACATTACTAATGACAATGATGTCACAATAGCCACAGAATACAGAGACGACAAAGATATTATAAATGACTATGATGTCGCAATAGAGAAAGACCACACAGATGATACAGTCATTATAAATAAAATAGATGTCACAATAGACAAAGACGACACAGAAGACAATCACATTATAAATGAAAATTATGTCACAGACGACACAGCCGACACAGACAACACAGATGACACAGACATTATTAACGACAATGATGTCAAAATAGAGACAGACGACACAGACATTATAAATGACAATGATGTCACTATAGACATAGACGACACAGACACTCTAAACTACAATGATGTCACAAAAGACAGACTAGACAGACAACACATACGACACAGACATTATAAATGACAATGATGTCACAATACATGCAGACAACACAGAAAACACAGACATTATAAATGACAATGATAAGAAAATAGACACAGACTACAAAGGCAACACAGATATTATAAAAGAAAATGATGTCACAATAAAACAGAGGATACAGACGATAGAGACGATACAGACCACACAGACGAGAGTCATTCTAAATGAAAATGATGTCCAAATAGACACAGAAGACACAGACGACAGAGACATAATAAATGACAATGATGTCACAACAGACAGAGATGAGACAGGCGACACAGATATTGTAAAAAAAATATGTCACAACAGACACAGACATAAATGACAATGCTGTCTGAATAGACACAGACAACACAGACGACACAGACATTATAAATGACAAAGATGTCACAATAGACACAGACGACACCGACATTATAAAAGACAATGACTTCACAATAGACACAGACGACAACTACATTATAAATTAGCATGATGTCAGAATAGACACAGAAGACACAGACATTAAAAATTAGCATGATGTCACAATAGGCACAGAAAACAGAGACCACACAGATATTATATATGACGATGTCACAGTAGACACAGACAACACAGACACTATAAATGAACATGATGTCACAATAGGCACAGACAACTCAGAAAACAGAATTTAGAAATGACAATGAAGTCACAATAGACAAATACGATAGAAACGACAGATACGACACAGGAATTATATATTAAAATTATGTCACAATAGAATCAGGCGACACAGACCATACAGACTTTATTAATGACAACGATGTCACAGTAGACAAAAACGACACAATAGACACAGATGACACAGAAGAGAAACACATTATAAATGAAAATGATGTCACAATAGACACAGACGCAACAGCCGACACAGACAACACAGATGACACAGACATTATTAACAACAATGACGTCAAAAGAGAGAGACGACACAGATGACACAGACACTACAAATGACAATGATGTCACAATAGACACAGACGACACAGTCGACAGAGACAACACAAACATTATAAATGAAAATGATGTCACAATAGACACAGACGACACATATATTATATATGACAAGGATGTCGCAATAGACAAAGACAGCACAGACCACACAGTTGTAAAAGACAAGTGAGACATTATAAATGACAATGATTTCACAATAGACTCCGATGATACAAAAGACACAGATATTATAAATTACAATTATGTCATAATAGACAGCGACGACACAGTCGACAGTGTTGTTATAAATGACAATGAAGTCCCAATACACACAGACGACACAGACGACAAAAACATGATAAATGACGATGTCACAATAGACAGACGACACCGAAGACACTGACATTATAAATGAAAATGATGTCACGATAGATACAGACGACACAGACACTTTTAAATATCGATGTCACAATGGACACAGATGACACAGATATTATAAATGAAAATGATATCTCAGTAGACGCAGACGATACAGAAGACACAGACATTATAAAAGACAACGTTGTCAAAATAGACACAAAAAATACAGACATTATAAATTACACTGATGTAACAATATACAAAGACCATACAAACGACACAGACATTATTAATGAAAATGATGTCACTATAGACACAGACGACAGAAACGACACAGAAGACAAAACCATTATAAATGAAAATGTTTTCACAGTAGACAGAGACGACACACACGACACAGACATTATAAATGACAATGATGTCACAGTAGACACAGACGACACAGATATTATACATGACACTGATGTCACAATAAACAGAGACGACACAGATTACACAGACATTATAAATGACAATGATGTCACAGTAGACACAGACGACTGAGACGACACAGTCGACACAGACTACAAAGATATTATAAATGAAAATTAAGTCACACTAGACAGATAACACAGACGACACTCATGTAATAAATGACAATGATGTCACAATAAACACAGACGACACATATGTCAAAGACATTATAAATGACAATGATGTCACAAAAGACACAAACGAAACAAACATTAAAAATTACAATATTTTCACAACAGACAGACGACAAAGACATTATAAATGACAATAATGTCACAATAGACATAGACGACACAGACATTATAAATGACAAAGATGTCACAATAGACACTGACGACACAGATGACACAGACATGGTAAATGAAAATAATGTCACAACAGACAGACGATACACACATTATAAGTGACAAGGATGTCACAATAGAGACAGATTACACAGACGTCACAGACCTTATAAATGACAACGATGCCAAAATAGACACACACAACACATTTTATAAATGATAATTATGTAACAATAGATAATTATGTAACAATACAATACAGACGACAGAGACTACAAAGACACTATAAATGGATATGATGTCAAACTAGACAGAGTCGACAGAGACAACACAGACATTATAAATGACAATGATGTCACAACAGACACAGATGACAGAAGACAGAGATGACACAGACAACAAAGACATTATTAATGAAAATGATGTCACAATAGACACAGACGACAGATTTTATTAATTACAATAATGTGGAAATAGACATTGAAGACACAGACATTGTAAACGAATATGATGTCACAATAGACACAGACGTCACAGACATTGTAAATGAAAATAATGTCACAACAGACAAAGACGACACAGACATTATAAATGACAGTGATATCAAAATAGACATAGACGACACAGACAACACAGACACTATAGACTACAATGATGTCACAATAGACACAGACTAGACAGACGACACAGACGACAGACGTTATAAATGACAATGGTGTCGCATTCGACACAGACAACACAGATGACAGACATTATAAATGACAATAATGTCACAATATTCACAGACGTCACAGACATTATAAATGACAATGATATCACAATACACACAGACGGCACAGACAACATAGACATTGGCCAAGAAGGTCAATGGCATCTTGGCTTGTATCAGAAATGGTGTGACCAGCAGGTCCAGGGAGGTTATCCTCCCTCTGTACTCGGCACTGGTGAGACCGCTCCTTGAATCCTGTGTTCAGTTCTGGGCCCCTCACCACAAGAAGGGTGTTGAGGCTCTGGAACGGGTCCAGAGAAGAGCAACAAAGCTGGAGAACAGGCCTTATGAGGAGCGGCTAAGAGAGCTGGGGTTGTTTAGCCTGGAGTAGAGGAGGGTGAGGGGTGACCTCATTGCTCTCTGCAACTACCTGAAAGGAGGTTGTGGAGAGGAGGGTGCTGGCCTCTTCTTCCATGTGACAGGGGACAGGACAAGAGGGAATGGCCTAAAGCTCCGCCAGGGGAGGTTTAGGCTAGACGTTAGGAAAAAATTCTTTACAGAAAGGGTCATTGGGCACTGGAACAGGCTGCCCAGGGAGGTGGTTGAGTCACCTTCCCTGGAGGTGTTTAAGGTAAGGGTGGATGAGGTGCTGAGGGATATGGTTTAGTGTTTGATAGGAATGGTTGGACTTGATGATCCAGTGGGTCTCTTCCAACCTGGTGATTCTGTGACATTATAAATGACAATGATATCACAATAGACACGGACGACATAGACAACACAGACATTATAAATGAAAATGCCGTCTGAATAGATGTAGACAACACAGACGACTCAGACATTATAAATTACAAGGATGCCACAACAGACACAGATTACACAGACGACAAAGACAACACAGACATTATAAATGACAATGATGTCACAATAGACACAGGCGACACAGAAAACAGAGACGACACAGACACTGTGAATTAAAATTATGTCATAACAGACACAGAGGACACAGACATAATAAATGAAAATGCCGTCTGAATACACAGACAACACAGACAGCACGGACTACACAGAGATTTTAAATGACAATGATGTCACAATAGACACAGACGACACAGACATTATAAATGACAACGATGTTTCGATACACACAGACGACACATACAACTCAGACATTATAAATGACAATGATATCAAAATAGACACAGACGACACCGACGACAGACTACACAGAAAACACTGACATTATAAATGACAAGGATGTCACAATAGACACAGACGATACAGATGACACAGACATTATAGATGAAAATGATGTCACAATAGACACAGGCGACACAAAAATTATAAATGAGAATGAGGTCAAAATTGACACAGACGACACGGACATTATAAATGACAATGATGTCACAATAAACACAGACGACACACCAGTTACAGACATTATAAATGACAATGATGTCACAATAGACTCTGACGACAGAGACAACACAGACATTATAAATGAAAAAGTTGGCACAATAGACATAGACGACAAAGACGACACAGAAGAAACAGACATTATATAAGGCAATGATGTCACAATAGACACAGACGACAAAGACATTATAAATGACAATAGATTCTCAATAGGAACAGACGACACAGACATGATAAATAACAATGATGTCACAATAGACACAGACAACACTGACGACAGACATTATACATGATAATTTTGTCACAATATACACAGACGACACTGGCATTTTAAAAGACAATGTGTCACAATAGACACAGACGACATACAACAAGACATTATAAATGAAAATATGTGACAATATACACAGACGACAAACGACACAGACGACACAGATGACAAAAAGACACAGGCATTATAAATGACAACGATGTCACAATAGACACACACGACAGACATTATAAATGACAATGATGTCACAATAAATACAGATGTCACAGACAACACAGACGACAGATATTTTATATGACAATGATGTCTCAATAGACAGAGATGACACAGACAACACAGACATTATAAATTACACTGATGTAACAATAGACACAGATGTCAAAGACAACACAGATGATAAAGATGACAACGAGGAAACAGACATTATAAATAAAAATGATTTCACAATAGACACAGATGGCACAGAAGACACAGACTTAATAAATGACAAAGATGTCACAACAGACACTGATGACAGAAGATACAGATGTCAAAACATTATAAATGACAGTGATGTCACAGTAGACAGAAGACAGAGAATACACAGAAGACTGACGCATTATTTATGACAATGATGTCACAATAGACACTGATGACGCAGACGACATAGACGACAAAGAATTATTAATGAAAATGATGTCACAATAGACACAGACGAGAGATGAAGCAGAAGACAAAGACGACACAGAAATTATAATGACAATGATGTCACAATAGACACAGACGACACACATCACAGAGACTTTATAAATGACAATGATGTCACAACAGACACAGAGGACACAGACATTATAAGTGACAATGATATCACAATAGACACAGACGAGAAACGAGATAGACGACACAGAAGACAGAGACATTATAAATGACAATGATGTCACAATAGACAAAAATGACAGAGACAACACAGAGGACAGACGACAGATGCAACAAAGACATTATAAATGAAAACGATGTCACAATAAACACAAACAACACAGATAACACATGACATGGACATAATAAATGAAAATGAGGTCACAATAGACACAGATGACACAGATGACTCAGACTTTATAAATAACGATGATGTCACAATAGACAGAGACGACAAAGACGACACAGATGACACAGAAGAAAAAATCATTATAAATGACAATGAAGTCATTATAGACAAAGACAACACTGACGACACAAACATTATATATGATAAAGATGTCAAAATAGACACAGACGACAGAGACGACACAGATGACAAAGACATTATTAATGAAAATGTTGTCACAATAGACACAGATGACACAGACTATAAATTACAATGATGTGGAAATAGACACTGAAGACACAGACATTATAAATGACAACGATGTCACAATAGACACAGACGACACAGACAACAAAGATATTATAAATGACAATAATTTCACAACAGACACAGACGACACAGACAACAAAGACATTATAAAAGACAATGATGTCACAATAGACACAGACGGCATAGACATTATAAATGAAAATGATGTCACACTAGACACAGACAACACAGACGACACTCATGTTAAAAATGAGAATGAGGTCACAATAAACACAGACGACACATACAACACAGACATTATATAGGACAATGATATCACAATAGACACAGACGAGAAACGAGATAGACGACACAGAAGACAGAGACATTATAAATGACAATGATGTCACAATAGACAAAAATGACAGAGACAACACAGAGGACAGACGACAGATGCAACAAAGACATTATAAATGAAAACGATGTCACAATAAACACAAACAACACAGATAACACATGACATGGACATAATAAATGAAAATGAGGTCACAATAGACACAGATGACACAGACGGCACAGACACTAGAAATGAAAATGATGTCACAATAGACACAGACGACACAGACGTTATAAACGACAAAGATGTCAAAATAGACAGAGACGACACAGACTACATAGACATTATAAATGAAAATGAAGTCACAATAAACACATATGAGAGATGACATTAATGACAAAGACGACAGTGACGACACAGACATTAGGAATGAAAATGATGTCACAATACACATAGACGACACAGATGACACAGATGTTATAAATGAAAATGATATTAATATAGACACAGACAAGAGACCACAGAGACGACACAGACGTTATAAATCATAGAATCATAGAATAACCTGGTTGGAAGAGGACCACCGGGTCATCGAGCCCAACCTTTAAAGTTGGCAGTTAAGGAACGCAGAGTGTGTTTAAATATTTTCATTTATTCATTTCCTTTTCTTTCCCCCTTTTTCTCTCAACAACTGAGAAAAATATATCTGATACATAAATGCGCAAGATCAGATAAATAATTATGGCACTTTCACAGGGCATGTGGAGGCCATCAAACAGACAAAAATATCAACTATAAAATCAAAGGTATAGGACTTACATGCATCCTGCTTCCCTTACTTAAAAGACAATGATGTCACAACAGACACAGATGACACAGACATTATAAATGACAATGATGTCACTATACACAGACGTGAGACGACATAGACGACACAGTGGACAAAGACATTATAAATGAAAATGATGTCACAATAGACACAGACGACAGAGTCAACACAGACTACAAAGACATTATAAATGAAAATGATGTCACAATAGACACAGACAACACAGATGACACATATGACACTCCTATTATAAATGACCATGATGTCACAATAGACAAAGACGACACACACAACACAGACTCTAAAAATGAAAATGATGTCACAATAGACACAGACTTAACAGACAATATAAATGACAATGTTGTCAAAATAGACACAGAGGAAAAAGACGACAAATACCTTATAAACGACAATGTTGTCACAATAGACACAAATGACACAGACGACAGAGAGGTCAGTGACGAGACATGCAACATAGACATTATAAATGACCATGATGTCACAATAGACAGAGACAACACAGACGACACAGACATTAGAAATGACAAAGATGTCACAATAGACACAGACTACACATACACACATTTATTATTAATGACATCGATGTCACAATAGACACAGACGTCAGAGACAACACAGACATTATAAATGAAAATGATGTCAAAATACACACAGACGACAAAGACGAAACAGATGTTATAAATGAAATCCATGTCACATAAGACACAGATGTCACAGACGATACAGATGACACAGACAACACAGATATTATAAATGAAAATGATGTCAAAATAAACACACACGAGAGACCACACAGAAGACACAGACTTTATAAATCATAGAATCATAGAATAACCAGGTCTGAAGAGACCCACCGGGTCATCAAGCCCAACCTTTAAAGTTGGCAGTTAAGGCACCCAGAGTGTGTTTAAATATTTTCATTTATTCGTTTCCTTTTCTTTCCCTCTTTTTTGTCTCAAAACCTGAGAAAAATATATCTGATATATAAATGCGTAAGATCAGAAAAATAATCATGGCATGTTCATAGGGCATGTGGAGGCCGTCAATTCAAAAAAAAATATAAACTATAAAACCAATGGTATAGGACTTACATGCATCCTGCTTCCCTTATTAAATGACAATGATGTCACAACACACACAAACGACACAGACATTATAAATGACAATGATGTCACAATAGAAACAGAGGACACAGACATTATAAAAGACAATGATGTCACACTAGACACAGACGACACAGAGGACAGAGACGAGATATGCAAGAAAGACATTGTTAAAGAATAATTTATCACAATAGAAACAGACGTCACAGACGACACATACATTACAAATGAAAATGATGTCACAATAGGCACAGACGACAAAGACATTATAAATGAAAACTATATCACAATAGACAGACAATTCAGATGACACAGACGACAGAGATATTATAAATTTCAATTATGTCACAATAGACAGAGACGACGCAGATGATTTCACAATAGACACAGATGACACAGACATTAAAAATGAAAAAGATGTCACAATAGACACAGATTAGAGAGTCAGTATAAATGACAATGTCATCACAATAGACACAGATGACATAGACATTATAAATGACAATGATGTCACAATAGACACAGACGACACAGAAGACATATATTATAAATGACAAGGATGTCACAATAGACTCAGACGACAGAGACAATAGAGGGGAAACAGACGAAACAGATATTATAAATGGCAGTGATATCACAATAGACCCAGACAAGACAAAAGAAACAGACAATATAAATGACAATGATGTCACAATACACACAGACGACACAGGCGACACAGATGACACAGACCACACAGACATTATAAATGACAATGATGTCACAATAAACGCAGACGACACACAAGATAAAGACATTATAAATGACTATGATGTCAAAAGGGACACAGACGACACAGACAATATAAATGACAAGAATGTCACAATAGACTCGGACGACAGAGACAATACAGAGGAAACAGACAACACAGATATTATAAATGGCAGTGATGTCACAATAGACCCAGACAAGACAGACGACACAGACAATATAAATTACAATGATGTCACAATAGAGAGAGACGACACAGACATTATAAATGACAATTGTGTCACAATAGATACAGACAACAGAGATGACACAGATGTTATAACATAAAATTTTATCAAGGTAGACACAGACGACACAGAAGACACAGACATTATAAATGGCAATGATATCACAATAAACAGAGATGACACAGATGACACAGTATAAATAAAATGATATCACAGATGACACAGATGACCCTGATGACACAAACGACACAGACATTATAAATAACATTGATGTCACAATAGACAAATATGACACAGACCACACAGACAATATAAATGAAAATGATGTCACAATAGACACAAACGACACAGATGACAAGATATTATACATGACAATGATATCACAATAGACACAGACGACCCAGAACAAACAGACATTAAAAATGACAATGATGTCAAAGTAGGCAAAGATGAGACAGACATTATACATGAAAATTGTTTCAAAATACACACAGACGACACAGAAGACACACATTATAAATGAAAATGATGTCACAATATAGAGACGACACAGACATAAATGACAATGATGTCAAAACATACACAGATGACACAGACATTATAAATGACAATGGTGTCACAATAGACACAGACGACAAAGAAGACACAGACATTATAGAAGAAAATTATGTCACAACAGACACAGACAACACAAAGGACGGACATTATAAATGACAAAGATGTCACAATAGACACAGATGACACAGACTTTATAAATTAAAATTATGTCACAACTGAAACAGACAACATAGACGACAAAGACATTATAAATGACAACGATGTCAAAATAGACAGAGATGACACAGACTTTATAAATGGTAATGATGTTATAATAGATACAGACGACAGAGACAACACAGATATTATTAATGACAATAATGTCACAATAGAGAGTTAACACAGACGACAGAGACATTACAAATGACAATGATGTCAGAATAGAAACAGAGGTCAGAGACGACCCACACTATACAGACGACAAAAAGACGTCCACATTATAAATGAAAAAGATGCCAAAATAGATACAGAAGACACAGACAACACAGATGACACAGATGACATAAATGACAATGTTTTCACAATAGACACCGATGACTCAGACCATACCGATGACACAGATATTATTAATGAAAATGATATCACAACAGACACAGACGACACAGGAAAAAAAAGACATTATAAATGACAATGATGTCACAAAAGACACAGACGACACAGACAATATAAATGACAATGATGTCACAATTGACACAGATGACACAGACAAAACAGACTACTTAGGCATTATATTTTTCATATATATCAAAGTAAACACAGACCACACAGACGAGACAGACGACACAGACATTATAAATTAAAATGATGTCACAATAGACACAGACAACACAGACTGTATAAATGACAAGGATGTCACAAAAGACAGAGGACACAGACTACACAGACACTATAAATGACAATGATGTCACAGTAGACACAGATGACACCAACAACACTGATATTTTTAATGACAACGAAATCACAATAGACACCAACAAAACAAACGACACAGATATTATAAATGACAATTATTTCAAAATAGACACAGAAGCAACAGATGCCGCAGATGCCACAGACGCCTCAGATAACACAGATGACTCAGACAACACAGACTGTATAAATTACAACGATGTCACAATAAACACAGACAAAAAAGATGACACAATCGACACAGAAAAAAAGAAGACATAGAGATTATGAATGACAATGAAGTCACAATAGACACAGAAGACAGACACAGAAGACAGAAAAGACACAGACATGATAAATGAAAATGATGTCACAATAGACACAGACGAAACAGACATGATAAATGACAATGATGTCACAATAGACACAGACAAAACAGAAGACACACAGTAAAACTGACAATGATGTCACAATATACAAAGACGACAGAGACGGCAAAGACATTATAAATGACAATTATGTAACAATAGACACAGACAACAGACATTATAAGTGACATGGATGTCACAATAGACACAGAAGTCACAGAGTACACAGACATTATAAATGACATGGATTTCAAAATAAACACAGACAACACAGAGGCCACAGAGGCCATAGATGTTATAAATGAAAATGATACCACAATAAAAACAGATGAAAAAGACGACACAGACGACGAAGACTTTATAAACGAAAATGATGTCACAATAAACACAGACGACACAGATATTATAAATGAAAATGATTTCACAATAAACAAAGATGACACAGACGACCCAGACATTATAAATTGCAATGATGTGAAAATAGACAGAGATGAAACAGACATTATAAATGACAATGATGTCAAAATAGACACAGAGGAAACAGACGTTATAAATAAAAATGATGTCACAATAGACACAGACGACAATGAAGACACACATAAAAAATGACAATGATGTCACAATATACACAGACGACAGAGACGGCATAGACATTATAAATGACAATCATGTAACAATAGACACAGAAGATACAGACGACACAGACATTTTTAATGACAATGATGTCACAAATATACAGAGAAAACACAGACGACACAGATATTATAAATGACAAGGATTTCAAAATAGACACAGATGCCAGAGAAGACACAAAGGACACAGATAACTCAGATGACACAGACGTTCTAAATGAAAATGATGTCACCATAGACACAGAAGACACAAACGATACAGACGACAGAGACATGAATGACAATGATGGCACGATAGACACAGATGACACAGAGGACACAGATATTAAAAATTACAGTGATGTCACAATAGACACAGAAAACACAGACATTTTAAATGACAATGATGTCACCATAGACTATCATGACACAGACGACACAGACATTACTAATGACAATGATGTCACAATAGACACAGAATACACAGATGACAAAGACATTATAAATGACTATGATGTCGCAATACAGAAAGACCACACAGATGATACAGTCATTATAAATAACATAGATGTCACAATAGACAAAGACGACACAGCCGACACAGACAACACAGATGACACAGACATTATTAATGAAAATGATGTCAAAATAGAGACAGACGACACAGATGACACAGACACTACAAATGAAAATGATGTCACAATAGACACAGACGACACAGTCGACAGATACAACACAGACTTTATAAATGATAATGATGTCACAATAGACACAGCAGAGACAACACAGTTTTAAAAGACAAGAGAGACATTATAAATGACAAGGATTTCACAATAGACTCCGACGATACAAAAGACACAGACATAATCAATGAAAATGATGTCACAATAGACACAGACGACACCGACATTATAAAAGACAATGACTTCACAATAGACACAGACGACAACGACATTATAAATTACAATGATGTCACAATAGACACAGATCACACAGACATTAAAAATTAACATGATGTCACAATAGGCACAGACAACAGAGACCACACAGATATTATATATGACGATGTCACAGTAGACACAGACAACTCAGAAAAAAGAGTTTAGAAATGACAATGAAGTCACAATAGACAAATATGATACAAATGACAGAGATGACACAGACATTATATATTAGAATTATGTCACAATAGAATCAGACGACACAGACAATACAGACATAATTAATGACAATGATGTCACAATAGACACAGAAGACAGAGACATTTTAAATGACAGTGATGTCACAATAGAAACAGACGACACAGAGGACAGACATAATAAATGACAATTATATCACAATAGACACAGAAGACAGAGGACACCGATGAATCAGATGACACATATTATAAATGAAAATGATGTCACAATAAACAAAGATAACACAGACAACACAGACATTATAAATGACAATGATGTCAAAATAGACACAGAGGAAACAGACATTATAAATGAAAATGATGTCACAATAGACACAGAAGACACAAACGATACAGACGACACAGACAACACAGATGACAATGATGTCACAATAGACACAGGCGACACACACGACACATACAGTGTAAATGATAATGATGTCACAATAGACACAGGTGACAGAGTCAACAGAGACAACAAAGACATTATAAATGAAAATGATGTCATAATAGACACAGACGACACAGATATTATATATGACAAGGATGTCACAACAGACACAGACAGCACAGATGACACAGTTTTAAAAGACAAGAGAGACATTATAAATGACAATGATTTCACAATAGACTCTGACGATACAAACGACACAGATATTATAAATGACACTTATGTCATAATAGACAGCGATGACACAGACGGCAGAGTTGTTATAAAAGACAATGATGTCCCAATACAAACAGACGACACAGACGAGACAGATGACAAAAACATGATAAATGACAATGTCACAATAGACAGACGACACCGAAGACACTGACATTATAAATGACAATGATGTCACGATAGACACAGACGACACAGACACTTTTAAATATCGATGTCACAATGGACACAGATGACACAGATATTATAAACGAAAATGATATCTCAGTAGGCACAGACGATACAGAAGACACAGACATTATAAATGACAATGTTGTCAAAATAGACACAAAAAATACAGACATTATTTATGACAATGATGTCATAATATACAAAGACGACACAAATGACACAGATATTATTAATGAAAATGATGTTACTACAGAGACATACATTAAAAACGAAAATAATGTCACTGTAGACACAGACGACAGAAACGACACAGAAGACAAAAACATTATAAATGACAATGATTTCACAGTAGACAAAGATGACAAACACGACACAGACATTATAAATGACGACGATGTCACAGTAGACACAGACGACACAGACTTTATAAATGACAATGATGTCACAAGAGACACAGACGGCACAGACATCAGAGACAACACAGACAGTATAAATGACAATGATGTCCCAATAGACACAGACAACACAGATGACACAAATGACACAAAAGACACAGACATTATAAATGACAATTATGGCAAAATAAACACAGACAACACAGACATTATATATGACACTGGTGTCACAATAAACAGAGACGACACAGGCATTATAAATGATAATGATGTTACTATAGACACAGACGACACAGACTTTATAAATGACAATGATGTCACAAGAGACACAGACGATACAGAGAACACAGACGTTATAAATGACAATGATGTAACTATAGACATAGATGACACAGACATTATAAATGACAATAATGTAACTATAGACACAGATGACAGACATTATAAATAACAATGCTGTGACAATAGACTCAGACGATAGAAGACACAGGAATTATAAATGACAATTATGTAAAAATACACACTGACGATACAGACGACACAGTCATTTTTAATGAAAATTATTTCACAATAGACACAGATGACGCAGATATTTTAAATTAAAATGATGTCAAAATTGACACAGGAGACAAAGACGTTATAAATGACAAAGACGTCACAATAGACACAGAAAACAGACAACTATGACGACACAGATGTTATAAATGACAAAGATATCACAATAGACAAAGACGACAGTGACGACACAGACATTATAAACGAAAACGATGTCACAATAGACAAAGACGTTGTAAATGACAACGATGTCACAATAGACAAAGACATTGTAAATGACAACGATGTCACAATAGACATAGACGACACAGACACTCTAAACTACAATGATGTCACTATAGACAGACTAGAAAGACAAAACATACGACACAGACATTATAAAAGGAAATGATGTCAAAATAGACACAGAGGCTACAGACGATAGAGACCACACAGACGACAGTCATTCTAAATGAAAACGATGTCAAAATAGACACAGAAGACACAGATGACACAGACATAATAAATGACAATGATGTCACAACAGACAGAGACGACAAAGACAACACAAATATAATAAAAAAAATTATGTCACAACAGACACAGACAACAGAGACCACACAGATATTATATATGATGATGTCACAGTAGACACAGACAACACAGACACTATAAATGAACATGATGTCACAATAGGCACAGACAACTCAGAAAACAGAATTTAGAAATGACAATGAAGTCACAATAGACAAATATGATACAAACGACAGAGATGACACAGACATTATATATTAGTATTATGTCACAATAGAATCAGACTACACAGACCATACAGACATTATTAATGACAATGATGTCACAATAGACAAAAACGACACAGACATTTTAAATGACAGTGATGACACTATAGACACAGGCGACAACGACATTAAAAATGACAATGATGTCACAATAGACAAAAACGACAGGGGCAACAAGGACGACACAGACATTATAAATGAAAATGATGTCAAAGTACACGCAGACGACTCAGACGACACAGACCACACAGACATAAATTACAATGATGTCACAATATACAAAGATGACACAGACATTATAAATGACAACGATGTCACAATAGACACAGACCACACAGAAGACTCAGATGACACAGACGACACAGATATTATAGGTGACAATGATGTCAGAATAAACCGACGACACAGACATTATAAGTGACAATGGTGTCACAATTAACCAGTGACACCGATATTATAATTGACAATGATGTCACCATATACACAGAAAACACAGACATTATAAGAAACGATGTCACAATTGACAGACAACACAGACATAATAAATAACAATGAGGTCACTATGGACACAGACGACACAGATGACAGACGACACAGACTTTCTAAACTGAGGAGAACTATTAGACATTCTGGGGGCCTGAAAGGGTCAAAGACAGAATAATGAAAGCCAAGAGCCTGGAGAGCAATATTCGGTCTGGCCTGAAAGGGTCAGAAACAGAATATCATGCCAACAACAAAGCTGCTCCTCCTGAAAGGGAGGTTGTGGACTATCAGGGCTCTTGGCAACATGCTTAGTTTCTCATCATTCCAGGGCCCGAGTTAAATATATTTCAAGAACACCTGCAGGTCTAAGATAAGACCAGCACAAACAGAAGAACGTGTGAATCCTTGAACAGACACGTAGTCCCTCACTTGTAGAACTTACATAACTTGTATTCTCACGGTAAGAATAGCCGTAATGTAAACAGTGCACTCAAGCTTGGTAGAAACTGACAAGCTCTCCCAGGAGAGTATAAAAACTCTGGTTGAGGAATAAAGATTTGCTACTTGCCACCAGAGCAGTCGTCCGTCTAGTCCCTCTTAGACGTCCCTGTGAGCTGGTCTCCGTCATTTGGTGCCAAAACCCGGGATACTCGGTTGCTAAAGGACAGGACGTCGCTCGCCTTCACGAGCCGCGGTTGGTAAGTTGAAATCGAGGGCGAGGACAAGGGATTTTGAGGCAGACGAAAGAAAAGAGAAAGAGAGAGAAGAATAGAAAGAAAGAGAAAAGGAAAAAAGAGAAGAATAATAGAAAAAAAAATTAAAAAAAAATAATAATGGGCATTGCTTTCAGTAATGAACGTAACATCTTTGCAAGTATGTTAAAGTCCCTGCTTTGTGCTAGGGGGGTAAAAGTTACAAGAAAACAAGTTGATCATTTTTTAGATTTCATACAAGAAGTTTGTCCATGGTTTCCTAAAGACGGTACAATTAATATTGAAACTTGGAATAAGGTAGGAGATAAGATTCAAAGCTATTATACTATTCATGGGCCTGAAAAGGTCCCTATTGATGCTTTCACCTTGTGGTCTCTGGTTAAAGAATGTTTAAGAGGAGACACAGGTGATGAAAAGTGGGTAAGAGAAACACGCTCCTCCATTAAACGACTGTACCCTTCGCTTCCCCGTTCTAAGTCTCTGGATGCTTTTCCTTCTTCGCCCCCCGCCACCCCCACCCCACCCCCCCCAGGGTCCCGGAGCTCCGCTCCGGCCGCTCACCACCACCACTGCCGCCACGAAACCAAGTGGTGCTGCAATCGTCTGCACTTTACACAATACCACGGAACGTAAACGGACCATTGGGGGGTGGCTTTACTAACTTGTAATTAGAATGATTGTCAATAATTCGATTGGGAATCTTTGTTTTACCTGGGGTCATTAATGCAGGCTGTACTGGAACGATTTAAGCAAGAGTATGAATGCTGTCTCCACTAGTGTTACGAACACCATTTCCACTAGTATTAATACCAACAGATAGCCGAATAGTGTATTTAATTTTATTCAAAGCAATTGTGTTCCAAGCTGACTCTGTAGAGCATGACTCACAAAGATTTGAGTCCATTACAATCCCTGAAATACATTTGGCTTAGTCCCTATAAACTCAGCCTCTTATGTTGAAATGTAGTGTAACCCTTAGTTGTGCACGTTCCGCTAATCTTGTGGGGGAGAGATGTGTTAAATACAATGGGAATAGACATTGGAATCATGAACGAGTGAAAAATTGGGTACATTTCAAAATTTAGTGGAAGAGCAAATAGATCACGGGCATACAGTCCCATTTAATAGTCCTTGGAACATACCCGTATTTGTAATAAAAAAGAAATCTAGAAAATGGCATTTATTACATGACTTTTCTAGACAAACTACAAGAGACCCTAGATAAGCAAGCAGACAATATCACCGCTAGATAAGTGTTGCTTAAACAATCAGCCTAAAAGAATGCAAAGATGGACTTAGTACATTGTTAATTGCATGATCACCTGTTACAAAGACTGCTTGTTTTACCAGAATTGACTGATGCCGACTTTATGAGAGCGATGCAAGTAATAGCTTGAATGCCTATGCCTCCTGACTTTATATCAAAGGACACTAGAATCATTCAACTGATTTGTTTTTCAGCAGTTGTACCCCATGAAGAGACAGAGGCTGTGGTTCAACTGACCAGTCCGTGATTCTATCAATACAGAAACTACAAAAGATTACCATAAGTGAAATATTTGTTAGACAATCGACATAAGCCTTATTAGATAATGCATCTACGTAATTTAAGTGTTGTATGTTCCCGGTACCGTGTGTAATTTAAACATCCGTAACATGGAAAAATTGTGGATCCAATAGTAATAACCAACATTGTATGACTGTATTCGGCTAGCTGAGAAATGAGTGGGTGTGCGTGTGTGTGTTTGAAGCGCTTCAAACGTTTGTAAGACTTAAAAATTGGTTTTGATTAACCTTGAAAATATATCTCTGGGACCTTTCAATCTCAAATGTCCACTAAGCCGGCAAACAGGTAGATTTACCTGGAGATCTTTGGAATGAAAGGCTTCAGAAAGAAAAGTTTTAAAATACCTAGTAAAAGAAAAAAGTTTTAAAATGCCTAGCAAAACATGCAGCTGTATGTGTGTGAGTGCCCCCCCCACCCCCCGCCCTCCCACCCTTCCCTTTCCTTTCTAAGTTTTTTTTTCTTTCAGCTTTGCAGCAGTCTAAAGGAGTTAACGGTGTTATCTTTCTAGGAAAATATTGTGAGAACGCTCTGCATTCCACTGTTGCTCGTCAGCAATTGCTGGGTCCTAGTGCAGACAACCTTTAGGGATAATTAAGGCAATAATAGACGAAAATTCAAAAGCTTCATTACAAATTATTGAGTAGATATTTTACCACATTAACCCCAAAAACTATATTCACTAAAACTGAAATGATTATAATGATAATCACTAAAGGAAGAAAAAGAAGTGTTCAGTTATTAGGCCAAGGCTCAACAATCATTTATATCACAATGATAAATGAATATGCTAAGTGCTGCATAGCAAATATTTTGAATTTATAAGTAGATCTAATAGATTATCCAGAAAGTATTGACATCCATTTACCCAGTCATGGCGTTATTGAACCATCTACTTCTCCATGGAATTCTCCTATATTTGTAGTGAAAAAGAAAACAGGTAAATGGAGATTATTGCAAGATCTTCGGGCAGTAAATAAGACCATGCATCCTATGGGTGCTCTGCAACCTGGGCTACCTAGCCTTATGGCAATACCACCAAATTATCAGAAAATAATAATTTAAAGGACTGTTTTTATACAATATTGTTAGATCCCGATGATTGCCAGAGATTTGCTTTCAGCGTTCCTTCTGTCAATTACAGTGAACCTATGGACCGATATCAATGGAAAGTTTTACCTCAAGGTATGGCTAATAGTCCCACTTTATGTCAGAAATTTGTAAACAAAAGTCTTGAACAAACTAGATTGTGTTTTCCAACATTAATTTGCATTCACTATATGGATGATATTTTGTTGGCTGCTTGCTGAATCTGTGGAATTACTGACAGCAGCCTATTCTCATATGGAACAACAATTAGAGCGAAATGGGCTGAAGATAGCCCAAGATAAATTACAGCGAACTTTTCCTTTTAAATACCTAGGATTTCAATTGTATCCTAAGTATTTTGCACCACAGAAAATTGCTCTTTCAGTACGACAATTAACAACCTTGAATGATTTCCAAAAACTTTTAGGTGACATCAATTGGATACGGCCGTTTCTGAAACTCACCACTTCAGACCTCAGCCCTTTATTTAAGATATTGGAAGGAAACCCTGACCCTAATTCCCCTCGTGGGAATTAGGGAAGGCCTCTCAAGCCTTGACAAAAGTAGAAAAGGCCATGACAGATGCGAGATTAAATTACGCTGACATAAATAAGCCTTGGGAATTAATTATTCTTCCCACTAAACTATCCCCTACAGGAGTATTGTATCAGGATGGAATCCTCTGTTGGATTCATGGCCATCATGGTCAGAATGTTGTCTTAAAATCATACCCCCATAAAGTTGCAGAGTGTGTGCAACAAGGTCGAAAATTAAGTATAACTTATCTTGGAAAAGAGCCAGTAAAAATAATCTTGCCTTATAAACCTGATCAAATTACATGGTTGCTCAATATGATGGATGACTTTGCCTTATCCCTTGCAAATTTTCCAGGAGAAATATCTAACAAGTACCCATTAAACAAATTACTCAGTTTTGCAACATATCACTTTATTGTTTTTCCCAAAATTGTAAAACAAGCACCTTTACAGGATGCTTTGACTGTATATACTGACGGATCTTCAAATGGTCGTGCTGTACTATTATCACCACCTGATCATTTTGTTTGGATTTTACAGGATGTTTCTGCACAAATGGCTGAACTATATGCTGTTTACCAGGCATTACTGAAATATGCGCAACCTTTGAACATTATTACTGATAGTTTGTATATTGTACAGGCTCTGTGTATGCTTGAAACAGTACCGATGATACATTCTAAACTAACTTTCATTCAACAGCACTTAAGTCTTATACAGTCCCTGTTGCTACAAAGGGACTGCCCGGTTTTTGTGGGGCACATTCGTAGTCATTCTAACCTGCCTGGTCCTATGGCACAAGGCAATCAATTAGCTGATGATCTGACAAAACCGCAAGTATATAATATATGTAAGGCTAAACAACTCCATGAATTACATCACTTATCTGCCCGTACCTTAAGAAAAATGTGTAATATTACACGAGAACAAGCACGATTGATCATTAAAGATTGCTCCTCTTGTGCTCCATTACTGCCTGCCCCTCACTACGGCGTTAACCCTAGAGGCTTGTTGCCTAATGATTTATGGCAAATGGACGTTACTCATATTCCAGCTTTTGGGAAACTTGCGTATGTTCATGTCACCATAGACACTTTCTCACATTTTTCCATTGCATCTGCTCTGTCAGGGGAGAAATTATCGCATGTATGTACACATTTACTTCATTGCTTTAGTGTTATGGGGATTCCGAAAACGATAAAAACTGACAACGGCCCTGCCTACATTATTCAAGGATTCAAAACCTTTTGTCAACAATTTTCTATTCAACACAAGACAGGCATTCCGTATAACCCGCAAGGACAAGGTATAGTTGAGAAATACAATCACCTTCTAAAAACTCAAATTAATAAACTAAAAAGGGGGACATGGGGAATAAAGGATACCCCATTTTCCTTATTATCACATGCCTTATTTGTTCTGAATTTTTTAACATTGGATGAAGATGGTCAGTCTGCTGCTGACAGACATTGGGATTATAAAAATAACAATAAGCCTGAGATATATTGGAAAGATCCAATGGATGGAAAAATACGTGGTCCTGATCTGGTACTAATCTGGGGCAGAGGGTATGTTTGTGTTTTTCCAACAGATGAAACCTCACCCCGGTGGATTCCAGAACGGTGCGTCCGACATGCCAAAAACAAAAATGGGAAAGCTGTGGAGACGAATGAAAAGACTGTCGTTGAGCAGAGACTGGGAGATGAGGATCCGGTTGGTAGCAATGCTGCTGAGCACCCTATGGCTGATACAACACGGATGTAAGGCAGAAACCTATTGGGCTTTTGTCCCCAATCCTCCTGTTATCCATCCAGTCACATGGGAAGAACCAGTGGACATACCTGTATACAATAATCAGACTATATTTATGGGACAATATTCTGATAAACATATTATGGCCTTTTCAGCAAACTTTAACTTTTCTGGAAAAATAGATGGAAATCCAATGTGTTTTCAAACTAATCATACTGAATTATTGTGTGAAGAAGTGATTGTTCAGCATGATTGGGATACTGATGTGTCGGCAAGGATTCATTGGGCTTTAGATTTTTATTATCCAAATCTTACGAATGGAAGTAAAGGTTCTGGAGTACCCCCTCCGCATATTCCCCCATGTCGAAATTTATCTCCTCCACAGATGGATTTTGCACCATCTTGGAGAGCGTGTCACGCTAATGAAACAACATGTTCAAATACATCTCTATGTGACTGGAATATAATTAATAAGCAATTGCGGCCAATAAATTTAGTTTCTGGAATATGGACAAAAAATAATCGTACATTCTATTCTAATCTATGGAAGGCTGTTGCCGCCATGGGAAAAGTTAAGGCAAAAAAACCCTAAATATTACATGGACTCAAATAGGATCAGTATGGGCAATGGGAGAGACACAAAATGTCATTGAGTTTTATATGCGGGCTTGTGTTCCAGAACCTTATGCGTTCCTAAGTGGAATGTTGACCATTATTAATAATACAATTAATTGTACCAATTGTCAAATTTCCAATTGCATAAACAGCACTAGTGATTCTTTTTTATTGGTAAAACAGCCTGATTATGTATATTTACCTGTCAATCTATCGCAAAACTGGTATGCAGATAGAGGCTCAGAAATATTGGAAAAGGCAACCCAGCAACTCATGCACCGGCATAAGAGAATGATTGGACTAATAATAGCAGGAATTACAGCCTTAATTACTGCTATTACTGTAACAACAGTAGCCTCCATTTCTTTGACCACAAGTATTCAAACAGCCACGTATGTCAATGAGGTATCAATAAACATATCAAAGGCATTCCAAAATCAAATCAATTGGGATGAGAAAATTGAACTATGTTTGAATTCGCTTAAAGATACTGTTGATATTATGGGGAGACAATTGCAGATCTTAGCAACTCGAGAATCCCTTTTGTGCCATGCAAAGTATCGTACTATTTGTGTAACTCCAGTGAAATATAATTGCACTGTATTCTCATGGCAGAAAATCCAAAGTCACTTACAAGGCATTTGGGATAATGCCAATACTTCCTTGGACCTGGACGAATTGAGGCAACATATTCAAGATATGTTAAATTCTCATAAGATAGATCTATCTGTAGCTGAACAGACAGAAACTTTTGTCAATGCTTAAAATCTGTTTTCCGTCTTTTGAATCTTTCAAACAAGGGATTTATGGCCTGATAATAATTGCTGTTGTAATCTTGTTGGGACTACTTGTCTGTCCATATGTACTAAGACTTATCATAAAACAATTCCGACAATTAATAATAGATTTGAGAAAAATTAAATTGGAACATATTAGAGACAAGCCAATACCACTTTCAATTTAACAAATAAGAAAGGGTGGAATGAGGAGAACTATTAGACATTCTGGGGGCCTGAAAGGGTCAAAGACAGAATAATGAAAGCCAAGAGCCTGGAGAGCAATATTCTGTCTGGCCTGAAAGGGTCAGGAACAGAATATCACGCCAACAACAAAGCTGCTCCTCCTGAAAGGGAGGTTGTGGACTATCAGGGCTCTTGGCAACATGCTTAGTTTCTCATCATTCCAGGGCCCGAGTTAAATATATTTCAAGAACACCTGCAGGTCTAAGATAAGACCAGCACAAACAGAAGAATGTGTGAATCCTTGAACAGACACGTAGTCCCTCACTTGTAGAACTTACATAACTTGTATTCTCACGGTAAAAATAGCCGTAATGTAAACAGTGCACTCAAGCTTGGTAGAAACTGACAAGCTCTCCCAGGAGAGTATAAAAACTCTGGTTGAGGAATAAAGATTTGCTACTTGCCACCAGAGCAGTAGTCCGTCTAGTCTCTCTTAGACGTCCCTGTGAGCTGGTCTCCGTCACTAAACGACGATGATGTCACTATAGACACAGACGACAGACACGAAAATGACGACACAGACATTATAAATGACGATGTCAAAATAGACACACACGACACTCACGACACTCACTATATATGAGAATGATGTCACAATAGGCACAGACAGACACGAAAATGACGACTCATACAACACAGACATTATAAATGACAGTGATTTCACAATAGAAACAGACGACACAGACAGACACGAGAATGATGACAGAGACGACACAGACATTAAAAATGACAAAGATGTCAAAATAGACACACACGACACACACCATATATAACAATGATGTCACAATAGACACAGATGACAAAAACATCATAAATGACAACGATGCTCATTGCATCTTGAAAGACAAAAAATAAAACCCAAACAAAATTACTATCTGGCGTTTGTAGGTAATGTAGGTACAAGTCATATCTAACTGTTGACTCGGCAGCCAACCCACCTGGCTATGGGAATCTACCCCCAGTTCAATTGTCACCCCTTGCTGCCAGACCCGATGCCTCTGCACCTGTAGAACTCAACATTCAATAACTTACCCCCAGACTCGATAGTAACTAAACAATTCCACACACTGTTTTGATTCAGGAATGCCAACCCTTCTTCACACAACAGCCAGGCAGAAAAAAAAAAGATAAAATCAAATCTTAACAACCATACACACCAGATTTATTGCCCCAAGAATTTAAACTGCTCTACCGACACTCCAACGTTATATCTGAGATGGCTTTGGTCATTCCCTCTGTGGCTGCATAACCGACCAAAAATGATTCTCCTCACCCCATGTATCTATGGCTACTTGCTCTGGAATGCACCGTATCACCTCGCCCTTCAAAGCCTAACTAGACGGGTATATGTAAAGATAGAATTTCACTGCTATTCTTCTGCTAACTACTGATTCTTTAGCTCAGGCAGAGCAGCTCCAGCCAGATTCAAACGTGCACAGACTGACTCTGCACAGAAAAGCAATGACAGGATGCAGAAACAAAAAGGAAACTTGGTAAGAATGACTCTCAAAAGAGGGCTGGCATTGGGCAACAAGATGTAGGGAGCTGCAAGAAAGATTATGTCAGCCCTTGAAAAATGGAAGACTATGGCCCCTTTAAGAGCCATAGCCACAACTAGAAGGATGCAAGGGTGAGCCCTTCTTAAAGACCTCAAAACAGAGTATGTATGGAGGAAGTGTCAGAACAGGGATTTAAGAAAATGGAACAATAAGGGCTGAGGATGCTAACGTGTCCTGTGATGCCTACGCAATAGGCAACTGACCAGAAATTGCCAAAATGCAAGACCTACCTGTACATGAAGATCAGAAAGCAAGAAAAGCAGCGCCTGATCAGCACCTTACTAAGAACAGACATCCAAGAGTCTAGAGATGACACGTGGATCAAATGCAAAGATGACATCAAGACCTGCAGAAGATTTAAGACACAGCAGAATCTACACAATCTAAACAACAAGACAGATATAGGCTGGAACTGCCCTGCCTGGTACACGCTAGCTTGGGGCTGAAAATTAAACCCCTCTCCAAACGTGTAACAAGGTGCACTCTTCCTGCACAACCCTCTACCCTAGGCTAAATCCCCTCCCTGCCATTCTCAACATTCTGCCCTCTTCCCGGACCAAAACCACAGCCCCCTTAACTTTCTGAGGACCGAGGGCCTGAAGATATCCTTGGCAGAAAAAACCCAAACTGCATCAACTATCTGGAAAAATCCTGCACTCTCACATTGTCCTGGACAATAATCTGCAAAAAAAAAAAAAAAAAAAAACATACAAAAAACAGTGCCAAGTCATCATCACACTGCTCACTGCCAACATCTTGTACTACACCCTCTTCAAAACTGCCAAGGCATTCTGCTCACCTATTTGATGCCAATTCAAACATTGGATGCTGCAGTCATCATCACCTGGGGCACTTCAGGTAGACAGACGGAAAATTTACTATTGCGCTTCTGAGAAATCAGTCCCGTGCTCCATCTCTCTACTCCCCTGTTCACCTCAACTGCTCTTTGCATTCTAAAAGTGGACCACACAGCATCTACAAAACCAAAGGCCAATGCTCAATGGAGTTGCTGCGTACTATGGGGCTCTAACACACCTATTTGAACAACAACCTCCTCACCTCTCAGACCACACATCAGCAAGAAGCTTCACCCCTCTGAGGCTGCATTTGGCACCTGCCACAGAAAAAGCATGCTTTTGTACTACACTAAAGCACAGGCTTCCCCAAGCAACACCTATTTCCCACTGCATTACCTTGACTGCTCAGATGCCCGGCTTGCCTCATCTTCTGTGGTTGTGTTGAGGCTTGAGCTCCACCTGGAATATACAAACAGCAAGGATGATTGTAACTTCATTGAACAAAACCAACACACGGTAACTGATCATACAGCCACGGTTACATTTCCCTACCAACACCACAGCAAACTCACCTCATTATGGCACACTAACTGCACGCAACTCCATCCGTGCCCCTCGGCACACAGGTCAGCCCGCTACGTCTGAAAAACACAACAGCAAAGAAGTCACCCTGACGCTCAGCAACGCCCTAAGAATTCCAAGACTCTACTGCACATTACAGCCAAGCAAAGCTAGTCCACAACCAAACCCAAACATTAATTGCCGCTCCCTTGACATTCAAACCCCTTCGTTACTGCTCCACTGGCTGCTCCCATGCAGTTTTGGTCACCCACTCTGTGGCTCCAGAGACAAGCAGAAACTACCCTCCTCACCCGCCACACCGAGGGCTGCTAGTTCTGCAAATAAAGGATGCCCCTAGACCGCAATGTCTAGGCACGTCAAAACGTTAAGCACACAATCGGGCCACTATACCCCTGCTGACGCTTATCGCCTCCTCTACACACCTGGCAGAGCAGCTCCAACCAGACACAAATACACGCAGAACATCAACACATAAGACCAACGTCGTGAACCGGGAACACAAGAAAAGTCGCGGCAACAAGGAGGACACCTGGACCACGCATGCCAATGGGCAAGGCAATGGACAGGGCTCCGAGGAACAACCTACGGTAGCCCTGGAAAAGCGAAGAACCGTGCATGGTTCCAAAGAGATGGTGCCACAACTGGCAAGATGAACGGGCAAGAAACCCTTTTAAAGTCCTAAACATGCAGAGGATGGACGGAACAAGTCCCAGAACAGGGATCCAGGAAAACAGAAGACTAACTATCCCGCATGGCGAGGCAGGCTGCAAGGCTGCAGCAGAAGACAGCTGACCGGATGCTTCTAAAACACAAGAGCGATCCACACTTTAGAAATGCAAAGAAAGAAAAGCAGTGCCCCATCGACACTGCCTTGATGAGTACGAGCATTTGGGACCCTAGACATGGCACCCAAGGCACGCCCGCCATGCCCTGAGCACAAAACACAACATCAAGACCTGCAGAAAATTTCGGAGATGGCACGGTGACTACACAAACTAGACAACAACAGATACAGGCTGGAACTGCCCTGCCCATACAGGGTTTGAGCTGAGAAGTGGGCCCCTCTGCCTTCGCCTGCCCAAAGAGGACTCTCCCTTCACAGCCCAGGCTACCTTCCAAACCCCTCCCTGCTAGCCCCATCCCACCTCCCGCTTCCCAACTCCGGTCTCTCAATTTAGCTTTCAGAGGGCCACGAATGAAGCTGTCCTTGGCCAAAGCAGCTCAAATCACATCAGCTAACAGAAATAATCCTGCAGTCACTGCGTTCCTCTTCAGCATCTGCAAGAAAAATGAACAGAAAAACACAGTGCCAAAACACGAGAACGATCCCGGCTTCAGGAGCACGATGCAAGAAAAGCAGTGCCCAGTCGACAGTGCATTGATGAGTACGAGCATTCAGGACCCTAGATATGGTGCTCGAGGCATGTCCGGCATGCTGTAAAGGATCCCTCATTACAACGGGATGTGGCCAAAACCAGGAGGATGTACGTGAAAGGATCACCTTTTAAATGACTAAAGGCACAAGATACATGGAAGAAGTCTCAGGTCAACAGGGATCCTTGAAAATATATGACTAACTATTGTGGCCGCCAACACAGGCTGCAAGGCCACGGGAAAAGATGGCTGACTAGAAACTTTGAAAATGTGAAGCCAATCCACACTTAGGTTATGATGCAAGAAGAACAGTGCCTAATTGGTATTGTACCCATGAGTACAGGCATTCAAGACCCTCGAGATGCTGCTCAAGTCATATGCTGCATCCCTTTAAAGCAAAGTGGACATCAAGGCTTAAGAAACGTAAAAGAGAAACAAAATACAAAGCACACGGCACAGACAAGCTGGAACGGCCCTGCCAGGAATGTGCTAGCTTTGGGCTGAGAAGTAACATCCTCCAGCTCTTCCTGCCCAAAGGGGACACTTCCCGCACAGCCCTCTCCCCTAGGCTACTTTTAAAACTCCTCCCTGCCATCCCCAGCCTTCTACCCTCTGTCATACCCCACCCCTGCCCCCGTCCCTCAACTTAGCTTTCAGACCACCAGAAGGCTTCCTCAGCAGAAAAAAACCTCTAAGAGCATCAGCTTCCTGGAATGATCCTACAGTTGCCAGGATCCACTTTGCAATCTACAAGAAAACTAAAATAGTGCCAACAGCCAGCATTGCACTGATCAATGTCACCACCTTACATGACAACTTGCTCTGCCTATCTGCCATGTTCTTCCACTCACTTGCTCCACAGCAGTTCTTCTGTCAGATGCTGCAGCTGTTATCACCCAGGGTAATTAAATTCAGAGAATTACTCTCACACCTGTGAGAAGTCTGCCCCATGCTCCTTCTCCCTACTACCCAGCTCATCTCAAATGCTCTTCCCATTCCCAAGGTGCCTGCCAAACCAAAAGTAAATACTATGTTGCCAAAGAACACTTTGCTCTTCTAGACATACTCAACTTCCTCCTCACCATCAGCCCCACAATGATGAGAATAAACCTGACTACCTCACCAGCACCCCAAAATTCTGTGCCCTCTGCTTACCTCTCCTCTCCTCCTCACCACTTAAGATGTAGGACCAGTAGTGGTGATACCAAGGACAAAAGAAAGATGAGCCACGGAAATCCACATTTTAGGAAGTAACCAAACTTTAGTCGTAGGAGTGAACAAGAAGAACTTGAAAAAAATATTCTTATCAAAACCCAGTAAAGATTATTAACACAGAAGACCTAAAAACACAGGACACTCACCACACAGCAATGGAGACTGGAATTACAGAGGCAGTCAGCCAATGAAAAACTCGCAACAGTGGGATTGACTACTCTAAGACCTAAATTGGAAACTCAATGACCGTAAAAAAACACAATGGATAACAGGGACAAGGTAACAACCGCTGTAAGCAATAACAGAGCAAACCTCACTGGCAAGTTCAGGAAAAATCCAAAACTCTACTAAATAAGGGAGGCTTGCGTGCCCACAGACCAGATGAAGAAGAGTTGCTCAGCTGCTAACTGTTACGAGCCAAAACAATATCCAATCTCTTCCCTGAGAAATTAAAGGGAAACAAGCGGCAGAATCCTGCACTGTAGATAGGCAGAGAGTCCATACCTTTAAGTAGCAAGGTCTTTGATATTCATAGGATCACCAGGTTGGAAAAGACCCATTGGATCATTGAGTCCAACCATTCCTATCAATCACTAAACAATGCCCCTCACCATCTCATCCACCCATCCTTTAAACACCTCCAGGGAAGGTGACTCTACCACCTCCTTGGGCAGCCTTTGCTCATCCCCAATAACCCTTTCAGTGAAATATTTTTTCCTGATGTACAGCCTGAAGCTTCCCTGGCAGAGCTTGAGGCTATTCCCTCTTGTCCTGTCCCCTGTCCCTTGGGAGAAGAGGCCAGCTCCCTCCCCTCCACAACCTCCTTTCAGGTAGCTGCAGAGAGCAATGAGGTCTCCCCTCACCCTCCTCTTCTCCAGGCTAAACACCCCCAGCTCTCTCAGCCGCTCCTCATAAGGCTTGTTCACCAGGCCCCTCACCAGCTACATTACTCTTCTCTGGACATTCAGATGGATGGAGACAGGATGCACGCAAAGAAGTTAGTTGAGGAACACAATAAGTAAAAGGTATAAGGGAGCAGAGATCTCAAAGCCCTAGAGATGACATTTCTTACGGTAACTAATAATTTTCAACTTGTGTCTCAACCTCATCATTACCTCATTGGCTACAGAGAGACTAGAACAACAGACACCTGAATGGCACTAGCATCTGACCACCAAACTGACCCAAGAAAGACTGATGAACCCATCTCCCTTTCCCCAAACCATTAAAGCCCTTTTCTACCCCTGAAGTGTCAGAGAAGGAACCCTGCTCCTTCTTAACAGGACCTGCCCTATATTTTAACCCCCCTGACCCTTCTGTGTTGCTGTTCCTTGGGAGCTGTGCTCCTGAGCCCTTCCCAGGGCTCCCCTGGCCCCTTCTATCTTCCACCAACCCACAGACTCTACTTCCTACCCTAGGCCAACAAACTTCATTCCAGATTATTATCACCCACAAGGTGCCCATTACAAACTGCAGAGCCCCTAGGGCCAATACATCATGCCACACAGAATGAGGAACAACAACAAATCATCCCATAACCAAAAACTTGAGGCAAAGCACCCAGAAAAAAAAAAAAGAAGGAAATCAAAAACATCTTGCCCCCTCCAACACCCAATCAAAAATAACTGACAAAAAAGCCCCATAGTTACACCTGGATGTGCTGCTTCGCCTGGACTCTTCTAAAGCTCATACCTCCAACAGATGCCTCTGCTTCTTTAGAAGAACAAAAAGAAAAAAAAAAAACTAAAAAAGCCAAAAACCACCACTTACCCAACTAGCTTAATCTGCCTAAAAGCTACAATGAATGGAAACAGCAGCAAAACTCTAATCTCAAGGATAAACCACAACCTAAATGACCTCCAGAGGCAAGGCCTGTGGCTTATATACCCCCTGGGCCTTCCCGCCCACCACCTGTGACTGGGGTGTGGTGAAGCCCTCACAGGTATAAATAGTGCCTGAGGAGGAGCTGTGTTTTATTAACTCTGCCTTACATTCTCAGCTAGAACAACACTACTACATGTCTGAAAGTATCCTTACAAGAAATAACAGTATGCGTGCTGTCACTGCAACATTGCTAGTTGTGACAGTGATGGAACTAGGTAACAAACATTTTAGAGCTGGACTTTTTGGTTCCTTTCATTTATCGTGCTGCTACAATTCCTGTTCCCAGGTATCGCTATACCCCTACTCTTTAATTTTTCTGTGCTCTTTTCTCTCTCTTCCCCCCCCTCCCCAGTCTTCAGTATCTGTTCTCCCCCCATACTTTTTTTTTCCTTTTCCATCTTTGTCCCAATCTGCGTTCCTCATTCTGTTCCCCCACAATTTCACTGTCTTGATCCTTGTAGTTTGTTCTTTCTCTGCACCTGCAAATGCCTTGCTTTTCTTTCTCTTTCTATCTCTCTTTCTTTCTCTATCCCTTTGTATTGCTCACTGTTGCTGTTCTATTTTTTCCATTCACTCTGTATCTTGACACTCCCCTTTTCATCTCTTGCTATTTCTGAATTTTTGTGCTAGTCCTTGCTCTTTTGAATAATCCTCTGTCTGTCTGTAGGGCTCCTAGTTCCTCTCAAACAAGTCAGCTCTTTTTTATGTACACACATGGCCTTGTGAGAAATGGCTCAGAGAGCTGGGCTTGTTTAGCCTGGAGAAGTGGAGGCTGAGGGGAGACCTCATTGCTCTCTACAACTACAAGGTCTACAAAGAAGGTCGGACAAGGGAAATGAAGGGCGAAGAAGGTGGGAGAAGGGCAAAGAAGGTCGGAGAAGGGCAAAGAATTTCGGAGAAGTTCGGAGAAGTTAAGAGTAGGTCAGAGAAGGTCAGATTAGGTCGGAGAAGGTCAGAGAAGGTCAAAGAAGGTCAGAGAAGGTCAAAGAAGGTCAGAGAAGGTCAAAGAAGGTCGGAGAAGGTCAGAGAAGGTAGGAAAATTTGGGAGAAGGTCAAAAAATGTCAAAGAAGTTCGGAGAAGGTCGGAAAAGGTGAAAGCAAGTTGGAGAAGGCCAGAGAAATTCCAGGAAGGTCAGAGAAGGTCGAAGAAGGTCAGAGAAGGTCAAAGAAGGGTGGAGAAGGTCAGAATAGGTCAGAGAAGATCAAAGAAGGTCGGAAAACTTTGGAGAAGGTTGGAGAAGGTCAAAGAAAGTCAGAAAAGGTTGAAGAGTGTCAGAGAAGGTGAAAGAAGGTCAGAGAAGGTCGGAGAAGATCAAATAAGTCTGGAGTAGGTCGGAGAATGTCAAAGAAGGACAAAGAAATTCGGAGAAGGGAAAGGAAGATCGGAAAAGGTCAAAGAAGGTAGGAGAAGGTTGGAGAAGTTTGGAGTGGGTCAAAGAAGGTCAGAGAAGCTCAAAGAAAGTCAGAGAAGTTCAAAAGTGGTCGGAGAAGTTCATAGAAGGGCAGAGAAGATCAGAGAAAGTAAAAGAAGGTCGGAGAAGTTTGGAGAATTTCAAAGAAGGTCTGCAAGACTGGAGAAGGTTGGAGAAGTTCAAAGAAGGTCGGAGAAGGTCAAAGAAATTCAGGGAAGGTCAAAGAAGGTCGGAGAAGTTGAAAGGATTTCGGAAAAGGTCGGAGAAGGTCAGACAAGATCAGAGATAGGCAAAGAAGGTGGGAGAAGGGCAAAGAACTTGGGAGAAGGTCGGAGAAGTTCAGAGAAGGTCAGAGACAGTCAAAGAAGTTCGGAGAAGGTCAGAGAAGGTTGGAGAAGTATAAAGACGGTCAGAGAAGGTCAGAGAATGTTGGAGAAGTATAAAGACGGTCAGAGAAGATCAGAGAAGGTCAAAGATGGTCAGACAAAGTCGGAGAAGGTCAAAGAATTTTGTAGAAGGTTGGAGAAGATCGGAGAAGGTAGGAAAATATCGGAGAAGGTCAAAAAAAGTCAAAGAAGTTCAGAGAAGGTCAAAGAAGGTTGGAAAAGGTGAAAGCAGGTCGGAGAAGGCAAGAGAAATTCAAGGAAGGTCAGAGAAGGTCGAGGAAGTTCAGAGAAGGTGAAAGCAGGTGGGAGAAGGCCAGAGAAATTCAAGGAAGGTCAGAGAAGGTCAAAGAAGGTCAGAGAAGGTCGAAGAAGGACAGAGAAGATCAAAGAAAGTCGGAAAAGTTTGGAGAAGATCGGAGAAGGTCAAAGAAGGTCAGAAAAGGTCAAAGAGTGTCAGAGAAGGTAAAAGAAAGTCAGAGAAGGTTGGAGAAGATCAAATAAGTCCAGAGTAGGTCAGAGAAGGTCAAAGAGGGTCAGAGAATATCAAAGAAGGACAAAGAAATTCGGAGAAGGGAAAGGAAGATCGGAGAAGGTCAAAAGGTCGGAGAAGTTTGGAGAGGGTCAAAGAAGGTCAGAGAAGCTCAAAGAAAGTCAGAGAAGTTCAAAAGTGGTCGGAGAAGGTCGGAGAAGCTCATAGAAGGGCAGAGAAGTTCAAAGAAGTTCAGAGAAAGTCAAAGAAGTTCGGAGAAGGTCAGAGAATGTTGGAGAAGTTCCAAGAAGTTTAGAGAAGGTCGGAGAAGGTCAGACAAGGTCAGAGAAGGTCAATGAAGGTCGGAGAAGGTCAAAGAAGGTCAGAGAAGATTGGAGAAGTTTAGAGAAGGGAAAAGAGGGTTGGAGAAGTTCAGAGAAGGTCTGAGACGGTCAAAGAAGGTCAGAGAAGGTCAGAGAAGTTTGGAGAAGTATAAAGACATTCAGACAATTTCGGAGAAGGTCGGAGAAGGTCGGAGAATGTCAAAGAAGGTCGGAGAATGTCAAAGAAGGTAGGAGAAGGTCAAAGGTGGTTGGAGAGGTTGGAGAAGTTCGGAGAAAGTCAAAGAATGTCTGACAAGATCAAAGAAGATCAGAGAAGGTCAAAGAACATCGGAGAATGTCGGAGAAGTTCAAAGAAGCTTGGAGAATGTAAAAAGAGGTTGGAGAAGGGTGGAGAATTTCGCAGAAGTACGGAAAAGGTCGAAGAAGTTCAGAGGTGTTCAAAGAATGTCGGAGAATGGGAAAGAAGTTCGAAGAAGGCGGTAGGAAGTCAAAGACGTTCAGAGAATATCAAACAAAGTCAGAGAAGGTCAAAGAAGTTCGGAGAAGGTCAAAGAAGTTCGGAGAAGGTCAAAGAAGTTCGGAGAAGGTCAAAGAAGTTCGGAGAAATTTGGAGAAGGAAGGAGAAATTTGGAGAAGGTCAAAGAACATCAGAAAAGGTCAGAGAAGTTTGGAGAAGGTCAAAGAAGGTCAGAGAAGATCTGAGAAGGTCAAAGAATGTCGGAGAAGGTAAAGGAAGGTTGGAAAAGATCAAAGAAGTTCAGAGAATGTCAAAGAAGTCGGAGAAGATCAGATAAGGTCGGAGAAGATCGTAGAAGGACAGAGAAGGTCGGAGAAGGTAAAAGAATCTCAGAGAAGGTTGTAGAATTCAGAGAAGTTCAAAATAGATCAGAAAATATCGGAGAAGCTCGGAGAAAGTCAAAGAAGGTCAGAGAAGGGCAAAAACGGGAGGAGAAGGGCAAAGACCAGTGGAAAAAGGAGGAGAATATCGGAGAAAGGCAAGGGGGGGCGGAGAATGGCAAGGGGGGGCGGAGAAGGACAAAGAAAGGCGGAGAAGGGCAAAGACGGTTGGAGAAGGGCAAAGATGAGCAAAGAAGGGCAGAGAATATCGGAGAAGGGCAAAGATGGACGGAGAAGTGTGGAGAATATCGGACAAGTAAAAAGATGGGTAAAGACGGGCGGAGATGGGTAAAGACGGGCGGAGATGGGTGGAGAATATCGGAGAAGGTCAAAGAAGTTCAAAGTTGGGCGGAGAAGTTCAAAGTAGGGCGGAGAAGTTCAAAGTAGGGTGGAGAAGTTCAAAGTAGGGCGGAGAAGTTCAAAGTCGGGCGGAGAAGGGCGGAGAATATCGGAGAAGGGCAAAGACAGGCGGAGAAGAGCAAAGACGGGGGAGAAGGGCGGAGAATATCAGAGAAGTGCAAAGAAGGGCAAAGATGGGCAGAGAATATCGGAGAAGTGCAAAGATGGGCAAAGACGGGCGGAGAAGGGCAAGGACGGGCGGAGAAGCGCAAAGACGGGTGGAGAAGGGCAGGGAATACCAGAGAAGAGCAAAGATGGGCAAAGATAAGGGGAGAAGGGCAAAGACGAGTGGAGAAGGGCATAGAATATCGGAAAAGTGCAAAGATGGGTAAAGACAAGGGGAGAAGGGAAAAGATGGGCGGAGAAGGGCAGAGAATATCAGAGAAGTGCAAAGATGGGCAAAGACGGGCGGAGAAGGGCAAAGACGGGCGGAGAAGGGCAAAGACGGGCGGAGAAGGGCAAAGACGGGCGGAGAAGGGCAAAGACGGGCGGAGAAGGACGGAGAATACCGAAGAATGGCACAGACAGACGGAGAAAGGGAAACCTGGCCGGAGAAGGCAAATATGGGCAGACGAGGGCAAAGACGGGCAAAGGAAGTCAAAGACGGGCGCTAGGACGGCAAAGACGGGCGGATGAGAGCAAAGACGGGCGGAGAAGGGCAAAGACGGGCGGAGAAGGGCAAAGACGGGCGGAGAAGGGCAAAGACGGGCGGAGAAGGGCAAAGACGGGCGGAGAAGGGCAAAGACGGGCGGAGAAGGGCAAAGACGGGCGGAGAAGGGCAAAGACGGGCGGAGAAGGGCTAAGACGGGCGGAGAATTGTGGAGAGTACCGGAGAATGGCAAAGACGGGTGGAGAAGAGCAAAGACAGGTGGAGAAGGGCAAAAAGGGTTGGAGAAGGGCAAAAATGGGCAGACAAGAACATAGAAGGGGGAGAAGGGCAAAGTCGGGCAGACAAGTGCAAAGAGGTTTTGACAAGGGCAAAGACAGTCTGAGAAGTGCAGAAAGGCGAGGGAAGGGCAAAGACAGGCGGGCAAACACGGGCGGAGAAGGGCAAACACGGGCGGAGAAGGGCAAAGACGGGCGGAGAAGGGCAAAGACGGGCGGAGAAGGGCAAAGACGGGCGGAGAAGGGCAAAGACGGGCGGAGAAGGGCAAAGACGGGCGGAGAAGGGCAAAGACGGGCGGAGAAGGGCAAAGACGGGCGGAGAAGGGCAAAGACGGGCGGAGAAGGGCAAAGACGGGCGGAGAAGGGCAAAGACGGGTGGAGAAGGGCAAACACGGGCGGAGAAGAGCAAAGACAGGCGGAGAAGTGCAGAGAATATCAGAGAAGTGCAAAGATGGGCAAAGACAAGGGGAGAAGGGCAAGGACGGGTGGAGAAGGGCAAAGACGGGTGGAGAAGGGCAAGGACGGGTGGAGAAGGGCAAGGACGGGTGGAGAAGGGCAAGGACGGGTGGAGAAGGGCAAGGACGGGTGGAGAAGGGCAAGGACGGGTGGAGAAAGATGGAGAATATCAAAGAAGGGCAAAGACGGGCGGAGAAAGGCAAAGACGGGCGGAGAAGGGCAAAATGGTTGGAGAATGGCAATGACGAGCGGAGAAGGGTGGAGAATATCGGAGAAGGGCAAAGACGGGCGGAGAAGTGTAGAGTATATCGGACAAGTGCAAAGATGGGCAAAGATGAGCGGACAAGGGCAAAGATGAGCGGACAAGGGCAAAGACGGGCGGAGATGGGTGGAGAATAGCGGAGAAGAGCAAAGAAGTGCTAAGAAAAGGGGAGAACCTCAAAGTCGGGTGAAGAAACTCAAAGTCGGGCGAAGAACCTCAAAGTCGGGCGGAGAAGATCAGAAATGGGCGGAGAAGACCAGAGAATATCGGAGAAGGGCAAAGACAGGGGAGAAGGGCATTGAGTCGTGGAGAAGAGCAAAGAACTGCGGAGAACGGCAAAGACAGGTGGAGAAGGGCAAAGAACATCGGAGAAGTGCAAAGAAGGGCAAAGACGGGCGGAGAAGGGCAAAGACGGGCGGAGAAGGGCAAAGACGGGCGGAGAAGGGCAAAGACGGGCGGAGAAGGGCAAAGACGGGCGGAGAAGGGCAAAGACGGGCGGAGAAGGGCAAAGACGGGCGGAGAAGGGCAAAGACGGGCGGAGAAGGGCAAAGACGGGCGGAGAAGGGCAAAGACGGGCGGAGAAGGGCAAAGACGGGCGGAGAAGGGCAAAGACGGGCGGAGAAGGGCAAAGACGGGCGGAGAAGGGCAAAGACGGGCGGAGAAGGGCAAAGACGGGCGGAGAAGTGCGGAGAGTACTGGAGAAGGGCAAAGACGGTTGGACAGGGGCAAAGACAGGTTTAGAAGGGCAAAGACGGGCAGAGAAGTGTGGAGAATACCAGAGAAGGGCAAAGACGGGCGGAGAAGGGCAAAGACGGGCGGAGAAGGGCAAAGACGGGCGGAGAAGGGCAAAGACGGGCGGAGAAGGGCAAAGACGGGCGGAGAAGGGCAAAGACGGGCGGAGAAGGGCAAAGACGGGCGGAGAAGGGCAAAGACGGGCGGAGAAGGGCAAAGACGGGCGGAGAAGGGCAAAGACGGGCGGAGAAGGGCAAAGACGGGCGGAGAAGGGCAAAGACGGGCGGAGAAGGGCAAAATGGTTGGAGAATGGCAATGACGAGCGGAGAAGGGTGGAGAATATCGGAGAAGGGCAAAGACGGGCGGAGAAGTGTAGAGTATATCGGACAAGTGCAAAGATGGGCAAAGATGAGCGGACAAGGGCAAAGATGAGCGGACAAGGGCAAAGACGGGCGGAGATGGGCAAAGACGGGCGGAGATGGGTGGAGAATAGCGGAGAAGAGCAAAGAAGTGCTAAGAAAAGGGGAGAACCTCAAAGTCGGGCGAAGAAACTCAAAGTCGGGCGAAGAACCTCAAAGTCGGGCGGAGAAGATCAGAAATGGGCGGAGAAGACCAGAGAATATCGGAGAAGGGCAAAGACAGGGGAGAAGGGCATTGAGTCGTGGAGAAGAGCAAAGAACTGCGGAGAACGGCAAAGACAGGTGGAGAAGGGCAAAGAACATCGGAGAAGTGCAAAGAAGGGCAAAGACGGGCGGAGAAGGGCAAAGACGGGCGGAGAAGGGCAAAGACGGGCGGAGAAGGGCAAAGACGGGCGGAGAAGGGCAAAGACGGGCGGAGAAGGGCAAAGACGGGCGGAGAAGGGCAAAGACGGGCGGAGAAGGGCAAAGACGGGCGGAGAAGGGCAAAGACGGGCGGAGAAGGGCAAAGACGGGCGGAGAAGGGCAAAGACGGGCGGAGAAGTGCGGAGAGTACTGGAGAAGGGCAAAGACGGTTGGACAGGGGCAAAGACAGGTTTAGAAGGGCAAAGACGGGCAGAGAAGTGTGGAGAATACCAGAGAAGGGCAAAGACGGGCGGAGAAGGGCAAAGACGGGCGGAGAAGGGCAAAGACGGGCGGAGAAGGGCAAAGACGGGAAGAGAAGTGCGGAGAGTACTGGAGAAGGGCAAAGACGGTTGGACAGGGGCAAAGACAGGTTTAGAAGGGCAAAGACAGGCAGAGAAGTGTGGAGAATACCAGAGAAGGGCAAAGACGGGTGGAGAAGGGCAAAGACGGGTGGAGAAGGGCAAAGACGGGCGGAGAAGGGCAAAGACGGGCGGAGAAGGGCAAAGACGGGCGGAGAAGGGCAAAGACGGGCGGAGAAGGGCAAAGACGGGCGGAGAAGGGCAAAGACGGGCGGAGAAGGGCAAAGACGGGCGGAGAAGGGCAAAGACGGGCGGAGAAGGGCAAAGACGGGCGGAGAAGGGCAAAGACGGGCGGAGAAGGGCAAAGACGGGCGGAGAAGGGCAAAGACGGGCGGAGAAGGGCAAAGACGGGCGGAGAATGCAAGGAGGGGCAGAGAAGTGCAAAGACATGCCAAGAAGAGCAAAGACAGGTGCAGAAGGGCAAAGACAGGCTCACAAGTGCAAAGACCAGGAGAGAATGGCAAAGACGGGCGGAGAATGGCAAAGACGGGCGAAGAAATCCAAAGACGGGAGGAGAAGTGCTGAGAATAACGGAGAAGGGCAAAGAGGGGCGGAGAAGGACGGAGAATACCGAAGAATGGCACAGACAGACGGAGAAAGGGAAACCTGGCCGGAGAAGGCAAATATGGGCAGACGAGGGCAAAGACGGGCAAAGGAAGTCAAAGACGGGCGCTAGGACGGCAAAGAAGGGAGGATGAGAGCAAAGACGGGCGGAGAAGGGCAAAGACGGGCGGAGAAGGGCAAAGACGGGCGGAGAAGGGCAAAGACGGGCGGAGAAGGGCAAAGACGGGCGGAGAAGGGCAAAGACGGGCGGAGAAGGGCAAAGACGGGCGGAGAAGGGCAAAGACGGGCGGAGAAGGGCAAAGACGGGCGGAGAAGGGCAAAGACGGGCGGAGAAGGGCAAAGACGGGCGGAGAAGTGCGGAGAGTACTGGAGAAGGGCAAAGACGGTTGGACAGGGGCAAAGACAGGTTTAGAAGGGCAAAGACGGGCAGAGAAGTGTGGAGAATACCAGAGAAGGGCAAAGACGGGCGGAGAAGGGCAAAGACGGGCGGAGAAGGGCAAAGACGGGCGGAGAAGGGCAAAGACGGGCGGAGAAGGGCAAAGACGGGCGGAGAAGGGCAAAGACGGGCGGAGAAGGGCAAAGACGGGCGGAGAAGGGCAAAGACGGGCGGAGAAGGGCAAAGACGGGCGGAGAAGGGCAAAGACGGGCGGAGAAGGGCAAAATGGTTGGAGAATGGCAATGACGAGCGGAGAAGGGTGGAGAATATCGGAGAAGGGCAAAGACGGGCGGAGAAGTGTAGAGTATATCGGACAAGTGCAAAGATGGGCAAAGATGAGCGGACAAGGGCAAAGATGAGCGGACAAGGGCAAAGACGGGCGGAGATGGGCAAAGACGGGCGGAGATGGGTGGAGAATAGCGGAGAAGAGCAAAGAAGTGCTAAGAAAAGGGGAGAACCTCAAAGTCGGGCGAAGAAACTCAAAGTCGGGCGAAGAACCTCAAAGTCGGGCGGAGAAGATCAGAAATGGGCGGAGAAGACCAGAGAATATCGGAGAAGGGCAAAGACAGGGGAGAAGGGCATTGAGTCGTGGAGAAGAGCAAAGAACTGCGGAGAACGGCAAAGACAGGTGGAGAAGGGCAAAGAACATCGGAGAAGTGCAAAGAAGGGCAAAGACGGGCGGAGAAGGGCAAAGACGGGCGGAGAAGGGCAAAGACGGGCGGAGAAGGGCAAAGACGGGCGGAGAAGGGCAAAGACGGGCGGAGAAGGGCAAAGACGGGCGGAGAAGGGCAAAGACGGGCGGAGAAGGGCAAAGACGGGCGGAGAAGGGCAAAGACGGGCGGAGAAGGGCAAAGACGGGCGGAGAAGGACGGAGAATACCGAAGAATGGCACAGACAGACGGAGAAAGGGAAACCTGGCCGGAGAAGGCAAATATGGGCAGACGAGGGCAAAGACGGGCAAAGGAAGTCAAAGACGGGCGCTAGGACGGCAAAGACGGGCGGATGAGAGCAAAGACGGGCGGAGAAGGGCAAAGACGGGCGGAGAAGGGCAAAGACGGGCGGAGAAGGGCAAAGACGGGCGGAGAAGGGCAAAGACGGGCGGAGAAGGGCAAAGACGGGCGGAGAAGGGCAAAGACGGGCGGAGAAGGGCAAAGACGGGCGGAGAAGGGCAAAGACGGGCGGAGAAGGGCAAAATGGTTGGAGAATGGCAATGACGAGCGGAGAAGGGTGGAGAATATCGGAGAAGGGCAAAGACGGGCGGAGAAGTGTAGAGTATATCGGACAAGTGCAAAGATGGGCAAAGATGAGCGGACAAGGGCAAAGATGAGCGGACAAGGGCAAAGACGGGCGGAGATGGGCAAAGACGGGCGGAGATGGGTGGAGAATAGCGGAGAAGAGCAAAGAAGTGCTAAGAAAAGGGGAGAACCTCAAAGTCGGGCGAAGAAACTCAAAGTCGGGCGAAGAACCTCAAAGTCGGGCGGAGAAGATCAGAAATGGGCGGAGAAGACCAGAGAATATCGGAGAAGGGCAAAGACAGGGGAGAAGGGCATTGAGTCGTGGAGAAGAGCAAAGAACTGCGGAGAACGGCAAAGACAGGTGGAGAAGGGCAAAGAACATCGGAGAAGTGCAAAGAAGGGCAAAGACGGGCGGAGAAGGGCAAAGACGGGCGGAGAAGGGCAAAGACGGGCGGAGAAGGGCAAAGACGGGCGGAGAAGGGCAAAGACGGGCGGAGAAGGGCAAAGACGGGCGGAGAAGGGCAAAGACGGGCGGAGAAGGGCAAAGACGGGCGGAGAAGGGCAAAGACGGGCGGAGAAGGGCAAAGACGGGCGGAGAAGGGCAAAGACGGGCGGAGAAGGGCAAAGACGGGCGGAGAAGTGCGGAGAGTACTGGAGAAGGGCAAAGACGGTTGGACAGGGGCAAAGACAGGTTTAGAAGGGCAAAGACGGGCAGAGAAGTGTGGAGAATACCAGAGAAGGGCAAAGACGGGCGGAGAAGGGCAAAGACGGGCGGAGAAGGGCAAAGACGGGCGGAGAAGGGCAAAGACGGGAAGAGAAGTGCGGAGAGTACTGGAGAAGGGCAAAGACGGTTGGACAGGGGCAAAGACAGGTTTAGAAGGGCAAAGACAGGCAGAGAAGTGTGGAGAATACCAGAGAAGGGCAAAGACGGGTGGAGAAGGGCAAAGACGGGTGGAGAAGGGCAAAGACGGGCGGAGAAGGGCAAAGACGGGCGGAGAAGGGCAAAGACGGGCGGAGAAGGGCAAAGACGGGCGGAGAAGGGCAAAGACGGGCGGAGAAGGGCAAAGACGGGCGGAGAAGGGCAAAGACGGGCGGAGAAGGGCAAAGACGGGCGGAGAAGGGCAAAGACGGGCGGAGAAGGGCAAAGACGGGCGGAGAAGGGCAAAGACGGGCGGAGAAGGGCAAAGACGGGCGGAGAAGGGCAAAGACGGGCGGAGAATGCAAGGAGGGGCAGAGAAGTGCAAAGACATGCCAAGAAGAGCAAAGACAGGTGCAGAAGGGCAAAGACAGGCTCACAAGTGCAAAGACCAGGAGAGAATGGCAAAGACGGGCGGAGAATGGCAAAGACGGGCGAAGAAATCCAAAGACGGGAGGAGAAGTGCTGAGAATAACGGAGAAGGGCAAAGAGGGGCGGAGAAGGACGGAGAATACCGAAGAATGGCACAGACAGACGGAGAAAGGGAAACCTGGCCGGAGAAGGCAAATATGGGCAGACGAGGGCAAAGACGGGCAAAGGAAGTCAAAGACGGGCGCTAGGACGGCAAAGAAGGGAGGATGAGAGCAAAGACGGGCGGAGAAGGGCAAAGACGGGCGGAGAAGGGCAAAGACGGGCGGAGAAGGGCAAAGACGGGCGGAGAAGGGCAAAGACGGGCGGAGAAGGGCAAAGACGGGCGGAGAAGGGCAAAGACGGGCGGAGAAGGGCAAAGACGGGCGGAGAAGGGCAAAGACGGGCGGAGAAGGGCAAAGACGGGCGGAGAAGGGCAAAGACGGGCGGAGAAGTGCGGAGAGTACTGGAGAAGGGCAAAGACGGTTGGACAGGGGCAAAGACAGGTTTAGAAGGGCAAAGACGGGCAGAGAAGTGTGGAGAATACCAGAGAAGGGCAAAGACGGGCGGAGAAGGGCAAAGACGGGCGGAGAAGGGCAAAGACGGGCGGAGAAGGGCAAAGACGGGCGGAGAAGGGCAAAGACGGGCGGAGAAGGGCAAAGAGGGGCGGAGAAGGGCAAAGACGGGCGGAGAAGGGCAAAGACGGGCGGAGAAGGGCAAAGACGGGCGGAGAAGGGCAAAGACGGGCGGAGAAGGGCAAAGACGGGCGGAGAAGGGCAAAATGGTTGGAGAATGGCAATGACGAGCGGAGAAGGGTGGAGAATATCGGAGAAGGGCAAAGACGGGCGGAGAAGTGTAGAGTATATCGGACAAGTGCAAAGATGGGCAAAGATGAGCGGACAAGGGCAAAGATGAGCGGACAAGGGCAAAGACGGGCGGAGATGGGCAAAGACGGGCGGAGATGGGTGGAGAATAGCGGAGAAGAGCAAAGAAGTGCTAAGAAAAGGGGAGAACCTCAAAGTCGGGCGAAGAAACTCAAAGTCGGGCGAAGAACCTCAAAGTCGGGCGGAGAAGATCAGAAATGGGCGGAGAAGACCAGAGAATATCGGAGAAGGGCAAAGACAGGGGAGAAGGGCATTGAGTCGTGGAGAAGAGCAAAGAACTGCGGAGAACGGCAAAGACAGGTGGAGAAGGGCAAAGAACATCGGAGAAGTGCAAAGAAGGGCAAAGACGGGCGGAGAAGGGCAAAGACGGGCGGAGAAGGGCAAAGACGGGCGGAGAAGGGCAAAGACGGGCGGAGAAGGGCAAAGACGGGCGGAGAAGGGCAAAGACGGGCGGAGAAGGGCAAAGACGGGCGGAGAAGGGCAAAGACGGGCGGAGAAGGGCAAAGACGGGCGGAGAAGGGCAAAGACGGGCGGAGAAGGACGGAGAATACCGAAGAATGGCACAGACAGACGGAGAAAGGGAAACCTGGCCGGAGAAGGCAAATATGGGCAGACGAGGGCAAAGACGGGCAAAGGAAGTCAAAGACGGGCGCTAGGACGGCAAAGACGGGCGGATGAGAGCAAAGACGGGCGGAGAAGGGCAAAGACGGGCGGAGAAGGGCAAAGACGGGCGGAGAAGGGCAAAGACGGGCGGAGAAGGGCAAAGACGGGCGGAGAAGGGCAAAGACGGGCGGAGAAGGGCAAAGACGGGCGGAGAAGGGCAAAGACGGGCGGAGAAGGGCTAAGACGGGCGGAGAATTGTGGAGAGTACCGGAGAATGGCAAAGACGGGTGGAGAAGAGCAAAGACAGGTGGAGAAGGGCAAAAAGGGTTGGAGAAGGGCAAAAATGGGCAGACAAGAACATAGAAGGGGGAGAAGGGCAAAGTCGGGCAGACAAGTGCAAAGAGGTTTTGACAAGGGCAAAGACAGTCTGAGAAGTGCAGAAAGGCGAGGGAAGGGCAAAGACAGGCGGGCAAACACGGGCGGAGAAGGGCAAACACGGGCGGAGAAGGGCAAAGACGGGCGGAGAAGGGCAAAGACGGGCGGAGAAGGGCAAAGACGGGCGGAGAAGGGCAAAGACGGGCGGAGAAGGGCAAAGACGGGCGGAGAAGGGCAAAGACGGGCGGAGAAGGGCAAAGACGGGCGGAGAAGGGCAAAGACGGGCGGAGAAGGGCAAAGACGGGTGGAGAAGGGCAAACACGGGCGGAGAAGAGCAAAGACAGGCGGAGAAGTGCAGAGAATATCAGAGAAGTGCAAAGATGGGCAAAGACAAGGGGAGAAGGGCAAGGACGGGTGGAGAAGGGCAAAGACGGGTGGAGAAGGGCAAGGACGGGTGGAGAAGGGCAAGGACGGGTGGAGAAGGGCAAGGACGGGTGGAGAAGGGCAAGGACGGGTGGAGAAGGGCAAGGACGGGTGGAGAAAGATGGAGAATATCAAAGAAGGGCAAAGACGGGCGGAGAAAAGCAAAGACGGGCGGAGAAGGGCAAAATGGTTGGAGAATGGCAATGACGAGCGGAGAAGGGTGGAGAATATCGGAGAAGGGCAAAGACGGGCGGAGAAGTGTAGAGTATATCGGACAAGTGCAAAGATGGGCAAAGATGAGCGGACAAGGGCAAAGATGAGCGGACAAGGGCAAAGACGGGCGGAGATGGGTGGAGAATAGCGGAGAAGAGCAAAGAAGTGCTAAGAAAAGGGGAGAACCTCAAAGTCGGGCGAAGAAACTCAAAGTCGGGCGAAGAACCTCAAAGTCGGGCGGAGAAGATCAGAAATGGGCGGAGAAGACCAGAGAATATCGGAGAAGGGCAAAGACAGGGGAGAAGGGCATTGAGTCGTGGAGAAGAGCAAAGAACTGCGGAGAACGGCAAAGACAGGTGGAGAAGGGCAAAGAACATCGGAGAAGTGCAAAGAAGGGCAAAGACGGGCGGAGAAGGGCAAAGACGGGCGGAGAAGGGCAAAGACGGGCGGAGAAGGGCAAAGACGGGCGGAGAAGGGCAAAGACGGGCGGAGAAGGGCAAAGACGGGCGGAGAAGGGCAAAGACGGGCGGAGAAGGGCAAAGACGGGCGGAGAAGGGCAAAGACGGGCGGAGAAGGGCAAAGACGGGCGGAGAAGGGCAAAGACGGGCGGAGAAGGGCAAAGACGGGCGGAGAAGTGCGGAGAGTACTGGAGAAGGGCAAAGACGGTTGGACAGGGGCAAAGAAAGGTTTAGAAGGGCAAAGACGGGCAGAGAAGTGTGGAGAATACCAGAGAAGGGCAAAGACGGGCGGAGAAGGGCAAAGACGGGCGGAGAAGGGCAAAGACGGGCGGAGAAGGGCAAAGACGGGCGGAGAAGGGCAAAGACGGGCGGAGAAGGGCAAAGACGGGCGGAGAAGGGCAAAGACGGGCGGAGAAGGGCAAAGACGGGCGGAGAAGGGCAAAGACGGGCGGAGAAGGGCAAAGACGGGCGGAGAAGGGCAAAGACGGGCGGAGAAGGGCAAAGACGGGCGGAGAAGGGCAAAATGGTTGGAGAATGGCAATGACGAGCGGAGAAGGGTGGAGAATATCGGAGAAGGGCAAAGACGGGCGGAGAAGTGTAGAGTATATCGGACAAGTGCAAAGATGGGCAAAGATGAGCGGACAAGGGCAAAGATGAGCGGACAAGGGCAAAGACGGGCGGAGATGGGCAAAGACGGGCGGAGATGGGTGGAGAATAGCGGAGAAGAGCAAAGAAGTGCTAAGAAAAGGGGAGAACCTCAAAGTCGGGCGAAGAAACTCAAAGTCGGGCGAAGAACCTCAAAGTCGGGCGGAGAAGATCAGAAATGGGCGGAGAAGACCAGAGAATATCGGAGAAGGGCAAAGACAGGGGAGAAGGGCATTGAGTCGTGGAGAAGAGCAAAGAACTGCGGAGAACGGCAAAGACAGGTGGAGAAGGGCAAAGAACATCGGAGAAGTGCAAAGAAGGGCAAAGACGGGCGGAGAAGGGCAAAGACGGGCGGAGAAGGGCAAAGACGGGCGGAGAAGGGCAAAGACGGGCGGAGAAGGGCAAAGACGGGCGGAGAAGGGCAAAGACGGGCGGAGAAGGACAAAGACGGGCGGAGAAGGGCAAAGACGGGCGGAGAAGGGCAAAGACGGGCGGAGAAGGGCAAAGACGGGCGGAGAAGGGCAAAGACGGGCGGAGAAGGGCAAAGACGGGCGGAGAAGGGCAAAGACGGGCGGAGAAGTGCGGAGAGTACTGGAGAAGGGCAAAGACGGTTGGACAGGGGCAAAGACAGGTTTAGAAGGGCAAAGACGGGCAGAGAAGTGTGGAGAATACCAGAGAAGGGCAAAGACGGGCGGAGAAGGGCAAAGACGGGCGGAGAAGGGCAAAGACGGGCGGAGAAGGGCAAAGACGGGCGGAGAAGGGCAAAGACGGGCGGAGAAGGGCAAAGACGGGCGGAGAAGGGCAAAGACGGGCGGAGAAGTGCGGAGAGTACTGGAGAAGGGCAAAGACGGTTGGACAGGGGCAAAGACAGGTTTAGAAGGGATAAGACGGGCAGAGAAGTGTGGAGAATACCAGAGAAGGGCAAAGACGGGCGGAGAAGGGCAAAGACGGGCGGAGAAGGGCAAAGACGGGCGGAGAAGGGCAAAGACGGGAAGAGAAGTGCGGAGAGTACTGGAGAAGGGCAAAGACGGTTGGACAGGGGCAAAGACAGGTTTAGAAGGGCAAAGACAGGCAGAGAAGTGTGGAGAATACCAGAGAAGGGCAAAGACGGGTGGAGAAGGGCAAAGACGGGTGGAGAAGGGCAAAGAAGGGCGGAGAAGGGCAAAGACGGGCGGAGAAGGGCAAAGACGGGCGGAGAAGGGCAAAGACGGGCGGAGAAGGGCAAAGACGGGCGGAGAAGGGCAAAGACGGGCGGAGAAGGGCAAAGACGGGCGGAGAAGGGCAAAGACGGGCGGAGAAGGGCAAAGACGGGCGGAGAAGGGCAAAGACGGGCGGAGAAGGGCAAAGACGGGCGGAGAAGGGCAAAGACGGGCGGAGAAGGGCAAAGACGGGCGGAGAAGTGCAAACAACTGCGGAGAATGCAAGGAGGGGCAGAGAAGTGCAAAGACATGCCAAGAAGAGCAAAGACAGGTGCAGAAGGGCAAAGACAGGCTCACAAGTGCAAAGACCAGGAGAGAATGGCAAAGACGGGCGGAGAATGGCAAAGACGGGCGAAGAAATCCAAAGACGGGAGGAGAAGTGCTGAGAATAACGGAGAAGGGCAAAGAGGGGCGGAGAAGGACGGAGAATACCGAAGAATGGCACAGACAGACGGAGAAAGGGAAACCTGGCCGGAGAAGGCAAATATGGGCAGACGAGGGCAAAGACGGGCAAAGGAAGTCAAAGACGGGCGCTAGGACGGCAAAGAAGGGAGGATGAGAGCAAAGACGGGCGGAGAAGGGCAAAGACGGGCGGAGAAGGGCAAAGACGGGCGGAGAAGGGCAAAGACGGGCGGAGAAGGGCAAAGACGGGCGGAGAAGGGCAAAGACGGGCGGAGAAGGGCAAAGACGGGCGGAGAAGGGCAAAGACGGGCGGAGAAGGGCAAAGACGGGCGGAGAAGGGCAAAGACGGGCGGAGAAGGGCAAAGACGGGCGGAGAAGTGCGGAGAGTACTGGAGAAGGGCAAAGACGGTTGGACAGGGGCAAAGACAGGTTTAGAAGGGCAAAGACGGGCAGAGAAGTGTGGAGAATACCAGAGAAGGGCAAAGACGGGCGGAGAAGGGCAAAGACGGGCGGAGAAGGGCAAAGACGGGCGGAGAAGGGCAAAGACGGGCGGAGAAGGGCAAAGACGGGCGGAGAAGGGCAAAGACGGGCGGAGAAGGGCAAAGACGGGCGGAGAAGGGCAAAGACGGGCGGAGAAGGGCAAAGACGGGCGGAGAAGGGCAAAATGGTTGGAGAATGGCAATGACGAGCGGAGAAGGGTGGAGAATATCGGAGAAGGGCAAAGACGGGCGGAGAAGTGTAGAGTATATCGGACAAGTGCAAAGATGGGCAAAGATGAGCGGACAAGGGCAAAGATGAGCGGACAAGGGCAAAGACGGGCGGAGATGGGCAAAGACGGGCGGAGATGGGTGGAGAATAGCGGAGAAGAGCAAAGAAGTGCTAAGAAAAGGGGAGAACCTCAAAGTCGGGCGAAGAAACTCAAAGTCGGGCGAAGAACCTCAAAGTCGGGCGGAGAAGATCAGAAATGGGCGGAGAAGACCAGAGAATATCGGAGAAGGGCAAAGACAGGGGAGAAGGGCATTGAGTCGTGGAGAAGAGCAAAGAACTGCGGAGAACGGCAAAGACAGGTGGAGAAGGGCAAAGAACATCGGAGAAGTGCAAAGAAGGGCAAAGACGGGCGGAGAAGGGCAAAGACGGGCGGAGAAGGGCAAAGACGGGCGGAGAAGGGCAAAGACGGGCGGAGAAGGGCAAAGACGGGCGGAGAAGGGCAAAGACGGGCGGAGAAGGGCAAAGACGGGCGGAGAAGGGCAAAGACGGGCGGAGAAGGGCAAAGACGGGCGGAGAAGGGCAAAGACGGGCGGAGAAGGGCAAAGACGGGCGGAGAAGTGCGGAGAGTACTGGAGAAGGGCAAAGACGGTTGGACAGGGGCAAAGACAGGTTTAGAAGGGATAAGACGGGCAGAGAAGTGTGGAGAATACCAGAGAAGGGCAAAGACGGGCGGAGAAGGGCAAAGACGGGCGGAGAAGGGCAAAGACGGGCGGAGAAGGGCAAAGACGGGCGGAGAAGGGCAAAGACGGGCGGAGAAGGGCAAAGACGGGCGGAGAAGGGCAAAGACGGGCGGAGAAGGGCAAAGACGGGCGGAGAAGGGCAAAGACGGGAAGAGAAGTGCGGAGAGTACTGGAGAAGGGCAAAGACGGTTGGACAGGGGCAAAGACAGGTTTAGAAGGGCAAAGACAGGCAGAGAAGTGTGGAGAATACCAGAGAAGGGCAAAGACGGGTGGAGAAGGGCAAAGACGGGCGGAGAAGGGCAAAGACGGGCGGAGAAGGGCAAAGACGGGCGGAGAAGGGCAAAGACGGGCGGAGAAGGGCAAAGACGGGCGGAGAAGGGCAAAGACGGGCGGAGAAGGGCAAAGACGGGCGGAGAAGGGCAAAGACGGGCGGAGAAGGGCAAAGACGGGCGGAGAAGGGCAAAGACGGGCGGAGAAGGGCAAAGACGGGCGGAGAAGGGCAAAGACGGGCGGAGAAGGGCAAAGACGGGCGGAGAAGGGCAAAGACGGGCGGAGAAGGGCAAAGACGGGCGGAGAAGTGCAAACAACTGCGGAGAATGCAAGGAGGGGCAGAGAAGTGCAAAGACATGCCAAGAAGAGCAAAGACAGGTGCAGAAGGGCAAAGACAGGCTCACAAGTGCAAAGACCAGGAGAGAATGGCAAAGACGGGCGGAGAATGGCAAAGACGGGCGAAGAAATCCAAAGACGGGAGGAGAAGTGCTGAGAATAACGGAGAAGGGCAAAGAGGGGCGGAGAAGGACGGAGAATACCGAAGAATGGCACAGACAGACGGAGAAAGGGAAACCTGGCCGGAGAAGGCAAATATGGGCAGACGAGGGCAAAGACGGGCAAAGGAAGTCAAAGACGGGCGCTAGGACGGCAAAGAAGGGAGGATGAGAGCAAAGACGGGCGGAGAAGGGCAAAGACGGGCGGAGAAGGGCAAAGACGGGCGGAGAAGGGCAAAGACGGGTGGAGAAGGGCAAAGACGGGCGGAGAAGGGCAAAGACGGGCGGAGAAGGGCAAAGACGGGCGGAGAAGGGCAAAGACGGGCGGAGAAATGCAAACAACTGCGGAGAATGCAAGGAGGGGCAGAGAAGTGCAAAGACATGCCAAGAAGAGCAAAGACAGGTGCAGAAGGGCAAAGACAGGCTCACAAGTGCAAAGACCAGGAGAGAATGGCAAAGACGGGCGGAGAATGGCAAAGACGGGCGAAGAAATCCAAAGACGGGAGGAGAAGTGCTGAGAATAACGGAGAAGGGCAAAGAGGGGCGGAGAAGGACGGAGAATACCGAAGAATGGCACAGACAGACGGAGAAAGGGAAACCTGGCCGGAGAAGGCAAATATGGGCAGACGAGGGCAAAGACGGGCAAAGGAAGTCAAAGACGGGCGCTAGGACGGCAAAGAAGGGAGGATGAGAGCAAAGACGGGCGGAGAAGGGCAAAGACGGGCGGAGAAGGGCAAAGACGGGCGGAGAAGGGCAAAGACGGGCGGAGAAGGGCAAAGACGGGCGGAGAAGGGCAAAGACGGGCGGAGAAGGGCAAAGACGGGCGGAGAAGGGCAAAGACGGGCGGAGAAGGGCAAAGACGGGCGGAGAAGTGCGGAGAGTACTGGAGAAGGGCAAAGACGGTTGGACAGGGGCAAAGACAGGTTTAGAAGGGATAAGACGGGCAGAGAAGTGTGGAGAATACCAGAGAAGGGCAAAGACGGGCGGAGAAGGGCAAAGACGGGCGGAGAAGGGCAAAGACGGGCGGAGAAGGGCAAAGACGGGAAGAGAAGTGCGGAGAGTACTGGAGAAGGGCAAAGACGGTTGGACAGGGGCAAAGACAGGTTTAGAAGGGCAAAGACAGGCAGAGAAGTGTGGAGAATACCAGAGAAGGGCAAAGACGGGTGGAGAAGGGCAAAGACGGGCGGAGAAGGGCAAAGACGGGCGGAGAAGGGCAAAGACGGGCGGAGAAGGGCAAAGACGGGCGGAGAAGGGCAAAGACGGGCGGAGAAGGGCAAAGACGGGCGGAGAAGGGCAAAGACGGGCGGAGAAGGGCAAAGACGGGCGGAGAAGGGCAAAGACGGGCGGAGAAGGGCAAAGACGGGCGGAGAAGGGCAAACAACTGCGGAGAATGCAAGGAGGGGCAGAGAAGTGCAAAGACATGCCAAGAAGAGCAAAGACAGGTGCAGAAGGGCAAAGACAGGCTCACAAGTGCAAAGACCAGGAGAGAATGGCAAAGACGGGCGGAGAATGGCAAAGACGGGCGAAGAAATCCAAAGACGGGAGGAGAAGTGCTGAGAATAACGGAGAAGGGCAAAGAGGGGCGGAGAAGGACGGAGAATACCGAAGAATGGCACAGACAGACGGAGAAAGGGAAACCTGGCCGGAGAAGGCAAATATGGGCAGACGAGGGCAAAGACGGGCAAAGGAAGTCAAAGACGGGCGCTAGGACGGCAAAGAAGGGAGGATGAGAGCAAAGACGGGCGGAGAAGGGCAAAGACGGGCGGAGAAGGGCAAAGACGGGCGGAGAAGGGCAAAGACGGGCGGAGAAGGGCAAAGACGGGCGGAGAAGGGCAAAGACGGGCGGAGAAGGGCAAAGACGGGCGGAGAAGGGCAAAGACGGGCGGAGAAGGGCAAAGACGGGCGGAGAAGGGCAAAGACGGGCGGAGAAGGGCAAAGACGGGCGGAGAAGGGCAAAGACGGGCGGAGAAGTGCAAAGACGGGCGGAGAAGGGCAAAGACGGGCGGAGAAGGGCAAAGACGGGCGGAGAAGGGCAAAGACGGGCGGAGAAGTGCGGAGAGTACTGGAGAAGGGCAAAGACGGTTGGACAGGGGCAAAGACAGGTTTAGAAGGGCAAAGACGGGCAGAGAAGTGTGGAGAATACCAGAGAAGGGCAAAGACGGGCGGAGAAGGGCAAAGACGGGCGGAGAAGGGCAAAGACGGGCGGAGAAGGGCAAAGACGGGCGGAGAAGGGCAAAGACGGGCGGAGAAGGGCAAAGACGGGCGGAGAAGGGCAAAGACGGGCGGAGAAGGGCAAAGACGGGCGGAGAAGGGCAAAGACGGGCGGAGAAGGGCAAAGACGGGCGGAGAAGGGCAAAGACGGGCGGAGAAGGGCAAAGACGGGCGGAGAAGGGCAAAGACGGGCGGAGAAGGGCAAAGACGGGCGGAGAAGGGCAAAGACGGGCGGAGAAGGGCAAAGACGGGCGGAGAAGGGCAAAATGGTTGGAGAATGGCAATGACGAGCGGAGAAGGGTGGAGAATATCGGAGAAGGGCAAAGACGGGCGGAGAAGTGTAGAGTATATCGGACAAGTGCAAAGATGGGCAAAGATGAGCGGACAAGGGCAAAGATGAGCGGACAAGGGCAAAGATGAGCGGACAAGGGCAAAGACGGGCGGAGATGGGTGGAGAATAGCGGAGAAGAGCAAAGAAGTGCTAAGAAAAGGGGAGAACCTCAAAGTCGGGCGAAGAAACTCAAAGTCGGGCGAAGAACCTCAAAGTCGGGCGGAGAAGATCAGAAATGGGCGGAGAAGACCAGAGAATATCGGAGAAGGGCAAAGACAGGGGAGAAGGGCATTGAGTCGTGGAGAAGAGCAAAGAACTGCGGAGAACGGCAAAGACAGGTGGAGAAGGGCAAAGAACATCGGAGAAGTGCAAAGAAGGGCAAAGACGGGCGGAGAAGGGCAAAGACGGGCGGAGAAGGGCAAAGACGGGCGGAGAAGGGCAAAGACGGGCGGAGAAGAGCAAAGACGGGCGGAGAAGGGCAAAGACGGGCGGAGAAGGGCAAAGACGGGCGGAGAAGGGCAAAGACGGGCGGAGAAGGGCAAAGACGGGCGGAGAAGGGCAAAGACGGGCGGAGAAGTGCGGAGAGTACTGGAGAAGGGCAAAGACGGTTGGACAGGGGCAAAGACAGGTTTAGAAGGGCAAAGACGGGCAGAGAAGTGTGGAGAATACCAGAGAAGGGCAAAGACGGGCGGAGAAGGGCAAAGACGGGCGGAGAAGGGCAAAGACGGGCGGAGAAGGGCAAAGACGGGCGGAGAAGGGCAAAGACGGGCGGAGAAGGGCAAAGACGGGCGGAGAAGGGCAAAGACGGGCGGAGAAGGGCAAAGACGGGCGGAGAAGGGCAAAGACGGGCGGAGAAGGGCAAAGACGGGCGGAGAAGTGCGGAGAGTACTGGAGAAGGGCAAAGACGGTTGGACAGGGGCAAAGACAGGTTTAGAAGGGATAAGACGGGCAGAGAAGTGTGGAGAATACCAGAGAAGGGCAAAGACGGGCGGAGAAGGGCAAAGACGGGCGGAGAAGGGCAAAGACAGGCGGAGAAGGGCAAAGACGGGCGGAGAAGGGCAAAGACGGGCGGAGAAGGGCAAAGACGGGCGGAGAAGGGCAAAGACGGGCGGAGAAGGGCAAAGACGGGCGGAGAAGGGCAAAGACGGGAAGAGAAGTGCGGAGAGTACTGGAGAAGGGCAAAGACGGTTGGACAGGGGCAAAGACAGGTTTAGAAGGGCAAAGACAGGCAGAGAAGTGTGGAGAATACCAGAGAAGGGCAAAGACGGGTGGAGAAGGGCAAAGACGGGCGGAGAAGGGCAAAGACGGGCGGAGAAGGGCAAAGACGGGCGGAGAAGGGCAAAGACGGGCGGAGAAGGGCAAAGACGGGCGGAGAAGGGCAAAGACGGGCGGAGAAGGGCAAAGACGGGCGGAGAAGGGCAAAGACGGGCGGAGAAGGGCAAAGACGGGCGGAGAAGGGCAAAGACGGGCGGAGAAGGGCAAAGACGGGCGGAGAAGGGCAAAGACGGGCGGAGAAGGGCAAAGACGGGCGGAGAAGGGCAAAGACGGGCGGAGAAGGGCAAAGACGGGCGGAGAAGGGCAAAGACGGGCGGAGAAGTGCAAACAACTGCGGAGAATGCAAGGAGGGGCAGAGAAGTGCAAAGACATGCCAAGAAGAGCAAAGACAGGTGCAGAAGGGCAAAGACAGGCTCACAAGTGCAAAGACCAGGAGAGAATGGCAAAGACGGGCGGAGAATGGCAAAGACGGGCGAAGAAATCCAAAGACGGGAGGAGAAGTGCTGAGAATAACGGAGAAGGGCAAAGAGGGGCGGAGAAGGACGGAGAATACCGAAGAATGGCACAGACAGACGGAGAAAGGGAAACCTGGCCGGAGAAGGCAAATATGGGCAGACGAGGGCAAAGACGGGCAAAGGAAGTCAAAGACGGGCGCTAGGACGGCAAAGAAGGGAGGATGAGAGCAAAGACGGGCGGAGAAGGGCAAAGACGGGCGGAGAAGGGCAAAGACGGGCGGAGAAGGGCAAAGACGGGCGGAGAAGGGCAAAGACGGGCGGAGAAGGGCAAAGACGGGCGGAGAAGGGCAAAGACGGGCGGAGAAGGGCAAAGACGGGCGGAGAAGGGCAAAGACGGGCGGAGAAATGCAAACAACTGCGGAGAATGCAAGGAGGGGCAGAGAAGTGCAAAGACATGCCAAGAAGAGCAAAGACAGGTGCAGAAGGGCAAAGACAGGCTCACAAGTGCAAAGACCAGGAGAGAATGGCAAAGACGGGCGGAGAATGGCAAAGACGGGCGAAGAAATCCAAAGACGGGAGGAGAAGTGCTGAGAATAACGGAGAAGGGCAAAGAGGGGCGGAGAAGGACGGAGAATACCGAAGAATGGCACAGACAGACGGAGAAAGGGAAACCTGGCCGGAGAAGGCAAATATGGGCAGACGAGGGCAAAGACGGGCAAAGGAAGTCAAAGACGGGCGCTAGGACGGCAAAGAAGGGAGGATGAGAGCAAAGACGGGCGGAGAAGGGCAAAGACGGGCGGAGAAGGGCAAAGACGGGCGGAGAAGGGCAAAGACGGGCGGAGAAGGGCAAAGACGGGCGGAGAAGGGCAAAGACGGGCGGAGAATTGTGGAGAGTACCGGAGAATGGCAAAGACGGGTGGAGAAGAGCAAAGACAGGTGGAGAAGGGCAAAAAGGTTTGGAGAAGGGCAAAAATGGGCAGACAAGAACATAGACGGGGGAGAAGGGCAAAGTCGGGCTGACAAGTGCAAAGAGGTTTTGACAAGGGCAAAGACAGTCTGAGAAGTGCAGAAAGGCGAGAGAAGGGCAAAGACAGGCGGGCAAAGACGGGCGGAGAAGGGCAAAGACGGGCGGAGAAGGGCAAAGACGGGCGGAGAAGGGCAAAGACGGGCGGAGAAGGGCAAAGACGGGCGGAGAATTGTGGAGAGCATTGGAGAAGGGCAAAGACGGGCGGAAAATGGCAATGTCGGGCAAAGAAAGGTAGACGACGCAGACGTTATAAATGACGATGAAGTCAAAATAGAAACAGAAGACACAGAGGACGTTGAAGACACAGAGGACGTTGACGACACATACAACAAGACATTATAAATGAAAATGATGTGACAATATACAGAGACGACACAAACGACACAGACAACACAGACAACAAAGACGACACAGGCATTATTTATGACAATGATGTCACAATAGACACTGCAGACGCAGACGACACAGAAGACAAAGACATTATAAATGAAAATGATGTCACAATAGACACAGACGAGAGACAAAGCAGAAGACAAAGACGACACAGAAATTATAATGACAATGATGTCACAATAGACACAGAAAACACAGATGACACAGACATTATAAATGACAATGATGTCACAACAGACAGAGAAGACACAGACATTATAACTGACAATATCACAATAGACACAGATGAGAGACTACATAGACGACACAGAAGACAGAGACATTATAAATGACAGTGATGTCACAATAGACACAGATGACACAGACAACAAACACATTATAAATGACAATGTCACCGCAGATGACACAGACGACAAAGACATAAAAACTACAATGATGTAACAATAGACACAGAAGACACAGACATTATAAATGAATATTATCTCACAATAGACACAGATGACACAGACAACACAGAGGAAAGACGACTTATGCAACAAAGGCATTATAAATGATAATGATGTCAAAATAGACACAGACAACACAGACCACACAGACATTATAAACTACAAAGATGTCACAATAGACACAGACGACACAGAGGATACAGAAGACACAAACATTATAAATGACAGTGATGTCACTATAGACACAGACGACAAAGATGACACAGACATTATAAATGGCAATGATTTAACAATAGAAACAGAAGACACAGATGCCACAGGTTTTATAAATAAAAATGATGTCAAAATAGACACAGACGACAAAGACAACACAGAGGATACAGACTTTATAAAGAAAATGATATCAAAATACACAGAGACGACACACACTTTATAAATGACAATGTTGTCATAATAAACACAGACGACACAGACATTATAAATGACAATGATGTCACAATAGACACAGACGACAGACTACATAGATGACACATAGGACACAGACGACAAAGACATGATAAAGACAATGATGTCACAATAGACACAGACGACAGATATTATAAATGACAATGATGTCAAAATAGACACTGGTGACACAATACACAGACAAAGACATTATAAATGACAATGATGTCACAATAGACACAGATGACACAGAATACACAGACGACAGAGACATAATTTATGACAAAGATTTCACAATAGGAACTAACGACACAGACATTATAAATGACAATGATGTCACAATAGACACAGACAACACAGATGACACAGACGACAAAGACATTATAAATTACAATGACGTCAGAATAGACACAGATGAAAGAGATGACAGAGACTTTATAAATGACAATGATGCCACAATAGACAGAGATGACACAGACAACACAGAGGACAGAGACGACATATGCAAAAAAGACATTATTAAAGAAAATGATGTCACAATAGACACAGAAGACACATACATTATAAATGACAATGATGTCACAATAGACACAGACAAAAGAGATGACAGAGATGACACAGACATTACAAATTGTAATGATGTAACAATATACACAGACAAAAAAAATTTATAAATGACAACTATGTCACAATAGACACAGACGATACAGTTGACACAGACATTATAAATGAAAATCCTGTTATAATAGACACAGACGACAGACATTATAAATGACAATGATGTCACAATAGACATAGACGACATAGACGACACATCGTTAATGACAATGATGTCACAGGAGAAACAGATGACAGACTTTTTAAATTACAATGATGTTACAATAGACACAGATGACAGTCATTATAAAAGAAAATGATGTCACAATATATAGAGATGACACAGAATACAAAGACGACAGAGACCTCAGACACTATAAATGGCAATGATGTCACAATAAACGCAGACGACAGAGACCTCAGACACTATAAATGGCAATGATGTCACAATAGACACAGACTACACAGACTTTATAAATTACAATGATGTCATAATAGACGCAGACGACACAGACCACACAGACATTATAAATGACAATGATGTTACATTAGAAACAGATGACACAGACATTAAAAATGACAATCATATCAGAATAGACACAGACGACACAGACATTATAAAAGAGAATGATTCCAAAAAAGACAACGACACAGACTACACAGACGACACAGACATTATAAATGACAATGATGTCACAATAGACACAGACGACACAGACCACACAGATATAATAAATGACAATGAATTTCAGAATATACACAGATGACACAGGTGACACAGACATTATAAATGACACTTATGTCACTATAGACACAGATGACGCAAACATAAATGACAATGATATCACAAAAGACACAGACGACACATACGACAATGACAATAGAGAGGACACAGAAGACACAGACAATGTAAATGACAATGATGTCTCAAAAGACAAGGACGACACAGGCGACAAAGACATTATAAATGACAATGATTTCACAAAAGACACATACAACACAGTCATTATAAATGACAATGATGTCACAATATAAATAGATGACACAAACGACACAGATATTATAAATGACAATAATGCCAAAATAGACACAGACAACACAGAAGACATAGGCATCATAAAACAAAAAATTGTCACAATAGACACAGACGAGACAGACATTAAAAATGAGAATGATGTCACAATTGACACAGAAGACACCGACATTATATACAACAATGATGTCACGCTAGACACAGAAGAAACAGACATTAAAAATGACAATGATGACACAATATACAGAGATGACACAGATGACAAAGACATTAAAAAAGACAAAGTTGTCACATTACAACGAAGACACAGATGACACAGATATTATATATGACAATGATGTCACAATAGACACAGACAACACAGACGACACAGACAATATAATTGATAATGATGTCACCATAGACACAGGAAAAAAAGACGACACAGACTCTACAGTCATTAAAAATGATATTGATGTCACAGTTGACACAGATTAAACAGATATTATAGATGACAATTACGTCAAAATAAACAAAGGTGACACAGACGACACAGAAGACACAAATTATAAATGAGAAGGATTGAACAATAGACACAGAAACACAGACGACACAGACATTATAAATGATAAAGATGTCACAATAGACACAGATGAAATGACGACACAAGCATTATAAACGACAATGGTGTAACTATAGAAACAGACAACACAGACGACATAGAAGACGCAGACATATAATAAAATGATGTTGCAATAATCACAGATGACACAGACAACACAGACATTACTAATAAAATTAATTCCAATAGACATAGACGATAGAGACGACACGGATGACACAGACATTATAAATTAAAATGATGTCACAATAGATAGAGATGACACAGAAGACAGAGACATAAATTACAATGATGTCAAAATAGACGACACAGACATCACAGACAACACAGACAGTATAAATTACAAAGATGTCACAATAGACACAAACAACACAGACAACAACAACGATAGAGATGACACAGATGAAACAGACATTAAAAATCACAATGAAGTCACAGTAGACACAGACGACAGACATTATAAATGACGATGATGTCACAATTGACACAGACGTCACAGAGGATACAGACCACACAGAAGACAGACGACACAGATATTATAAATGACAATGATGTTCACAATATACACAGATGACACAGGCATTATAAATTACAAAGATGTCACAATACACACGGACGACACAAACGACACAGACATAAGTGACAATGATGTCACAATAGACACAGACGACAAAGACGACACAGACATTATAAATGACAATGATTACACAGACGACAGACATTATAAATCAAAATGATGTCACAATATACACAGATGACACAGACGACACAGATATTAAAATGACAATGATGTCAAAATTGACACAGACGTCACAGAGGATACAGAGCACACAGAAAACAGACGACACAGATATTATAAATGTCAATGATGTTTACAATATACACAGATGACACAGGCGACACAGACATTATAAATGACAATCATGTCACAATAGACACAGATGACACAGACGACACAGACATTATAAAATAGAAAGATGTCACAATACACACAGATGACACAAACGACACAGACTTTATAAATGACAATGATTACACAGACGACACAGACATTATAAATGACAATGATGTCACAACATACACAGATGACACAGACTACACAGACATTGAAATGACAGTGATGTCACAAAAGCCACAGACAACAGAGACTTTATGAATTAAAATTATGTCACAATAAACACAGACGACAGACGACAAAGACATTATAAATTACAATGATGTAACAAAACACAGACAACACAGACTTTATAAATGAAAATGATTACACAGACAATACAGACAATATAAATGACAATGATGTCACAATAGACACAGATGACACAGACGACACAGACATTACAAATGACAATGATGTCAAAATAGACACAGACGACAACGACTACACAGACTTTATAAATGACAATGATGTCACAATACACACAGACGATACAGACAACAGACATTATATATTACAGAGATGTCACAACAGACAGATACAATAAAAACGACACAGACATTATAAATGAAAATGATTTCACAATAGACAGAGACGACACAGACATTTTAAAAGACAATGATGTCACAACAGACAATGACGACACTGAAACTATACATGACTATGATGTCACTATAGACACAGACATTATAAATGAGAAGGATGTTACAATATACACAGAAGACAAAGACATTAATAATGAAAATGATGTCACAATAGACACCGACGACACAGGCATTATAAGTGACAATGATGTCACAATAGACTCAGACGACACAGACATTATAAACGACAATGATGTCACAATAGACACAGAGGACACAGTCGACACAGACATTATAAATGACAATGATGTCACAATAGATGCAGATGACACAGATGACACTGACATTGTAAATGAAAATAATGTCACAATAGACGCAGACGCCACAGACGCCACAGACATAATAAATGACAATGATGTAAAAATAGAAACTGATGACACAGACATTATAAATTAAAATGATGTCAAAATAGACACAGAAGACACAGACATTATAAATGACAATGATGTCACAATAGACAGAGACGACACATACGACACAGACATTATAATTGTCAATGATTTTACAATTGACACAGATGACAAAGACATTATAAATAGCAATGATGTTACAATAGACACAGACGAAACAGACATTATAATTGAAAATGATGTTACAGTTGACACAGACGACAAAGACGACACAGACTTTATAAATGACAGTGATATCACCATAAACACAGATGCCAGAGATGACACAGAAGTTAAAAGATGACACAGACGACACAGACATAAAAAATGACAATTATATCAAAATAGACCAGACGACACAGACATTATAAATGACAATGATGGCAAAATAGACACAGACGACACAGACATTATAAATTACAGTTATATCTCAATAGACACAGAAGACACAGATGACATAGATGACACAGACAACACAGATATTATAAATGACAAAGATGTCACAATAGACACAGACGACTCAGACATTATAAGTGACATTTATGTAAAAATACACACAGACGATACAGATGACACAGGCATTATAAATGACAACGATCATAAAATCATAGAATAACCAGGTTGGAAGAGACCCACCGGATCATCGAGTCCAACCATTCCTATCAAACACTATACCCTGCCTCTTAGAACCTCGTCCACCCGTGCCCTAAACACCTCCAGGGAAGGTGACTCAACCACCTCCCTGGGCAGCCTCTGCCAGGGACCAATGACCCTTTCTGTGAAGAACTTTTTCCTAATGCCCAGCTTAAATCTCCCCTGGCTGAGCTAAAGGCCATTCCCTCTTGTCCTGTCCCCTGTCACTTGGAAGAAGAGACCAGCACCCTCCTCTCTACAACCTCCTTTCAGGGAGTTGGAGAGAGCAATGCGGCCTCCCCTCAGCCTCCTCTTCTCCAGGTTAAACAACCCCTGCTCTTTCAGCCGCTCCTCGTAAGACCTGCTCTCCAGCCCCCTCACCAGCTTTGTTGCTTTTCTCTGGACTCGCTCCAGAGCCTCAACATCCTTCTTGTGGTGAGGGGCCCAGAACGGAACACAGGATTCGAGGAGCGGTCTCACCAGTGCTGACTACAGAGGGAGGATAACCTCCCTGGACCTGCTGGTTACGCTGTTTCTGATACAAGCCAAGATGTCACTGGCCTCCAGCTGGATTTCACACCATTTACCACCACTCTCTGCGCCCGGCCATCCAACCAGTTTTCCACCCAGGAGAGTGTGTGCCTGTCCAGGCCAGAGGCTGACAGTTTCTCAAGCAGAATGCTGTGAGAAACTGTGTTAAAGGCTTTACTAAAGTCCAGGAAGACCACATCCACAGCCTTTCCCTCATCCAGCAGCCGAGTCACTTTGTCATAGAAGGCAATCAGGTTAGTTTGCCAAGACCTACCTTCTGTGAACCCATGTTGACTGGACCTGATCACCCAGTTCTCTTGCATGTGCTTCATGATAGCACTCAAGATCACCTGCTCCATGACTTTCCCTTGCACTGAGTTCAGACTGACAGGCCTGGAGTTTCCTGGGTCCTTCCTGCGACCCTTCTTGTAGATGGGCACAGCATCAGCCAGCCTCCAGTCCAGCGGGACTTCCCCAGTCAGCCAGGACTGTTGGAAGATGATGGAAAGAGGTTTGGCCAGCACATCTGCCAGATCCTTCAATACCCTTGGGTGAATCCCGTCCGGCCCCATAGACTTGTGGGTGTCTAGTCGGGCTAGCAAGGCTCTGACCACCTCCTCTTGGATCACGGGAGCCTCATTCTGCTCCTCCAGCTCCTGGGTTTGTACACAGACGGAATGACCCTCCTTACAAATAAAGACTGAGGCAAAGAAGGCATTAAGTACCTCAGCATTTTCCTCATCCCCAGTCACTGTTGTTCCTTCTGTGTCCAATAGGGACTGTATGGTCTCCCTAGTCCTCCTTTTATTATGTATATGTTTGTAGAAAGATATTTTGTTCTCGTTCACAGACTTGGCCAATCTGATTTCTAGCTGAGCCTTAGCCCTTCTGATTTTTTCCCTACACAATATGTCACAATAGACACAGAAGACACAGATTTTATAAATTAAAATGATATCAAAATAGACACAGACGACAAAGACATTATAAATGAAAAAGATGTCTCAATAGACACAGAAGATGCAGAAATTATAAATGACAATAACGTCACAATAGACATAGACTCAGATGACACAGACACTATAAACTACAATGATGTCACAATAGACAAAGACTAGACAGACGACACAGACAACAGATATTATAAACGACAATGATGTCACAATAGACACAGATGACACAGACGACCCAAAGGACACATATTATAAATGAAAATGATGTCACATTATTCATAGACGACACACACGATGCAGACATTATAAATAAAAATGACGTCACAATAGACAAAAACGACAGAGATGACACAGACAAAAGAGACATTATAAATGACAAAGATTCCACAATAGACACAGACGATACAGACGATAGAGACGACACAGACGACGGTAATTCTAAATAAAAATGAGGCCACAGAAGACACAGAAACATTATAAATGACAATGATATCCCAACAGAAACAGATGACAGACATTATAAATGACAATGATGTTACAATAGATACAGACGACAGAGACGACATAGACTTTATAAATGGAAATGATTTCACAATAGACAAAGACGACACAGATGACACAAAAGACACAGATATTATAAATGACTATAATGTCACAATATACACAGACGACACAGACCACAGAGATATTATAAATGAAAATGATGTCACAATAGACACAGACGACGCAGAAGACACAGACATTATAAATGACAGTGATGCCAAAAAAGACAAAGATTACACAGACGACAAAGACGACACAGACATTATAATTGAAAACGATGTCACAACAAAGAAGACACAGATATTATAAATGACAATGACGTCACAACAGAAAAAGACGACAAAAACGACAAAGACAACACAAACATTATAAATAACAATGATTTCAAAATAGACAAAGACGACACAGACATTATAAATGACAATGATGTCACAACAGACACAGACGACACAGAAATTAAAAAAAAGAATTAGGTCAAAATTGACACAGACGACAGACAAAAATGTCATTATAAATGACAACGATATCACAATAGACACAAGAGTCTCAGATGACACCAACGACACAGATATTATTAACGACAATGATGTCACAATACACAGACTACACAGACAGTATAAATGGCAATGATGTCAAAATAGACAAAGACGAAACAGATATTATAATTGACAATGATGTTAAAATAGAAACAGACGACAGAGACAACACAAACATTATAAATGAAAATGATGTTACAAAAGACACAAACTATACAGACGATACAGACATTGTAAATGAAAATGATGTCTCAACAGACACAGACGACACAGACAACACTGACGTCAAATCATTATAAATGAAATAGTTTTCACAATAGACAGAGACGACACAGACATTATAAATGACAATGATGTCACAATAGACACAGATAACACAGATGACCCAGAAGACACAGATATTATAAAGTAAAACGATGTCACAATAGACACAGACCTTATAAATGACAATGATGTCACAATAGATACAGACGACACAGACATTATAAACAACTATGATGTCACAATAGACACAGAAGAAACAGACCACAGAGATATTATATATGAAAATGATGTCAAAATAGACACAGACGACACAGACATTAAAAATGACAATGATGCCAAAATAGACAAAGATTACACAGACGACAAAGGCGACATAGACATTATAATTGAAAATGATGTGACAACAAAGAAGACACAGACATTATAAATGACAATGACGTCACAATAGAAAAAGATGAAAAAAACGACACAGACGACACAGACATTATAAATAACAATGATGTCAAAATAGACACAGACGACAAGACAACATAGACATTAGAAATGAAAATGATGTCACAATAGACACAGACAACACAGACATTATAAATGACAATGATATCAAAATAGACATAGACGACACAGATGACACTGATATTATAAATGACAATGATGTAAAAATAGACACCGACGACACAGACAGTATAAATGGCAATGATGTGACAAGACACACAGATGACACATACGACACAGACTTTAAAAATGACAACGATATCACAATAGACACAGACGATAAAGACGACAGAGATGACACAAACAACACAAACACTATAAAAGAAAATGATGTCGCAATAGACATTGACAGTACAGATGACAAAGTCATTATAAATTAAATTGATGTCACAATAGACATGGACGACACAGACATTATAAGTGACAATGATGTCACAAGAGACACAGATAACAGATGTTATACATGACAATGATGCCAAAATAGACACAGACGATACAGACACAGACAGTATAAATGACACTGATGTCACAATAGACACAGATGACACGGACCACACAGACATTATAAATGAAATAGATTTCACAATAGACACAGACTTTAAACATGACAATGATGTCACAATAAACAGAGACGTCACAGACATTATAAATGACAAAAATTTCAAAACAGACACAGACAACAGACGACACAGACATTATAATGATAATCGTGTCAAATTATACACAGAAGACAAAGACGACAGAGATGACACAGAAGAAAGAGACATTATAAATGACAAGGATGTCACAATAGACACAGACTTCAGACAACAGAGACTACAGAGATGACACAGATATTGTAAATTAATATTATGTCAGAATAGAAACAGAGGACAGATGACACAGACACTATAAATGACAGAGATATCACAATTGAAACAGACGACGCAGACGAGAGAGACATTATAATTGACTATGATGTCACTATAGACACAGACATTATAAATAACAATGATGTCACAATAGACACAGACGACAAAGACATTTTAAATGACAACGATGTCACCATAGACAAAGATGACACAGACATTACAAACGACAATAATGTCACAATAGACACAGAAGACACAGACGACAAAGACATAAATGACAATGATGTCAAAATACACACAGACGACACAGATTACACAGACATTAAAAATGATAATGATTTCATAATAGACACAGACGACACAGACATTATAAATGAGAATGATGTCACAATAGATACAGACAGCAGAGATGACACAGTTTTAAAAGACAAGAGAGACATTATAAATGACAATGATTTCAAAATAGAAACAGACGCCACAGACCACACAAAGGACACAGACAACACAGATAACACAGATGTTATAAATGAAAATGATGTCACAATAGACACAGAAGACACAAACGATAGACGACAGAGACATGAATGACAACTATGTTCAACCTAGACACAGACGACACAGAAGACACAGACATTATAAATGACAATGTTGTCAAAATAGACACAAACAATACAGACATTATAAATGACAATTATATCACAATAGACAAAGACGACACAAAAGACACAGACATTATTAATGAAAATGATATCACAATAGACATAGACGACACAGACTTTGTAAATGACAATGATGTCACTATAGACACAGACGACAGAAACGACACAGAAGACAAAACCATTATAAATGACAATGATTTCACAGTAGACACAGACGGCACAGACATCAGAGACAACACAGACTGTATAAATGACAATGATGTCACAATAGACACAGACAACACAGATGACACAAATGACACAAAAGACACAGACATTATAAATGACAATTATGGCAAAATAAACACAGACAACACAGACATTATATATGACACTGATGTAACAATAAACAGAGACGACACAGATGACACAGGCATTATAAATGACAATGTCACAATAGACAGAGACAACAGATGACACAGACGACAGACATTATAAGTAATAATGATGTCACTATTGACACAGACGACAGACGAAACAGACTTTATAAATGATAATTACGTAACAATACACTCAGACGATACAGATGACACAGACATTATAAATGACAATGATGTCACAATAGACACAGATGACAAACATCATAAATGGCAATGCTGTAACAATAGACGCAGACGACAGAAGACACAGGAATAACAAATGACAATTATGTAAAACTACACACTGAAGATACAGACGACACAGAAGACACAGACATTTTTTATGAAAATGACATCAAAATAGACACAGAAGACACAGATATTTTAAATTAAAATGATGTCAAAATAGACACAGAAAACAGAGACGACTGTGACGACACAGACATTATAAATGACAAAGATGTCACAATAGACAAAGACGCCACAGACAAAGATGACACATACATTATGATGATACGACACAGATAACACATACATTATAAATCACAATGAAATCACCATAGACAAAGATGGCACCGATGACAGAGACATTACAAATTACAATGATGTCACAATAGACACAGACGACACAGAGGAAAAAGACGTAAAGGACAATGACATCAAAATAAACAGAGACGACACAGACATTATAAATTATAAAGATGTAACAATAGTCATGGATAACACAGACGACATAGACATTATAAATGACTATGATGTCATAATAGACACAGGCGACACAAACGACACATATGACACAGACATTGTAAATGTTAATGATGTCACGAGAGACACAGACAACACAGAAGACACAGACATTATAAATGACAACAATGTCACAATAGACACAGACGACACCAACAACACAGACATTGTTAGTGACAATGATGGCAAAATAGACAAAGACGAGAAAGATGACACAGACAATATATTTGACAATGATGTCACAATAGACACAGACATTATAAATGAGAGTCATGTCACAATACACAGAGACGACACAGACGACGCACAAGACACAGACGACAAAGTCATTATAAATGAAAATGATGACACAATAGACACAGACGACACAGACATTATAAATAACAATGATGTCAAAATAGACACAGACGACAGAGACATAGTAAATGACAATGATGTCACAATAGACACAGACAATATAAATGAAAATGAGGTCACAATAGACACCCACGACAGAGACGACACAGACATTATAACTGACCATGATGTCATAATAGACACAGACGACACAGAGGACACAGACATTATAAATGACATAGATTTCAAAATAGACACAGACGACACAGACAACACAGATGTTGAAAATGTTTTCACAATAAAGACAGACGAAAAAGACAACACAGAAGACAGAGACGACAAAGACTTTATAAGTGAAAATGATGTCACAATAGACACAGAAGACACAGACGATATAGATGACAGAGACATGAATGACAATGATGTCACCATAGACACAGACGACACAGAGGACACAGATAATATAAATTACAATGATGTCACAATAGACACAGACAAAGATAATATAAATGGTAACAATTTCACAGTAGACACAGACGACACACACGACACAGACATTATAAATGAAAATGATGTCACAGAAGACACAGACGACAGACTACACAGACATTATAAATGAGAAATATGTCACAATAGACACAGATGACACAGACATTATATATGACAAGGATGTCACAATAGACACAGACAGCACAGACGACACAGAATACAAAGACGAGATACATTATAAATGACAAGAATATCACAATAGAAACAGACGACATTAAAGACACAGATATTATAAATGACAATGATGTCACAGAAGACAGAGACAGCACAGAGGGCAGAGTTATTATAAAAGGCAATGATGTCACAATAGACAAATATGACAGAGATGATACAGATGACAAAGAAATTATAAATGACGATTTCACAATAGACAGACCATATCGAAGACACAGACATTATAAATGACACTGATGTCACGACAGACACAGACAACACAGAAGACACACATAAAAAATGACAATGATGTCACAATATACACAGACGACAGAGTCAGCAAAGACAATTATAAATGACAATTATGTAACAATAGACACAGAAGATACAGACGACACAGACATTTTTAATGACAATGATGTCAGAGTATACACAGACAACACAGATGACACAAAGGACACAGACAAAAAAGATAACTCAGATTACACAGATATTATAAATGAAAACGATGTCACAATAGACACAGAAGACACAGACATTTGAAATGACATTGCTGTCACCATAGACAATCATGACACAGACGCCACCGACATTACTAATAACAATGATGTCACAATAGCCACAGAATACAGAGACGACAAAGATATTATAAATGACTATGATGTCGCAATAGAGAAAGACCACACAGATGATACAGTCATTGTAAATAACATAGATGTCACAAAAGACAAAGACGATACAGAAGACAATCACATTATAAATGAAAATGATGACACAATAGACACAGAAGACACAGCCGACATAGATGACAAAGACACTACAAATCAAAATGATGTCACAATAGACACAGACGACACAGACATTTTAAATGACAATGATGTCACTATAGACTATCATGACACAGATACCACAGACATTACTAATGACAATGATGTCACAATAGACACAGAATACACAGACGACAAAGATATTATAAATGACTATGACGTCGCAATAGAGAAAGACCGCACAGATGATAGTCATTATAAATAACAATGATGTCACAATAGACACAGACGCAACAGCCGACATAGAGAACACAGATGACACAGACATTATTAACGACAACGATGTCAAAAGAGACAGATGACACAGAGGACACAGACGCTACAAATGACAATGATGTCACAATAGACACAGACGACACAGACACTTTTAAATATCGATGTCACAATGGAAACAGATGACACAGATATTATAAATGAAAATGATATCTCAGTAGACACAGACGATACAGAAGACACAGACATTATAAAAAACAATGTTGTCAAAATAGACACAAACAATACAGACATTATAAATGACAATGATGTCACAATAGACAAAGACCACACAAACGACACAGACATTATTAATGAAAATGATGTCACTATAGACACAGACAACAGAAACGACACAGAAGACAAAACCATTATAAATGAAAATGATTTCACAGTAGACACAGACGACACACACGACACAGACATTATAAATGAAAATGATGTCAAAATAGACATAGACGGCACAGAAGACAAACATGACACAAAAGACACAGACATTATAAATGAAAATTATGGCAAAATAAACACAGACGACACAGACATTATACATGACACTGATGAAACAAACAGAGACGACACAGATTACACAGACATTATAAATGACAATGATGTCACAATAGACACAGACGACTGAGACGACAGAGTCGACACAGACTACAAAGATAATATAAATAAAAACTAAGTCACACTAGACACAGACAACACAGACGACACAGAGGACACTCATGTAATAAATGACAATGTTGTCACAATACACACAGATGACGCAGACTTCACAGACATTATAAATGACAATGATGTCACAAAAGACACAAATGACACAGACATTATAAATGACAACGATTTCACAACAGGCACAGACGACACAGACATTATAAACAACAATAACGTCACTATAGTCATAGACGACACAGACATGGTAAATTAAAATAATGTCACAACAGACACAGACGATACAGACAGTATAAATGACAAGGATGTCACAATAGAGACAGACGACACAGACGTCACAGACATTATAAATGGCTATGATGTCACAATAGACACACTCAACACATATTATAAGTGATAATTAAGTAACAATAGACACATACGATACAGACGACAGAGACTACAAAGACATTATAAATGACAATGATGTCAAACTAGACAGAGACGACACAGACAAAAGAGAGTTATAAATGACAGTGATGTCAAAATTGACACAGACGACACAGATGACAGAGATGACATACGACAAAGACATTATAAATGACAAAGGTGTCACAATAGAAACATGACCCAGATGACGCAGATGACTCAGACTTTATAAATAACGATGATGTCACAATAGACACAGACCCACCGGGTCATCAAGCCCAACCTTTAAAGTTGGCAGTTAAGGCACCCAGAGTGTGTTTAAATATTTTCATTTATTCGTTTCCTTTTCTTTCCCCCTTTTTTGTCTCAAAACCTGAGAAAAATATATCTGATATATAAATGCGTAAGATCAGAAAAATAATCATGGCATGTTCACAGGGCACGTGGAGGCCATCAATCCGAAAAAAATTATAAACTATAAAACCAATGGTATAGGACTTACATGCATCCTGCTTCCCTTACTTAAATGACAATGATGTCACAACACACACAAATGACACAGACATGATAAATGACTATGATGTCACAATAGACAGAGACGACACAGACAACAAAGACATTATAAGTGACAATGATGTCAAGATAGACTCAGACAGCACAGACGACACCAACATTATAAATGACAATGATGTCACCGCAGACGGAGACGACACAGAGCACACAGACGACACAGACATAAAAATTAAAATGATGTTACGATAGACACGGAAGACACAGACATTATAAACGTCAAAGATGTCACAAAAGACAAAGACGAGACAGACATCATAAATGACAATGATGTCACCATAGACACAGACGACACAGTAGACACATACCACACAGAAATTATAAATGACAATGATGTCGTAATAGACCAGAAGACACAGACGACAAAGACATTATAAATGACAATGATGCCACAATAGACACAGATGACAGAGACAACAGAGAGGACAGAGACAAAATATGCAAAAAAGACATTATTAAAGAAAATTATGTCATAATAGACATAGACGACACATACATTATAAATGACAATGATGTCACAATAGACAGAGACGAAGAAAAATTTATAAATGAATATTATGTCACAATTGATACAGACGACAGAGACGACTGAGACATTATAAATGAAAATGAATTCAAAATAGACACAGACAACACAGACATTATAAATGAAAGTGATGTCGCAATAGACACAGACGACACAGACATTATAAATGAAAATGACTTCACAATAGACACACACGACACAGACGAAAGAGACAATACTGACGACACAGATATTATAAATGATAATGATGTCACAATAGACACAGAGGACAGAGACGAGATATGCAAGAAAGACATTGTTAAAGAATAATTTATCACAATAGAAACAGACGTCACAGACGACACATACATTACAAATGACAATGATGTCACAATAGACACAGACGACAAAGACATTATAAATGAAAACTATATCACGATAGACAGACAGACGATTCAGATGACACAGACGACAGATATTATAAATTTCAATTACGTCACAATAAACAGAGACGACGCAGATGATGTCACAATAGACACAGATGACACAAACATTAAAAATGAAAAAGATGTCACAATAGACACAGATTAGAGAGTCAGTATAAATGACAATGTCATCACAATAGACACAGATGACATAGACATTATAAATGACAATGATGTAACAATAGACACAGACGACACAGAAGACAAATATATTATAAATGACAAGGATGTCACAATAGACTCAGACGACAGAGACAATACAGAGGAAACAGACAACACAGATATTATAAATGGCAGTGATGACACAATAGACCCAGACAAGACAGACGACACAGACAACATAAATTACAATGATGTCACAATAGAGAGAGATGACACAGACATTATGAATGACAATTGTGTCACAATAGATAGAGACAACACAGATGACACAGATGTTATAACATAAAATTATATCAAGGTAGACACCGAAGACACAGACATTATAAATGGCAATGATGTCACAATAGACACAGATGACACAGAGGACACAGACCCTACAAATGAATATGATGTCACAATAGACATAGACGACAGATGTTATAAATGAAAATTATGTCAAAATAGACAAAGACGAAACAGACGACACAGTCATTATAAATGACGATGATTTCACAATAGACACAGACAACAGAGACGACACAGAAAATACAGACGGCAGATGACAGAGACATTATAAATGACACTGATATCACAAAAGACACAGACTACACAGATGAAAAACACGACACAGATGAAAAAGACATTATAAATGACAAAGATTTCACAATAGACGGAGATGACACAGATGACAGAGACATTATAAATGACAATGATGTCACAATAGACACAGACGACACAGGCATTATAAATTACAAAGATGTCACAATAGACACAGACATTATAATTGAAAATTATGTCACAATATACACAGATGACAAAGACAACACAGTCATTTATAATGTCTGTCTTCTATGATACCATAATAGACTCTGATGACACAGACACACATATTATAAATGAAAAATATGTAGCAATAGACACAGACCACACAGACGAGAAAGACGACAAAGACATTATAAATTAAAATGATGTCACAAAAGACACAGATGAAACAGACAGTACAAATGATAATGATGTCACAATAGACACAGATGACACATACTACACAATCATCATTAATGACAATGACATCACAAGAGACACAGATGACACAGACGACATAGACATAATAAATGAAAATAATGTCACAATAGCCTCAGATGACACAGACTACACATACATTATAAATGATAATGATGTCACAATAGAGACAGACCACACAGACCACAAAGACATTATAAATGACGATGTCACAATAGACAGAAGACACAGACATTATAAATGAGAATGATGTCACAATAGACACAGACGACGACTACACAGATTGTGTAAATTACGATGTCACAATAGACACATACGACAGAGACAATACAGACGTTATAAACGACAACGATTTCACAATAGACACAGATGACACAGAAGACAAAGACATTATAAATGACAATGTTGTCACAATAGACACAGATGACACAGACAAGAGAGATTTTGTAAATGACAGTGATTTCACAATAGGCACAGAAGTAAAGAGACGACACAGATGTTATAAATGGCAATGAAGTCACAATAAACAGAGATGACACAGTATAAATGAAAATGATATAACAGATGACACAGATGACCCTGATGACACAAACGACACAGACATTATAAATAACATTGATGTCACAATAGACAAATATGACACAGACCACACAGAAAATATAAATGAAAATGATGTCACAATAGACACAAACGACACAGATGACAAGATATTATACCTGACAATGATATCACAATAGACACAGACGACCCAGAACACACAGACATTAAAAATGACAATGATGTCAAAGTAGGCAAAGATGACACAGACATTATACATGAAAATTGTTTCAAAATACACACAGACAAGACAGAAGACACACATTATAAATGAAAATGATGTCACAATATAAAGAGACAACACAGACATAAATGACAATGATGTCAAAACATACACAGATGACACAGACATTATAAATGACAATGATGTCACAATAGACACAGACGACAAAGAAGACACAGACGAGAAAGAAGACACAGACATTATAATTTTCTTTTATGTCACAACAGACACAGACGAAACAAAGGACGGACATTATAAATGACAAAGATGTCACAATAGACACAGACGACACAGACTTTATAAATTAAAATTATGTCACAATTGACACAGACAACATAGACGACTAAGACATTATAAATGACAACGATGTCACAAAACACAGACGACACATATTATAAATGACAACGATGTCAAAATAGACACAGACGACACAGACATTATAAATGACAATGATGTTACAATAGATACAGACGACAGAGACAACACAGATATTATTAATGAAAGCAATGTCACAATAGAGAGACAACACAGACGACAGAGACATTACAAATGACAATGATGTCACAATAGAAACAGAGGTCACAGAAGACCCAGACTATACAGATGACAAAGAAGACGCCCACAATATAAATGAAAAAGATGCCAAAATAGTTACAGAAGACCCAGAAAACACAGACGTTATAAATGACAATGTTTTCACAATAGACACATATTATTTATGACAATGATATCACAACAGACACAGATGACACAGACAAAATAAATGACAATGATGTCACAATTGACACAGATGACACAGACAAAACAGACTACTCAGGCATTATATATGAAAAATATGTCAAAGTAAACACAGACCACACAGACAAGACAGACGACACAGACATTATAAATTAAAATGATGTCACAATAGACAGAGACAACACACACTACACAATCATCATTAATGACAATGATATCACAAAAGACACAGACGACACAGACTACACAGACGACACAGACATTATAAATGACAATGAGGTCACAATATACAAAGATGACACAAAAGACAGACATAATTAACGAAAATGATGTTACTATAGACAGAGACAACACAAACATTATAAATGAAAATGATATCACAATAGACACAGACTACACAGACGACACAGATATTATAAATTACAAGTATGTCACGATACACACAGACGACACAGACATTATAAATTACAATGATGTCACAATAGACACAGACAACACAGAACACAGGAAAGACAGAAACGACCGAGACATAATAATTGAAAATGATGTCACAATAGACACAGACAACACAGACTGTATAAATGACAAGGATGTCACAAAAGACAGAGGACACAGACTACACAGACACTATAAATGACAATGATGTCACAGTAGACACAGATGACACCAACAACACAGACATTTTTAATGACAATGAAATCACAATAGACACCGACAAAATAGATATTATAAATGACAATTATTTCAAAATAGACACAGAAGCAACAGACGCCTCAGATGCCACAGACGCCTCAGATAACACAGATGACTCAGACAACACAGACTTTATAAATTACAATGATGTCATAATAAACACAGACAAAAAAGACGACACAATCGACACAGAAAAAAAGAAGACATAGAGATAATTAATGACAATGAAGTCACAATAGACACAGACGACAGTCACAACACAGAAGACACAAACGACACAGACATAAATGAAAATGATGTCACAATAGACACAGACAACACAGAAGACACACATTAAAACTGACAATGATGTCACAATATACAAAGACGACAGAGACGGCAAAGACCTTATGAATGACAATTATGTAACAATAGACACAGACAACACAGACATTATAAGTGACATGGATGTCACAATAGACACAGAGGTCACAGAGGACACGGACATTATAAATGACATGGATTTCAAAATAAACACAGACAACACACAGGACACAGAGGACATAGATGTTATAAATGAAAATGATACCACGATAAAAACAGATGAAAAAGACGACACAAACGACAAAGACTTTATAAACAAAAATGATGTCAAAATATACACAGACGACACAGATATTATAAATGAAAATGATGTCACAATAAACAAAGATGACACAGACGACCCAGACATTATAAATTACAATGATGTCAAAATAGACAGAGATGACACAGACATTATAAATGACAATGATGTCAAAATAGACACAGAGGAAACAGACAATATAAATAAAAATGATGTCACAATAGACACAGACGACAATGAAGACACATAAAAAATGACAACGATGTCACAATATACACAGACAACAGAGACGGCATAGACATTTTAAATGACAATCATGTAACAATAGACACAGAAGATACAGACGACACAGACATTTTTAATGACAATGATGTCACAATATACAGAGAAAACACAGACGACACAGACATTATAAATGACAAGGATTTCAAAATAGACACAGACGCCAGAGACGACACAAAGGACACAGACAACACAGATAACTCGGATGACACAGATGTTATAAATGAAAATGATATCACAATAGACACAGAAGACACAAACGATACAGACGACAGGGACATGAATGACAGTGATGTCACAACAGACACATACAACACAGGACACAGGTATTAAAAATTACAATGATGTCACAATAGACACAGAAAACACAGACATTTTAAATGACAATGATGTCACCATAGACTATCATGACACAGACGCCACAGACATTACTAATGACAATGATGTCACAATAGACACAGAATACACAGATGACAAAGACATTATAAATGACTATGATGTCGCAATAGAGAAAGAACACACAGATGATACAGTCATTATAAATAACATAGATGTCACAATAGACAAAGACGACACAGCCGACACAGACAACACAGATGACACAGACATTATTAATGAAAATGATGTCAAAATAGAGACAGACGACACAGATGACACAGACACTACAAATGAAAATGATGTCACAATAGACACAGACGACACAGTCGACAGATACAACAAAGACTTTCTAAAAGATAATGATGTCACAATAGACACAGCAGAGACAACACAGTTTTAAAAGACAAGAGAGACATTATAAATGACACGGATTTCACAATAGACTCTGATGATACAAACGACACAGATATTATAAATGATAAGATGTCACAATAGACAAAGACGACACAGACATAATCAATGAAAACGATGTCACAATAGACACAGACGACACCGACATTATAAAAGACAATGACTTCACAATAGACACAGACAACACCGACGACACAGACATTATTAATTACAATGATGTCACAATAGACACAGATGACACAGACATTAAAAATTAGCATGATGTCACAATAGGCACAGACAACAGAGAGCACACAGATATTATATATGACGATGTCACACTAGACACAGAAAACACAGACACTACAAATGAAAATGATGTCACAATAGGCACAGACAACTCAGAAAACAGAATTTAGAAATGACAATGAAGTCACAATAGACAAATATACAAACGACAGAGACGACACAGACATTATATATATTAGAATTATGTCACAAAAGAATCAGGTGACACAGACCATACAGACATTATTAATGACAATGATGTCACAATAGACACAGACGACACAGAGGACAGACATAATAAATGACAATTATATCACAATAGACACAGAAGACAGACGACACCGATGAATCAGACGACACAGATACTATAAATGAAAATGATGTCACAATAAACAAAGATGACACAGACAACACAGACATTATTTAAGAACATGGAACAGTAAGGGCTGAGGATGCTAACGTGTCCTGTGATGCCTACGCAATAGGCAACTGACCAGAAATTGCCAAAATGCAATACCTATCTGTACATGAAGATCAGAATGCAAGAAAAGCAGTGCCCGATCAGCACCTTACTAAGAACAGACATCCAAGAGTCTAGAGATGACATGTGGACCAAATGCAAAGATGACATCAAGACCTGCAGAAGATTTAAGACAGAGCAGAGTCTACGCAATCTAAACAACAAGACAGATATAGGCTGGAACTGCCCTGCCTGGTACACGCTAGCTTGGGGCTGAAAATTAAACCCCTCTCCAAACGTGTAACAAGGTGCACTCTTCCTGCACAACCCTCTACCCTAGGCTAAATCCCTTCCCTGCCATTCTCAACATTCTGCCCTCTTCCCAGACCAAAACCACAGCCCCCTTAACTTTCTGAGGACTGAGGGCCTGAAGATATCCTTGGCAGAAAAAACCCAAACTGCATCAACTATCTGGAAAAATCCTGCACTCTCACATTGTCTTGGACAATAATCTGCAAAAAAAAACAAAACAAAAACATACAGAAAACACAGTGCCAAGTCAGCATCACACTGCTCTCTGCCAACATCTTGTATTACACTCACTGCAAAACTGCCAAGGCATTCTGCTCACCTATTTGATGCCAATTCAAACATTGGATGCTGCAGTCATCATCACCAGGGGCACTTCAGGTAGACAGATGGAAAATTTACTATTGTGCTTCTGAGAAATCAGTCCCGTGCTCCATCTCTCTACTCCCCTGTTCACCTCAACTGCTCTTTGCATTCTAAAAGCGGACCACACAGCATCTACAAAACCAAAGGCCAATGCTCAATGGAGTTGCTGCGTACTATGGGGCTCTAACACACCTATTTGAACAACAACCTCCTCACATCTCAGACCACACATCAGCAAGAAGCTTCACCCCTCTGAGGCTGCATTTGGCACCTGCCACAGAAAAAGCATGCTTTTGTACTACACTAAAGCACAGGCTTTAATTGCCACTCCCTCAACATACAAACCTCTTCGTTACTGCTCCACTGGCTGCTCCCATGCAGTTTTGGTCACCCACTCTGTGGCTCCAGAGACAAGCAGAAACTACCCTCCTCACCCGCCACACCTAGGGCTGCTAGATCTGCAAATAAGGGATGCCCCTAGACTGCAATGTCTAGGCACGTCAAAACGTTAAGCACACAATCGGGCCACTATACCCCTGCTGATGCTTATCGCCTCCTCTACACACCTGGCAGAGCAGCTCCAACCAGACACAAATACACGCAGAACATCAACACATAAGACCAACGTCGTGAACCGGGAACACAAGAAAAGTCGCGGCAACAAGGAGGACACCTGGACCACGCATGCCAATGGGCAAGGCAATGGACAGGGCTCTGAGGAACAACCTGCGGTAGCCCTGGAAAAGCGAAGAACCGTGCATGGTTCCAAAGAGATGGTGCCACAACTGGCAAGATGAATGGGCAAGAAACCCTTTTAAAGTCCTAAACATGCAGAGGATGGACGGAACAAGTCCCAGAACAGGGATCCAGGAAAACAGAAGACTAACTATCCCGCATGGCGAGGCAGGCTGCAAGGCTGCAGCAGAAGACAGCTGACCGGATGCTTCTAAAACACAAGAGTGATCCACACATTAGAAATGCAAAGAAAGAAAAGCAGTGCCCCATCGACACTGCCTTGATGAGTACGAGCATTTGGGACCCTAGACATGGCACCCAAGGCACGCCCGCCATGCCCTGAACACAAAACACAACATCAAGACCTGCAGAAAATTTCGGAGATGGCATGGTGACTACACAAACTAGACAACAACAGATACAGGCTGGAACTGCCCTGCCCATGCAGGGTTTGGGCTGAGAAGTAGACCCCTCTGCCTTCACCTGCCCAAAGAGGACTCTCCCTGCACAGCCTAGGCTACCTTCCAAACCCCTCCCTGCTAGCCCCATCCCACCTCCCCGCTTCCCAACTCCAGTCTCTCAATTTAGCTTTCAGAGGGCCACGAATGAAGCTGTCCTTGGCCAAAGCAGCTCAAATCACATCAGCTAACAGAAATAATCCTGAAGTCACTGCGTTCCTCTTCAGCATCTGCAAGAAAAATGAACAGAAAAACACAGTGCCAAAACACGAGAACGATCCTGGCTTCAGGAGCACGATGCAAGAAAAGCAGTGCCCAATCAACAGTGCATTGATGAGTACGAGCATTCAGGACCCTAGATATGGTGCTCGAGGCATGTCCGGCATGCTGTAAAGGATCCCTCATTACAACGGGATGTGGCCAAAACCAGGAGGATGTACGTGAAAGGATCACCTTTTAAATGACTAAAGGCACAAGATGCATGGAAGAAGTCTCAGGTCAACAGGGATCCTTGAAAATATATGACTAGCGATTGTGGCCACCAACACAGGCTGCGAGGCCATGGGAAAAGATGGCTGACTAGAAACTTGGAAAATGTGAAGCCAATCCACACTTAGGTTATGATGCAAGAAGAACAGTGCCTAATTGGTATTGTACCCATGAGCACAGGCATTCAAGACCCTCGAGATGCTGCTCAAGTCATATGCTGCATTCCTTTAAAGCAAAGTGGACATCAAGGCTTAAGAAACGTAAAAGAGAAACAGAATATAAAGCACACGGCACAGACAAGCTGGAATGGCCCTGCCTGGAACGTGCTAGCTTTGGGCTGAGAAGTAACACCCTCCAGCTCTTCCTGCCCAAAGGGGACACTTCCCGCACAGCCCTCTCCCCTAGGCTACTTTTAAAACTTCTCCCTGCCATCCCCAGCCTTCTACCCTCTGTCATACCCCACCCCTGCCCCCGTCCCTCAACTTAGCTTTCAGACCACCAGGAGGCTTCCTCAGCAGAAAAAAAACTTCAAGAACATCAGCTTCCTGGAATGATCCTACAGTTGCCAGGATCCACTTTGCAATCTACAAGAAAACTAAAATAGCTCCAACAGCCAGCATTGCACTGATCAATGTCACCACCTTACATGACAACTTGTTCTGCCTAACTGCCATGTTCTTCCACTCACTTGCTCCACAGCAGTTCTTCTGTCAGATGCTGCAGCTGTTATCACCCAGGGTAATTAAATTCAGAGAATTACTCTCACACCTGTGAGAAGTCTGCCCCATGCTCCTTCTCCCTACTACCCAGCTCATCTCAAATGCTCTTCCCATTCCCAAGGTGGCCCACACAGTGCCTGCCAAACCAAAAGTAAATACTACGTTGCCAAAGAACACTTTGCTCTTCTAGACATACTCAACTTCCTCCTCACCATCAGCCCCACAATGATGAGAATAAGCCTGACTACCTCACAAGCACCGCAATATTCTGTGCCCTCTGCTTACCTCTCCTCTCCTCCTCACCACTTATGTTGTAGGACCAGTAGTGGTGATACCCAGGACAAAAGAAAGATGAGCCACAGAAATCCACATTTTAGGAAGGAACCAAACTTTAGTCGTAGGAGTGAACAAGAAGAACTTGAAAAAAATATTCTTATCAAAACCCAGTAATGATTATTAACACAGAAGACATAAAAACACAGGACACTCACCACACAGCAATGGAGACTGGAATTACAGAGGCAGTCAGCCAATGAAAAACTCGCAACAGTGGGATTGACTACTCTAAGACCTAAATTGGAAACTCAATGACCGTAAAAAAACACAATAGATTAACAGGGACAAGGTAACAACCGCTGCAAGCAATAACAGAGCAAACCTCACTGGCAAGTTCAGGAAAAATCTAAAACTCTACTAAATAAGGGAGGCTTGTGTGCCCACAGACCAGATGAAGAAGAGTTGCTCAGCTGCTAACTGTTACGAGCCAAAACAATATCCAATCTCTTCCCTGAGAAATTAAAGGGAAACAAGCGGCAGAATCCTGCACTGTAGATAGGCAGTGAGTCCATACCTTTAAGTAGCAAGGTCTCTGATATTCATAGGATCACCAGGTTGGAAAAGACCCATTGGATCATTGAGTCCAACTATTCTTATCAATCACTAAACAATGCCCCTCACCATCTCATCCACCCATCCTTTAAACACCTCCAGGGAAGGTGACTCTACCACCTCCTTGGGCAGCCTTTGCCCATCCCCAATAACCCTTTCAGTGAAATATTTTTTCCTGATGTACTGCCTGAAGCTTCCCTGGCAGAGCTTAAGGCTATTCCCTCTTGTCCTGTCCCCTGTCCCTTGGGAGAGGTGACCAGCTCCCTCCTCTCCACAACCTCCTTTCAGGTAGCTGCAGAGAGCAATGAGGTCTCCCCTCAGCCTCTTCTTCTCCAGGCTAAACACCCCCAGCTCTCTCAGCCACTCCTCATAAGGCTTGTTCACCAGCCCCCTCACCAGCTACATTACTCTTCTCTGGACATTCAGATGGATGGAGACAGGATGCACGCAAAGAAGTTAGTTGAGGAACACAATAAGTAAAAGGTATAAGGGAGCAGAGATCTCCAAGCCCTAGAGATGACATTTCTTAGGATAACTAATACTTTTAAACTTGTGTCTCAACCTCATCATTACCTCATTGGCTACAGAGAGACTAGAACAACAGACACCTGAACAGCACTTACATCTGACCACCAAACTGACCCAAGAAAGACTGATGAACCCATCTCCCTTTCCCCAAACCATTAAAGCCCTTTTCTACCCCTGAAGTATCAGAGAAGGAACTCGGCTCCTTCTTTACAGGACCTGCCCTATATTTTAACCCCCCTGACACTTCTGTGTTGCTGTTCCTTGGGAGCTGTGCTCCTGAGCCCTTCCCAGGGCTCCCCTGGCCCCTTCTATCTTCCGCCAACCCACAGACTCTACTTCCTACCCTAGGCCAACAAACTTCATTCCAGATTATTATCACCCACAAGGTGCCCATTACAAACTGCAAAGCCCCTAGGGCCAATACATCATGCCACACAGAATGAGGAACAACAACAAATCATCCCATAACCAAAAGCTCGAGGCAAAGCACCCAGAAAAAAATACAAAGAAAGATACCAAAAATATCTTGCCCCCTCCAACACCCAATCAAAAATTACTGACAAGAAAGCCCCATAGTTACACCTGGATGTGCTGCTTCGCCTGGACTCTTCCAAAGCTCATACCTCCAACAGATGCCTCTGCTTCTTTAGAAGAACAAAAAGAAAAAAAAACTAAAAAAGCCAAAAACCACCACTTACCCAACTACCTTAATCTGCCTAAAAGCTACAATGAATGGAAACAGCAGCAAAACTCTAATCTCAAGGATAAACCACAACCTAAATGACCTCCAGAGGCAAGGCCTGTGGCTTATATACCCCCTGGGCCTTCCCGCCCACCACCTGTGACTGGGGTGTGGTGAAGCCCTCACAAGTATAAATAGTGCCTGAGGAGCAGCTGTGTTTTATTAACTCTACCTTGCATTCTCAGCTAGAACAACACTACTACATGTCTGAAAGTATCCTTACAAGAAATAACATTATGCGTGCTGTCACTGCAACATTGCTAGTTGTGACAGTGATGGAACTAGGTAACAAACATTTTAGAGCTGGACTTTTTGGTTCCTTTCATTTATCGTGCTGCTACAATTCCTGTTCCCAGGTATCCCTATACCCCTACTCTTTAATTTTTCTGTGCTCTTTTCTCTCTTTTTTTTTCCCCCCCTAGTCTTCAGTATCTGTTCTCTGCCTATACTATTTTTTTCCTTTTCCATCTTTATCCCAATCTGCGTTCCTCATTCTGTTCCCCCACAATTTCACTGGCTTGATCCTTGTAGTTTGTTCTTTTTCTGCACCTGCAAATGCCTTGCTTTTCTTTCTCTTTCTTTCTTTCTCTATTCCTTTGTATTGCTTACTGTTGCTGTTCCAGCTTTTCCATTCACTCTGAATCTTGACACTCCCCTTTACATCTCTTGCTGTTTCTGAATTTTTGTGCTAGTCCCTGCTCTTTTTTATAATTCTCTGTCTGTAGGGCTCCTAGTTCCTCTCAAACAAGTCAGCTCTTTTTTATGTACACACATGGCCTTATGAGAAACGGCTCAGAGAGCTGGGCTTGTTTAGCCTGGAGAAGTGGAGGCTGAGGGGAGACCTCATTGCTCTCTACAACTACAAGGTCTACAAAGAAGGTCGAACAAGGGAAATGAAGGGCAAAGAAGGTGGGAGAAGGGCAAAGAAGGTGGGAGAAGGGCAAAGAAGGTGGGAGAAGGGCAAAGAAGTTCAAAGAAGTTCGAAGAATATCGGAGAAGGTCAGAGAAGTTAAGAGTAAGTCAGAGAAGGTCGGATTAGGTCGGAGAAGGTCAGAGAGGGTCGGAGAAGGTCAGAGAGGGTCGGAGAAGGTCAGAGAGGGTCGGAGAAGTTTGGAGAAGTTCAAAGAGCCAGGAGAAGTTCAAAGAAAGTTGGAGAAGTATAAAGAGGGTCAGAGAAGGTCAGAGAAGATCAGAGAAGGTCAAAGATGGTCAGGGAAGTCAGAGCGTGTCTACAGCGACCTCATTGTGGTTTAGAAAGTCTGTGTTGCCTGTGTCTACAGCGACCTCATTGTGGTTTAGAAAGTCTGTGTTGCCTGTGTCTACAGTGACCTCACTGTCGTTTAGAAAGTCTGTGTTGCATGTGTCTATAGCGACCTCACTCTCATCTGTGTCTATAGTGACCTCATTGATGTTTAGAAAGTCTGTGTCATCTGTGTCTACAGCCACCTCATTGAGCAATTCGGAGAAGGTCAGAGAAGGTCGAAGAAGGTCAGAGAAGGTCGAAGAAGAGTGGAGAAGATGGAAGAAGGTCGGAGAGGGTCAAAGAAGGTCGGAGAGGGTCAAAGAAGGTCGGAGAGGGTCGGAAAAGATCAAAGAGGCTCAGAGAAGGTCAAAGAAGTTTGGAGAAAATCAAAGAAGTTCTAAGAAGGTCAGAGAAGGAAGGAGATATTTGGAGAAAGTCAAAGAATATCGGAAAAGGTCAGAGAAGTTTGGAGAAGGTCAAAGAACATCGGAGAAGATCTGAGAAGGTCAAAGAATGTCGGAGAAGGTAAAAGAAGGTCGGAAAATGTCAAAGAAGTTCAGAGAATGTCAAAGAAGTTGGAGAAGTTCAGAGAAGGTCGGAGAAGTTCGTAGAAGGACAGAGAAGGTCGGAGAAGCCAAAGGAAGTTCAGAGAAGGTAGTAGAATTCAGAGAAGTTCGAAATAGATCAGATAATTTTGGAGAAGTTCGGAGAAAGTCAAAGAAGGTGGGAGAAGGGCAAAGATTGTTGGAGAAAGCAGGAGAATATCAGAGAAGGGCAAAGACGGGCGGAGAAGGGCAAAGACGGGCGGAGAAGGGCGGAGAATATCGGAGAAGTGCAAAGAAGGGCAAAGACGGGCGGAGAAGGGCAAAGACGGGCGGAGAAGTGTGGAGAATATACGAGAAGTGCAAAGATGGGCGGACAAGGGCAATAATGGGTGGAGAAGGGTAACCATGGGCAGAGAAGGTCAAAAACAGGTGGAGAAGGGTGGAGAATATTGGAGAAGTGCAAAGAAGGGCAAAGACGAGCAGAGAAGGGCAAAGTCGGGCGGAGAGGGACGGAGAATATTGGAGAAGTTCAAAGAAGGGTAAAGATGGGAGGAGAAGGACAAAGACGGGCTGAGAAGAGCAAAGATGGTAGGAGAAGGACGGAGAATATCGGAGAAGGGCAAAGATGGGCAGAGAAGGGCAAAGGGGCGGAGAAAAGCAGAGATTATCGGAGAATTTCAAAGGAGGCAAAGAGGAGCGGAGAAGGGCAAAGAGGGGCGGAGAACGGCAGAGAATATCAGAGAAGTGCAAAGATGGGAAAAGACGTACAGAGAAGGGATAAGACGTGCAGAGAAGGGCGGAAAATAATGGAGAAATGCAAAGATGGGCAAAGAGTTTAGGAGAAGGGCAAAGACGGGCGGAGAAGCGTGTACAATATTGGAGAATTTCAAAGAAAAGCAGAGACGGGCGCAGAAGGGCAGAGATGGGCGGAGAAGGGCGGAGAATATTGGAGAAGGGCAAAGACGGGCGGAGAATATCGGAGAAGTGCAAAGAAAGACAACAACGGGTGGAGAAGGCCTAAGACGGGCAGAGAAGGGCAAAGAAGTGTGGAGAAGGGCAAAGTTGGGCAGAGAAGTTAAGAAAAGGGCGAAGAAGGGCAAAGACGGGTGGAGAAGGGAGGAGAACATCGGACAAGTGCAAGAAGGGCAAAGACGGGCGGATAATAGCGGAGAAGGGCAAAGCAGTGCAAAGATGGGAGGAAAAGGGGAAAGGCGGGCTGAGAAGGGCAAAGATGGGAGGAGAAGGACGGAGAATATCAAAGAGGGGCAAAGAGAGGAGGAGAAGGGCAAGTATGGGTGGAGAAGGGCAAAGAGGGGCGGAGAAGGGCGGAGATTATTGGAAAAGTTCAAAAGAAGCAAAGAGGGGCGGAGAAGGGCAAAGAGGGGCGGAGAAGGGCAAAGAGGGGCGGAGAAGGGCAAAGAGGGGCGGAGAAGGGCAAAGAGGGGCGGAGAAGGGCAAAGAGGGGCGGAGAAGGGCAAAGAGGGGCGGAGAAGGGCAAAGAGGGGCGGAGAAGGGCAAAGAGGGGCGGAGAAGGGCATAGACGGGCGGAGAAGGGCATAGACGGGCGGAGAGGGGCATAGACGGGCGGAGAGGGGCATAGACGGGCGGAGAGGGGCATAGACGGGCGGAGAGGGGCATAGACGGGCGGAGAAGGGCATAGACGGGCGGAGAAGGGCATAGACGGGCGGAGAAGGGCATAGACGGGCGGAGAAGGGCATAGACGGGCGGAGAAGGGCATAGACGGGCGGAGAAGGGCATAGACGGGCGGAGAAGGGCAAAGAGGGTCAGATAAGATAAAAGAAAGTCAGAGAAGTTCAGAGAAGGTCAAATAAGTACGGAGTAGGTCGGAGAAGGTCAGAGAAGTTCAAAGAATGTTGGAGAAGGTCAGAGAAGGACAGAGAAGCTCAAAGAAATTGAGAGAATTTCAAAAGTTGTTGAAGAAGTTTGGAGAAGGTCGGAGAAGATCAAGGAAGGTCAGAGAATTTCAAAGGCATTCGGAGAAGGTCGGAGGAGTTCATAGAATTTTGGAGAATGTCAAAGAATTTTCGAGAAGGTCAAAGAAGTTTGGAGAAAGTCCAAGAAGGTCAGAGAAGTTCGGAGAAAGTCAAAGAAGGTCTGACAAGGTCAAAGAAGGTCAGAGAAGGTGAAAGAAATTCGAAGAAAGCGGTAGGAAGTCAAAGAAGTTCAGAGAATATCAAAGAAGGTCGGAGAAGGTCGGAGAAATTTGTATAAGGTCAAAGAACATCGGAAAAGGTCAGAGAAGTTTGGAGAAGGTCAAAGAACATCAGAGAAGATCCGAGAAGGTCAAAGAATGTCAGAGAAGGTAAAAGAAGGTCGGAAAATGTCAAAGACGTTCAGAGAATGTCAAAAAAGTCGGAGAAGTTCGGAGAAGGCAAAGGAAGTTCGGAGAAGGCAAAGGAAGTTCGGAGAAGGCAAAGGAAGTTCGGAGAAGGCAAAGGAAGTTCGGAGAAGGCTGTAGAATTCAGAGAAGTTCAAAAAAGATCAGATAATTTCAGAGAAGTTCAGAGAAAGTCAAAGAAGCTGGGAGCAGGGCAAAAATGAGAGGAGAAGGGCAAAGACTGGTGGAGAAAGGAGGAGAATATTGGAGAAAGGCAAAGGGGAGCGGAGAAGGGCAAAGGGGTGCGGAGAAGGGCAAAGACGGGTAGAGAAGGGTGGAGAATATCAGAGAAGTGCAAAGCAGTGCAAAGATGGGAGGAAAAGGGGAAAGGCGGGCTGAGAAGGGCAAAGATGGGAGGAGAAGAACGGAGAATATCGAAGAAGGGCAAAGAGAGGAGGAGAAGGGCAAGGATGGGCGGAGAAGGGCAAAGACGGGCGGAGAAGGGCGGAGATTATTGGAAAAGTTCAAAAGAAGCAAAGAGGGGCGGAGAAGGGCAAAGAGGGGCGGAGAAGGGCAGAGAATATCGGAGAAGTGCAAAGATGTGCAAAGACAAGGGGAGAAGGGCAAAGACAGGCGGAGAAGGGCGGAGAAGATCAAAGAAGGGCAAAGAGGGGCGGAGAAGGGCAAAGAGGGTCAGATAAGTTAAAAGAAAGTCAGAGAAGGTCAGAGAAGGTCAAATAATTACAGAGTAGGTCGGAGAAGGTCAGAGAAGTTCAAAGAATGTTGGAGAAGGACAGAGAAGCTCAAAGAAATTGAGAGAATTTCAAAAGTTGTTGAAGAAGTTTGGAGAAGGTCGGAGAAGATCAAGGAAGGTCAGAGAATTTCAAAGGCATTCGGAGAAGGTCAGAGGAGTTCATAGAAGTTCGGAGAAGTTCGGAGAAGGTCAAAGACGTTCGGAGAAGTTCGGAGAAGTTCGGAGAAGGTCAAAGAAGGTCTGACAAGGTCAAAGAAGGTCAGAGAAGGTGAAAGAAATTCGAAGAAAGCGGTAGGAAGTCAAAGAAGTTCAGAGAATATCAAAGAAGGTCGGAGAAGGTCGGAGAAATTTGTAGAAGGTCAAAGAACATCGGAAAAGGTCAGAGAAGTTTGGAGAAGGTCAAAGAATATCAGAGAAGATCCGAGAAGGTCAAAGAATGTCAGAGAAGGTAAAAGAAGGTCGGAAAATGTCAAAGACGTTCAGAGAATGTCAAAAAAGTCGGAGAAGTTCGAAGAAGGTCGGAGAAGTTCGTAGAAGGACAGAGAAGGTCGGAGAAGGCAAAGGAAGTTCAGAGAAGGCTGTAGAATTCAGAGAAGTTCAAAATAGATCAGATAATTTCGGAGAAGTTCAGAGAAAGTCAAAGAAGGTGGGAGCAGGGCAAAAACGGGAGGAGAAGGACAAAGATTGGTGGAGAAAGGAGGAGAATATTGGAGAAGGGCAAAGGGGTGCGGAGAAGGACAAAGACGGGTGGAGAAAGGTGGAGAATATCAGAGAAGTGCAAAGATGTGCAAAGACGGGCAGAGAAAGGCAAAGACGGGCTGAGAAGTGTGGAGAACACCGGAGAAGGGCAAGGACAGGCGGAGAAGAGCAAAAACGGGTGGAGAACGGCAAAGAAGGGTGAAGAAATGAGGAGAATACTGGAGAAGGGCAAAGACGGGCGGAGAAGGGCAAAGACGGGCGGAGAAGGGCAAAGACGGGCGGACAAGGGCAAAGACGGGCGGAGAAGGGCAGAGAATATTGGAGAAGGGCAAAGATGGGCAAAGAAAAGGGTAGAAGGGCAAAGACGGATGAAGAAGGGTGGAAAGTATCGGAGAAGAGGAATGATGGAAAGAGACGGGTGAGAAGGGCAAAGATGGACGGAGACGGGCGGAGAAGGGCAAAGACGGGCGGAGAAGGGCAAAGACGGGCGGACAAGAGCAAAGACGGGCGGACAAGGGCAGAGAATATTGGAGAAGGGCAAAGATGGGCAAAGAAAAGGGTAGAAGGGCAAAGACGGATGAAGAAGTGTGGAAAGTATCGGAGAAGAGGAATGATGGAAAAAGACGGGTGAGAAGGGAAAAGATGGACGGAGACGGGCGGAGAAGGGCAAAGACGGGCGGAGAAGGGCAAAGACGGGCGGAGAAGGGCAAAGACGGGCGGAGAAGGGCAAAGACGGGCGGAGAAGGGCAAAGACGGGCGGAGAAAGGCAAAGACGGGCGGAGAAAGGCAAAGACGGGCGGAGAAAGGCAAAGACGGGCGGAGAAGGGCAAAGAGGGGCAGAGAAGTGCAAACAGGGGCGGAGAAGGGCAGAGAATATTGGAGAACTGCAAAGATGTGCAAAGACAAAGGGAGAAGGGCAAAGACATGCGGAGAAGGGCAAAGACGTGCGGAGAAGGGCAAAGACGTGCGGAGAAGGGTGGAAAAGATCAAAGAAGGGCAAAGACAGGCGGAGAAGGGTAATAACGGGTGGAGAAGGGCAGAGAATATTTGAGAAGTGGAAAGAGGGGTAAAGACAGGTGGAAAAAAACAAAGACGGGTGGAGAAGTGTAAAGAAGGGGGGAGAAGGGCAAAGACAGGCGGAGAAGGGTGGAGAATATCAGAGAATTGGAAAGATGGGCAAAGAGGGGCGGAGAAGGGCAAAGAGGGGCGGAGAAGGGCAAAGAGGGGCGGAGAAGGGCAAAGAGGGGCGGAGAAGGGCAAAGAGGGGCGGAGAAGGGCAAAGACGGGCGGAGAAGGGCAAAGACGGGCGGAGAAGGGCAAAGACGGGCGGAGAAGGGCAAAGACGGGCGGAGAAGGGCAAAGACGGGCGGAGAAGGGCAAAGACGGGTGCACAAGTGATAAGACGGGCGGACAACGGCTAAGAAGGGCGGACAAGTGCAAAGATAGGCGGAGAAGGGCAAAGACGGGTGGAGAATTGCGGAGAGTACCGGAGAATGGCAACGATGGGTGGAGAAAGGCAAAGTCGGTCAGAGAAAGGCAAAGAAGTGCTTAGACTGGCAAAGACGGGCGGAGAAGGGCAAAGACAGGTGGAGAAGGGTAAAGACGGGCGGAGAAGGGCAAAGACAGGCTGACAAGGGCAAAGACAGGCGGAGAATTGTGGAGAGCACTGGAGAAGGGCAAAGATGGGTGGAGAATGGCAAAGTCGGGCAAAGAAAGGCAGACAACACAGACGACAGATGTTATAAATGACAATGAGGTCAAAATAGAAACAGAAGAAACAGAGGACGTTGACGACACATACAACAAGACATTATAAATGAAAATGATGTGACAATATACACAGACGACAAAAACAACACAGACAAAACAGACAACAAAGACGACACAGGCATTATTTATGACAATGATGTCACAATAGACACTGCTGACGCAGACGACACAGAAGACAAAGACATTATAAATGACAATGATGTCACAATAGACACAGAAAACACAGATGACACAGACATTATAAATGTCAATGATGTCACAATTGACACAGGCAACACAGATATTATAAATTACAATGATGACACAAAAGATACTGAAGACATTATAAATGACAATGATGTGACAATAGACACAGACGACACAGACTACATAGACTACATATAGGACACAGACGACAAAGACATGATAAAGACAATGATGTCACAATCGACACAGATGCCAGAATACACAGACGACAGAGACATAATTTATGACAATGATTTCACAATAGCAACTAACGACACAGGCGACCGACATTATAAATGAAAATGATGTCACAGTAGACACAGACGAGAGACGAAACAGATGACACAGACGACAAAGACGTAAATTACAATGATGTCACAATAGACACAGATGAAAGAGACTTTATAAATGACAATGATGCCACAATAGACACAGATGACACAGACAACACAGAGGACAGATACGACATATGCAAAAAAGACATTATTAAAGAAAATAATGTCACAATAGACACAGACGACACATACATTATAAACGACAATGATGTCACAATAGACACAGACGAAAGAGATGACAGAGACGACACAGACATTACAAATGGTAATGATGTAAGAATAGACACAGACAAAAAAAATTTATAAATGACAATTATGTCACAATAGACACAGACGATACAGTCTTCATAAATCACAATTGTGTAAGAATAAACACAGACATAGACATTATATATGAAAATGATATCACAATAGATACAGACGACAGAGACGGCACATACATTATAAATGACAATGATGTCAAGATAGACACAGACGACAGAAAACATAGACATTATTAATGAAAATTACGTCAGTATACACACAGACGTCACAGACATTATAAATTACATGATGTCATAATAGAGACAACACAGACTACACAGATATAAATGACAATGATGGCACAAAAGACACAGGTGACACAGACATTACAAAGGACAACGGTGCCAAAATAGGCACAGACGTCACTGACTACAATGACAATTAAGTCACAATAGACACAGATGACACAGACGACACAGATATTATAAATGACAATTTTTTAACAATGAAACAGAAGACATAGACATTATAAATGACAATGATATCACAATAGACATAGACGACACAGACATCATAAATGCAAATGATTTCACAGTAGACAAAAACGACACAGAAATTATAATTGACACTGCTGTCACCATAGACACAGACGACACAGATAATATAAATTGAAATGCTGTCACAATAGACACCGACGACACAGACACAGAAGTCACAGACATTATAAATGACATTGATGTCACAATGGACACAGAAGACATAGACAACACAGACATTATAAATGACAATGATGTCACAATAGACACAGACGACACAGAAGACAGAGACGACACAAACGTTATAAATGATAATGATGTCACAATAAACACAGACGACACAGAAGACAGAGAGGACACAGACATCTTAAATGACAATGATGTCACAATAGACACAGAAGACACCGTCATTATAAGTGATAATGATGTCACAATAGACACAGATGACACAGAAATTATAAGTGAAAATTATGTCATAATATACTCAGTTTACACAGACGACACAGACATTATAAATGACAAATATGACACACTAGACAAAGATGATAAAGACGACACATACATTATAAATGACAATGATGTCAAAAGAGAGACAGACCACAGAGACCACACAGATACTTTAAATGACGATGTCACAATAGACACAGATGACACAGACGACACAGACAGTATATATGACAATGATGTCACAATAGACACAAATGACACAGACAGTATAAATTACAATGATATCAAAATAGACACACGACGAGACAAACATTATAAATGACAGTGATTTCACAATAGACTCCGACGATACAAACTACACAGATATAATAAATTACAATTATGTCATAAGAGACGGCGATGACACAGCAGAGTTATTATAAATGACAATGAAGTCCCAATACACACAGACAACACAGACGAGACAGATGACAAAGACATGATAAATGACGATGTCACAATAGACAGACGACACTGAAGACACTGACATAATAAATGACAATGATGTCACGATACACAGACGACACCGACGACACAGACACTTTTAAATATCGATGTCACAATGGACACAGATGAAACAGATAAAATAAATGAAAATGATATCTCAGTAGACACAGACGATACGGAAGACAGACATTATAAATGACAGTTTTCAAAACAGACACAAACAATGATGTCACAATAGACAAAGACGACACAAACGACACAGGCATTATAAATGAAAATGATGTCACTATAGACACAGACGACAGAAACGACACAGAAGACAAAACCATTATTAATGAAAATGATATCACAGTAGACACAGACGACAGACGACACAGACATTATAAAAGACAATGATTTCACAAGAGACACAGACGGCACACACATCAGAGACCACACAGACAGTATAAATGACAATGATGTCCCAATAGACACAGACAACACAGATGACAAAAATGACACAAAAGACACAGACATTATAAATGATAATTATGGCAAAATAAACACAGACAACACAGACATTATACATGACACTGATGTCACAATAGACACAGACAACAGATGACACAGACAACACAGACATTATAAATAATAATGATGTCACTACAGACACAGATGACAGACGACACAGAATTTATAACTGAAAATTATGTAACAATACACTCAGACGATACAGATGACACAGACATTATAAATGACAATGATGTCCCTATAAACATAGACGACACAAACACTCTAAACTACAATTATGTCACAATAGACAGACTAGACAGACAACACATACGACACAGACATAATAAATGACAGTGATGTCACAATATTCACAGACGATACAGACATTATACATGACACTGATGTCACAATACACACAGACAACACAGAAAACACAGACATTATAAATGACAATGATAACACAATAAACACAGACGACACAGACTACAAAGGAAACACAGACATTATAAAAGAAAATGATGTCACAATAAACACAGAGGATACAGACGATACAGACCACACAGACGACAGTCATTCTAAATGAAAATGATGTTAAAATAGACACAGAAGAAACAGACGACAGAGACATAATAAATGACAATGATGTCACAATAGACAGAGACGAGACAGGCGACACAGATATTGTAAAAAAAATATGTCACAACAGACACAGACATTATAAATGAAAACGCCGCCTGAATAGACACCAACAACAAAGAGGACACAGACAACACATACACCACAGACATTATAAATAACAATGATGTAAACATAGACACAGACATCACAGACGACTCAGACAGTATAAATGAAAATGATGTCACAATGGACACAGACTACACAGACATTATACATGAAAATGACGTCACAATAGACACAAACGAATCATATGACACAGGCATTATAAATGACAATGATTTCAAAATAGACAGAGACAGTATAAATGACAATAATGTCAAACCAGACACAGACATTATAAATAACAATGACGTCACAGAAGACACAGACGTCACAGATATTATAAATGACAAAAATTTCGAAACAGACACAGACGACACTGACATTATAATGACAATCGTGTCAAATTATACATAGAAGACAAAGAGCACAGAGATGACACAAAAGAAAGAGATATTATAAAAGACAAGGATGTCACAATAGACACAGACGACAGAGATGACAGAGACTACAGAGATGACAGAGACATTGTAAATTAATATTATGTCACAACAGAAACAGAGGACACAGATGACACAAACACTATAAATGACAGAGATATCACAATAGACACAGACGACACAGACGAGAGAGAGATTATAATTGACTATGATGTCGCTATAGACACAGACATTATAAATGACAACGATGTCACCATAGACAAAGATGACACAGATGACACAGACATTACAAACGACAATGATGTAACAATAGACACAGAAGACACAGACGACAAAGACATAAATGACAATGATGTCAAAATATACACAGACGACAAAGAAATTATAAATGATAATGATGTCAGAATAGACACAGACGACACAGACATTATTAACAACAATGATGTCAAAATACACACAGACGACACAGATTACACAGACATTACAAATGATAATGATGTCATAATAGACACAGATGACACAGACATTATAAATGAGAATGATGTCACAATAGACACAGACAGCACAGATGACACAGTTTTAAAAGACAAGAAAGACATTATAAATGACAATGATTTCAAAATAGACACAGACGCCACAGACCACACAAAGGACACAGACAACACAGATAACTCGGATGACACAGACGTTATAAATGAAAATGATGTCACAATAGACACAGAAGACACAAACGACACAGACGACAGAGACATGAATGACAATGATGTCACGATAGACACAGACGACACAGAGGACAAAGATATTAAAAATTACAATGATGTCACAATAGACACAGACGACACAGATATTTTAAATGACAATGCTGTCACCATAGACAATGATGACACAGACTCCACAGACATTCCTAATGACAATGATGTCACAACAGACACAGAATACACAGACGACAAAAATATTATAAATGACTATGATGTCGCAATAGAGAAAGACCGCACAGATGATAAAGTCATTATAAATAACAATGACGTCACAATAGACACAGACGACACAGAAGACACTGACATTATAAATGAAAATGATGTCACAATAGACACAGACAACACAGACACTTTTAAATATCGATGTCACAATGGACACAGATGACACGGATATTATAAATGAAAATGATATCTCAGTAGACACAGACAATACAGAAGACACAGACATTATAAAAGACGTTGACAAAATAGACACAAACAATACAGACATTATAAATGACAATGATGTCACAATAGACAAAGACGACACAAACGACACAGACATTATTAATGAAAATGATGTCACTATAGACAGAGCGACAGAAACAACACAGAAGACAAAACCATTATAAATGAAAAGGATTTCACAGTAGAGACAGACGACACACACGACACAGACATTATAAGTGACAATGATGTCACAGTAGACACAGACCACACAGACATAATACATGACACTGATGTCACAATAGACACAGACGACTGAGACGACAGAGTCAACACAGACTACAAAGATATTATAAATGAAAATTAAGTCACACTAGACACAGATAACACAGATGACACAGAGGACACTCATGTAATAAATGACAATTATGTGACAATACACACAGATGACGCAGACGTCACAGACATTATAAATGACAATGATGTCACAATAGACACCCACGACAGAGACAACACAGACATTATATCTGACCATGATGTCATAATAGACACAGAAAACACAGACATCATAAATGAAAATGATGACACAATAGACAGAGGTGACACAGACAGTGATATAATAAATGAAAATTATGTCACAATAGAAACAGACGATACAGACAGTATAAATGACTAGGATGTCACAATAGAGACAGACGACACAGACGTCACAGACATTATAAATGACTATGATGTCACAATAGACACACTCAACACGTATTATAAATGATAATTAAGTAACAATAGACACATACGATACAGACGACAGATGACAGAGACTACAACGACATTCTAAATGACAATGATGTCAAACTAGACAGAGACGACACAGACAACACAGACATTATAAATGACAGTGATGTCAAAATTGACACAGACGACACAGACGACAGAGACGACATACGACAAAGACATTATAAATGACAAAGCTGTCACAATAGAAACATGACCCAGATGACGCAGATGACTCAGACTTTATAAATAACGATGATGTCACAATAGACAGAGACGACAAAGACGACACAGATGACACAGAAGAAAAAATCATTATAAATGACAATGAAGTCATTATAGACAAAGACAACACTGACGACACAAACATTATATATGATAAAGATGTCAAAATAGACACAGACGACAGAGACGACACAGATGACAAAGACATTATTAATGAAAATGTTGTCACAATAGACACAGATGACACAGACTATAAATTACAATGATGTGGAAATAGACACTGAAGACACAGACATTATAAATGACAACGATGTCACAATAGACACAGACGACACAGACAACAAAGATATTATAAATGACAATAATTTCACAACAGACACAGACGACACAGACAACAAAGACATTATAAAAGACAATGATGTCACAATAGACACAGACGGCACAGACATTATAAATGAAAATGATGTCACACTAGACACAGACAACACAGACGACACTCATGTTAAAAATGAGAATGAGGTCACAATAAACACAGACGACACATACAACACAGACATTATATAGGACAATGATATCACAATAGACACAGACGAGAAACGAGATAGACGACACAGAAGACAGAGACATTATAAATGACAATGATGTCACAATAGACAAAAATGACAGAGACAACACAGAGGACAGACGACAGATGCAACAAAGACATTATAAATGAAAACGATGTCACAATAAACACAAACAACACAGATAACACATGACATGGACATAATAAATGAAAATGAGGTCACAATAGACACAGATGACACAGACGGCACAGACACTAGAAATGAAAATGATGTCACAATAGACACAGACGACACAGACGTTATAAACGACAAAGATGTCAAAATAGACAGAGGCGACACAGACTACATAGACATTATAAATGAAAATGAAGTCACAATAAACACATATGAGAGATGACATTAATGACAAAGACGACAGTGACGACACAGACATTAGGAATGAAAATGATGTCACAATACACATAGACGACACAGATGACACAGATGTTATAAATGAAAATGATATTAATATAGACACAGACAAGAGACCACAGAGACGACACAGACGTTATAAATCATAGAATCATAGAATAACCTGGTTGGAAGAGGACCACCGGGTCATCGAGCCCAACCTTTAAAGTTGGCAGTTAAGGAACGCAGAGTGTGTTTAAATATTTTCATTTATTCATTTCCTTTTCTTTCCCCCTTTTTCTCTCAACAACTGAGAAAAATATATCTGATACATAAATGCGCAAGATCAGATAAATAATTATGGCACTTTCACAGGGCATGTGGAGGCCATCAAACAGACAAAAATATCTACTATAAAATCAAAGGTATAGGACTTACATGCATCCTGCTTCCCTTACTTAAAAGACAATGATGTCACAACAGACAGAGATGACACAGACAATATAAATGACAATGATGTCAAAATAGACACTGATGACATAGAATACACAGACGACAGAGACATAATTTACGACAATGATGTCACAATAGGAACTGACGACACAGACAACAAAGACATTATAAATGAAAATGATGTCACAATAGACACAGACATCACAGACGACACTGACGACACCGTCCACACAGAAATTATTATGACAATGATGTCACAATAGACACAGACAACACAGATGACACAGACGACAAAGACATTATAAATTACGATGTCACAATAGACACAGACATCATAAATGACAATGATGTCAATATACACACAGACGTGAGACGACATATACGACAGAGTTTACAGAAACATTATAAATGAAAATGATGTCACAACAGACAGACGACAGAGTCGACACAGACTACAAAGACATTATAAATGAAAATTATGTCACACTAGATGCAGACAACACAGATGACACATGTGACACTCCTATTATAAATGACCATGATGTCACAATAGACAAAGACGACACACACAACACAGACTTTAAAAATGAAAATGATGTCACAATAGACACAGACTTAACAGACATTATAAATGACAATTATGTCAAAATAGACACAGGAGACACAGACGACAAATACTTTATAAATGACAATGTTGTCACAATAGACACAAACGACACAGATGACACAGAGGTCAGTGACGAGACATGCAACATAGACATTATAAATGACTATGATGTCACAATAGACACAGACGACACACACACACATTTATTATTAATGACATCGATGTCAAAATAGACACAGACGTCAGAGACAATACAGACGACACAGACATTATAAATGAAAATGATGTCAAAATACACACAGACGACATTACTGACAAAGATGACACAGACGACACAGACATTACAAATGAAAATGATGTCACAATAGACACAGACGACAAAGACGAAACAGATGTTATAAATGAAATCCATGTCACATAAGACACAGATGTCACAGACGATACAGATATTATAAATGAAAATGATGTCAAAATAAACACACACGAGAGACCACACAGAACACACAGACGTTATAAATCATAGAATCATAGAATAACCAGGTCTGAAGAGACCCACCGGGTCATCAAGCCTAACCTTGAAAGTTGGCAGTTAAGGCACCCAGAGTGTGTTTAAATATTTTCATTTATTCGTTTCCTTTTCTTTCCCCCTTTTTTGTGTCAAGAACAGAGAAAAATATATCTGATATATAAATGCGTAAGATCAGAAAAATAATCATGGCATGTTCACAGGGCATGTGGAGGCCATCAATTCAAAAAAAAAACAACTATAAAACCAATGGTATAGGACTTACATGCATCCTGCTTCCCTTACTTAAATGACAATGATGCCACAACACACACAAATGACACAGACATTATAAATGACAATGATGTCAAAATACACACACAAGACAGAGACGACACGGATATTATAAATGACAATGATGTCACAAGAGACACAGACGACACAGATGACGCAGTGGACAGAGATGACATATGCAACAAAGACATTATTAAAGAAAATGATGTCACAATAGACATAGATGAAAGAGAAGACACAGACACTATAAATGACAATGATGTCATAATAGACCAGAAGACACAGACGACAAAGACATTATAAATGACAATGATGCCACAATAGACACAGATAACACAGACAACACAGAGGACAGATACAAAATATGCAAAAAAGACATGATTAAAGAAAATTATGTCATAATAGACACAGACGACACATACATTATAAATGAAAATGATGTCACAATATACAAAGACGACAGAGACGGCAAAGACCTTATGAATGACAATTATGTAACAATAGACACAGACAACACAGACATTATAAGTGACATGGATGTCACAGTAGACACAGAAGTCACAGAGGACGCAGACATTATAAATGACATGGATTTCAAAATAAACACAGACAACACACAGGACACAGAGGACATAGATGTTACAAATGAAAATGATACCACGATAAAAGCAGATGAAAATGACAACACAGACGACAAAGATTTTATAAACGAAAATGATGTCAAAATATACACAGACGACACAGATATTATAAATGAAAAAGATGTCACAATAAACAAAGATGACACAGACGACCCAGACATTATAAATTACAATGATGTCAAAATAGACAGAGATGACACAGACATTATAAATGACAATGATGTCACAATAGACACAGAGGACACAGACATTATAAAAGACAATGATGTGACACTAGACACAGACAACACAGACAACGCTCATGTTAAAAATGACAATGATGTCACAATAAACACAGACGACACATACAACACACATTATATATGACAATGATGTCACAATAGACACAGACGACACAGAGGACAGAGACGAGATATGCAAGAAAGACATTGCTAAAGAATAATTTATCACAATAGAAACAGACGTCACAGACGACACATACATTACAAATGACAATGATGTCACAATAGACACAGACGACAAAGACATAATAAATGAAAACTATATCACAATAGACAGACGATTCAGATGACACAGACGACAGAGATATTATAAATTTCAATTATGTCACAATAGACAGAGATGACACAGATTATGTCACAACAGACACAGACATTAAAAATGAAAAAGACGTCAAAATAGACACAGATTAGAGAGTCAGTATAAATGACAATGTCATCACAATAGACACAGATGACATAGATATTATAAATGACAAGGATGTCACAATAGACTCAGACGACAGAGACAATACAGAGGAAACAGACGACACAGATATTATAAATGGCAGTGATATCACAATAGACCCAGACAAGACAGAAGAAACAGACAATATAAATGACAATGATGTCACAATACACACAGACGACACAGATGACACAGAAGACACAGACATTATAAATGACAATGATGTCACAATAAACAGAGACGACACACAAGATAAAGACATTATAAATGACCATGATGTCAAAAGAGACACAGACGACACAGACATTATAAATGACAAGAATGTCACAATAGACTCAGACGACAGAGACAATACAGAGGAAACAGACAACACAGATATTATAAATGGCAGTGATGTCACAATAGACCCAGACAAGACAGACGACACAGACAATATAAATTACAATGATGTCACAATAGAGAGAGACGACACAGACATTATAAATGACAATTTTATCACAATAGATACAGACAACACAGATGACACAGATGTTATAACATAAAATCCTATCAAGGTAGACACAGAAGACACAGACATTATAAATGGCAATGATGTCACAATAGACACAGATGACACAGAGGACACAGACCCTACAAATGAATATGATGTCACAATAGACATAGACGACAGATGTTATAAATGAAAATTATGTCAAAATAGACAAAGACGAAACAGACGACACAGTCATTATAAATGACGATGATTTCACAATAGACACAGACAACAGAGACGACACAGAAAATACAGACGGCAGATGACAGAGACATTATAAATGACACTGATATCACAAAAGACACAGACTACACAGATGAAATACACGACACAGATGAAAAAGACATTATAAATGACAAAGATTTCACAATAGACGGAGATGACACAGATGACAGAGACATTATAAATGACAATGATGTCACAATAGACACAGACGACACAGGCATTATAAATTACAAAGATGTCACAATAGACACAGACATTATAATTGAAAATTATGTCACAATATACACAGATGACAAAGACGACACAGTCATTTATAATGTCTGTCTTCTATGATACCATAATAGACTCTGATGACACAGACACACATATTATAAATGAAAAATATGTAGCAATAGACACAGACCACACAGACGAGAAAGACGACACAGACATTATAAATTAAAATGATGTCACAAAAGACACAGATGAAACAGACAGTACAAATGATAATGATGTCACAATAGACACAGATGACACATACTACACAATCATCATTAATGACAATGACATCACAAGAGACACAGACGACACAGATGACACAGACGACATAGACATAATAAATGAAAATAATGTCACAATAGCCTCAGATGACACAGACTACACATACATTATAAATGATAATGATGTCACAATAGAGACAGACCACACAGACCACAAAGACATTATAAATGACGATGTCACAATAGACAGAAGACACAGACATTATAAATGAGAATGATGTCACAATAGACACAGACGACGACTACACAGATTGTGTAAATTACGATGTCACAATAGACACATACAACAGAGACGATACACACGTTATAAATGACAACGATTTTACAATAGACACAGATGACACAGAAGACAAAGACAATAAAATGACAATGTTGTCACAATAGACACAGACGACACAGACAAGACAGACTTTGTAAATGACAGTGATTTCACAACAGGCACAGAAGTAAGAGACGACAGAGACGACACAGATGTTATAAATGGCAATGAAGTCACAATAAAGAGAGATGACACAGATGACACAGTATAAATGAAAATATCACAGATGACACAGATGACCCTGATGACACAAACGACACAGACATTATAAATAACATTGATGTCACAATAGACAAATATGACACAGACCACACAGACAATATAAATGAAAATGATGTCACAATAGACACAAACGACACAGATGACAAGATATTATACCTGACAATGATATCACAATAGACACAGACGACCCAGAACACACAGACATTAAAAATGACAATGATGTCAAAGTAGGCAAAGATGACACAGACATTATACATGAAAATTGTTTCAAAATACACACAGACGAGACAGAAGACACACATTATAAATTAAAATGATGTCACAATATAAAGAGACAACACAGACATAAATGACAATGATGTCAAAACATACACAGATGACACAGACATTATAAATGACAATGATGTCACAATAGACACAGACGACAAAGAAGACACAGACGAGAAAGAAGACACAGACGAGAAAGAAGACACAGACATTATAATTTTCTTTTATGTCACAACAGACACAGACGAAACAAAGGACGGACATTATAAATGACAAAGATGTCACAATAGACACAGACGACACAGACTTTATAAATTAAAATTATGTCACAATTGACACAGACAACATAGACGACTAAGACATTATAAATGACAACGATGTCACAAAACACAGACGACACAGATATTATAAATGACAACGATGTCAAAATAGACACAGACGACACAGACTTCATAAATGACAATGATGTTACAATAGATACAGACGACAGAGACAATACAGATATTATTAATGAAAGCAATGTCACAATAGAGAGACAACACAGACGACAGAGACATTACAAATGACAATGATGTCACAATAGAAACAGAGGTCACAGACGACCCAGACTATACAGATGACAAAGAAGACGCCCACAATATAATTGAAAAAGATGCCAAAATAGTTACAGAAGACCCAGACGACACAGACGTTATAAATGACAATGTTTTCACAATAGACACAGATGACTCAGCCATACCGACGACACAGATATTATTAATGACAATGATATCACAACAGACACAGACGACACAGAAAAAAAAGACATTATAAAGGACAATGATGTCACAAAAGACACAGACGACACAGACAAAATAAATGACAAAGATGTCACTATTGACACAGATGACACAGACAAAACAGACTACTCAGGCATTATATATGAAGAATATGTCAAAGTAAAAACAGACCACACAGACGAGACAGACGACACAGACATTATAAATTAAAATGATGTCACAATAGACAGAGACAACACACACTACACAATCATCATTAATGACAATGATATCACAAGAGACACAGACGACACAGATTACACAGACTACACAGACGACACAGACATTATAAATGACAATGAGGTCACAATATACAAAGATGACACGAAAGACAGACATAATTAACGAAAATGATGTTACTATAGACAGAGACAACACAAACATTATAAATGAAAAAGATATCACAATAGACACAGACTACACAGACGACACAGATATTATAAATTACAAGTATGTCACGATACACACAGACGACACAGACATTATAAAGGACAACGGTGCCAAAATAGGCACAGACGTCACTGACTACACAGACACTAAAATTGACAATTAAGTCACAATAGCCACAGATGACACAGACGACACAGATATGATAAATGACAATTTTTTAACAATGAAACAGAAGACATAGACATTATACATGACAATGATATCACAACAGACATAGATGACACAGAGATTATAAATGCAAATGAATTCAAAGTAGACACAGACGACACAGAAATTATAATTGACACTGCTGTCACCATAGACACAGATGACACAGACGACACAGAAAATACAAATTGAAATGCTGTCAAAATAGACACTGACGACACAGACACGGAAGTCACAGACATTATAAATGACAATGACGTCACAATAGACACAGACGACACAGACATCATATATGACAACGATGCTCATTGCATCTTGAAAGACAAAAAATAAAACCAAAACAAAATTACTAGCTGGCGTTTGTAGGTAATGTAGGTACAAGTCATTTCTCACTGTTGACTCGGCAGCCAACCCACCTGGCTATGGGAATCTACCCCCAGTTTAATTGTCACCCCTTGCTGCCAGACCCGATGCCTCTGCACCTGTAGAACTCAACATACAATAACTTACCCCCAGACTCGATAGTAACTAAACAATTCCACACACTGTTTTGATTCAGGAATGCCAACCCTTCTTCACACAACAGCCAGGCAGAAAAAAAAAAAGATAAAATCAAATCTTAACAACCATACACACCAGATTTATTGCCCCAAGAATTTAAACTGCTCTACCGACACTCCAACGTTATATCTGAGATGGCTTTGGTCATTCCCTCTGTGGCTGCATAACCGACCAAAAATGATTCTCCTCACCCCATGTATCTATGGCTACTTGCTCTGGAATGCACCGTATCACCTCGCCCTTCAAAGCCTAACTAGACGGGTATATCTAAAGATCGAATTTCACTGCTGTTCTTCTGCTAACTACCGATTCTTTAGCTCAGGCAGAGCAGCTCCAGCCAGATTCAAACTTGCACAGACTGACTCTGCACAGAAAACCAATGACAGGATGCAGAAACAAAAAGGAAACTTGGTAAGAATGACTCTCAAAAGAGGGCTGGCATTGGGCAACAAGATGTAGGGAGCTGCAAGAAAGATTATGTCAGCCCTTGAAAAATGGAAGACTATGGCCCCTTTAAGAGCCACAGCCACAACTAGACGGATGCAAGGGTGAGCCCTTCTTAAAGACCTCAAAACAGAGTATGTATGGAGGAAGTGCCAGAACAGGGATTTAAGAAAATGGAACAATAAGGGCTGAGGATGCTAACGTGTCCTGTGATGCCTACGCAATAGGCAACTGACCAGAAATTTCCAAAATACAAGACCTATCTGTACATGAAGATCAGAATGCAAGAAAAGCAGCGCCTGATCAGCACCTTACTAAGAACAGACATCCAAGAGTCTAGAGATGACACGTGGACCAAATGCAAAGATGGCATCAAGACCTGCAGAAGATTTAAGACACAGCAGAGTCTACACAATCTAAACAACAAGACAGATATAGGCTGGAACTGCCCTGCCTGGTACACGCTAGCTTGGGGCTGAAAATTAAACCCCTCTCCAAACGTGTAACAAGGTGCACTCTTCCTGCACAACCCTCTACCCTAGGCTAAATCCCTTCCCTGCCATTCTCAACATTCTGCCCTCTTCCAGGACCAAAACCACAGCCCCCTTAACTTTCTGAGGACCGAGGGCCTGAAGATATCCTTGGCAGAAAAAACCCAAACTGCATCAACTATCTGGAAAAATCCTGCACTCTCACATTGTCCTGGACAATAATCTGCAAAAAAAAAAAACAAAAACATACAGAAAACACAGTGCCAAGTCATCATCACACTGCTCACTGCCAAAATCTTGTACTACACCCACTGCAAAACTGCCAAGGCATTCTGCTCACCTATTTGATGCCAATTCAAACATTGGATGCTGCAGTCATCATCACCTGGGGCACTTCAGGTAGACAGACAGAAAATTTACTATTGTGCTTCTGAGAAATCAGTCCCGTGCTCCATCTCTCTACTCCCCTGTTCACCTCAACTGCTCTTTGCATTCTAAAAGCGGACCACACAGCATCTACAAAACCAAAGGCCAATGTTCAATGGATTTGCTGCGTACTACGGGGCTCTAACACACCTATTTGAACAACAACCTCCTCACCTCTCAGACCACACATCAGCAAGAAGCTTCACCCCCCTGAGGCTGCATTTGGCACCTGCCACAGAAAAAGCATGCTTTTGTACTACACTAAAGCACAGGCTGCCCCAAGCAACACCTATCTCCACTGCATTACCTTGACTGCTCAGATGCCCGGCTTGCCTCATCTTCTGTGGTTGTGTTGAGGCTTGAGCTCCACCTGGAATATACAAACAGCAAGGATGATTGTAACTTCATTGAACAAAACCAACACACGGTAACTGATCATACAGCCACGGTTACATTTCCCTACCAACACCACAGCCAACTCACCTCACTATGGCACACTAACTGCACACAACTCCATCCGTGCCCCTCGGCACACAGGTCAGCCCGCTACGTCTGAAAAACACAACAGCAAAGAAGTCACCCTGACGCTCAGCAACGCCCTAAGAATTCCAAGACTCTACTGCACATTACAGCCAAGCAAAGCTAGCCCACAACCAAACCCAAACATTAATTGCCGCTCCCTTGACATTCAAACCCCTTCGCTACTGCTCCACTGGCTGCTCCCATGCAGTTTTGGTCACCCCCTCTGTGGCTCCAGAGACAAGCAGAAACTACCCTCCTCACCCGCCACACCGAGGGCTGCTAGTTCTGCAAATAAGAGATGCCCCTAGACCACAATGTCTAGGCACGTCAAAACGTTAAGCACACAATCGGGCCACTATACCCCTGCTGACGCTTATCGCCTCCTCTACACACCTGGCAGAGCAGCTCCAACCAGACACAAACACACACAGAACACCAATACACAAGACCGACCTCAGGAACCTGGAACAAAAGAAAAGTCGCGGCAACAAGGTGGACTCCTGGACCACGCATGCCAATGGGCAAGGCAATGGACAGGGCTCCAAGGAACAACCTACGGTAGCCCTGGAAAAGCGAAGAACCGTGCATGGTTCCAAAGAGATGGTGCCACAACTGGCAAGATGAACGGGCAAGAAACCCTTTTAAAGTCCTAAACATGCAGAGGATGGATGGAACAAGTCCCAGAACAGGGATCCAGGAAAACAGAAGACTAACTATCCCGAATGGCGAGGCAGGCTGTAAGGCTGCAGCAGAAGACGACTGACCAGATGCTTCCAAAACACAAGAGCGATCCACACTTTAGAAATGTGAAGAAAGAAAAGCAGTGCTCCGTTGACACTGCCTTGATGAGTACAAGCATTTGGGACCCTAGACATGACGCCCAAGGCATGCCTGCGATGCCCTGAGCACAAAAGATGACATCAAGACCTGCAGAAAATTTCAGACATGGCACGGTGACTACACAAACTAGACAACAACAGATACAGGCTGGAACTGCCCTGCCCATACAGGGTTTGGGCTGAGAAGTAGACCCCTCTGCCTTCACCTGCCCAAAGAGGACTCCCTGCACAGCCTAGGCTACCTTCCAAACCCCTCCCTACTAGCCCCATCCCACCTCCCGCTTCCCAACTCCGGTCTCTCAACTTAGCTTTCAGAGGGCCACGAATGAAGCTGTCCTTGGACAAAGCAGCTCAAATCACATCAGCTAACAGAAATAATCCTGAAGTCACTGCGTTCCTCTTCAGCATCTGCAAGAAAAATGAACAGAAAAACACAGTGCCAAAACACGAGAACGATCCCGGCTTCAGGAGCACGATGCAAGAAAAGCAGTGCCCAATCAACAGTGCATTGATGAGTACGAGCATTCAGGACCCTAGATATGGTGCTCGAGGCATGTCCGGCATGCCGTAAAGGATCCATCATTACAATGGGATGTGGCCAAAACCAGGAGGATGTACGTGAAAGGATCACCTTTTAAATGACTAAAGGCACTAAAGGCATGGAAGAAGTCTCAGGTCAACAGCGATCCTTGAAAACATATGACTAACGATTGTGGCCACCAACACAGGCTGCGAGGCCATGGGAAAAGATGGCTGACTAGAAACTTTGAAAACATGAAGCCAATCCACGCTTAGGTTATGATGCAAGAAGAACAGTGCCTAATTTGTATTGTACCCATGAGTACAGGCATTCAAGACCCTTGAGATGCTGCTCAAGTCATATGCTGCATTCCTTTAAAGCAAAGGGGACATCAAGGCTTAATAAACGTAAAAGTGAAACAGAATATAAAGCACACGGCACAGACAAGCTGGAACGGCCCTGCCTGGAACGTGCTAGCTTTGGGCTGAGAAGTAACACCCTCCAGCTCTTCCTGCCCAAAGGGGACACTTCCCGCACAGCCCTCTCCCCTAGGCTACTTTTAAAACCCCTCCCTGCCATCCCCAGCCTTCTCCCCTCTGTCATACCCCACCCCTGCCCCCATCCCTCAACTTAGCTTTCAGACCACCAGAAGGCTTCCTCAGGAGAAAAAAACTCCAAGAACATCAGCTTCCTGGAATGATCCTACAGTTGCCAGGATCCACTTTGCAATCTACAAGAAAACTAAAATAGCTCCAACAGCCAGCATTGCACAGGTCAATGTCAGCACCTTACATGACAACTTGCTCTGCCTAACTGCCATGTCCTTCCACTCACTTGCTCCACAGCAGTTCTTCTGTCAAATGCTGCAGCTGTTATCACCCAGGGTAATTAAATTCAGAGAATTACTCTCACACCTGTGAGAAGTCTGCCCCATGCTCCTTCTCCCTACTACCCAGCTCATCTCAAATGCTCTTCCCATTCCCAAGGTGGCCCACACAGTGCCTGCAAAACCAAAAGTAAATACTATGTTGCCAAAGAACACTTTGCTCTTCTAGACATACTCAACTTCCTCCTCACTATCAGCCCCACAATGATGAGAATAAGCCTGACTACCTCACCAGCACCCCAAAATTCTCTGCTATCTGCTTACCTCTCCTCCTCACCACTTAAGTTGTAGGACCAGTAGTGGTGATACCCAGGACAAAAGAAAGATGAGCCACGGAAATCCACATTTTAGGAAGTAACCAAACTTTAGTCGTAGGAGTGAACAAGAAGAACTTGAAAAAAATATTCTTATCAAAACCCAGTAAAGATTATTAACACAGAAGACATAAAAACACAGGACACTCACCACACAGCAATGGAGACTGGAATTACAGAGGCAGTCAGCCAATGAAAAACTCGCAACAGTGGGATTGACTACTCTAAGACCTAAATTGGAAACTCAACGACCGTAAAAAACCACAATGGATAACAGGGACAAGGTAACAACCGCTGTAAGCAATAACAGGGCAAACCTCACTGGCAAGTTCAGGAAAAATCTAAAACTCTACTAAATAAGGGAAGTTTGTGTGCCCACAGACCAGATGAAAAAGAGTTGCTCAGCTGCTAACTGTTACGAGCCAAAACAATGTCCAATCTCTTCCCTGAGAAATGCAAGGGAAACAAGCGGCAGAATCCTGCACTGTAGATAGGCAGTGAGTCCATACCTTTAAGTAGCAAGGTCTCTGATATTCATAGGATCACCAGGTTGGAAAAGACCCATTGGATCATTGAGTCCAACCATTCCTATCAATCACTAAACAATGCCCCTCACCATCTCATCCACCCATCCTTTAAACATCTCCAGGGAAGGTGACTCTACCACCTCCTTGGGCAGCCTTTGCCCATCCCCAATAACCCTTTCAGTGAAATATTTTTTCCTGATGTACTGCCTGAAGCTTCCCTGGCAGAGCTTAAGGCTATTCCCTCTTGTCCTGTCCCCTGTCCCTTAGGAGAAGAGGCCAGCTCCCTCCCCTCCACAACCTCCTTTCAGGTAGTTGCAGAGAGCAATGAGGTCTCCCCTCACCCTCCTCTTCTCCAGGCTAAACACCCCCAGCTCTCTCAGCCACTCCTCATAAGGCTTGTTCACCAGGCCCCTCACCAGCTACATTACTCTTCTCTGGACATTCAGATGGATGGAGACAGGATGCACGCAAAGAAGTTAGTTGAGGAACACAATAAGTAAAAGGTATAAGGGAGCAGAGATCTCTAAGCCCTAGTGATGACATTACTTAGGGTAACTAATAATTTTCAACTTGTGTCTCAACCTCATCATTACCTCATTGGCTACAGAGAGACTAGAACAACAGACACCTGAACGGCACTTGCATCTGACCACCAAACTGACCCAAGAAAGACTGACGAACCCATCTCCCTTTCCCCAAACCATTAAAGCCCTTTTCTACCCCTGAAGTATCAGAGAAGGAACCCGGCTCCTTCTTAACAGCACCTGCCCTATATTTTAACCCCCCTGACACTTCTGTGTTGCTATTCCCTGGGAGCTGTGCTCCTGAGCCCTTCCCAGGGCTCCCCTGGCCCCTTCTATCTTCCACCAACCCACAGACTCTACTTCCTACCCTAGGCCAACAAACTTCATTCCAGATTATTATCACCCACAAGGTGCCCATTACAAACTGCAGAGCCCCTAGGACCAATACATCATGCCACACAGAATGAGGAACAACAACAAATCATCCCATAACCAAAAACTTGAGGCAAAGCACCCAGAAAAAAAAAAAAGAAGGAAATCAAAAACATCTTGCCCCCTCCAACACCCAATCAAAAATAACTGACAGAAAAGCCCCATAGTTACACCTGTATGTGCTGCTTCGCCTGGACTCTTCCAAAGCTCATACCTCCAACAGACACCTCTGCTTCTTTAGAAGAACAAAAAGAAAAAAAAAAACTAAAAAAGCCAAAACCCACCACTTACCCAACTAGCTTAATCTGCCTAAAAAGCTACAATGAATGGAAACAGCAGCAAAACTCTAATCTCAAGGATAAACCACAACCTAAATGACCTCCAGAGGCAAGGCCTGTGGCTTATATACCCCCTGGGCCTTCCCGCCCACCACCTGTGACTGGGGTGTGGTGAAGCCCTCACAGGTATAAATAGTGCCTGAGGAGGAGCTGTGTTTTATTAACTCTGCTTTACATTCTCAGCTAGAATAACACTACTACATGTCTGAAAGCATCCTTACAAGAAATAACAGTATGCGTGCTCTCACTGCAATATTGCTAGTTGTGACAGTGATGGGACTAGGTAACGAACATTTTAGAGCTGGACTTTTTGGTTCCTTTCATTTATCGTGCTGCTACAATTCCTGTTCCCAGGTATCGCTATACCCCTACTCTTTAATTTTTCTGTGCTCTTTTCTCTCTCTTCCCCCCCCTCCCCAGTCTTTAGTATCTGTTCTCTGCCCATACTTTTTTTTTCCTTTTCCATCTTTGTCCCAATCTGCGTTCCTCATTCTGTTCCCCCACAATTTCACTGGCTTGATCCTTGTAGTTTGTTCTTTCTCTGCACCTGCAAATGCCTTGCTTTTCTTTCTCTTTCTATCTCTCTTTCTTTCTCTATCCCTTTGTATTGTTCACTGTTGCTGTTCTATTTTTTCCATTCACTCTGTATCTTGACACTCCCCTTTTCATCTCTTGCTATTTCTGAATTTTTGTGCTAGTCCTTGCTCTTTTGAATAATCCTCTGTCTGTCTGTAGGGCTTCTAGATCCTCTCAAACAAGTCAGCTCTTTTTTATGTACACACATGACCTTATGAGAAATGGCTCAGAGAGCTGGGGTTGTTTAGCCTGGAGAAGTAGAGGCTGAGGGGAGATCTCATTGCTCTCTACAACTACAAGGTCAACAAAGAAGGTCGGACAAGGGAAATGAAGGGCAAAGAAGGTCGGAGAAGGGCAAAGAATTTCGGAGAAGGGCAAAGAATTTCGGAGAAGGGCAAAGAATTTCAGAGAAGGTTGGAGAAGTTAAAAGAAGTTCAAAGAATTTCGGAGAAGGTCGGAGAAGTTAAGAGTAGGTCAGAGAAGGTCAGATTAGGTCGGAGAAGGTCAGAGAATGTCAAAGAAGCTTGGAGAAGTTCAAAGAAGGTCAGAGAAGGTCAAAGGTGGTTGGAGAATTTCAAAGTAGTTCAGAGAAGGTCAGAGAATTTCGGAGAAGTTCAAAGAAGCTCAGAGAAAGTCAAAAAAGTTTGGAGAAAAATAAAGACGGTTGGAGAAGTTCGGAGAAGGTCAAAGAATTTTGAAGAAGGTTGGAGAATGTCAGAGAAGTTGGGAGAAGGTTGGAGAAGGTAAAAAAAGCGTGGAGAAGGTCGGAGAAAGTAAAAGAAGTTTGGAGAAAGTCGCAGAAGGTTGGAGAAGGTCTAAGAAGGTCTAAGAAGGTTGGAGAAAGATAAAGACGGTTAGAGAAGGTCGGAGAAGGTCAGAGAAGGTCAAAGAAGGTTGGAGAAGGTCAAAGAAGGGTGGAGAAGGTCGGAGAAGTTCAGTGAAGTTCGGAGAAGTTCAAAGGTGGTCAGAGAAGGTCAAAGAGGGTCGGAGAAAGATAAAGATGTTTGGAGAAGTTCGGAGAAGGTCGAAGAAGGTAAAAGATGGTCGGAGAAGGTAAAAGAATTTTGAAGAAGGTCAGAGAATGTCAAAAAAGTGTGGAGAAGGTTGGAGAAAGTAAAAGAAGTTTGGAGAAGGTTGGAGAAGGTAAAAAAAGCATGGAGAAGGTCGGAGAAGCTCGGAGAAAGATAAAGATGGTTGGAGAAGATCGGAGAAGGTCAAAGAAAGTCAGAGAAGTTCAGAGAAGGTCAAAGAAGGTTGAAGAAGTTCAGAGAAGTTCGAAGAAGGTCAAAGAAGGTGGGAGAAGTCAAAGAAGGTCGGAGAAGTTCAGATAAGTTAAAAGAAGGCCGGAGAAGCTGAAAGAAGGCCGGAGAAGGTCAAAGAAGGCTGGAGAAAGTAAAAGAAGGTCAGAGAAGTTCAGAGAATGTCAAAGAAGGGTGGAGAAGGTCGGAGAGGTTTGGAGAAGGTCGCAGAAGGACGAAGGATTAGGAGAAGTTTGGAGAAGGTCAAAGATGGTCAGAGAAAGTCAGAGAAGGTCAATGAAAGTTGGAGAAGTATAAAGATGGTCAGAGAAGATTGGAGAAGTTCGGAGAAGGTCAAAGATGGTCGGAGAAAATCAGAGAAGGTCAAAGAAGGTCGGAGAAGGTCAGAGAAGGTAGGAAAATTTGGGAGAAGGTCAAAAAATGTCAAAGAAGTTCGGAGAAGGTCGGAAAAGGTGAAAGCAAGTTGGAGAAGGCCGGAGAAATTCCAGGAAGGTCAGAGAAGTTCGAAGAAGGTCAGAGAAGGTCAAAGAAGGGTGGAGAAGGTCAGAATAGGTCAGAGAAGATCAAAGAAGTTCATAGAAGGTTGGAGAATGTCAAAGAAGTTTGGAGAAGGTCAAAGAAGTTCGGAGAAAGTCAAAGAAGGTTGGAGAGGTCGGAGAAGTTTGGAGAAGGTCAAAGAAGGTCTGACAAGATCAAAGAAGATCGGAGAAGGTCAAAGAACATCGGAGAATGTCGGAGAAGTTCAAAGAAGGTTGGAGAATGTCAAAAGAGGTTGGAGAAGGGCGGAGAATTTCGCAGAATTACGGAAAAGGTCGAAGAAGTTCAGAGGTGTTCAAAGATTGTCGGAAAATGTGAAAGAAGTTCGAAGAAGAGGTCAGAGGTCAGGGTAAGGGTTCAGAGGTCAGAGGTCGGGGTAAGGGTTCAGAGGTCAGGGTAAGGGTTCAGAGGTCAGAGGTCATGGGTTGGGGTCGGGGGTCATGGGTAAGGGGTCAGGGGCCATGGGTCAGGGTCAGAGGTCAGGGTCAGGAGTCAGGGGTCAGAGGTCAGGGTCAGGGGTCAGGGGTCAGAGGTCAGAGGTAAGAGCTAAGGCTAAGAGGTCAGAGGTCAGGGGACAGGGTCAGAGGTCAGGGGTCAGGGGGTCAGGGGTCAGGGTCAGGAGTAAGGGGTCAGAGGTCTGTGTCAGGGGTCAGGGTCAGGAGTCAGAGTCAAGGGTCAGGGGTCATGGGTCAGAGTTCAGGGTTCAGGGGTCAGAGGTCAGGGGTCAGGGGGTCAGGGCTTAGGGTCAGGGGTCAGTGGTCAAGGTGATGTTCAGGGGTTAGGGGTCAGGGTCGGGGTAAGGATGAGGGGTCAGGGGTCAGAGGTCAGTGTAAGGGTTCAGAGGTCAGAGGTCAGGGGTCAGGTTTGGGGGACATGGGTAAGCGGTAAAGGGTCAGGGGTCAGATTCAAGGGTCAGAGGTCAGGGGTCAGAGGTTAGGGGTAAGGGTTCAGAGGTCGGGGTCAGAGGTCAGGTGTCAGGGGTCAGAGGTCAGGGATCATTGGTCATGCTTCAGATGTCAGTGGTCAGGGGTCAGAGGTCAGGGGTCGGGGTCATATGTCATAGGTCAGGGGTCATGGGTCATAGGTCAGGGGTCAGAGCTCAGGGTCAGAGGTCAGAGGTCAGGGGGTAAGGGTCAGGGTCAGGGGTCAGTGTCAGGGGTCAGGGGTCAGGGTGATATTCAGGGGTTGGGGTCAGGGTCGGGGTCAGGGTGAGGGGTCAGGAGTCAGGGGTCAGAGGTCAGGGTAACGGTTCAGAGGTCAGGGGTCAGGGGTCCGGGTTCAAGTATAAGGGGTCAGGGGTCAGGGGGTCAGGGGTCAGAGTCATAGGTCAGGGGTCAGGGGTCAGAGGTCAGGTGTCAGGGGTCAGGGGTGAGGGGTCAGGGCCAAAGGTCAGAGGTCAGGGGTCGGGGTCATCGGTCAGGGTCAGAGGTAAGGGTTAGAGGTCAGAGGTCGGGGGTCAGGGGTCAGAAGTCATATGTCAGGGGTCATGGGTCATAGGTCAGGGTTCAGAGGTCGGGGTCACGATTCAGAGGTCAGGTGTCAGAGGTCAGAGATCAGGGTTCAGAGCTCAGGGTCAGAGGTCAGGGGTCAGAGGTCAAGTGTCAGGGATCATGAGTCAGAAGTCAGGGTCAGGGTTCAGAGATAAGGGGTCAGAGGTCATAGGTCAGGGGTCATAGGTCAGGGAGTAAGGGTCAGGGTCAGGGGTCAGGGGTTGGGGTTCATGGGTAAGGGGTCAGGGTCAGGGGTCAGAGGTCAGGGGTCATGGGTCAGGTGTCAGAGCCAAGGGTCAGAGGTCAGGGGGTCAGGGTCAGGAGTCAGGGGTCAGAGGTCAGGGTCAGGGGTCAGAGGTACAGGGGTAAGAACTCAGGCTCAGAGGTCAGAGGTCAGGGGACAGGGTCAGATGTCAGGGGTCAGGGTGATGTTCAGGGGATAGGGGTCAGGGTCGGGGTCAGGGGTCAGGGTGAGGGATCAGGGGTCAGGGGTCAGAGGTCAGGGTAAGGGTAAGGGTTCAGAGGTCAGAGGTCAGGGGTCAGGGGTCATTGTAGGGGGTCATGGGTAAGGGGTCTGTGTCCGGGGTCAGGGGTCAGAGTCAAGCTTCAGAGGTCAGAGGTTGGGGGTCGTGGGTCAGGGGTCAGAGATCAGGGTTCAGGGGTCAGGGGTCAGGGGTAAGGGGGTCAGGGGTCAGGGTCATAGGACAGGGTCAGGGGTCAGAAGTCAGGGTCTCAGGGTTCATGGGTCAGAGGTCAGAGGGTCATACGTCAGGGGTCAGGGTTCAGAGGTAAGGTGTCAGGGGTCAGAGGTCAGGGTCAGAGGTACAGGGTCAGGGGTCAGGTGTCGGGGGTCAGAGGTCAGGGTATAGAGGTCAGGTGTCAGAGGTCAGGTGTCAGGGGTCGGAGGTCAGGGGTCAGGGGTCATGAATCATTGGTCAGAGGTCAGGGGTCGGGGGTCGGGGGTCAGAGGTCATAGGTTTGGGGTCATGGGTCATAGGTCAGGGATCAGAGGTCAGGGTAAGTGTTCAGATGTAAGGGGTCAGAGGTCATGGTTAAGGGGTCAGGGTCAGAGGTCATGGGCCATGGGTCAGGGGTCAGAGGTCAAGGAACAGAGGTCAGTAGTCAGGGGTCGGAGGTCAGAGGTACGGGGTCAGGGGTCATGGGTCATATGTCAGAGGTCATGGGTCAGGGTAAGGGGTCATGGGTCATGGGTCAGGGTCAGGGGTCAGGGTTGGACGTCAGAGGTCAGGGGTCAAAGGTCAGGTTTCAGGGGTCAGAGGTCAGGAGGTAAGGGTCAGGGTCAGGGGTCAGGGGTCAGGGGTTAGGTGTCATGGGTAAGGGGTCAGGGGTCAGGGTAAGGGTTCAGAGGTCAGAAGTCAGGGTAAGGGTTCAGAGGTCAGAGGTCAGGGGTCAGGGGTCGGGGGTCATGGGTAAGGGGTCAGGGTCAGGGGTCGGGGTCAGGGTTAGTGGTCAGAGTCAAGGGTCATAGGTCAGGTCTCAGGGGTCAGGGGTCAGAGGTCAGGGTTCAGAGGTCAGAGGTCAGGGGTCAGGGGGTCAGCGGGTGAGGGGTCAGGGGTTAGGGTCAGGGTCAGGGATCAGGGTCAGGGGTCAGGGTCAGTGTGAGGGGTCAGGTTCAGGGGTCAGGGGTCAGGGTCACGGTCAGGGGTTACGGGTCAGGGTCAGGTGTCAGGGTGAGGGGTCAGGGGCCATTATCAAGGGTCAGGGTCAGGAGTCAGGGGTCAGAGTTCAGGGTGATGTTCAGGGGTTAGGGGTTAGGGGTCAGGGTCGGGGTCAGTGTGAGGGGTCAGGGGTCAGGGGTCATAGGTCAGGGTAAAGGTTCAGAGGTCAGAGGTCATGGGTCAGCGGTCGGGGTCATGGGTAAGGGGTCAGGGTCAGAGGTCAGGGGTCAGAGTTCAGGGGTCACAGATCAGGGTCAGAGGTAAGGGGTCAGGGGTCAGGGGGTCAGGGGTCAGTGGTCGGGGGTCTGGGGTCAGAGGTCAGGGTCAGGGGTCAGAGGTCAGGGGTCAGAGCTCAGGGTCAGAGGTCAGGGAAAAGGGTCAGAGGTCAGGGATCAGGGTGATGTTCAGGGGTTAGGGGTCAGGGTCGGGGTCAGGTGTCAGGGTGAGGGATCAGGGGTCAGGGGTCAGAGGTCAGGTAAGGGTAAGGGTTCAGGGGTCAGAGGTCAGGGGTCAGGGGTCGGGGGTCGGGGGTCATGGGTAAGGGGTCTGTGTCAGGGGTCAGGGGTCAGAGTCAAGCTTCAGAGGTCAGAGGTTGGGGGTCGTGGGTCAGGGGTCAGAGATCAGGGTTCAGAGGTCAGAGGTCAGGGGTCAGGGCTCAGGGTCATAGGACAGGGTCAGGGGTCAGAGGTCAGGGGTAAGGGGGTCAGGGGTAAGGGTCATAGGACAGGGTCAGGGGTCAGAGGTCAGGGTGTCAGGGTTCATGGGTCAGAGGTCAGGGGGTCATACGTCAGGGGGTCAGGGTTCAGAGGTAAGGTGTCAGGGGTCAGAGGTCAGGGTTAGAGGTCAGAGGTCTGGAGTCAGGTGTCATAGATCAAGAGTCAGGCTTTAGAGGTCAGGGTCAGTGGTTAGAGGTTAGGGATCATGGGTCAGAGGTCAGGGGTCAGAGGTCACGTGTCAGGGGTCGGAGGTAAGGGGTCGAGGTCAGAGGTCAGGGGTCAGGGGTCGGGGGTCAGAGGTCAGGGTTTAGAGGTCGGGGTCAGAGGTCAGGTGTCAGGGGTCGGAGGTCAGGGGTCATGGGTCAGAGGTAAAGGGTCAGTGGTCGGGGGTCAGAGGTCATAGGTTAGGGGTCATGGGTCATAGGTCAGGAATCAGAGGTCAGGGTAAGGGTTCAGAGGTCAGGGGTCGGAGGTCATAGTTAAGGGGTCAGGGTCAGGGGTCAGGGGTCGTAGGTCAGAGGTACAGGGTCAGGGGTCAGGGGTCGGGGGTCATGGGTCATTGTCAGGGGTCAGGGTTAAAGGTCAGCGGTCAGGGGTCAAAGGTCATAGGTCAGGGGTCATGGGTCATAGGTCAGGGTTCAGAGGTCAAGGTAAGAGGTCAGAGGTCAGAGGTCAGGGTAAGGGTTCAGAGGTCAGAGGTAAGGGGTCATGTGTAAGGGGTCAGGGTCAGGGGTCAGTGGTCATGGGTCAGGGGTCAGAGGTCAAGGTTCACAGGTCAGAGGTCAGGGGTCAGGGGTTAGGGTCATAGGTCAGGGTCAGGGGTCAGAGGTCAGGTGTGAGGGTTCGGAGGTCAGAGATCAGTGGTGAGGGGTCATGGGACAGGGGTCAGAGGTCACGGGTCAGGGCCAGTGGTCAGAGGTCAGGGGTCGGGGGTCAGAGGTCGGGGTCAAGTGTCAGGTGTCAGCGGTCATGTGTCAGGGGTCAGAGGTCAGGGCCAGGGGTCAGAGTTCATGGGTCAGGGGTCATAGTTCATAGGTCAGGGGTCATGGGTCATAGGTCAGGGTTCAGAGGTCAGGTGTCAGGGGTCAGAGGTCAGAGGTCAGGGGTCAGAGGTCAGGGATCATGGGTCACAGGCCGGGGTCGGGGTTCAGATGTCAGAGGACAGGGGTCAGGGGTCGGGGGTCATGGGTAAGGGGTCAGGGGTCAGGGGGTCAGGGGTCAGTGGTCGGGGGTCTGGGGTCAGAGGTCAGGGTCAGGGGTCAGAGGTCAGGGGTCAGAGCTCAGGGTCAGAGGTCAGGGAAAAGGGTCAGAGGTCAGGGATCAGGGTGATGTTCAGGGGTTAGGGGTCAGGGTCGGGGTCAGGGGTCAGGGTGAGGGATCAGGGGTCAGGGGTCAGAGGTCAGGGTAAGGGTAAGGGTTCAGGGGTCAGAGGTCAGGGGTCAGGGGTCAGGGGTCGGGGGTCATGGGTAAGGGGTCTGTGTCAGGGGTCAGGGGTCAGAGTCAAGCTTCAGAGGTCAGAGGTTGGGGGTCGTGGGTCAGGGGTCAGAGATCAGGCTTCAGAGGTCAGGGGTCAGGGGTCAGGGGTCAGGGTCATAGGACAGGGTCAGGGGTCAGAGGTCAGGGTGTCAGGGTTCATGGGTCAGAGGTCAGAGGGTCATACGTCAGGGGTCAGGGTTCAGAGGTAAGGTGTCAGGGGTCAGAGGTCAGGGTGAGAGGTCAGAGGTCAGGGGTCAGGTGTCATAGATCAAGTGTCAGGCTTTAGAGGTAAGGGTCAGTGGTTAGAGGTCAGGGATCATGGGTCAGAGGTCAGGGGTCAGAGGTCACGTGTCAGGGGTCGGAGGTAAGGGGTCAGGGGTCAGGGGTCAGGGGTCAGAGGTCAGGGTTTAGAGGTCGGGGTCAGAGGTCAGGTGTCAGGGGTTGGAGGTCAGGGGTCATGGGTCATGGGTCAGAGGTAAAGGGTCAGTGGTCGGGGGTCAGAGGTCATAGGTTAGGGGTCATGGGTCATAGGTCAGGAATCAGAGGTCAGGGTAAGGGTTCAGAGGTCAGGGGTCGGAGGTCATAGTTAAGGGGTCAGGGTCAGGGGTCAGGGGTCGTAGGTCAGAGGTACAGGGTCAGGGGTCAGGGGTCGGGGGCCAGAGGTCAGGGTATAGAGTTCAGGGGTCAGAGGTCAGGTGTCAGGGGTCGGAGGTCAGGGTTCAGGGGTCATGGGTCAGAGGTCAGGGGTCGGGGTCAGAGGTCATAGGTTAGGGGTCATGGGTCATAGGTCAGGGATCAGAGGTCAGGGTAAGTGTTCAGAGGTAAGGGGTCAGAGGTCATGGTTAAGGGGTCAGGGTCAGAGGTCATGGGCCATGCGTCAGGGGTCAGAGGTCAAGGAACAGAGGTCAGTATTCAGGGGTCGTAGGTCAGAGGTACGGGGTCAGGGGTCATGGGTCATATGTAAGAGGTCATGGGTCAGAGTCAGGGGTCAGGGGTCATGGGTCATGGGTCAGGGTCAGGGGTCAGGGTTGGACGTCAGAGGTCAGGGGTCAGAGGTCAGGTTTCAGGGGTCAGAGGTTGGGGGTAAGGGTCAGGGTCAGGGGTCAGGGGTCAGGGGTTAGGGGTTATGGGTAAGGGGTCAGGGGTCAGGGTAAGGGTTCAGAGGTCAGAAGTCAGGGTAAGGTTTCAGAGGTCAGAGGTCAGGGGTCAGGGGTCGGGGGTCATGGGTAAGGGGTCAGGGTCGGGGGTCAGGGGTCAGAGTCAAGCTTCAGAGGTCAGAGGTTAGGGGTCGTGGGTCAGGGGTCAGAGATCAGGGTTCAGAGGTCAGGGTTCAGGGTTAAGGGGGTCAGGGGTAAGTGGTCAGGGTCAGGGGTCAGGGGTCAGAGTCAAGCTTCAGAGGTCAGAGGTTAGGGGTCGTGGGTCAGGGGTCAGAGTTCAGGGTTCAGAGGTCAGGGGTCAGGGGTCAGGGGTAAGGGGGTCAGGGGTCAGGGTCATAGGACAGGGTCAGGGGTCAGAGGTCAGGGTGTCAGGGTTCTTGGGTCAGAGGTCAGAGGGTCATAGATCAAGTGTCAGGCTTTAGAGGTCAGGGTCAGTGGTTAGAGGTCAGGGATCATGGTTCAGAGGTCAGGGGTCAGAGGTCACGTGTCAGGGGTCGGAGGTAAGGGGTCAGAGGTCATAGGTCAGGGGTCAGGGGTCAGAGGACAGGGTTTAGAGGTCGGGGTCAGAGGTCAGGTGTCAGGGGTCGGAGGTCGGGGTCAGGGGTCATGGGTCAAAAGTAAAGGGTCATTGGTCGGGGGTCAGAGGTCATAGGTTAGGGGTCATGGGTCATAGGTCAGGAATCAGAGGTCAGGGTAAGGGTTCAGAGGTCAGGGGTCGGAGGTCATAGTTAAGGGGTCAGGGGTCAGGGGTCGTAGGTCAGAGGTACAGGGTCAGGGTTCAGGGGTCGGGGGCCAGAGGTCAGGGTATAGAGGTCAGGGGTCAGAGGTCAGGTGTCAGGGGTCGGAGGTCAGGGGTCAGGGGTCATGGGTCATGGGTCAGAGGTCAGGGGTCGGGGGTCAGATGTCATAGGTTAGGGGTCATGGGTCATAGGTCAGGGATCAGAGGTCAGGGTAAGTGTTCAGAGGTAAGGGGTCAGAGGTCATGGTTAAGGGGTCAGGGTCAGAGGTCATGGGCAATGGGTCAGAGTCAGAGGTCAAGGAACAGAGGTCAGTAGTCAGGGGTCGTAGGTCAGAGGTACGGGGTCAGGGGTCATGGGTCAGGGGTCAGAGGTCAGGGTTCAGAGGTCAGAGGTCAGGGGTCAGCGGGTCAGGGGTCAGGGGTTAGGGTCAGTGTCAGGGATCAGGGTCAGGGGTCAGGGTCAGTGTGAGGGGTCAGGTTCAGGGGTCAGGGGTCAGGGTCACGGTCAGGGGTTACGGGTCAGGGTCAGGTGTCAGGGTGAGGGGTCAGGGGCCATTATCAAGGGTCAGGGTCAGGAGACAGGGGTCAGAGGTCAGGGTTCAGGGTGATGTTCAGGGGTTAGGGGTCAGGGGTCAGGGGTCATAGGTCAGGGTAAGGGTTCAGAGGTCAGAGGTCATGGGTCAGGGGTCGGGGTCATGGGTAAGGGGTCAGGGTCAGAGGTCAGGGGGTCAGGGTTCAGAGTTCAGGGGTCACAGATCAGGGTCAGAGGTCAGGGGTCAGGGGTCAGGGGGTCAAGGTTCAGTGGTCGGGGGTCTGGGGTCAGAGGTCAGGGTCAGGGGTCAGAGGTCAGGGGTCAGAGCTCAGGGTCAGAGGTCAGGGTCAGAGGTCAGGGGAATGGGTCAGGGTGATGTTCAGGGGTTAGGGGTCAGGGTCGGGGTCAGGGGTCAGGGTGAGGGTAAGAGTTCAGAGGTCAGAGGTCACGGGTCAGGGGTCGGGGGTCATGGGTAAGGTGTCAGTGTTAGGGGTCAGGGGTCAGAGTCAAGCTTCAGAGGTCAGAGGTTAGGGGTCATGGGTCAGGGGTAAGGGGGTCAGGGGTCAGGGTCATAGGACAGGGTCAGGGGTCAGAGGTCAGGGTGTCAGGGTTCATGGGTCAGAGGTCAGGGGGTCATACGTCAGGGGGTCAGGGTTCAGAGGTAAGGTGTCAGGGGTCAGGGGTCAGAGGTCAGGGTTAGAGGTCAGAGGTCAGGAGTCAGGTGTCATAGATCAAGAGTCAGGCTTTAGAGGTCAGGGTCAGTGGTTAGAGGTTAGGGATCATGGGTCAGAGGTCAGGGGTCAGAGGTCACGTGTCAGGGGTCGGAGGTAAGGGGTCGAGGTCAGGGGTCAGGGGTCGGGGGTCAGAGGTCAGGGTTTAGAGGTCGGGGTCAGAGGTCAGGTGTCAGGGGTCGGAGGTCAGGGGTCATGGGTCAGAGGTAAAGGGTCAGTGGTCGGGGGTCAGAGGTCATAGGTTAGGGGTCATGGGTCATAGGTCAGGAATCAGAGGTCAGGGTAAGGGTTCAGAGGTCAGGGGTCGGAGGTCATAGTTAAGGGGTCAGAGTCAGGGGTCAGGGGTCGTAGGTCAGAAGTACAGGGTCAGGGGTCAGGGGTCGGGGGTCATGGGTCATTGTCAGGGGTCAGGGTTAAAGGTCAGCGGTCAGGGGTCAGAGGTCATAGGTCAGGGGTCATGGGTCATAGGTCAGGGTTCAGAGGTCAAGGTAAGAGGTCAGAGGTCAGAGGTCAGGGTAAGGGTTCAGAGGTCAGAGGTAAGGGGTCATGTGTAAGGGGTCAGGGTCAGGGGTCAGTGGTCATGGGTCAGGGGTCAGAGGTCAAGGTTCACAGGTCAGAGGTCAGGGGTCAGGGGTTAGGGTCATAGGTCAGGGTCAGGGGTCAGAGGTCAGGTGTGAGGGTTCGGAGGTCAGAGATCAGTGGTGAGGGGTCATGGGACAGGGGTCAGAGGTCACGGGTCAGGGCCAGTGGTCAGAGGTCAGGGGTCGGGGGTCAGAGGTCGGGGTCAAGTGTCAGGTGTCAGCGGTCATGGGTCAGGGTCAGATGTCAGGGGCCAGGGCTAGGGTTCAGAGGTCATGTGTCAGGGGTCAGAAGTCAGGGCCAGAGGTCAGAGGTCAGGTGTCAGGGGTCATAGTTCATAGGTCAGGGGTCATGGGTCATAGGTCAGGGTTCAGAGGTCAGGTGTCAGGGGTCAGAGGTCAGAGGTCAGGGGTCAGAGGTCAAGTGTCAGGGTTAAGAGTTCAGGGTCATTGGTCAGAGGTCAGGGATCATGGGTCACAGGCCGGGGTCGGGGTTCAGATGTCAGAGGACAGGGGTCAGGGGTCGGGGGTCATGGGTAAGGGGTCAGGGGTCAGGGGGTCAGGGGTCAGTGGTCGGGGGTCTGGGGTCAGAGGTCAGGGTCAGGGGTCAGAGGTCAGGGGTCAGAGCTCAGGGTCAGAGGTCAGGGAAAAGGGTCAGAGGTCAGGGATCAGGGTGATGTTCAGGGGTTAGGGGTCAGGGTCGGGGTCAGGGGTCAGGGTGAGGGATCAGGGGTCAGGGGTCAGAGGTCAGGGTAAGGGTAAGGGTTCAGGGGTCAGAGGTCAGGGGTCAGGGGTCAGGGGTCGGGGGTCATGGGTAAGGGGTCTGTGTCAGGGGTCAGGGGTCAGAGTCAAGCTTCAGAGGTCAGAGGTTGGGGGTCGTGGGTCAGGGGTCAGAGATCAGGGTTCAGAGGTCAGAGGTCAGGGGTCAGGGTCATAGGACAGGGTCAGGGGTCAGAGGTCAGGGTGTCAGGGTTCATGGGTCAGAGGTCAGAGGGTCATACGTCAGGGGTCAGGGTTCAGAGGTAAGGTGTCAGGGGTCAGAGGTCAGGGTTAGAGGTCAGAGGTCAGGGGTCAGGTGTCATAGATCAAGTGTCAGGCTTTAGAGGTCAGGGTCAGTGGTTAGAGGTCAGGGATCATGGGTCAGAGGTCAGGGGTCAGAGGTCACGTGTCAGGGGTCGGAGGTAAGGGGTCAGAGGTCAGAGGTAAGGGGTCAGGGGTCAGGGGTCAGGGTTTAGAAGTCGGGGTCAGAGGTCAGGTGTCAGGGGTTGGAGGTCAGGGGTCATGGGTCAGAGGTAAAGGGTCATTGGTCGGGGGTCAGAGGTCATAGGTTAGGGGTCATTGGTCATAGGTCAGGAATCAGAGGTCAGGGTAAGGGTTCAGAGGTCAGGGGTCGGAGGTCATAGTTAAGGGGTCAGGGTCAGGGGTCAGGGGTCGTAGGTCAGAGGTACAGGGTCAGGGGTCAGGGGTTGGGGGTCAGAGGTCAGGGTATAGAGTTCAGGGGTCAGAGGTCAGGTGTCAGGGGTCGGAGGTCAGGGTTCAGGGGTCATGGGTCAGAGGTCAGTGGTCGGGGGTCAGAGGTCATAGGTTAGGGGTCATGGGTCATAGGTCAGGGATCAGAGGTCGGGGTCAGGGTTCAGAGGTAAGGGGTCAGAGGTCATGGTTAAGGGGTCAGGGTCAGAGGTCATGGGCCATGGGTCAGGGGTCAGAGGTCAAGGAACAGAGGTCAGTAGTCAGGGGTCATAGGTCAGAGGTACGGGGTCAGGGTCATGGGTCATATGTAAGAGGTCATGGGTCAGGGTCAGGGGTCAGGGGTCATGGGTCATGGGTCAGGGTCAGGGGTCAGGGTTGGACGTCAGAGGTCAGGGGTCAGAGGTCAGGTTTCAGGGGTCAGAGGTTGGGGGTAAGGGTCAGGGTCAGGGGTCAGGGGTCATAGTTCATAGGTCAGGGGTCATGGGTCATAGGTCAGGGTTCAGAGGTCAGGTGTCAGGGGTCAGAGGTCAGAGGTCAGGGGTCAGAGGTCAGGGATCATGGGTCACAGGCCGGGGTCGGGGTTCAGATGTCAGAGGACAGGGGTCAGGGGTCGGGGGTCATGGGTAAGGGGTCAGGGGTCAGGGGGTCAGGGGTCAGTGGTCGGGGGTCTGGGGTCAGAGGTCAGGGTCAGGGGTCAGAGGTCAGGGGTCAGAGCTCAGGGTCAGAGGTCAGGGAAAAGGGTCAGAGGTCAGGGATCAGGGTGATGTTCAGGGGTTAGGGGTCAGGGTCGGGGTCAGGGGTCAGGGTGAGGGATCAGGGGTCAGGGGTCAGAGGTCAGGGTAAGGGTAAGGGTTCAGGGGTCAGAGGTCAGGGGTCAGGGGTCAGGGGTCGGGGGTCATGGGTAAGGGGTCTGTGTCAGGGGTCAGGGGTCAGAGTCAAGCTTCAGAGGTCAGAGGTTGGGGGTCGTGGGTCAGGGGTCAGAGATCAGGCTTCAGAGGTCAGGGGTCAGGGGTCAGGGGTCAGGGTCATAGGACAGGGTCAGGGGTCAGAGGTCAGGGTGTCAGGGTTCATGGGTCAGAGGTCAGAGGGTCATACGTCAGGGGTCAGGGTTCAGAGGTAAGGTGTCAGGGGTCAGAGGTCAGGGTGAGAGGTCAGAGGTCAGGGGTCAGGTGTCATAGATCAAGTGTCAGGCTTTAGAGGTAAGGGTCAGTGGTTAGAGGTCAGGGATCATGGGTCAGAGGTCAGGGGTCAGAGGTCACGTGTCAGGGGTCGGAGGTAAGGGGTCAGGGGTCAGGGGTCAGGGGTCAGAGGTCAGGGTTTAGAGGTCGGGGTCAGAGGTCAGGTGTCAGGGGTTGGAGGTCAGGGGTCATGGGTCATGGGTCAGAGGTAAAGGGTCAGTGGTCGGGGGTCAGAGGTCATAGGTTAGGGGTCATGGGTCATAGGTCAGGAATCAGAGGTCAGGGTAAGGGTTCAGAGGTCAGGGGTCGGAGGTCATAGTTAAGGGGTCAGGGTCAGGGGTCAGGGGTCGTAGGTCAGAGGTACAGGGTCAGGGGTCAGGGGTCGGGGGCCAGAGGTCAGGGTATAGAGTTCAGGGGTCAGAGGTCAGGTGTCAGGGGTCGGAGGTCAGGGTTCAGGGGTCATGGGTCAGAGGTCAGGGGTCGGGGTCAGAGGTCATAGGTTAGGGGTCATGGGTCATAGGTCAGGGATCAGAGGTCAGGGTAAGTGTTCAGAGGTAAGGGGTCAGAGGTCATGGTTAAGGGGTCAGGGTCAGAGGTCATGGGCCATGCGTCAGGGGTCAGAGGTCAAGGAACAGAGGTCAGTATTCAGGGGTCGTAGGTCAGAGGTACGGGGTCAGGGGTCATGGGTCATATGTAAGAGGTCATGGGTCAGAGTCAGGGGTCAGGGGTCATGGGTCATGGGTCAGGGTCAGGGGTCAGGGTTGGACGTCAGAGGTCAGGGGTCAGAGGTCAGGTTTCAGGGGTCAGAGGTTGGGGGTAAGGGTCAGGGTCAGGGGTCAGGGGTCAGGGGTTAGGGGTTATGGGTAAGGGGTCAGGGGTCAGGGTAAGGGTTCAGAGGTCAGAAGTCAGGGTAAGGTTTCAGAGGTCAGAGGTCAGGGGTCAGGGGTCGGGGGTCATGGGTAAGGGGTCAGGGTCGGGGGTCAGGGGTCAGAGTCAAGCTTCAGAGGTCAGAGGTTAGGGGTCGTGGGTCAGGGGTCAGAGATCAGGGTTCAGAGGTCAGGGTTCAGGGTTAAGGGGGTCAGGGGTAAGTGGTCAGGGTCAGGGGTCAGGGGTCAGAGTCAAGCTTCAGAGGTCAGAGGTTAGGGGTCGTGGGTCAGGGGTCAGAGTTCAGGGTTCAGAGGTCAGGGGTCAGGGGTCAGGGGTAAGGGGGTCAGGGGTCAGGGTCATAGGACAGGGTCAGGGGTCAGAGGTCAGGGTGTCAGGGTTCTTGGGTCAGAGGTCAGAGGGTCATAGATCAAGTGTCAGGCTTTAGAGGTCAGGGTCAGTGGTTAGAGGTCAGGGATCATGGTTCAGAGGTCAGGGGTCAGAGGTCACGTGTCAGGGGTCGGAGGTAAGGGGTCAGAGGTCATAGGTCAGGGGTCAGGGGTCAGAGGACAGGGTTTAGAGGTCGGGGTCAGAGGTCAGGTGTCAGGGGTCGGAGGTCGGGGTCAGGGGTCATGGGTCAAAAGTAAAGGGTCATTGGTCGGGGGTCAGAGGTCATAGGTTAGGGGTCATGGGTCATAGGTCAGGAATCAGAGGTCAGGGTAAGGGTTCAGAGGTCAGGGGTCGGAGGTCATAGTTAAGGGGTCAGGGGTCAGGGGTCGTAGGTCAGAGGTACAGGGTCAGGGTTCAGGGGTCGGGGGCCAGAGGTCAGGGTATAGAGGTCAGGGGTCAGAGGTCAGGTGTCAGGGGTCGGAGGTCAGGGGTCAGGGGTCATGGGTCATGGGTCAGAGGTCAGGGGTCGGGGGTCAGATGTCATAGGTTAGGGGTCATGGGTCATAGGTCAGGGATCAGAGGTCAGGGTAAGTGTTCAGAGGTAAGGGGTCAGAGGTCATGGTTAAGGGGTCAGGGTCAGAGGTCATGGGCAATGGGTCAGAGTCAGAGGTCAAGGAACAGAGGTCAGTAGTCAGGGGTCGTAGGTCAGAGGTACGGGGTCAGGGGTCATGGGTCAGGGGTCAGAGGTCAGGGTTCAGAGGTCAGAGGTCAGGGGTCAGCGGGTCAGGGGTCAGGGGTTAGGGTCAGTGTCAGGGATCAGGGTCAGGGGTCAGGGTCAGTGTGAGGGGTCAGGTTCAGGGGTCAGGGGTCAGGGTCACGGTCAGGGGTTACGGGTCAGGGTCAGGTGTCAGGGTGAGGGGTCAGGGGCCATTATCAAGGGTCAGGGTCAGGAGACAGGGGTCAGAGGTCAGGGTTCAGGGTGATGTTCAGGGGTTAGGGGTCAGGGGTCAGGGGTCATAGGTCAGGGTAAGGGTTCAGAGGTCAGAGGTCATGGGTCAGGGGTCGGGGGTCATGGGTAAGGGGTCAGGGTCAGAGGTCAGGGGGTCAGGGTTCAGAGTTCAGGGGTCACAGATCAGGGTCAGAGGTCAGGGGTCAGGGGTCAGGGGGTCAAGGTTCAGTGGTCGGGGGTCTGGGGTCAGAGGTCAGGGTCAGGGGTCAGAGGTCAGGGGTCAGAGCTCAGGGTCAGAGGTCAGGGTCAGAGGTCAGGGGAATGGGTCAGGGTGATGTTCAGGGGTTAGGGGTCAGGGTCGGGGTCAGGGGTCAGGGTGAGGGTAAGAGTTCAGAGGTCAGAGGTCACGGTCAGGGGTCGGGGGTCATGGGTAAGGTGTCAGTGTTAGGGGTCAGGGGTCAGAGTCAAGCTTCAGAGGTCAGAGGTTAGGGGTCATGGGTCAGGGGTAAGGGGGTCAGGGGTCAGGGTCATAGGACAGGGTCAGGGGTCAGAGGTCAGGGTGTCAGGGTTCATGGGTCAGAGGTCAGGGGGTCATACGTCAGGGGGTCAGGGTTCAGAGGTAAGGTGTCAGGGGTCAGGGGTCAGAGGTCAGGGTTAGAGGTCAGAGGTCAGGAGTCAGGTGTCATAGATCAAGAGTCAGGCTTTAGAGGTCAGGGTCAGTGGTTAGAGGTTAGGGATCATGGGTCAGAGGTCAGGGGTCAGAGGTCACGTGTCAGGGGTCGGAGGTAAGGGGTCGAGGTCAGGGGTCAGGGGTCGGGGGTCAGAGGTCAGGGTTTAGAGGTCGGGGTCAGAGGTCAGGTGTCAGGGGTCGGAGGTCAGGGGTCATGGGTCAGAGGTAAAGGGTCAGTGGTCGGGGGTCAGAGGTCATAGGTTAGGGGTCATGGGTCATAGGTCAGGAATCAGAGGTCAGGGTAAGGGTTCAGAGGTCAGGGGTCGGAGGTCATAGTTAAGGGGTCAGAGTCAGGGGTCAGGGGTCGTAGGTCAGAAGTACAGGGTCAGGGTCAGGGGTCGGGGGTCATGGGTCATTGTCAGGGGTCAGGGTTAAAGGTCAGCGGTCAGGGGTCAGAGGTCATAGGTCAGGGGTCATGGGTCATAGGTCAGGGTTCAGAGGTCAAGGTAAGAGGTCAGAGGTCAGAGGTCAGGGTAAGGGTTCAGAGGTCAGAGGTAAGGGGTCATGTGTAAGGGGTCAGGGTCAGGGGTCAGTGGTCATGGGTCAGGGGTCAGAGGTCAAGGTTCACAGGTCAGAGGTCAGGGGTCAGGGGTTAGGGTCATAGGTCAGGGTCAGGGGTCAGAGGTCAGGTGTGAGGGTTCGGAGGTCAGAGATCAGTGGTGAGGGGTCATGGGACAGGGGTCAGAGGTCACGGGTCAGGCCAGTGGTCAGAGGTCAGGGGTCGGGGGTCAGAGGTCGGGGTCAAGTGTCAGGTGTCAGCGGTCATGGGTCAGGGTCAGATGTCAGGGGCCAGGGCTAGGGTTCAGAGGTCATGTGTCAGGGGTCAGAAGTCAGGGCCAGAGGTCAGAGGTCAGGTGTCAGGGGTCATAGTTCATAGGTCAGGGGTCATGGGTCATAGGTCAGGGTTCAGAGGTCAGGTGTCAGGGGTCAGAGGTCAGAGGTCAGGGGTCAGAGGTCAAGTGTCAGGGTTAAGAGTTCAGGGTCATTGGTCAGAGGTCAGGGATCATGGGTCACAGGCCGGGGTCGGGGTTCAGATGTCAGAGGACAGGGGTCAGGGGTCGGGGGTCATGGGTAAGGGGTCAGGGGTCAGGGGGTCAGGGGTCAGTGGTCGGGGGTCTGGGGTCAGAGGTCAGGGTCAGGGGTCAGAGGTCAGGGGTCAGAGCTCAGGGTCAGAGGTCAGGGAAAAGGGTCAGAGGTCAGGGATCAGGGTGATGTTCAGGGGTTAGGGGTCAGGGTCGGGGTCAGGGGTCAGGGTGAGGGATCAGGGGTCAGGGGTCAGAGGTCAGGGTAAGGGTAAGGGTTCAGGGGTCAGAGGTCAGGGGTCAGGGGTCAGGGGTCGGGGGTCATGGGTAAGGGGTCTGTGTCAGGGGTCAGGGGTCAGAGTCAAGCTTCAGAGGTCAGAGGTTGGGGGTCGTGGGTCAGGGGTCAGAGATCAGGGTTCAGAGGTCAGAGGTCAGGGGTCAGGGTCATAGGACAGGGTCAGGGGTCAGAGGTCAGGGTGTCAGGGTTCATGGGTCAGAGGTCAGAGGGTCATACGTCAGGGGTCAGGGTTCAGAGGTAAGGTGTCAGGGGTCAGAGGTCAGGGTTAGAGGTCAGAGGTCAGGGGTCAGGTGTCATAGATCAAGTGTCAGGCTTTAGAGGTCAGGGTCAGTGGTTAGAGGTCAGGGATCATGGGTCAGAGGTCAGGGGTCAGAGGTCACGTGTCAGGGGTCGGAGGTAAGGGGTCAGAGGTCAGAGGTAAGGGGTCAGGGGTCAGGGGTCAGGGTTTAGAAGTCGGGGTCAGAGGTCAGGTGTCAGGGGTTGGAGGTCAGGGGTCATGGGTCAGAGGTAAAGGGTCATTGGTCGGGGGTCAGAGGTCATAGGTTAGGGGTCATTGGTCATAGGTCAGGAATCAGAGGTCAGGGTAAGGGTTCAGAGGTCAGGGTCGGAGGTCATAGTTAAGGGGTCAGGGTCAGGGGTCAGGGGTCGTAGGTCAGAGGTACAGGGTCAGGGGTCAGGGTTGGGGGTCAGAGGTCAGGGTATAGAGTTCAGGGGTCAGAGGTCAGGTGTCAGGGGTCGGAGGTCAGGGTCAGGGGTCATGGGTCAGAGGTCAGTGGTCGGGGGTCAGAGGTCATAGGTTAGGGGTCATGGGTCATAGGTCAGGGATCAGAGGTCGGGGTCAGGGTTCAGAGGTAAGGGGTCAGAGGTCATGGTTAAGGGGTCAGGGTCAGAGGTCATGGGCCATGGGTCAGGGGTCAGAGGTCAAGGAACAGAGGTCAGTAGTCAGGGGTCATAGGTCAGAGGTACGGGGTCAGGGGTCATGGGTCATATGTAAGAGGTCATGGGTCAGGGTCAGGGGTCAGGGGTCATGGGTCATGGGTCAGGGTCAGGGGTCAGGGTTGGACGTCAGAGGTCAGGGGTCAGAGGTCAGGTTTCAGGGGTCAGAGGTTGGGGGTAAGGGTCAGGGTCAGGGGTCAGGGGTCAGGGGTTATGGGTAAGGGGTCAGGGGTCAGGGTAAGGGTTCAGAGGTCAGAAGTCAGGGTAAGGTTTCAGAGGTCAGAGGTCAGGGGTCAGGGGTCGGGGGTCATGGGTAAGGGGTCAGGGTCAGGGGTCAGGGGTCAGAGTCAAGCTTCAGAGGTCAGAGGTTAGGGGTCGTGGGTCAGGGGTCAGAGATCAGGGTTCAGAGGTCAGGGGTCAGGGGTCAGGGGTAAGGGGGTCAGGGGTCAGGGTCATAGGACAGGGTCAGGGGTCAGAGGTCAGGGTGTCAGGGTTCATGGGTCAGAGGTCAGAGGGTCATACGTCAGGGGTCAGGGTTCAGAGGTAAGGTGTCAGGGGTCAGAGGTCAGGGTGAGAGGTCAGAGGTCAGGGGTCAGGTGTCATAGATCAAGTGTCAGGCTTTAGAGGTCAGGGTCAGTGGTTAGAGGTCAGGGATCATGGGTCAGAGGTCAGGGGTCAGAGGTCACTTGTCAGGGGTTGGAGGTAACGGGTCAGAGGTCAGAGGTCAGGGGTCAGGGGTCAGAGGTCAGGGTTTAGAGGTCGGGGTCATAGGTCAGGTGTCAGGGGTCGGAGGTCGGGGTCAGGGGTCATGGGTCAGAAGTAAAGGGTCATTGGTTGGGGGTCAGAGGTCATAGGTTAGGGGTTATGGGTCATAGGTCAGGGATCAGAGGTCAGGGTAAGTGTTCAGAGGTAAGGGGTCAGAGGTCATGGTTAAGGGGTCAGGGTCAGAGGTCATGGGCCATGGGTCAGAGTCAGAGGTCAAGGAACAGAGATCAGTAGTCAGGGGTCGTAGGTCAGAGGTACGGGGTCAGGGGTCATGGGTCATATGTCAGAGGTCATGGGTCAGGATCAGGGGTCATGGGTCATGGGTCAGGGTCAGGGGTCAGGGGTCAAGGGTCATGGGTAAGGGGTCAGGGTCGGGGGTCAGAGGTCAGAGTCAAGGGTCAGAGGTCAGGTCTCAGGGGTCATGGGTCAGGGGTCAGAGGTCAGTGTTCAGAGGTCAGAGGTCAGGGGTTAGGGTCAGGGTCAGGGATCAGGGTCAGGGGTCAGGGTCAGTGTGAGGGGTCAGGTTCAGGGGTCAGGGGTCAGGGTCACGGTCAGGGGTTACGGGTCTGGGTCAGGTGTCAGGGTGATGGGTCAGGGGCCATTATCAAGGGTCAGGGTCAGGAGTCAGGGGTCAGAGTTCAGGGTGATGTTCAGGGGTTAGGGGTTAGGGGTCAGGGTCGGTGTAAGTGTGAGGGGTCAGGGGTCAGGGGTCATAGGTCAGGGTAAAGGTTCAGAGGTCAGAGGTCATGGGTCAGCGGTCGGGGTCATGGGTAAGGGGTCAGGGTCAGAGGTCAGGGGTCAGAGTTCAGGGGTCACAGATCAGGGTCAGAGGTAAGGGGTCAGGGGTCAGGGGGTCAGGGGTCAGTGGTCAGAGGTCAGGGGTCAGGGGTTAGGGTCAGGGATCAGGGTCAGGGGTCAGGGTCAGTGTGAGGGGTCGGGTTCAGGGGTCAGGGGTCAGGGTCACGGTCAGGGGTTACGGGTCAGGGTCAGGTGTCAGGGTGAGGGGTCAGGGGCCATTATCAAGGGTCAGGGTCAGGAGTCAGGGGTCAGAGGTCAGAGGTCAGGGTTCAGGGTGATGTTCAGGGGTTAGGGGTTAGGGGTTAGGGGTTAGGGGTCAGGGTCGGGGTAAGGGTGAGGGGGCAGTGGTCAGGGGTCATAGGTCAGGGTAAGGGTTCAGAGGTCAGAGGTCATGGGTCAGGGGTCGGGGTCATGGGTAAGGGGTCAGGGTCAGAGGTCAGGGGGTCAGGGGTCAGAGTTCAGGGGTCACAGATCAGGGTCAGAGGTCAGGGGTCAGGGGTCAGGGGGTCAAGGTTCAGTGGTCGGGGGTCTGGGGTCAGAGGTCAGGGTCAGGGGTCAGAGGTCAGGGGTCAGAGTTCAGGGTGATGTTCAGGGGTTAGGGGTTGGGGTCAGGGTCGGGGTCAGTGTGAGGGGTCAGGGGTCAGGGGTCATAGGTCAGGGTTAGAGGTCAGAGGTCTGGAGTCAGGTGTCATAGATCAAGAGTCAGGCTTTAGAGGTCAAAGTCAGTGGTTAGAGGTTAGGGATCATGGGTCAGAGGTCAGGGGTCAGAGGTCACGTGTCAGGGGTCGGAGGTAAGGGGTCGAGGTCAGAGGTCAGGGGTCAGGGGTCGGGGGTCAGAGGTCAGGGTTTAGAGGTCGGGGTCAGAGGTCAGGTGTCAGGGGTTGGAGGTCAGGGGTCATGGGTCATGGGTCAGAGGTAAAGGGTCAGGGGTCGGGGGTCAGAGGTCATAGGTTAGGGGTCATGGGTCATAGGTCAGGAATCAGAGGTCAGGGTAAGGGTTCAGAGGTCAGGGGTCGGAGGTCATAGTTAAGGGGTCAGGGTCAGGGGTCAGGGGTCGTAGGTCAGAGGTACAGGGTCAGGGGTCAGGGGTCGGGGGTCATGGGTCATTGTCAGGGGTCAGGGTTAAAGGTCAGCGGTCAGGGGTCAGAGGTCATAGGTCAGGGGTCATGGGTCATAGGTCAGGGTTCAGAGGTCAAGGTAAGAGGTCAGAGGTCAGAGGTCAGGGTAAGGGTTCAGAGGTCAGAGGTAAGGGGTCATGTGTAAGGGGTCAGGGTCAGGGGTCAGTGGTCATGGGTCAGGGGTCAGAGGTCAAGGTTCACAGGTCAGAGGTCAGGGGTCAGGGGTTAGGGTCATAGGTCAGGGTCAGGGGTCAGAGGTCAGGTGTGAGGGTTCGGAGGTCAGAGATCAGTGGTGAGGGGTCATGGGACAGGGGTCAGAGGTCACGGGTCAGGGCCAGTGGTCAGAGGTCAGGGGTCGGGGGTCAGAGGTCGGGGTCAAGTGTCAGGTGTCAGCGGTCATGGGTCAGGGTCAGATGTCAGGGGCCAGGGCTAGGGTTCAGAGGTCATGTGTCAGGGGTCAGAGGTCAGGGCCAGGGGTCAGAGTTCATGGGTCAGGGGTCATAGTTCATAGGTCAGGGGTCATGGGTCATAGGTCAGGGTTCAGAGGTCAGGTGTCAGGGGTCAGAGGTCAGAGGTCAGGGGTCAGAGGTCAAGTGTCAGGGTTAAGAGTTCAGGGTCAGGGGTCAGAGGTCAGGGATCATGGGTCACAGGCCGGGGTCGGGGTTCAGATGTCAGAGGACAGGGGTCAGGGGTCGGGGGTCATGGGTAAGGGGTCAGGGGTCAGGGGGTCAGGGGTCAGTGGTCGGGGGTCTGGGGTCAGAGGTCAGGGTCAGGGGTCAGAGGTCAGGGGTCAGAGCTCAGGGTCAGAGGTCAGGGAAAAGGGTCAGAGGTCAGGGATCAGGGTGATGTTCAGGGGTTAGGGGTCAGGGTCGGGGTCAGGGGTCAGGGTGAGGGATCAGGGGTCAGGGGTCAGAGGTCAGGGTAAGGGTAAGGGTTCAGGGGTCAGAGGTCAGGGGTCAGGGGTCAGGGGTCGGGGGTCATGGGTAAGGGGTCTGTGTCAGGGGTCAGGGGTCAGAGTCAAGCTTCAGAGGTCAGAGGTTGGGGGTCGTGGGTCAGGGGTCAGAGATCAGGGTTCAGAGGTCAGGGGTCAGGGTCATAGGACAGGGTCAGGGGTCAGAGGTCAGGGTGTCAGGGTTCATGGGTCAGAGGTCAGAGGGTCATACGTCAGGGGTCAGAGTTCAGAGGTAAGGTGTCAGGGGTCAGAGGTCAGGGTGAGAGGTCAGAGGTCAGGGGTCAGGTGTCATAGATCAAGTGTCAGGCTTTACAGGTCAGGGTCAGTGGTTAGAGGTCAGGGATCATGGGTCAGAGGTCAGGGGTCAGAGGTCACGTGTCAGGGGTCGGAGGTAAGGGGTCAGAGGTCAGAGGTCAGGGGTCAGGGGTCAGAGGTCAGGGTTTAGAGGTCGGGGTCAGAGGTCAGGTTTCAGGGGTTGGAGGTCAGTGGTCATGGGTCATGGGTCAGAGGTAAAGGGTCAGTGGTCGGGGGTCAGAGGTCATAGGTTAGGGGTCATGGGTCATAGGTCAGGAATCAGAGGTCAGGGTAAGGGTTCAGAGGTCAGGGGTCGGAGGTCATAGTTAAGGGGTCAGGGTCAGGGGTCAGGGGTCGTAGGTCAGAGGTACAGGGTCAGGGGTCAGGGGTCGGGGGCCAGAGGTCAGGGTATAGAGTTCAGGGGTCAGAGGTCAGGTGTCAGGGGTCGGAGGTCAGGGTTCAGGGGTCATGGGTCAGAGGTCAGTGGTCGGGGGTCAGAGGTCATAGGTTAGGGGTCATGGGTCATAGGTCAGGGATCAGAGGTCAGGGTAAGTGTTCAGAGGTAAGGGGTCAGAGGTCATGGTTAAGGGGTCAGGGTCAGAGGTCATGGGCCATGGGTCAGGGGTCAGAGGTCAAGGAACAGAGGTCAGTAGTCAGGGGTCGTAGGTCAGAGGTACGGGGTCAGGGGTCATGAGTCATATGTAAGAGGTCATGGGTCAGGGTCAGGGGTCAGGGGTCATGGGTCATGGGTCAGGGTCAGGGGTCAAGGAACAGAGGTCAGTAGTCAGGTGTCGTAGGTCAGAGGTACGGGGTCAGGGGTCATGGGTCATATGTAAGAGGTCATGGGTCAGGGTCAGGGTTCAGGGGTCATGGGTCATGGGTCAGGGTCAGGGGTCAGGGTTGGATGTCAGAGGTCAGGGGTCAGAGGTCAGGTTTCAGTGGTCAGAGGTTGGGGGTAAGGGTCAGTGTCAGGGGTCAGGGGTCAGGGGTTATGGGTAAGGGGTCAGGGGTCAGGGTAAGGGTTCAGAGGTCAGAAGTCAGGGTAAGGTTTCAGAGGTCAGAGGTCAGGGGTCAGGGGTCGGGGGTCATGGGTAAGGGGTCAGGGTCAGGGGTCAGGGGTCAGAGTCAAGCTTCAGAGGTCAGAGGTTAGGGGTCGTGGGTCAGGGGTCAGAGATCAGGGTTCAGAGGTCAGGGGTCAGGGGTCAGGTGTAAGGGGGTCAGGGGTCAGGGTCATAGGACAGGGTCAGGGGTCAGAGGTCAGGGTGTCAGGGTTCATGGGTCAGAGGTCAGAGGGTCATAGATCAAGTGTCAGGCTTTAGAGGTCAGGGTCAGTGGTTAGAGGTCAGGGATCATGGTTCAGAGGTCAGGGGTCAGAGGTCACGTGTCAGGGGTCGGAGGTAAGGGGTCAGAGGTCAGGGGTCAGGGGTCAGAGGTCAGGGTTTAGAGGTCGGGGTCAGAGGTCAGGTGTCAGGGGTCGGAGGTCGGGGTCAGGGGTCATGGGTCAAAAGTAAAGGGTCATTGGTCGGGGGTCAGAGGTCATAGGTTAGGGGTCATGGGTCATAGGTCAGGAATCAGAGGTCAGGGTAAGGGTTCAGAGGTCAGGGGTCGGAGGTCATAGTTAAGGGGTCAGGGTCAGGGGTCAGGGGTCGTAGGTCAGAGGTACAGGGTCAGGGTTCAGGGGTCGGGGGCCAGAGGTCAGGGTATAGAGGTCAGGGGTCAGAGGTCAGGTGTCAGGGGTCGGAGGTCAGGGGTCAGGGGTCATGGGTCATTGGTCAGAGGTCAGGGGTCGGGGGTCAGAGGTCATAGGTTAGGGGTCATGGGTCATAGGTCAGGGATCAGAGGTCAGGGTAAGTGTTCAGAGGTAGGGGTCAGAGGTCATGGTTAAGGGGTCAGGGTCAGAGGTCATGGGCCATGGGTCAGAGTCAGAGGTCAAGGAACAGAGGTCAGTAGTCAGGGGTCGGAGGTCAGAGGTACGGGGTCAGGGGTCATGGGTCATATGTCAGAGGTTGGGGGTAAGGGTCAGGGTCAGGGGTCAGGGGTCAGGGGTTAGGGGTTATGGGTAAGGGGTCAGGGGTCAGGGTAAGGGTTCAGAGGTCAGAAGTCAGGGTAAGGTTTCAGAGGTCAGAGGTCAGGGGTCAGGGGTCGGGGGTCATGGGTAAGGGGTCAGGGTCAGGGGTCAGGGGTCAGAGTCAAGCTTCAGAGGTCAGAGGTTAGGGGTCGTGGGTCAGGGGTCAGAGATCAGGGTTCAGAGGTCAGGGGTCAGGGGTCAGGGGTAAGGGGGTCAGGGGTCAGGGTCATAGGACAGGGTCAGGGGTCAGAGGTCAGGGTGTCAGGGTTCATGGGTCAGAGGTCAGAGGGTCATTGATCAAGTGTCAGGCTTTAGAGGTCAGGGTCAGTGGTTAGAGGTCAGGGATCATGGTTCAGAGGTCAGGGGTCAGAGGTCACGTGTCAGGGGTCGGAGGTAAGGGGTCAGAGGTCAGGGGTCAGGGGTCAGAGGTCAGGGTTTAGAGGTCGGGGTCAGAGGTCAGGTGTCAGGGGTCGGAGGTCGGGGTCAGGGGTCATGGGTCAAAAGTAAAGGGTCATTGGTCGGGGGTCAGAGGTCATAGGTTAGGGGTCATGGGTCATAGGTCAGGAATCAGAGGTCAGGGTAAGGGTTCAGAGGTCAGGGGTCGGAGGTCATAGTTAAGGGGTCAGGGTCAGGGGTCAGGGGTCGTAGGTCAGAGGTACAGGGTCAGGGGTCAGGGGTCGGGGGCCAGAGGTCAGGGTATAGAGGTCAGGGGTCAGAGGTCAGGTGTCAGGGGTCGGAGGTCAGGGTTCAGGGGTCATGGGTCATGGGTCAGAGGTCAGGGGTCGGGGGTCAGAGGTCATAGGTTAGGGGTCATGGGTCATAGGTCAGGGATCAGAGGTCAGGGTAAGTGTTCAGAGGTAAGGGGTCAGAGGTCATGGTTAAGGGGTCAGGGTCAGAGGTCATGGGCCATGGGTCAGAGTCAGAGGTCAAGGAACAGAAGTCAGTAGTCAGGGGTCGGAGGTCAGAGGTACGGGGTCAGGGGTCATGGGTCATATGTCAGAGGTCATGGGTCAGGGTCAGGGGTCATGGGTCATGGGTCAGGGTCAGGGGTCAGGGTTGGACGTCAGAGGTCAGGGGTCAGAGGTCAGGTTTCAGGGGTCAGAGGTCAGGGGGTAAGGGTCAGGGTCAGGGGTCAGGGGTCAGGGGTTAGGTGTCATGGGTAAGGGGTCAGGGGTCAGGGTAAGGGTTCAGAGGTCAGAAGTCAGGGTAAGGTTTCAGAGGTCAGAGGTCAGGGGTCAGGGGTCGGGGGTCATGGGTAAGGGGTCAGGGTCGGGGGTCAGGGGTCAGAGTCAAGGGTCAGAGGTCAGGTCTCAGGGGTCATGGGTCAGGGGTCAGAGGTCAGGGTTCAGAGGTCAGAGGTCAGGGGTCAGGGGTTAGGGTCAGGGTCAGGGATCAGGGTCAGGGGTCAGGGTCAGTGTGAGGGGTCAGGTTCAGGGGTCAGGGGTCAGGGGGTCACGGTCAGGGGTTACGGGTCAGGGTCAGGTGTCAGGGTGAGGGGTCAGGGGCCATTATCAAGGGTCAGGGTCAGGAGTCAGGGGTCAGAGGTCAGAGGTCAGGGTTCAGGGTGATGTTCAGGGGGTTAGGGGTTAGGGGTTAGGGGTCAGGGTCGGGGTAAGGGTGAGGGGTCAGTGGTCAGGGGTCATAGGTCAGGGTAAGGGTTCAGAGGTCAGAGGTCATGGGTCAGGGGTCGGGGTCATGGGTAAGGGGTCAGGGTCAGAGGTCAGGGGGTCAGGGGTCAGAGTTCAGGGGTCACAGATCAGGGTCAGAGGTCAGGGGTCAGGGTCAGAGTTCAGGGTGATGTTCAGGGGTTAAGGGTCAGCGTCGGGGTCAGTGTGAGGGGTCAGGGGTCAGGGGTCATAGGTCAGGGTAAAGGTTCAGAGGTCAGAGGTCATGGGTCAGCGGTCGGGGTCATGGGTAAGGGGTCAGGGTCAGAGGTCAGGGGTCAGAGTTCAGGGGTCACAGATCAGGGTCAGAGGTAAGGGGTCAGGGGTCAGGGGGTCAGGGGTCAGTGGTCGGGGGTCTGGGGTCAGAGGTCAGGGTCAGGGGTCAGAGGTCAGGGGTCAGAGCTCAGGGTCAGAGGTCAGGGAAAAGGGTCAGAGGTCAGGGATCAGGGTGATGTTCAGGGGTTAGGGGTCAGGGTCGGGGTCAGGTGTCAGGGTGAGGGATCAGGGGTCAGGGGTCAGAGGTCAGGTAAGGTTAAGGGTTCAGGGGTCAGAGGTCAGGGGTCAGGGGTCGGGGGTCATGGGTAAGGGGTCTGTGTCAGGGGTCAGGGGTCAGAGTCAAGCTTCAGAGGTCAGAGGTTGGGGGTCGTGGGTCAGGGGTCAGAGATCAGGGTTCAGAGGTCAGAGGTCAGGGGTCAGGGGTCAGGGTCATAGGACAGGGTCAGGGGTCAGAGGTCAGATGTAAGGGGGTCAGGGGTCAGGGTCATAGGACAGGGTCAGGGGTCAGAGGTCAGGGTGTCAGGGTTCATGGGACAGAGGTCAGGGGGTCATAAGTCAGGGGTCAGGGTTCAGAGGTAAGGTGTCAGGGGTCAGGGGTCAGAGGTCAGGGTTAGAGGTCAGAGGTCTGGAGTCAGGTGTCATAGATCAAGAGTCAGGCTTTAGAGGTCAGGGTCAGTGGTTAGAGGTTAGGGATCATGGGTCAGAGGTAAGGGGTCAGAGGTCACGTGTCAGGGGTCGGAGGTAAGGGGTCGAGGTCAGAGGTCAGGGGTCAGGGGTCGGGGGTCAGAGGTCAGGGTTTAGAGGTCGGGGTCAGAGGTCAGGTGTCAGGGGTCGGAGGTCAGGGGTCATGGGTCATGGGTCAGAGGTAAAGGGTCATTGGTCGGGGGTCAGAGGTCATAGGTTAGGGGTCATGGGTCATAGGTCAGGAATCAGAGGTCAGGGTAAGGGTTCAGAGGTCAGGGGTCGGAGGTCATAGTTAAGGGGTCAGAGTCAGGGGTCAGGGGTCGTAGGTCAGAGGTACAGGGTCAGGGGTCAGGGGTCGGGGGTCATGGGTCATTGTCAGGGGTCAGGGTTAAAGGTCAGCGGTCAGGGGTCAGAGGTCATAGGTCAGGGGTCATGGGTCATAGGTCAGGGTTCAGAGGTCAAGGTAAGAGGTCAGAGGTCAGAGGTCAGGGTAAGGGTTCAGAGGTCAGAGGTAAGGGGTCATGTGTAAGGGGTCAGGGTCAGGGGTCAGTGGTCATGGGTCAGGGGTCAGAGGTCAAGGTTCACAGGTCAGAGGTCAGGGGTCAGGGGTTAGGGTCATAGGTCAGGGTCAGGGGTCAGAGGTCAGGTGTGAGGGTTCGGAGGTCAGAGATCAGTGGTGAGGGGTCATGGGACAGGGGTCAGAGGTCACGGGTCAGGGCCAGTGGTCAGAGGTCAGGGGTCGGGGGTCAGAGGTCGGGGTCAAGTGTCAGGTGTCAGCGGTCATGGGTCAGGGTCAGATGTCAGGGGCCAGGGCTAGGGTTCAGAGGTCATGTGTCAGGGGTCAGAGGTCAGGGCCAGGGGTCAGAGTTCATGGGTCAGGGGTCATAGTTCATAGGTCAGGGGTCATGGGTCATAGGTCAGGGTTCAGAGGTCAGGTGTCAGGGGTCAGAGGTCAGAGGTCAGGGGTCAGAGGTCAAGTGTCAGGGTTAAGAGTTCAGGGTCAGGGGTCAGAGGTCAGGGATCAGGGGTCGGGGGTCATGGGTAAGGGGTCAGGGGTCAGGGGGTCAAGGGTCAGTGGTCGGGGGTCTGGGGTCAGAGGTCAGGGTCAGGGGTCAGAGGTCAGGGGTCAGAGCTCAGGGTCAGAGGTCAGGGAAAAGGGTCAGAGGTCAGGGATCAGGGTGATGTTCAGGGGTTAGGGGTCAGGGTCGGGGTCAGGGGTCAGGGTGAGGGATCAGGGGTCAGAGGTCAGGGTAAGGGTAAGGGTTCAGGGGTCAGAGGTCAGGGGTCAGGGGTCAGGGGTCGGGGGTCATGGGTAAGGGGTCTGTGTCAGGGGTCAGGGGTCAGAGTCAAGCTTCAGAGGTCAGAGGTTGGGGGTCGTGGGTCAGGGGTCAGAGATCAGGGTTCAGAGGTCAGAGGTCAGGGGTCAGGGTCATAGGACAGGGTCAGGGGTCAGAGGTCAGGGTGTCAGGGTTCATGGATCAGAGGTCAGAGGGTCATACGTCAGGGGTCAGGGTTCAGAGGTAAGGTGTCAGGGGTCAGAGGTCAGGGTGAGAGGTCAGAGGTCAGGGGTCAGGTGTCATAGATCAAGTGTCAGGCTTTAGAGGTCAGGGTCAGTGGTTAGAGGTCAGGGATCATGGGTCAGAGGTCAGGGGTCAGAGGTCACGTGTCAGGGGTCGAAGGTAAGGGGTCAGAGGTCAGAGGTCAGGTGTCAGGGGTTGGAAGTCAGGGGTCATGGGTCATGGGTCAGAGGTAAAGGGTCAGTGGTCGGGGGTCAGAGGTCATAAGTTAGGTGTCATGGGTCATAGGTCAGGAATCAGAGGTCAGGGTAAGGGTTCAGAGGTCGGGGTCGGAGGTCATAGTTAAGGGGTCAGGGTCAGGGGTCAGGGGTCGTAGGTCAGAGGTACAGGGTCAGGGGTCAGGGGTCGGGGGCCAGAGGTCAGGGTATAGAGTTCAGGGGTCAGAGGTCAGGTGTCAGGGGTCGGAGGTCAGGGTTCAGGGGTCATGGGTCAGAGGTCAGGGGTCGGGGGTCAGAGGTCATAGGTTAGGGGTCATGGGTCATAGGTCAGGGATCAGAGGTCAGGGTAAGTGTTCAGATGTAAGGGGTCAGAGGTCATGGTTAAGGGGTCAGGGTCAGAGGTCATGGGCCATGGGTCAGGGGTCAGAGGTCAAGGAACAGAGGTCAGTAGTCAGGGGTCGTAGGTCAGAGGTACGGGGTCAGGGGTCATGGGTCATATGTAAGAGGTCATGGGTCAGGGTCAGGGGTCAGGGGTCATGGGTCATGGGTCAGGGTCAGGGGTCAGGGTTGGACGTCAGAGGTCAGGGGTCAGAGGTCAGGTTTCAGGGGTCAGAGGTTGGGGGTAAGGGTCAGGGTCAGGGGTCAGGGGTCAGGGGTTAGGGGTTATGGGTAAGGGGTCAGGGGTCAGGGTAAGGGTTCAGAGGTCAGAAGTCAGGGTAAGGTTTCAGAGGTCAGAGGTCAGGGGTCAGGGGTCGGTGGTCATGGGTAAGGGGTCAGGGTCAGGGGTCAGGGGTCAGAGTCAAGCTTCAGAGGTCAGAGGTTAGGGGTCGTGGGTCAGGGGTCAGAGATCAGGGTTCAGAGGTCAGGGGTCAGGGGTCAGGGGTAAGGGGGTCAGGGGTCAGGGTCATAGGACAGGGTCAGGGGTCAGAGGTCAGGGTGTCAGGGTTCATGGGTCAGAAGTCAGAGGGTCATAGATCAAGTGTCAGGCTTTAGAGGTCAGGGTCAGTGGTTAGAGGTCAGGGATCATGGTTCAGAGGTCAGGGGTCAGAGGTCACGTGTCGGGGTCGGAGGTAAGGGGTCAGAGGTCAGGGGTCAGGGGTCAGAGGTCAGGGTTTAGAGGTCGGGGTCAGAGGTCAGGTGTCAGGGGTCGGAGGTCGGGGTCAGGGGTCATGGGTCAAAAGTAAAGGGTCATTGGTCGGGGGTCAGAGGTCATAGGTTAGGGGTCATGGGTCATCGGTCAGGAATCAGAGGTCAGGGTAAGGGTTCAGAGGTCAGGGGTCGGAGGTCATAGTTAAGGGGTCAGGGTCAGGGGTCAGGGGTCGTAGGTCAGAGGTACAGGGTCAGGGGTCAGGGGTCGGGGGCCAGAGGTCAGGGTATAGAGGTCAGGGGTCAGAGGTCAGGTGTCAGGGGTCGGAGGTCAGGGGTCAGGGGTCATGGGTCATGGGTCAGAGGTCAGGGGTCGGGGGTCAGAGGTCATAGGTTAGGGGTCATGGGTCATAGGTCAGGGATCAGAGGTCAGGGTAAGTGTTCAGAGGTAAGGGGTCAGAGGTCATGGTTAAGGGGTCAGGGTAAGAGGTCATGGGCCATGGGTCAGAGTCAGAGGTCAAGGAACAGAAGTCAGTAGTCAGGGGTCGTAGGTCAGAGGTACGGGGTCAGGGGTCATGGGTCATATGTCAGAGGTTGGGGGTAAGGGTCAGGGTCAGGGGTCTGGGGTCAGGGGTTAGGGGTTATGTGTAAGGGGTCAGGGGTCAGGGTAAGGGTTCAGAGGTCAGAAGTCAGGGTAAGGTTTCAGAGTTCAGAGGTCAGGGGTCAGGGGTCGGGGGTCATGGGTAAGGGGTCAGGGTCAGGGGTCAGGGGCCAGAGTCAAGCTTCAGAGGTCAGAGGTTAGGGGTCGTGGGTCAGGGGTCAGAGATCAGGGTTCAGAGGTCAGGGGTCAGGGGTCAGGGGTAAGGGGGTCAGGGGTCAGGGTCATAGGACAGGGTCAGGGGTCAGAGGTCAGGGTGTCAGGGTTCATGGGTCAGAGGTCAGAGGGTCATGGGTCATGGGTCAGAGGTCAGGGGTCGGGGGTCAGAGGTCATAGGTTAGGGGTCATGGGTCATAGGTCAGGGATCAGAGGTCAGGGTAAGTGTTCAGAGGTAAGGGGTCAGAGGTCATGGTTAAGGGGTCAGGGTCAGAGGTCATGGGCCATGGGTCAGAGTCAGAGGTCAAGGAACAGAGGTCAGTAGTCAGGGGTCGGAGGTCAGAGGTACGGGGTCAGGGGTCATGGGTCATATGTCAGAGGTCATGGGTCAGGGTCAGGGGTCATGGGTCATGGGTCAGGGTCAGGGGTCAGGGTTGGACGTCAGAGGTCAGGGGTCAGAGGTCAGGTTTCAGGGGTCAGAGGTCAGGGGGTAAGGGTCAGGGTCAGGGGTCAGGGGTCAGGGGTTAGGTGTCATGGGTAAGGGGTCAGGGGTCAGGGTAAGGGTTCAGAGGTCAGAAGTCAGGGTAAGGTTTCAGAGGTCAGAGGTCAGGGGTCAGGGGTCGGGGGTCATGGGTAAGGGGTCAGGGTCGGGGGTCAGGGGTCAGAGTCAAGGGTCAGAGGTCAGGTCTCAGGGGTCATGGGTCAGGGGTCAGAGGTCAGGGTTCAGAGGTCAGAGGTCAGGGGTCAGGGGTTAGGGTCAGGGTCAGGGATCAGGGTCAGGGGTCAGGGTCAGTGTGAGGGGTCAGGTTCAGGGGTCAGGGGTCAGGGTCACGGTCAGGGGTTATGGGTCAGGGTCAGGTGTCAGGGTGAGGGGTCAGGGGCCATTATCAAGGGTCAGGGTCAGGAGTCAGGGGTCAGAGGTCAGAGGTCAGGGTTCAGGGTGATGTTCAGGGGTTAGGGGTTAGGGGTTAGGGGTTAGGGGTCAGGGTCGGGGTAAGGGAGAGGTGTCAGGGGTCAGGGTTCATAGGTCAGGGTAAGGGTTCAGAGGTCAGAGGTCATGGGTCAGGGGTCGGGGTCATGGGTAAGGGGTCAGGGTCAGGGGTCAGGGGTCGTAGGTCAGAGGTACAGGGTCAGGGGTCAGGGGTCGGGGGTCATGGGTCATTGTCAGGGGTCAGGGTTAAAGGTCAGCGGTCAGGGGTCAGAGGTCATAGGTCAGGGGTCATGGGTCATAGGTCAGGGTTCAGAGGTCAAGGTAAGAGGTCAGAGGTCAGAGGTCAGGGTAAGGGTTCAGAGGTCAGAGGTAAGGGGTCATGTGTAAGGGGTCAGGGTCAGGGGTCAGTGGTCATGGGTCAGGGGTCAGAGGTCAAGGTTCACAGGTCAGAGGTCAGGGGTCAGGGGTTAGGGTCATAGGTCAGGGTCAGGGGTCAGAGGTCAGGTGTGAGGGTTCGGAGGTCAGAGATCAGTGGTGAGGGGTCATGGGACAGGGGTCAGAGGTCACGGGTCAGGGCCAGTGGTCAGAGGTCAGGGGTCGGGGGTCAGAGGTCGGGGTCAAGTGTCAGGTGTCAGCGGTCATGGGTCAGGGTCAGATGTCAGGGGCCAGGGCTAGGGTTCAGAGGTCATGTGTCAGGGGTCAGAGGTCAGGGCCAGGGGTCAGAGTTCATGGGTCAGGGGTCATAGTTCATAGGTCAGGGGTCATGGGTCATAGGTCAGGGTTCAGAGGTCAGGTGTCAGGGGTCAGAGGTCAGAGGTCAGGGGTCAGAGGTCAAGTGTCAGGGTTAAGAGTTCAGGGTCAGGGGTCAGAGGTCAGGGATCAGGGGTCGGGGGTCATGGGTAAGGGGTCAGGGGTCAGGGGGTCAAGGGTCAGTGGTCGGGGGTCTGGGGTCAGAGGTCAGGGTCAGGGGTCAGAGGTCAGGGGTCAGAGCTCAGGGTCAGAGGTCAGGGAAAAGGGTCAGAGGTCAGGGATCAGGGTGATGTTCAGGGGTTAGGGGTCAGGGTCGGGGTCAGGGGTCAGGGTGAGGGATCAGGGGTCAGAGGTCAGGGTAAGGGTAAGGGTTCAGGGGTCAGAGGTCAGGGGTCAGGGGTCAGGGGTCGGGGGTCATGGGTAAGGGGTCTGTGTCAGGGGTCAGGGGTCAGAGTCAAGCTTCAGAGGTCAGAGGTTGGGGGTCGTGGGTCAGGGGTCAGAGATCAGGGTTCAGAGGTCAGAGGTCAGGGGTCAGGGTCATAGGACAGGGTCAGGGGTCAGAGGTCAGGGTGTCAGGGTTCATGGATCAGAGGTCAGAGGGTCATACGTCAGGGGTCAGGGTTCAGAGGTAAGGTGTCAGGGGTCAGAGGTCAGGGTGAGAGGTCAGAGGTCAGGGGTCAGGTGTCATAGATCAAGTGTCAGGCTTTAGAGGTCAGGGTCAGTGGTTAGAGGTCAGGGATCATGGGTCAGAGGTCAGGGGTCAGAGGTCACGTGTCAGGGGTCGAAGGTAAGGGGTCAGAGGTCAGAGGTCAGGTGTCAGGGGTTGGAAGTCAGGGGTCATGGGTCATGGGTCAGAGGTAAAGGGTCAGTGGTCGGGGGTCAGAGGTCATAGGTTAGGTGTCATGGGTCATAGGTCAGGAATCAGAGGTCAGGGTAAGGGTTCAGAGGTCGGGGTCGGAGGTCATAGTTAAGGGGTCAGGGTCAGGGGTCAGGGGTCGTAGGTCAGAGGTACAGGGTCAGGGGTCAGGGGTCGGGGGCCAGTGGTCAGGGTATAGAGTTCAGGGGTCAGAGGTCAGGTGTCAGGGGTCGGAGGTCAGGGTTCAGGGGTCATGGGTCAGAGGTCAGGGGTCGGGGGTCAGAGGTCATAGGTTAGGGGTCATGGGTTATAGGTCAGGGATCAGAGGTCAGGGTAAGTGTTCAGAGGTAAGGGGTCAGAGGTCATGGTTAAGGGGTCAGGGTCAGAGGTCATGGGCCATGGGTCAGGGGTCAGAGGTCAAGGAACAGAGGTCAGTAGTCAGGGGTCGTAGGTCAGAGGTACGGGGTCAGGGGTCATGGGTCATATGTAAGAGGTCATGGGTCAGGGTCAGGGGTCAGGGGTCATGGGTCATGGGTCAGGGTCAGGGGTCAGGGTTGGACGTCAGAGGTCAGGGGTCAGAGGTCAGGTTTCAGGGGTCAGAGGTTGGGGGTAAGGGTCAGGGTCAGGGGTCAGGGGTCAGGGGTTAGGGGTTATGGGTAAGGGGTCAGGGGTCAGGGTAAGGGTTCAGAGGTCAGAAGTCAGGGTAAGGTTTCAGAGGTCAGAGGTCAGGGGTCAGGGGTCGGGGGTCATGGGTAAGGGGTCAGGGTCAGGGGTCAGGGGTCAGAGTCAAGCTTCAGAGGTCAGAGGTTAGGGGTCGTGGGTCAGGGGTCAGAGATCAGGGTTCAGAGGTCAGGGGTCAGGGGTCAGGGGTAAGGGGGTCAGGGGTCAGGGTCATAGGACAGGGTCAGGGGTCAGAGGTCAGGGTGTCAGGGTTCATGGGTCAGAGGTCAGAGGGTCATGGGTCATGGGTCAGAGGTCAGGGGTCGGGGGTCAGAGGTCATAGGTTAGGGGTCATGGGTCATAGGTCAGGGATCAGAGGTCAGGGTAAGTGTTCAGAGGTAAGGGGTCAGAGGTCATGGTTAAGGGGTCAGGGTCAGAGGTCATGGGCCATGGGTCAGAGTCAGAGGTCAAGGAACAGAGGTCAGTAGTCAGGGGTCGGAGGTCAGAGGTACGGGGTCAGGGGTCATGGGTCATATGTCAGAGGTCATGGGTCAGGGTCAGGGGTCATGGGTCATGGGTCAGGGTCAGGGGTCAGGGTTGGACGTCAGAGGTCAGGGGTCAGAGGTCAGGTTTCAGGGGTCAGAGGTCAGGGGGTAAGGGTCAGGGTCAGGGGTCAGGGGTCAGGGGTTAGGTGTCATGGGTAAGGGGTCAGGGGTCAGGGTAAGGGTTCAGAGGTCAGAAGTCAGGGTAAGGGTTCAGAGGTCAGAGGTCAGGGGTCAGGGGTCGGGGGTCATGGGTAAGGGGTCAGGGTCGGGGGTCAGGGGTCAGAGTCAAGGGTCAGAGGTCAGGTCTCAGGGGTCATGGGTCAGGGGTCAGAGGTCAGGGTTCAGAGGTCAGAGGTCAGGGGTCAGGGGTTAGGGTCAGGGTCAGGGATCAGGGTCAGGGGTCAGGGTCAGTGTGAGGGGTCAGGTTCAGGGGTCAGGGGTCAGGGTCACGGTCAGGGGTTATGGGTCAGGGTCAGGTGTCAGGGTGAGGGGTCAGGGGCCATTATCAAGGGTCAGGGTCAGGAGTCAGGGGTCAGAGGTCAGAGGTCAGGGTTCAGGGTGATGTTCAGGGGTTAGGGGTTAGGGGTTAGGGGTTAGGGGTCAGGGTCGGGGTAAGGGAGAGGTGTCAGGGGTCAGGGTTCATAGGTCAGGGTAAGGGTTCAGAGGTCAGAGGTCATGGGTCAGGGGTCGGGGTCATGGGTAAGGGGTCAGGGTCAGAGGTCAGGGGGTCAGGGGTCAGAGTTCAGGGGTCACAGATCAGGGTCAGAGGTCAGGGGTCAGGGGTCAGGGGGTCAAGGTTCAGTGGTCGGGGGTCTGGGGTCAGAGGTCAGGGTCAGGGGTCAGAGGTCAGGGGTCAGAGCTCAGGGTCAGAGGTCAGGGGAAAGGGTCAGAGGTCAGGGGTCACGGTGATGTTCAGGGGTTAGGGGTCAGGGTCGGGGTCAGGGGTCAGGGTGAGGGTAAGAGTTCAGAGGTCAGAGGTCACGGGTCAGGGGTCGGGGGTCATGGGTAAGGTGTCAGTGTTAGGGGTCAGGGGTCAGAGTCAAGCTTCAGAGGTCAGAGGTTAGGGGTCATGGGTCAGGGGTAAGGGGGTCAGGGCTCAGGGTCATAGGACAGGGTCAGGGGTCAGAGGTCAGGGTGTCAGGGTTCATGGGTCAGAGGTCAGGGGGTCATACGTCAGGGGGTCAGGGTTCAGAGGTAAGGTGTCAGGGGTCAGGGGTCAGAGGTCAGGGTTAGAGGTCAGAGGTCAGGAGTCAGGTGTCATAGATCAAGAGTCAGGCTTTAGAGGTCAGGGTCAGTGGTTAGAGGTTAGGGATCATGGGTCAGAGGTCAGGGGTCAGAGGTCACGTGTCAGGGGTCGGAGGTAAGGGGTCGAGGTCAGGGGTCAGGGGTCGGGGGTCAGAGGTCAGGGTTTAGAGGTCGGGGTCAGAGGTCAGGTGTCAGGGGTCGGAGGTCAGGGGTCATGGGTCATGGGTCAGAGGTAAAGGGTCAGGGGTCGGGGGTCAGAGGTCATAGGTTAGGGGTCATGGGTCATAGGTCAGGAATCAGAGGTCAGGGTAAGGGTTCAGAGGTCAGGGGTCGGAGGTCATAGTTAAGGGGTCAGGGTCAGTGGTCAGGGGTCGTAGGTCAGAGGTACAGGGTCAGGGGTCAGGGGTCGGGGGTCATGGGTCATTGTCAGGGGTCAGGGTTAAAGGTCAGCGGTCAGGGGTCAGAGGTCATAGGTCAGGGGTCATGGGTCATAGGTCAGGGTTCAGAGGTCAAGGTAAGAGGTCAGAGGTCAGAGGTCAGGGTAAGGGTTCAGAGGTCAGAGGTAAGGGGTCATGTGTAAGGGGTCAGGGTCAGGGGTCAGTGGTCATGGGTCAGGGGTCAGAGGTCAAGGTTCACAGGTCAGAGGTCAGGGGTCAGGGGTTAGGGTCATAGGTCAGGGTCAGGGGTCAGAGGTCAGGTGTGAGGGTTCGGAGGTCAGAGATCAGTGGTGAGGGGTCATGGGACAGGGGTCAGAGGTCACGGGTCAGGGCCAGTGGTCAGAGGTCAGGGGTCGGGGGTCAGAGGTCGGGGTCAAGTGTCAGGTGTCAGCGGTCATGGGTCAGGGTCAGATGTCAGGGGCCAGGGCTAGGGTTCAGAGGTCATGTGTCAGGGGTCAGAGGTCAGGGCCAGGGGTCAGAGTTCATGGGTCAGGGGTCATAGTTCATAGGTCAGGGGTCATGGGTCATAGGTCAGGGTTCAGAGGTCAGGTGTCAGGGGTCAGAGGTCAGAGGTCAGGGGTCAGAGGTCAAGTGTCAGGGTTAAGAGTTCAGGGTCAGGGGTCAGAGGTCAGGGATCATGGGTCACAGGCCGGGGTCGGGGTTCAGATGTCAGAGGACAGGGGTCAGGGGTCGGGGGTCATGGGTAAGGGGTCAGGGGTCAGGGGGTCAGGGGTCAGTGGTCGGGGGTCTGGGGTCAGAGGTCAGGGTCAGGGGTCAGAGGTCAGGGGTCAGAGCTCAGGGTCAGAGGTCAGGGAAAAGGGTCAGAGGTCAGGGATCAGGGTGATGTTCAGGGGTTAGGGGTCAGGGTCGGGGTCAGGGGTCAGGTGTCAGGGTGAGGGATCAGGGGTCAGGGGTCAGAGGTCAGGTAAGGGTAAGGGTTCAGGGGTCAGAGGTCAGGGGTCAGGGGTCAGGGGTCGGGGGTCATGGGTAAGGGGTCTGTGTCAGGGGTCAGGGGTCAGAGTCAAGCTTCAGAGGTCAGAGGTTGGGGGTCGTGGGTCAGGGGTCAGAGATCAGGGTTCAGAGGTCAGAGGTCAGGGGTCAGGGTCATAGGACAGGGTCAGGGGTCAGAGGTCAGGGTGTCAGGGTTCATGGGTCAGAGGTCAGAGGGTCATACGTCAGGGGTCAGGGTTCAGAGGTAAGGTGTCAGGGGTCAGAGGTCAGGGTGAGAGGTCAGAGGTCAGGGGTAGGGTGTCATAGATCAAGTGTCAGGCTTTAGAGGTCAGGGTCAGTGGTTAGAGGTCAGGGATCATGGGTCAGAGGTCAGGGGTCAGAGGTCACTTGTCAGGGGTCGGAGGTAAGGGGTCAGAGGTCAGAGGTCAGGGGTCAGGGGTCGGGGGTCAGAGGTCAGGGTTTAGAGGTCGGGGTCAGAGGTCAGGTGTCAGGGGTCGGAGGTCAGGGGTCATGGGTCAGAGGTAAAGGGTCAGGGGTCGGGGGTCAGAGGTCATAGGTTAGGGGTCATGGGTCATAGGTCAGGAATCAGAGGTCAGGGTAAGGGTTCAGAGGTCAGGGGTCGGAGGTCATAGTTAAGGGGTCAGGGTCAGGGGTCAGGGGTCGTAGGTCAGAGGTACAGGGTCAGGGGTCAGGGGTTGGGGGTCAGAGGTCAGGGTATAGAGTTCAGGGGTCAGAGGTCAGGTGTCAGGGGTCGGAGGTCAGGGTTCAGGGGTCATGGGTCAGAGGTCAGTGGTCGGGGGTCAGAGGTCATAGGTTAGGGGTCATGGGTCATAGGTCAGGGATCAGAGGTCAGGGTAAGTGTTCAGAGGTAAGGGGTCAGAGGTCATGGTTAAGGGGTCAGGGTCAGAGGTCATGGGCCATGGGTCAGGGGTCAGAGGTCAAGGAACAGAGGTCAGTAGTCAGGGGTCGTAGGTCAGAGGTACGGGGTCAGGGGTCATGGGTCATATGTAAGAGGTCATGGGTCAGGGTCAGGGGTCAGGTGTCATGGGTCATGGGTCAGGGTCAGGGGTCAGGGTTGGACGTCAGAGGTCAGGGGTCAGAGGTCAGGTTTCAGTGGTCAGAGGTTGGGGGTAAGGGTCAGGGTCAGGGGTCAGGGGTCAGGGGTTATGGGTAAGGGGTCAGGGGTCAGGGTAAGGGTTCAGAGGTCAGAAGTCAGGGTAAGGTTTCAGAGGTCAGAGGTCAGGGGTCAGGGGTCGGGGGTCATGGGTAAGGGGTCAGGGTCAGGGGTCAGGGGTCAGAGTCAAGCTTCAGAGGTCAGAGGTTAGGGGTCGTGGGTCAGGGGTCAGAGATCAGGGTTCAGAGGTCAGGGGTCAGGGGTCAGGGGTAAGGGGGTCAGGGGTCAGGGTCATAGGACAGGGTCAGGGGTCAGAGGTCAGGGTGTCAGGGTTCATGGGTCAGAGGTCAGAGGGTCATACGTCAGGGGTCAGGGTTCAGAGGTAAGGTGTCAGGGGTCAGAGGTCAGGGTGAGAGGTCAGAGGTCAGGGGTAGGGTGTCATAGATCAAGTGTCAGGCTTTAGAGGTCAGGGTCAGTGGTTAGAGGTCAGGGATCATGGGTCAGAGGTCAGGGGTCAGAGGTCACTTGTCAGGGGTCGGAGGTAAGGGGTCAGAGGTCAGAGGTCAGGGGTCAGGGGTCGGGGGTCAGAGGTCAGGGTTTAGAGGTCGGGGTCAGAGGTCAGGTGTCAGGGGTCGGAGGTCAGGGGTCATGGGTCATGTGTCAGAGGTAAAGGGTCAGGGGTCGGGGGTCAGAGGTCATAGGTTAGGGGTCATGGGTCATAGGTCAGGAATCAGAGGTCAGGGTAAGGGTTCAGAGGTCAGGGGTCGGAGGTCATAGTTAAGGGGTCAGGGTCAGGGGTCAGGGGTCGTAGGTCAGAGGTACAGGGTCAGGGGTCAGGGGTCGGGGGTCATGGGTCATTGTCAGGGGTCAGGGTTAAAGGTCAGCGGTCAGGGGTCAGAGGTCATAGGTCAGGGGTCATGGGTCATAGGTCAGGGTTCAGAGGTCAAGGTAAGAGGTCAGAGGTCAGAGGTCAGGGTAAGGGTTCAGAGGTCAGAGGTAAGGGGTCATGTGTAAGGGGTCAGGGTCAGGGGTCAGTGGTCATGGGTCAGGGGTCAGAGGTCAAGGTTCACAGGTCAGAGGTCAGGGGTCAGGGGTTAGGGTCATAGGTCAGGGTCAGGGGTCAGAGGTCAGGTGTGAGGGTTCGGAGGTCAGAGATCAGTGGTGAGGGGTCATGGGACAGGGGTCAGAGGTCACGGGTCAGGGCCAGTGGTCAGAGGTCAGGGGTCGGGGGTCAGAGGTCGGGGTCAAGTGTCAGGTGTCAGCGGTCATGGGTCAGGGTCAGATGTCAGGGGCCAGGGCTAGGGTTCAGAGGTCATGTGTCAGGGGTCAGAGGTCAGGGCCAGGGGTCAGAGTTCATGGGTCAGGGGTCATAGTTCATAGGTCAGGGGTCATGGGTCATAGGTCAGGGTTCAGAGGTCAGGTGTCAGGGGTCAGAGGTCAGAGGTCAGGGGTCAGAGGTCAAGTGTCAGGGTTAAGAGTTCAGGGTCAGGGGTCAGAGGTCAGGGATCATGGGTCACAGGCCGGGGTCGGGGTTCAGATGTCAGAGGACAGGGGTCAGGGGTCGGGGGTCATGGGTAAGGGGTCTGTGTCAGGGGTCAGGGGTCAGAGTCAAGCTTCAGAGGTCAGAGGTTGGGGGTCGTGGGTCAGGGGTCAGAGATCAGGGTTCAGAGGTCAGAGGTCAGGGGTCAGGGTCATAGGACAGGGTCAGGGGTCAGAGGTCAGGGTGTCAGGGTTCATGGGTCAGAGGTCAGAGGGTCATACGTCGGGGTCAGGGTTCAGAGGTAAGGTGTCAGAGGTCAGGGTGAGAGGTCAGAGGTCAGGGGTCAGGTGTCATAGATCAAGTGTCAGGCTTTAGAGGTCAGGGTCAGTGGTTAGAGGTCAGGGATCATGGGTCAGAGGTCAGGGGTCAGAGGTCACATGTCAGGGGTCGGAGGTAAGGGGTCAGAGGTCAGAGGTCAGGGGTCAGGGGTCAGAGGTCAGGGTTTAGAGGTCGGGGTCAGAGGTCAGGTGTCAGGGGTTGGAGGTCAGGGGTCATGGGTCAGAGGTAAAGGGTCATTGGTCGGGGGTCAGAGGTCATAGGTTAGGGGTCATGGGTCATAGGTCAGGAATCAGAGGTCAGGGTAAGGGTTCAGAGGTCAGGGGTCGGAGGTCATAGTTAAGGGGTCAGGGTCAGGGGTCAGGGGTCGTAGGTCAGAGGTACAGGGTCAGGGGTCAGGGGTCGGGGGTCAGAGGTCAGGGTATAGAGTTCAGGGGTCAGAGGTCAGGTGTCAGGGGTCGGAGGTCAGGGTTCAGGGGTCATGGGTCAGAGGTCAGGGGTCGGGGGTCAGAGGTCATAGGTTAGGGGTCATGGGTCATAGGTCAGGGATCAGAGGTCAGGGTAAGTGTTCAGAGGTAAGGGGTCAGAGGTCATGGTTAAGGGGTCAGGGTCAGAGGTCATGGGCCATGGGTCAGGGGTCAGAGGTCAAGGAACAGAGGTCAGTAGTCAGGGGTCGTAGGTCAGAGGTACGGGGTCAGGGGTCATGGGTCATATGTAAGAGGTCATGGGTCAGGGTCAGGGGTCAGGTGTCATGGGTCATGGGTCAGGGTCAGGGGTCAGGGTTGGACGTCAGAGGTCAGGGGTCAGAGGTCAGGTTTCAGGGGTCAGAGGTTGGGGGTAAGGGTCAGGGTCAGGGGTCAGGGGTCAGGGGTTATGGGTAAGGGGTCAGGGGTCAGGGTAAGGGTTCAGAGGTCAGAAGTCAGGGTAAGGTTTCAGAGGTCAGAGGTCAGGGGTCAGGGGTCGGGGGTCATGGGTAAGGGGTCAGGGTCAGGGGTCAGGGGTCAGAGTCAAGCTTCAGAGGTCAGAGGTTAGGGGTCGTGGGTCAGGGGTCAGAAATCAGGGTTCAGAGATCAGGGGTCAGGGGTCAGGGGTAAGGGGGTCAGGGGTCAGGGTCATAGGACAGGGTCAGGGGTCATGGGTCATGGGTCAGGGTCAGGGGTCAGGATTGGACGTCAGAGGTCAGGTTTCAGGGGTCAGAGGTCAGGAGGTAAGGGTCAGGGTCAGGGGTCAGGGGTCAGGGGTTAGTTGTCATGGGTAAGGGGTCAGGGGTCAGGGTAAGGGTTCAGAGGTCAGAAGTCAGGGTAAGGTTTCAGAGGTCAGAGGTCAGGGGTCAGGGGTCGGGGGTCATGGGTAAGGGGTCAGGGTCGGGGGTCAAGGGTCAGTGTCAAGGGTCAGAGGTCAGGTCTCAGGGGTCATGGGTCAGGGGTCAGAGGTCAGGGTTCAGAGGTCAGAGGTCAGGGGTCAGGGGTTAGGGTCAGGGTAAGGAATCAGGGTCAGGGGTCAGGGTCACTGTCAGGGGTTACGGGTCAGGGTCAGGGGTCAGGGTGAGGGGTCAGGGGCCATTATCAAGGGTCAGGGTCAGGAGTCAGGGGTCAGAGGTCAGAGGTCAGGGTTCAGGGTGATGTTCAGGGGTTAGGGGTTAGGGGTTAGGGGTCAGGGTCGGGGTAAGGGTGAGGGGTCAGGGGTCAGGGGTCATAGGTCAGGGTAAGGGTTCAGAGGTCAGAGGTCATGGGTCAGGGGTCGGGGTCATGGGTAAGGGGTCAGGGTCAGAGGTCAGGGGGTCAGGGGTCAGAGTTCAGGGGTCACAGATCAGGGTCAGAGGTCAGGGGTCAGGGGTCAGGGGGTCAAGGTTCAGTGGTCGGGGGTCTGGGGTCAGAGGTCAGGGTCAGGGGTCAGAGGTCAGGGGTCAGAGCTCAGGGTCAGAGGTCAGGGGAAAGGGTCAGAGGTCAGGGGTCAGGGTGATGTTCAGGGGTTAGGGGTCAGGGTCGGGGTCAGGGGTCAGGGTGAGGGTAAGAGTTCAGAGGTCAGAGGTCACGGGTCAGGGGTCGGGGGTCATGGGTAAGGTGTCAGTGTTAGGGGTCAGGGGTCAGAGTCAAGCTTCAGAGGTCAGAGGTTAGGGGTCGTGGGTCAGGGGTAAGGGGGTCAGGGGTCAGGGTCATAGGACAGGGTCAGGGGTCAGAGGTCAGGGTGTCAGGGTTCATGGGTCAGAGGTCAGGGGGTCATATGTCAGGGGGTCAGGGTTCAGAGGTAAGGTGTCAGGGGTCAGGGGTCAGAGGTCAGGGTTAGAGGTCAGAGGTCAGGAGTCAGGTGTCATAGATCAAGAGTCAGGCTTTAGAGGTCAGGGTCAGTGGTTAGAGGTTAGGGATCATGGGTCAGAGGTCAGGGGTCAGAGGTCACGTGTCAGGGGTCGGAGGTAAGGGGTCGAGGTCAGAGGTCAGGGGTCAGGGGTCGGGGGTCAGAGGTCAGGGTTTAGAGGTCGGGGTCAGAGGTCAGGTGTCAGGGGTCGGAGGTCAGGGGTCATGGGTCATGGGTCAGAGGTAAAGGGTCAGGGGTCGGGGGTCAGAGGTCATAGGTTAGGGGTCATGGGTCATAGGTCAGGAATCAGAGGTCAGGGTAAGGGTTCAGAGGTCAGGGGTCGGAGGTCATAGTTAAGGGGTCAGGGTCAGGGGTCAGGGGTCGTAGGTCAGAGGTACAGGGTCAGGGGTCAGGGGTCAGGGGTCATGGGTCATTGTCAGGGGTCAGGGTTAAAGGTCAGCGGTCAGGGGTCAGAGGTCATAGGTCAGGGGTCATGGGTCATAGGTCAAGGTTCAGAGGTCAAGGTAAGAGGTCAGAGGTCAGAGGTCAGGGTAAGGGTTCAGAGGTCAGAGGTAAGGGGTCATGTGTAAGGGGTCAGGGTCAGGGGTCAGTGGTCATGGGTCAGGGGTCAGAGGTCAAGGTTCACAGGTCAGAGGTCAGGGGTCAGGGGTTAGGGTCATAGGTCAGGGTCAGGGGTCAGAGGTCAGGTGTGAGGGTTCGGAGGTCAGAGATCAGTGGTGAGGGGTCATGGGACAGGGGTCAGAGGTCACGGGTCAGGGCCAGTGGTCAGAGGTCAGGGGTCGGGGGTCAGAGGTCGGGGTCAAGTGTCAGGTGTCAGCGGTCATGGGTCAGGGTCAGATGTCAGGGGCCAGGGCTAGGGTTCAGAGGTCATGTGTCAGGGGTCGGAGGTCAGGGCCAGGGGTCAGAGTTCATGGGTCAGGGGTCATAGTTCATAGGTCAGGGGTCATGGGTCATAGGTCAGGGTTCAGAGGTCAGGTGTCAGGGGTCAGAGGTCAGAGGTCAGGGGTCAGAGGTCAAGTGTCAGGGTTAAGAGTTCAGGGTCAGGGGTCAGAGGTCAGGGATCATGGGTCACAGGCCGGGGTCAGGGTTCAGATGTCAGAGGACAGGGGTCAGGGGTCGGGGGTCATGGGTAAGGGGTCAGGGGTCAGGGGGTCAGGGGTCAGTGGTCGGGGGTCTGGGGTCAGAGGTCAGGGTCAGGGGTCAGAGGTCAGGGGTCAGAGCTCAGGGTCAGAGGTCAGGGAAAAGGGTCAGAGGTCAGGGATCAGGGTGATGTTCAGGGGTTAGGGGTCAGGGTCGGGGTCAGGGGTCAGGGTGAGGGATCAGGGGTCAGGGGTCAGAGGTCAGGGTAAGGGTAAGGGTTCAGGGGTCAGAGGTCGGGGTCAGGGGTCAGGGGTTGGGGGTCATGGGTAAGGGGTCTGTGTCAGGGGTCAGGGGTCAGAGTCAAGCTTCAGAGGTCAGAGGTTGGGGGTCGTGGGTAAGGGGTCAGAGATCAGGGTTCAGAGGTCAGAGGTCAGGGGTCAGGGTCATAGGACAGGGTCAGGGGTCAGAGGTCAGGGTGTCAGGGTTCATGGGTCAGAGGTCAGAGGGTCATACGTCAGGGGTCAGGGTTCAGAGGTAAGGTGTCAGGGGTCAGAGGTCAGGGTGAGAGGTCAGAGGTCAGGGATCAGGTGTCATAGATAAAGTGTCAGGCTTTAGAGGTCAGGGTCAGTGGTTAGAGGTCAGGGATCATGGGTCAGAGGTCAGGGGTCAGAGGTCACGTGTCAGGGGTCGGAGGTAAGGGATCAGAGGTCAGAGGTCAGGGGTCAGGGGTCAGGGGTCAGAGGTCAGGGTTTAGAGGTCGGGGTCAGAGGTCAGGTGTCAGGGGTTGGAGGTCAGGGGTCATGGGTGAGAGGTAAAGGGTCAGTGGTCGGGGGTCAGAGGTCATAGGTTAGGGGTCATGGGTCATAGGTCAGGAATCAGAGGTCAGGGTAAGGGTTCAGAGGTCAGGGGTCGGAGGTCATAGTTAAGGGGTCAGGGTCAGGGGTCAGGGTTCGTAGGTCAGAGGTACAGGGTCAGGGGTCAGGGGTCGGGGGCCAGAGGTCAGGGTATAGAGTTCAGGGGTCAGAGGTCATGTGTCAGGGGTCGGAGGTCAGGGTTCAGGGGTCATGGGTCAGAGGTCAGTGGTCGGGGGTCAGAGGTCATAGGTTAGGGGTCATGGGTCATAGGTCAGGGATCAGAGGTCAGGGTAAGTGTTCAGAGGTAAGGGGTCAGAGGTCATGGTTAAGGGGTCAGGGTCAGAGGTCATGGGCCATGGATCAGGGGTCAGAGGTCAAGGAGCAGAGGTCAGTAGTCAGGGGTCGTAGGTCAGAGGTACGGGGTCAGGGGTCATGGGTCATATGTAAGAGGTCATGGGTCAGGGTCAGGGGTCAGGGGTCATGGGTCATGGGTCAGGGTCAGGGGTCAGGGTTGGACGTCAGAGGTCAGGGGTCAGAGGTCAGGTTTCAGGGGTCAGAGGTCGGGGGTAAGGGTCAGGGTCAGGGTCAGGGGTCAGGGGTCAGGGGTTAGGGGTTATGGGTAAGGGGTCAGGGGTCAGGGTAAGGGTTCAGAGGTCAGAAGTCAGGGTAAGGTTTCAGAGGTCAGAGGTCAGGGGTCAGGGGTCGGGGGTCATGGGTAAGGGGTCAGGGTCAGGGGTCAGGGGTCAGGGTCAGGGGTCAGGGGTCAGAGTCAAGGTTCAGAGGTCAGAGGTTAGGGGTCGTGGGTCAGGGTTCAGAGATCAGGGTTCAGAGGTCAGGGGTCAGGGGTAAGGGGGTCAGGGGTCAGAGGTCAGGGTGTCAGGGTTCATGGGTCAGAGGTCAGAGGGTCATAGACCAAGTGTCAGGCTTTAGAGTTCAGGGTCAGTGGTTAGAGGTCAGGGATCATGGTTCAGAGGTCAGGGGTCAGAGGTCACGTGTCAGGGGTCGGAGGTAAGGTGTCAGAGGTCAGGGGTCAGGGGTCGGAGGTCGGGGTCAGGGGTCATGGGTCAAAAGTAAAGGGTCATTGGTCGGGGGTCAGAGGTCATAGGTTAGTGGTCATGGGTCATAGGTCAGGAATCAGAGGTCAGGGTAAGGGTTCAGAGGTCAGGGGTCGGAGGTCATAGTTAAGGGGTCAGGGTCAGGGGTCAGGGGTTGTAGGTCAGAGGTACAGGGTCAGGGGTCAGGGGCCAGAGGTCTGGGTATAGAGGTCAGGGGTCAGAGGTCAGGTGTCAGGGGTCGGAGGTCAGGGGTCAGGGGTCATGGGTCATGGGTCAGAGGTCAGGGGTCGGGGGTCAGAGGTCATAGGTTAGGGGTCATGGGTCATAGGTCAGGGATCAGAGGTCAGGGTAAGTGTTCAGAGGTAAGGGGTCAGAGGTCATGGTTAAGGGGTCAGGGTCAGAGGTCATGGGCCATGGGTCAGAGTCAGAGGTCAAGGAACAGAGGTCAGTAGTCAGGGGTTGGAGGTCAGAGGTGCGGGGTCAGGGGTCATGGGTCATATGTCAGAGGTCATGGGTCAGGGTCAGGGGTCATGGGTCATGGGTCAGGGTCAGGGGTCAGGGTTGGACGTCAGAGGTCAGGGGTCAGAGGTCAGGTTTCAGGGGTCAGAGGTCAGGAGGTAAGGGTCAGGGTCAGGGGTCAGGGGTCAGGGGTTAGTTGTCATGGGTAAGGGGTCAGGGGTCAGGGTAAGGGTTCAGAGGTCAGAAGTCAGGGTAAGGTTTCAGAGGTCAGAGGTCAGGGGTCAGGGGTCGGGGGTCATGGGTAAGGGGTCAGGGTCGGGGGTCAGGGGTCAGAGTAAAGGGTCAGAGGTCAGGTCTCAGGGGTCATGGGTCAGGGGTCAGAGGTCAGGGTTCAGAGGTCAGAGGTCAGGGGTCAGGGGTTAGGGTCAGGGTAAGGAATCAGGGTCAGGGGTCAGGGTCACTGTCAGGGGTTACGGGTCAGGGTCAGGGGTCAGGGTGAGGGGTCAGGGGCCATTATCAAGGGTCAGGGTCAGGAGTCAGGGGTCAGAGGTCAGAGGTCAGGGTTCAGGGTGATGTTCAGGGGTTAGGGGTTAGGGGTTAGGGGTCAGGGTCGGGGTAAGGGTGAGGGGTCAGGGGTCAGGGGTCATAGGTAAGGGTAAGGGTTCAGAGGTCAGAGGTCATGGGTCAGGGGTCGGGGTCATGGGTAAGGGGTCAGGGTCAGAGGTCAGGGGGTCAGGGGTCAGAGTTCAGGGGTCACAGATCAGGGTCAGAGGTCAGGGGTCAGGGGTCAGGGGGTCAAGGTTCAGTGGTCGGGGGTCTGGGGTCAGAGGTCAGGGTCAGGGGTCAGAGGTCAGGGGTCAGAGCTCAGGGTCAGAGGTCAGGGGAAAGGGTCAGAGGTCAGGGGTCAGGGTGATGTTCAGGGGTTAGGGGTCAGGGTCGGGGTCAGGGGTCAGGGTGAGGGTAAGAGTTCAGAGGTCAGAGGTCACGGGTCAGGGGTCGGGGGTCATGGGTAAGGTGTCAGTGTTAGGGGTCAGGGGTCAGAGTCAAGCTTCAGAGGTCAGAGGTTAGGGGTCGTGGGTCAGGGGTAAGGGGGTCAGGGGTCAGGGTCATAGGACAGGGTCAGGGGTCAGAGGTCAGGGTGTCAGGGTTCATGGGTCAGAGGTCAGGGGGTCATATGTCAGGGGGTCAGGGTTCAGAGGTAAGGTGTCAGGGGTCAGGGGTCAGAGGTCAGGGTTAGAGGTCAGAGGTCAGGAGTCAGGTGTCATAGATCAAGAGTCAGGCTTTAGAGGTCAGGGTCAGTGGTTAGAGGTTAGGGATCATGGGTCAGAGGTCAGGGGTCAGAGGTCACGTGTCAGGGGTCGGAGGTAAGGGGTCGAGGTCAGAGGTCAGGGGTCAGGGGTCGGGGGTCAGAGGTCAGGGTTTAGAGGTCGGGGTCAGAGGTCAGGTGTCAGGGGTCGGAGGTCAGGGGTCATGGGTCATGGGTCAGAGGTAAAGGGTCAGGGGTCGGGGGTCAGAGGTCATAGGTTAGGGGTCATGGGTCATAGGTCAGGAATCAGAGGTCAGGGTAAGGGTTCAGAGGTCAGGGGTCGGAGGTCATAGTTAAGGGGTCAGGGTCAGGGGTCAGGGGTCGTAGGTCAGAGGTACAGGGTCAGGGGTCAGGGGTCAGGGGTCATGGGTCATTGTCAGGGGTCAGGGTTAAAGGTCAGCGGTCAGGGGTCAGAGGTCATAGGTCAGGGGTCATGGGTCATAGGTCAAGGTTCAGAGGTCAAGGTAAGAGGTCAGAGGTCAGAGGTCAGGGTAAGGGTTCAGAGGTCAGAGGTAAGGGGTCATGTGTAAGGGGTCAGGGTCAGGGGTCAGTGGTCATGGGTCAGGGGTCAGAGGTCAAGGTTCACAGGTCAGAGGTCAGGGGTCAGGGGTTAGGGTCATAGGTCAGGGTCAGGGGTCAGAGGTCAGGTGTGAGGGTTCGGAGGTCAGAGATCAGTGGTGAGGGGTCATGGGACAGGGGTCAGAGGTCACGGGTCAGGGCCAGTGGTCAGAGGTCAGGGGTCGGGGGTCAGAGGTCGGGGTCAAGTGTCAGGTGTCAGCGGTCATGGGTCAGGGTCAGATGTCAGGGGCCAGGGCTAGGGTTCAGAGGTCATGTGTCAGGGGTCAGAGGTCAGGGCCAGGGGTCAGAGTTCATGGGTCAGGGGTCATAGTTCATAGGTCAGGGGTCATGGGTCATAGGTCAGGGTTCAGAGGTCAGGTGTCAGGGGTCAGAGGTCAGAGGTCAGGGGTCAGAGGTCAAGTGTCAGGGTTAAGAGTTCAGGGTCAGGGGTCAGAGGTCAGGGATCATGGGTCACAGGCCGGGGTCGGGGTTCAGATGTAAGAGGACAGGGGTCAGGGGTCGGGGGTCATGGGTAAGGGGTCAGGGGTCAGGGGGTCAGGGGTCAGTGGTCGGGGGTCTGGGGTCAGAGGTCAGGGTCAGGGGTCAGAGGTCAGGGGTCAGAGCTCAGGGTCAGAGGTCAGGGAAAGGGTCAGAGGTCAGGGATCAGGGTGATGTTCAGGGGTTAGGGGTCAGGGTCGGGGTCAGGGGTCAGGGTGAGGGATCAGGGGTCAGGGGTCAGAGGTCAGGGTAAGGGTAAGGGTTCAGGGGTCAGAGGTCAGGGGTCAGGGGTCAGGGGTCGGGGGTCATGGGTAAGGGGTCTGTGTCAGGGGTCAGGGGTCAGAGTCAAGCTTCAGAGGTCAGAGGTTGGGGGTCGTGGGTAAGGGGTCAGAGATCAGGGTTCAGAGGTCAGAGGTCAGGGGTCAGGGTCATAGGACAGGGTCAGGGGTCAGAGGTCAGGGTGTCAGGGTTCATGGGTCAGAGGTCAGAGGGTCATACGTCAGGGGTCAGGGTTCAGAGGTAAGGTGTCAGGGGTCAGAGGTCAGGGTGAGAGGTCAGAGGTCAGGGATCAGGTGTCATAGATAAAGTGTCAGGCTTTAGAGGTCAGGGTCAGTGGTTAGAGGTCAGGGATCATGGGTCAGAGGTCAGGGGTCAGAGGTCACGTGTCAGGGGTCGGAGGTAAGGGGTCAGAGGTCAGAGGTCAGGGGTCAGGGGTCAGAGGTCAGGGTTTAGAGGTCGGGGTCAGAGGTCAGGTGTCAGGGGTTGGAGGTCAGGGGTCATGGGTCAGAGGTAAAGGGTCAGTGGTCGGGGTCAGAGGTCATAGGTTAGGGGTCATGGGTCATAGGTCAGGAATCAGAGGTCAGGGTAAGGGTTCAGAGGTCAGGGGTCGGAGGTCATAGTTAAGGGGTCAGGGTCAGGGGTCAGGGGTCGTAGGTCAGAGGTACAGGGTCAGGGGTCAGGGGTCGGGGGTCAGAGGTCAGGGTATAGAGTTCAGGGGTCAGAGGTCAGGTGTCAGGGGTCGGAGGTCAGGGTTCAGGGGTCATGGGTCAGAGGTCAGGGGTCGGGGGTCAGAGGTCATAGGTTAGGGGTCATGGGTCATAGGTCAGGGATCAGAGGTCAGGGTAAGTGTTCAGAGGTAAGGGGTCAGAGGTCATGGTTAAGGGGTCAGGGTCAGAGGTCATGGGCCATGGGTCAGAGTCAGAGGTCAAGGAACAGAGGTCAGTAGTCAGGGGTCGGAGATCAGAGATACGGGGTCAGGGGTCATGGATCATATGTCAGAGGTCATGGGTCAGGGTCAGGGGTCATGGGTCATGGGTCAGGGTCAGGGGTCAGGGTTGGACGTCAGAGGTCAGGGGTCAGAGGTCAGGTTTCAGGGGTCAGAGGTCAGGGGGTAAGGTCAGGGGTCAGGGGTCAGGGGTTAGGTGTCATGGGTAAGGGGTCAGGGGTCAGCGTAAGGGTTCAGAGGTCAGAAGTCAGGGTAAGGGTTCAGAGGTCAGAAGTCAGGGTAAGGGTTCAGAGGTCAGGGATCAGGGGTCGGGGGTCATGGGTAAGGGGTCAGGGTCGGGGGTCAGGGGTCAGAGTCAAGGGTCAGAGGTCAGGTCTCAGGGGTCATGGGTCAGGGGTCAGAGGTCAGGGTTCAGAGGTCAGGGGTCAGGGGTTAGGGTCAGGGTCAGGGATCAGGGTCAGGGGTCAGGGTCAGTGTGAGGGGTCAGGTTCAGGGGTCAGGGGTCAGGGTCACGGTCAGGGGTTACGGGTCAGGGTCAGGTGTCAGGGTGAGGGGTCAGGGGCCATTATCAAGGGTCAGGGTCAGGAGTCAGGGGTCAGAGTTCAGGGTGATGTTCAGGGGTTAGGGGTTAGGGGTCAGGGTCGGGGTCAGTGTGAGGGGTCAGGGGTCAGGGGTCATAGGTCAGGGTAAAGGTTCAGAGGTCAGAGGTCATGGGTCAGCGGTCGGGGTCATGGGTAAGGGGTCAGGGTCAGAGGTCAGGGGTCAGAGTTCAGGGGTCACAGATCAGGATCAGAGGTAAGGGGTCAGGGGTCAGGGGGTCAGGGTTCAGTGGTCGGGGGTCTGGGGTCAGAGGTCAGGGTCAGGGGTCAGAGGTCAGGGGTCAGAGCTCAGGGTCAGAGGTCAGGGAAAAGGGTCAGAGGTCAGGGATCAGGGTGATGTTCAGGGGTTAGGGGTCAGGGTCGGGGTCAGGGGTCAGGGTGAGGGATCAGGGGTCAGAGGTCAGGGTAAGGGTAAGGGTTCAGGGGTCAGAGGTCAGGGGTCAGGGGTCAGGGGTCGGGGGTCATGGGTAAGGGGTCAGTGTCAGGGGTCAGGGGTCAGAGTCAAGCTTCAGAGGTCAGAGGTTGGGGTCGTGGGTCAGGGGTCAGAGATCAGGGGTCAGAGGTCAGGGGTCGGAGGTCATAGTTAAGGGGTCAGGGTCAGGGGTCAGGGGTCGTAGGTCAGAGGTACAGGGTCGGGGTCAGGGGTCGGGGTCATGGGTCATTGTCAGGGGTCAGGGTTAAAGGTCAGCGGTCAGGGGTCAGAGGTCATAGGTTAGGGGTTATGGGTCATAGGTCAGGGTTCAGAGGTCAAGGTAAGAGGTCAGGGGTCAGAGGTCAGGGTAAGGGTTCAGAGGTCAGAGGTAAGGGGTCATGTGTAAGGGGTCAGGGTCAGGGGTCAGTGGTCATGGGTCAGGGGTCAGAGGTCAAGGTTCACAGGTCAGAGGTCAGGGGTCAGGGGTTAGGGTCATAGGTCAGGGTCAGGGGTCAGAGGTCAGGTGTGAGGGTTCGGAGGTCAGAGATCAGTGGTGAGGGGTCATGGGACACGGGTCAGAGGTCACGGGTCAGGGCCAGTGGTCAGAGGTCAGGGGTCGGGGGTCAGAGGTCGGGGTCAAGTGTCAGGTGTCAGCGGTCATGGGTCAGGGTCAGATGTCAGGGGCCAGGGCTAGGGTTCAGAGGTCATGTGTCAGGGGTCAGAGGTCAGGGCCGGGGGTCAGAGTTCATGGGTCAGGGGTCATAGTTCATAGGTCAGGGGTCATGGGTCATAGGTCAGGGTTCAGAGGTCAGGTGTCAGGGGTCAGAGGTCAGAGGTCAGGGGTCAGAGGTCAAGTGTCAGGGTTAAGAGTTCAGGGTCAGGGGTCAGAGGTCAGGGATCATGGGTCACAGGCCGGGGTCGGGGTTCAGATGTCAGAGGACAGGGGTCAGGGGTCGGGGGTCATGGGTAAGGGGTCAGGGTCAGGGGTCAGGGGTCGGGGTCATGGGTCAGGGTTCAGAGGTCAGGGTTCAGAGGTCAGAGTTAAGGGGGTCAGGGGTCAGGTTTCATAGGTCAGGGTCAGGGGTCAGAGGTCAGGGGTCAGGGGTCATGGGTCAGTGGTCAGGGGTCAGGGCCAGGGGTCAGAGGTCAGGGTCATGGGTCAGGGTTCAGAGGTCAGAGGTAAGGGGGTCAGGGGTCAGGTTTCATAAGTCAGGGTCGGGGTCAGAGGTCAGGGGTCAGGGGTCAGAGGTCAGGGTCAAGGGTCAGAGGTCAGGGGTCAGGGGTCATGGGTCAGGGTTCAGTGTCAAGGGTCTGGGTCAGGATCAGTTGTCAGAGGTCAGGTTCAGGGGTCAGAGGTCAGAGGTCAGGGGTCAGGGCCAGGGGTCAGAGGTCGGGGTCGGGGGTCATGGGTCAGGGTAAGGGGTCAGGGTTAGAGGTCAGAGGTCAGCCATCAGAGGTCAGGTGTCAGGGCTCAGAGGTCAGGGGTAAGGGTCACGGTCAGGGTTCAGCGTTTGGTGGTCATGGGTAAGGGTTCAGGGTCAGGGGTCAGAGTGATGTTCAGGTGTTAGGGGTCAGGGTCGGGGTCAGGGTGAGGGGTCAGGGGTCAGAGGTCAGGGAAAGGGTTCAGAGGTCAGAGGTCAGAGGTCAGGGGTCAGGGGTCGGGGGTCATGGTTAAGGGGTCAGGGTCGGGGTCGGGGTCAGCGTCAAGGGTCAGAGGTCAGGGGTCGGGGTCATGGGTCATGTTTCAGGGGTCAGGGCCAGGGGTCAGAGGTCAGGGGTCAGATTTCAGGGGTCATGGGTCAGGGGTCAGAGGTCAGAGTCAAGGGTCAGAGGTCGGGGTCAGGGGTCATGGGTCAGGAGTAAGAGGTCAGGGGTCAGGGCCGGGGGTCAGGGTTGGACGTCAGAGGTCAGGGGTCAGAGGTCAGGTTTCAGGGGTCAGAGGTCAGGGGGTAAGGGTCAGGGTCAGGGGTCAGGGGTCAGGGGTTAGGTGTCATGGGTAAGGGGTCAGGGGTCAGGGTAAGGGTTCAGAGGTCAGAAGTCAGGGTAAGGGTTCAGAGGTCAGAGGTCAGGGATCAGGGGTCGGGGGTCATGGGTAAGGGGTCAGGGTCGGGGGTCAGGGGTCAGAGTCAAGGGTCAGAGGTCAGGTCTCAGGGGTCATGGGTCAGGGGTCAGAGGTCAGGGTTCAGAGGTCAGGGGTCAGGGGTTAGGGTCAGGGTCAGGGGTCAGGGTCAGTGTGAGGGGTCAGGTTCAGGGGTCAGGGGTCAGGGTCACGGTCAGGGGTTACGGGTCAGGGTCAGGTGTCAGGGTGAGGGGTCAGGGGCCATTATCAAGGGTCAGGGTCAGGAGTCAGGGGTCAGAGGTCAGAGGTTAGGGTTCAGGGTGATGTTCAGGGGTTAGGGGTTAGGGGTTAGGGGTCAGGGTCGGGGTAAGGATGAGGGGTCAGGGGTCAGGGGTCATAGGTAAGGGTAAGGGTTCAGAGGTCAGAGGTCATGGGTCAGGGTTCGGGGTCATGGGTAAGGGGTCAGGGTCAGAGGTCAGGGGTCAGAGTTCAGGGGTCACAGATCAGGGTCAGAGGTCAGGGGTCAGGGGTCGGGGGTCAAGGTTCAATGGTCGGGGGTCTGGGGTCAGAGGTCAGGGTCAGGGGTCAGAGGTCAGGGGTCAGAGCTCAGGATCAGAGGTCAGGGGTCAGGGTGATGTTCAGGGGTTAGGGGTCAGAGGTCAGGGTAAGGGTAAGAGTTCAGAGGTCAGAGGTCACGGGTCAGGGGTCGGGGGTCATGGGTAAGGGGTCAGTGTTAGGGGTCAGGGGTCAGAGTCAAGCTTCAGAGGTCAGAGTTTAGGGGTCGTGGGTCAGGGGTAAGGGGGTCAGGGGTCGGTGTCATAGGACAGGGTCAGGGGTCAGAGGTCAGGGTGTCAGGGTTCATGGGTCAGAGGTCAGGGGGTCATATGTCAGGGGGTCAGGGTTCAGAGGTAAGGTGTCAGGGGTCAGGGGTCAGAGGTCAGGGTTAGAGGTCAGAGGTCAGGAGTCAGGTATCATAGATCAAGAGTCAGGCTTTAGAGGTCAGGGTCAGTGGTTAGAGGTTAGGGATCATGGGTCAGAGGTCAGGGGTCAGAGGTCACGTGTCAGGGGTCGGAGGTAAGGGGTCGAGGTCAGAGGTCAGGGGTCAGGGGTCGGGGGTCAGAGGTCAGGGTTTAGAGGTCGGGGTCAGAGGTCAGGTGTCAGGGGTCGGAGGTCAGGGGTCATGGGTCATGGGTCAGAGGTAAAGGGTCAGGGGTCGGGGGTCAGAGGTCATAGGTTAGGGGTCATTGGTCATAGGTCAGGAATCAGAGGTCAGGGTAAGGGTTCAGAGGTCAGGGGTCGGAGGTCATAGTTAAGGGGTCAGGGTCAGGGGTCAGGGGTCGTAGGTCAGAGGTACAGGGTCGGGGTCAGGGGTCGGGGGTCATGGGTCATTGTCAGGGGTCAGGGTTAAAGTTCAGCGGTCAGGGGTCAGAGGTCATAGGTCAGGGGTCATGGGTCATAGGTCAGGGTTCAGAGGTCAAGGTAAGGGTTCAGAGGTCAGAGGTCAGGGTAAGGGTTCAGAGGTCAGAGGTAAGGGGTCATGTGTAAGGGGTCAGGGTCAGGGGTCAGTGGTCATGGGTCAGGGGTCAGAGGTCAAGGTTCACAGGTCAGAGGTCAGGGGTTAGGGTCATAGGTCAGGGTCAGGGGTCAGAGGTCAGGTGTGAGGGTTCGGAGGTCAGAGATCAGTGGTGAGGGGTCATGGGACAGGGGTCAGAGGTCACGGGTCAGGGCCAGTGGTCAGAGGTCAGGGGTCGGGGGTCAGAGGTCGGGGTCAAGTGTCAGGTGTCAGCGGTCATGGGTCAGGGTCAGATGTCAGGGGCCAGGGCTAGGGTTCAGAGGTCATGTGTCAGGGGTCAGAGGTCAGGGCCAGGGGTCAGAGTTCATGGGTCAGGGGTCATAGTTCATAGGTCAGGGGTCATGGGTCATAGGTCAGGGTTCAGAGGTCAGGTGTCAGGGGTCAGAGGTCAGAGGTCAGGGGTCAGAGGTCAAGTGTCAGGGTTAAGAGTTCAGGGTCAGGGGTCAGAGGTCAGGGATCATGGGTCACAGGCCGGGGTCGGGGTTCAGATGTCAGAGGACAGGGGTCAGGGGTCGGGGGTCATGGGTAAGGGGTCAGGGTCAGGGGTCAGGGGTCGGGGTCATGGGTCAGGGTTCAGAGGTCAGGGTTCAGAGGTCAGAGTTAAGGGGGTCAGGGGTCAGGTTTCATAGGTCAGGGTCAGGGGTCAGAGGTCAGGGGTCAGGGATCATGGGTCAGTGGTCAGGGGTCAGGGCCAGGGGTCAGAGGTCAGGGTCATGGGTCAGGGTTCAGAGGTCAGAGGTAAGGGGGTCAGGGGTCAGGTTTCATAAGTCAGGGTCGGGGTCAGAGGTCAGGGGTCAGGGGTCAGTGGTCAGTGGTCAGAGATCGGGGTCAGGGCCAGGGGTCAGAGATCAGGTTTCGGGGGTCATGGGTCAGGGTCAGTGGTCAGGGTTAGAGGTCAGAGGTCGGGGGTCAGAGGTCATATGTCAGGGGTCATGTGTCATAGGTCGGTGTTCAGAGGTCGGGGTCAGTGTTCAGAGGTCAGGGTCAGGGGTCAGAGGTCAGGTATCATGGGTCACAGGTCGGGGTCAGGGTACAGAGGTCAGAGGACAGGGGTCATGGGTCGGGGGTCATGGGTAAGGGGTCAGGGTCAGGGGTCAGGGCATCATGCTTCAGGTTTCAGAGGTCAGGGTTCAGAGGTCAGAGGTCAGGGTAAGGGTTCAGACGTCAGAGGTCAGGGGTCAAGGCTCAGGGGTCATGGGTAAGGGGTCAGGGTAAGGGTCAGGGGTCAGATTCAAGGATCAGAGGTCAGGGTTCAGAGGTCGGGGTCAGGGGTTGAGGGATCAAGGTCATAGGTCAGGTGTCAAGGGCCAGAGGTCAGGTGTCAGGGGTCGGAGGTCAGAGGTCAGGGGTCGGGGTCATGGGTCAGGGGTCAGGGTTCATATGTCAGAGTTAAGGGGTCATGGCCAGGGGTTAGAGGTCAGGGGTCGGGGGTCATGGGTCAGGGTCAGGGGTCAGTGTTAGAGGTCAGAGGTAAGGGTTCAGGTGTCAGGGGTCAGAGGTCATAGGTCAGGGGTCATGGGTCATAGGTCAGGGTTCAGAAGTCGGGGTCAGGGTTCAGAGGTCAGGGGTCAGAGGTCAGAGGTCAGGGGTCAGAGGTCAGAGGTCAAGTGTCAGGGTTCAGAGGTCAGGGGTCAGAGGTCAGGGATCATGGGTCACAGGGCGGGGTCGGGGTTCAGATGTCAGAGGACAGGGGTCAGGGTTCAGGGGTCATGGGTAAGGGGTCAGAGGTCAGGTGTCAGAGGTCGGAGGTCAGAGGTCAGGGGTCAGGGGTAAGAGGTCAGGGGTCATGGGTCATGGGTAAGGGGTCAGAGGTCAGGTGTCAGGGGTCGGAGGTCAGAGGACAGGTGTCAGGGGTCAGGGGTCAGAGGTCATGGGTCAGGGGTCAGAGGTAAGGGTCAAGGGTCAGGGGTCAGGGGTCAGGGGTTGGGGTCATGGGTCATAGGTCAGGGTTCAGTGGACAGGGTAAGGGTTCAGGGTTCAGAAGTCAGGGTAAGGGTTCAGAGGTCAGAGGTCAGGGGTCAGAGTTTAGGGTCATGGGTAAGGGATAAGGGTCAGGGGTCAGAGGTCATGGGTCATGGGTCAGGGGTCAGAGGTCAGGGTCAAGGTTCAGAGGTCAGGGGTCAGGGGTCATGGGTCAGGGTTCAGTGTCAAGGGTCTGGGTCAGGAGTCAGTTGTCAGAGGTCAGGTTCAGGGGTCAGAGGTCAGAGGTCAGGGGTCAGGGCCAGGGGTCAGAGGTCGGGGGTCATGGGTCAGGGTAAGGGGTCAGGGTTAGAGGTCAGAGGTCAGCCATCAGAGGTCAGGTGTCAGGGCTCAGAGGTCAGGGGTAAGGGTCACGGTCAGGGTTCAGCGTTTGGTGGTCATGGGTAAGGGTTCAGGGTCAGGGGTCAGAGTGATGTTCAGGTGTTAGGGGTCAGGGTCGGGGTCAGGGTGAGGGGTCAGGGGTCAGAGGTCAGGGAAAGGGTTCAGAGGTCAGAGGTCAGAGGTCAGGGGTCAGGGGTCGGGGGTCATGTTTCAGGGGTCAGGGCCAGGGGTCAGAGGTCAGGGGTCAGATTTCAGGGGTCATGGGTCAGGGGTCAGAGGTCAGAGTCAAGGGTCAGAGGTCGGGGTCAGGGGTCATGGGTCAGGAGTAAGAGGTCAGGGGTCAGGGCCAGGGGTCAGAGGTCAGGGGTCGGGGGTCATGGGTCAGGGTCAGGGGTCTAGGTTAGAGGTCAGAGGTCAGGGGTCAGGTGTCAGGGATCAGAGGTCATAGGTCAGGGGTAATGGGTCATAGGTCAGGGTTCAGAGGTCGGGGTCAGGGTTCAGAGGTCAGGTGTCAGGGGTCAGAGGACAGAGGTCAGGTTCAGGGGTCAGAGCTCAGGGTCAGAGGTCACGGGTCAGAAGTCAAGTGTCAAAGTTCAGAGATCGTGGTCAGGTTTCTGATGTCAGAGGTCAGGGGTCAGGGGTCATGGGTCAGGGGTCAGAGGTCAGGTGTCAGGGATCTGAGGTCAGGGGTCAGTGGTCATGGGTCATGGGTCAGAGTCAGGGGTCGGGGTTAGAGGTCATTGTTCAGGGGTCATGGGTCATAGGTCAAGGGTCAGAGCTCAGGGTCAGAGGTCAGAGGTCAGGGAGTAAGGGTCGGTGTCAGGGGTCAGGGGTTGGGGGTCACGGGTAAGTGTTCAGGGTCAGGGGTCAGGGTGATGTTCAGGGGTTAGGTGTCAGGGTCGGGGTCAGGGGTCAGGGGTCAGAGGTCTAGGGTAAGGGTTCAGAGCGCAGAGGTCAGGGTAAGGGTTCAGAGGTCAGAGGTCAGGGGTCAGGGGTCGGGGGTCATGGGTAAGGGGTCAGGGGTCAGAGTCAAGGGTCAGAGGTCAGGGGTCACGGGTCACAGGTCATGGGTCGGAGTAAGAGGTCAGGGTTCAGAGGTCAGAGGTCAGGGGTAAGAGTTCAGAGGTCCGATGTCAGTGGTCAGAGGTCAGGGGTCAGAGGTCATAGGTCAGGGGTCAGGGGGACATAGGTCAGGGTTCAGAGGTCAAGGTAAGAGTTCAGAGGTCAGAGGTCAGAGTAAGGGTTCAGAGATCAGATGTAATGGGTAAGGGGTCAGGGGTCATGGGTAAGGGGTCAGAGGTCAAGGTTCAGAGGTAAGAGGTCAGGGGTCAGTGGTCAGGGTCATACGTCAGGGTCAGAGGTCAGGTGTGAGGGGTCGGAGGTCAGAGATCTGTGGTCAGGGGTCATGGGTCAGGGGTCAGAGGTCACAGGTCAGGGCCAGGGGTCAGAGGTCAGGGGTCAGAGGTCGGGGTCAGGGGTCAGGGTTCAGCGGTCATGGGTCAGGGTCAGAAGTCAGGGTTCACGGCTAGGGTCAGGGGTCATGGGTCAGGGGTCAGAGGACAGGGGTCAGGGCCAGGGATCAGAGGTCAGGGGACGGGGGTCGTAGGTCATAGGTCAGGGGTCATTGGTCATAGGTCAGTGTTCAGAGATCAGGGTAAAGGTACAGAGGTCAGAAGTCAGGGTAAGGGTTCAGAGGTCAGAGGTCAGGGGTCAGAGGTCGGGGTCATGGGTAAGGGGTAAGGGTCAGGGGTCATGGGTCAGGGGTCAGAGATCAGGATTCAGAGGTCAGAAGTGAGGGGTCAGGGGTTCATGGGTCTGGGTCATAGGTCAGGTTCAAGGGCCAGAGATCAGGTGTCAGAGGTCAGGGGTCAGGGGTCAGGGGTCACAGGTCAGGGTTCATATGTCAGAGGTCAGGGTCAGGAGTCAGAGGTCAGGGTAAGGGGTCAGGGGTCAGAGATCAGGGTAAGAGGTCAGGGGTCAGAGGTCGGGGAGTAAGGGTCAGGGACAGGGGTCAGGGGTCAGGGGTTGGGGTCATGGCTCATAGGTCAGGGTTCAGTGCACAGGGTAAGGGTTCAGGGTTCAGAGGTCAGGGGTCAGGGGTCGGGGGTCAGAGGTCATAGGTCAGGGGTCATTGGTCATAAGTCAGGGTTCAGAGAGCAGGGTAAGGGTTCTGAGGTCAGAAGTCAGGGTAAGGGTTCAGAGGTCAGAGGTCAGGGGTCAGAGGTTCGGGTCATGGGTAAGGGGTAAGGGTCAGGGGTCAGGGTTCATGGGTAAGGTGTCAGAGGTCAGGGTTCAGAGGTCAGAGGTGAGGGGTCAGGGGCTCAGGGGTCAGGGTCATGGGTCAGGGGCTCAGGTGTCAGGGTCATAGGTCAGGGTCTGTGGCCAGAGATCAGGTGTCAGGGGTTGGAGGTCAGAGGTCAGGGGTCAGGGTTCAGAGGTCAGGGTTCATATGTCAGAGGTCAGAGGTCAGAGGTAAGGGTCAGGGTTCAGAGCTCAGGGTCAGAGGTCAGGTGTCAGAGGTCAGGGAGTAAGGGTCAGGGGTCAGGGGTAAGAGCTCACGGTCAGAGGTCAGGGGTCAGGGGACATGGTCAGGGGACAGGGTCAGAGGTCAGGGGTCAGGGTGAGGGGTGAGGGGTCAGGGGTCAGAGGTCAGGGAAAGGGTTCAGAAGTCAGAGGTCAGGGGTCAGAGTCAAGGGTCAGAGGTCAGGGGTCAGGGGTCAAGGGTCAGGGGGCAGAGGTCAGGTTTCAGAGCTCACAGGTCAGGGGTAAGGGTCATAGGTCAGGGTCATGGGTCAGAGGTCAGGTGTCTGGGGACGGAGGTCAGAGGTCAGGGGTCATGTGTCAGGGGTCAGAGGTCAGGGGTCAGGGCCAGGGGTCGGGGGTCAGGGGTCAGGGGTCGGGGGTCATGGGTCACGGTCAGGGTTCAGGGTTAGAGGTCAGAGGTAAGGGGTCAGGTGTCAGGTGTCAGAGGTCATATGTCAGGGGTCATGGGTCATAGGTCAGGGTTCAGAGGTCGGGGTCAGGGTTCAGAGGTCAGGTGTCAGGGGTCAGAGGTCTGGGGTCAGGGGTCAGAGGTCAAGTGTCAGGGTTCAGAGGTCAGGGTCAGGGTTCAGAGGTCAGGGATCATGGGTCAGGGGTCGGGGGTCATGGGTAAGGGGTCAGGGTCAGGGGTCAGGGGTCATGGGTCAGGGTTCAGAGGTCAGGGTTCAGAGGTCAGAGGTCAGGGAGTAAGGGGTCAGGGTAATAGGTCAGGGTCGGGGTCAGAGGTCAGGGGTCAGGGGTCAGGGGTCAGAGGTCAGGGGTCAGGGCCAGGGGTCAGAGGTCAGGGTTTGGGGGTCATGGGTCAGGGTCAGTGGTCAGGGTTAGAGGTCAGAGGTCGGGGGTCAGAAGTCAGAGGTCGGGGGTCAGGGTAAGGGTGAGGGGTCAGGGGCTGGGGTCATGGGTAAGGGGTCAGGGTCAGAGGTCAAGGGTCAGGGGTCAGAGGTGCGGGGTCAGAGGTCAAGTGTCAGGGATCATGAATCAGAGGTCGGGGTTTGGGTTCAGAGGTCAGAGGTCAGGTGTCAGGGGTCAGAGGTCGGGGTCAGAGTTCAGGGTCAGAGGTCAGGGGTCAGAGGTCATAGGTCAGGGGTTATAGGTCAGGGAGTAAGGGTCAGGGTCAGGGTTTAGGGGTTGGGGGTCATGGGTAGGGGTTCAGGGTCAGGGGTCAGAGGTCAGGAGTCATGGCTCAGGGGTCAGGGGTCAGAGTCAAGGGTCAGGGGTCAGTGTCAAGGGTCAGGGTCAAGAGTCAGTGGTCAGAGGTCAGGGTCAGTGATCAGTGGTCAGGGTAATGTTCAGGGGTTAGGGGTCAGGGTTGGGGTCAGAGCTCAGGGTCAGTGGTCCGAGATCAGTTTTCAGGGGTCAGAGGTCAGAGGTCATGGGTCAGGGTTCATGGGTAAGCGGTCAGGGTCAGGGGTCAGAGTCAAGGGTCAGAGGTCAGGGGTCAGGGGCCAGAGGTTAGGGGTCAGGGTTCAGAGGTCAGGGGTCAGAGGTCAGGTGTCAGGATTCGGAGGTCAGGGGTCAGAGGTCATGGGTAAGGGGTCAGAGGTTATAGGTCAGGGGTCGGGGGTCACAGGTCATAGGTCAGGTGTCATGGGTTATAGGTCAGGATTCAGAGGTCAGGGTAAGGGATCATGGATCATAGGTCAGGGTTCAGAGGTCAGGGTAAGAGTTCAGAGGTCAGAGGTCAGGGTAAGTGTTCAGAGGTCATAGGTCAGGTGTCAGCGTCATAGGTCAGGTTCATGGGTCAGAGGTCAGGTGTCTGTGGTCATGGGTCAGGGGTCAGAGGTCAGGGGTCAGGGCCAGGGGTCAGAGGTCATCGGTCGGGGGTCATGGGTCAGGGTCAGGGGTCAGGGATAGAGGTCAGAGGTAAGGGGTCAGTTGTCAGGGGTCAGAGGTCATAGGTCAGGGGTCAGGGGTCATAGGTCAGGGTTCAGAGGTCGGGGTCAGGGTTCAGAGGTCAGGTGTCAGGGGTCAGAGGTCAGAGGTCAGGGGTCAGGGGTCAGAGGTCATGTGTCAGGGTTAAGAGTTCAGGGTCAGGGGTCAGAGGTCAGGGATCATGGGTCACAGGCCAGGGTCGGGTTTCAGATGTCAGAGGAAAGGGGTCAGGGGTCGCGGGTCATGGGTAAGGGGTCAGGGTCAGGGGTCAGGGTGAGGGGTCAGTGTGAGGGGTCAGGGGTCAGGGTTCAGAGGTCAGGGTTCAGAGGTCAGAGTTAAGGGGTCAGGGGTCAGGTTTCATAGGTCAGGGTCAGAGGTCAGGGTTCAGGGGTCAGGGGTCAACGGTCATGGGTCAGTGGTCAGAGGTCAGGGGTCAGGGCCAGGGGTCAGAGTTCAGGGTCATGGGTCAGGGTTAAGAGGTCAGAGGTAAGGGGTTCAGGGGTCAGGTTTCATAGGTCAGGGTCAGGGGTCAGAGGTCAGAGGTCAGAGGTCAGGGGTCATGGGTCAGTGGTCAGAGGTCAGGGGTCAGGGCCAGGGGTCAGAGATCAGGTTTCGGGGGTCTTGGGTCAGGGTCAGTGGTCAGGGTTAGAGGTCAGAGGTCGGGGGTCAGAAGTCAGAGGTCGGGGGTCAGAGGTCATATGTCAGGGGTCATGGGTCATAGGTCAGTGTTCAGAGGTCGGGGTCAGTGTTCAGAGGTCAGGGTCAGGAGTCAGAGGTCAGGTATCATGGGTCACAGGTCGGGGTCAGGGTTCAGAGGTCAGAGGACAGGGATCATGGGTCGGGGGTCATGGGTAAGGGGTCAGGGTCAGGGGTCAGGGGTCATGGTTCAAGTTTCAGAGGTCAGGGTTCAGAGGTCAGAGGTCAGGGTAAGGGTTCAGACGTCAGAGGTCGGGGTCAGGGCTCGGGGGTCATGGGTAAGGGGTCGGGGTCATGGGTAAGGTGTCAGGGTCAGGGGTCAGGGGTCAGAGTCAAGGGTCAGAGGTCAGGGTTCAGAGGTCAGGGGTCAGGGGTTCAGGGATCAAGGTCATAGGTCAGGTGTCAGGGGCCAGAGTCAGGTGTCAGGGGTCAGAGGTCAGGGGTCGGGGTCATGGGTCAGAGGTCAGGGTTCATATGTCAGAGGTCAGGGGTCAGGGCCAGGGATTAGAGGTCAGGGGTCGGAGGTCATGGGTCAGGGTCAGGGGTCAGTGTTAGAGTTCAGAGGTAAGGGTTAAGGTGTCAGGGGTCAGGGGTCATAGGTCAGGGGTCATGGGTCATAAGTCAGGGTTCAGAAGTCGGGGTCAGGGTTCAGAGGTCAGAGGTCAGGGGTCAGAGGTCAGAGGTCAAGTGTCAGCGTTCAGAGGTCAGGGGTCAGTGGTCAGTGATCATGGGTCACAGGGCGGGGTCGGGGTTCAGATGTCAGAGGACAGGTGTCAGGGTTCGGGTGTCATGGGTAAGCGGTCAGGGTGAGGGGTCAGGGGTCAGGGGTCATGGTTCAGAGGTCAGGGTTCAGAGGTCAGAGGTCAGGGGGTCAGGAGTCAGGGTCATAGGTCAGTGTCGGGTTCAGGGGTCAGGGGTCAGAGGTCAGGGGCCAGGGCCAGGGGTCAGAGTTCAGGGTTCGGGGGTCATGGGTCAGGGTCAGGGGTCAGGGTTAGAGGTCAGAGGTCGGGGGTCAGAAGTCAGAGGTCGGGGTCAGAGGTCATATGTCAGGTCATAGGTCAGGGGGTAAGTGTCAGGGTGAGGGGTCAGGGGTTTGGGGTCATGGGTAAGGCGTCAGGGTCAGGGGTCAGACACACAGAATCACACACAGAATAACCAGGTTGAAAGAGACCTACCGGATCACCAAGTCCAACCGTTCCTACCAAACACTAAACCATATCCCTCAGCACCTCGTCCACCCATGCCTTAAACACTTCCAGGGAAGGTGACTCAACCACCTCCCTGGGCAGCCTGTTCCAGGGTCAGGGTCAGGGTTCAGGGGTCAGGGTGATGTTCAGGGGTTAGGGGTCTGGGTCGGGGTCAGAGTTCAGGGTCAGAGGTCAGAAGACATGGGTCAGGGGTCAGTGGTCAGAGGTCAGGTGTCAGCTGTCAGGGCTCATGTGTAAGCAGTCAGGGTCAGGGGTCAGAATCAAGGGTCAGAGTTCAGGGCTCAGGGGTCAGGGGCCAGAGGTTAGGGGTCAGGGTTCAGAGGTCAGGGGTCAGAGGTCAGGTGTCAGGAGTCGGAAGTCAGGGGTCAGGGGTCATGGGTCATGGGTCAGAGATCAGAGGTCAGGGGTCAGGGGTCGGGGGTCAGAGGTCAGGGGTCGGGGGTCAGAGTTCAGGGGTCAGGGGTCATGGGTCATAGGTCAGGGTTCAGAGGTTTGGGTAAGGGATCATGGGTCATAGGTCAGGGTTCAGAGGTCAGGGTAAGGGTTCATGGGTCATAGGTCAGGGTTTAGAGGTCAGGGTAAGGGTTCAGAGATCAGAGATCAGGGTAAGGGTTCAGAGATCAGGGGTCAGGGGTCAGAGTCATAGGTCAGGGTCATGGGTCAGAGGTCAGGTGTCTGGGGTCGGAGGTCAGATGTCATGGGTCGGGGTCATGGGTCAGGGGTCAGAGGACACGGGTCAGGGCTCGGGGGTCATGGGTAAGGGGTCAGGGTCAGGGGTCAGAGGTCAGGGGTCAGGGGTCAGAGGTCAGGGGTCAGAGGTCAGGGGTCAGGGGTCAGGGGGTCAGGGTCCAGGGTCATGGGTCAGGGGCCAGAGGTCAGTTGTTCAGGGGTCAGAGGTCAGAGGCCAGGGGTCGGGGTCATGGGTCAGGAGTCACAGGTCAGGGTTCATATGTCAGAGGTCAGGGGTCAGAGTTCAGAGGTCAGGGTCAGGGGTCAGAGCTCAGGGTCAGAGGTCAGGGATCATGGGTCAGGGGTGCGGGGTCAGAGGTCAAGTGTCAGGGATCATGAATCAGAGGTCGGGGTCAGGGTTCAGAGGTCAGAGATCAGGTATCAGGGGTCAGAGGTTAGGGTCAACGTTCAGGGTCAGAGGTCAAGGGTCAGAGGTCATAGGTCAGGGAGTAAGGCTCAGGGTCAGGGGTCAGGGCTTGGGGGTCATGGGTAAGGGGTCAGGGTCAGGGGTCAGCAATCCCCTGATCTCTGACCCTGACCCCTGACCTCTGACCCTGAGCTCTGACCCCTGACCCTGACCTCTGACCTCTGAACCCTGACTTCTGACCTGTGGCCCCTGACCTCTGACCCCTGAACCCCTGACCCCTGACCTCTGATCCCTGACCCATGACCCCTGACCTCTGACCCCTGACCCATGACACCTGACCCCTGACCTATGACCCATGACCCCTGACATATGACATCTGACACCCGACCTCTGACTTCTGACCCCCGACCTCTAACCCTGACCCCTGACCCTGACCCATGACCCCCGACCACTGACCTCTTACCCCTGGCTCTGACCCCGACCTCTGACCCCTGACCCATGACCCCTAACCCCGACACCTATCCTCCGACCTCTGACCCGAACCTCTGACCCTGACCCCTGACCCCTGAACCCTGACCTCTGACCCCTGACCTCTGACCCTTGACTCTGACCCCTGACCCTGACCCCCTACCCATGACCCCCGAACCTTGACCCTTGGCCTCCGACCTCTGAACCCTTACCCTGAACTCTGACCTCTGAAACCATACCCTAGACCTCTGACGCCTGACCCCTGACCCCTCACCCTGACCCCGACCCTGACCCCTAACCCCTGAACATCACCCTGACCCCTCACCCTGCCCCCTTACCCATGACCCTCAACCCCTGACCCCTGACCCTTACCCCTGAACTCTGACCTCTGACCCTGAGCTCTGACATCAGAACTATGACCCATGACCACTGACCTATGACCTCTAACCCCGACCCCCGACGCCTGACACCTGACATCTGACCCATGACACCTGACCCCTGACCTCCAACCGCTGACACCTGACCTCTGACCCCTGACCCATGACCCCTGACACCTGACCTCTGACCCTTGAATCTGACCCCTGACACCTGACCTCTGACCTCTGAACCCTGACCTCCGACCCATGACACCTGACCTATGAACCCTGACCCCTGAAATCTGACCTCCGACCCCTGACCCATTACTCCCGAACCCTGACCTCTGACCCCTGGCCCTGACCCCTGACCTCTGACCCATGACCCATGACCCCTGACCCCTGACCACTGACCTCCGACCCATGACACCTGACCTATGACCCCTGACCCCTGACCACTGACCATTGACTCTGACCCCTGACCCCTGACCCTGACCCCCTTACTCCTGACCCCTGACCCCAACCCGTGACCCCTGACCTCTGAACCCTGACCCCTGACCTCTGACCCTTGACTCTGACCCCTGACCCCTGACCCTGACCCCCTTACTCATGACCCCTGACCCCTGACCCCTGACCTGTGAACCCTTACCCTGACCTCTGACCGTGAGCTCTGAACCCTGAACTCTGACCCCTGACCCTGACCTCTGACCACTGACTCCTGAACCTGACCCTTGACACTGACCCCTTACCCATGACCCCAGACACCTGACCTCTGACCCTTGACTCTGACCCCTTACCCATGACCCCCAACCTCTGACCCCTAACCCTTACTCCATGACCTATGACCCCTGACCTATGACCTCTGACCCCTGACCTCTGACCTCTGACCCTGACCACGGACCCATGACACCTGACCTCTGACCTCTGAACCCTGACCCCGACCTCTGATTCATGATCCCTGACACTTGATCTCTGACCCCTGACCTCTGACCCCTGACCCCGAAATCTGACCCTGACCTCTGACCCCTGACCTCTGACCCCTGACCCCTGACCTCTGACCCCTGACCTTTGACCTCCGACCCCTGACACCTGACCTCTGGCCCCTGACCCTGATCCCTGACCCCTGACCTCTGAACCCTGACCTCTGACCCCGACCCATGACCCCTGACCTATGACCAATGAGCCCTGACATATGACCTCTGACCCCCGACCTCTGACTTCTGACCCCCGACCTCTGACCTCTAATACTGACCCCTGACCCTGACCCATGTCCCCCGAACCCTGACCTCTTACCCCTGGCCCTGACCCCTGACCACTGACCTCTGACCCCTGACCCATGACCCATGACCCATGACCCATGACCCCTGACCTCTGACCTCTTACCGTTGACTCTGACCCCTGATCCCTGACCCTGACCCCTTACCCATGACCCCCGAACCCTGACCCCTTGCCTCTGACCTCTTAACCATTACCCATACCTCTGACCTCTGATCCCGTACCCTAGACCTCTGACGCCTGACCCCTGACCCCGACCCTGACCCCGACCCTGACCCCCAACCCCTGAACATCACCCTGACCCCTGACCCTTACCCTTTACCTATGACCCACAACCCCTGACCCCTGACCCTGACCCTTACCCCTGATCTCTGACCTCTGACCCTGAGCTCTTACCCCTGACCTATTACCCATGACCACTGACCTATGATCTCTAACACCGACCCCTGACGCCTGACACTTGACATCTGACCAATGACTCCTGACCCCTGACCTCCGACCCCTGACACCTGACCTCTGACACCTTACCCATGACCCCTGACCCCTGACCTCTGACCCTTGAATCTGACCCCTGACACCTGACCTCTGACCTCTGAACCCTGACCTCCGACCCATGACACCTGACCTATGAACCCTGACCCCTGAAATCTGACCTCCGACCCCTGACCCATTACTCCCGAACCCTGACCTCTGACCCCTGGCCCTGACCCCTGACCTCTGACCCATGACCCATGACCCCTGACCCCTGACCACTGACCTCCGACCCATGACACCTGACCTATGACCCCTGACCACTGACCATTGACTCTGACCCCTGACCCCTGACCCTGACCTCTGACCCCTGACACCTGACCTCTGAACTCTGAACCCTGTCCCCGACCTCTGATTCATGATCCCTGACACTTAACCTCTGACCCCTGATCTCTGACCCTGAGCTCTGACCCCTGACCCTGACCTCTGAACCCTGACACTTGACCTCTGACCCCTGACCCCTGACCTCTGACCCTGAACTCTGACCCTGACCTCTGACCCATGACCCTGACCTCTGAACCCTGACACATGACCTCTGACCCCTGACCCCTGACCTCTGAACCCTGACCTCTGACCTCTGAACACTGACACCTGACCTCTTAACCCTGACCCTGACCACTGACCTCTGAACCCTGACCTATGACCCATGACCCCTGACCTATGACCTCTGACCCCTGACCCCTGACCTCTAACCCTGACCCCTGACCCTGACCCTTGGCCCCGACACCTTACCTCTGACCCTTGGCCCCCACCCCTGACCTCTGACCCCTGACTTATGCCCCTGACCCCTGACCTCTCACCCTTGACTCTGACTCCTGACCTCTGACCATGACCCCCTACCGATGACCCCCTAACCCTGACCTTTGACCACTGACCCCTGACACCTGACCTCTGGCCCCTGACCCTGACCTATGACCCTCAGCCCTGACCTCTGAACCCTGACTTCTGACCCCTGACCCCTGACCTATGACCTCTGAACCCTTACCTCTGACCCCTGACCCATGACCCCTGACCTCTGACAATTGACTCTGACCCCTGACCCCCGACCCCTGACCTCTGACTTCTGAACCCTTACCCTGACCCCTGACCTCTCACCATGACCCCGAGCCCGACCCCTAAAACCTGAACATAACCCTGACCCCTGACCCCTGACGCTGACCCCTGACCCCTGACCTCTGACCGTGAGGTCTGACCCCTGACCTCTGACCCCTGACCCTGACCTCTGACCACTGACTCCTGACCCTGACCCTTGACACTGACCCCTGACCAATGACGCCTGACCCCTGACCTCTGACTCTTGACTCTGACCCCTGACACATGACCCCAACCCCTGACCCCGACCCTGACCCTTACTCCCTGACCTATGATCCCTGACCTATGAACTCTGACCCCTGACCTCTGACCTCTGACCATGACCACTGAAACCTGACCTCTGAACCCTGACCCCGACCTCTGATTCATGATCCCTGACACTTGACTTCTGTCCGCTGACCTCTGACCCTTGACCTCTGACCCTGAGCTCTGACCCCTGACCCTGACCTCTGAACTGTGACCCCTGACCTCTGACATTTGAACACTGACCTCTGACCCCTGACCCCTGACTTCTGACTTCCGACCCCTGACACCTGACCTCTTACCCCTGACCCTGACCTATGACCCTGATCCCTGACCCCCTGACCCCTGACCTCTTAACACTGACCTCTGACCCCTGACCTCTGACCCTTTGTTCTGACCCCTGACCCCTGACCCTGACCGCTTACACATGACCTCCGATCCCTGACCCCTGACCTCTGACCTCTGAACCTTTACCCTGACCTCTGACCCCTGACCCCTGACCCCTCACCCTGACCCCGACCCTGACCCCTAACCCCTGAACATCACCCTGACCACTGACCCCTGACCCTGACCCCTGACCTCTGACCCTTTCCCCTGACCCCTGACGTGAGCTCTGACCCCTGACCTCTGACCCCTTACACTGACCTCTGACCACTGACTCCTGACCCTGAACCTGACCCTTGACACTGACCCCTGACCCCTGACCCCTGACCTTTGACCCTTGACACTGACCCCTGACCCATGACCCCTGACCTTTGACCCTTGACTCTGACCCCTGATCTCTGACCCCTGACCCTGACCCCTTAGCCATGAACCCCAAACCCTGACCCCTTACCCATGACCCCTGACCTCTGACCCCTGACCCTGACCCCTTACCAATTACCCCCAACCCCTGACCCCTGACCTCTGACATCTAAACCCTGACCTCTGACCCCGACCCCTGACCTCTGACCCCTGACACCTGACCTCTGGCCCCTGACCCTGACCTATGACCCTGATCCCTGACACCCTGACCCCTGACCTCTAAACCCTGAACTCTAACCCCTGACCCCTGACCTCTGACCCTTGACTCTGACCCCTGACCCCTGAACCTGACCCCTTACCCATGACCCCCGACCCCTGACCCCTGACCTCTAACCACTGAACCCTTACCCTGACCTCTGACCTCTGAACCCTTACCCTGACCTCTGACCCCTGACGCCTGACCCCTGACCTCCGACCCCTGACACCTTACCTCTGACCCCTGACCCTGACCTATGACCCTGAACCCTGACCCCCGATCCCTGAACTCTGACCTCTAAACACTGACCTCTGACCCCTGACCCCCGACCCCTGACCCTGACCCCTTACTCATGACCCACGAACCCTAACCCCTGACCTCTGACCTCTGACCTCTGAACAATTACCCTGACCTCTGCCCTCTGAACCCTTACCCCGACCCATAAGACATGACCCCTGACCTCTGACCCATGACCCCTGACCTCCGACCCCTGACACCTGACATCTGGCCTCTGATTCTGAACTATGACTCTGATCCCTGACCCCCTGACCCCAACCCCTGACCCCTGACCTCTTAACCCTGACCCCTGACCTCTGACCCCTCACTCTGAACCCTGACCCCTGACCCCTGACCCTGACACATTACTCATGACCCCCAACCCCTGACCCCTGACCTCTGACCTCTGAATCATTACCCTGACCTCTGACCGTGAGCTCTGAACCCTGACCTCTGACCGTGACCTCTGACCACTGACTCCTGACCCTGACCCTTGACACTGACCCCTGACCCATGACCGCTGACCCCTGACCTCTGACCCTTGACTCTGACCCCTTACCCATGACCCCCAACCCCTGATCTCTGACCCCTGACCCTGACCCCTTACCCATGACCCCAACCCCTGACCCCTGACTCTGACCCTTACTCCCTGACCTATGACCCCTGACCTCTGAACTCTGACCCCGACCTCTGATTCATGATCCCTGACACTTGACCTCTGACCCCTGACCCCGACCTCTAACCCTGAATTCTGACCCCTGACCCTTACCTCTGACCTCTGACCCCTGACCTCTGACATCCGACCCCTGACACCTGACCTCTGGCCCCTGATTCTGACCTATGACTCTGATCCCTGAACCCCTGACCCCAACCCGTGACCCCGACCTCTGAACCCTGACCCCTGACCTCTGACCCTTGACTCTGACCCCTGACCCCTGACCCTGACCCCCTTACTCATGACCCCTGACCCCTGACCCCTGACCTGTGAACCCTTACCCTGACATCTGACCGTGAGCTCTGAACCCTGAACTCTGACCCCTGACCCTGACCTCTGACCACTGACTCCTGAACCTGACCCTTGACACTGACCCCTGACCCATGACCGCTGACCCCTGACCTCTGACCCTTGACTCTGACCCCTTACCCATGACCCCCAACCCCTGATCTCTGACCCCTGACCCTGACCCCTTACCCATGACCCCAACCCCTGACCCCTGACTCTGACCCTTACTCCCTGACCTATGACCCCTGACCTCTGAACTCTGACCCCGACCTCTGATTCATGATCCCTGACACTTGACCTCTGACCCCTGACCCCGACCTCTAACCCTGAATTCTGACCCCTGACCCTTACCTCTGACCTCTGACCCCTGACCTCTGACATCCGACCCCTGACACCTGACCTCTGGCCCCTGATTCTGACCTATGACTCTGATCCCTGAACCCCTGACCCCAACCCGTGACCCCGACCTCTGAACCCTGACCCCTGACCTCTGACCCTTGACTCTGACCCCTGACCCCTGACCCTGACCCCCTTACTCATGACCCCTGACCCCTGACCCCTGACCTGTGAACCCTTACCCTGACATCTGACCGTGAGCTCTGAACCCTGAACTCTGACCCCTGACCCTGACCTCTGACCACTGACTCCTGAACCTGACCCTTGACACTGACCCCTTACCCATGACCCCAGACACCTGACCTCTGACCCTTGAATCTGACCCCTGACACCTGACCTCTGACCTCTGAACCCTGACCTCCGACCCATGACACCTGAGCCCTGACCCCTGATACCCAACCCCTGACCCATGACTCCCGACCCCCGACCTCTGACACATTGCACTGACCCCTGACCTCTGACCTCTGACCCCTGACCCATGACCCCTGACCCCTGACCTCCGACCCATGACACCTGACATATGACCCCGACCCCTGACCTCTGACCCTTGACTCTGACCCCTGACCCCTGACCCTGACCGCTTACCCATGACCCCGACACATGACCCCTGACCTCTGACCTCTGAACCCTTACCCTGACCTCTGACCCCTGACCCCTGACCCCTCACCGTGACCCCGACCCTTACCCCTAACCCCTGAACATCACCCTGACCACTGACGCCTGACCCCTGACCCTGTCCCCTGACCCCTGACCTCTGACGTGAGCTCTGACCCCTGACTTCTTACCCCTGACCCTGATCCCTGACCCCTTACCCATGACCCCCAACCCCTGACCCCTGACCCATGACCCCTGACCTCTGACTCCTGACCCTGACCCCTTACCCATGACCCCACCCCCTGACCCCTGACCTATGACCCCTGACCTCTGACCCTTGACCTCTGACCCCGACCCCTGACCTCTGACCCCGACCCTGACCCCTTACCCATGACCCCCAACCCCTGACCCCTGACCCATGACCCCTGACCTCTGACCCCTTACCCTGACCCCTTACCCATGCCCCCAAACCCTGACCCCTGACCCTGACCTATGACCCCTGACCTCTGACCCCTGACACCTGTCCTCTGAACTCTGAACCCTGACCCCGACCTCTGAGTCATGATCCCTGACCCCTGACCTCTGACCCCTGACCTCTGACCCCTGACCCTGACCTCTGAACCCTGACACTTGACCTCTGACCCCTGACCCCTGACCCTGACCTCTGACCTCTGAACCCTGATACCTGACCTCTTAACCCTGACACCTGACCTCTTAAACCTGACCCTGACCACTGACCTCTGAACCCTGACTTATGACCCCTGACCTATGACCTCTGGCCCCTGACCTCTGACCTCTGATCCCTGACCCATGACCCCGACCCCTGACTTCTGACCCATGACACCTGAACTATGACCCCTGACCTCTGACCCTTGACTCTGACCCTTGACCCCTGACCCTGAACGCTTACCCATGACCCCGACACATGACCCCTGACCTCTGACCTCTGAATCCTTACCCTGACCTCTGACCCCTGACCCCTCACCCTGACCCCGACCCTGACCCCTAACCCCTGAACATCACCCTGACCACTGACACCTGACCCCGACCCTGACCCCTGACCTAGGACCCTGTCTCCTGACCCCTGGCCTCTGACGTGAGCTCTGACCCCTGACCTCTGACCCCTGACCCTGACCTCTGACCACTGACTCCTGACACTGAACCTGACCCTTGACACTGACCCTTGACCCATGAGCCCTTATCCCTGACCTCTGACCCTTGACTCTGACCCCTGACCCCTGAACTCTGACCCCTGACCCTGACCCCTTACCAATGACCACCAACCCCTGACCCCTGAACCTGACCTATGACCCCTGACCTCTGACCCCTGACTCTGACCCCTGATCCATGACCCCTGACCCCTGACCTCTGACCCTGACTCTTACTCCCAGACCTATGACCCCTGACCTATGAACTCTGACCCCTGAACTCTGACCCTGACCTCTGACCCCTGACACCTGACCTCTGACCTCTGAACCCTGACCCTGACCTCTGATTCATGATCCCTGACACTTGACCTCTCACCCCTGACCTCTGACCCCTGATCCCGACCTCTGACCCTGAGCTCTGACCCCTGACCCTGACCTCTGACATCTGAACCCAGACCTATGACCCTGACCCATGACCTCTGACCTCTGACCTCCGACCCCTGACACCTGAACTCTGGCCCCTGATTCTGAAATATGACACTGATCCCTGACCCCCTGACCCCGACCCCTGACCCCTGACCTCTGAACCCTGACCCCTGACATCTGACCCTTGACTCTGACCCCTGACCCCTGACCCTGACCCCTTACTCATGACCCCGACCCTGACCCCTGACCTCTGACCTCTGAACCCTTACCCTGACCTCTGACCATGAAATCTGAACCCTGATCTCTGACCCTGACCTCTGACCACTGACTCCTAACCCTGACGCTGACCCTTGACACTGACCCCTGACCCATGACCCCTGACCTCTGACCCTTGACTCTGACCCCTGACCCATGACCCCTGACCCCTGACCCCTGACTTCTGACCCCTGACCCATGACCCCTTACCCATTACCCCCAACCCCTGAACCCTGACCCTTAATCCTTGACCTATGACCCCTGACCTATGACCTCTCACCCCTGACCTCTGACCTCTGACCCTGATCACTGACCCATGACACCTGACCTCTGACCTCTGAACCCTGACCCCGACCTCTGATACATGATCCCTGACACTTGACCTCTGACCCCTGACCTCTGACCCCTGATCCCGACCTCTGACCCTGAGCTCTGACCCCTGACCCTGACCTCTGACCTCTGACAACTGAATCCTAACCTCTGACCCCTGACCCCTGACCTATGACCTCCGACCCCTGACACCTGACCTCTGGCCCCTGATTCTGACCTATGACTCTGATCCCTGAACCCCTGACCCCGACCCCTGACCTCTGTACCCTGACCCCTGACCTCTGACCCTTGACTCTGACCCCTGACCCTTACCCCTTACACATGACCCCCGACTCCTGACCCCTGACCTCTGACCTCTGAACCCTTACCCTGACCTCTGACCGTGAGCTCTGAACCCTGACCTCTGACCCCTGACCCTGACCTCTGACCACTGACTCCTGACCCTGACCCTTGACACTGACCCCTGACCCATGACCCCCTACCCCTAACCTCTGACCCTTGACTATTACCCCTTACCCATGACCCCCAACCTCTGACGCCTGACCCTTACTCCCTGAACTATGACTCCTGACCTATGACCTCTGACCCCTGATCTCTGACCCCGACCCATGACCTCTGACCCTGAGCTCTGACCCCTGACACTGAGCTCTGACCCCTGACCTCTGACCTCTGAACCCTGACCTCTGACCTCTGACCCTTGACTCTGACCCCTGACCCCTGACCCTGACCCCTTAAACATGACCCCCGACCCCTGAACCCTGACCTCTGACCCCTTACCCTGACCTCTGACCGTGAGCTCTGAACCCTGACCTCTGACCCTGACCTCTGACCACTGACTCTTGATCCTGACCCTTGACACTGACCCCTGACCCATGACACCTGAACCCTGACCTCTGACCCTTGACTCTGACCCCTGAACCATGACCCCTGATCCTGACTCTTACTCCCTGACCTATGACCCTGACCTCTGACCTTTGATCCCTGACCTCTGAACCCTGACCCCGACCTCTGAGTAATGATCCCTGACACTTGACCTCTGACTGCTGACCTCTGACCCCTGACCTCTTAACCTGAGCTCTGACCCCTGACCCTGACCTCTGAACTCTGACCCCTGACCTCTGACATTTGAACCCTGACCTCTGACCCCTGACCCCTGACCCCTGACCCTCGACCCCTGACCTCTGACACCTGGCCTTGACCTTTGACCCCTGGTCTCTGACCCGACCCCTGACCCCTGACCCCTGATCTCTGACCCTTGAATCTGACCCCTGAACCCTGTCACCTGACCTCTGACCTCTGAAAACTGGCAATGACCTCTGACTCAAGATCCCTGACCTCTGACCCCTGACCTCTGAACCCTGACACTTAACCTCTGACCCCTGACCCCTGACCTCTGACCCTGACCTCTGATTCTGACCTCTGAACCCAGACCTCTGAACCCTGACCCTGACCTCTGAACCCTGACCTATGACCCATGACCTCTGACCTATGACCTCTGACCCCTGACCATGACCTCTGACCCCTGACCTCTGACCCCTGACCCCTGACCCTGACCTCTGACCCCTGACCTATGACCCATGACGCCTGACCTATGACCTCTGACCCCTGACCCCAGACCCCTGACCTCTTACCCTGACCCCTGACCCTAACCCATGACCCGACCCCTTACCTCTGACCCCTGGCCCTGACCCCTGACCTCTGACCCCTGGCCCTGACCCCTGACATCTGACCCCTGACCCACTACCCATGACCCCTGACCCCTGACTCCTGACCTCTGACCCCTGACCCTGACCTATGACCCTGATCCCTGACACCCTGACCCCTGACCCCGAGCTATGTCCTCTGAACCCTGACCTCTGACCCTTTATTCTGACCCCTGACCCCTGACCCTGACCGCTTACACATGACCCCCGATCCCTGACCCCTGACCCCTGACCCCTCACCCTGACCCCGACCCTGACCCCTAACCCCTGAACATCACCCTGACCAGTGACCCCTGACCCTGACCCCTGACCTCTGACCCTGTCCCCTGACCCCTGACGTGAGCTCTGACCCCTGACCTCTGACCCCTTACACTGACCTCTGACCACTGACTCCTGACCCTGAACCTGACCCTTGACACTAACCCCCTGACCCATGACCCATGACCCCTGACATTTGACCCTTGACACTGACCCCTGACCCATGACCCATGACCCCTGACCTTTGACCCTTGACTCTGACCCCTGACCCCTGATCTCTGACCCCTGACCCTGACCCCTTACCCATGACCCCTGACCTCTGACCCCTGACCCTGACCCCTTAGCCATGAACCCCAAACCCTGACCCCTGACCTCTGACATCTAAACCCTGACCTCTGACCCCGACCTCTGACCTCTGACCCCTGACCTCTGACATCTAAACCCTGACCTCTGACCCTGACCCCTGACCTCTGACCCCTGACACCTGACCTCTGGCCCCTGACCCTGACCTATGACCCTGATCCCTGACACCCTGACCCCTGACCTCTAAACCCTGAACTCTAACCCCTGACCCCTGACCTCTGACCCTTGACTCTGACCCCTGACCCCTGAACCTGACCCCTTACCCATGACCCCCGACCCCTGACCCCTGACCTCTAACCACTGAACCCTTACCCTGACCTCTGACCTCTGAACCCTTACCCTGACCTCTGACCCCTGACGCCTCACCCTGACCCCGACCCTGACCCCTAACCCCTGAACATCACCCTGACCCCTGACCCCTTACCCATGACCCCTGGCCCTGACACCTGAACCCTTACCTCTGACCCCTGACCCCTGACCTCCGACCCCTGACACCTTACCTCTGACCCCTGACCCTGACCTATGACCCTGAACCCTGACCCCCGATCCCTGAACTCTGACCTCTAAACACTGACCTCTGACCCCTGACCCCCGACCCCTGACCCTGACCCCTTACTCATGACCCACGAACCCTAACCCCTGACCTCTGACCTCTGACCTCTGAACAATTACCCTGACCTCTGCCCTCTGAACCCTTACCCCGACCCATAACACATGACCCCTGACCTCTGACCCATGACCCCTGACCTCCGACCCCTGACACCTGACATCTGGCCTCTGATTCTGAACTATGACTCTGATCCCTGACCCCCTGACCCCAACCCCTGACCCCTGACCTCTTAACCCTGACCCCTGACCTCTGACCCCTCACTCTGAACCCTGACCCCTGACCCCTGACCCTGACACATTACTCATGACCCCCAACCCCTGACCCCTGACCTCTGACCTCTGAATCATTACCCTGACCTATGAACTCTGACCCCCGACCCCTGACCTCTGACCTCTTCCCCATGACCCCTGAGCTCTGACTCTTGAATCTGAACCCTAACCCCCGAACCCTGACCCCTGACCTCTGACCTCTGAACCCTTACCCTGACCTCTGGCCCCTGACCCCTCACCCTGACCCCTCACCCTGACCCCTGACACTGACCCCTTACCGATGACCCCCAACCCCTGACCCCTGACCTCTGACCTCTGAACCCTTACCCTGACCCTGACCCCTGACCATGACCTCTGACCCCTGACTCCTGAACCTGACACCTGACCCCTGACCCCCTGACCCCTGACCCTTACCCCTGACCCTGACTGCTTACCCATGACCCCCGACCCCTGACCCCTGACCTCTGAACCCTTACCCTGACCTCTGACCCCTCACTCTGACCCCGACCCTTACCCCTAACCCCTGAACATCACCCTGACCCCTGACCCTTACCCCTGACCCCTGACCCCTGACCCTTGACCCTGACCTCTGACCCTGACCCCTGACCCCTGACCTCTGACCCTGACCCCTGACCCCTGACCTCTGACCCCTGACCCTGTCCGCTTACCCATGACCCCCGACCCTGACACTGACTTTTGACACTGACCCCTGACCCCTGACCTCTGACCCTTGACTCTGACTTCTGACCCCTGACCCCTGACCCCTGACCCCTGACCCGGACCCCTTACCCATGACTCCCAAACCCCGACCCCTGACCCTGACCCTTACTCCCTGACCTATGACCCCTGACCTATGAACTCTGACCCCTGACCTCTGACCTCTGACCCTGACCTCTGAACCCTGACACCTGACCTCTGATTTCTGACCTCTGAACCCTGATCCCGACCTCTGATTCATGATCCCTGACACTTGACCTCTGAGCCCTGACCTCTGATCTCTAACCCTGACCCCCGACCCTGACCCATGACCCTCAACCCCTGACCTCTGACCCCTTGCCCTGACTCCTGACCCCTCGCCCTTACCCCTTACCCCGACCTCTGAACCCTTACCCTGACCTCTGACCCCTGACCCCTCACCCTGCCCCGACCCTGACCACTAACCCCTGACCCTGACCCCTGACCCCTGACCTCTGACCACTGACTCCTGACCCTTACCCTGACCCTTGAAACTGACCCCTGACCCATGACCCCGACCCCTGACCTCTGACCCTTGACTCTGACCTGTGACCCATAACCCCTGACCTCTGACCCTGACCCATGACCCCAAACCCCTGACCCCTTACCCATGACCCCCGACCCCTGACCCCTGACTTCTGAACCCTTACCCTGACCTCTTAACCCTGTCCTATGACTCATGACCCCTGTCCTATGACCTCTGACCCATGACCCATGACCCCTGAACTCCGACCCCTGACACCTGACCTCTGACATTTGACCTCTGAACCCCTACCCCTAATCTCTGGCCCCTGACCCCTGACCGCTGACCCTTGAATATGACTCCTGACCCCTGACACCTGACCTCTGACCTCTGAACCCTGACCCCGACCTCTGACCCAAGATCCCTGAACTCTGACCACTGACCTGGACCTCTAAACCCTGACACTTGACCTCTGACCCCTGACCCCTGACCTCTGACACTGAGCTTCGACCCCTGACCCTGACCTCTGACCCCTGACACCTGACCTCTGACCCCTGACCCTGACCTATTACCCTGACCCCCTTACCCCCTTACCCCTGACACCTGACTTCTGTCTTCTGACCCCTGACCTCTGACCCCTGACCCAAGACCCCTGCCCCCTGACCTCTGATGCTTGACTCTGACCCCTGACCCCTGACACTGACCCCTTACCCATGACCCCTACCCCTGACCCCTCACCCTGACCCCGACCCTGACCCCTAACCCCTGAACATCACCCTGACCCCTGACCCCTGACCCTGACCCATGACCCCGACCTCTGATCCTGTCCCCTGACCACTGACTCCTGACCCTGAGCTCTGACCCCGACCCCTGACCCCTAACCCTGACCCCTGACCCCCTGACCCCTGACCTCTGACCCTGAGCTCTGACCTTTGACCTCTGACCCTCAGCTCTGACCCCTGACCCTGACTTCTGACCCCTGACCTTGACCCATGACCCCTGACCTCTGACCCTGCCCCCTTACCCATGACCCCTGACCCATGACCTCTGACCTCTGAACCCTTACCCTGACCTCTGACCCCTTACCCTGACCCCGACCCTGACCCCTGAACATCACACTGACCCCTGACCTCTGACCCCTGACTCCTGACCCTTGACCCTGTCCCCTGACCTCTGACATCTGACCCTGAGCTCTGACCCATGACCCCTCACCCTGACCCCTGACCCTGAACCCTGACCCCTCACCCTGACCCCTGACCCTGACCCCTGACCGTTGACCCTGACCCCTTACCCCTGAACCCGTCCCTCACACTGACCCTGACCCCTGACCCTGACCCCTGACCCTGAACCCTGACCCTGGCCCCTGACCCTGGCCCCCTGATCTCTGACCCCTGACCCTTGACTCTGACCCTGACCCCTGACCCAGACCTCTGACCCCTGACCCCCTGACCCTGACACCTGACCCCTGACCTCTGACCCTGTCCCCTGATAGCTGACCTCTGAGCCTGAGCTCTTACCTCTGACCTCTGACCCCTGACCCTGACCTCTGACTCCTGACCCTGACCCCCGACCCCTGACCCTTGACTCTGACCCCTGACCCATGACCCCTGACCTCTGACCCCTTACCCATGACCCCCGACCCCTGACCCATGACCTCTGACCTCTGAACCCTTACCCTGACCTCTGAGCTCTGAACCCTTACCCCTTACCTCTGTACCCTTACCCTGACCTCTGACCTCTTCTTCGAACTTCTTTCACATTCTCCGACAATCTTTGAACACCTCTGAACTTCTTCGACCTTTTCCGTAATTCTGCGAAATTCTCCGCCCTTCTCCAACCTCTTTTGACTTTCTCCAACCTTCTTTGAACTTCTCCGACATTCTCTGATGTTCTTTGACCTTCTCCGATCTTCTTTGATCTTGTCAGACCTTCTTTGACCTTCTCCGAAATTCTCCGACCTCTCCAACCTTCTTTGACTTTCTCTGAACTTCTTTGACCTTCTCCAAACTTCTTTGACATTCTCCAACCTTCTATGAACTTCTCTGACCACCTTTAAAGTTCTTTGACCTTCCATAATCTTCTCCGAACTTCACCGACCTTCCTTGATCTTCTCCGACCTTTTCCGAACTTCTCTGACCACTTTTGAAATTCTCTGACTTTCTTCGACCTACTCCGGAATTATTTGACCTTCTCTGACCTTCTTTTACCTTATCTGACCCTCTTTGAACTTTTCCAACCTTCTTTGACCTTCTCCGACCTTCTTTGACATTCTCTGACCTTCTCTGACCTTCTGCGTACTTCTCTGAACTTCTCTGAACTTCTTTGACCTTCCCTGAACTTCTTTGACCTACTCCGACCTTCTTTGAACTTCTCTGACCTTCTCCGACCTTCCTTGACCTTCTCTGAACTTCTTTGATCTTGTCAGACCTTCTTTGACCTTCTCCGATCTTTTTTGACCTTCTCCGATCTTTTTTGACCTTCTCCCAACTTCTTTGAACTTCTCCAAACTTCTTTGAACTTCTCCAAACTTCTTTGAACTTCTCCAAACTTCTTTGAACTTCTCCAAACTTCTTTGAACTTCTCCAAACTTCTTTGAACTTCTCCGACTTTCTATGAACTTCTCCGACCTTCTTTGAACTTCTCCGACCTTCTTTGAACTTCTCCGACCTTCTTTGAACTTCTCCGACCTTCTTTGAACTTCTCCGACCTTCTTTGAACTTCTCCGACCTTCTTTGAACTTCTTCGACCTTCTCTGAATGTCTTTATACTTCTCCAAACTTCTCTGACCTTCTCCGACCTTCATTGACCTTCTCCGACATTCTCCCAAGTTCTTTGCCCTTCTCCCACCTTCTATGCCTATCTCTGACCTTCATTGACATTCTCCAACCTTCTCTAAACTTCTTGGAACTTCTCCAACCTTCTCCGACCTTCTCCAAACTTCTTTGACTTTCTCTGAATTTCTTTGAACTTCTCCGCCCTTCTATGAACTTCTCCGACCACTTTTGAACTTCTCTGACTTTCTTTGAGCTTCTCTGACCTTCTTTGACCCACTCCAAACTTCTCCAACCTTCTCCTACCTTCTTTGACCTTTTCCGATCTTCCTTTCCCTTCTCCGAATTTCTTTGTCCTTCTTTGACATTCTCCGACCTACTCCAGACTTATTTGATCTTCTCCAACCTTCTCTGACCTTCTTTCACCTTCTCTGACACTCTTCAACCTTTTCTGACCTTCTTTGACCTTCTCCAACCTTCTCCAAACTTTTCCGACCTTCTTTGATCTTCTCTGACCTATTCTGACCTTCTCCACCCTTCTTTGACCTTCTCTGACCTTCTTCGACCTTCTCTGACCTTCCTGGAATTTCTCTGGCCTTCTCCAACTTGCTTTCACCTTTTCCGACCTTCTCCGAACTTCTTTGACATTTTTTGACCTTCTCCCAAATTTTCCTACCTTCTCTGACCTTCTCCGACCTTCTTTGACCTTCTCTGATTTCTCCGACCATCTTTGACCTTTTCCGAACTTCTCCAATCTTCTCTGACCATCTTTATACTTCTCCAACTTTCTTTGACCTTCTCTGACTTTCTCTGACCATCTTTGACCTTCTCAAAACTTCTCCTAATCCTTTGTCCTTCTGCGACCTTCTCCAAACTTCTCCGACCTTCTCTGAACTTCTTTTACTTTCTCCGGCCTTCCTTGACCTTCTCCGGCCTTCCTTGACTTTCTCCGGCCTTCCTTGACCTTCTCCGGCCTTCCTTGACCTTCTCCGGCCTTCCTTGACCTTCTCCGGCCTTCCTTGACCTTCTCCGGCCTTCCTTGACCTTCTCCGGCCTTCCTTGACCTTCTCCGGCCTTCCTTGACCTTCTCCGGCCTTCCTTGACCTTCTCCGGCCTTCCTTGACCTTCTCCGGCCTTCTTTCAGCTTCTCCGGCCTTCTTTCAGCTTCTCCGGCCTTCTTTCAGCTTCTCCGGCCTTCTTTCAGCTTCTCCGGCCTTCTCCGACCTTCTTTGACTTCTCCCACCTTCTTTGACTTCTCCCACCTTCTTTGACTTCTCCCACCTTCTTTGACCTTCTTCGAACTTCTCCGAACTTCTTTGACCTTCTCTGACAACCTTTGAACTTCTCTGAACTTCTCTGACTTTCTTTGACCTTCTCCAATCTTCTCCAACCATCTTTATCTTTCTCCAAGCTTCTTTGACCTTCTCCGAGCTTCTCCGACCTTCTCTGAGCTTCTCCATGCTTTTTTTAACTTCTCCAACCTTCTCCAAACTTCTTTTACTTTCTCTGACCTTCTCCACACTTTTTTGACATTCTCAGACCTTCTTCAAAATTCTTTTACCTTCTCCGATCATCTTTTACCTTCTTTGACCTTCTCCAATCTTCTCCAACCATCTTTATTTTTCTCCAACTCTCTTTGACCTTCTCCGACCACCTTTGAAATTCTCCGAACTTCACTGAACTTCTCTGACCTTCTCCGACATTCTTTGAACTTCTCCAACCTTCTTTGACCTTCTCTGACAACCTTTGAACTTCTCTGAACTTCTCTGACTTTCTTTGACCTTCTCCAATCTTCTCCAACCATCTTTATCTTTCTCCAACCTTCTTAGACCTTCTTAGACCTTCTCCAACCTTCTGCGACTTTCTCCAAACTTCTTTTACTTTCTCCGACCTTCTCCACGCTATTTTGACCTTCTCCAACCTTCTCCTAACTTCTCTGACATTCTCCAACTTTTGAAATTCTCTCAATTTCTTTGAGCTTCTCTGTCCTTCTCCGACCTTCTCCAAAATTCTTTGAACTTCTCTGACCTTCTCCAACCTACTCCATACTTATTTGACCTTCTCTGACCTTCTCTGACTTTCTTTTAACTTATCTGACCCTCTTTGCCCTTCTCCGCCCCTCTTTGCCCTTCTCCGCCCCTCTTTGCACATCTTTGCCCTTCTCCGCCCCTCTTTGCCCTTCTCCGCCCCTCTTTGCCCTTCTCCGCCCCTCTTTGCCCTTCTCCGCCCCTCTTTGCCCTTCTCCGCCCCTCTTCGCTTCTTTTGAACTTTTCCAATAATCTCCGCACTTCTCCGCCCGTCTTTGCCCTTCTCCACCCATCCTTGCCCTTCTCCTCCTCTCTTTGCCCTTCTTAAATATTCTCCGTCCTTCTCCTCCCATCTTTGCCCTTCTCAGCCCGCCTTTCCCCTTTTCCTCCCATCTTTGCACTGCTTTGCACTTCTCCGATATTATCCGCCCGTCTTTGCCCTTCTCCGCCCGTCTTTGTCCTTCTTTGCACTTGTCCGATGTTCTCCTCCCTTCTCAACCTGTCTTTGCCCTTCTTTGCCCTTTTCTTAACTTCTCTGCCCAACTTTGTCCTTCTCCACACTTCTTTGCCCTTCTCTGCCCGTCTTAGGCCTTCTCCGCCCGTCGTTGTCTTTCTTTGCACTTCTCCGATATTCTCCACCCGTCTTTACACTTCTCCGCCCATCTTTGCCCTTCTCCAATATTCTCCGCCCTTCTCCGCCCATCTCTGCCCTTCTGTGCCCGTCTCTGCTTTTCTTTGAACTTCTCCAATATTGTACACGCTTCTCCGCCCGTCTTTGCCCTTCTCTGCTCGTCTTTGCCCTTCTCTGCTCGTTTTTGCCCTTCTTTGCACTTCTCCAATATTCTCCACCCTTCTCCACCTGTTTTTGACCTTCTCTGCCCATGGTTACCCTTCTCCACCCATTATTGCCCTTGTCCGCCCATCTTTGCACTTCTCGTATATTCTCCACACTTCTCCGCCCGTATTTGCCCTTCTCCACCCGTCTTTGCCCTTCTTTGCACTTCTCCGATATTCTCCATTCTTCTCCGCCCGTCTTTGCCCTTCTCCGCCCGTCTTTGCCCTTCTCCGCCCGTCTTTGCCCTTCTCTGATATTCTCCTCCTTTCTCCACCAATCTTTGCCCTTCTCCCACCTTCTTTGACTTTCTCCGAACTTCTCCAAAATTATCTGATCTATTTCGAACTTCTCTGAATTCTACTACCTTCTCTGAACTTCCTTTCGCTTCTCCGACCTTCTCTGACCTTCTCCGACTTCTTTGACATTCTCTGAACTTCTTTGACATTTTCCGACCTTCTTTTACCTTCTCCGACATTCTTTGACCTTCTCAGATCTTCTTCAATGTTCTTTGACCTTCTCCAAACTTCTCTGACCTTTTCCGATATTCTTTGACTTTCTCCAAATATCTCCTTCCTTCTCTGACCTTCTTAGAACTTCTTTGATTTTCTCCAAACTTCTTTGACCTTCTCTGAACCTCTTTGATCTTTTCCGACCTTCTCCGACCTTCTTTGACCCTCTCCGACCTTCTCTGACCCTCTCCGACCTTCTCTGACCTTCTCCGAATTGCTCAATGAGGTGGCTGTAGACACAGATGACACAGACTTTCTAAACATCAATGAGGTCACTATAGACACAGATGACAGTGAGGTCGCTGTAGACACATGCAACACAGACTTTCTAAACGACAATGAGGTCGCTGTAGACAAAGGCGACACAGACTTTCTAAACGACAGTGAGGTCACTGTAGACACAGGCAACACAGACTTTCTAAACCACAATGAGGTCGCTGTAGACACAGGCAACACAGACTTTCTAAACCACAATGAGGTCGCTGTAGGCACGCTCTGACTTCCCTGACCATCTTTGACCTTCTCTGAACTTCTCTGATCTTCTCTGACCCTCTTTATACTTCTCCAACTTTCTTTGAACTTCTCCTGGCTTCTTTGACCTTCTCCAAACTTCTCCGACCTTCTCCAAACTTCTCCGACCCTCTCTGACCTTCTCCGACCCTCTCTGACCTTCTTTGACATTCTCTGACCTTCTCCGACCTAATCCGAACTTCTCTGACTTACTCTTAACTTCTCTGACCTTCTCCGATATTCCTCGAACTTCTTTGAACTTCTTTGCCCTTCTCCCACCTTCTTTGCCCTTCTCCCACCTTCTTTGCCCTTCTCCCACCTTCTTTGCCCTTCTCCCACCTTCTTTGCCCTTCTCCCACCTTCTTTGCCCTTCATTTCCCTTGTCCGACCTTCTTTGTAGACCTTGTAGTTGTAGAGAGCAATGAGGTCTCCCCTCAGCCTCCACTTCTCCAGGTTAAACAACCCCAGCTTTCTGAGCCATTTCTCATAAGGCCATGTGTGTACATAAAAAAGAGCTGACTTGTTTGAGAGGAACTAGGAGCCCTACAGACAGAGAATTATAAAAAAGAGCAGGGACTAGCACCAAAATTCAGAAACAGCAAGAGATGTAAAGGGGAGTGTCAAGATTCAGAGTGAATGGAAAAGCTGGAACAGCAACAGTAAGCAATACAAAGGAATAGAGAAAGAAAGAAAGAGAAAGAAAAGCAAGGCATTTGCAGGTGCAGAGAAAGAACAAGCTACAAGGATCAAGCCAGTGAAATTGTGGGGGAACAGAATGAGGAACGCAGATTGGGATAAAGATGGAAAAGGAAAAAAATAGTACAGGCAGAGAACAGATACTGAAGACTAGGGGGGGAAAAAAAAAGAGAGAAAAGAGCACAGAAAAATTAAAGAGTAGGGGTATAGGGATACCTGGGAACAGGAATTGTAGCAGCACGATAAATGAAAGGAACCAAAAAGTCCAGCTCTAAAATGTTTGTTACCTAGTTCCATCACTGTCACAACTAGCAATGTTGCAGTGACAGCACGCATACTGTTATTTCTTGTAAGGATACTTTCAGACATGTAGTAGTGTTGTTCTAGCTGAGAATGTAAGGCAGAGTTAATAAAACACAGCTCCTCCTCAGGCACTCTTTATACCTGTGAGGGCTTCACCACACCCCAGTCACAGGTGGTGGGCGGGAAGGCCCAGGGGGTATATAAGCCACAGGCCTTGCCTCTGGAGGTAATTTAGGTTGTGGTTTATCCTTGAGATTAGAGTTTTGCTGCTGTTTCCATTCATTGTAGCTTTTAGGCAGATTAAGCTAGTTGGGTAAGTGGTGGTTTTTGGCTTTTTTAGTTATTTTTTTCTTTTTGTTCTTCTAAAGAAGCAGAGGTGTCTGTTGGAGGTATGAGCTTTGGAAGAGTCCAGGCGAAGCAGCACATCCAGGTGTAACTATGGGGCTTTTTTGTCAGTAATTTTTGATTGGGTGTTGGAGGGGGCAAGATGTTTTTGGTATCTTTCTTTGTATTTTTTTCTGGGTGCTTTGCCTCGAGCTTTTGGTTATGGGATGATTAGTTGTTGTTCCTCATTCTGTGTGGCATGATGTATTGGCCCTAGGGGCTCTGCAGTTTGTAATGGGCACCTCGTGGGTGATAATAATCCGGAATGAAGTTTGTTGGCCTAGGGTAGGAAGTAGCGTCTGTGGGTTGGTGGAAGATAGAAGGGGCCAGGGGAGCCCTGGGAAGGGCTCAGGAGCATAGCTCCCAGGGAATAGCAACACAGAAGGGTCAGGGGGATTAAAATATAGGGCAGGTCCTGTTAAGAAGGAGCCGGGTTCCTTCTCTGATACTTCAGGGGTAGAAAAGGGCTTTAATGGTTTGGGGAAAGGGAGATGGGTTCGTCAGTCTTTCTTGGGTCAGTTTGGTGGTCAGATGCAAGTGCCGTTCAGGTGTCTGTTGTTCTAGTCTCTCTGTAGACAATGAGGTAATGATGAGGTTGAGACACAAGTTTAAAAGTATTAGTTATCCTAAGAAATGTCATCTCTAGGGCTTGGAGATCTCTGCTCCCTTATACCTTTTACTTATTGTGTTCCTCAACTAACTTCTTTGCGTGCATCCTGTCTCCATCCATCTGAATGTCCAGAGAAGAGTAATGTAGCTGGTGAGGGGGCTGGTGAACAAGTCTTATGAGGAGTGGCTGAGAGAGCTGGGGGTGTTTAGTCTGGAGAAGAAGAGGCTGAGGGGAGACTTCATTGCTCTCTGCAGCTACCTGAAAGGAGGTTGTGGAGAGGAGGGAGCTGGTCACCTCTCCCAAGGGACAGGGGACAGGACAAGAGGGAATAGCCTTAAGCTCTGCCAGGGAAGCTTCAGGCTGTACATCAGGAAAAAATATTTCACTGAAAGGGTTATTGGGAATGGGCAAAGGCTGCCCAAGGAGATGGTAGAGTCACCTTCCCTGGAGGTGTTTAAAGGATGGGTGGATGAGATGGTGAGGGGCATTGTTTAGTGATTGATAAGAATAGTTGGACTCAATGATCCAATGGGTCTTTTCCAACCTGGTGATCCTATGAATATCAGAGACCTTGCTACTTAAAGGTATGGACTCTCTGCCTATCTACAGTGCAGGATTCTGCCGCTTGTTTCCCTTTAATTTCTCAGGGAAGAGATTGGATATTGTTTTGGCTCGTAACAGTTAGCAGCTGAGCAACTCTTCTTCATCTGGTCTGTGGGCACACAAGCCTCCCTTATTTAGTAGAGTTTTAGATTTTTCCTGAACTTACCAGTGAGGTTTGCTCTATTATTGCTTACAGCGGTTGTTACCTTGTCCCTGTTAATCCATTGTGGTTTTTTACGGTCATTGAGTTTCCAATTTAGGTCTTAGAGTAGTCAATCCCACTGTTGCGAGTTTTTCATTGGCTGACTGCCTCTGTAATTCCAGTCTCCATTGCTGTGTGGTGAGTGTCCTGTGTTTTTATGTCTTCTGTGTTAATAATCATTACTGGGTTTTGATAAGAATATTTTTTTCAAGTTCTTCTTGTTCACTCCTACGACTAAAGTTTGGTTCCTTCCTAAAATGTGGATTTCCGTGGCTCATCTTTCTTTTGTCCTGGGTATCACCACTACTGGTCCTACAACATAAGTGGTGAGGAGGAGAGGAGAGGTAAGCAGAGGGCAAAGAATTTTGGGGTGCTGGTGAGGTAGTCAGGTTTATTCTCATCATTGTGGGGCTGATGGTGAGGAGGAAGTTGAGTATGTCTAGAAGAGCAAAGTGTTCTTTGGCAACATAGTATTTACTTTTGGTTTGGCAGGCACTGTGTGGGCCACCTTGGGAATGGGAAGAGCATTTGAGATGAGCTGGGTAGTAGGGAGAAGGAGCATGGGGCAGACTTCTCACAGGTGTGAGAGTAATTCTCTGAATTTAATTACCCTGAGTGATAACAGCTGCAGCATCTGACAGAAGAACTGCTGTGGAGCAAGTGAGTGGAAGAACATGGCAGTTAGGCAGAACAAGTTGTCATGTAAGGTGCTGACATTGACCTGTGCAATGCTGGCTGTTGGGGCTATTTTAGTTTTCTTGTAGATTGCAAAGTGGATCCTGGCAACTGTAGGATCATTCCAGGAAGCTGATGCTCTTGGAGTTTTTTTTCTGCTGAGGAAGCCTTCTGGTGGTCTGAAAGCTAAGTTGAGGGACGGGGGCAGGGGTGGGGTATGACAGAGGGGAGAAGGCTGGGGATGGCAGGGAGGGGTTTTAAAAGTAGCCTAGGGGAGAGGGCTGTGCGGGAAGTGTCCCCTTTGGGCAGGAAGAGCTGGAGGGTGTTACTTCTCAGCCCAAAGCTAGCACATTCCTGGCAGGGCCGTTCCAGCTTGTCTGTGCCGTGTGCTTTATATTCTGTTTCTCTTTTACGTTTCTTAAGCCTTGATGTCCCCTTTGCTTTAAAGGAATGCAGCGTATGACTTGAGCAGCATCTCAAGGGTCTTGAATGCCTGTACTCATGGGTACAATACCAATTAGGCACTGTTCTTCTTGCATCATAACCTAAGTGTGGATTGGCTTCACATTTTCCAATTTTCTAGTCAGCCATCTTTTCCCGTGGCCTTGCAGCCTGTGTTGGTGGCCACAACCGCTAGTCATATATTTTCAAGGATCCCTGTTGACCTGAGACTTCTTCCATGCATCTGGTGCCTTTAGGCATTTAAAAGGTGATCCTTTCACGTACATCCTCCTGGTTTTGGCCACATCCCGTTGTAATGAGGGATCCTTTACAGGATGCCGGACATGCCTCGAGCACCATATCTAGGGTCCCGAATGCTCGTACTCATCAATGCACTGTTGATTGGGCACTGCTTTTCTTGCATCGTGCTCCTGAAGCCGGGATCGTTCTCGTGTTTTGGCACTGTGTTTTTCTGTTAATTTTTCTTGCAGATGCTGAAGAGGAACGCAGTGACTGCAGGATTATTTCTGTTAGCTGATGTGATTTGAGCTGCTTTGTCCAAGGACAGCTTCATTCGTGGCCCTCTGAAAGCTAAGTTGAGAGACCGGAGTTGGGAAGCGGGAGGTGGGATGGGGCTAGCAGGGAGGGGTTTGGAAGGTAGCCTAGGCTGTGCAGGGAGAGTCCTCTTTGGGCAGGTGAAGGCAGAGGGGCCCACTTCTCAGCTCAAACCCTGCATGGGCAGGGCAGTTCCAGCCTGTATCTGTTTTTGTCTAGTTTGTGTAGTCACCGTGCCATGTCTGAAATTTTCTGCAGGTCTTGATGTTGTCTTTTGTGTTCAGGGCATGGCGGGCGTGCCTTGGGTGCCATGTCTAGGGTCCCAAATGCTCGTACTCATCAAGGCAGTGTCGACGGGGCACGGCTTTTCTTTCTTTGCATTTCTAAAGTGTGGATCGCTCTTGTGTTTTGGAAGCATCCGGTCAGCTGTCTTCTGCTGCAGCCTTGCAGCCTGCCTCGCCATGCGGGATAGTTAGTCTTCTGTTTTCCTGGATCCCTGTTCTGGGACTTGTTCCGTCCATCCTCTGCATGTTTAGGACTTTAAAAGGGTTTCTTGCCCGTTCATCTTGCCAGTTGTGGCACCATCTCTTTGGAACCATGCACGGTTCTTCGCTTTTCCAGGGCTACCGTAGGTTGTTCCTCGGAGCCCTGTCCATTGCCTTGCCCATTGGCATGCGTGGTCCAGGAGTCCTCCTTGCTGCCGCGACTTTTCTTTTGTTCCAAGTTCCTGACGTCGGTCTTGTGTATTGGTGTTCTGCGTGTGTTTGTGTCTGGTTGGAGCTGCTCTGCCAGGTGTGTAGAGGAGGCGATAAGCGTCAGCAGGGGTATAGTGGCCCGATTGTGTGCTTAACGTTTTGACGTGCCTAGACATTGCGGTCTAGGGGCATCCCTTATTTGCAGAACTAGCAGCCCTAGGTGTGGCGGGTGAGGAGGGTAGTTTCTGCTTGTCTCTGGAGCCACAGAGGGGGTGACCAAAACTGCATGGGAGCAGCCAGTGGATTAGTAGCGAAGGGGTTTGAATGTCAAGGGAGCGGCAATTAATGTTTGGGTTTGGTTGTGGACTAGCTTTGCTTGGCTGTAATGTGCAGTAGAGTCTTGGAATTCTTAGGGCATTGCTGAGCGTCAGGGTGACTTCTTTGCTGTTGTGTTTTTCAGACGTAGCGGGCTGACCTGTGTGCCGAGGGGCACGGATGGAGTTGCGTGCAGTTAGTGTGCCATAGTGAGGTGAGTTGGCTGTGGTGTTGGTAGGGAAATGTAACCGTGGCTGTATGATCAGTTACCGTGTGTTGGTTTTCTTCAATGAAGTTACAATCATCCTTGCTGTTTGTATATTCCAGGTGGAGCTCAAGCCTCAACACAACCACAGAAGATGAGGCAAGCCGGGCATCAGAGCAGTCAAGGTAATGCAGTGGAGATAGGTGTTGCTTGGGGCAGCCTGTGCTTTAGTGTAGTACAAAAGCATGCTTTTTCTGTGGCAGGTGCCAAATGCAGCCTCAGAGGGGTGAAGCTTCTTGCTGATGTGTGGTCTGAGAGGTGAGGAGGTTGTTGTTCAAATAGGTGTGTTAGAGCCCTGTAGTACGCAGCAACTCCATTGAGCATTGGCCTTTGGTTTTGTAGATGCTGTGTGGTCCGCTTTTAGAATGCAAAGAGCAGTTGAGGTGAACAGGGGAGTAGAGAGATGGAGCACGGGACTGATTTCTCAGAAGCGCAATAGTAATATTTTCCGTCTGTCTACCTGAAGTGCCCCAGGTGATGATGACTGCAGCATCCAATGTTTGAATTGGCATCAAATAGGTGAGCAGAATGCCTTGGCAGTTTTGCAGTGGGTGTAGTACAAGATGTTGGCAGTGAGCAGTGTGATGCTGACTTGGCACTGTTTTCTGTATGGTTTTTTTTTTTTTTTTTTTGCAGATTATTGTCCAGGACAATGTGAGAGTGCAGGATTTTTCCAGATAGTTGATGCAGTTTGGGTTTTTTCTGCCAAGGATATCTTCAGGCCCTCGGTCCTCAGAAAGTTAAGGGGGCTGTGGTTTTGGTCCTGGAAGAGGGCAGAATGTTGAGAATGGCAGGGAAGGGATTTAGCATAGGGTAGAGGGTTGTGCAGGAAGAGTGCACCTTGTTACACGTTTGGAGAGGGGTTTAATTTTCAGCCCCAAGCTAGTGTGTACCAGGCAGGGCAGTTCCAGCCTATATCTGTCTTGTTGTTTAGACTGTGTAGACTCTGCTGTGTCTTAAATCTTCTGCAGGTCTTGATGTCATCTTTGCATTTGATCCACGTGTCATCTCTAGACTCTTGGATGTCTGTTCTTAGTAAGGTGCTGATCGGGCACTGCTTTTCTTGCATTGTGATCTTCATGTACAGATAGGTCTTGTATTTTGGAAATTTCCGGTCAGTTGCCTATTGTGTAGGCATCGCAGGACACATTAGCATCCTCAGCCCTTATTGTTCCATTTTCTTAAATCCCTGTTCTGGCACTTCCTCCATACATACTCTGTTTTGAGGTGTTTAAGAAGGGCTCATCCTTGCATCCTTCTAGTTGTGGCTGTGGCTCTTAAAGGGGCCATAGTCTTCCATTTTTCAAGGGCTGACATAATCTTTCTTGCAGCTCCCTACATCTTGTTGCCCAATGCCAGCCCTCTTTTGAGAGTCATTCTTACCAAGTTTCCTTTTTGTTTCTGCATCCTGTCATTGGTTTTCTGTGCAGAGTCAGTCTGTGCACGTTTGAATCTGGCTGGAGCTGCTCTGCCTGAGCTAAGGAAGCGGTAGTTAGCAGAAGAATAGCAGTGAAATTCTATCTTTAGATATACCCGTCTAGTTAGGCTTTGAAGGGCGAGGTGATACGGTGCATTCCAGAGCAAGTAGCCATAGATACATGGGGTGAGGAGAATCATTTTTGGTCGGTTATGCAGCCACAGAGGGAATGACCAAAGCCATCTCAGATCTGACGTTGGAGTGTCGGTAGAGCAGTTTAAATTCTTGGGGCAATAAATCTGGTGTGTATGGTTGTTAAGATTTGATTTTATCTTTTTTTTTTCTGCCTGGCTGTTGTGTGAAGAAGGGTTGGCATTCCTGAATCAAAACAGTGTGTGGAATTGTTTAGTTACTATCGAGTCTGGGGGTAAGTTATTGAATGTTGAGTTCTACAGGTGCAGAGGCATCGGGTCTGGCAGCAAGGGGTGACAATTGAACTGGGGGTAGATTCCCATAGCCAGGTGGGTTGGCTGCCGAGTCAACAGTTAGATATGACTTGTACCTACATTACCTACAAACGCCAGCTAGTAATTTTGTTTGGGTTTTATTTTTTGTCTTTCAAGATGCAATGAGCATCGTTGTCATTTATGATGTTTGTGTCATCTGTGTCTATTGTGACATCATTGTTATATATGGTGTGTGTCGTGTGTGTCTATTTTGACATCATTGTCATTTTTAATGTCTGTGTCGTCTCTGTCATCATTCTCGTGTCTGTCTGTGTCGTCTGTCTCTATTGTGAAATCACTGTCATTTATAATGTCTGTGTTGCCATTTTCGTGTCTGTCGTCTGTGTCTATAGTGACATCATCGTCATTTAGAAAGTCTGTGTCGTCTGTCATCTGTGTCGTCTGTGTCCATAGTGACCTCATTGTCATTTACTATGTCTGTGTTGTCTGTCAATTGTGACATCGTTTCTTATAATGTCTGTGTCGTCTGTGTATATTGTGACATCATTGTCACTTATAATATCAGTGTCACTGGTTAATTGTGACACCATTGTCACTTATGTCTGTGTCGTCGGGTTATTGTGACATCATTGTCACCTATAATATCTGTGTCGTCTGTGTCATCTGAGTCTTCTGTGTGGTCTGTGTCTATTGTGACATCGTTGTCATTTATAATGTCTGTGTCATCTTTGTATATTTTGACATCATTGTAATTTATGTCTGTGTGGTCTGTGTCGTCTGAGTCGTCTGTGTGTACTTTGACATCTTTTTCATTTATAATGTCTGTGTCGTCCTTGTCGCCCCTGTCGTTTTTGTCTATTGTGACATCATTGTCATTTTTAATGTCGTTGTCGCCTGTGTCGCCTGTGTCTATTGTGTCATCACTGTCATTTAAAATGTCTGTGTCGTTTTTGTCTATTGTGACATCATTGTCATTAATAATGTCTGTATGGTCTGTGTCGTCTGGTTCTATTGTGACATAATACTAATATATAATGTCTGTGTCATCTCTGTCGTTTGTATCATATTTGTCTATTGTGACTTCATTGTCATTTCTAAATTCTGTTTTCTGAGTTGTCTGTGCCTATTGTGACATCATGTTCATTTATAGTGTCTGTGTTGTCTGTGTCTACTGTGACATCGTCATATATAATATCTGTGTGGTCTCTGTTGTCTGTGCCTATTGTGACATCATGCTAATATTTAATGTCTGTGTCATCTGTGTCTATTGTGACATCATTGTAATTTATAATGTCGGTGTCGTCTGTGTCTATTCTGATATCATTGTCTTTTATAATGTCAGTGTCGTCTGTGTCTATTGTGACATCGTTGTCATTTATAATGTCTGTGTCGTCGGTGTCGTCTTTGTGTATTGTGATATCTTGTCATTTATAATATCTGTGTATTCTTTGTCTACTGTGAAACTATTGTCATTTATAATGTCTGTGTATTCTGAGTCTTTTGTGACATCATTGTCATTTATAATGTCTGTGTCGTCTGTGTCTATTGTGACATCATTGTAATTTATAATGTCTGTGTTGTCTCTGTTGTCTGTGTCTGTTGTGATATCATTGTAATTTGTAACGTCTGTGTTGTCGGTGTCTGTTCTTATATCCTTGTCACTTATAATGTCCCTGTCGCCTGTGTCTGTTTTGACATCATTGTCATTTATAATGTCTGTGTATTCTGAGTCTATTGTGACATCACTGTCATTTATAATGTCTGTGTCATCTGTTTCTATTTTGATGTTATTTTCATTTATAATGTCTGTGTCGTTAGTGTTGTCTGGTCTATTGTGACATCATTGTCATTTATCATGTTTGAGTTGTCTGTGATATTGTGACAACTTTGTAATTTATAATGCCTGTATCGTCTGTTTCGTCTGTGTCGTCTGTTTCGTATGTATCTCTTGTGACTTAATTGTCATATATAATGTCTCTAGTCTGTGTCGTCTGAGTCTTCAGTGTCATCTGTGTCTATTCTGACGTTGTTGTCATATATAATATCTATGTCATCTGCGTTGTCTGTATCTATTGTGACAGCATTATCATTTATAATGTCTGTGTCGTCTGTCTGTTGTGACATCAATATCATTTATAATGTCTGTGTGGTATGTGTCTATGGTGAAACCACTGTCATTTCTAATGTCTGTGTCATCTGTGTGCCTGTGTATACTGTGACATCATTGTCTGTTTTCTGTGTCGTCTCTGTGGTCTGTGTAGTCTCTGTCGCCTCTGTCGTTTCTGTCGTCTGTGGTTATTATGAAATCATTGTCTTTTAAAATATCAGAGTAGTCTGTGTCTAGTGTGATATCATTGTCATTTATAATGTCTGTGTCGTCTGTGTTTATTGTGACATAATTGTCATTCATAATGTCTGTGTCGTTTGTCATTTGTGTCGTCTGTATCGTCTGTGTCTGTTGTGACATCATTGTCATTTTTAATGTCTGTGTAGTCTGTGTCTGTTTTGACATCATTGTCTTTTATAATGCCTGTCTCATCTGTGTGGTCTGTGTCATGTGTGTCTTTGGAGACATCATTGTCATATGTAATGTCTGTGACGTCAGTGACGTCTGTGTCTTCTGTGACAATTGTGACATTTTCATTTATAATGGCTTTGTTGTCTGTGTGGTCTCTATCATCTGTGTCCTCTGTGTTTATTGTGACATCATTGTCATGTATAATGTCTGTGTTGTCTGTGTCTATTGTGATATCACTGTCATTTATAATGTCTGTGTCTAATGTGACATCATTTTCATTTATAATGTCAGTGTTGTTTGTGTCTGTAGTGACATCATTTTCAATAATAATGTCTGTGTCGTCTGTGTCTATTGTGAAATCATTTTCATTTATAATGACTTTGTTGTCTGTGTTGTCTGTGTCATCCCTGTCCTCTGTATAGTCTGTGTCTATCGTGATATTATTGTCATTTGTAATATCTGTGTCGTCTCTGTCGTCTGTGTCTGTTGTCATATCATTTTCATTTATAACGTCTGTGTCGTCGGTGTCTATTCTGACATCATTTTCTTTTATAATGTCTGTCTCGTATGAGTCATCTGTGAATATCGTGATATCACTGTCATTTATAATGTTTGTATCATCTGTGTCTATTGTGACATAATTGTCATTTATAATGTCTGTGTCGTCTGTGTCTATTGTGACATCATTGTAATTTATAATGTCTGTGTTGTCTCTGTTGTCTGTGTCTGTTGTGATATCATTGTAATTTGTAACGTCTGTGTTGTCGGTGTCTGTTCTTATATCCTTGTCACTTATAATGTCCCTGTCGCCTGTGTCTGTTTTGACATCATTGTCATTTATAATGTCTGTGTCGTCTCTGTCTATTTTGACATCATTTTCATTTATAATATCTCTGTCATATGTGTCGTCTGTGTTGTCTGTGTCTATTCAGACTGCATTGTTGTTTATAAAGTCTGTGTCTGTTGTGACATAATTTTTTTTATTATATTTGTGTTGTCTTTGTCGTCTCTGTCTGTTGTGACATCATTGTCATTTATTATGTCTGTGTCATCTGTGTCTTCTGTGTCTATTTTGACATCGTTTTCATTTAGAATGACTGTCGTCTGTGTGGTCTCTATCGTCTCTATCGTCTGTATCCTCTGTGTCTATTTTGACATCATTTTCTTTTATAATGTCTGTGTCGTATGTTTTGTCTTTCTAGTCTGTCTATAGTGACATCATTGTAGTTTAGAGTGTCTGTGTCGTCTATGTCTATTGTGACATCGTTGTCATTTACAATGTCTTTGTCTATTGTGACATCGTTGTCATTTACAACGTCTTTGTCTATTGTGACATCGTTGTCGTTTATAATGTCTGTGTCGTCACTGTTGTCTTTGTCTATTGTGATATCTTTGTCATTTATAACCTCTGTGTCGTCATAGTTGTCTGTTTTCTGTGTCTATTGTGACGTCTTTGTCATTTATAACGTCTTTGTCTCCTGTGTCAATTTTGACATCATTTTAATTTATAATATCTGCGTCATCTGTGTCTATTGTGAAATCATTTTCATTAAAAATGACTGTGTCGTCTGTATCGTCAGTGTGTATATTTACATAATTGTCATTTATAATTCCTGTGTCTTCTGTCGTCTGAGTCTATTGTCACAGCATTTTTATTTATAATGTCTGTCATCTGTGTCTTTAGTTACATTATTGTCATTTATAATGTCTGTGTCATCTGTGTCTATAGTTACATCATTGTCATTTATAACGTCTGTGTCGTCTGTATCGTCTGTGTCTCTTGTGACATCATTGTCATTTATAAAGTCTTTGTCGTCTGTGTCTATAGTAACATCATTATCATTTATAATGTCTGTGTCTTTTGTGTCATTTGTGTCATCTGTGTTGTCTGTGTCTATTGGGACATCATTGTCATTTATACTGTCTGTGTTGTCTCTGATGTCTGTGCCGTCTGTGTCTCTTGTGACATCATTGTCATTTATAAAGTCTGTGTCGTCTGTGTCTACTGTGACATCATTGTCATTTATAATGTCTGTGTCGTGTTTGTCGTCTTTGTCTACTGTGAAATCATTGTCATTTATAATGTTTTTGTCTTCTGTGTTGTATCTGTCGTCTGTGTCTATAGTGATATTATATTCTTTTTTAATGTATGTCTCTGTAGTAACATCATTTTCATTAATAATATCTGTGTCATTTGTGTCGTCTTTGTATATTGTGACATCATTGTCATAAATAATGTCTGTATTGTTTGTGTCTATTTTGACAACATTGTGATTTATAATGTCTGTGTCTTCTGTATCGTCTGTGTCTACTGAGATATCATTTTCGTTTATAAAATCTGTGTCATCTGTGTCCATTGTGACATCGATATTTAAAAGTGTCTGTGTCGTCTGTGTCTATCGTGACATCATTGTCATTTATAATGTTAGTGTCTTCGGTGTCGTCTGTCTATTGTGACATTGTCATTTATCATGTTTTTGTCATCTGTCTCGTCTGTGTCGTCTGTTTGTATTGGGACATCATTGTCTTTTATAACAACTCTGCCGTCTGTGTCGTCGCTGTCTATTATGACATAAGTGTAATTTATAATATCTGTGTCGTTTGTATCGTCAGAATCTATTGTGAAATCATTGTCATTTATAATGTCTCTCTTGTCTTTTACAACTGTGTCGTCTGTGCTGTCTGTGTCTATTGTGACATCCTTGTCAAATATAATATCTGTGTCGTCTGTGTCTATTATGACATCATTTTCATTTATAATGTCTTTGTTCTCTCTGTCGACTCTGTCACCTGTGTCTATTGTGACATCATTATCATTTACACTGTATGTGTCGTGTGTGTCGCCTGTGTCTATTGTGACATCATTGTCATCTGTGTTGTCTGTGTCGTCTGTATCGTTTGTGTCTTCTGTGTCTATTGCGACATCATTTTCATTTATAATGTCTTTTTCCTCTGTGTCTATTTTGACATCATTGTCATTTATAATGTCTGTGTTGTCTGTGTCATCTTTGTTTATTGTGACATCATTTTCATTTATAATATCTGTGTCATCTGATTCATCAGTGTCCTCTGTCTTCTGTGTCTATTGTGATATAATTGTCATTTATTATGTCTGTCCTCTGTGTCGTCTGTTTCTATTGTGACATCACTGTCATTTAAAATGTCTCTGTCTTCTGTGTCTATTGTGACATCATTGTCATTAATTATGTCTGTATTATCTGTGTCGTCTGATTCTATTGTGACATAATTCTAATATATAATGTCTGTGTCATCTCTGTCGTTTTTATCATATTTGTCTATTGTGACTTCATTGTCATTTCTAAATTCTTTTTTCTGAGTTCTCTGTGTCTACTGTGACATCGTCATATATAATACATGTGTGGTCTCTGTTGTCTGTGCCTATTTTGACATCATGCTAATTTTTAATGTCTGTGTGATCTGTGTCTATTGTGACATCATTGTAATTTATAATGTCGGTGTCGTCTGTGTCTATTGTGACATCATTTTCATTGATTATGTCTGTGTCGTTTGTATCATCGGAGTCTATTGTGAAATCCTTGTCATTTATAATGTCTCTCTTGTCTTTTAAAACTGTGTTGTCTCTGCTGTGTCTATTGTGACATCATTATCATTTGTAGTGTCTGTGTCACCTGTGTCGTCTGTCTCTATTTTGACATCATTTTCATTAATAATGTCTGTGTCATCTGTGTTGTCTGTGTCGGCTGTGTCGTCTTTGTCTATTGTGACATCTATGTTATTTATAATGACTGTATCATCTGTGTGGTCTTTCTCTATTGCGACATCATAGTCATTTATAATATCTTTGTCATCTGTGTATTCTGTGGCTATTGTGACATCATTGTCATTAGTAATGTCTGTGGCGTCTGTGTCATGATAGTCTATGGTGACATCATTGTCATTTAAAATGTCTGTGTTGTCTGTGTCTATTGTGACATCACTGTAATTTTTAATATCTGTGTCCTCTGTGTCATCTGTGTCTATCGTGCCATCATTGTCATTCATGTCTCTGTCGTCTGTATCGTTTGTGTCTTCTGTGTCTATGGTGACATCATTTTCATTTATAACATCTGTGTCATCTGAGTTATCTGTGTTGTCTGTGTCCTTTGTGTCGTCTCTGGCATCTGTGTCTATTTTGAAATCCTTGTCATTTATAATGTCTGTGTCGTCTGTGTTTTCTCTGTATATTTGTAACATCATTGTCATTAAAAAATGTCTGTGTCGTCTGTATCTTCTGTGTCTATTGTTACATAATTGTCATTTATAACGTCTATGCCGTCTCTGTCGTCTGTGTATATTGTGACATCATTGTAATTTTTTATGTGTGTCTTCATTGTCGTCTGTGTCTATTGTGACATCATTTTTATTTATAATGTCTGTTTCCTCTGTGTCTATTTTGACATCATTGTCATTTATAATGTCTGTTTCATCTCTGTCTATTTTCACATCATTGCAATTTATAATGTCTGGGTCGTCTGTGTCATCTTTGTTTATTATGACATCATTTTCATTTATAATATCTGTGTCGTCTGTGTTTATTGTGACATCATTTTCGTTTATAAAGTCTTCGTCGTCTGTGTCGTCTTTTTCATCTGTTTTTATTGTGGTATCATTTTCATTTATAACATCTATGGTCTCTGTGGCCTCTGTGTTGTCTGTGTTTATTTTGAAATCCATGTCATTTATAATGTCTGTGTCCTCTGTGACTTCTGTGTCTATTGTGACATCCATGTCACTTATAATGTCTGTTGTCTGTGTCTGTTGTTACATAATTGTCATTTATAATGTCTTTGCCGTCTCTGTCGTCTTTGTATATTGTGACATCATTGTCAGTTTTAATGTGTGTCTTCTGTTTTGTCTGTGTCTATTGTGACATCATTGTCATTTATCATGTCTGTTTCGTCTGTGTCTATTGTGACATCATTTTCATTTATCATGTCTGTGTCTTTTCTGTCTTCTGTGTCTGTCATCTGTGTCTATTGTGACTTCATTGTCATTCATAATCTCTATGTCTTCTTTTTTTCTGTGTCGATTGTGTCGTCTTTTTTGTCTGTGTTTATTGTGACATCGTTGTAATTTATACAGTCTGTGTTGTCTGAGTCATCTGTGTTATCTGAGGCGTCTGTGGCATCTGAGGCGTCTGTTGCCTCTGTGTCTATTTTGAAATAATTGTCATTTATAATATCTATTTTGTCGGTGTCTATTGTGATTTCATTGTCATTAAAAATGTCAGTGTTGTTGGTGTCATCTGTGTCTACTGTGACATCATTGTCATTTATAGTGTCTGTGTAGTCTGTGTCCTCTGTCTTTTGTGACATCATTGTCATTTATACAGTCTGTGTTGTCTGTGTCTATTGTGACATCATTTTAATTTATAATGTCTGTGTCGTCTGTCTCGTCTGTGTGGTCTCTGTTTACTTTGACATATTTTTCATATATAATGTCTATTGTGATTTCATTGTCATTAAAAATGTCTGTTTTGTCTGTGTCATCTGTGTCAATTGTGACATCATTGTCATTTATATTGTCTGTGTCGTCTGTGTCTTTTGTGACATCATTGTCATTTATAATGTCTTTTTTTTCTGTGTCGTCTGTGTCTGTTCTGATATCATTTTCATTAATAATATCTGTGTCATCGGTATGGTCTGAGTCATCTGTGTCTATTGTGAAAACATTGTCATTTATGTCATCTGTGTCATCTGTGTTGTCTGTGTCTTCTGTATCTATTTTGGCATCTTTTTCATTTATAATGTGGGCGTCTTCTTTGTCGTCTGTATAGTGTGGGTCATCTGTGACCTCTGTTTCTATTCTGACATCATTGTCATTTGTAATGTCTCTGTCGTCTGTGTTTTCTGTCTATTGTGACATTATTGTCATTAATAATATCTGCGTTGCCTCTGTCGTCTGTATCTATTGTAACATCATTGTCATTTATATAGTCTGTGTCATCTCTGTCTATTTTGACATCGTTGTCATTTATAATATCTGTGTCGTCTGTGTTTTGTGACATCGTTGTCATTTATAATGTCTTTGTCGTCTATGTTGTCTGTGTCAATTGTGACATAATTTTAATTTATAAAGTCTGTGTCATCTGTGTCTATTGTGACATCTTTGTCATTTATAATGTCCGTCCTTTGTCGTCTGTGTCTGTTGTGACATAATTTTCTTCTATAATGTCTGTGTCTTCTTTGTCGTCTGTGTCTATTGTGACACCATTGTCATTTATAATGTCTGTGTCATCTGTGTATGTTTTGACATCATTGTCATTTATGTCTGTGTCGTCTCTATATTGTGACATCATTTTCATTTATAATGTGTGTCTTCTGTGTCGTCTGTGTGTATTTTGAAACAATTTTCATGTATAATGTCTGTGTCATCTTTGCCTACTTTGACATCATTGTCATTTTTAATGTCTGTGTGTTCTGTGTCGTCTGTGTCTATTGTGATATCATTGTCATGTATAATATCTTGTCATCTGTGTCGTTTGTGTCTATTGTGACATCATTTTCATTTATATTGTCTGTGTGGTCTGTGTCATATTTGTCTATTGTGACATCAATGTTATTTATAATGTCTGTGTCGTTTGTGTCATCAGGGTCATCTGTGTCATCTGTGATATCATTTTCATTTATACTGGGTCATCTGTGTCATCTCTCTTTATTGTGACATCATTGCCATTTATAATGTCTTTGTCTTCTGTGTCGTCTGTGTCTACCTTGATAAAATTTTATGTTATAACATCTGTGTCGTCTGTGTTGTCTGTATCTATTGTGACACAATTGTCATTTATAATGTCTGTGTCGTCTCTCTCTATTGTGACATCATTGTAATTTATATTGTCTGTGTCCTCTGTCTTGTCTGGGTCTATTGTGACATCACTGCCATTTATAATATCTGTGTTGTCTGTTTCCTCTGTATTGTCTCTGTCGTCCGAGTCTATTGTGACATTCTTGTCATTTATATTGTCTGTGTCATCTGTGTCCCTTTTGACATCATAGTCATTTATAATGTCTTTATCTTGTGTGTCGTCTGCGTTTATTGTGACATCATTGTCATTTATAATGTCTGTGTGGTCTGTGTCATCTGTGTCGCCTGTGTCGTCTGTGTGTATTGTGACATCATTGTCATTTATATTGTCTGTTTCGTCTGTCTTGTCTGGGTCTATTTTGATATCACTGCCATTTATAATATCTGTGTCGTCTGTTTCCCCTCTATTGTCTCTGTCGTCTGAGTCTATTGTGACATCCTTGTCATTTATAATATATGTGTCGTCTGTGTCTATTGTGACATCTTTGTCATTTATAATATCTATGTCGTCTGTGTCTATTGTGATGACATTGTCATTTATACTGACTCTCTAATCTGTGTCTATTTTGACATCTTTTTCATTTTTAATGTCTGTCGTCTGTGTCTATTTTGAAATCATCTGTGTCGTCTCTGTCTATTGTGACATAATTGAAATTTATAATACCTCTGTCGTCTGTGTCATCTGAATCGTCTGTCTACTGTGATATAGTTTTCATTTATAACGTCTTTGTCGTCTGTGTCTATTGTGACATCATTGTCATTTGTAATGTATGTGTCGTCTGTGACGTCTGTTTCTATTGTGATAAATTATTCTTTAACAATGTCTTTCTTGCATATCTCGTCTCTGTCCTCTGTGTCTAGTGTGACATCATTGTGTTTTATAATGTCTGTGTCCTCTGTTTCTATTGTGACATCATTGTCATTTATAATGTCCGTGTCATTTGTGTGTGTTGTGACATCATTGTCATTTAAGTAAGGGAAGCAGGATGCATGTAAGTCCTATACCATTGGTTTTACAGTTTATATTATTTTTTGAATTGATGGCCTCCACATGCCCTATGAACATGCCATGATTATTTTTCTGATCTTACGCATTTATATATCAGATATATTTTTCTCAGGTTTTGAGACAAAATAGGGAAAGAAAAGGAAACGAATAAATGAAAATATTTAAACACACTCTGGGTGCCTTAACTGCCAACTTTCAAGGTTGGGCTTGATGACCCGGTGGGTCTCTTCAGACCTGGTTATTCTATGATTCTATGATTTATAAAGTCTGTGTCTTCTGTGTGGTCTCTCGTGTGTGTTTATTTTGACATCATTTTCATTTATAATATCTGTGTTGTCTGTGTCATCTGTATCGTCTGTGACATCTGTGTCTTATGTGACATGGATTTCATTTATAACATCTGTTTCGTCTTTGTCGTCTGTGTGTATTTTGACATCATTTTCATTTATAATGTCTGTGTCGTCTGTGTTGTCTCTGACGTCTGTGTCTATTGTGACATAGATGTCATTAATAATAAATGTGTGTATGTGTCGTCTGTGTCTATTGTGACATCTTTGTCATTTCTAATGTCTGTGTCGTCTATGTTGTCTCTGTCTATTGTGACATCATGGTCATTTATAATGTCTATGTTGCATGTCTCGTCACTGACCTCTGTGTCATCTGTGTCGTTTGTGTCTATTGTGACAACATTGTCATTTATAAGGTATTTGTCGTCTTTGTCGTCTGTGTCTATTTTGACATAATTGTCATTTATATTGTCTGTTAAGTCTGTGTCTATTGTGACATCATTTTCATTTTTAGAGTCTGTGTAGTGTGTGTCGTCTTTGTCTATTGTAACATCATGGTCATTTATAATAGGAGTGTCACATGTGTCATCTGTGTTGTCTGTGTCTATTGTGACATCATTTTCATTTATAATGTCTTTGTAGTCTGTGTCGACTCTGTCGTCTGTGTCTATTGTGACATCATTTTCATTTATAATGTCTTTGTCCACTGTGTCGTCTATGTCGTCTCACGTCTGTGTATAGTGACATCATTGTCATTTATAATGTCTGTGTCGTTTGTGTTGTCTGTGTCGTCTGTGATGTCTGTGTCTATTGTGATATCATTGTAATTTATAATGTCTTTGTCGTCTGTGTCATCTGTGTTGTCTGTGTTTATTGTGACATCACTGTCATAATAATTTCTGTGTGGACGGTGTCGTTTGTTTCGTCTCTCGTCTGTGTCTATTGTGACATCATTTTCATTTATAATGTCTTTGTTGTCTGTGTCGTCAGTTTCCATTGTTACATCATTGTCGTAAATTATGTCTCTGTCGTCTGTGTATTCTATGTCATCAGTGTCTATTTTGACATCATTGTCATTTATAATATCTCTGTCATCTGTTTCTATTGTGACATTATTGTCTTTATAATGTCTTTGTCGTCTGTGTCCTCTTGTCGTCTATGTAGTCTTTGTCGTCTGTGTATATTGTGACATCATTGTAATTTCTAATGTCTTATTCGTCTGTGTCGTATATGTCATCTGTGTCTATTGTGAGATAATTTTCATTTATAATGTCTGTGTCTTCTGTGTCTATTGTTACATCACTGTAGTTTATTATGTCTTCGTCATCTGTGTCGTCTGTGTGCTCTGTGTCGTCTGCGTCTTTGGTGACATCATTGTCATTTATATTGTCTGTGTTGTCTGTGGTATCTGTGTCTATTGTGACATCATTGTCATTTATAATGTCTGTGTCATCTGTGTCTGTTGTGACATCATTGTTTTTAAGTAAGGGAAGCAGGATGCATGTAAGTCCTATACCTTTGATTTTATAGTAGATATTTTTGTCTGTTTGATGGTCTCCACATGCCCTGTGAATGTGCCATAGTTATTTATCTGATCTTGCGCATTTATGTATCAGATATATTTTTCTCAGTTGTTGAGAGAAAAAAGGGGGAAAGAAAAGGAAATGAAAAAATGAAAATATTTAAACACACTCTGCGTTCCTTAACTGCCAACTTTAAAGGTTGGGCTCGATGACCCGGTGGTCCTCTTCCAACCAGGTTATTCTATGATTCTATGATTTGTAACGTCTGTGTCGTCTCTGTGGTCTCTTGTCTGTGTCTATATTAATATCATTTTCATTTATAACATCTGTGTCATCTGTGTCGTCTATGTGTATTGTGACATCATTTTTATTTCTAATGTCTGTGTCGTCACTGTCGTCTTTGTCATTAATGTCATCTCTCATATGTGTTTATTGTGACTTCATTTTCATTTATAATGTCTATGTAGTCTGTGTCGCCTCTGTCTATTTTGACATCTTTGTCGTTTATAACGTCTGTGTCGTCTGTGTCTATTGTGACATCATTTTCATTTCTAGTGTCTGTGCCGTCTGTGTCATCTGTGTCTATTGTGACCTCATTTTCATTTATTATGTCCATGTCATGTGTTATCTGTGTCGTTTGTGTTTATTGTGACATCGTTTTCATTTATAATGTCTTTGTTGCATCTGTCGTCTCTGTCCTCTGTGTTGTCTCTGAAATTTTTATCTATTGTGACATCATTGTCATTTATAATGTCTCTGTCTTCTGTTTCGTCTATCTCGTTTCTCGTCTGTGTCTATTGTGATATCATTGTCACTTATGTCTGTGTCCTCTGTGTCTGTTGTGACATCATTGTCATTTATAAAGTCTGTGTGATGTGTGTCGTCTGTCTATTGTGACATCATTGTCATTATAATTTCTGTCGTCTTTGTCTTCTGCTTCATCTCTCATCTGTGTCAATTGTGACATCATTTTCATTAATAATTCTTTGTCGTCTGTCGTCTGCGTCATCAGTGTCTATTGTGACATCATTGTCATAAATAATGCGTCAGTATTCTGTGTATTCTCTGTCGTCTGTCTACTATGACATCACTGTCATTTATAATGTTTTGACATCTGTATCTTCTGTGTCATCAGTCTCTGTTGTGACATCTTCGTCATTTATAAAGTCTGTGTCTTCTCTGCCATCTGTGTCTATTGTGACATCATTTTTATTTATAATGTCTGTTTCCTCGTTGTCATCTTTATCGTCTGTGTTGTATTTGACATCTGTGTCTATTGTTACATCAGTGTAATTTATAATGTCTGTGTTGTCTGTGTCATCTCTGTCTATTGAGACATCATTGTCATATAAAATATCTGTGTCGTCTGTGTTGTCTGTGACATCTGTATTTATTTTGACATCATTGCCATTTATAATGTCTTTCGTGTGTGTCTATTGTGACATCGTTGTCATTTATAATGCCTGTGTCTTTTTGTCATCTGTGTTGTCTGTGACATCTGTATTTATTGTGACATCATTGTCATTTATAATGTCTTGTTGTATGTGTCGTCTGTCTCTATTGTGACACATTGTCTTTTAAAATGACAGTGTCGTCTGTGTATATTGTGACATAATTATCATGTATAATGTCTGTCGTCAGTGTTGTCTGTGTCTATTGTGAAATAATTGTTATTTATCATGTCTGTGTCGTCTGTTCCTATTGAGAATCTATTGTCATTTATAGTGTCTTTGTCGTCTGTGTCTATTGTGACATCATTGCCTTATATAATGTCTGTTTCTTCTGTGTCGTCTTTGTCGTCTATGTCTATTGTGCCAACTTTTTCATTTATAATGTCTGTGTTGTCTCAGTCGTCAGAGTCTATTGTGACATCATTGTCATTTATAATGTCTGTAACTGGTGTGTCATCTGTGTTTATTGTGACATCATTGTCATTTATAATGTCCGTGTCGTCTGTGTCAATTTTGACCTCATTCTCATTTATAATTTTTGTGTCGTCTGTGTTTATTGTGAGATCATTGTCATCTATGTCTGTGTTGTCTTTGTCTATTGTGACATTATTTTCATTTACAATGTCTGTGACGTCTGTGTCTATCGTGACATCATATTCATTTACAATGTCTGTGTCATCTGTATCGTCTGTGTCTATTGTGACATCGTTGTCATTTATAATGTCTGAGTTGTATGTGTCGTCTGTGTGTATCGAAACATCGTTGTCATTTATAATGTCTGTGTCGTCTATGTCTATTGTGACATCATTGTCATTTAAAATCTCTGTGTAGTCCGTGCTGTGTTGTCTGTGTATTCAGACGACATTTTCATTTATTATGTCTGTGTCCTCTGTGTCTGTTATGACATAATTTTAATTCACAGTGTCTGTGTCGTCTCTGTTTTCTGTGTTGCCTGTGTCTATTGTGACATCATTGTCATTTATAATGTCTGTGTTGTCTTTGTCGTCTGTGTAATCTCTGTCTGTTGTGGCATCCTTGTCATTTATAATGTCTGAGTCGTCTGTGTTGTCTACGTCTATTCAGACGGCATTTTCATTTATAATGTCTGTGTTGTCTATGTCGTCTGTGTCTATTGTGATATCATTGTCATTTTAATGTCACAGAATCACAGAATCACAAGGTTGGAAGAGACCCACTGGATCATCAAGTCCAACCATTCCTATCAAACACTAAACCATATCCCTCAGCACCTCATCCACCCTTACCTTAAACACCTCCAGGGAAGGTGACTCAACCACCTCCCTGGGCAGCCTGTTCCAGTGCCCAATGACCCTTTCTGTAAAGAATTTTTTCCTAACGTCTAGCCTAAACCTCCCCTGGCGGAGCTTCAGGCCATTCCCTCTTGTCCTGTCCCCTGTCACATGGAAGAAGAGGCCAGCACCCTCCTCTCCACAACCTCCTTTCAGGTAGTTGCAGAGAGCAATGAGGTCACCCCTCACCCTCCTCTTCTCCAGGCTAAACAACCCCAGCTCTCTTAGCCGCTCCTCATAAGGCCTGTTCTCCAGCCCCTTCACCAGCTTTGTTGCTCTTCTCTGGACCCGTTCCAGAGCCTCAACACCCTTCTTGTGGTGAGGGGCCCAGAACTGAACACAGGATTCAAGGAGCGGTCTCACCAGTGCCGAGTACAGAGGGAGGATAACCTCCCCGGACCTGCTGGTCACACCATTTCTGATACAAGCCAAGATGCCATTGACCTTCTTGGCCAATGTCTATGTTGTCTGTGCCGTCTGTGTGTATTGTGATATCATTGTCATTTATAATGTCTGTGTCGTCTGTGAATATTGTGACATTATTGTCATTTATAATGTCTGTCATCTGTGTCGTCTGTGTCGATTGCGACATCATTGTCATTTATAATGTCTGTCGTCTGTGTCGAATGCGACACCATTGTCATTTATAATGTCTGTCGTCTGTCTAGTCTGTGTCTATTGTGACATCATTGTAGTCTATAGTGTCTGTGTTGTCTGTGTCGTCTATGTCTATTTTGATATCACTGTCATTTATAATGTCTGTGTCGTCTGTGTCAATTTTGACCTCATTCTCATTTATAATTTCTGTGTCGTCTGTGTCTATTGTGACATCATTGTCATTTATAATGTCTGTGTTGTCTCTGTCGACTGTGTCTAGTTTGACATCATATCCATTTATAGTGTCTTTGTAGTCTCTGTCATCTGTATTGTATGTGTCTATTGTTACATAATTATCATTTATAAAATGTGTTGTGTGTGTCTATTGTGGCATCGTTGTCATTTAGAATGTCTGTGACGTCTGTGTAATCTGTCTCTATTGTGACATCCTTGTCACTTATAATGTGTGTATCGTCTGTCTGTTGTGACATTATTTTCATTTACCATGTCTGTGTCATCTGTGTTGTCAGTGTCTATTGTGACATCTTTGTCATTTATAATGTCTGTGTCGTCTATGTCTATTGTGACATCTTTGTCATTTATAATGTCTTTGTCGTCTGTGTCTGTTGTGAAAATATTGTAATTTTTAATGTTTGTGTCGTTTGTGTCTTTTGTGACATCATTGTCATTTATCATGTCTTTGAAGTATGTGTCGTCTGTGTTTATTGTGACATCATTGTCATTTATTACATGAGTGTCGTCTGTGTTATCTGTGTCTAGTGTGACTTAATTTTCATTTATAATATCTTTGTAGTCTGTGTCGACTGTGTCGTCTCAGTCGTCTGTGTCTACTGTGACATCATTGTCATTTATAATGTCTGTATTGTTTGTGTCTATTTTGACAACGTTGTCTTTTATAATGTCTGTGTCTTCTGTATCGTCTGTGTCTACTGAGATATCATTTTCATTTATAATATCTGTGTCATCTGTGTCCATTGTGACATCGATATTTAAAAGTGTGTCGTCTGTGTCTATCGTGACATCATTGTCATTTATAATGTCAGTGTCTTCGGTGTCGTCTGTCTATTGTGACATCGTCATTTATCATGTTTTTGTCATCTGTCTCGTCTGTGTCGTCTGTGTGTATTGGGACTTCATTGTCATTTATAACAACACTGTCGACTGTGTCGTCGCTGTCTATTATGACATAATTGTAATTTATAATATCTGTGTCTTTTGTATCATCGGAGTCTATTGTGAAATCATTGTCATTTATAATGTCTCACTTGTCTTTTACAACTGTGTGGTCTGTGCTGTCTTTGTCTATTGTGACTTCCTTGTCATATATAATATCTGTGTCGTCTGTGTCTATTGTGACATCATTTTCATTTATAATGTCTGTGTTGTCTCTGTCGACTGTGTCGTCTGTGTCTATTGTGACATCATTGTCATTTGTAGTGTCTGTGTCATCTGTGTCGTCTCTCTCTTTTGACGTCATTGTTGTTAATAATGTCTGTGTCATCTGTGTTGTCTGTGTCGGCTGTTGCGTCTGTGTCTATTGTGACATCATTTTCATTTATAATGTGTTTCTCTTCTGTGTCATCTGTGTCTATTGTGACATCATTGTTATTTATAATGACTATCATCTGTGCGGTCTTTCTCTATTGCGACATAATAGCGATTTATAATATCTTTGTCGTCTGTGTATTCTGTGTCTATGGTGACATCATTGTCATTAGTAATGTCTGTGGCGTCTGTGTCTATTGTGACATCATTGTAATTTTCAATATCAGTGTCCTCTGTGTCGTCTGTGTCTATGGTGCCACCATTGTCATTCATGTCCCTGTCGTCTGTATCGTTTGTGTCTTCTGTGTCTATTGTGACATCATTTTCATTTATAACGTCTGTGTCATCTGAGTTATCTGTGTTGTTTGTGTCCTTTGTGTGGTCTGTGGCGTCTGTGTCTATTTTGAAATCACTGTCATTTATAATGTCTGTGTCGTCTGTGTTTTCTGTGTATATTGTGACATCATTGTCATTAAAAATGTCTGTGTCGTCTGTGTTGTGTGTATCTTCTTTGTCTATTTTTACATAATTTTCATTTATGTCTTTGCCGTCTCTGTTGTCTGTGTATATTGTGACATCGATGTCATTTATAATGTCTGTTTCCTCTGTGTCTATTTTGACATCATTGTAATTTATAATGTCTGTGCCGTCTGATTAATCGGTGTCGTCTTTCTTCTGTGTCTATTGTGATATAGTTGTCATTTATTTTGTCTGTGTCCTCTGTGTCCTCTGTGTCTATTGTGACATCGTTTTCATTTATAATGTCTGTGTCATCTGTGTCTGTTGTGACATCATTGTAATGTATAATGTCTGTGTTGTGTGTGTCGTCTGAGTCGTCTGTGTATACTTTGACATCATTTTCATTTATAATGTCTGTGTCGTCCTTGTCGTCCCTGGTTTTTTGTCTATTGTGACATCATTGTCATTTATAATGTCGTTGTCGCCTGTGTCGCCTGTGTCTATTGTGTCATCACTGTCATTTAAAATTTCTGTTTCGTCTGTGCAGTCTGTGTCGTTTTTGTCTACTGTGACATCGTTGTCATTAATAATGTCTGTATGGTCTGTGTCGTCTGATTCTATTGTGACATAATTTTAATATATAATGCCTGTGTCGTCTCTGTCGTTTGTATCGTATTTGTCTATTGTGACTTCATTGTCATTTCTAAATTCTGTTTTCTGAGTTGTCTGTGCCTATTGTGACATCATGTTCATTTATAGTGTCTGTGTTGTCTGTGTCTACTGTGACATCGTCATATATAATATCTGTGTGGTCTCTGTTGTCTGTGCCTATTGTGACATCATGCTATTTTTTAATGTCTGTGTCATCTGTGTCTATTGTGACATCATTGTAATTTATAATGTCGGTGTCGTCTGTGTCTATTGTGACATCTTTGTCATTTATAATGTCTGTGTCGTCTGTGTTGTCTGTGTCTATTCAGACAGCATTGTCATTTATGTCTGTGTCTGTTGTGACATATTTTTTTTACAATATCTGTGTCGCCTGTCTCATCTCTGTCTGTTGTGACATCATTGTCATTTATTATGTCTGTGTCGTCTGTGTCTTCTGTGTCTATTTGGACATCATTTTCATTTAGAATGACTGTCGTCTGTGTGGTCTGTATCGTCTCTATCGTCTGTATCCTCTGTTTTATTGTGACATCATTTTCTTTTATAATGTCTGTGTTGCCTTTGTAGTCTGTGTCTATTTTCTTATCATTGTCATTTATAATGTCTGTGTTTTCTGTGTTGTCTGCGTGTATTGTGACATCATTGTCATTTATAATGTCTGTGTCGTATGTGTTGTCTGTCTAGTCTGTCTATTGTGACATCATTGTAGTTTACAGTGTCTGTGTCGTCTATGTCTATAGCGACATCATTGTCATTTATAATGTCTGTGTCGTCTGTCTCTATTTTGACATCATTGTCGTTAATAATGTCTGTGTCATCTGTGTTGTCTGTGTCGGCTGTGTCGTCTGTGACATAATTTTCATTTATAATGTGATTGTCTTCTGTGTCGTCTTTGTCTATTGTGACATCTGTGTTATTTATAATGACTGTATCATCTGTGTGGTCTTTCTCTATTGCGACATCATAGTCATTTATAATATCTTTGTCGTCTCTGTATTCTGTGGCTATTGTGACATCATTGTCATTAGTAATGTCGGTGGCGTCTGTGTCATGATTGTCTATAGTGACAGCATTGTCATTTCAAATGTCTGTGTCTTCTGTGTCTATTGTGACATCGTTTTCATTTATAATATCTGTGTCATCTGAGTTATCGGTTTTGTCTGTGTCCTTTGTGTCATCTGTGTTGTCTGCGTATATTGCGACGTCATTGTCATTAAAAATGTCTGTGTCGTCTGTATCTTCTGTGTCTATTGTTACATAATTGTCATTTAAAATGTCTTTGTCGACTCTGTCGTCTGTGTATATTGTGACATCGTTGTGATTTTTTATGTGTGTCTTCTGTGTCGTCTGTGTCTGTCGTGACATCATTGTCATTTATAATGTCTGTGTCTTCGATATGGTCTGTCTATTGTGAAATCGTCATTTATAATTTCTTTGTCATCTGTATCATCTCTGTCATAGTTGTCTATTGTGACATCATTGTCTTGTATAATAACTCTGTCCTCTGTGTCGTCTCTGTCTTCTGTGACATCATTGTCATTTATAATGTCTGTGTCTATTGTGAAATCCTTGTCATTTATAATGTATCTCGTCTTTGTAATCTCTGTCGTCTGTGCTGTCTGTGTCTATTGTGAGATCCTTGTCATATATAATGTCTGTGTCGTCTGTGTCTATTGTGACATCATTCTCATTTATAATGTCTGTGTAGTCTGTCGTCTGTGTCTTCTGTGACATCATTGTCATTTATAATGTCTGTGTCGTGTGTGTCGTCTGTGTCTACTGTGAAATCGTTACCATTTATAATTTCTTTGTCATCTGTGTCTATTGTGACATCATTGTAATTTATAATATCTGTGTCCTCTGTGTCGTCTCTGTCTATGGTGACATCATTTTCATTCATGTCTCTGTCGTCTATGTCGTCTGTGTCTTCTGTGTCTATTGTGACATCATTTTCATTTATAAAGTCTTTGTCGTCTGTGTTGTCTGTGTTGTCTTTTTTGTCTGTGTTTAATGTGACAACATTTTCAACGTCTGTGTTATCGAATTCATCTGTGTTGTCTGTGTCGTCTGTCGCGTCTGTGTCTATTTTGAAATCTATGTCATTTATAATGTCTGTGTCCTCTGTGTCGTCTGTGTCTATTAATACATCATCGTCAGTTATGATGTCTGTGTCGTCTCTGTCGTGGGTGTCTATTGTGACCTCATTTTCATTTATATTTTCTGTGTGTCTGTGTCTATTGTGACCTCATTTTCATTTATATTGTCTGTGTGTCTGTGTCTATAGTCATTTATTATGTCATTGTCATTTATTATGTCTCTGTCGTCTGTGTCTTTTTTGACATCATTTTCAAATATATTGTCTGTGTCATCTTTCTCGTCTTTGTCTATTTTGCCATCATTGTCACTAATAATGTCTGTGTTGTTGGTGTCGTCTATGTCTATTGGGACATCACTGTCATTTATAATGTCTGTGTCGTCTATGTCGTCTGTGTCTATTGTGACATCGTTGTCATTTATAATGCCTGTGTCTTTTTGTCATCTGTGTTGTCTGTGACATCTGTATTTATTGTGACATCATTGTCATTTATAATGTCTTGTTGTATGTGTCGTCTGTCTCTATTGTGACACATTGTCTTTTAAAATGACAGTGTCGTCTGTGTATATTGTGACATAATTATCATGTATAATGTCTGTCGGCAGTGTTGTCTGTGTCTATTGTGAAATCATTGTTATTTATCATGTCTGTGTCGTCTGTTCCTATTGAGAATCTATTGTCATTTATAATGTCTTTGTCGTCTGTGTCTATTGTGACATCATTGCCTTATATAATGTCTGTTTCTTCTGTGTCGTCTTTGTCGTCTATGTCTATTGTGCCAACTTTTTCATTTATAATGTCTGTGTTGTCTCTGTCGTCAGAGTCTATTGTGACATCATTGTCATTTATAATGTCTGTAACTGGTGTGTCGTCTGTGTTTATTGTGACATCATTGTCATTTATAATGTCCGTGTCGTCTGTGTCAATTTTGACCTCATTCTCATTTATAATTTTTGTGTCGTCTGTGTTTATTGTGAGATCATTGTCATCTATAATGTCTGTGTTGTCTTTGTCTATTGTGACATTATTTTCATTTACAATGTCTGTGACGTCTGTGTCTATCGTGACATCATATTCATTTACAATGTCTGTGTCATCTGTATCGTCTGTGTCTATTGTGACATCGTTGTCATTTATAATGTCAGTGTTTTCTGTGTAGTCTGTCGTCGGTGTCGTCTGTGTCTATTTTGATACCATTGTCATTTATAATGTCTGAGTTGTATGTGTCGTCTGTGTGTATCGAAACATCGTTGTCATTTATAATGTCTGTGTCGTCTATGTCTATTGTGACATCATTGTCATTTAAAATCTCTGTGTAGTCCGTGCTGTCTGTGTTGTCTGTGTATTCAGACGGCATTTTCATTTATTATGTCTGTGTCCTCTGTGTCTGTTATGACATAATTTTAATTCACAGTGTCTGTGTCGTCTCTGTTTTCTGTGTTGCCTGTGTCTATTGTGACATCATTGTCATTTATAATGTCTGTGTTGTCTTTGTCGTCTGTGTAATCTCTGTCTGTTGTGGCATCCTTGTCATTTATAATGTCTGAGTCGTCTGTGTTGTCTACGTCTATTCAGACGGCATTTTCATTTATAATGTCTGTGTTGTCTATGTCGTCTGTGTCTATTGTGATATCATTGTCATTTTAATGTCACAGAATCACAGAATCACCAGGTTGGAAGAGACCCACTGGATCATCAAGTCCAACCATTCCTATCAAACACTAAACCATATCCCTCAGCACCTCATCCACCCTTACCTTAAACACCTCCAGGGAAGGTGACTCAACCACCTCCCTGGGCAGCCTGTTCCAGTGCCCAATGACCCTTTCTGTAAAGAATCTTTTCCTAACGTCTAGCCTAAACCTCCCCTGGCGGAGCTTCAGGCCATTCCCTCTTGTCCTGTCCCCTGTCACATGGAAGAAGAGGCCAGCACCCTCCTCTCCACAACCTCCTTTCAGGTAGTTGCAGAGAGCAATGAGGTCACCCCTCACCCTCCTCTTCTCCAGGCTAAACAACCCCAGCTCTCTTAGCCGCTCCTCATAAGGCCTGTTCTCCAGCCCCTTCACCAGCTTTGTTGCTCTTCTCTGGACCCGTTCCAGAGCCTCAACACACTTCTTGTGGTGAGGGGCCCAGAACTGAACACAGGATTCAAGGAGCGGTCTCACCAGTGCCGAGTACAGAGGGAGGATAACCTCCCCGGACCTGCTGGTCACACCATTTCTGATACAAGCCAAGATGCCATTGACCTTCTTGGCCAATGTCTATGTTGTCTGTGCCGTCTGTGTGTATTGTGATATCATTGTCATTTATAATGTCTGTGTCGTCTGTGAATATTGTGACATTATTGTCATTTATAATGTCTGTCGTCTGTGTCGAATGCGACACCATTGTCATTTATAACGTCTGTCGTCTGTGTCGTCTGTCTAGTCTGTGTCTATTGTGACATCATTGTAGTCTATAGTGTCTGTGTTGTCTGTGTCGTCTATGTCTATTTTGATATCACTGTCATTTATAATGTCTGTGTCGTCTGTGTCAATTTTGACCTCATTCTCATTTATAATTTCTGTGTCGTCTGTGTCTATTGTGACATCATTGTCATTTATAATGTCTGTGTTGTCTCTGTCGACTGTGTCTAGTTTGACATCATATCCATTTATAGTGTCTTTGTAGTCTCTGTCGTCTGTATTGTATGTGTCTATTGTTACATAATTATCATTTATAAAATGTGTTGTGTGTGTCTATTGTGGCATCGTTGTCATTTACAATGTCTGTGACGTCTGTGTAATCTGTCTCTATTGTGACATCCTTGTCACTTATAATGTGTGTATCGTCTGTCTGTTGTGACATTATTTTCATTTACCATGTCTGTGTCATCTGTGTTGTCAGTGTCTATTGTGACATCTTTGTCATTTATAATGTCTGTATTGTTTGTGTCTATTTTGACAACGTTGTCTTTTATAATGTCTGTGTCTTCTGTATCGTCTGTGTCTACTGAGATATCATTTTCATTTATAATATCTGTGTCATCTGTGTCCATTGTGACATCGATATTTAAAAGTGTCTGTGTCGTCTGTGTCTATCGTGACATCATTGTCATTTATAATGTCAGTGTCTTCGGTGTCGTCTGTCTATTGTGACATCGTCATTTATCATGTTTTTGTCATCTGTCTCGTCTGTGTCGTCTGTGTGTATTGGGACTTCATTGTCATTTATAACAACACTGTCGACTGTGTCGTCGCTGTCTATTATGACATAATTGTAATTTATAATATCTGTGTCTTTTGTATCATCGGAGTCTATTGTGAAATCATTGTCATTTATAATGTCTCACTTGTCTTTTACAACTGTGTGGTCTGTGCTGTCTTTGTCTATTGTGACTTCCTTGTCATATATAATATCTGTGTCGTCTGTGTCTATTGTGACATCATTTTCATTTATAATGTCTGTGTTGTCTCTGTCGACTGTGTCGTCTGTGTCTATTGTGACATCATTGTCATTTGTAGTGTCTGTGTCATCTGTGTCGTCTCTCTCTTTTGACGTCATTGTTGTTAATAATGTCTGTGTCATCTGTGTTGTCTGTGTCAGCTGTTGCGTCTGTGTCTATTGTGACATCATTTTCATTTATAATGTGTTTCTCTTCTGTGTCATCTGTGTCTATTGTGACATCATTGTTATTTATAATGACTATCATCTGTGCGGTCTTTCTCTATTGCGACATAATAGCGATTTATAATATCTTTGTCGTCTGTGTATTCTGTGTCTATGGTGACATCATTGTCATTAGTAATGTCTGTGGCGTCTGTGTCTATTGTGACATCATTGTAATTTTCAATATCAGTGTCCTCTGTGTCGTCTGTGTCTATGGTGCCACCATTGTCATTCATGTCCCTGTCGTCTGTATCGTTTGTGTCTTCTGTGTCTATTGTGACATCATTTTCATTTATAACGTCTGTGTCATCTGAGTTATCTGTGTTGTTTGTGTCCTTTGTGTGGTCTGTGGCGTCTGTGTCTATTTTGAAATCACTGTCATTTATAATGTCTGTGTCGTCTGTGTTTTCTGTGTATATTGTGACATCATTGTCATTAAAAATGTCTGTGTCGTCTGTGTTGTGTGTATCTTCTTTGTCTATTTTTACATAATTTTCATTTATGTCTTTGCCGTCTCTGTTGTCTGTGTATATTGTGACATCGATGTCATTTATAATGTCTGTTTCCTCTGTGTCTATTTTGACATCATTGTAATTTATAATGTCTGTGCCGTCTGATTAATCGGTGTCGTCTTTCTTCTGTGTCTATTGTGATATAGTTGTCATTTATTTTGTCTGTGTCCTCTGTGTCCTCTGTGTCTATTGTGACATCGTTTTCATTTATAATGTCTGTGTCATCTGTGTCTGTTGTGACATCATTGTAATGTATAATGTCTGTGTTGTGTGTGTCGTCTGAGTCGTCTGTGTATACTTTGACATCATTTTCATTTATAATGTCTGTGTCGTCCTTGTCGTCCCTGGTTTTTTGTCTATTGTGACATCATTGTCATTTATAATGTCGTTGTCGCCTGTGTCGCCTGTGTCTATTGTGTCATCACTGTCATTTAAAATTTCTGTTTCGTCTGTGCAGTCTGTGTCGTTTTTGTCTACTGTGACATCGTTGTCATTAATAATGTCTGTATGGTCTGTGTCGTCTGATTCTATTGTGACATAATTTTAATATATAATGCCTGTGTCGTCTCTGTCGTTTGTATCGTATTTGTCTATTGTGACTTCATTGTCATTTCTAAATTCTGTTTTCTGAGTTGTCTGTGCCTATTGTGACATCATGTTCATTTATAGTGTCTGTGTTGTCTGTGTCTACTGTGACATCGTCATATATAATATCTGTGTGGTCTCTGTTGTCTGTGCCTATTGTGACATCATGCTATTTTTTAATGTCTGTGTCATCTGTGTCTATTGTGACATCATTGTAATTTATAATGTCGGTGTCGTCTGTGTCTATTGTGACATCTTTGTCATTTATAATGTCTGTGTCGTCTGTGTTGTCTGTGTCTATTCAGACAGCATTGTCATTTATGTCTGTGTCTGTTGTGACATATTTTTTTTACAATATCTGTGTCGCCTGTCTCATCTCTGTCTGTTGTGACATCATTGTCATTTATTATGTCTGTGTCGTCTGTGTCTTCTGTGTCTATTTGGACATCATTTTCATTTAGAATGACTGTCGTCTGTGTGGTCTGTATCGTCTCTATCGTCTGTATCCTCTGTTTTATTGTGACATCATTTTCTTTTATAATGTCTGTGTTGCCTTTGTAGTCTGTGTCTATTTTCTTATCATTGTCATTTATAATGTCTGTGTTTTCTGTGTTGTCTGCGTGTATTGTGACATCATTGTCATTTATAATGTCTGTGTCGTATGTGTTGTCTGTCTAGTCTGTCTATTGTGACATCATTGTAGTTTACAGTGTCTGTGTCGTCTATGTCTATAGCGACATCATTGTCATTTATAATGTCTGTGTCGTCTGTCTCTATTTTGACATCATTGTCGTTAATAATGTCTGTGTCATCTGTGTTGTCTGTGTCGGCTGTGTCGTCTGTGACATAATTTTCATTTATAATGTGATTGTCTTCTGTGTCGTCTTTGTCTATTGTGACATCTGTGTTATTTATAATGACTGTATCATCTGTGTGGTCTTTCTCTATTGCGACATCATAGTCATTTATAATATCTTTGTCGTCTCTGTATTCTGTGGCTATTGTGACATCATTGTCATTAGTAATGTCGGTGGCGTCTGTGTCATGATTGTCTATAGTGACAGCATTGTCATTTCAAATGTCTGTGTCTTCTGTGTCTATTGTGACATCGTTTTCATTTATAATATCTGTGTCATCTGAGTTATCGGTTTTGTCTGTGTCCTTTGTGTCATCTGTGTTGTCTGCGTATATTGCGACGTCATTGTCATTAAAAATGTCTGTGTCGTCTGTATCTTCTGTGTCTATTGTTACATAATTGTCATTTAAAATGTCTTTGTCGACTCTGTCGTCTGTGTATATTGTGACATCGTTGTGATTTTTTATGTGTGTCTTCTGTGTCGTCTGTGTCTGTCGTGACATCATTGTCATTTATAATGTCTGTGTCTTCGATATGGTCTGTCTATTGTGAAATCGTCATTTATAATTTCTTTGTCATCTGTATCATCTCTGTCATAGTTGTCTATTGTGACATCGTTGTCTTGTATAATAACTCTGTCCTCTGTGTCGTCTCTGTCTTCTGTGACATCATTGTCATTTATAATGTCTGTGTCTATTGTGAAATCCTTGTCATTTATAATGTATCTCGTCTTTGTAATCTCTGTCGTCTGTGCTGTCTGTGTCTATTGTGAGATCCTTGTCATATATAATGTCTGTGTCGTCTGTGTCTATTGTGACATCATTCTCATTTATAATGTCTGTGTAGTCTGTCGTCTGTGTCTTCTGTGACATCATTGTCATTTATAATGTCTGTGTCGTGTGTGTCGTCTGTGTCTACTGTGAAATCGTTACCATTTATAATTTCTTTGTCATCTGTGTCTATTGTGACATCATTGTAATTTATAATATCTGTGTCCTCTGTGTCGTCTCTGTCTATGGTGACATCATTTTCATTCATGTCTCTGTCGTCTATGTCGTCTGTGTCTTCTGTGTCTATTGTGACATCATTTTCATTTATAAAGTCTTTGTCGTCTGTGTTGTCTGTGTTGTCTTTTTTGTCTGTGTTTAATGTGACAACATTTTCAACGTCTGTGTTATCGAATTCATCTGTGTTGTCTGTGTCGTCTGTCGCGTCTGTGTCTATTTTGAAATCTATGTCATTTATAATGTCTGTGTCCTCTGTGTCGTCTGTGTCTATTATGACATCATCATCAGTTATGATGTCTGTGTCGTCTCTGTCGTGGGTGTCTATTGTGACCTCATTTTCATTTATATTTTCTGTGTGTCTGTGTCTATTGTGACCTCATTTTCATTTATATTGTCTGTGTGTCTGTGTCTATAGTCATTTATTATGTCATTGTCATTTATTATGTCTCTGTCGTCTGTGTCTTTTTTGACATCATTTTCAAATATATTGTCTGTGTCATCTTTCTCGTCTTTGTCTATTTTGCCATCATTGTCACTAATAATGTCTGTGTTGTTGGTGTCGTCTATGTCTATTGGGACATCACTGTCATTTATAATGTCTGTGTCGTCTATGTCGTCTGTGTCTATTGTGACATCGTTGTCATTTATAATGCCTGTGTCTTTTTGTCATCTGTGTTGTCTGTGACATCTGTATTTATTGTGACATCATTGTCATTTATAATGTCTTGTTGTATGTGTCGTCTGTCTCTATTGTGACACATTGTCTTTTAAAATGACAGTGTCGTCTGTGTATATTGTGACATAATTATCATGTATAATGTCTGTCGGCAGTGTTGTCTGTGTCTATTGTGAAATCATTGTTATTTATCATGTCTGTGTCGTCTGTTCCTATTGAGAATCTATTGTCATTTATAATGTCTTTGTCGTCTGTGTCTATTGTGACATCATTGCCTTATATAATGTCTGTTTCTTCTGTGTCGTCTTTGTCGTCTATGTCTATTGTGCCAACTTTTTCATTTATAATGTCTGTGTTGTCTCTGTCGTCAGAGTCTATTGTGACATCATTGTCATTTATAATGTCTGTAACTGGTGTGTCGTCTGTGTTTATTGTGACATCATTGTCATTTATAATGTCCGTGTCGTCTGTGTCAATTTTGACCTCATTCTCATTTATAATTTTTGTGTCGTCTGTGTTTATTGTGAGATCATTGTCATCTATAATGTCTGTGTTGTCTTTGTCTATTGTGACATTATTTTCATTTACAATGTCTGTGACGTCTGTGTCTATCGTGACATCATATTCATTTACAATGTCTGTGTCATCTGTATCGTCTGTGTCTATTGTGACATCGTTGTCATTTATAATGTCAGTGTTTTCTGTGTAGTCTGTCGTCGGTGTCGTCTGTGTCTATTTTGATACCATTGTCATTTATAATGTCTGAGTTGTATGTGTCGTCTGTGTGTATCGAAACATCGTTGTCATTTATAATGTCTGTGTCGTCTATGTCTATTGTGACATCATTGTCATTTAAAATCTCTGTGTAGTCCGTGCTGTCTGTGTTGTCTGTGTATTCAGACGGCATTTTCATTTATTATGTCTGTGTCCTCTGTGTCTGTTATGACATAATTTTAATTCACAGTGTCTGTGTCGTCTCTGTTTTCTGTGTTGCCTGTGTCTATTGTGACATCATTGTCATTTATAATGTCTGTGTTGTCTTTGTCGTCTGTGTAATCTCTGTCTGTTGTGGCATCCTTGTCATTTATAATGTCTGAGTCGTCTGTGTTGTCTACGTCTATTCAGACGGCATTTTCATTTATAATGTCTGTGTTGTCTATGTCGTCTGTGTCTATTGTGATATCATTGTCATTTTAATGTCACAGAATCACAGAATCACCAGGTTGGAAGAGACCCACTGGATCATCAAGTCCAACCATTCCTATCAAACACTAAACCATATCCCTCAGCACCTCATCCACCCTTACCTTAAACACCTCCAGGGAAGGTGACTCAACCACCTCCCTGGGCAGCCTGTTCCAGTGCCCAATGACCCTTTCTGTAAAGAATTTTTTCCTAACGTCTAGCCTAAACCTCCCCTGGCGGAGCTTCAGGCCATTCCCTCTTGTCCTGTCCCCTGTCACATGGAAGAAGAGGCCAGCACCCTCCTCTCCACAACCTCCTTTCAGGTAGTTGCAGAGAGCAATGAGGTCACCCCTCACCCTCCTCTTCTCCAGGCTAAACAACCCCAGCTCTCTTAGCCGCTCCTCATAAGGCCTGTTCTCCAGCCCCTTCACCAGCTTTGTTGCTCTTCTCTGGACCCGTTCCAGAGCCTCAACACACTTCTTGTGGTGAGGGGCCCAGAACTGAACACAGGATTCAAGGAGCGGTCTCACCAGTGCCGAGTACAGAGGGAGGATAACCTCCCCGGACCTGCTGGTCACACCATTTCTGATACAAGCCAAGATGCCATTGACCTTCTTGGCCAATGTCTATGTTGTCTGTGCCGTCTGTGTGTATTGTGATATCATTGTCATTTATAATGTCTGTGTCGTCTGTGAATATTGTGACATTATTGTCATTTATAATGTCTGTCATCTGTGTCGTCTGTGTCGATTGCGACATCATTGTCATTTATAATGTCTGTCGTCTGTGTCGAATGCGACACCATTGTCATTTATAACGTCTGTCGTCTGTGTCGTCTGTCTAGTCTGTGTCTATTGTGACATCATTGTAGTCTATAGTGTCTGTGTTGTCTGTGTCGTCTATGTCTATTTTGATATCACTGTCATTTATAATGTCTGTGTCGTCTGTGTCAATTTTGACCTCATTCTCATTTATAATTTCTGTGTCGTCTGTGTCTATTGTGACATCATTGTCATTTATAATGTCTGTGTTGTCTCTGTCGACTGTGTCTAGTTTGACATCATATCCATTTATAGTGTCTTTGTAGTCTCTGTCGTCTGTATTGTATGTGTCTATTGTTACATAATTATCATTTATAAAATGTGTTGTGTGTGTCTATTGTGGCATCGTTGTCATTTAGAATGTCTGTGACGTCTGTGTAATCTGTCTCTATTGTGACATCCTTGTCACTTATAATGTGTGTATCGTCTGTCTGTTGTGACATTATTTTCATTTACCATGTCTGTGTCATCTGTGTTGTCAGTGTCTATTGTGACAACTTTGTCATTTATAATGTCTGTGTCGTCTATGTCTATTGTGACATTATTGTCATTTATAATGTCTTTGTCGTCTGTGTCTGTTGTGAAAATATTGTAATTTTTAATGTTTGTGTCGTTTGTGTCTTTTGTGACATCATTGTCATTTATCATGTCTTTGAAGTATGTGTCGTCTGTGTTTATTGTGACATCATTGTCATTTATTACATGAGTGTCGTCTGTGTTATCTGTGTCTAGTGTGACTTAATTTTCATTTATAATATCTTTGTAGTCTGTGTCGACTGTGTCGTCTCAGTCGTCTGTGTCTACTGTGACATCATTGTCATTTATAATGTCTGTATTGTTTGTGTCTATTTTGACAACGTTGTCTTTTATAATGTCTGTGTCTTCTGTATCGTCTGTGTCTACTGAGATATCATTTTCATTTAAAATATCTGTGTCATCTGTGTCCATTGTGACATCGATATTTAAAAGTGTCTGTGTCGTCTGTGTCTATCGTGACATCATTGTCATTTATAATGTCAGTGTCTTCGGTGTCGTCTGTCTATTGTGACATCGTCATTTATCATGTTTTTGTCATCTGTCTCGTCTGTGTCGTCTGTGTGTATTGGGACTTCATTGTCATTTATAACAACACTGTCGACTGTGTCGTCGCTGTCTATTATGACATAATTGTAATTTATAATATCTGTGTCTTTTGTATCATCGGAGTCTATTGTGAAATCATTGTCATTTATAATGTCTCACTTGTCTTTTACAACTGTGTGGTCTGTGCTGTCTTTGTCTATTGTGACTTCCTTGTCATATATAATATCTGTGTCGTCTGTGTCTATTGTGACATCATTTTCATTTATAATGTCTGTGTTGTCTCTGTCGACTGTGTCGTCTGTGTCTATTGTGACATCATTGTCATTTGTAGTGTCTGTGTCATCTGTGTCGTCTCTCTCTTTTGACGTCATTGTTGTTAATAATGTCTGTGTCATCTGTGTTGTCTGTGTCGGCTGTTGCGTCTGTGTCTATTGTGACATCATTTTCATTTATAATGTGTTTCTCTTCTGTGTCATCTGTGTCTATTGTGACATCATTGTTATTTATAATGACTATCATCTGTGCGGTCTTTCTCTATTGCGACATAATAGCGATTTATAATATCTTTGTCGTCTGTGTATTCTGTGTCTATGGTGACATCATTGTCATTAGTAATGTCTGTGGCGTCTGTGTCTATTGTGACATCATTGTAATTTTCAATATCAGTGTCCTCTGTGTCGTCTGTGTCTATGGTGCCACCATTGTCATTCATGTCCCTGTCGTCTGTATCGTTTGTGTCTTCTGTGTCTATTGTGACATCATTTTCATTTATAACGTCTGTGTCATCTGAGTTATCTGTGTTGTTTGTGTCCTTTGTGTGGTCTGTGGCGTCTGTGTCTATTTTGAAATCACTGTCATTTATAATGTCTGTGTCGTCTGTGTTTTCTGTGTATATTGTGACATCATTGTCATTAAAAATGTCTGTGTCGTCTGTGTTGTGTGTATCTTCTTTGTCTATTTTTACATAATTTTCATTTATGTCTTTGCCGTCTCTGTTGTCTGTGTATATTGTGACATCGATGTCATTTATAATGTCTGTTTCCTCTGTGTCTATTTTGACATCATTGTAATTTATAATGTCTGTGCCGTCTGATTAATCGGTGTCGTCTTTCTTCTGTGTCTATTGTGATATAGTTGTCATTTATTTTGTCTGTGTCCTCTGTGTCCTCTGTGTCTATTGTGACATCGTTTTCATTTATAATGTCTGTGTCATCTGTGTCTGTTGTGACATCATTGTAATGTATAATGTCTGTGTTGTGTGTGTCGTCTGAGTCGTCTGTGTATACTTTGACATCATTTTCATTTATAATGTCTGTGTCGTCCTTGTCGTCCCTGGTTTTTTGTCTATTGTGACATCATTGTCATTTATAATGTCGTTGTCGCCTGTGTCGCCTGTGTCTATTGTGTCATCACTGTCATTTAAAATTTCTGTTTCGTCTGTGCAGTCTGTGTCGTTTTTGCCTACTGTGACATCGTTGTCATTAATAATGTCTGTATGGTCTGTGTCGTCTGATTCTATTGTGACATAATTTTAATATATAATGCCTGTGTCGTCTCTGTCGTTTGTATCGTATTTGTCTATTGTGACTTCATTGTCATTTCTAAATTCTGTTTTCTGAGTTGTCTGTGCCTATTGTGACATCATGTTCATTTATAGTGTCTGTGTTGTCTGTGTCTACTGTGACATCGTCATATATAATATCTGTGTGGTCTCTGTTGTCTGTGCCTATTGTGACATCATGCTATTTTTTAATGTCTGTGTCATCTGTGTCTATTGTGACATCATTGTAATTTATAATGTCGGTGTCGTCTGTGTCTATTGTGACATCTTTGTCATTTATAATGTCTGTGTCGTCTGTGTTGTCTGTGTCTATTCAGACAGCATTGTCATTTATGTCTGTGTCTGTTGTGACATATTTTTTTTACAATATCTGTGTCGCCTGTCTCATCTCTGTCTGTTGTGACATCATTGTCATTTATTATGTCTGTGTCGTCTGTGTCTTCTGTGTCTATTTGGACATCATTTTCATTTAGAATGACTGTCGTCTGTGTGGTCTGTATCGTCTCTATCGTCTGTATCCTCTGTTTTATTGTGACATCATTTTCTTTTATAATGTCTGTGTTGCCTTTGTAGTCTGTGTCTATTTTCTTATCATTGTCATTTATAATGTCTGTGTTTTCTGTGTTGTCTGCGTGTATTGTGACATCATTGTCATTTATAATGTCTGTGTCGTATGTGTTGTCTGTCTAGTCTGTCTATTGTGACATCATTGTAGTTTACAGTGTCTGTGTCGTCTATGTCTATAGCGACATCATTGTCATTTATAATGTCTGTGTCGTCTGTCTCTATTTTGACATCATTGTCGTTAATAATGTCTGTGTCATCTGTGTTGTCTGTGTCGGCTGTGTCGTCTGTGACATAATTTTCATTTATAATGTGATTGTCTTCTGTGTCGTCTTTGTCTATTGTGACATCTGTGTTATTTATAATGACTGTATCATCTGTGTGGTCTTTCTCTATTGCGACATCATAGTCATTTATAATATCTTTGTCGTCTCTGTATTCTGTGGCTATTGTGACATCATTGTCATTAGTAATGTCGGTGGCGTCTGTGTCATGATTGTCTATAGTGACAGCATTGTCATTTCAAATGTCTGTGTCTTCTGTGTCTATTGTGACATCGTTTTCATTTATAATATCTGTGTCATCTGAGTTATCGGTTTTGTCTGTGTCCTTTGTGTCATCTGTGTTGTCTGCGTATATTGCGACGTCATTGTCATTAAAAATGTCTGTGTCGTCTGTATCTTCTGTGTCTATTGTTACATAATTGTCATTTAAAATGTCTTTGTCGACTCTGTCGTCTGTGTATATTGTGACATCGTTGTGATTTTTTATGTGTGTCTTCTGTGTCGTCTGTGTCTGTCGTGACATCATTGTCATTTATAATGTCTGTGTCTTCGATATGGTCTGTCTATTGTGAAATCGTCATTTATAATTTCTTTGTCATCTGTATCATCTCTGTCATAGTTGTCTATTGTGACATCATTGTCTTGTATAATAACTCTGTCCTCTGTGTCGTCTCTGTCTTCTGTGACATCATTGTCATTTATAATGTCTGTGTCTATTGTGAAATCCTTGTCATTTATAATGTATCTCGTCTTTGTAATCTCTGTCGTCTGTGCTGTCTGTGTCTATTGTGAGATCCTTGTCATATATAATGTCTGTGTCGTCTGTGTCTATTGTGACATCATTCTCATTTATAATGTCTGTGTAGTCTGTCGTCTGTGTCTTCTGTGACATCATTGTCATTTATAATGTCTGTGTCATGTGTGTCGTCTGTGTCTACTGTGAAATCGTTACCATTTATAATTTCTTTGTCATCTGTGTCTATTGTGACATCATTGTAATTTATAATATCTGTGTCCTCTGTGTCGTCTCTGTCTATGGTGACATCATTTTCATTCATGTCTCTGTCGTCTATGTCGTCTGTGTCTTCTGTGTCTATTGTGACATCATTTTCATTTATAAAGTCTTTGTCGTCTGTGTTGTCTGTGTTGTCTTTTTTGTCTGTGTTTAATGTGACAACATTTTCAACGTCTGTGTTATCGAATTCATCTGTGTTGTCTGTGTCGTCTGTCGCGTCTGTGTCTATTTTGAAATCTATGTCATTTATAATGTCTGTGTCCTCTGTGTCGTCTGTGTCTATTATGACATCATCGTCAGTTATGATGTCTGTGTCGTCTCTGTCGTGGGTGTCTATTGTGACCTCATTTTCATTTATATTGTCTGTGTGTCTGTGTCTATAGTCATTTATTATGTCATTGTCATTTATTATGTCTCTGTCGTCTGTGTCTTTTTTGACATCATTTTCAAATATATTGTCTGTGTCATCTTTCTCGTCTTTGTCTATTTTGCCATCATTGTCACTAATAATGTCTGTGTTGTTGGTGTCGTCTATGTCTATTGGGACATCACTGTCATTTATAATGTCTGTGTCGTCTATGTCGTCTGTGTCTATTGTGACATCGTTGTCATTTATAATGCCTGTGTCTTTTTGTCATCTGTGTTGTCTGTGACATCTGTATTTATTGTGACATCATTGTCATTTATAATGTCTTGTTGTATGTGTCGTCTGTCTCTATTGTGACACATTGTCTTTTAAAATGACAGTGTCGTCTGTGTATATTGTGACATAATTATCATGTATAATGTCTGTCGGCAGTGTTGTCTGTGTCTATTGTGAAATCATTGTTATTTATCATGTCTGTGTCGTCTGTTCCTATTGAGAATCTATTGTCATTTATAATGTCTTTGTCGTCTGTGTCTATTGTGACATCATTGCCTTATATAATGTCTGTTTCTTCTGTGTCGTCTTTGTCGTCTATGTCTATTGTGCCAACTTTTTCATTTATAATGTCTGTGTTGTCTCTGTCGTCAGAGTCTATTGTGACATCATTGTCATTTATAATGTCTGTAACTGGTGTGTCGTCTGTGTTTATTGTGACATCATTGTCATTTATAATGTCCGTGTCGTCTGTGTCAATTTTGACCTCATTCTCATTTATAATTTTTGTGTCGTCTGTGTTTATTGTGAGATCATTGTCATCTATAATGTCTGTGTTGTCTTTGTCTATTGTGACATTATTTTCATTTACAATGTCTGTGACGTCTGTGTCTATCGTGACATCATATTCATTTACAATGTCTGTGTCATCTGTATCGTCTGTGTCTATTGTGACATCGTTGTCATTTATAATGTCAGTGTTTTCTGTGTAGTCTGTCGTCGGTGTCGTCTGTGTCTATTTTGATACCATTGTCATTTATAATGTCTGAGTTGTATGTGTCGTCTGTGTGTATCGAAACATCGTTGTCATTTATAATGTCTGTGTCGTCTATGTCTATTGTGACATCATTGTCATTTAAAATCTCTGTGTAGTCCGTGCTGTCTGTGTTGTCTGTGTATTCAGACGGCATTTTCATTTATTATGTCTGTGTCCTCTGTGTCTGTTATGACATAATTTTAATTCACAGTGTCTGTGTCGTCTCTGTTTTCTGTGTTGCCTGTGTCTATTGTGACATCATTGTCATTTATAATGTCTGTGTTGTCTTTGTCGTCTGTGTAATCTCTGTCTGTTGTGGCATCCTTGTCATTTATAATGTCTGAGTCGTCTGTGTTGTCTACGTCTATTCAGACGGCATTTTCATTTATAATGTCTGTGTTGTCTATGTCGTCTGTGTCTATTGTGATATCATTGTCATTTTAATGTCACAGAATCACAGAATCACAAGGTTGGAAGAGACCCACTGGATCATCAAGTCCAACCATTCCTATCAAACACTAAACCATATCCCTCAGCACCTCATCCACCCTTACCTTAAACACCTCCAGGGAAGGTGACTCAACCACCTCCCTGGGCAGCCTGTTCCAGTGCCCAATGACCCTTTCTGTAAAGAATTTTTTCCTAACGTCTAGCCTAAACCTCCCCTGGCGGAGCTTCAGGCCATTCCCTCTTGTCCTGTCCCCTGTCACATGGAAGAAGAGGCCAGCACCCTCCTCTCCACAACCTCCTTTCAGGTAGTTGCAGAGAGCAATGAGGTCACCCCTCACCCTCCTCTTCTCCAGGCTAAACAACCCCAGCTCTCTTAGCCGCTCCTCATAAGGCCTGTTCTCCAGCCCCTTCACCAGCTTTGTTGCTCTTCTCTGGACCCGTTCCAGAGCCTCAACACCCTTCTTGTGGTGAGGGGCCCAGAACTGAACACAGGATTCAAGGAGCGGTCTCACCAGTGCCGAGTACAGAGGGAGGATAACCTCCCCGGACCTGCTGGTCACACCATTTCTGATACAAGCCAAGATGCCATTGACCTTCTTGGCCAATGTCTATGTTGTCTGTGCCGTCTGTGTGTATTGTGATATCATTGTCATTTATAATGTCTGTGTCGTCTGTGAATATTGTGACATTATTGTCATTTATAATGTCTGTCATCTGTGTCGTCTGTGTCGATTGCGACATCATTGTCATTTATAATGTCTGTCGTCTGTGTCGAATGCGACACCATTGTCATTTATAACGTCTGTCGTCTGTCTAGTCTGTGTCTATTGTGACATCATTGTAGTCTATAGTGTCTGTGTTGTCTGTGTCGTCTATGTCTATTTTGATATCACTGTCATTTATAATGTCTGTGTCGTCTGTGTCAATTTTGACCTCATTCTCATTTATAATTTCTGTGTCGTCTGTGTCTATTGTGACATCATTGTCATTTATAATGTCTGTGTTGTCTCTGTCGACTGTGTCTAGTTTGACATCATATCCATTTATAGTGTCTTTGTAGTCTCTGTCATCTGTATTGTATGTGTCTATTGTTACATAATTATCATTTATAAAATGTGTTGTGTGTGTCTATTGTGGCATCGTTGTCATTTAGAATGTCTGTGACGTCTGTGTAATCTGTCTCTATTGTGACATCCTTGTCACTTATAATGTGTGTATCGTCTGTCTGTTGTGACATTATTTTCATTTACCATGTCTGTGTCATCTGTGTTGTCAGTGTCTATTGTGACATCTTTGTCATTTATAATGTCTGTGTCGTCTATGTCTATTGTGACATCTTTGTCATTTATAATGTCTTTGTCGTCTGTGTCTGTTGTGAAAATATTGTAATTTTTAATGTTTGTGTCGTTTGTGTCTTTTGTGACATCATTGTCATTTATCATGTCTTTGAAGTATGTGTCGTCTGTGTTTATTGTGACATCATTGTCATTTATTACATGAGTGTCGTCTGTGTTATCTGTGTCTAGTGTGACTTAATTTTCATTTATAATATCTTTGTAGTCTGTGTCGACTGTGTCGTCTCAGTCGTCTGTGTCTACTGTGACATCATTGTCATTTATAATGTCTGTATTGTTTGTGTCTATTTTGACAACGTTGTCTTTTATAATGTCTGTGTCTTCTGTATCGTCTGTGTCTACTGAGATATCATTTTCATTTATAATATCTGTGTCATCTGTGTCCATTGTGACATCGATATTTAAAAGTGTCTGTGTCGTCTGTGTCTATCGTGACATCATTGTCATTTATAATGTCAGTGTCTTCGGTGTCGTCTGTCTATTGTGACATCGTCATTTATCATGTTTTTGTCATCTGTCTCGTCTGTGTCGTCTGTGTGTATTGGGACTTCATTGTCATTTATAACAACACTGTCGACTGTGTCGTCGCTGTCTATTATGACATAATTGTAATTTATAATATCTGTGTCTTTTGTATCATCGGAGTCTATTGTGAAATCATTGTCATTTATAATGTCTCACTTGTCTTTTACAACTGTGTGGTCTGTGCTGTCTTTGTCTATTGTGACTTCCTTGTCATATATAATATCTGTGTCGTCTGTGTCTATTGTGACATCATTTTCATTTATAATGTCTGTGTTGTCTCTGTCGACTGTGTCGTCTGTGTCTATTGTGACATCATTGTCATTTGTAGTGCCTGTGTCATCTGTGTCGTCTCTCTCTTTTGACGTCATTGTTGTTAATAATGTCTGTGTCATCTGTGTTGTCTGTGTCGGCTGTTGCGTCTGTGTCTATTGTGACATCATTTTCATTTATAATGTGTTTCTCTTCTGTGTCATCTGTGTCTATTGTGACATCATTGTTATTTATAATGACTATCATCTGTGCGGTCTTTCTCTATTGCGACATAATAGCGATTTATAATATCTTTGTCGTCTGTGTATTCTGTGTCTATGGTGACATCATTGTCATTAGTAATGTCTGTGGCGTCTGTGTCTATTGTGACATCATTGTAATTTTCAATATCAGTGTCCTCTGTGTCGTCTGTGTCTATGGTGCCACCATTGTCATTCATGTCCCTGTCGTCTGTATCGTTTGTGTCTTCTGTGTCTATTGTGACATCATTTTCATTTATAACGTCTGTGTCATCTGAGTTATCTGCGTTGTTTGTGTCCTTTGTGTGGTCTGTGGCGTCTGTGTCTATTTTGAAATCACTGTCATTTATAATGTCTGTGTCGTCTGTGTTTTCTGTGTATATTGTGACATCATTGTCATTAAAAATGTCTGTGTCGTCTGTGTTGTGTGTATCTTCTTTGTCTATTTTTACATAATTTTCATTTATGTCTTTGCCGTCTCTGTTGTCTGTGTATATTGTGACATCGATGTCATTTATAATGTCTGTTTCCTCTGTGTCTATTTTGACATCATTGTAATTTATAATGTCTGTGCCGTCTGATTAATCGGTGTCGTCTTTCTTCTGTGTCTATTGTGATATAGTTGTCATTTATTTTGTCTGTGTCCTCTGTGTCCTCTGTGTCTATTGTGACATCGTTTTCATTTATAATGTCTGTGTCATCTGTGTCTGTTGTGACATCATTGTAATGTATAATGTCTGTGTTGTGTGTGTCGTCTGAGTCGTCTGTGTATACTTTGACATCATTTTCATTTATAATGTCTGTGTCGTCCTTGTCGTCCCTGGTTTTTTGTCTATTGTGACATCATTGTCATTTATAATGTCGTTGTCGCCTGTGTCTATTGTGTCATCACTGTCATTTAAAATTTCTGTTTCGTCTGTGCAGTCTGTGTCGTTTTTGTCTACTGTGACATCGTTGTCATTAATAATGTCTGTATGGTCTGTGTCGTCTGATTCTATTGTGACATAATTTTAATATATAATGCCTGTGTCGTCTCTGTCGTTTGTATCGTATTTGTCTATTGTGACTTCATTGTCATTTCTAAATTCTGTTTTCTGAGTTGTCTGTGCCTATTGTGACATCATGTTCATTTATAGTGTCTGTGTTGTCTGTGTCTACTGTGACATTGTCATATATAATATCTGTGTGGTCTCTGTTGTCTGTGCCTATTGTGACATCATGCTAATTTTTAATGTCTGTGTCATCTGTGTCTATTGTGACATCATTGTAATTTATAATGTCGGTGTCGTCTGTGTCTATTGTGACATCTTTGTCATTTATAATGTCTGTGTCGTCTGTGTTGTCTGTGTCTATTCAGACAGCATTGTCATTTATGTCTGTGTCTCTTGTGACATATTTTTTTTACAATATCTGTGTCGCCTGTCTCATCTCTGTCTGTTGTGACATCATTGTCATTTATTATGTCTGTGTCGTCTGTGTCTTCTGTGTCTATTTGGACATCATTTTCATTTAGAATGACTGTCGTCTGTGTGGTCTGTATCGTCTCTATCGTCTGTATCCTCTGTTTTATTGTGACATCATTTTCTTTTATAATGTCTGTGTTGCCTTTGTAGTCTGTGTCTATTTTCTTATCATTGTCATTTATAATGTCTGTGTTTTCTGTGTTGTCTGCGTCTATTGTGACATCATTGTCATTTACAATGTCTGTGTCGTATGTGTTGTCTGTCTAGTCTGTCTATTGTGACATCATTGTAGTTTACAGTGTCTGTGTCGTCTATGTCTATAGCGACATCATTGTCATTTATAATGTCTGTGTCGTCTGTGTTGTCTGTGTCGGCTGTGTCGTCTGTGACATAATTTTCATTTATAATGTGATTGTCTTCTGTGTCGTCTTTGTCTATTGTGACATCTGTGTTATTTATAATGACTGTATCATCTGTGTGGTCTTTCTCTATTGCGACATCATAGTCATTTATAATATCTTTGTCGTCTCTGTATTCTGTGGCTATTGTGACATCATTGTCATTAGTAATGTCGGTGGCGTCTGTGTCATGATTGTCTATAGTGACAGCATTGTCATTTCAAATGTCTGTGTCTTCTGTGTCTATTGTGACATCGTTTTCATTTATAATATCTGTGTCATCTGAGTTATCGGTTTTGTCTGTGTCCTTTGTGTCATCTGTGTTGTCTGCGTATATTGCGACGTCATTGTCATTAAAAATGTCTGTGTCGTCTGTATCTTCTGTGTCTATTGTTACATAATTGTCATTTAAAATGTCTTTGTCGACTCTGTCGTCTGTGTATATTGTGACATCGTTGTGATTTTTTATGTGTGTCTTCTGTGTCGTCTGTGTCTGTCGTGACATCATTGTCATTTATAATGTCTGTGTCTTCGATATGGTCTGTCTATTGTGAAATCGTCATTTATAATTTCTTTGTCATCTGTATCATCTCTGTCATAGTTGTCTATTGTGACATCATTGTCTTGTATAATAACTCTGTCCTCTGTGTCGTCTCTGTCTTCTGTGACATCATTGTCATTTATAATGTCTGTGTCTATTGTGAAATCCTTGTCATTTATAATGTATCTCGTCTTTGTAATCTCTGTCGTCTGTGCTGTCTGTGTCTATTGTGAGATCCTTGTCATATATAATGTCTGTGTCGTCTGTGTCTATTGTGACATCATTCTCATTTATAATGTCTGTGTAGTCTGTCGTCTGTGTCTTCTGTGACATCATTGTCATTTATAATGTCTGTGTCGTGTGTGTCGTCTGTGTCTACTGTGAAATCGTTACCATTTATAATTTCTTTGTCATCTGTGTCTATTGTGACATCATTGTAATTTATAATATCTGTGTCCTCTGTGTCGTCTCTGTCTATGGTGACATCATTTTCATTCATGTCTCTGTCGTCTATGTCGTCTGTGTCTTCTGTGTCTATTGTGACATCATTTTCATTTATAAAGTCTTTGTCGTCTGTGTTGTCTGTGTTGTCTTTTTTGTCTGTGTTTAATGTGACAACATTTTCAACGTCTGTGTTATCGAATTCATCTGTGTTGTCTGTGTCGTCTGTCGCGTCTGTGTCTATTTTGAAATCTATGTCATTTATAATGTCTGTGTCCTCTGTGTCGTCTGTGTCTATTATGACATCATCGTCAGTTATGATGTCTGTGTCGTCTCTGTCGTGGGTGTCTATTGTGACCTCATTTTCATTTATATTTTCTGTGTGTCTGTGTCTATTGTGACCTCATTTTCATTTATATTGTCTGTGTGTCTGTGTCTATAGTCATTTATTATGTCTCTGTCGTCTGTGTCTTTTTTGACATCATTTTCAAATATATTGTCTGTGTCATCTTTCTCGTCTTTGTCTATTTTGCCATCATTGTCACTAATAATGTCTGTGTTGTTGGTGTCGTCTATGTCTATTGGGACATCACTGTCATTTATAATGTCTGTGTCGTCTATGTCGTCTGTGTCTATTGTGACATCGTTGTCATTTATAATGCCTGTGTCTTTTTGTCATCTGTGTTGTCTGTGACATCTGTATTTATTGTGACATCATTGTCATTTATAATGTCTTGTTGTATGTGTCGTCTGTCTCTATTGTGACACATTGTCTTTTAAAATGACAGTGTCGTCTGTGTATATTGTGACATAATTATCATGTATAATGTCTGTCGGCAGTGTTGTCTGTGTCTATTGTGAAATCATTGTTATTTATCATGTCTGTGTCGTCTGTTCCTATTGAGAATCTATTGTCATTTATAATGTCTTTGTCGTCTGTGTCTATTGTGACATCATTGCCTTATATAATGTCTGTTTCTTCTGTGTCGTCTTTGTCGTCTATGTCTATTGTGCCAACTTTTTCATTTATAATGTCTGTGTTGTCTCTGTCGTCAGAGTCTATTGTGACATCATTGTCATTTATAATGTCTGTAACTGGTGTGTCGTCTGTGTTTATTGTGACATCATTGTCATTTATAATGTCCGTGTCGTCTGTGTCAATTTTGACCTCATTCTCATTTATAATTTTTGTGTCGTCTGTGTTTATTGTGAGATCATTGTCATCTATAATGTCTGTGTTGTCTTTGTCTATTGTGACATTATTTTCATTTACAATGTCTGTGACGTCTGTGTCTATCGTGACATCATATTCATTTACAATGTCTGTGTCATCTGTATCGTCTGTGTCTATTGTGACATCGTTGTCATTTATAATGTCAGTGTTTTCTGTGTAGTCTGTCGTCGGTGTCGTCTGTGTCTATTTTGATACCATTGTCATTTATAATGTCTGAGTTGTATGTGTCGTCTGTGTGTATCGAAACATCGTTGTCATTTATAATGTCTGTGTCGTCTATGTCTATTGTGACATCATTGTCATTTAAAATCTCTGTGTAGTCCGTGCTGTCTGTGTTGTCTGTGTATTCAGACGGCATTTTCATTTATTATGTCTGTGTCCTCTGTGTCTGTTATGACATAATTTTAATTCACAGTGTCTGTGTCGTCTCTGTTTTCTGTGTTGCCTGTGTCTATTGTGACATCATTGTCATTTATAATGTCTGTGTTGTCTTTGTCGTCTGTGTAATCTCTGTCTGTTGTGGCATCCTTGTCATTTATAATGTCTGAGTTGTCTGTGTTGTCTACGTCTATTCAGACGGCATTTTCATTTATAATGTCTGTGTTGTCTATGTCGTCTGTGTCTATTGTGATATCATTGTCATTTATAATGTCACAGAATCACAGAATCACAAGGTTGGAAGAGACCCACTGGATCATCAAGTCCAACCATTCCTATCAAACACTAAACCATATCCCTCAGCACCTCATCCACCCTTACCTTAAACACCTCCAGGGAAGGTGACTCAACCACCTCCCTGGGCAGCCTGTTCCAGTGCCCAATGACCCTTTCTGTAAAGAATTTTTTCCTAACGTCTAGCCTAAACCTCCCCTGGCGGAGCTTTAGGCCATTCCCTCTTGTCCTGTCCCCTGTCACATGGAAGAAGAGGCCAGCACCCTCCTCTCCACAACCTCCTTTCAGGTAGTTGCAGAGAGCAATGAGGTCACCCCTCACCCTCCTCTTCTCCAGGCTAAACAACCCCAGCTCTCTTAGCCGCTCCTCATAAGGCCTGTTCTCCAGCCCCTTCACCAGCTTTGTTGCTCTTCTCTGGACCCGTTCCAGAGCCTCAACACCCTTCTTGTGGTGAGGGGCCCAGAACTGAACACAGGATTCAAGGAGCGGTCTCACCAGTGCCGAGTACAGAGGGAGGATAACCTCCCCGGACCTGCTGGTCACACCATTTCTGATACAAGCCAAGATGCCATTGACCTTCTTGGCCAATGTCTATGTTGTCTGTGCCGTCTGTGTGTATTGTGATATCATTGTCATTTATAATGTCTGTGTCGTCTGTGAATATTGTGACATTATTGTCATTTATAATGTCTGTCATCTGTGTCGTCTGTGTCGATTGCGACATCATTGTCATTTATAATGTCTGTCGTCTGTGTCGAATGCGACACCATTGTCATTTATAACGTCTGTCGTCTGTGTCGTCTGTCTAGTCTGTGTCTATTGTGACATCATTGTAGTCTATAGTGTCTGTGTTGTCTGTGTCGTCTATGTCTATTTTGATATCACTGTCATTTATAATGTCTGTGTCGTCTGTGTCAATTTTGACCTCATTCTCATTTATAATTTCTGTGTCGTCTGTGTCTATTGTGACATCATTGTCATTTATAATGTCTGTGTTGTCTCTGTCGACTGTGTCTAGTTTGACATCATATCCATTTATAGTGTCTTTGTAGTCTCTGTCGTCTGTATTGTATGTGTCTATTGTTACATAATTATCATTTATAAAATGTGTTGTGTGTGTCTATTGTGGCATCGTTGTCATTTAGAATGTCTGTGACGTCTGTGTAATCTGTCTCTATTGTGACATCCTTGTCACTTATAATGTGTGTATCGTCTGTCTGTTGTGACATTATTTTCATTTACCATGTCTGTGTCATCTGTGTTGTCAGTGTCTATTGTGACATCTTTGTCATTTATAATGTCTGTGTCGTCTATGTCTATTGTGACATCTTTGTCATTTATAATGTCTTTGTCGTCTGTGTCTGTTGTGAAAATATTGTAATTTTTAATGTTTGTGTCGTTTGTGTCTTTTGTGACATCATTGTCATTTATCATGTCTTTGAAGTATGTGTCGTCTGTGTTTATTGTGACATCATTGTCATTTATTACATGAGTGTCGTCTGTGTTATCTGTGTCTAGTGTGACTTAATTTTCATTTATAATATCTTTGTAGTCTGTGTCGACTGTGTCGTCTCAGTCGTCTGTGTCTACTGTGACATCATTGTCATTTATAATGTCTGTATTGTTTGTGTCTATTTTGACAACGTTGTCTTTTATAATGTCTGTGTCTTCTGTATCGTCTGTGTCTACTGAGATATCATTTTCATTTATAATATCTGTGTCATCTGTGTCCATTGTGACATCGATATTTAAAAGTGTCTGTGTCGTCTGTGTCTATCGTGACATCATTGTCATTTATAATGTCAGTGTCTTCGGTGTCGTCTGTCTATTGTGACATCGTCATTTATCATGTTTTTGTCATCTGTCTCGTCTGTGTCGTCTGTGTGTATTGGGACTTCATTGTCATTTATAACAACACTGTCGACTGTGTCGTCGCTGTCTATTATGACATAATTGTAATTTATAATATCTGTGTCTTTTGTATCATCGGAGTCTATTGTGAAATCATTGTCATTTATAATGTCTCACTTGTCTTTTACAACTGTGTGGTCTGTGCTGTCTTTGTCTATTGTGACTTCCTTGTCATATATAATATCTGTGTCGTCTGTGTCTATTGTGACATCATTTTCATTTATAATGTCTGTGTTGTCTCTGTCGACTGTGTCGTCTGTGTCTATTGTGACATCATTGTCATTTGTAGTGTCTGTGTCATCTGTGTCGTCTCTCTCTTTTGACGTCATTGTTGTTAATAATGTCTGTGTCATCTGTGTTGTCTGTGTCGGCTGTTGCGTCTGTGTCTATTGTGACATCATTTTCATTTATAATGTGTTTCTCTTCTGTGTCATCTGTGTCTATTGTGACATCATTGTTATTTATAATGACTATCATCTGTGCGGTCTTTCTCTATTGCGACATAATAGCGATTTATAATATCTTTGTCGTCTGTGTATTCTGTGTCTATGGTGACATCATTGTCATTAGTAATGTCTGTGGCGTCTGTGTCTATTGTGACATCATTGTAATTTTCAATATCAGTGTCCTCTGTGTCGTCTGTGTCTATGGTGCCACCATTGTCATTCATGTCCCTGTCGTCTGTATCGTTTGTGTCTTCTGTGTCTATTGTGACATCATTTTCATTTATAACGTCTGTGTCATCTGAGTTATCTGTGTTGTTTGTGTCCTTTGTGTGGTCTGTGGCGTCTGTGTCTATTTTGAAATCACTGTCATTTATAATGTCTGTGTCGTCTGTGTTTTCTGTGTATATTGTGACATCATTGTCATTAAAAATGTCTGTGTCGTCTGTGTTGTGTGTATCTTCTTTGTCTATTTTTACATAATTTTCATTTATGTCTTTGCCGTCTCTGTTGTCTGTGTATATTGTGACATCGATGTCATTTATAATGTCTGTTTCCTCTGTGTCTATTTTGACATCATTGTAATTTATAATGTCTGTGCCGTCTGATTAATCGGTGTCGTCTTTCTTCTGTGTCTATTGTGATATAGTTGTCATTTATTTTGTCTGTGTCCTCTGTGTCCTCTGTGTCTATTGTGACATCGTTTTCATTTATAATGTCTGTGTCATCTGTGTCTGTTGTGACATCATTGTAATGTATAATGTCTGTGTTGTGTGTGTCGTCTGAGTCATCTGTGTATACTTTGACATCATTTTCATTTATAATGTCTGTGTCGTCCTTGTCGTCCCTGGTTTTTTGTCTATTGTGACATCATTGTCATTTATAATGTCGTTGTCGCCTGTGTCGCCTGTGTCTATTGTGTCATCACTGTTATTTAAAATTTCTGTTTCGTCTGTGCAGTCTGTGTCGTTTTTGTCTACTGTGACATCGTTGTCATTAATAATGTCTGTATGGTCTGTGTCGTCTGATTCTATTGTGACATAATTTTAATATATAATGCCTGTGTCGTCTCTGTCGTTTGTATCGTATTTGTCTATTGTGACTTCATTGTCATTTCTAAATTCTGTTTTCTGAGTTGTCTGTGCCTATTGTGACATCATGTTCATTTATAGTGTCTGTGTTGTCTGTGTCTACTGTGACATTGTCATATATAATATCTGTGTGGTCTCTGTTGTCTGTGCCTATTGTGACATCATGCTAATTTTTAATGTCTGTGTCATCTGTGTCTATTGTGACATCATTGTAATTTATAATGTCGGTGTCGTCTGTGTCTATTGTGACATCTTTGTCATTTATAATGTCTGTGTCGTCTGTGTTGTCTGTGTCTATTCAGACAGCATTGTCATTTATGTCTGTGTCTGTTGTGACATATTTTTTTTACAATATCTGTGTCGCCTGTCTCATCTCTGTCTGTTGTGACATCATTGTCATTTATTATGTCTGTGTCGTCTGTGTCTTCTGTGTCTATTTGGACATCATTTTCATTTAGAATGACTGTCGTCTGTGTGGTCTGTATCGTCTCTATCGTCTGTATCCTCTGTTTTATTGTGACATCATTTTCTTTTATAATGTCTGTGTTGCCTTTGTAGTCTGTGTCTATTTTCTTATCATTGTCATTTATAATGTCTGTGTTTTCTGTGTTGTCTGCGTGTATTGTGACATCATTGTCATTTATAATGTCTGTGTCATATGTGTTGTCTGTCTAGTCTGTCTATTGTGACATCATTGTAGTTTACAGTGTCTGTGTCGTCTATGTCTATAGCAACATCATTGTCATTTATAATGTCTGTGTCGTCTGTCTCTATTTTGACATCATTGTCGTTAATAATGTCTGTGTCATCTGTGTTGTCTGTGTCGGCTGTGTCGTCTGTGACATAATTTTCATTTATAATGTGATTGTCTTCTGTGTCGTCTTTGTCTATTGTGACATCTGTGTTATTTATAATGACTGTATCATCTGTGTGGTCTTTCTCTATTGCGACATCATAGTCATTTATAATATCTTTGTCGTCTCTGTATTCTGTGGCTATTGTGACATCATTGTCATTAGTAATGTCGGTGGCGTCTGTGTCATGATTGTCTATAGTGACAGCATTGTCATTTCAAATGTCTGTGTCTTCTGTGTCTATTGTGACATCGTTTTCATTTATAATATCTGTGTCATCTGAGTTATCGGTTTTGTCTGTGTCCTTTGTGTCATCTGTGTTGTCTGCGTATATTGCGACGTCATTGTCATTAAAAATGTCTGTGTCGTCTGTATCTTCTGTGTCTATTGTTACATAATTGTCATTTAAAATGTCTTTGTCGACTCTGTCGTCTGTGTATATTGTGACATCGTTGTGATTTTTTATGTGTGTCTTCTGTGTCGTCTGTGTCTGTCGTGACATCATTGTCATTTATAATGTCTGTGTCTTCGATATGGTCTGTCTATTGTGAAATCGTCATTTATAATTTCTTTGTCATCTGTATCATCTCTGTCATAGTTGTCTATTGTGACATCATTGTCTTGTATAATAACTCTGTCCTCTGTGTCGTCTCTGTCTTCTGTGACATCATTGTCATTTATAATGTCTGTGTCTATTGTGAAATCCTTGTCATTTATAATGTATCTCGTCTTTGTAATCTCTGTCGTCTGTGCTGTCTGTGTCTATTGTGAGATCCTTGTCATATATAAAGTCTGTGTCGTCTGTGTCTATTGTGACATCATTCTCATTTATAATGTCTGTGTAGTCTGTCGTCTGTGTCTTCTGTGACATCATTGTCATTTATAATGTCTGTGTCGTGTGTGTCGTCTGTGTCTACTGTGAAATCGTTACCATTTATAATTTCTTTGTCATCTGTGTCTATTGTGACATCATTGTAATTTATAATATCTGTGTCCTCTGTGTCGTCTCTGTCTATGGTGACATCATTTTCATTCATGTCTCTGTCGTCTATGTCGTCTGTGTCTTCTGTGTCTATTGTGACATCATTTTCATTTATAAAGTCTTTGTCGTCTGTGTTGTCTGTGTTGTCTTTTTTGTCTGTGTTTAATGTGACAACATTTTCAACGTCTGTGTTATCGAATTCATCTGTGTTGTCTGTGTCGTCTGTCGCGTCTGTGTCTATTTTGAAATCTATGTCATTTATAATGTCTGTGTCCTCTGTGTCGTCTGTGTCTATTAATACATCATCGTCAGTTATGATGTCTGTGTCGTCTCTGTCGTGGGTGTCTATTGTGACCTCATTTTCATTTATATTTTCTGTGTGTCTGTGTCTATTGTGACCTCATTTTCATTTATATTGTCTGTGTGTCTGTGTCTATAGTCATTTATTATGTCATTGTCATTTATTATGTCTCTGTCGTCTGTGTCTTTTTTGACATCATTTTCAAATATATTGTCTGTGTCATCTTTCTCGTCTTTGTCTATTTTGCCATCATTGTCACTAATAATGTCTGTGTTGTTGGTGTCGTCTATGTCTATTGGGACATCACTGTCATTTATAATGTCTGTGTCGTCTATGTCGTCTGTGTCTATTGTGACATCGTTGTCATTTATAATGCCTGTGTCTTTTTGTCATCTGTGTTGTCTGTGACATCTGTATTTATTGTGACATCATTGTCATTTATAATGTCTTGTTGTATGTGTCGTCTGTCTCTATTGTGACACATTGTCTTTTAAAATGACAGTGTCGTCTGTGTATATTGTGACATAATTATCATGTATAATGTCTGTCGGCAGTGTTGTCTGTGTCTATTGTGAAATCATTGTTATTTATCATGTCTGTGTCGTCTGTTCCTATTGAGAATCTATTGTCATTTATAATGTCTTTGTCGTCTGTGTCTATTGTGACATCATTGCCTTATATAATGTCTGTTTCTTCTGTGTCGTCTTTGTCGTCTATGTCTATTGTGCCAACTTTTTCATTTATAATGTCTGTGTTGTCTCTGTCGTCAGAGTCTATTGTGACATCATTGTCATTTATAATGTCTGTAACTGGTGTGTCGTCTGTGTTTATTGTGACATCATTGTCATTTATAATGTCCGTGTCGTCTGTGTCAATTTTGACCTCATTCTCATTTATAATTTTTGTGTCGTCTGTGTTTATTGTGAGATCATTGTCATCTATAATGTCTGTGTTGTCTTTGTCTATTGTGACATTATTTTCATTTACAATGTCTGTGACGTCTGTGTCTATCGTGACATCATATTCATTTACAATGTCTGTGTCATCTGTATCGTCTGTGTCTATTGTGACATCGTTGTCATTTATAATGTCAGTGTTTTCTGTGTAGTCTGTCGTCGGTGTCGTCTGTGTCTATTTTGATATCATTGTCATTTATAATGTCTGAGTTGTATGTGTCGTCTGTGTGTATCGAAACATCGTTGTCATTTATAATGTCTGTGTCGTCTATGTCTATTGTGACATCATTGTCATTTAAAATCTCTGTGTAGTCCGTGCTGTCTGTGTTGTCTGTGTATTCAGACGGCATTTTCATTTATTATGTCTGTGTCCTCTGTGTCTGTTATGACATAATTTTAATTCACAGTGTCTGTGTCGTCTCTGTTTTCTGTGTTGCCTGTGTCTATTGTGACATCATTGTCATTTATAATGTCTGTGTTGTCTTTGTCGTCTGTGTAATCTCTGTCTGTTGTGGCATCCTTGTCATTTATAATGTCTGAGTCGTCTGTGTTGTCTACGTCTATTCAGACGGCATTTTCATTTATAATGTCTGTGTTGTCTATGTCGTCTGTGTCTATAGTGATATCATTGTCATTTATAATGTCACAGAATCACAGAATCACAAGGTTGGAAGAGACCCACTGGATCATCAAGTCCAACCATTCCTATCAAACACTAAACCATATCCCTCAGCACCTCATCCACCCTTACCTTAAACACCTCCAGGGAAGGTGACTCAACCACCTCCCTGGGCAGCCTGTTCCAGTGCCCAATGACCCTTTCTGTAAAGAATTTTTTCCTAACGTCTAGCCTAAACCTCCCCTGGCGGAGCTTCAGGCCATTCCCTCTTGTCCTGTCCCCTGTCACATGGAAGAAGAGGCCAGCACCCTCCTCTCCACAACCTCCTTTCAGGTAGTTGCAGAGAGCAATGAGGTCACCCCTCACCCTCCTCTTCTCCAGGCTAAACAACCCCAGCTCTCTTAGCCGCTCCTCATAAGGCCTGTTCTCCAGCCCCTTCACCAGCTTTGTTGCTCTTCTCTGGACCCGTTCCAGAGCCTCAACACCCTTCTTGTGGTGAGGGGCCCAGAACTGAACACAGGATTCAAGGAGCGGTCTCACCAGTGCCGAGTACAGAGGGAGGATAACCTCCCCGGACCTGCTGGTCACACCATTTCTGATACAAGCCAAGATGCCATTGACCTTCTTGGCCAATGTCTATGTTGTCTGTGCCGTCTGTGTGTATTGTGATATCATTGTCATTTATAATGTCTGTGTCGTCTGTGAATATTGTGACATTATTGTCATTTATAATGTCTGTCATCTGTGTCGTCTGTGTCGATTGCGACATCATTGTCATTTATAATGTCTGTCGTCTGTGTCGAATGCGACACCATTGTCATTTATAACGTCTGTCGTCTGTGTCGTCTGTCTAGTCTGTGTCTATTGTGACATCATTGTAGTCTATAGTGTCTGTGTTGTCTGTGTCGTCTATGTCTATTTTGATATCACTGTCATTTATAATGTCTGTGTCGTCTGTGTCAATTTTGACCTCATTCTCATTTATAATTTCTGTGTCGTCTGTGTCTATTGTGACATCATTGTCATTTATAATGTCTGTGTTGTCTCTGTCGACTGTGTCTAGTTTGACATCATATCCATTTATAGTGTCTTTGTAGTCTCTGTCGTCTGTATTGTATGTGTCTATTGTTACATAATTATCATTTATAAAATGTGTTGTGTGTGTCTATTGTGGCATCGTTGTCATTTAGAATGTCTGTGACGTCTGTGTAATCTGTCTCTATTGTGACATCCTTGTCACTTATAATGTGTGTATCGTCTGTCTGTTGTGACATTATTTTCATTTACCATGTCTGTGTCATCTGTGTTGTCAGTGTCTATTGTGACAACTTTGTCATTTATAATGTCTGTGTCGTCTATGTCTATTGTGACATTATTGTCATTTATAATGTCTTTGTCGTCTGTGTCTGTTGTGAAAATATTGTAATTTTTAATCTTTGTGTCGTTTGTGTCTTTTGTGACATCATTGTCATTTATCATGTCTTTGACGTATGTGTCGTCTGTGTTTATTGTGACATCATTGTCATTTATTACATGAGTGTCGTCTGTGTTATCTGTGTCTAGTGTGACTTAATTTTCATTTATAATATCTTTGTAGTCTGTGTCGACTGTGTCGTCTCAGTCGTCTGTGTCTACTGTGAAATCATTGTCATTTATAATGTCTGTATTGTTTGTGTCTATTTTGACAACGTTGTCTTTTATAATGTCTGTGTCTTCTGTATCGTCTGTGTCTACTGAGATATCATTTTCATTTATAATATCTGTGTCATCTGTGTCCATTGTGACATCGATATTTAAAAGTGTCTGTGTCGTCTGTGTCTATCGTGACATCATTGTCATTTATAATGTCAGTGTCTTCGGTGTCGTCTGTCTATTGTGACATCGTCATTTATCATGTTTTTGTCATCTGTCTCGTCTGTGTCGTCTGTGTGTATTGGGACTTCATTGTCATTTATAACAACACTGTCGACTGTGTCGTCGCTGTCTATTATGACATAATTGTAATTTATAATATCTGTGTCTTTTGTATCATCGGAGTCTATTGTGAAATCATTGTCATTTATAATGTCTCACTTGTCTTTTACAACTGTGTGGTCTGTGCTGTCTTTGTCTATTGTGACTTCCTTGTCATATATAATATCTGTGTCGTCTGTGTCTATTGTGACATCATTTTCATTTATAATGTCTGTGTTGTCTCTGTCGACTGTGTCGTCTGTGTCTATTGTGACATCATTGTCATTTGTAGTGTCTGTGTCATCTGTGTCGTCTCTCTCTTTTGACGTCATTGTTGTTAATAATGTCTGTGTCATCTGTGTTGTCTGTGTCGGCTGTTGCGTCTGTGTCTATTGTGACATCATTTTCATTTATAATGTGTTTCTCTTCTGTGTCATCTGTGTCTATTGTGACATCATTGTTATTTATAATGACTATCATCTGTGCGGTCTTTCTCTATTGCGACATAATAGCGATTTATAATATCTTTGTCGTCTGTGTATTCTGTGTCTATGGTGACATCATTGTCATTAGTAATGTCTGTGGCGTCTGTGTCTATTGTGACATCATTGTAATTTTCAATATCAGTGTCCTCTGTGTCGTCTGTGTCTATGGTGCCACCATTGTCATTCATGTCCCTGTCGTCTGTATCGTTTGTGTCTTCTGTGTCTATTGTGACATCATTTTCATTTATAACGTCTGTGTCATCTGAGTTATCTGTGTTGTTTGTGTCCTTTGTGTGGTCTGTGGCGTCTGTGTCTATTTTGAAATCACTGTCATTTATAATGTCTGTGTCGTCTGTGTTTTCTGTGTATATTGTGACATCATTGTCATTAAAAATGTCTGTGTCGTCTGTGTTGTGTGTATCTTCTTTGTCTATTTTTACATAATTTTCATTTATGTCTTTGCCGTCTCTGTTGTCTGTGTATATTGTGACATCGATGTCATTTATAATGTCTGTTTCCTCTGTGTCTATTTTGACATCATTGTAATTTATAATGTCTGTGCCGTCTGATTAATCGGTGTCGTCTTTCTTCTGTGTCTATTGTGATATAGTTGTCATTTATTTTGTCTGTGTCCTCTGTGTCTATTGTGACATCGTTTTCATTTATAATGTCTGTGTCATCTGTGTCTGTTGTGACATCATTGTAATGTATAATGTCTGTGTTGTGTGTGTCGTCTGAGTCGTCTGTGTATACTTTGACATCATTTTCATTTATAATGTCTGTGTCGTCCTTGTCGTCCCTGGTTTTTTGTCTATTGTGACATCATTGTCATTTATAATGTCGTTGTCGCCTGTGTCGCCTGTGTCATCACTGTCATTTAAAATTTCTGTTTCGTCTGTGCAGTCTGTGTCGTTTTTGCCTACTGTGACATCGTTGTCATTAATAATGTCTGTATGGTCTGTGTCGTCTGATTCTATTGTGACATAATTTTAATATATAATGCCTGTGTCGTCTCTGTCGTTTGTATCGTATTTGTCTATTGTGACTTCATTGTCATTTCTAAATTCTGTTTTCTGAGTTGTCTGTGCCTATTGTGACATCATGTTCATTTATAGTGTCTGTGTTGTCTGTGTCTACTGTGACATTGTCATATATAATATCTGTGTGGTCTCTGTTGTCTGTGCCTATTGTGACATCATGCTAATTTTTAATGTCTGTGTCATCTGTGTCTATTGTGACATCATTGTAATTTATAATGTCGGTGTCGTCTGTGTCTATTGTGACATCTTTGTCATTTATAATGTCTGTGTCGTCTGTGTTGTCTGTGTCTATTCAGACAGCATTGTCATTTATGTCTGTGTCTGTTGTGACATATTTTTTTTACAATATCTGTGTCGCCTGTCTCATCTCTGTCTGTTGTGACATCATTGTCATTTATTATGTCTGTGTCGTCTGTGTCTTCTGTGTCTATTTGGACATCATTTTCATTTAGAATGACTGTCGTCTGTGTGGTCTGTATCGTCTCTATCGTCTGTATCCTCTGTTTTATTGTGACATCATTTTCTTTTATAATGTCTGTGTTGCCTTTGTAGTCTGTGTCTATTTTCTTATCATTGTCATTTATAATGTCTGTGTTTTCTGTGTTGTCTGCGTGTATTGTGACATCATTGTAATTTATAATGTCTGTGTCGTATGTGTTGTCTGTCTAGTCTGTCTATTGTGACATCATTGTAGTTTACAGTGTCTGTGTCGTCTATGTCTATAGCGACATCATTGTCATTTATAATGTCTGTGTCGTCTGTCTCTATTTTGACATCATTGTCGTTAATAATGTCTGTGTCATCTGTGTTGTCTGTGTCGGCTGTGTCGTCTGTGACATAATTTTCATTTATAATGTGATTGTCTTCTGTGTCGTCTTTGTCTATTGTGACATCTGTGTTATTTATAATGACTGTATCATCTGTGTGGTCTTTCTCTATTGCGACATCATAGTCATTTATAATATCTTTGTCGTCTCTGTATTCTGTGGCTATTGTGACATCATTGTCATTAGTAATGTCGGTGGCGTCTGTGTCATGATTGTCTATAGTGACAGCATTGTCATTTCAAATGTCTGTGTCTTCTGTGTCTATTGTGACATCGTTTTCATTTATAATATCTGTGTCATCTGAGTTATCGGTTTTGTCTGTGTCCTTTGTGTCATCTGTGTTGTCTGCGTATATTGCGACGTCATTGTCATTAAAAATGTCTGTGTCGTCTGTATCTTCTGTGTCTATTGTTACATAATTGTCATTTAAAATGTCTTTGTCGACTCTGTCGTCTGTGTATATTGTGACATCGTTGTGATTTTTTATGTGTGTCTTCTGTGTCGTCTGTGTCTGTCGTGACATCATTGTCATTTATAATGTCTGTGTCTTCGATATGGTCTGTCTATTGTGAAATCGTCATTTATAATTTCTTTGTCATCTGTATCATCTCTGTCATAGTTGTCTATTGTGACATCATTGTCTTGTATAATAACTCTGTCCTCTGTGTCGTCTCTGTCTTCTGTGACATCATTGTCATTTATAATGTCTGTGTCTATTGTGAAATCCTTGTCATTTATAATGTATCTCGTCTTTGTAATCTCTGTCGTCTGTGCTGTCTGTGTCTATTGTGAGATCCTTGTCATATATAATGTCTGTGTCGTCTGTGTCTATTGTGACATCATTCTCATTTATAATGTCTGTGTAGTCTGTCGTCTGTGTCTTCTGTGACATCATTGTCATTTATAATGTCTGTGTCGTGTGTGTCGTCTGTGTCTACTGTGAAATCGTTACCATTTATAATTTCTTTGTCATCTGTGTCTATTGTGACATCATTGTAATTTATAATATCTGTGTCCTCTGTGTCGTCTCTGTCTATGGTGACATCATTTTCATTCATGTCTCTGTCGTCTATGTCGTCTGTGTCTTCTGTGTCTATTGTGACATCATTTTCATTTATAAAGTCTTTGTCGTCTGTGTTGTCTGTGTTGTCTTTTTTGTCTGTGTTTAATGTGACAACATTTTCAACGTCTGTGTTATCGAATTCATCTGTGTTGTCTGTGTCGTCTGTCGCGTCTGTGTCTATTTTGAAATCTATGTCATTTATAATGTCTGTGTCCTCTGTGTCGTCTGTGTCTATTATGACATCATCGTCAGTTATGATGTCTGTGTCGTCTCTGTCGTGGGTGTCTATTGTGACCTCATTTTCATTTATATTTTCTGTGTGTCTGTGTCTATTGTGACCTCATTTTCATTTATATTGTCTGTGTGTCTGTGTCTATAGTCATTTATTATGTCATTGTCATTTATTATGTCTCTGTCGTCTGTGTCTTTTTTGACATCATTTTCAAATATATTGTCTGTGTCATCTTTCTCGTCTTTGTCTATTTTGCCATCATTGTCACTAATAATGTCTGTGTTGTTGGTGTCGTCTATGTCTATTGGGACATCACTGTCATTTATAATGTCTGTGTCGTCTATGTCGTCTGTGTCTATTGTGACATCGTTGTCATTTATAATGCCTGTGTCTTTTTGTCATCTGTGTTGTCTGTGACATCTGTATTTATTGTGACATCATTGTCATTTATAATGTCTTGTTGTATGTGTCATCTGTCTCTATTGTGACACATTGTCTTTTAAAATGACAGTGTCGTCTGTGTATATTGTGACATAATTATCATGTATAATGTCTGTCGGCAGTGTTGTCTGTGTCTATTGTGAAATCATTGTTATTTATCATGTCTGTGTCGTCTGTTCCTATTGAGAATCTATTGTCATTTATAATGTCTTTGTCGTCTGTGTCTATTGTGACATCATTGCCTTATATAATGTCTGTTTCTTCTGTGTCGTCTTTGTCGTCTATGTCTATTGTGCCAACTTTTTCATTTATAATGTCTGTGTTGTCTCTGTCGTCAGAGTCTATTGTGACATCATTGTCATTTATAATGTCTGTAACTGGTGTGTCGTCTGTGTTTATTGTGACATCAATGTCATTTATAATGTCCGTGTCGTCTGTGTCAATTTTGACCTCATTCTCATTTATAATTTTTGTGTCGTCTGTGTTTATTGTGAGATCATTGTCATCTATAATGTCTGTGTTGTCTTTGTCTATTGTGACATTATTTTCATTTACAATGTCTGTGACGTCTGTGTCTATCGTGACATCATATTCATTTACAATGTCTGTGTCATCTGTATCGTCTGTGTCTATTGTGACATCGTTGTCATTTATAATGTCAGTGTTTTCTGTGTAGTCTGTCGTCGGTGTCGTCTGTGTCTATTTTGATATCATTGTCATTTATAATGTCTGAGTTGTATGTGTCGTCTGTGTGTATCGAAACATCGTTGTCATTTATAATGTCTGTGTCGTCTATGTCTATTGTGACATCATTGTCATTTAAAATCTCTGTGTAGTCCGTGCTGTCTGTGTTGTCTGTGTATTCAGACGGCATTTTCATTTATTATGTCTGTGTCCTCTGTGTCTGTTATGACATAATTTTAATTCACAGTGTCTGTGTCGTCTCTGTTTTCTGTGTCGCCTGTGTCTATTGAGACATCATTGTCATTTATAATGTCTGTGTTGTCTTTGTCGTCTGTGTAATCTCTGTCTGTTGTGGCATCCTTGTCATTTATAATGTCTGAGTTGTCTGTGTTGTCTACGTCTATTCAGACGGCATTTTCATTTATAATGTCTGTGTTGTCTATGTCGTCTGTGTCTATTGTGATATCATTGTCATTTATAATGTCACAGAATCACAGAATCACAAGGTTGGAAGAGACCCACTGGATCATCAAGTCCAACCATTCCTATCAAACACTAAACCATATCCCTCAGCACCTCATCCACCCTTACCTTAAACACCTCCAGGGAAGGTGACTCAACCACCTCCCTGGGCAGCCTGTTCCAGTGCCCAATGACCCTTTCTGTAAAGAATTTTTTCCTAACGTCTAGCCTAAACCTCCCCTGGCGGAGCTTTAGGCCATTCCCTCTTGTCCTGTCCCCTGTCACATGGAAGAAGAGGCCAGCACCCTCCTCTCCACAACCTCCTTTCAGGTAGTTGCAGAGAGCAATGAGGTCACCCCTCACCCTCCTCTTCTCCAGGCTAAACAACCCCAGCTCTCTTAGCCGCTCCTCATAAGGCCTGTTCTCCAGCCCCTTCACCAGCTTTGTTGCTCTTCTCTGGACCCGTTCCAGAGCCTCAACACACTTCTTGTGGTGAGGGGCCCAGAACTGAACACAGGATTCAAGGAGCGGTCTCACCAGTGCCGAGTACAGAGGGAGGATAACCTCCCCAGACCTGCTGGTCACACCATTTCTGATACAAGCCAAGATGCCATTGACCTTCTTGGCCAATGTCTATGTTGTCTGTGCCGTCTGTGTGTATTGTGATATCATTGTCATTTATAATGTCTGTGTCGTCTGTGAATATTGTGACATTATTGTCATTTATAATGTCTGTCATCTGTGTCGTCTGTGTCGATTGCGACATCATTGTCATTTATAATGTCTGTCGTCTGTGTCGAATGCGACACCATTGTCATTTATAACGTCTGTCGTCTGTGTCGTCTGTCTAGTCTGTGTCTATTGTGACATCATTGTAGTCTATAGTGTCTGTGTTGTCTGTGTCGTCTATGTCTATTTTGATATCACTGTCATTTATAATGTCTGTGTCGTCTGTGTCAATTTTGACCTCATTCTCATTTATAATTTCTGTGTCGTCTGTGTCTATTGTGACATCATTGTCATTTATAATGTCTGTGTTGTCTCTGTCGACTGTGTCTAGTTTGACATCATATCCATTTATAGTGTCTTTGTAGTCTCTGTCGTCTGTATTGTATGTGTCTATTGTTACATAATTATCATTTATAAAATGTGTTGTGTGTGTCTATTGTGGCATCGTTGTCATTTATAATGTCTGTGACGTCTGTGTAATCTGTCTCTATTGTGACATCCTTGTCACTTATAATGTGTGTATCGTCTGTCTGTTGTGACATTATTTTCATTTACCATGTCTGTGTCATCTGTGTTGTCAGTGTCTATTGTGACAACTTTGTCATTTATAATGTCTGTGTCGTCTATGTCTATTGTGACATTATTGTCATTTATAATGTCTTTGTCGTCTGTGTCTGTTGTGAAAATATTGTAATTTTTAATCTTTGTGTCGTTTGTGTCTTTTGTGACATCATTGTCATTTATTACATGAGTGTCATCTGTGTTATCTGTGTCTAGTGTGACTTAATTTTCATTTATAATATCTTTGTAGTCTGTGTCGACTCTGTCGTCTCAGTCGTCTGTGTCTACTGTGACATCATTGTCATTTATAATGTCTGTGTCGTGTGTGTCGTCTCTGTCTACTGTGAAAACATTTTCATTTATAATGGTTTTGTCTTCTGTGTCGTTTCTGTCGTCTGTGTCTATAGTGACATCATTTTCATTAATAATGTCTGTGTCGTTTGTATGGTCTTTGTATATTGTGACATCTTTGTCATTTATAATGTCGGTATTGTTTGTGTCTATTTTGACAACGTTGTCTTTTATAATGTCTGTGTCTTCTGTATCGTCTGTGTCTACTGAGATATCATTTTCATTTATAATATCTGTCATCTGTGTCCATTGTGACATCGATATTTAAAAGTGTCTGTGTCGTCTGTGTCTATCGTGACATCATTGTCATTTATAATGTCAGTGTCTTCGGTGTCGTCTGTCTATTGTGACATCGTCATTTATCATGTTTTTGTCATCTGTCTCGTCTGTGTCGTCTGTGTGTATTGGGACTTCATTGTCATTTATAACAACACTGTCGACTGTGTCGTCGCTGTCTATTATGACATAATTGTAATTTATAATATCTGTGTCTTTTGTATCATCGGAGTCTATTGTGAAATCATTGTCATTTATAATGTCTCACTTGTCTTTTACAACTGTGTGGTCTGTGCTGTCTTTGTCTATTGTGACTTCCTTGTCATATATAATATCTGTGTCGTCTGTGTCTATTGTGACATCATTTTCATTTATAATGTCTGTGTTGTCTCTGTCGACTGTGTCGTCTGTGTCTATTGTGACATCATTGTCATTTGTAGTGTCTGTGTCATCTGTGTCGTCTCTCTCTTTTGACGTCATTGTTGTTAATAATGTCTGTGTCATCTGTGTTGTCTGTGTCGGCTGTTGCGTCTGTGTCTATTGTGACATCATTTTCATTTATAATGTGTTTCTCTTCTGTGTCATCTGTGTCTATTGTGACATCATTGTTATTTATAATGACTATCATCTGTGCGGTCTTTCTCTATTGCGACATAATAGCGATTTATAATATCTTTGTCGTCTGTGTATTCTGTGTCTATGGTGACATCATTGTCATTAGTAATGTCTGTGGCGTCTGTGTCTATTGTGACATCATTGTAATTTTCAATATCAGTGTCCTCTGTGTCGTCTGTGTCTATGGTGCCACCATTGTCATTCATGTCCCTGTCGTCTGTATCGTTTGTGTCTTCTGTGTCTATTGTGACATCATTTTCATTTATAACGTCTGTGTCATCTGAGTTATCTGTGTTGTTTGTGTCCTTTGTGTGGTCTGTGGCGTCTGTGTCTATTTTGAAATCACTGTCATTTATAATGTCTGTGTCGTCTGTGTTTTCTGTGTATATTGTGACATCATTGTCATTAAAAATGTCTGTGTCGTCTGTGTTGTGTGTATCTTCTTTGTCTATTTTTACATAATTTTCATTTATGTCTTTGCCGTCTCTGTTGTCTGTGTATATTGTGACATCGATGTCATTTATAATGTCTGTTTCCTCTGTGTCTATTTTGACATCATTGTAATTTATAATGTCTGTGCCGTCTGATTAATCGGTGTCGTCTTTCTTCTGTGTCTATTGTGATATAGTTGTCATTTATTTTGTCTGTGTCCTCTGTGTCCTCTGTGTCTATTGTGACATCGTTTTCATTTATAATGTCTGTGTCATCTGTGTCTGTTGTGACATCATTGTAATGTATAATGTCTGTGTTGTGTGTGTCGTCTGAGTCGTCTGTGTATACTTTGACATCATTTTCATTTATAATGTCTGTGTCGTCCTTGTCGTCCCTGGTTTTTTGTCTATTGTGACATCATTGTCATTTATAATGTCGTTGTCGCCTGTGTCTATTGTGTCATCACTGTCATTTAAAATTTCTGTTTCGTCTGTGCAGTCTGTGTCGTTTTTGCCTACTGTGACATCGTTGTCATTAATAATGTCTGTATGGTCTGTGTCGTCTGATTCTATTGTGACATAATTTTAATATATAATGCCTGTGTCGTCTCTGTCGTTTGTATCGTATTTGTCTATTGTGACTTCATTGTCATTTCTAAATTCTGTTTTCTGAGTTGTCTGTGCCTATTGTGACATCATGTTCATTTATAGTGTCTGTGTTGTCTGTGTCTACTGTGACATCGTCATATATAATATCTGTGTGGTCTCTGTTGTCTGTGCCTATTGTGACATCATGCTAATTTTTAATGTCTGTGTCATCTGTGTCTATTGTGACATCATTGTAATTTATAATGTCGGTGTCGTCTGTGTCTATTGTGACATCTTTGTCATTTATAATGTCTGTGTCGTCTGTGTTGTCTGTGTCTATTCAGACAGCATTGTCATTTATGTCTGTGTCTGTTGTGACATATTTTTTTTACAATATCTGTGTCGCCTGTCTCATCTCTGTCTGTTGTGACATCATTGTCATTTATTATGTCTGTGTCGTCTGTGTCTTCTGTGTCTATTTGGACATCATTTTCATTTAGAATGACTGTCGTCTGTGTGGTCTGTATCGTCTCTATCGTCTGTATCCTCTGTTTTATTGTGACATCATTTTCTTTTATAATGTCTGTGTTGCCTTTGTAGTCTGTGTCTATTTTCTTATCATTGTCATTTATAATGTCTGTGTTTTCTGTGTTGTCTGCGTGTATTGTGACATCATTGTCATTTATAATGTCTGTGTCGTATGTGTTGTCTGTCTAGTCTGTCTATTGTGACATCATTGTAGTTTACAGTGTCTGTGTCGTCTATGTCTATAGCGACATCATTGTCATTTATAATGTCTGTGTCGTCTGTCTCTATTTTGACATCATTGTCGTTAATAATGTCTGTGTCATCTGTGTTGTCTGTGTCGGCTGTGTCGTCTGTGACATAATTTTCATTTATAATGTGATTGTCTTCTGTGTCGTCTTTGTCTATTGTGACATCTGTGTTATTTATAATGACTGTATCATCTGTGTGGTCTTTCTCTATTGCGACATCATAGTCATTTATAATATCTTTGTCGTCTCTGTATTCTGTGGCTATTGTGACATCATTGTCATTAGTAATGTCGGTGGCGTCTGTGTCATGATTGTCTATAGTGACAGCATTGTCATTTCAAATGTCTGTGTCTTCTGTGTCTATTGTGACATCGTTTTCATTTATAATATCTGTGTCATCTGAGTTATCGGTTTTGTCTGTGTCCTTTGTGTCATCTGTGTTGTCTGCGTATATTGCGACGCCATTGTCATTAAAAATGTCTGTGTCGTCTGTATCTTCTGTGTCTATTGTTACATAATTGTCATTTAAAATGTCTTTGTCGACTCTGTCGTCTGTGTATATTGTGACATCGTTGTGATTTTTTATGTGTGTCTTCTGTGTCGTCTGTGTCTGTCGTGACATCATTGTCATTTATAATGTCTGTGTCTTCGATATGGTCTGTCTATTGTGAAATCGTCATTTATAATTTCTTTGTCATCTGTATCATCTCTGTCATAGTTGTCTATTGTGACATCGTTGTCTTGTATAATAACTCTGTCCTCTGTGTCGTCTCTGTCTTCTGTGACATCATTGTCATTTATAATGTCTGTGTCTATTGTGAAATCCTTGTCATTTATAATGTATCTCGTCTTTGTAATCTCTGTCGTCTGTGCTGTCTGTGTCTATTGTGAGATCCTTGTCATATATAATGTCTGTGTCGTCTGTGTCTATTGTGACATCATTCTCATTTATAATGTCTGTGTAGTCTGTCGTCTGTGTCTTCTGTGACATCATTGTCATTTATAATGTCTGTGTCGTGTGTGTCGTCTGTGTCTACTGTGAAATCGTTACCATTTATAATTTCTTTGTCATCTGTGTCTATTGTGACATCATTGTAATTTATAATATCTGTGTCCTCTGTGTCGTCTCTGTCTATGGTGACATCATTTTCATTCATGTCTCTGTCGTCTATGTCGTCTGTGTCTTCTGTGTCTATTGTGACATCATTTTCATTTATAAAGTCTTTGTCGTCTGTGTTGTCTGTGTTGTCTTTTTTGTCTGTGTTTAATGTGACAACATTTTCAACGTCTGTGTTATCGAATTCATCTGTGTTGTCTGTGTCGTCTGTCGCGTCTGTGTCTATTTTGAAATCTATGTCATTTATAATGTCTGTGTCCTCTGTGTCGTCTGTGTCTATTATGACATCATCGTCAGTTATGATGTCTGTGTCGTCTCTGTCGTGGGTGTCTATTGTGACCTCATTTTCATTTATATTTTCTGTGTGTCTGTGTCTATTGTGACCTCATTTTCATTTATATTGTCTGTGTGTCTGTGTCTATAGTCATTTATTATGTCATTGTCATTTATTATGTCTCTGTCGTCTGTGTCTTTTTTGACATCATTTTCAAATATATTGTCTGTGTCATCTTTCTCGTCTTTGTCTATTTTGCCATCATTGTCACTAATAATGTCTGTGTTGTTGGTGTCGTCTATGTCTATTGGGACATCACTGTCATTTATAATGTCTGTGTCGTCTATGTCGTCTGTGTCTATTGTGACATCGTTGTCATTTATAATGCCTGTGTCTTTTTGTCATCTGTGTTGTCTGTGACATCTGTATTTATTGTGACATCATTGTCATTTATAATGTCTTGTTGTATGTGTCGTCTGTCTCTATTGTGACACATTGTCTTTTAAAATGACAGTGTCGTCTGTGTATATTGTGACATAATTATCATGTATAATGTCTGTCGGCAGTGTTGTCTGTGTCTATTGTGAAATCATTGTTATTTATCATGTCTGTGTCGTCTGTTCCTATTGAGAATCTATTGTCATTTATAATGTCTTTGTCGTCTGTGTCTATTGTGACATCATTGCCTTATATAATGTCTGTTTCTTCTGTGTCGTCTTTGTCGTCTATGTCTATTGTGCCAACTTTTTCATTTATAATGTCTGTGTTGTCTCTGTCGTCAGAGTCTATTGTGACATCATTGTCATTTATAATGTCTGTAACTGGTGTGTCGTCTGTGTTTATTGTGACATCATTGTCATTTATAATGTCCGTGTCGTCTGTGTCAATTTTGACCTCATTCTCATTTATAATTTTTGTGTCGTCTGTGTTTATTGTGAGATCATTGTCATCTATAATGTCTGTGTTGTCTTTGTCTATTGTGACATTATTTTCATTTACAATGTCTGTGACGTCTGTGTCTATCGTGACATCATATTCATTTACAATGTCTGTGTCATCTGTATCGTCTGTGTCTATTGTGACATCGTTGTCATTTATAATGTCAGTGTTTTCTGTGTAGTCTGTCGTCGGTGTCGTCTGTGTCTATTTTGATATCATTGTCATTTATAATGTCTGAGTTGTATGTGTCGTCTGTGTGTATCGAAACATCGTTGTCATTTATAATGTCTGTGTCGTCTATGTCTATTGTGACATCATTGTCATTTAAAATCTCTGTGTAGTCCGTGCTGTCTGTGTTGTCTGTGTATTCAGACGGCATTTTCATTTATTATGTCTGTGTCCTCTGTGTCTGTTATGACATAATTTTAATTCACAGTGTCTGTGTCGTCTCTGTTTTCTGTGTTGCCTGTGTCTATTGTGACATCATTGTCATTTATAATGTCTGTGTTGTCTTTGTCGTCTGTGTAATCTCTGTCTGTTGTGGCATCCTTGTCATTTATAATGTCTGAGTCGTCTGTGTTTTCTACGTCTATTCAGACGGCATTTTCATTTATAATGTCTGTGTTGTCTATGTCATCTGTGTCTATTGTGATATCATTGTCATTTTAATGTCACAGAATCACAGAATCACAAGGTTGGAAGAGACCCACTGGATCATCAAGTCCAACCATTCCTATCAAACACTAAACCATATCCCTCAGCACCTCATCCACCCTTACCTTAAACACCTCCAGGGAAGGTGACTCAACCACCTCCCTGGGCAGCCTGTTCCAGTGCCCAATGACCCTTTCTGTAAAGAATTTTTTCCTAACGTCTAGCCTAAACCTCCCCTGGCGGAGCTTTAGGCCATTCCCTCTTGTCCTGTCCCCTGTCACATGGAAGAAGAGGCCAGCACCCTCCTCTCCACAACCTCCTTTCAGGTAGTTGCAGAGAGCAATGAGGTCACCCCTCACCCTCCTCTTCTCCAGGCTAAACAACCCCAGCTCTCTTAGCCGCTCCTCATAAGGCCTGTTCTCCAGCCCCTTCACCAGCTTTGTTGCTCTTCTCTGGACCCGTTCCAGAGCCTCAACACCCTTCTTGTGGTGAGGGGCCCAGAACTGAACACAGGATTCAAGGAGCGGTCTCACCAGTGCCGAGTACAGAGGGAGGATAACCTCCCCGGACCTGCTGGTCACACCATTTCTGATACAAGCCAAGATGCCATTGACCTTCTTGGCCAATGTCTATGTTGTCTGTGCCGTCTGTGTGTATTGTGATATCATTGTCATTTATAATGTCTGTGTCATCTGTGAATATTGTGACATTATTGTCATTTATAATGTCTGTCATCTGTGTCGTCTGTGTCGATTGCGACATCATTGTCATTTATAATGTCTGTCGTCTGTGTCGAATGCGACACCATTGTCATTTATAACGTCTGTCGTCTGTCTAGTCTGTGTCTATTGTGACATCATTGTAGTCTATAGTGTCTGTGTTGTCTGTGTCGTCTATGTCTATTTTGATATCACTGTCATTTATAATGTCTGTGTCGTCTGTGTCAATTTTGACCTCATTCTCATTTATAATTTCTGTGTCGTCTGTGTCTATTGTGACATCATTGTCATTTATAATGTCTGTGTTGTCTCTGTCGACTGTGTCTAGTTTGACATCATATCCATTTATAGTGTCTTTGTAGTCTCTGTCGTCTGTATTGTATGTGTCTATTGTTACATAATTATCATTTATAAAATGTGTTGTGTGTGTCTATTGTGGCATCGTTGTCATTTAGAATGTCTGTGACGTCTGTGTAATCTGTCTCTATTGTGACATCCTTGTCACTTATAATGTGTGTATCGTCTGTCTGTTGTGACATTATTTTCATTTACCATGTCTGTGTCATCTGTGTTGTCAGTGTCTATTGTGACATCTTTGTCATTTATAATGTCTGTGTCGTCTATGTCTATTGTGACATTATTGTCATTTATAATGTCTTTGTCGTCTGTGTCTGTTGTGAAAATATTGTAATTTTTAATCTTTGTGTCGTTTGTGTCTTTTGTGACATCATTGTCATTTATTACATGAGTGTCATCTGTGTTATCTGTGTCTAGTGTGACTTAATTTTCATTTATAATATCTTTGTAGTCTGTGTCGACTCTGTCGTCTCAGTCGTCTGTGTCTACTGTGACATCATTGTCATTTATAATGTCTGTGTCGTGTGTGTCGTCTCTGTCTACTGTGAAAACATTTTCATTTATAATGGTTTTGTCTTCTGTGTCGTTTCTGTCGTCTGTGTCTATAGTGACATCATTTTCATTAATAATGTCTGTGTCGTTTGTATGGTCTTTGTATATTGTGACATCTTTGTCATTTATAATGTCTGTATTGTTTGTGTCTATTTTGACAACGTTGTCTTTTATAATGTCTGTGTCTTCTGTATCGTCTGTGTCTACTGAGATATCATTTTCATTTATAATATCTGTGTCATCTGTGTCCATTGTGACATCGATATTTAAAAGTGTCTGTGTCGTCTGTGTCTATCGTGACATCATTGTCATTTATAATGTCAGTGTCTTCGGTGTCGTCTGTCTATTGTGACATCGTCATTTATCATGTTTTTGTCATCTGTCTCGTCTGTGTCGTCTGTGTGTATTGGGACTTCATTGTCATTTATAACAACACTGTCGACTGTGTCGTCGCTGTCTATTATGACATAATTGTAATTTATAATATCTGTGTCTTTTGTATCATCGGAGTCTATTGTGAAATCATTGTCATTTATAATATCTCACTTGTCTTTTACAACTGTGTGGTCTGTGCTGTCTTTGTCTATTGTGACTTCCTTGTCATATATAATATCTGTGTCGTCTGTGTCTATTGTGACATCATTTTCATTTATAATGTCTGTGTTGTCTCTGTCGACTGTGTCGTCTGTGTCTATTGTGACATCATTGTCATTTGTAGTGCCTGTGTCATCTGTGTCGTCTCTCTCTTTTGACGTCATTGTTGTTAATAATGTCTGTGTCATCTGTGTTGTCTGTGTCGGCTGTTGCGTCTGTGTCTATTGTGACATCATTTTCATTTATAATGTGTTTCTCTTCTGTGTCATCTGTGTCTATTGTGACATCATTGTTATTTATAATGACTATCATCTGTGCGGTCTTTCTCTATTGCGACATAATAGCGATTTATAATATCTTTGTCGTCTGTGTATTCTGTGTCTATGGTGACATCATTGTCATTAGTAATGTCTGTGGCGTCTGTGTCTATTGTGATATCATTGTAATTTTCAATATCAGTGTCCTCTGTGTCGTCTGTGTCTATGGTGCCACCATTGTCATTCATGTCCCTGTCGTCTGTGTCGTTTGTGTTTTCTGTGTATATTGTGACATCATTGTCATTAAAAATGTCTGTGTCGTCTGTGTTGTGTGTATCTTCTTTGTCTATTTTTACATAATTTTCATTTATGTCTTTGCCGTCTCTGTTGTCTGTGTATATTGTGACATCGATGTCATTTATAATGTCTGTTTCCTCTGTGTCTATTTTGACATCATTGTAATTTATAATGTCTGTGCCGTCTGATTAATCGGTGTCGTCTTTCTTCTGTGTCTATTGTGATATAGTTGTCATTTATTTTGTCTGTGTCCTCTGTGTCCTCTGTGTCTATTGTGACATCGTTTTCATTTATAATGTCTGTGTCATCTGTGTCTGTTGTGACATCATTGTAATGTATAATGTCTGTGTTGTGTGTGTCGTCTGAGTCGTCTGTGTATACTTTGACATCATTTTCATTTATAATGTCTGTGTCGTCCTTGTCGTCCCTGGTTTTTTGTCTATTGTGACATCATTGTCATTTATAATGTCGTTGTCGCCTGTGTCGCCTGTGTCTATTGTGTCATCACTGTCATTTAAAATTTCTGTTTCGTCTGTGCAGTCTGTGTCGTTTTTGCCTACTGTGACATCGTTGTCATTAATAATGTCTGTATGGTCTGTGTCGTCTGATTCTATTGTGACATAATTTTAATATATAATGCCTGTGTCGTCTCTGTCGTTTGTATCGTATTTGTCTATTGTGACTTCATTGTCATTTCTAAATTCTGTTTTCTGAGTTGTCTGTGCCTATTGTGACATCATGTTCATTTATAGTGTCTGTGTTGTCTGTGTCTACTGTGACATCGTCATATATAATATCTGTGTGGTCTCTGTTGTCTGTGCCTATTGTGACATCATGCTAATTTTTAATGTCTGTGTCATCTGTGTCTATTGTGACATCATTGTAATTTATAATGTCGGTGTCGTCTGTGTCTATTGTGACATCTTTGTCATTTATAATGTCTGTGTCGTCTGTGTTGTCTGTGTCTATTCAGACAGCATTGTCATTTATGTCTGTGTCTCTTGTGACATATTTTTTTTACAATATCTGTGTCGCCTGTCTCATCTCTGTCTGTTGTGACATCATTGTCATTTATTATGTCTGTGTCGTCTGTGTCTTCTGTGTCTATTTGGACATCATTTTCATTTAGAATGACTGTCGTCTGTGTGGTCTGTATCGTCTCTATCGTCTGTATCCTCTGTTTTATTGTGACATCATTTTCTTTTATAATGTCTGTGTTGCCTTTGTAGTCTGTGTCTATTTTCTTATCATTGTCATTTATAATGTCTGTGTTTTCTGTGTTGTCTGCGTCTATTGTGACATCATTGTCATTTATAATGTCTGTGTCGTATGTGTTGTCTGTCTAGTCTGTCTATTGTGACATCATTGTAGTTTACAGTGTCTGTGTCGTCTATGTCTATAGCGACATCATTGTCATTTATAATGTCTGTGTCGTCTGTCTCTATTTTGACATCATTGTCGTTAATAATGTCTGTGTCATCTGTGTTGTCTGTGTCGGCTGTGTCGTCTGTGACATAATTTTCATTTATAATGTGATTGTCTGTGTCGTCTTTGTCTATTGTGACATCTGTGTTATTTATAATGACTGTATCATCTGTGTGGTCTTTCTCTATTGCGACATCATAGTCATTTATAATATCTTTGTCGTCTCTGTATTCTGTGGCTATTGTGACATCATTGTCATTAGTAATGTCGGTGGCGTCTGTGTCATGATTGTCTATAGTGACAGCATTGTCATTTCAAATGTCTGTGTCTTCTGTGTCTATTGTGACATCGTTTTCATTTATAATATCTGTGTCATCTGAGTTATCGGTTTTGTCTGTGTCCTTTGTGTCATCTGTGTTGTCTGCGTATATTGCGACGTCATTGTCATTAAAAATGTCTGTGTCGTCTGTATCTTCTGTGTCTATTGTTACATAATTGTCATTTAAAATGTCTTTGTCGACTCTGTCGTCTGTGTATATTGTGACATCGTTGTGATTTTTTATGTGTGTCTTCTGTGTCGTCTGTGTCTGTCGTGACATCATTGTCATTTATAATGTCTGTGTCTTCGATATGGTCTGTCTATTGTGAAATCGTCATTTATAATTTCTTTGTCATCTGTATCATCTCTGTCATAGTTGTCTATTGTGACATCGTTGTCTTGTATAATAACTCTGTCCTCTGTGTCGTCTCTGTCTTCTGTGACATCATTGTCATTTATAATGTCTGTGTCTATTGTGAAATCCTTGTCATTTATAATGTATCTCGTCTTTGTAATCTCTGTCGTCTGTGCTGTCTGTGTCTATTGTGAGATCCTTGTCATATATAAAGTCTGTGTCGTCTGTGTCTATTGTGACATCATTCTCATTTATAATGTCTGTGTAGTCTGTCGTCTGTGTCTTCTGTGACATCATTGTCATTTATAATGTCTGTGTCGTGTGTGTCGTCTGTGTCTACTGTGAAATCGTTACCATTTATAATTTCTTTGTCATCTGTGTCTATTGTGACATCATTGTAATTTATAATATCTGTGTCCTCTGTGTCGTCTCTGTCTATGGTGACATCATTTTCATTCATGTCTCTGTCGTCTATGTCGTCTGTGTCTTCTGTGTCTATTGTGACATCATTTTCATTTATAAAGTCTTTGTCGTCTGTGTTGTCTGTGTTGTCTTTTTTGTCTGTGTTTAATGTGACAACATTTTCAACGTCTGTGTTATCGAATTCATCTGTGTTGTCTGTGTCGTCTGTCGCGTCTGTGTCTATTTTGAAATCTATGTCATTTATAATGTCTGTGTCCTCTGTGTCGTCTGTGTCTATTATGACATCATCGTCAGTTATGATGTCTGTGTCGTCTCTGTCGTGGGTGTCTATTGTGACCTCATTTTCATTTATATTTTCTGTGTGTCTGTGTCTATTGTGACCTCATTTTCATTTATATTGTCTGTGTGTCTGTGTCTATAGTCATTTATTATGTCATTGTCATTTATTATGTCTCTGTCGTCTGTGTCTTTTTTGACATCATTTTCAAATATATTGTCTGTGTCATCTTTCTCGTCTTTGTCTATTTTGCCATCATTGTCACTAATAATGTCTGTGTTGTTGGTGTCATCTATGTCTATTGGGACATCACTGTCATTTATAATGTCTGTGTCGTCTATGTCGTCTGTGTCTATTGTGACATCGTTGTCATTTATAATGCCTGTGTCTTTTTGTCATCTGTGTTGTCTGTGACATCTGTATTTATTGTGACATCATTGTCATTTATAATGTCTTGTTGTATGTGTCGTCTGTCTCTATTGTGACACATTGTCTTTTAAAATGACAGTGTCGTCTGTGTATATTGTGACATAATTATCATGTATAATGTCTGTCGGCAGTGTTGTCTGTGTCTATTGTGAAATCATTGTTATTTATCATGTCTGTGTCGTCTGTTCCTATTGAGAATCTATTGTCATTTATAATGTCTTTGTCGTCTGTGTCTATTGTGACATCATTGCCTTATATAATGTCTGTTTCTTCTGTGTCGTCTTTGTCGTCTATGTCTATTGTGCCAACTTTTTCATTTATAATGTCTGTGTTGTCTCTGTCGTCAGAGTCTATTGTGACATCATTGTCATTTATAATGTCTGTAACTGGTGTGTCGTCTGTGTTTATTGTGACATCATTGTTATTTATAATGTCCGTGTCGTCTGTGTCAATTTTGACCTCATTCTCATTTATAATTTTTGTGTCGTCTGTGTTTATTGTGAGATCATTGTCATCTATAATGTCTGTGTTGTCTTTGTCTATTGTGACATTATTTTCATTTACAATGTCTGTGACGTCTGTGTCTATCGTGACATCATATTCATTTACAATGTCTGTGTCATCTGTATCGTCTGTGTCTATTGTGACATCGTTGTCATTTATAATGTCAGTGTTTTCTGTGTAGTCTGTCGTCGGTGTCGTCTGTGTCTATTTTGATATCATTGTCATTTATAATGTCTGAGTTGTATGTGTCGTCTGTGTGTATCGAAACATCGTTGTCATTTATAATGTCTGTGTCGTCTATGTCTATTGTGACATCATTGTCATTTAAAATCTCTGTGTAGTCCGTGCTGTCTGTGTTGTCTGTGTATTCAGACGGCATTTTCATTTATTATGTCTGTGTCCTCTGTGTCTGTTATGACATAATTTTAATTCACAGTGTCTGTGTCGTCTCTGTTTTCTGTGTTGCCTGTGTCTATTGTGACATCATTGTCATTTATAATGTCTGTGTTGTCTTTGTCGTCTGTGTAATCTCTGTCTGTTGTGGCATCCTTGTCATTTATAATGTCTGAGTCGTCTGTGTTTTCTACGTCTATTCAGACGGCATTTTCATTTATAATGTCTGTGTTGTCTATGTCATCTGTGTCTATTGTGATATCATTGTCATTTTAATGTCACAGAATCACAGAATCACAAGGTTGGAAGAGACCCACTGGATCATCAAGTCCAACCATTCCTATCAAACACTAAACCATATCCCTCAGCACCTCATCCACCCTTACCTTAAACACCTCCAGGGAAGGTGACTCAACCACCTCCCTGGGCAGCCTGTTCCAGTGCCCAATGACCCTTTCTGTAAAGAATTTTTTCCTAACGTCTAGCCTAAACCTCCCCTGGCGGAGCTTTAGGCCATTCCCTCTTGTCCTGTCCCCTGTCACATGGAAGAAGAGGCCAGCACCCTCCTCTCCACAACCTCCTTTCAGGTAGTTGCAGAGAGCAATGAGGTCACCCCTCACCCTCCTCTTCTCCAGGCTAAACAACCCCAGCTCTCTTAGCCGCTCCTCATAAGGCCTGTTCTCCAGCCCCTTCACCAGCTTTGTTGCTCTTCTCTGGACCCGTTCCAGAGCCTCAACACCCTTCTTGTGGTGAGGGGCCCAGAACTGAACACAGGATTCAAGGAGCGGTCTCACCAGTGCCGAGTACAGAGGGAGGATAACCTCCCCGGACCTGCTGGTCACACCATTTCTGATACAAGCCAAGATGCCATTGACCTTCTTGGCCAATGTCTATGTTGTCTGTGCCGTCTGTGTGTATTGTGATATCATTGTCATTTATAATGTCTGTGTCATCTGTGAATATTGTGACATTATTGTCATTTATAATGTCTGTCATCTGTGTCGTCTGTGTCGATTGCGACATCATTGTCATTTATAATGTCTGTCGTCTGTGTCGAATGCGACACCATTGTCATTTATAACGTCTGTCGTCTGTCTAGTCTGTGTCTATTGTGACATCATTGTAGTCTATAGTGTCTGTGTTGTCTGTGTCGTCTATGTCTATTTTGATATCACTGTCATTTATAATGTCTGTGTCGTCTGTGTCAATTTTGACCTCATTCTCATTTATAATTTCTGTGTCGTCTGTGTCTATTGTGACATCATTGTCATTTATAATGTCTGTGTTGTCTCTGTCGACTGTGTCTAGTTTGACATCATATCCATTTATAGTGTCTTTGTAGTCTCTGTCGTCTGTATTGTATGTGTCTATTGTTACATAATTATCATTTATAAAATGTGTTGTGTGTGTCTATTGTGGCATCGTTGTCATTTAGAATGTCTGTGACGTCTGTGTAATCTGTCTCTATTGTGACATCCTTGTCACTTATAATGTGTGTATCGTCTGTCTGTTGTGACATTATTTTCATTTACCATGTCTGTGTCATCTGTGTTGTCAGTGTCTATTGTGACATCTTTGTCATTTATAATGTCTGTGTCGTCTATGTCTATTGTGACATTATTGTCATTTATAATGTCTTTGTCGTCTGTGTCTGTTGTGAAAATATTGTAATTTTTAATCTTTGTGTCGTTTGTGTCTTTTGTGACATCATTGTCATTTATTACATGAGTGTCATCTGTGTTATCTGTGTCTAGTGTGACTTAATTTTCATTTATAATATCTTTGTAGTCTGTGTCGACTCTGTCGTCTCAGTCGTCTGTGTCTACTGTGACATCATTGTCATTTATAATGTCTGTGTCGTGTGTGTCGTCTCTGTCTACTGTGAAAACATTTTCATTTATAATGGTTTTGTCTTCTGTGTCGTTTCTGTCGTCTGTGTCTATAGTGACATCATTTTCATTAATAATGTCTGTGTCGTTTGTATGGTCTTTGTATATTGTGACATCTTTGTCATTTATAATGTCTGTATTGTTTGTGTCTATTTTGACAACGTTGTCTTTTATAATGTCTGTGTCTTCTGTATCGTCTGTGTCTACTGAGATATCATTTTCATTTATAATATCTGTGTCATCTGTGTCCATTGTGACATCGATATTTAAAAGTGTCTGTGTCGTCTGTGTCTATCGTGACATCATTGTCATTTATAATGTCAGTGTCTTCGGTGTCGTCTGTCTATTGTGACATCGTCATTTATCATGTTTTTGTCATCTGTCTCGTCTGTGTCGTCTGTGTGTATTGGGACTTCATTGTCATTTATAACAACACTGTCGACTGTGTCGTCGCTGTCTATTATGACATAATTGTAATTTATAATATCTGTGTCTTTTGTATCATCGGAGTCTATTGTGAAATCATTGTCATTTATAATGTCTCACTTGTCTTTTACAACTGTGTGGTCTGTGCTGTCTTTGTCTATTGTGACTTCCTTGTCATATATAATATCTGTGTCGTCTGTGTCTATTGTGACATCATTTTCATTTATAATGTCTGTGTTGTCTCTGTCGACTGTGTCGTCTGTGTCTATTGTGACATCATTGTCATTTGTAGTGCCTGTGTCATCTGTGTCGTCTCTCTCTTTTGACGTCATTGTTGTTAATAATGTCTGTGTCATCTGTGTTGTCTGTGTCGGCTGTTGCGTCTGTGTCTATTGTGACATCATTTTCATTTATAATGTGTTTCTCTTCTGTGTCATCTGTGTCTATTGTGACATCATTGTTATTTATAATGACTATCATCTGTGCGGTCTTTCTCTATTGCGACATAATAGCGATTTATAATATCTTTGTCGTCTGTGTATTCTGTGTCTATGGTGACATCATTGTCATTAGTAATGTCTGTGGCGTCTGTGTCTATTGTGATATCATTGTAATTTTCAATATCAGTGTCCTCTGTGTTGTCTGTGTCTATGGTGCCACCATTGTCATTCATGTCCCTGTCGTCTGTGTCGTTTGTGTTTTCTGTGTATATTGTGACATCATTGTCATTAAAAATGTCTGTGTCGTCTGTGTTGTGTGTATCTTCTTTGTCTATTTTTACATAATTTTCATTTATGTCTTTGCCGTCTCTGTTGTCTGTGTATATTGTGACATCGATGTCATTTATAATGTCTGTTTCCTCTGTGTCTATTTTGACATCATTGTAATTTATAATGTCTGTGCCGTCTGATTAATCGGTGTCGTCTTTCTTCTGTGTCTATTGTGATATAGTTGTCATTTATTTTGTCTGTGTCCTCTGTGTCCTCTGTGTCTATTGTGACATCGTTTTCATTTATAATGTCTGTGTCATCTGTGTCTGTTGTGACATCATTGTAATGTATAATGTCTGTGTTGTGTGTGTCGTCTGAGTCGTCTGTGTATACTTTGACATCATTTTCATTTATAATGTCTGTGTCGTCCTTGTCGTCCCTGGTTTTTTTTCTATTGTGACATCATTGTCATTTATAATGTCGTTGTCGCCTGTGTCGCCTGTGTCTATTGTGTCATCACTGTCATTTAAAATTTCTGTTTCGTCTGTGCAGTCTGTGTCGTTTTTGTCTACTGTGACATCGTTGTCATTAATAATGTCTGTATGGTCTGTGTCGTCTGATTCTATTGTGACATAATTTTAATATATAATGCCTGTGTCGTCTCTGTCGTTTGTATCGTATTTGTCTATTGTGACTTCATTGTCATTTCTAAATTCTGTTTTCTGAGTTGTCTGTGCCTATTGTGACATCATGTTCATTTATAGTGTCTGTGTTGTCTGTGTCTACTGTGACATCGTCATATATAATATCTGTGTGGTCTCTGTTGTCTGTGCCTATTGTGACATCATGCTAATTTTTAATGTCTGTGTCATCTGTGTCTATTGTGACATCATTGTAATTTATAATGTCGGTGTCGTCTGTGTCTATTGTGACATCTTTGTCATTTATAATGTCTGTGTCGTCTGTGTTGTCTGTGTCTATTCAGACAGCATTGTCATTTATGTCTGTGTCTCTTGTGACATATTTTTTTTACAATATCTGTGTCGCCTGTCTCATCTCTGTCTGTTGTGACATCATTGTCATTTATTATGTCTGTGTCGTCTGTGTCTTCTGTGTCTATTTGGACATCATTTTCATTTAGAATGACTGTCGTCTGTGTGGTCTGTATCGTCTCTATCGTCTGTATCCTCTGTTTTATTGTGACATCATTTTCTTTTATAATGTCTGTGTTGCCTTTGTAGTCTGTGTCTATTTTCTTATCATTGTCATTTATAATGTCTGTGTTTTCTGTGTTGTCTGCGTCTATTGTGACATCATTGTCATTTATAATGTCTGTGTCGTATGTGTTGTCTGTCTAGTCTGTCTATTGTGACATCATTGTAGTTTACAGTGTCTGTGTCGTCTATGTCTATAGCGACATCATTGTCATTTATAATGTCTGTGTCGTCTGTCTCTATTTTGACATCATTGTCGTTAATAATGTCTGTGTCATCTGTGTTGTCTGTGTCGGCTGTGTCGTCTGTGACATAATTTTCATTTATAATGTGATTGTCTGTGTCGTCTTTGTCTATTGTGACATCTGTGTTATTTATAATGACTGTATCATCTGTGTGGTCTTTCTCTATTGCGACATCATAGTCATTTATAATATCTTTGTCGTCTCTGTATTCTGTGGCTATTGTGACATCATTGTCATTAGTAATGTCGGTGGCGTCTGTGTCATGATTGTCTATAGTGACAGCATTGTCATTTCAAATGTCTGTGTCTTCTGTGTCTATTGTGACATCGTTTTCATTTATAATATCTGTGTCATCTGAGTTATCGGTTTTGTCTGTGTCCTTTGTGTCATCTGTGTTGTCTGCGTATATTGCGACGTCATTGTCATTAAAAATGTCTGTGTCGTCTGTATCTTCTGTGTCTATTGTTACATAATTGTCATTTAAAATGTCTTTGTCGACTCTGTCGTCTGTGTATATTGTGACATCGTTGTGATTTTTTATGTGTGTCTTCTGTGTCGTCTGTGTCTGTCGTGACATCATTGTCATTTATAATGTCTGTGTCTTCGATATGGTCTGTCTATTGTGAAATCGTCATTTATAATTTCTTTGTCATCTGTATCATCTCTGTCATAGTTGTCTATTGTGACATCATTGTCTTGTATAATAACTCTGTCCTCTGTGTCGTCTCTGTCTTCTGTGACATCATTGTCATTTATAATGTCTGTGTCTATTGTGAAATCCTTGTCATTTATAATGTATCTCGTCTTTGTAATCTCTGTCGTCTGTGCTGTCTGTGTCTATTGTGAGATCCTTGTCATATATAATGTCTGTGTCGTCTGTGTCTATTGTGACATCATTCTCATTTATAATGTCTGTGTAGTCTGTCGTCTGTGTCTTCTGTGACATCATTGTCATTTATAATGTCTGTGTCGTGTGTGTCGTCTGTGTCTACTGTGAAATCGTTACCATTTATTATTTCTTTGTCATCTGTGTCTATTGTGACATCATTGTAATTTATAATATCTGTGTCCTCTGTGTCGTCTCTGTCTATGGTGACATCATTTTCATTCATGTCTCTGTCGTCTATGTCGTCTGTGTCTTCTGTGTCTATTGTGACATCATTTTCATTTATAAAGTCTTTGTCGTCTGTGTTGTCTGTGTTGTCTTTTTTGTCTGTGTTTAATGTGACAACATTTTCAACGTCTGTGTTATCGAATTCATCTGTGTTGTCTGTGTCGTCTGTCGCGTCTGTGTCTATTTTGAAATCTATGTCATTTATAATGTCTGTGTCCTCTGTGTCGTCTGTGTCTATTATGACATCATCGTCAGTTATGATGTCTGTGTCGTCTCTGTCGTGGGTGTCTATTGTGACCTCATTTTCATTTATATTTTCTGTGTGTCTGTGTCTATTGTGACCTCATTTTCATTTATATTGTCTGTGTGTCTGTGTCTATAGTCATTTATTATGTCATTGTCATTTATTATGTCTCTGTCGTCTGTGTCTTTTTTGACATCATTTTCAAATATATTGTCTGTGTCATCTTTCTCGTCTTTGTCTATTTTGCCATCATTGTCACTAATAATGTCTGTGTTGTTGGTGTCGTCTATGTCTATTGGGACATCACTGTCATTTATAATGTCTGTGTCGTCTATGTCGTCTGTGTCTATTGTGACATCGTTGTCATTTATAATGCCTGTGTCTTTTTGTCATCTGTGTTGTCTGTGACATCTGTATTTATTGTGACATCATTGTCATTTATAATGTCTTGTTGTATGTGTCGTCTGTCTCTATTGTGACACATTGTCTTTTAAAATGACAGTGTCGTCTGTGTATATTGTGACATAATTATCATGTATAATGTCTGTCGGCAGTGTTGTCTGTGTCTATTGTGAAATCATTGTTATTTATCATGTCTGTGTCGTCTGTTCCTATTGAGAATCTATTGTCATTTATAATGTCTTTGTCGTCTGTGTCTATTGTGACATCATTGCCTTATATAATGTCTGTTTCTTCTGTGTCGTCTTTGTCGTCTATGTCTATTGTGCCAACTTTTTCATTTATAATGTCTGTGTTGTCTCTGTCGTCAGAGTCTATTGTGACATCATTGTCATTTATAATGTCTGTAACTGGTGTGTCGTCTGTGTTTATTGTGACATCATTGTCATTTATAATGTCCGTGTCGTCTGTGTCAATTTTGACCTCATTCTCATTTATAATTTTTGTGTCGTCTGTGTTTATTGTGAGATCATTGTCATCTATAATGTCTGTGTTGTCTTTGTCTATTGTGACATTATTTTCATTTACAATGTCTGTGACGTCTGTGTCTATCGTGACATCATATTCATTTACAATGTCTGTGTCATCTGTATCGTCTGTGTCTATTGTGACATCGTTGTCATTTATAATGTCAGTGTTTTCTGTGTAGTCTGTCGTCGGTGTCGTCTGTGTCTATTTTGATATCATTGTCATTTATAATGTCTGAGTTGTATGTGTCGTCTGTGTGTATCGAAACATCGTTGTCATTTATAATGTCTGTGTCGTCTATGTCTATTGTGACATCATTGTCATTTAAAATCTCTGTGTAGTCCGTGCTGTCTGTGTTGTCTGTGTATTCAGACGGCATTTTCATTTATTATGTCTGTGTCCTCTGTGTCTGTTATGACATAATTTTAATTCACAGTGTCTGTGTCGTCTCTGTTTTCTGTGTTGCCTGTGTCTATTGTGACATCATTGTCATTTATAATGTCTGTGTTGTCTTTGTCGTCTGTGTAATCTCTGTCTGTTGTGGCATCCTTGTCATTTATAATGTCTGAGTCGTCTGTGTTTTCTACGTCTATTCAGACGGCATTTTCATTTATAATGTCTGTGTTGTCTATGTCATCTGTGTCTATTGTGATATCATTGTCATTTTAATGTCACAGAATCACAGAATCACAAGGTTGGAAGAGACCCACTGGATCATCAAGTCCAACCATTCCTATCAAACACTAAACCATATCCCTCAGCACCTCATCCACCCTTACCTTAAACACCTCCAGGGAAGGTGACTCAACCACCTCCCTGGGCAGCCTGTTCCAGTGCCCAATGACCCTTTCTGTAAAGAATTTTTTCCTAACGTCTAGCCTAAACCTCCCCTGGCGGAGCTTTAGGCCATTCCCTCTTGTCCTGTCCCCTGTCACATGGAAGAAGAGGCCAGCACCCTCCTCTCCACAACCTCCTTTCAGGTAGTTGCAGAGAGCAATGAGGTCACCCCTCACCCTCCTCTTCTCCAGGCTAAACAACCCCAGCTCTCTTAGCCGCTCCTCATAAGGCCTGTTCTCCAGCCCCTTCACCAGCTTTGTTGCTCTTCTCTGGACCCGTTCCAGAGCCTCAACACCCTTCTTGTGGTGAGGGGCCCAGAACTGAACACAGGATTCAAGGAGCGGTCTCACCAGTGCCGAGTACAGAGTGAGGATAACCTCCCCGGACCTGCTGGTCACACCATTTCTGATACAAGCCAAGATGCCATTGACCTTCTTGGCCAATGTCTATGTTGTCTGTGCCGTCTGTGTGTATTGTGATATCATTGTCATTTATAATGTCTGTGTCATCTGTGAATATTGTGACATTATTGTCATTTATAATGTCTGTCATCTGTGTCGTCTGTGTCGATTGCGACATCATTGTCATTTATAATGTCTGTGTCGTCTGTGTCAATTTTGACCTCATTCTCATTTATAATTTCTGTGTCGTCTGTGTCTATTGTGACATCATTGTCATTTATAATGTCTGTGTTGTCTCTGTCGACTGTGTCTAGTTTGACATCATATCCATTTATAGTGTCTTTGTAGTCTCTGTCGTCTGTATTGTATGTGTCTATTGTTACATAATTATCATTTATAAAATGTGTTGTGTGTGTCTATTGTGGCATCGTTGTCTTTTATAATGTCTGTGACGTCTGTGTAATCTGTCTCTATTGTGACATCCTTGTCACTTATAATGTGTGTATCGTCTGTCTGTTGTGACATTATTTTCATTTACCATGTCTGTGTCATCTGTGTTGTCAGTGTCTATTGTGACATCTTTGTCATTTATAATGTCTGTGTCGTCTATGTCTATTGTGACATTATTGTCATTTATAATGTCTTTGTCGTCTGTGTCTGTTGTGAAAATATTGTAATTTTTAATCTTTGTGTCGTTTGTGTCTTTTGTGACATCATTGTCATTTATTACATGAGTGTCATCTGTGTTATCTGTGTCTAGTGTGACTTAATTTTCATTTATAATATCTTTGTAGTCTGTGTCGACTCTGTCGTCTCAGTCGTCTGTGTCTACTGTGACATCATTGTCATTTATAATGTCTGTGTCGTGTGTGTCGTCTCTGTCTACTGTGAAAACATTTTCATTTATAATGGTTTTGTCTTCTGTGTCGTTTCTGTCGTCTGTGTCTATAGTGACATCATTTTCATTAATAATGTCTGTGTCGTTTGTATGGTCTTTGTATATTGTGACATCTTTGTCATTTATAATGTCTGTATTGTTTGTGTCTATTTTGACAACGTTGTCTTTTATAATGTCTGTGTCTTCTGTATCGTCTGTGTCTACTGAGATATCATTTTCATTTATAATATCTGTGTCATCTGTGTCCATTGTGACATCGATATTTAAAAGTGTCTGTGTCGTCTGTGTCTATCGTGACATCATTGTCATTTATAATGTCAGTGTCTTCGGTGTCGTCTGTCTATTGTGACATCGTCATTTATCATGTTTTTGTCATCTGTCTCGTCTGTGTCGTCTGTGTGTATTGGGACTTCATTGTCATTTATAACAACACTGTCGACTGTGTCGTCGCTGTCTATTATGACATAATTGTAATTTATAATATCTGTGTCTTTTGTATCATCGGAGTCTATTGTGAAATCATTGTCATTTATAATGTCTCACTTGTCTTTTACAACTGTGTGGTCTGTGCTGTCTTTGTCTATTGTGACTTCCTTGTCATATATAATATCTGTGTCGTCTGTGTCTATTGTGACATCATTTTCATTTATAATGTCTGTGTTGTCTCTGTCGACTGTGTCGTCTGTGTCTATTGTGACATCATTGTCATTTGTAGTGCCTGTGTCATCTGTGTCGTCTCTCTCTTTTGACGTCATTGTTGTTAATAATGTCTGTGTCATCTGTGTTGTCTGTGTCGGCTGTTGCGTCTGTGTCTATTGTGACATCATTTTCATTTATAATGTGTTTCTCTTCTGTGTCATCTGTGTCTATTGTGACATCATTGTTATTTATAATGACTATCATCTGTGCGGTCTTTCTCTATTGCGACATAATAGCGATTTATAATATCTTTGTCGTCTGTGTATTCTGTGTCTATGGTGACATCATTGTCATTAGTAATGTCTGTGGCGTCTGTGTCTATTGTGATATCATTGTAATTTTCAATATCAGTGTCCTCTGTGTCGTCTGTGTCTATGGTGCCACCATTGTCATTCATGTCCCTGTCGTCTGTGTCGTCTGTGTTTTCTGTGTATATTGTGACATCATTGTCATTAAAAATGTCTGTGTCGTCTGTGTTGTGTGTATCTTCTTTGTCTATTTTTACATAATTTTCATTTATGTCTTTGCCGTCTCTGTTGTCTGTGTATATTGTGACATCGATGTCATTTATAATGTCTGTTTCCTCTGTGTCTATTTTGACATCATTGTAATTTATAATGTCTGTGCCGTCTGATTAATCGGTGTCGTCTTTCTTCTGTGTCTATTGTGATATAGTTGTCATTTATTTTGTCTGTGTCCTCTGTGTCCTCTGTGTCTATTGTGACATCGTTTTCATTTATAATGTCTGTGTCATCTGTGTCTGTTGTGACATCATTGTAATGTATAATGTCTGTGTTGTGTGTGTCGTCTGAGTCGTCTGTGTATACTTTGACATCATTTTCATTTATAATGTCTGTGTCGTCCTTGTCGTCCCTGGTTTTTTGTCTATTGTGACATCATTGTCATTTATAATGTCGTTGTCGCCTGTGTCGCCTGTGTCTATTGTGTCATCACTGTCATTTAAAATTTCTGTTTCGTCTGTGCAGTCTGTGTCGTTTTTGCCTACTGTGACATCGTTGTCATTAATAATGTCTGTATGGTCTGTGTCGTCTGATTCTATTGTGACATAATTTTAATATATAATGCCTGTGTCGTCTCTGTCGTTTGTATCGTATTTGTCTATTGTGACTTCATTGTCATTTCTAAATTCTGTTTTCTGAGTTGTCTGTGCCTATTGTGACATCATGTTCATTTATAGTGTCTGTGTTGTCTGTGTCTACTGTGACATCGTCATATATAATATCTGTGTGGTCTCTGTTGTCTGTGCCTATTGTGACATCATGCTAATTTTTAATGTCTGTGTCATCTGTGTCTATTGTGACATCATTGTAATTTATAATGTCGGTGTCGTCTGTGTCTATTGTGACATCTTTGTCATTTATAATGTCTGTGTCGTCTGTGTTGTCTGTGTCTATTCAGACAGCATTGTCATTTATGTCTGTGTCTCTTGTGACATATTTTTTTTACAATATCTGTGTCGCCTGTCTCATCTCTGTCTGTTGTGACATCATTGTCATTTATTATGTCTGTGTCGTCTGTGTCTTCTGTGTCTATTTGGACATCATTTTCATTTAGAATGACTGTCGTCTGTGTGGTCTGTATCGTCTCTATCGTCTGTATCCTCTGTTTTATTGTGACATCATTTTCTTTTATAATGTCTGTGTTGCCTTTGTAGTCTGTGTCTATTTTCTTATCATTGTCATTTATAATGTCTGTGTTTTCTGTGTTGTCTGCGTCTATTGTGACATCATTGTCATTTATAATGTCTGTGTCGTATGTGTTGTCTGTCTAGTCTGTCTATTGTGACATCATTGTAGTTTACAGTGTCTGTGTTGTCTATGTCTATAGTGACATCATTGTCATTTATAATGTCTGTGTCGTCTGTCTCTATTTTGACATCATTGTCGTTAATAATGTCTGTGTCATCTGTGTTGTCTGTGTCGGCTGTGTCGTCTGTGACATAATTTTCATTTATAATGTGATTGTCTTCTGTGTCGTCTTTGTCTATTGTGACATCTGTGTTATTTATAATGACTGTATCATCTGTGTGGTCTTTCTCTATTGCGACATCATAGTCATTTATAATATCTTTGTCGTCTCTGTATTCTGTGGCTATTGTGACATCATTGTCATTAGTAATGTCGGTGGCGTCTGTGTCATGATTGTCTATAGTGACAGCATTGTCATTTCAAATGTCTGTGTCTTCTGTGTCTATTGTGACATCGTTTTCATTTATAATATCTGTGTCATCTGAGTTATCGGTTTTGTCTGTGTCCTTTGTGTCATCTGTGTTGTCTGCGTATATTGCGACGTCATTGTCATTAAAAATGTCTGTGTCGTCTGTATCTTCTGTGTCTATTGTTACATAATTGTCATTTAAAATGTCTTTGTCGACTCTGTCGTCTGTGTATATTGTGACATCGTTGTGATTTTTTATGTGTGTCTCCTGTGTCGTCTGTGTCTGTCGTGACATCATTGTCATTTATAATGTCTGTGTCTTCGATATGGTCTGTCTATTGTGAAATCGTCATTTATAATTTCTTTGTCATCTGTATCATCTCTGTCATAGTTGTCTATTGTGACATCATTGTCTTGTATAATAACTCTGTCCTCTGTGTCGTCTCTGTCTTCTGTGACATCATTGTCATTTATAATGTCTGTGTCTATTGTGAAATCCTTGTCATTTATAATGTATCTCGTCTTTGTAATCTCTGTCGTCTGTGCTGTCTGTGTCTATTGTGAGATCCTTGTCATATATAATGTCTGTGTCGTCTGTGTCTATTGTGACATCATTCTCATTTATAATGTCTGTGTAGTCTGTCGTCTGTGTCTTCTGTGACATCATTGTCATTTATAATGTCTGTGTCGTGTGTGTCGTCTGTGTCTACTGTGAAATCGTTACCATTTATTATTTCTTTGTCATCTGTGTCTATTGTGACATCATTGTAATTTATAATATCTGTGTCCTCTGTGTCGTCTCTGTCTATGGTGACATCATTTTCATTCATGTCTCTGTCGTCTATGTCGTCTGTGTCTTCTGTGTCTATTGTGACATCATTTTCATTTATAAAGTCTTTGTCGTCTGTGTTGTCTGTGTTGTCTTTTTTGTCTGTGTTTAATGTGACAACATTTTCAACGTCTGTGTTATCGAATTCATCTGTGTTGTCTGTGTCGTCTGTCGCGTCTGTGTCTATTTTGAAATCTATGTCATTTATAATGTCTGTGTCCTCTGTGTCGTCTGTGTCTATTATGACATCATCGTCAGTTATGATGTCTGTGTCGTCTCTGTCGTGGGTGTCTATTGTGACCTCATTTTCATTTATATTTTCTGTGTGTCTGTGTCTATTGTGACCTCATTTTCATTTATATTGTCTGTGTGTCTGTGTCTATAGTCATTTATTATGTCATTGTCATTTATTATGTCTCTGTCGTCTGTGTCTTTTTTGACATCATTTTCAAATATATTGTCTGTGTCATCTTTCTCGTCTTTGTCTATTTTGCCATCATTGTCACTAATAATGTCTGTGTTGTTGGTGTCGTCTATGTCTATTGGGACATCACTGTCATTTATAATGTCTGTGTCGTCTATGTCGTCTGTGTCTATTGTGACATCGTTGTCATTTATAATGCCTGTGTCTTTTTGTCATCTGTGTTGTCTGTGACATCTGTATTTATTGTGACATCATTGTCATTTATAATGTCTTGTTGTATGTGTCGTCTGTCTCTATTGTGACACATTGTCTTTTAAAATGACAGTGTCGTCTGTATATTGTGACATAATTATCATGTATAATGTCTGTCGGCAGTGTTGTCTGTGTCTATTGTGAAATCATTGTTATTTATCATGTCTGTGTCGTCTGTTCCTATTGAGAATCTATTGTCATTTATAATGTCTTTGTCGTCTGTGTCTATTGTGACATCATTGCCTTATATAATGTCTGTTTCTTCTGTGTCGTCTTTGTCGTCTATGTCTATTGTGCCAACTTTTTCATTTATAATGTCTGTGTTGTCTCTGTCGTCAGAGTCTATTGTGACATCATTGTCATTTATAATGTCTGTAACTGGTGTGTCGTCTGTGTTTATTGTGACATCATTGTCATTTATAATGTCCATGTCGTCTGTGTCAATTTTGACCTCATTCTCATTTATAATTTTTGTGTCGTCTGTGTTTATTGTGAGATCATTGTCATCTATAATGTCTGTGTTGTCTTTGTCTATTGTGACATTATTTTCATTTACAATGTCTGTGACGTCTGTGTCTATCGTGACATCATATTCATTTACAATGTCTGTGTCATCTGTATCGTCTGTGTCTATTGTGACATCGTTGTCATTTATAATGTCAGTGTTTTCTGTGTAGTCTGTCGTCGGTGTCGTCTGTGTCTATTTTGATATCATTGTCATTTATAATGTCTGAGTTGTATGTGTCGTCTGTGTGTATCGAAACATCGTTGTCATTTATAATGTCTGTGTTGTCTTTGTCGTCTGTGTAATCTCTGTCTGTTGTGGCATCCTTGTCATTTATAATGTCTGAGTCGTCTGTGTTGTCTACATCTATTCAGACGGCATTTTCATTTATAATGTCTGTGTTGTCTATGCCGTCTGTGTCTATAGTGATATCATTGTCATTTTAATGTCACAGAATCACAGAATCACAAGGTTGGAAGAGACCCACTGGATCATCAAGTCCAACCATTCCTATCAAACACTAAACCATATCCCTCAGCACCTCATCCACCCTTACCTTAAACACCTCCAGGGAAGGTGACTCAACCACCTCCCTGGGCAGCCTGTTCCAGTGCCCAATGACCCTTTCTGTAAAGAATTTTTTCCTAACGTCTAGCCTAAACCTCCCCTGGCGGAGCTTTAGGCCATTCCCTCTTGTCCTGTCCCCTGTCACATGGAAGAAGAGGCCAGCACCCTCCTCTCCACAACCTCCTTTCAGGTAGTTGCAGAGAGCAATGAGGTCACCCCTCACCCTCCTCTTCTCCAGGCTAAACAACCCCAGCTCTCTTAGCCGCTCCTCATAAGGCCTGTTCTCCAGCCCCTTCACCAGCTTTGTTGCTCTTCTCTGGACCCGTTCCAGAGCCTCAACACCCTTCTTGTGGTGAGGGGCCCAGAACTGAACACAGGATTCAAGGAGCGGTCTCACCAGTGCCGAGTACAGAGGGAGGATAACCTCCCCGGACCTGCTGGTCACACCATTTCTGATACAAGCCAAGATGCCATTGACCTTCTTGGCCAATGTCTATGTTGTCTGTGCCGTCTGTGTGTATTGTGATATCATTGTCATTTATAATGTCTGTGTCATCTGTGAATATTGTGACATTATTGTCATTTATAATGTCTGTCATCTGTGTCGTCTGTGTCGATTGCGACATCATTGTCATTTATAATGTCTGTCGTCTGTGTCGAATGCGACACCATTGTCATTTATAACGTCTGTCGTCTGTCTAGTCTGTGTCTATTGTGACATCATTGTAGTCTATAGTGTCTGTGTTGTCTGTGTCGTCTATGTCTATTTTGATATCACTGTCATTTTTAATGTCTGTGTCGTCTGTGTCAATTTTGACCTCATTCTCATTTATAATTTCTGTGTCGTCTGTGTCTATTGTGACATCATTGTCATTTATAATGTCTGTGTTGTCTCTGCCGACTGTGTCTAGTTTGACATCATATCCATTTATAGTGTCTTTGTAGTCTCTGTCGTCTGTATTGTATGTGTCTATTGTTACATAATTATCATTTATAAAATGTGTTGTGTGTGTCTATTGTGGCATCGTTGTCATTTAGAATGTCTGTGACGTCTGTGTAATCTGTCTCTATTGTGACATCCTTGTCACTTATAATGTGTATATCGTCTGTCTGTTGTGACATTATTTTCATTTACCATGTCTGTGTCATCTGTGTTGTCAGTGTCTATTGTGACATCTTTGTCATTTATAATGTCTGTGTCGTCTATGTCTATTGTGACATTATTGTCATTTATAATGTCTTTGTCGTCTGTGTCTGTTGTGAAAATATTGTAATTTTTAATCTTTGTGTCGTTTGTGTCTTTTGTGACATCATTGTCATTTATTACATGAGTGTCATCTGTGTTATCTGTGTCTAGTGTGACTTAATTTTCATTTATAATATCTTTGTAGTCTGTGTCGACTCTGTCGTCTCAGTCGTCTGTGTCTACTGTGACATCATTGTCATTTATAATGTCTGTGTCGTGTGTGTCGTCTCTGTCTACTGTGAAAACATTTTCATTTATAATGGTTTTGTCTTCTGTGTCGTTTCTGTCGTCTGTGTCTATAGTGACATCATTTTCATTAATAATGTCTGTGTCGTTTGTATGGTCTTTGTATATTGTGACATCTTTGTCATTTATAATGTCTGTATTGTTTGTGTCTATTTTGACAACGTTGTCTTTTATAATGTCTGTGTCTTCTGTATCGTCTGTGTCTACTGAGATATCATTTTCATTTATAATATCTGTGTCATCTGTGTCCATTGTGACATCGATATTTAAAAGTGTCTGTGTCGTCTGTGTCTATCGTGACATCATTGTCATTTATAATGTCAGTGTCTTCGGTGTCGTCTGTCTATTGTGACATCGTCATTTATCATGTTTTTGTCATCTGTCTCGTCTGTGTCGTCTGTGTGTATTGGGACTTCATTGTCATTTATAACAACACTGTCGACTGTGTCGTCGCTGTCTATTATGACATAATTGTAATTTATAATATCTGTGTCTTTTGTATCATCGGAGTCTATTGTGAAATCATTGTCATTTATAATGTCTCACTTGTCTTTTACAACTGTGTGGTCTGTGCTGTCTTTGTCTATTGTGACTTCCTTGTCATATATAATATCTGTGTCGTCTGTGTCTATTGTGACATCATTTTCATTTATAATGTCTGTGTTGTCTCTGTCGACTGTGTCGTCTGTGTCTATTGTGACATCATTGTCATTTGTAGTGCCTGTGTCATCTGTGTCGTCTCTCTCTTTTGACGTCATTGTTGTTAATAATGTCTGTGTCATCTGTGTTGTCTGTGTCGGCTGTTGCGTCTGTGTCTATTGTGACATCATTTTCATTTATAATGTGTTTCTCTTCTGTGTCATCTGTGTCTATTGTGACATCATTGTTATTTATAATGACTATCATCTGTGCGGTCTTTCTCTATTGCGACATAATAGCGATTTATAATATCTTTGTCGTCTGTGTATTCTGTGTCTATGGTGACATCATTGTCATTAGTAATGTCTGTGGCGTCTGTGTCTATTGTGATATCATTGTAATTTTCAATATCAGTGTCCTCTGTGTCGTCTGTGTCTATGGTGCCACCATTGTCATTCATGTCCCTGTCGTCTGTATCGTTTGTGTTTTCTGTGTATATTGTGACATCATTGTCATTAAAAATGTCTGTGTCGTCTGTGTTGTGTGTATCTTCTTTGTCTATTTTTACATAATTTTCATTTATGTCTTTGCCGTCTCTGTTGTCTGTGTATATTGTGACATCGATGTCATTTATAATGTCTGTTTCCTCTGTGTCTATTTTGACATCATTGTAATTTATAATGTCTGTGCCGTCTGATTAATCGGTGTCGTCTTTCTTCTGTGTCTATTGTGATATAGTTGTCATTTATTTTGTCTGTGTCCTCTGTGTCCTCTGTGTCTATTGTGACATCGTTTTCATTTATAATGTCTGTGTCATCTGTGTCTGTTGTGACATCATTGTAATGTATAATGTCTGTGTTGTGTGTGTCGTCTGAGTCGTCTGTGTATACTTTGACATCATTTTCATTTATAATGTCTGTGTCGTCCTTGTCGTCCCTGGTTTTTTGTCTATTGTGACATCATTGTCATTTATAATGTCGTTGTCGCCTGTGTCGCCTGTGTCTATTGTGTCATCACTGTCATTTAAAATTTCTGTTTCGTCTGTGCAGTCTGTGTCGTTTTTGTCTACTGTGACATCGTTGTCATTAATAATGTCTGTATGGTCTGTGTCGTCTGATTCTATTGTGACATAATTTTAATATATAATGCCTGTGTCGTCTCTGTCGTTTGTATCGTATTTGTCTATTGTGACTTCATTGTCATTTCTAAATTCTGTTTTCTGAGTTGTCTGTGCCTATTGTGACATCATGTTCATTTATAGTGTCTGTGTTGTCTGTGTCTACTGTGACATCGTCATATATAATATCTGTGTGGTCTCTGTTGTCTGTGCCTATTGTGACATCATGCTAATTTTTAATGTCTGTGTCATCTGTGTCTATTGTGACATCATTGTAATTTATAATGTCGGTGTCGTCTGTGTCTATTGTGACATCTTTGTCATTTATAATGTCTGTGTCGTCTGTGTTGTCTGTGTCTATTCAGACAGCATTGTCATTTATGTCTGTGTCTGTTGTGACATATTTTTTTTACAATATCTGTGTCGCCTGTCTCATCTCTGTCTGTTGTGACATCATTGTCATTTATTATGTCTGTGTCGTCTGTGTCTTCTGTGTCTATTTGGACATCATTTTCATTTAGAATGACTGTCGTCTGTGTGGTCTGTATCGTCTCTATCGTCTGTATCCTCTGTTTTATTGTGACATCATTTTCTTTTATAATGTCTGTGTTGCCTTTGTAGTCTGTGTCTATTTTCTTATCATTGTCATTTATAATGTCTGTGTTTTCTGTGTTGTCTGCGTGTATTGTGACATCATTGTCATTTATAATGTCTGTGTCGTATGTGTTGTCTGTCTAGTCTGTCTATTGTGACATCATTGTACTTTACAGTGTCTGTGTTGTCTATGTCTATAGTGACATCATTGTCATTTATAATGTCTGTGTCGTCTGTCTCTATTTTGACATCATTGTCGTTAATAATGTCTGTGTCATCTGTGTTGTCTGTGTCGGCTGTGTCGTCTGTGACATAATTTTCATTTATAATGTGATTGTCTTCTGTGTCGTCTTTGTCTATTGTGACATCTGTGTTATTTATAATGACTGTATCATCTGTGTGGTCTTTCTCTATTGCGACATCATAGTCATTTATAATATCTTTGTCGTCTCTGTATTCTGTGGCTATTGTGACATCATTGTCATTAGTAATGTCGGTGGCGTCTGTGTCATGATTGTCTATAGTGACAGCATTGTCATTTCAAATGTCTGTGTCTTCTGTGTCTATTGTGACATCGTTTTCATTTATAATATCTGTGTCATCTGAGTTATCGGTTTTGTCTGTGTCCTTTGTGTCATCTGTGTTGTCTGCATATATTGCGACGTCATTGTCATTAAAAATGTCTGTGTCGTCTGTATCTTCTGTGTCTATTGTTACATAATTGTCATTTAAAATGTCTTTGTCGACTCTGTCGTCTGTGTATATTGTGACATCGTTGTGATTTTTTATGTGTGTCTCCTGTGTCGTCTGTGTCTGTCGTGACATCATTGTCATTTATAATGTCTGTGTCTTCGATATGGTCTGTCTATTGTGAAATCGTCATTTATAATTTCTTTGTCATCTGTATCATCTCTGTCATAGTTGTCTATTGTGACATCATTGTCTTGTATAATAACTCTGTCCTCTGTGTCGTCTCTGTCTTCTGTGACATCATTGTCATTTATAATGTCTGTGTCTATTGTGAAATCCTTGTCATTTATAATGTATCTCGTCTTTGTAATCTCTGTCGTCTGTGCTGTCTGTGTCTATTGTGAGATCCTTGTCATATATAATGTCTGTGTTGTCTGTGTCTATTGTGACATCATTCTCATTTATAATGTCTGTGTAGTCTGTCGTCTGTGTCTTCTGTGACATCATTGTCATTTATAATGTCTGTGTCATGTGTGTCGTCTGTGTCTACTGTGAAATCGTTACCATTTATAATTTCTTTGTCATCTGTGTCTATTGTGACATCATTGTAATTTATAATATCTGTGTCCTCTGTGTCGTCTCTGTCTTTGGTGACATCATTTTCATTCATGTCTCTGTCGTCTATGTCGTCTGTGTCTTCTGTGTCTATTGTGACATCATTTTCATTTATAAAGTCTTTGTCGTCTGTGTTGTCTGTGTTGTCTTTTTTGTCTGTGTTTAATGTGACAACATTTTCAACGTCTGTGTTATCGAATTCATCTGTGTTGTCTGTGTCGTCTGTCGCGTCTGTGTCTGTTTTGAAATCTATGTCATTTATAATGTCTGTGTCCTCTGTGTCGTCTGTGTCTATTAATACATCATCGTCAGTTATGATGTCTGTGTCGTCTCTGTCGTGGGTGTCTATTGTGACCTCATTTTCATTTATATTTTCTGTGTGTCTGTGTCTATTGTGACCTCATTTTCATTTATATTGTCTGTGTGTCTGTGTCTATAGTCATTTATTATGTCATTGTCATTTATTATGTCTCTGTCGTCTGTGTCTTTTTTGACATCATTTTCAAATATATTGTCTGTGTCATCTTTCTCGTCTTTGTCTATTTTGCCATCATTGTCACTAATAATGTCTGTGTTGTTGGTGTCGTCTGTGTCTATTGTGACATCGTTGTCATTTATAATGCCTGTGTCTTTTTGTCATCTGTGTTGTCTGTGACATCTGTATTTATTGTGACATCATTGTCATTTATAATGTCTTGTTGTATGTGTCATCTGTCTCTATTGTGACACATTGTCTTTTAAAATGACAGTGTCGTCTGTGTATATTGTGACATAATTATCATGTATAATGTCTGTCGTCAGTGTTGTCTGTGTCTATTGTGAAATCATTGTTATTTATCATGTCTGTGTCGTCTGTTCCTATTGAGAATCTATTGTCATTTATAATGTCTTTGTCGTCTGTGTCTATTGTGACATCATTGCCTTATATAATGTCTGTTTCTTCTGTGTCGTCTTTGTCGTCTATGTCTATTGTGCCAACTTTTTCATTTATAATGTCTGTGTTGTCTCTGTCGTCAGAGTCTATTGTGACATCATTGTCACTTATAATGTCTGTAACTGGTGTGTCGTCTGTGTTTATTGTGACATCATTGTCATTTATAATGTCCGTGTCGTCTGTGTCAATTTTGACCTCATTCTCATTTATAATTTTTGTGTCGTCTGTGTTTATTGTGAGATCATTGTCATCTATAATGTCTGTGTTGTCTTTGTCTATTGTGACATTATTTTCATTTACAATGTCTGTGACGTCTGTGTCTATCGTGACATCATATTCATTTACAATGTCTGTGTCATCTGTATCGTCTGTGTCTATTGTGACATCGTTGTCATTTATAATGTCAGTGTTTTCTGTGTAGTCTGTCGTCGGTGTCGTCTGTGTCTATTTTGATATCATTGTCATTTATAATGTCTGAGTTGTATGTGTCGTCTGTGTGTATCGAAACATCGTTGTCATTTATAATGTCTGTGTCGTCTATGTCTATTGTGACATCATTGTCATTTAAAATCTCTGTGTAGTCCGTGCTGTCTGTGTTGTCTGTGTATTCAGACGGCATTTTCATTTATTATGTCTGTGTCCTCTGTGTCTGTTATGACATAATTTTAATTCACAGTGTCTGTGTCGTCTCTGTTTTCTGTGTTGCCTGTGTCTATTGTGACATCATTGTCATTTATAATGTCTGTGTTGTCTTTGTCGTCTGTGTAATCTCTGTCTGTTGTGGCATCCTTGTCATTTATAATGTCTGAGTCGTCTGTGTTGTCTACGTCTATTCAGACGGCATTTTCATTTATAATGTCTGTGTTGTCTATGTCGTCTGTGTCTATAGTGATATCATTGTCATTTATAATGTCACAGAATCACAGAATCACAAGGTTGGAAGAGACCCACTGGATCATCAAGTCCAACCATTCCTATCAAACACTAAACCATATCCCTCAGCACCTCATCCACCCTTACCTTAAACACCTCCAGGGAAGGTGACTCAACCACCTCCCTGGGCAGCCTGTTCCAGTGCCCAATGACCCTTTCTGTAAAGAATTTTTTCCTAACGTCTAGCCTAAACCTCCCCTGGCGGAGCTTTAGGCCATTCCCTCTTGTCCTGTCCCCTGTCACATGGAAGAAGAGGCCAGCACCCTCCTCTCCACAACCTCCTTTCAGGTAGTTGCAGAGAGCAATGAGGTCACCCCTCACCCTCCTCTTCTCCAGGCTAAACAACCCCAGCTCTCTTAGCCGCTCCTCATAAGGCCTGTTCTCCAGCCCCTTCACCAGCTTTGTTGCTCTTCTCTGGACCCGTTCCAGAGCCTCAACACCCTTCTTGTGGTGAGGGGCCCAGAACTGAACACAGGATTCAAGGAGCGGTCTCACCAGTGCCGAGTACAGAGGGAGGATAACCTCCCCGGACCTGCTGGTCACACCATTTCTGATACAAGCCAAGATGCCATTGACCTTCTTGGCCAATGTCTATGTTGTCTGTGCCGTCTGTGTGTATTGTGATATCATTGTCATTTATAATGTCTGTGTCATCTGTGAATATTGTGACATTATTGTCATTTATAATGTCTGTCATCTGTGTCGTCTGTGTCGATTGCGACATCATTGTCATTTATAATGTCTGTCGTCTGTGTCGAATGCCACACCATTGTCATTTATAACGTCTGTCGTCTGTGTCGTCTGTCTAGTCTGTGTCTATTGTGACATCATTGTAGTCTATAGTGTCTGTGTTGTCTGTGTCGTCTATGTCTATTTTGATATCACTGTCATTTATAATGTCTGTGTCGTCTGTGTCAATTTTGACCTCATTCTCATTTATAATTTCTGTGTCGTCTGTGTCTATTGTGACATCATTGTCATTTATAATGTCTGTGTCGTATGTGTTGTCTGTCTAGTCTGTCTATTGTGACATCATTGTAGTTTACAGTGTCTGTGTTTTCTGTGTATATTTTGACATCATTGTCATTAAAAATGTCTGTCATCTGTGTCGTCTGTATCTTCTGTGTCTATTGTTACATAATTGTCATTTATAATGTCTTTGCCCTCTCTGTCGTCTGTGTGTATTGTGACATCATTGTCATTTTTTATGTGTGTGTCTTCTGTGTCGTCTGTGTCTATTGAGACACCGTTGTCATTTATAATGTCTTTGTCATCTCTGTCTATTTTGACATCATTTTCTTTTATAATATCTGTGTCGTCTGTGTCTTCTGATTCATCGATGTCGTCTGTCTTCTGTGTCTATTGTGATATAATTGTCGTTATTATGTCTGTGTATTCTGTGTTTTCTGTGTTTATTGTGACATCATTGTAATTTATAATGTCTGTGTGGTGTGTGTCATCTGAGTTGTCTGTGTGTACTTTGACATCATTTTCATTTATAATGTCTTTGTCGTCCTTGTCGTCCCTGTCGTTTTTGTCTGTTGTGACATCATTGTCATTTTTAATGTCGTTGTCACCTCTGTCGCCTGTGTCTATTGTGTCATCACTGTCATTTAAAATGTCTGTGTCGTCTATGCAGTCTGTGTCGGTTTTTTCTATTGTGACATCATTGTCATTAATTATGTCTGTATTGTCTGTGTCATCTCATTCTATTGTGACATAATTTTAATATATAATGCCTGTGTCATCTCTATCGTTTGTATCGTATTTGTCTATTGTGACTTCATTGTCATTTCTAAATTCTCTTTTCTGAGTTGTCTGTGCCTATTGTGACATCATGTTCATTTATAGTGTCTGTGTTGTCTGTGCCTATTGTGACATCATGCTAATTTTTAATGTCTGTGTCATCTCTGTCTATTGTGATATCATTGTAATTTATAAAGTCTGTGTCGTTGGTGTCGTCTGTGTCTATTGTGACATTATTTTCATTGATAATTTCTGTGTCGTCGGTGTTGTCTTTGTCTGTTGTGACATCTTGTCATTTATAATATCTGTGTCATCTGTCTATTGCGACGTCATTGTCATTTATAATGTCTGTGTTGTCTGCGTTGTCTGGTCTATTCTGACATCATTGTCATTTATCATGTTTGAGTTGTCTGTGATATTGTGACAACTTTGTAATTTATAATGTCTTTGTCATCTGTGTCAACTCTGTCATCTGTTTCATCTGTATCTCTTGTGACATAATTGTCATATATAATGTCTGTAGTCTGTGTCGTCTGTGTCGTCAGTGTCATCTGTGTCTATTCTGACATCGTTTTTATATATAATGTCATTGAGATCTCTGTTGTCTGTGTCTATTGTGACATCATTATCATTTATAATGTCTGTGTCGTCTGTCTGTTGTGACATCAATGTCATTTATAATGTCTGTGTCGTCTGTGTCTATTGTGAAACCACTGTCATTTCTAATGTCTGTGTCGTCTTTGTGCCTGTGTATATTGTGATATCATTGTCATATATAATGTCTGTTGTCTGTGTCGTCTCTGTGGTCTGTGTAGTCTCTGTCGCCTCTGTCGTTTCTGTCGTCTGTGCTTATTATGAAATCATTGTCATTTAAAATATCAGAGTAGTCTGTGTCTAGTGTGACATCATTGTCACTTATAATGTCTGTGTCATCTGTTTTTGTTGTGACATAATTGTCATTTATAATGTCAGTGTCATTTGTCATTTGTGTCGTCTGTGTTGTCTGTGTCTATTGTGACATCGTCATTTTTAATGTCTTTGTAGTCTGTATCGTCTGTGTCTATTTTGACATCAATGTCATTTATAATGTCTGTGTGGTCTGTGTCTGTTGTGACATCATTGTCATTTATAATGTTTCTGTCGTCTATGACTGTTGTGACATCATTGTCATTTATAATGTCTGTCTCGTCTGTGTGGTCTGTGTCATGTGTGTCTATTGAGACATCATTGTTATACGTAATTTCTGTCATGTCAGTGAGGTCTGTGTCATCTGTGTCGATTGTGACATCTTTTTCATTTATAATGGCTTTTTCATCTGTGTGGTCTCTATCGTCTGTGTCCTCTGTGTTTATTGTGAAATCATTGTCATGTATAATGTCTGTGTTGTCTGTGTCTATTGTGACATCACTGTCATTTATAATGTCTGTGTCCTGTGTTACGTCTATGTCTACTGTGACATCATTTTCATTTATAACGGTTTTGTCGTCTGTGTCGTTTCTGTCGTCTACGTCTATAGTGACATCATTTTCATTTATAATGTCTGTCATTTGTGTCTGTAGTGACATCATTTTCATTAATAATGTCTGTGTCATTTGTGTCGCCTTTGCATATTGTGAAATCATTGTCACTTATAAAGTCTGTGTTGTCTGTGTATTCTGTGTCGTCTGTGTCGTCTTTGTCTATTGTGAAATCATTTTCATTTATAATGACTTTGTTGTCTGTGCTGTCTTTGTCATCCATCATCTGTATAGTCTGTGTCTATTGTGACATTATTGTCATCTATAATTTCTGTGTCGTCTCTGTCGTCTGTGTCTATTCTGATATCATTTTAATTTATAATGTCTGTGTCATCTCTGTCTGTTTTGACATAATTGTCATTTATAATGTCTGTGTCGTCGGTGTCTATTCTGATATCATTGTCATTTATAATGTCTGAGTCGTCTGTGTTGTCTGTGTCTATTTTGACATCATTTTCATTTATAATGTCTGTGTCATATGCGTCGTCTCTGTTGTCTTTGACTATTCAGACGTCATTGTCATTTATAATGTCTGTGTCTGTTGCGACATAGTTTTTCTTACAATATCTGTATTGTCTGTGTCGTCTCTGTTGTGACATGATTGTCATTTATTATGTCTGTGTCTTCTGTTTCTTCTGTGTCTATTTTGACATCATTTTCATTTAGAATGACTGTCGTCTGTGTGGTCTGTATCATCTCTATCGTCTGTATCCTCTGTGTCTATTGTGACATCTTTTTCTTTTATAATGTCTGTGTTTCCTGTGTAGTTTGTGTCGTCTGTGTCTATTGTGATATCATTGTTATTTATGTCTGTGTTTTCTGTGTTGTATGTGTGTATTGTGATATCATTGTCATTTATAATGTCTGTGACGTCACAGTCGTCTCTGTTTACTGTGTATATTGTGACATCTTTGTAATTTGCAATGTCTTTGTCTCTGTGTCTATTTTGACATCATTTTAATTTAAAATATCTGTCTTCTGTGTCTATTGTGACGTCATTTCCATTAAAAATGACTGTGTCATCTGTGTCGTCTGTATCGTCAGTGTGTATTTTTACATAATTTTTATTTATACTTCCTGTGTCGTCTGTCGTCTGTGTCTATTGTTACAGCATTGTCATTTATAATGTTTGTCATCTGTGTCTATTGTGACATCATTGTCATTTATATTGTCTGTGTCATCTTTATCATCTGAGTGTTTTGTTACATAATTATCGTTTATAAAGTCTGTGTCGTCTGTCGTCTGTGTCTTTAGTGACATCATTATCACTTATAATGTCTGTCGTCTGTGTCATCTGTTTCATCTGTTGTCTCTGTCTATTGTGACATCATTGTCATTTATAATGCCTGTGTCATCTGTGTCGTCTCTGTTTATTGTGACATCAGTGTCATATATAATGTCTGTGTCGTCTGTGTTTATTTTGCCATAATTGTCATTTATATTGTCTGTGTCCTTTATACGTCTGTATTATCTGTGTTGTCTGTGTCCTTTGTGTGGTCTGTGACGTCTGTTTCTATTTTGAAATCATTGTCATTTATAATGTCTCTCTTGTCTTTTAAAACTGTGTCATCTGTGCTGTCTGTGTCTATTGTGACATCAATCTCATTTATAGTGTCTGTGTCGTCTGTGTCTATTATGAAATCATTATAATTTTTAATGTCTTTGTAATCTGTGTCGTCTGTGTGTAATTTGACATCATTGTTGTTAATAATGTCTGTGTCATCTCTGTTGTCTGTGTCGTTTGTGTCTATTGTGACATCATTATCATTTATAATTTCTTTGTCGTCTGTGTATATTTTGACATCATTGTCATTTATGTCTTTGTCGTCTGTGTCTTCTGTGTCTATGGTGACATCATTGTCATTTAAAATGTCTTTGTTGTCTGTGTCTATTGTGACATCATTGTTATTTATAATGTCTGTGTCTATAGTGACATCATAGTCAATTATAATGCCTCTCTCGTCTGCGTCATCTGTGTCTATTGTGATATTTCTTTCATTTATAGTGTCTGTGTTCTCTGTTTCTATTGTGACATAATATTAATTTACAATATCTGTGTCATCTCTGTAGTCTCTGTCGTCTGATGTCTGTGTCTATTTTGACATCATTGTTATTTATGTCAGTGTCGTCTCTGTCGTTTTTGTCGTCTTTTTCTATTGTGACATCATTTTCATTTATAATGTCTGTGTCTTCTTTATTGTGACATCATTTTCAATTATAATGTCTATGTTGTATTTGTCGTCTGTTTAATCTTTGTCTATTTTGGCATCATTGTCGTTTTTAATGTCTGTGTCGTCTGTGTCTATTTTGACATCATTTTCATATATAATATCTCTGTGGTCTGTGTCTTCTGTGTCTCTTGTGACATCATAGTCGTTTATAATGTCTGTGTCGTCTGTGTCTATTGTGACATTTTTGTCATTTATAATGTCTGTGTCGTCTGTGTCTATTGTGAAAACAATTTCATTTATAATGATGTGACGTCTGTGTTGTCTGTCTTGTCTGTGTCTATTGAGACATCATTTTCATTTATAATGTCTGTATCGTCGGTATCCTTTGTGTCTTTTGTAACATCATTGTCATTTATAATATTTGTGTTGTCTCTGTCGTCTGTTTCTATTTTGACGTCATTGTCATTTATAATATCTGTTTCGTCATTTTCTATTGTGACATCATTGTCATTTATAATGTCTGTGTCGTATGTGTCATCTCTGTCGTCTGTGTCTATTGTGACATCATTGTCATTTATAATGACATTTTCGTCTGTGTCGTCTGTGTCAATTTTGACCTAAATCTCTTTTTTAATTTCTGTGTCGTCTGTGTTTATTGTGACATCATTGTCATTTATAATGTCTGTGTCGTCTTTGTCTGTTTTGAAATCATTTTTATTTATAGTGTCTGTGTTGTCTGTGTCGTTTTTGTCGTCTTTTTCTGTTGTGACGTCATTGTCATTTATAATGTCTGTGTCCTCTTTGTTGTGAAATCATTTTCAATTATAATATCTGTGCAGTCTTTGTCGTCTGTGTAATCTTTTTCTATTTATGCATCATTGTCATTTATAATGTCTGTGTCTTCTGTGTCGTCTGTGTCTATTGTGACATCATTGTCATTTATAACGTCTGTGTTGACTGTCTATTGTGACATCATTGTCATTTTTAATTTCTTTGTCGTCTGTGTACTTTATGACATCGTTTTAATTAATAATGTCTTTGTCGTCTGGGTCATCTGTGTCGTCTTTTATATTGTGACCTCATTGTCATTTATAATGTCTGTGTTGTCTGTGTCTTTTGTGACACCATTTTCATGTATAATGTCTGAGTCATCTGTATCATTTTTATGGTTTTTTTTATACTTTTCATTTACAATGTCTGTGTCATATGTGTCGTCTTTGACTATTGTGACATCACTGTCATTTATAAATTCTGTGTCGTCTATGTCAGCTGTGTCTATTGTGACATCTTTTGCATTTAGAATGTCTGTCTGTGTCTATTTTGACATCACTGTAATTTATAATATCTGTCTTCTAGATTTTGACATAATTTTCATGTATAATGTCTGAGTCTTCTGTATCTTCTCTATTTTTTTTAACATAATTTTCATTTATTATGTCTTTGTCATCTGTTTCTGTTGTGACATCATTGTCATTTATAAAGTCTGTCATCTGTGTCTATTGTGACATCATTGTCATTTATAATATCTGTGTCTTTTGTGTCTTTTGTGTCATTTGTGTCATCTGTGTCGTCTTTGTCTATTGTGAAATCATTTCCATTTATAAAGTCTATGTCGTCTCTGTCGTCTGTATCTATTGTTACATCATTGTAATTTATAATGTCTGTCAACTGTTTCTGTTGTGATATCATTGTCATTTATAATGTTTCTGTGTGTTCTGTGACCTCATTTTTATTTAGAATTACTGTCGTCTGTGTCGTCTCTATCGTCTGTATTGTCTGTGTCTATTGTGGAATCTTTGTCATTTATAATGTCTCTTTTGTCTGTGTCATCTCTGTCGTTTTTGTCTGTTGTGACGTTATTTTTATTTATAATGTCTGCATCGTATGTGTCGTCTATGAATATTGTGACATCATTTTCATTTATAATATCTGTGTCCTTTGGGTCGTCTGTGTCGTCTGTGTCTATTGTGACATCATTGTCATTTATAATATCTGTTGTCTGTGTCGTCTGTCTAGTCTTTGTCTATTGTGACATCATTGTAGTTTATAGTGTCTGTGTCGTCTGAGTCTATGTCTATTGTGACGTTATTGTCATTTATAATGTCTGTGTCTTCTGTGTCTATTGAGACATCTTTTTCATTTATAATGTCTTTGTCGTCTGTGTCTATTTTGATATCATTTTAATTTATAAAATCTGTGTCTATTGTGACATATTTTGTAGGGAAAAAATCAGAAGGGCTAAGGCTCAGCTAGAAATCAGATTGGCCAAGTCTGTGAAAGAGAACAAAATATCTTTCTACAAACATATACATAATAAAAGGAGGACTAGGGAGACCATACAGTCCCTATTGGACACAGAAGGAACAACAGTGACTGGGGATGAGGAAAAGGCTGAGGTACTTAATGCCTTCTTTGCCTCAGTCTTTATTTGTAAGGAGGGTCATTCCATCTGTGTACAAACCCAGGAGCTGGAGGAGCATAATGAGGCTCCCGTGATCCAAGAGGAGGTGGTCAGAGCCTTGCTAGCCCGACTAGACACCCACAAGTCTATGGGGCCGGACGGGATTCACCCTAGGGTATTGAAGGAGCTGGCAGATGTGCTGGCCAAACCTCTTTCCATCATCTTCCAACAGTCCTGGCTGACTGGGGAAGTCCCACTGGACTGGAGGCTGGCTGATGCTGTGCCCATCTACAAGAAGGGTCGCAGGAAGGACCCAGGAAACTCCAGGCCTGTCAGTCTGACCTCAGTGCCAGGGAAAGTCATGGAGCAGGTGATCTTGAGTGCTATCATGAAGCACATGCAAGAGAACTGGGTGATCAGGTCCAGTCAACATGGGTTCACAAAAGGCAGGTCTTGCCAAACTAATCTGATTGCCTTCTATGACAAAGTGACTCGGCTGCTGGATGAGGGAAAGGCTGTGGATGTGGTCTTCCTGGACTTCAGTAAAGCCTTTGACACAGTTTCTCACAGCATTCTGCTTGAGAAACTGTCAGCCTCTGGCCTGGACAGGCGCACACTCTCCTGGATGGAAAACTGGTTGGCTGGCTGGGCCCAGAGTGTGGTGGTAAATGGTGTGAAATCCAGCTGGAGGCCGGTGACAAGTGGGGTTCCCCAGGGCTCAGTGCTGGGTCCAGCCCTGTTCGATGTCTTTATCAATAACCTGGATGGAGGAATCGAGTGCACCCTTAGCAAGTTTGCGGACGACACTAAGCTGGGTGGAAGTGTCGATCTCCTGGAGGGTCGGGAGGCTCTGCAAAGGGATCTAAACAGGCTGGACCGCTGGGCAGAGTCCAATGGCATGAGGTTTAACAAGGCCAAGTGCCAGGTCCTGCACTTGGGGCACAACAACCCTATGCAGTGCTACAGACTAGGAGAAGTCTGTCTAGAAAGCTGCCTAGAGGAGAGGGACCTGGGAGTGTTGGTTGACAGCGACTGAACGTGAGTCAGCAGTGTGCCCAGGTGGCCAAGAAGGCCAATGGCATCTTGGCTTGTATCAGAAACAGCATAACCAGCAGGTCCAGGGAGGTTTTTCTCCCTCTGGACTTGGCACTGGTGAGACCGCTCCTCGAATCCTGTGTTCAGTTCTGGGCCCCTCAACACAAGAAGGGTGTTGAGGCTCTGGAGAGAGTCCAGAGAAAAGCAACAAAGCTGGTGAGGGGGCTGGAGAGCAGGTCTTACGAGGAGCGGCTGAAAGAGCAGGGGTTGTTTAGCCTGGAGAAGAGGACGCTGAGGGGAGGCCGCATTGCTCTCTCCAACTCCCTGAAAGGAGGTTGTAGAGAGGAGGGTGCTGGTCTCTTCTTCCAAGTGACAGGGGACAGGACAAGAAGGAATGGCCTCAAGCTCAGCCAGGGGAGATTTAAGCTGGGCATTAGGAAAAAGTTCTTCACAGAAAGGGTCATTGGGCACTGGAACAGGCTGCCCAGGGAGGTGGTTGAGTCACCTTCCCTGGAGGTGTTTAGGGCACGGGTGGACGAGGTGCTAAGAGGCATGGTATAGTGTTTGATAGGAATGGTTGGACTCGATGATCCGGTGGGTCTCTTCCAACCTGGTTATTCTATGATTCTATGATCATTGTTACTTATAACGCCTGTATCATCTGTATCGTCTGAGCGTGTTGTTAAATAAATGTCACTTATAATGTCTGTGTCTATTGTGACATCTTTGTCATTTATAATGTCTGTGTCGTCTGAGTCTATTTTGATATAATTGTCATTTTTTATGTCTGTGTCGTCTGTGTCATCTTTGAACTTCTGTGTCATCTCTGGAATCTGTGTTTATGGTGATATCATTGTCATTTATATAGTCTGTGTCATCTTTATCGTCTGTGTCAACTGTAACATCATTTTCATTTATAATGTCTGTTTTGCCTGTGTCTATTGTAACATCATAGCTATTTATAAAGTCTTTGTCATCTGTGTCTAATAGTAACATCATTGACAATTATAATGTCTGTGTCGTATGTGTCGTCTCTGTCTATTGTGACATCATTGTCATTTATAATGTCTGTGTCTTCTGTGTCTATTTTGACATCATTTTAATTTATAATGTCTGTGTCATCAGTTTCTATATTTACATCATTGTTATTTATTATGTCTGTGTCGTCTGTGGCATCTGCGTCTATTGTGACATTATTTTCATTCACAATGTCAGTGTCATCTGTGTCATCTGCATCTATTGTGACATCATTGTCATTTATAATGTCTGTGTCGTCTGTGTCCCCTGTGTCTATTGTGACATCAATGTCGTTTATAATGTCTGTGTCGTCTGAGTCTATTGTGACATCATTGTCACTTATAATGCCTGTGTCGTCGGTGTCTATTGTGACATCATTTTCATTATTAATGTCTTTGTCGTCTGTGTATATTGTAACATCATTCTCATTTATAATGTCTGTGTCTATAGTGACATCATAGTCATGTATAGTTTCTGTGTCGTCATTGTTGTGACATCATTGTCATTTATAATGTCTGTGTCGTATGTGTCGTTTTTGTCTATTGTGACATTGTTGTCATTTAAAATATCTCTGTCGTCCCTGTCTATTGTGAAATCATTGTCATTTATAATGTCTGTGTCGTCTTTTATGTATCTGTCTGTTGTGACATCACTGTAATATATAATGTCTGTCGTCTGTATCGTCTGTTTGTATTGTGACATCATTTTCATTTTTAATATCTGTGTCGTCAGTGTCTATTGTGACATCGTTGTCATTTATAATATCTGTCTTCTATGTCGTCTGTGTCTATTGTGACATAATTTTCATTTATAAATCTGTGTAGTTGTTGTCGTCTGCGTCTATTTTGACATCATTTTCATTTGTAATGACTGTGTCATTTGTGTCATCTGTGTCTAATGTGACATCATTGTCATTTATATTGTCTGTGTTGTCTGTGTAATCATTTTCATTTATAAAGTCTGTTTGGTCTGTGTTTTGTTACATCATTGTCATTTATAATGTCTTTGTCGTCTATGTCGTCTGTGTTTATTGTGACAAAATTTTAATTTATAAAGTCTCTGTCGTCTGTGGCTTTTGTGACATCACTGTCATTTCAATGTCTGTGTAGTCTGTGTCATCTGTGTATGTTGTGACATCATTGTCATTTATAATGTCTGTGTCTTCTGTGTAATCATTGTCATTTATAATGTCTGTGTCGTTTGTGTTGTCTGTGTGTATTGTGACATCTTTGTAATTTATAATGCCTGTGTCGTCTGTGTCATCTGTGTCTATTGTGACATCATTGCCATTTATAATGTCCGTGTCGCCTGTGTCATATTTGTATATTGTGAACATCATTGTCATTTACAATATCTGTGTCGTCTGTTTTCTGTGTGCTCTGTATCCTCTGTGACGTCTGTGTCAATTGTGACATCATTGTCATTTTAATGTCTGTGTCGTCTGTGTCATCTGTGTATATTTTGACATCATTTTGATTTATAATGTCTGTGTCGTCTGTGTAATCATTGTCATTTATAATGTCTGTGTCATCTTTGTCGTCTTTGTCTATTGTGACATCATTGTCACTTATGTCTGTGTCGTTTGTGTCGTCCGTGTGTATTGTGACATCTTTGTAATTTGTAATGCCTGTGTCGTCTGTGTCATCTGTGTATATTGTGAACATCATTGTCATTTATAATATCTGTGTCGTCTGTCTTCTGTGTGGTCTGTATCCTCTGTGACGTCTGTGTCAATTTTGACAACATTGTCATTTATAATGTCTGTGTCGTCTGTGTCTGTTGTGACTTCATTGTGATTTTTTATGTCTGTTTCATCTGTGTCATCTCTATCGGTGTTGTTGTCTGTGTTGCTTGTGTCTACTGTGACATCTTTGCAATTTATACTGTCTGTGTCGTCTGAGTCTATTTTGACATCATTGTAATTTATAATGTCTGTGTCGTCTGTGTCATCTGTATCTATAATGACATCATTTTAATTTATAATGTCTGTGTCATCCGTGTCGTCTCTATCGTCTATGTCTATTGGAATTAATTGTATTAGTAATGTCTGTGTTGTCTGTGTCATCTGTGATTATTGCAACATCATTGTATTATATGTCTGTGTCCTCTATGTCGTCTGTGTTGTCTGTGTCTATTGTTACACCATTGTCGTTTATAATGCTTGTGTCGTCGTTTCATCTGTGTCTATTGTGACATCTTTGTCATTTATAATGTCTGTGTCATCTGTGTTTCTGTGTCTATTGTTCAATCCTTCTCATTGATAATTTGTGTCTTCTGTGTCGTCTGTGTCATCTTTGTATATTGTGACATAATTGTCAGCTATAATATCCTTTTCGTCTTTGTCAGTTGTGACATCAATGTCATTTTTAATGTCTGTGTCGTCTGTGTCGTGATTTTCTTCTGTGTCTATGGTGACATCATTGTCAATTATATTGTCTGTGTCGTCTTTGTCATCTGTGTTGTCTGCGTCTATTGTGACATCATTGTCATAATAATGTCAGTGTCTTCTGTCTTGTCTCTTGTCTGCATCTATTGTGACATCGATATCATTTATAATGTCTGTGTCGTCTGTGTTGTCTGTGTATATTGTGACATCATTGTCATATAATATCTGTCATCTGTGTCTTCTGTGTAATGTGACAACTTTGTCTTTTTTAATGTCTTTGTCATCTGTGTCATCTCTGTATATTGTGTCATCATTGTCATTTTTAATGTCTGTTTCGTCTGTGTCTAGCGTGACATCATTGTCGTATATAATGTCGGTGTCTTCTGTGTCAATTGTGACATCATTGTCGATTTTAATGTCTGTGTCGTCAGTGTCTATTGTGACTTTTTTTATTTTTTGATGCCTATGTCTTCTGTGTTGTCTGTGTCTATTTTGGCATTATTGTCATTTATAATATCTGTGTCGTTTGTGTCATCTATTTATATTGTGACATCATTGTCATTTTAATGACTGTGTTGTATGTGTCTTTTGTGAAATCCTTGTCATTTATAATGTCTTTGTCGCCTGTGTCGTCCTTGTGTTTTGAGACATCATTGTCATTTACATTGTCTGTGTCTTTTGTGTCGTCTCTATCGTCGTTGTCGTATGTGTCGTCTGTGTCTTTTGTGATATCATTGTCATTTATAATATTTGCGTCATCTGTGTCTATAGTGACATCAGTGTCATTTATAATGTCTGTGTCATCTGTGTCGTCTGTGTATATTCTGAACTTCCTTGTCATTTATTATATCTGTGTGGTCTGTGTCGTCTGTGTCCATTGTGACATCATTGTCATTTATGATGTCTGTGTCGTCTGTGTCTATTGTGACATCACTGTCTTTTATAATGTCTTTGTCGTCTGTGTCATCTGTGTTTTCTGTGTCTATTGTGACATCATTTTAATTTATAATGTCTGTGTCGTCTGTGTAGTCTGTGTCGTTGTCTTTTTGGAATCATTCTCTTTTATAATGTCTGTGTCGTCTGTGTCTATTCTGATATTATTGTCATTTTTATTGTCTGTGTCATCTGTTTCTAATGTAACGTCATTGTCATTTATAATGTCTGTGTGGTCTGTGTCGTCTGCGTCTATTATGACATCATTGTAATTTCTAAAGTCTGTGTAGTCTGTGTCTATTGTGACATCATTGCCATTTATAGTGTCTGAGGTCTCTGTCGTCTGTTTATTGTGACATCATTGTCGTTAATAAAGTCTCTGTCGTCTTTGTATTCTGTTTCATCTCTATCTATTGTGACATCATTTTCCTTTATGACTCTCATCGGTGTCTATTGTAACATCATTGTAATTTTTAAAGTCTGTGTCATCTGTTTCTCCTGTGACATCATTGTCATTTATAGTATATGTATCATGTGTCTCATGTGACATCATTGTCGTTAACGATGTGTCGTCTATGTCGTCTATGTTTATTGTGACATCATTGTCATTTATAATGTCTGTGTCTTCTGTGTCTATTAGAACATCATTTTCATTTATAAAGTCTATGTCAACTGTATCGTCTGTGTCTATTGTGACATAATTTTCATTTATAATGTCTGTGTCGTCTGTGTCTGTTGTGTCTATTGTGACATCATTGTCATTTATAATGTCTTTTTCTTCTCTGTCGTCTGTGTACTTTGAGACATTATTGTCATTTAAAAAGTCTCTGTTGTCTGTGTCTATTGTGACATCTTCGTTATTTATAATGTCTGTGTCGTCTGTGTTTCTGTGTCTGTTAAGACATCATAGATATTTATAATGCCTGTGTCATCTGCGTCGTCTGTGTCTATTGTGGCATCATTGTCAATAATAATATCTCTGTCGTCTGTGTCATCGGTGTCTATTATGACATCTTTGACATTTACAATATCCATGTCATCTGTGTATATTGTGACATTATTGTCTTTTTAAATATTTTTGTCGTCTGTTTTGACTTAAGTGTAATATATAATGACTGTTTAATCTGTGTCATCTGTGTCTATTGTGATACCATTGTCATTTATACTATCTGTGTCGTCTGTATCCTCTTTGTCCTCTGTGTTTTCTGTGTCAATTGTGACATCACTTTCACTTATAATGTCTGTGTCATCTGTGTTGTCTTAGTCGTCTATGTCTATCGTGACATCATTTTCATTTATAACATCTGTGTCGTCTGTGTCGTCTGTTTCCTCTATGTCTTCTGTGTCATCTCTTGTCTGTATCTTTTGTAGTATCACTGTTTATTAACATGTCTCTGTCGTCTGTGTCTCTGGTGACTTCAGTGTCATTTATAACGTCTCTGTCGTCTCAGTCGTCTGTGTCATGTGTCGTCTGTGTCTATTGTGACATCGTTGTATTTATAAAGTCTGTGTCATCTGTGTCATCTGTGATTATTGTGACATCAATGTCATTTGTAATGTCTGTGTCATCTGTGTCAATTGTGAAATCACTTTCACCTATAATGTCTGTGTCGTCTCTGTCGTCTTAGTCGTCTATGTCTATCGTGACATCATTTTCATTTATAATGTCTGTGTCGTCTGTGTCGTCTTTGTTTATTGTGACATCATTGTCTTTTATGGTGTCTGTTTCATCTGTCTCGTCTGTGTCTTTTGTGACATGACTGTTATTTATAATGCCTCTGTCGTCTGTGTCATCTGTCGTCTGTGTCTGTTTTGACATCATTTTCATTTATAATATCTGTGTATTCTACGTCATCTATGTCTTCTGAGTCTATTTTGACTTCATTATTATTTATAATGTCTGTGTCGTCTGTGCCGTCTATTTCTATAGTGACTTCTTTGACTTTTATAATGTCTGTTTTGTCTGTATTGTCTGTGTCATCTATATCTTTTGTGTTATCATTGTCTTTAATAATATCTGTGTCGTCTGTGTCATCTGGGTTGTCTGTTCTATAGTGACATAATTTTCATTTATTATTTCTGTGTCGTCTGTGTCTGTTATGATATGATTGTCATTTTTAACGTCTGTCGCCTGTGTCGTCTGTGTCAACTGCGATATTGTCATTTATAATAGTGTCGTATGTGTCGTCTATTTCTATTGTGACATCATTGTCATTTATAATGTCTGTGTTGTCTGTGTTGTCTGTGTCTATTGTAAAATCAGTGTCATTTATAATGTCAGTGTCGTCTGTGTCTATTGTGTCTATTGTGATGTCATTTTTGTTTATAATTTCTGTCGACAGTGTTGTCTGTGTCTCTTCTGTCATCATTGTTTTTTATAATGTCTGTGTCGTCTGTTATTTGTGTCTATTTTGACCTCATAGTCATTTATAATATCTGTGTCTTCTGTGTCATCTGTGTGTATTGTGACATCTTTGTCATTTATATTGTCTTTGTCCTCTGTGTCTATTGTGACATCATTGTCATTTATAATGGATGTGTTGTCTGTGTCTGTTGTGAAATCATTGTCAGTTATAATGTCTGTGTCGTCTGAGTCGCTTGTGACATCATTATCATTTATAAAGTCTGCGTCGTCTGTGTCGTCTATGTCGTCTCTGTCATCTGTGTGTATTTTGACATCATTGTCCTTTATAATATTAGTGTCGTCTGTGTCGTCTTTTCTATTGTGACATAATTATCATTTATAATGGATGTGTTGTCTGTGTCTATTATGGAACCATTGTAATTTATATTTTCTGTGTCGTCTCTGTCGTCTGTGTCCTCTCTGTCTATTGTGAATTCATTGTCATTTACAATGTCTGTCTTCAGTGTCGTCTGTGTCTAGTTTGACATCATTGATATTTATAATGTCTTAGTCGTCTGTGTCATTTCTGTCATCTGTGTCGTCAGTGTCTATGGTAACATAATTGTCATATATAATGTCTACGTCATCTCTGTCGTCTGTGTCTATTTTTATAGCATTGTCATTTATGTCTGTGTCGTCTCTTTATATTGTGACAACATTTTCATTTATAATGTGTGTCTTCTGTGTCGTCTGTTTGTATTTTGAAATAATTTTCATGTATAATGTCAGTGTCATCTTTGTCTACTGTGACATCATTGTCATTTTTAATGTCTGTGTGTTCTGTGTCGTCTGTGTCTTTTATGAAATGATCGTAATTTATCATGTCTGGGTAGTCTGTGTCGTCTGTGCCTATTGTGATATAATTGTCATGTATAATACATTGTCGTCTGTGTCGTTTGTGTCTATTGTGACATCGTTTTCATTTATAATGTCTGTGTGGTCTGTGTGGTCTTTGTCTATTGTGACATCAATGTTATTTATAATGTCTGTATCATCTGTGTCATCTGTGATATCATTTTCAATTACTGTGTTATCTGTCATCTCTGTTTATTGTGACATCTTTGCCATTTAACATGTGTTGTCTGTGTCGTCTGTTATTTCTGTGCCTATTGTGAAATCACTGTCATTTAAAAAGTCTGTCTTGTCTGTGTCATCTGTGTATATTGTCACATCATTGTCATTTATAATGTCTTTGTCGTCTGTGTCTATTGTGATGTCATTTTCATTCATAATGTCTGTGTTGTCTGAGTCATCTGTGTCTATTGTGACATCGATGTCATTAATATCTGTTTCATCTGTGTCGTCTGTGTCTCTTGTGACATCATTTTCTTTTATAATATCCGTGTGGTCTGTGTCTATTGTGTCAACATTGTCATTTATAATGTCTGTGTCGTCTGTATCTTTTGTGATATCATTGACATTTATAATGTATTTTTTCATCTGTGTCGTCTGTGTCATCTTTGTCTATTGTGATATCATTGCCATTAATAATGTCTGTGTCGTCTGAGTCATCTGTGTCCTCTGAGTCATCTGTGTCTATTGTGAAAACATTTTCATTCATAATGTGTGTGTCATCTGTGTCTATTTTGACATCATAATCATTTATAAAGTCTGTGTCTTCTGGGTCGTCTGTGTAGTCTTTTTCTATTGTGATGTCATTTTTAATTATAATGTTGGTGTCTCCTGTGTCCTCTGTAAAGTCTGGGTCGTCTGTGACTTCTGTGTCTATTGTGAAATCATTGTCATTGGTATTCTCTGTGTTGTCTGTGTCTATTGTGACATTATTGTCATTGATAATGTCTGTGTCATCTGTGTCTATTTTGCTATCATTGTCATTTATAACGCCTGTGTCGTCTGTGTCTATTGTAAAATCATTGTCACTTATAATGTCTGTGTCGTCTGTGTCTATTGTAACACCATTGTCATTTATAATATCTGTGTCTTCTATGTCGTCTGTGTCTATTGTGACATAATTTTCATTTATAAAGTCTGTGTAGTCGTTGTTGTCTGTGTCTATTTTGACATCATTGTCATTTTTAATGACTGGTTCGTCTGTGTCATCTGTGTCTATTGTGACATCATTGTCATTTATATTGTCTGTGTCGTCTGTGTAATCATTTTCATTTATAAAGTCTTTGTTGTCTGAGTTTTGTGACATCATTGTCTTTTATAATATCTTTTTCGTCTATGTTGTCTGTTTTTATTGTGACATAATTTTAATTTATAAGGTCTCTGTCATCTGTGGCTTTTGTGACATCATTGTCATTTCAGTGTCTGTGTAGTCTGTGTCATCTATATCTATTGTGACATCATTGTCATTTATAATGTCTGTGTCTATTGTGACATCATTGTCATCTATGTCTGTGTCATTTGTGTCGTCTGTGTGTATTGTGACATCATTTTGATTTATAATGTCTGTGTCGTCTGTGTAAGCATTGTCATTTATAATGTCTGTGTCATCTTTGTCGTCTGTGTCTATTGTGACATCATTGTCACTTATGTCTGTGTCGTTTTTTGTCGTCCGTTTGTATTGTGATATCTTTGTAATTTATAATGCCTGTGTCATCTGTGTATATTGTGAACATCATTGTCATTTATAATATCTGTGTCGTCTGTCTTCTGTGTGGTCTGTATCCTCTGTGACGTCTGTGTCAATTGTGACATCATTGTCATTTATAATGTCTGTGTTGTCTGTGTCTATTGTGACATAATTGTCATTTCTAAAGTCTGTCTTCTGAGTTGTCTGTGTCTATTGTGACATAATTGTCATTAAAAATATCTGTTTCGTCTGTGTTGACAGTGTTTATTGTGACATCACTGTTATTTATAATGTCTGTGTTGTCTTTGCTATCTGTGTCATCTGTGTCTATTGTGACATAATTTTCATTTATTATATCTGTGTCGTATGTCGTCTGTGTCTATTGTTTCATCATTGTCATTTATAAAGTCTGTGTCGTCTGTGTCATCTGTGACTATAGTGATACCATTGTCATTTGTAGTATCTGTGTCTTCTGTGTGGTCTGTGTGGTCTGTGTCTATTTTGACTACATTGACATTTATAATGTATGTGTCAGCTGCGTTGTCTGTGTCGATTGTGACATCATTGTCTTTTATAATGTCTTTGTCATCTGTGTCGTCTGTGTCTATTGTGAAATAATTGTCATTTATCACATCTTTGTCATCTGTGTGTATTGTGAAATCATTGTCATTTATAATGTCTGTGTCGTCGTGTGTCTATTTTGATATCATTGTAATTTATACTGTCTGTGTCATTTGTGTCTATTGTGACATCATTGTAATTTATAATGTCTTTGTAGTCTGTGTCTATTGTGACATCATTGTCATTTATAATGTCTGTGTTGTCTATGTCTTCTGTGTCCATTATGACATCAATGTCATTTATAATGTCTGTGACTTCTGTGTCTGTGTCGTCAGTGTCTATGGTGACAGCAGTGTCAATTATAATTTCTGTGTCGTCTGTGTCTACTCTGAAATCATTTGCATTTATGTCTGTGTCATCTATGTCTATTGTGATATCATTGTCATGTATAATGTCTATGTCATCTGTTTCATTGTTAAAAAATTGTCATTTATAATATCTGTGTCGTCTGTGTCATCTGTGGCTATTGTGACTTAATTGTCAATTTTAGTGTCTGTGTAGTCAGTGACGTCTGTGCCTATTTTGGCACCGTTGTCCTTTATAATGTCTGTGTCGTCTGTGTCTTTTGTGCCATCATTGTCATTTATAATATCTGTGTAGTCTGTGTCATCTCTGTCTATTATGACATCATGTAGTTTATAATATCTGTGTCGTCTGTGTCTATAGTGACGTAATTTTCATTTATAATGTCTGTGTTTTCTGTCGTCTGTGTCTATCTTGACATCATTTTCATTTATAATGTATGTGCCGTCTGTGTCGTCTGTATCTATTGTGACATCATTGTCATATATAATGTCTGTGTCGTATGTGTCTATTCTGACACCATTGTCATTTATAAAGACTGTATCCTCTGTGTCTATTGTGACATCATTGTCATTTATAAATTTTTTTTGTCTGTGTCTATTGTTACATCATTACCATTTGTAATGTCTGTGTCATCTCTGTCATCTCTTTCGTCTGTGTCTATTGTGACATCATTGTCGTTTATAATGTATGTGTCGTCTGTGTCTATTGTGACATCATTTTCTTTAATAATGTCTGTCGTCTGTGTCGTTAGTTCCTATTGTGAAATCTTTGTCATAAATTATGTCTCTGTCGTCTGTGTATTCTGTCATTTTTGTCTATTGTGACATCATTGTCATTTATAATGTCTTTGTCTGTGTATTGTGTCATCAGTGTCTATTTTGACATCATTGTCATTTATATCTGTCATCTGTTTCTATTGTGACATCATTGTCTTTATCATGTCTTTGTCGTCTGTGTCCTATGTGTCGTCTATGTAGTCTGTGTCGTCTGTGTCTATTGTGACATCATTGTCATTTATAATGTCTGTGTCTTCAGTTTCTTTTGTGACATCATTGTAATTTATATCTGTGTTGCCTGTGTCAATTGTGACATCATTGACATTTATAATGTCTGTGTCATCTGTGTCGTCTGTGTCATCTGTGTTTTCTGTGTCTATTGTGACATCATTGTCATATATAATGTCTTTGTCGTCTGTGTCATCTGCATCAGCAGTGTATGTTGTGACATCATTGTCATAAATAATGCCTGTGTTGTCTTTGTTGTCTGTTTTGTCTGTGTCGTTTGTGTCGTCTGTGTATATTGTCACATCATTTTCATTTATAATATCTTGTTGTATGTGTCGTCAACATCCTCTGTTTCTTCTGTTTCTTTTTTGACCTCATTGTCATTTATAACATCTGTGTCGTCTGTCTCGTCTGACTTTCTTTGCCCGACTTTGCCATTCTCCGCCCGTCTTTGCCCTTCTCCAATGCTCTCCACAATTCTCCGCCCGTCTTTGCCCTTGTCAGCCTGTCTTTGCCCTTCTCCGCCCGTCTTTACCCTTCTCCGCCCGTCTTTACCCTTCTCCGCCCGTCTTTACCCTTCTCCGCCCGTCTTTGCCCTTCTCCTCCCGTCTTTGCCACTCTCAGCACTTCTTTGCCTTTCTCTGACCGACTTTGCCTTTCTCCAACCATCTTTGCCATTCTCCGGTACTCTCCGCAATTCTCCACCCGTCTTTGCCCTTCTCCACCTATCTTTGCAATTGTCAGCCCTTCTTAGACGTTGTCCGCCCGTCTTATCACTTGTGTACCCGTCTTTGCCTTTGTCCACCCATCTTGGCAATTGTCCGTTTCTTTGCACTTCTGCGCCCGTCTTTGATCTTCTCCTCCCGTCTTTGTCATTCTCCGCCCGTCTTTGCACTTCTCTGCCCGTCTTTGCGCTTTTTTGCCCGTCTTTGCTCCTCTCCGCCCATCTTGGCATTTCTTCGTCCATCTTTGCATATCTCCGCCCGTCTTTGCACTTGTCCCACTGTCTATGCACTTCCCTGCCCGTCTTTGCCCTTCTCCACCCCTATTTGCCCTTCTCCGCCCGTCTTTGCCCTTCTCCGCCCATCTTTGCCCTTCTCCGCCCGTCTTTGCCCTTCTCCGCCCGTCTTTGCCCTTCTCCGCCCGTCTTTGCCCTTCTCCGCCCGTCTTTGCCCTTCTCCGCCCGTCTTTGCCCTTCTCCGCCCGTCTTTGCCCTTCTCCGCCCGTCTTTGCCCTTCTCCGCCCGTCTTTGCCCTTCTCCGCCCGTCTTTGCCCTTCTCCGCCCGTCTTTGCCCTTCTCCGCCCGTCTTTGCCCTTCTCCGCTCCTCTTTGCCCTTCTCCGCTCCTCTTTGCCCTTCTCCGCTCCTCTTTGCCCTTCTCCGCCCGTCTTTGCGCTTCTCCGCCCGTCTTTGCGCTTCTCCGCCCGTCTTTGCGCTTCTCCGCCCGTCTTTGCGATTCTCCGCCCGTCTTTGCCCTTCTCCGCCCGTCTTTGCCCTTCTCCGCCCGTCTTTGCCCTTCTCCGCCCGTCTTTGCCCTTCTCCGCCCGTCTTTGCCCTTCTCCGCCCATCTTTGCCTTTGTCCGCCTTCCTTTGCAATTGTCCGCCTGTCTTTACTCCTCTTCGTCCGTCTTTGCCCTTCTCCGCCCGTCTTTGCTCTTCTCCGCCCCTCTTTGCCATTCACTGGTACTCTCCACAATTCTCCGACCGTCTTTGCCCTTCTCTGCCCGTCTTTGCCCTTCTCTGCCCGTCTTTGCCCTTCTCCGCCCGTCTTTGCCCTTCTCCGCCCGTCTTTGCCCTTCTCCGCCCGTCTTTGCCCTTCTCCGCCCGTCTTTGCCCTTCTCCGCCCGTCTTTGCCCTTCTCCGCCCGTCTTTGCCCTCCTAGCTCACGTCTTTGCCTTCCTTTGCCCATCTTTTCCCTCGTCTGCCCGTATTTGCCTTCTCCGCCCATGTTTGCCCTTCTCCGTCTGTCTGTGCCAATCTTCGGGATTCTCCATCCTTTTTCATCCGTCTTTGCCCTTCTCCGTTGTTCTCAGCACTTCTCCTCCCGTCTTTGCCATTCTCCGCCCGTCTTTGCCATTCTCCGCCCGTCTTTGCCATTCTCCGCCCGTCTTTGCCATTCTCCGCCCGTCTTTGCTCTTCTTGGCACGTCTTTGCACTTCTCTGCCCGTCCTTGCATTCTCCACACTTGTTTGCCCTTCTCCGGCTGTCTTTGCCCTTCTCCGCATGTCTTCGCTCTTCTCTGACTCACTTTGTGCTTCTCCACCCGTTATTGCTTGTCTTTGCACTTCTCTGCCCGTCTTTGCATTCTCCGCACTTGTTTGCACTTCTCCGCCCATCTGTGCCCTTCTCTGCCCGTCTTTGTCCCTCTCCGACATTCTTTGCCCTTGTCCGCCCGTCTTTGCCCTTGTCCGCCCGTCTTTGCCCTTGTCCGCCCGTCTTTGCCCTTGTCCGCCCGTCTTTGCCCTTGTCCGCCCGTCTTTGCCCTTGTCCGCCCGTCTTTGCCCTTGTCCGCCCGTTTTTCCCCTTCTCCGCCCGTCTTTGCCACTCTCCGGACGTCTTTTCCACTCTCCTCACTTCTTTGCCACTCTCCTCACTTCTTTGCCACTCTCTGCCTGTCTTTCATTTGTGAGCCCATCTTTGCCCTTCTGCACCCGTCTTTGCACTTCTCCGCTCGTCTTTGCCCTTCTCCGCCCGTCTTTGCCCTTCTCCGACTCTCTTTGCCCTTCTCCGTTATTCACCACACTTCTCTGCCCGTTTTAGCCCTTCTCCGCTCGTCTTTGCCCTTCTCTGCCGGTCTTTACCCTTTTCCGTACTTCAATGCTCTTCTCCGCCCGACTTAGAGTTTCTTCGCCAGTCTTTGCACTTCTGACCGTCTTTTTTCCCATCTTTGCTCTTCTCCGATATTCTCCACTCTTCTCTGCCCGTCTTTGCCATTCTACCCTTTTCTTTGCCCAACTTTGTCCTTCTCCAATATTCTCTGCCCTTCTCCACCTGTCTTTGCCCTTCTCCACCCATCTTTTCCACTCTCTGCCTTTCTTTGCCCTTCTCCACCCGTCTTTGCCCTTCTCCACCCGTCTTCGACCATCTTTGTACTTTTCCGATATTCTCCACACTTCTCTGCCCGTTTTTGCCCTTCTGCCCTCATGTTTTCCCATCTCCGCCCGTCTTTGCCCTTCTCCGATATTCTCCACATTTCTCCGCCCACTTTTGCCCTTCTCTGCCCTTCCTTGCCCTTCTCCATCCTACTTTGCCCTTCTCCGCCCGTCTTTGCCCTTCTTTGCACTTCTCCAGTATCCTCCGCACCTCTCCACCCGTCTTTGCCCTTCTCCGCCCGTCTTTTCCCATCTTTGCGCTTCTCCGATTTCCTCCACACTTCTCCACCCGTCTTTGCCCTTCTCCTATCCTGTTTTCTCTGCTCCGCCTGCCTTTGCCCTTCTCCGCCCGTCTATGCCCTTCTTCCACTGTTTTTTCCCTTCTCCCCCTTCTTTGCCCTTCTCCCCGCGTCTTTGCCCTTCTCCACCGGTCTTTGCCCTTCTCCGCCCGTCTTTGCCCTTCTCCGCCCGTCTTTGCCCTTCTCCGCCCGTCTTTGCCCTTCTCCGCCCGTCTTTGCCCTTCTCCGCCCATCTTTGCCCTTCTCCGCCCGTCTTTGTTCATCTTTGCACTTCTCCGATATTCCCCTCCCTTCTCCACCCGTCTTTGCCCTTCTCCCCTCATGCTTTCCCATCTCTGCCCGTCTTCACCCACCTCCGCCCATCTTTGCCCTTCTCCGATATTCTCCACATATCTCCGTCTGCTTTTGCCCTTCTCTTCCCTTCTTTGCCCTTCTCCCCCCTTCTTTGCCCTTCTCCCCCCTTCTTTGCCCTTCTCCGCCCGTCTTTGCCCTTCCTTTATCTTTTCTGCACTTCTATGCCAATCTTTGCCCTTCTCTGCACGTCTTTGCCCTTCTCCCCTTGTCTTTGCACATCTTTGCACTTCTCCGATATTCTCTGCACTTCTCCACCCGTCTTTGTCCTTCTCAGCCCATCTTTGCCCTTCTTAGTCCCACTTTGTTCTTCTCTGCCCCTCTTTGCCCTTCTCCCCCTGTTTTTGTCATTCTCCACCCGTCTTTGCCATTCTCCGCCCGTCTTTGCCATTCTCCGCCCGTCTTGGCCATTCTCCGCCCGTCTTGGCCATTCTCCGCCCGTCTTGGCCATTCTCCAATATTCTCCACCCTTCTCTGTCCGTTTTTGCCCTTATCCCCTTATGTTTTCCCTTCTCCGCCCGTCCTTGCCCTTCTCCGCCCGTCCTTGCCCTTCTCCGATATTATCCACCCTTCTCCGCCCGTCTTTGCCCTTCTCCGCCCCTCTTTGCCCTTCTCCGCCCCTCTTTGCCCTTCTCCGCCCCTCTTTGCCCTTCTCCGCCCCTCTTTGCCCTTCTCCGCCCCTCTTTGCCCTTCTCCGCCCCTCTTTGCTTCTTTTGAACTTTTCCAATAATCTCCGCCCTTCTCCGCCCGTCCTTGCCCTTCTCCGCCTGTCCTTGCCCTTCTCCTCCTCTCTTTGCCTTTCTTTGATATTCTCCGTCCTTCTCCTCCCACCTTTGCCCTTCTCAGCCCGCCTTTCCCCTTTTCCTCCCATCTTTGCACTGCTTTGCACTTCTCCGATATTATCCGCCCGTCTTTGCCCTTCTCCGCCCGTCTTTGCCCTTCTTTGCACTTGTCCGATGTTCTCCTCCCTTCTCCACCCGTCTTTGCCCTTCTTTGCCCTTTTCTTAACTTCTCTGCCCAGCGTTGCCTTTCTCCACACGTCTTTGCCCTTCTCTGCCCGTCTTAGGCCTTCTCCGCCCGTCGTTGTCTTTCTTTGCATTTCTCCAATATTCTCCGCCCGTCTTTGCCCTTCTCCGCCCGTCTTTGCCCTTCTCCGCCCGTCTTTGCCCTTCTCCGCCCGTCTCCGCCCTTCTCCGCCTGTCTCCGCCCTTCTCCGCCCGTCTCCGCCCTTCTCCGCCCGTCTCTGCTTTTCTTTGAACTTCTCCAATATTGTATACACTTCTCCGCCCGTCTTTGCCCTTCTCCTAAACTCTTTGCCCATCTTTGCATTTCTCCATTATTTTCCACCCTTCTCTGCACGTCTTATCCCTTCTCTGTACGTCTTTTCCCATCTTTGCACTTCTCTGATATTCTCTGCCCTTCTCCGCTTATCTTTGCCCTTCTTCGCCCCTATTTGCCCTTCTCCGCTCCTCTTTGCCTCCTTTGAAATTCTCCGATAATCTCTGCCCTTCTCCGCCCCTTTGCCCTTCTCCGCCCATCTTTGCCCTTCTCCGATATTCTCCGTCCTTCTCCGCCCGTCTTTGCCATTCTCTGCTCGTCTTTGCCCTTCTTTGCACTTCTCCAATATTCTCCACCCTTCTCCACCTGTTTTTGACCTTCTCTGCCCATGGTCACCCTTCTCCGCCCATTATTGCCCTTCTCCGCTCATCTTTGCACTTCTCGTATATTCTCCACACTTCTCTGCCCGTCTTTGCCCTTCTCCACCCGTCTTTGCCCTTCTCTGATATTCTCCTCCTTTCTCCACCAGTCTTTGCCCTTCTCCCACCTTCTTTGACTTTCTCCGAACTTCTCCAAAATTATCTGATCTATTTCGAACTTCTCTGAATTCTACTACCTTCTCTGAACTTCCTTTGGCTTCTCTGACCTTCTCTGTCCTTCTACGAACTTCTCCGTCCTTCTCTGTCCTTCTACGAACTTCTCCGACCTTCTCTGAACTTCTTTGACATTTTCCGACCTTCTTTTACCTTCTCCGACATTCTTTGACCTTCTCGGATCTTCTCTGATGTTCTTTGACCTTCTCCAAACTTCTCTGACCTTTTCCGATAATCTTTGACTTTCTCCAAATATCTCCTTCCTTCTCTGACCTTCTTAGAACTTCTTTGATTTTTTCCAAACTTCTTTGACCTTCTCTGATCCTCTTTGATATTTTCCGACCTTCTCCGACCTTCCTTGACCTTCTCCGACCTTCCTTGACCTTCTCCGACCTTCCTTGACCTTCTCTGACCTTCCTTGACCTTCTCCGACCTTCCTTGACCTTCTTCCATCTTCTCTGATCTTCTTCCATCTTCTCTGACCTTCTTCGACCTTCTCTGACCTTCTCCGAATTGCTCAATGAGGTCGCTGTAGACACAGACGACACAGACTTTCTAAACCTCAATGAGGTCGCTGTAGACACAGACAACACAGAATTTCTAAACGACAGTGAGGTCGCTGTAGACACAGGCGACACAGACTTTCTAAACCTCAGTGAGGTCGCTGTGAACAAAGACGACACAGACTTCCTAAACATCAATGAGGTCACTATAGACACAGATGACAGTGAGGTCGCTATAGACACATGCAACACAGACTTTCTAAACGACAACGAGGTCGCTTTAGACACAGGCGACACAGACTTTCTAAACGACAGTGAGGTCGCTGTAGACACAGGCGACACAGACTTTCTAAACGACAATGAGGTCGCTGTAGACACGCTCTGACTTCCCCGACCATCTTTGACCTTCTCTGAACTTCTCTGATCTTCCCTGACCCTCTTTATACTTCTCCAACTTTCTTTGACCTTCTCCTGGCTTCTTTGACCTTCTCCAAACTTCTCATAATCCTTTGTCCTTCTGCGACCTTCTCCAAACTTCTCTGACCCTCTCCGACCCTCTCTGACCTTCTCCGACCCTCTCTGACCTTCTCCGAACTTCTCCGACATTCTTTGACCTTTTCTGACCTTCTTTGACCTTTTCCGACCTATTCCAACCTTCTCTGATCTTCTTCAACCTTCTCTGACCTTCTCCGAATTCCTCAATGAGGTCGCTGTAGACACAGACGACACAGACTTTCTAAACCTCAATGAGGTCGCGATAGACACAGACGACCCAGACTTTCAAAACCTCAATGAGGTCGCTGTAGACACAGACGACCCAGACTTTCAAAACCTCAATGAGGTCGCTGTAGACACAGACGACACAGACTTTCTAAACCTCAATGAGGTCGCTGTAGACACAGAAGACACAGACTTTCTAAACCTCAATGAGGTCGCTGTAGACACAGACGACACAGACTTTCTAAACCTCAATGAGATCTTTATAGACACAGACGACCCAGACTTTCTAAACCTCAATGAGGTCGCTATAGACACAGACGACACAGACTTTCTAAACGTCAGTGAGGTCGCTATAGATACAGACGACACAGACTTTCTAAATGACAGTGAGATCGCTATAGATACCAACGACACAGACTTTCTAAGCCTCAATGAGGTCACTAAATGTAATGACGACACAGATTTTCTAAACGTCATTGAGGTCGCTATAGATACAGACGACACAGACTTTCTAAACGACAGTGAGGTCGCTGTAGACACAGGCGACACAGACTTTCTAAACCTCAATGAGGTCGCTGTGAACACAGACGACACAGACTTTCTAAACATCAATGAGGTCACTATAGACACAGATGACACAGACTTTCTAAATGTCAGTGAGGTCACTATAGACACAGACGACCCAGACGACAGTGAGGTCGCTATAGACACAGGCAACACAGACTTTCTAAACGACAATGAGGTTGCTGTAGACACAGGCAACACAGACTTTCTAAACGACATTGAGGTCGCTGTAGACACAGGCGACACAGACTTTCTAAACGACAATGAGGTCGCTGTAGACACGCTCTGACTTCCCCGACCATCTTTGACCTTCTCTGACCTTCTCTGAACTTCTCTGATCTTCTCTGACCCTCTTTATACTTCTCCAACTTTCTTTGACTTTCTCCTGGCTTCTTTGACCTTCCCCAAACTTCTCCTAATCCTTTGTCCTTCTGCGACCTTCTCCGACCCTCTCTGACCTTCTCCGACCCTCTCTGACCTTCTCCGACCTTCTCCGATCCTTTCTGATCTTCTCTGACCTTCTCCGACCTTCTTTTAACTTATCTGACCTTCTCCAACGTTCTCCCACCTTCTCCGACCTTGTCTGACCTTTCCGACCTTCTTTGACATTTTCCGACCTTCTCCCATTTTCTCCAACCGTCTTTATCTTTCTCCAACCTTCTTTGACCTTCTCCGAGCTTCTCCGACCTTTTTCCGAGCTTCTTTATCTTTCTCCGACCCTCTTTGACCTTCTCCGACCACCTTTGAACTTCTCCGAACTACTCTGACCTTCTCCGACCTTCTCTGAACTTCTCCAACTGTCTTTATCTTTCTCCAACCTTCTTAGGCCTTCTCCAAGCTTCTTTGACCTTCTGCGACCTTCTCCAAGCTTCTTTTACTTTCTCCGACCTTCTCCATGCTTTTTTGACCTTACCTGACCTTCTCCTAACTTCTCCGAAATTCTCCAACCTTCTTCAAATTTCTTTGACCTTCTCCGACCATCTTTTACCTTCTTCGACCTTCTCCAATCTTCTCCAACCTTCTTTATCTTTCTCCAACCTTCTTTGACCTTCTCTGAGCTTCTTTGACCTTCTCCGAAATTCTCTGACCTTCTTTGACCTTCTCTGAAATTCTACGAACTTCTTTGAAATTCTCCAACCACCTTTGACCTTTTCCGACCTTCTTTGAACTTCTCCAACCTTCTTTGACATTTTCTGACCTTCTCCGACCTAATCCGACCTTCTCTGACCTACTCTTAACTTCTCTGACCTTCTCCGATATTCTTCGAACTTCTTTGAACTTCTCCAACCTTCTCCCACCTTCTTTGCCCTTCTCCCACCTTCTTTGCCCTTCTCCCACCTTCTTTGCCCTTCTCCCACCTTCTTTGCCCTTCTCCCACCTTCTTTGCCCTTCTCCCACCTTCTTTGCCCTTCTCCCACCTTCTTTGCCCTTCTCCCACCTTCTTTGCCCTTCATTTCCCTTGTCCGACCTTCTTTGTAGACCTTGTAGTTGTAGAGAGCAATGAGGTCTCCCCTCAGCCTCCACTTCTCCAGGTTAAACAACCCCAGCTCTCTGAGCCATTTCTTATAAGGCCATGTGTGTACATAAAAAAGAGCTGACTTGTTTGAGAGGAACTAGGAGCCCTACAGACAGAGGATTATAAAAAAGAGCAGGGACTAGCACAAAAATTCAGAAACAGCAAGAGAAGTAAAGGGGAGTGTCAAGATTCAGAGTGAAGGGAAAAGCTGGAACAGCAACAGTAAGCAATACAAAGGAATAGAAAAAGAAAGAAAGAGAAAGAAAAGCAAGGCATTTGCAGGTGCAGAGAAAGAACAAGCTACAAGGATCAAGCAAGTGAAATTGTGGGGGAACAGAATGAGGAACGCAGATTGGGATAAAGATGGAAAAGGAAAAAAATAGTACAGGCAGAGAACAGATACTGAAGACTAGGGGGGGAAAAAAAAAGTGAGAAAAGAGCACAGAAAAATTAAAGAGTAGGGGTATAGGGATACCTGGGAACAGGAATTGTAGCAGCACGATAAATGAAAGGAACCAAAAAGTCCAGCTCTAAAATGTTTGTTACCTAGTTCCATCACTGTCACAACTAGCAATGTTGCAGTGACAGCACGCATACTGTTATTTCTTGTAAGGATACTTTCAGACATGTAGTAGTGTTGTTCTAGCTGAGAATGTAAGGCAGAGTTAATAAAACACAGCTCCTCCTCAGGCACTCTTTATACCTGTGAGGGCTTCACCACACCCCAGTCACAGGTGGTGGGCGGGAAGGCCCAGGGGGTATATAAGCCACAGGCCTTGCCTCTGGAGGTCATTTAGGTTGTGGTTTATCCTTGAGATTAGAGTTTTGCTGCTGTTTCCATTCATTGTAGCTTTTAGGCAGATTAAGCTAGTTGGGTAAGTGGTGGTTTTTGGCTTTTTTAGTTTTTTTTTTTCTTTTTGTTCTTCTAAAGAAGCAGAGGTGTCTGTTGGAGGTATGAGCTTTGGAAGAGTCCAGGCGAAGCAGCACATCCAGGTGTAACTATGGGGCTTTTTTGTCAGTAATTTTTGATTGGGTGTTGGAGGGGGCAAGATGTTTTTGGTATCCTTCTTTGTATTTTTTTCTGGGTGCTTTGCCTCGAGTTTTTGGTTATGGGATGATTTGTTGTTGTTCCTCATTCTGTGTGGCATGATGTATTGGTCCTAGGGGCTCTGCAGTTTGTAATGGGCACCTTGTGGGTGATAATAATCAGGAATGAAGTTTGTTGGCCTAGGGTAGGAAGTAGAGTCTGTGGGTTGGTGGAAGATAGAAGGGGCCAGGGGAGCCCTGGGAAGGGCTCAGGAGCACAGCTCCCAGGGAATAGCAACACAGAAGGGTCAGGGGGGTTAAAATATAGGGCAGGTGTTGTTAAGAAGGAGCCGGGTTCCTTCTCTGATACTTCAGGGGTAGAAAAGGGCTTTAATGGTTTGGGGAAAGGGAGATGGGTTCATCAGTCTTTCTTGGGTCAGTTTGGTGGTCAGATGCAAGTGCCGTTCAGGTGTCTGTTGTTCTAGTCTCTCTGTAGACAATGAGGTAATGATGAGGTTGAGACACAAGTTTAAAAGTATTAGTTATCCTAAGAAATGTCATCTCTAGGGCTTAGAGATCTCTGCTCCCTTATACCTTTTACTTATTGTGTTCCTCAACTAACTTCTTTGCGTGCATCCTGTCTCCATCCATCTGAATGTCCAGAGAAGAGTAATGTAGCTGGTGAAGGGGCTGGTGAACAAGCCTTATGAGGAGCGGCTGAGAGAGCTGGGGGTGTTTAGCCTGGAGAAGAAGAAGCTGAGGGGAGACCTCATTGCTCTCTGCAGCTACCTGAAAAGAGGTTGTGGAGAGGAGGGAGCTGGTCACCTCTCCCAAGGGACAGGGGACAGGACAAGAGGGAATAGCCTCAAGCTCTGCCAAGGAAGCTTCAGGCTGTACATCAGGAAAAAATATTTCACTGAAAGGGTTATTGGGGATGGGCAAAGGCTGCCCAAGGAGGTGGTAGAGTCACCTTCCCTGGAGGTGTTTAAAGGATGGGTGGATGAGATGGTGAGGGGCATTGTTTAGTGATTGATAAGAATAGTTGGACTCAATGATCCAATGGGTCTTTTCCAACCTGGTGATCCTATGAATATCAGAGACCTTGCTACTTAAAGGTATGGACTCGCTGCCTATCTACAGTGCAGGGTTCTGCCGCTTGTTTCCCTTTAATTTCTCAGGGAAGAGATTGGATATTGTTTTGGCTCGTAACAGTTAGCAGCTGAGCAACTCTTCTTCATCTGGTCTGTGGGCACACAAGCCTCCCTTATTTAGTAGAGTTTTAGATTTTTCCTGAACTTGCCAGTGAGGCTTGCTCTGTTATTGCTTACAGCGGTTGTTACCTTGTCCCTGTTAATCCATTGTGTTTTTTTACGGTCATTGAGTTTCCAATTTAGGTCTTAGAGTAGTCAATCCCACTGTTGCGAGTTTTTCATTGGCTGACTGCCTCTGTAATTCCAGTCTCCATTGCTGTGTGGTGAGTGTCCTGTGTTTTTATGTCTTCTGTGTTAATAATCTTTACTGGGTTTTGATAAGAATATTTTTTTCAAGTTCTTCTTGTTCACTCCTACGACTAAAGTTTGGTTCCTTCCTAAAATGTGGATTTCCGTGGCTCATCTTTCTTTTGTCCTGGGTATCACCACTACTGGTCCTACAACTTAAGTGGTGAGGAGGAGAGGTAAGCAGATAGCAGAGAATTTTGGGGTGCTGGTGAGGCAGTCAGGCTTATTCTCATCATTGTGGGGCTGATGGTGAGGAGGAAGTTGAGTATGTCTAGAAGAGCAAAGTCTTATTTGTCAACATAGTATTTACTTTTGGTTTGGCAGGCACTGTGTGGGCCACCTTGGGAATGGGAAGAGCATTTGAGATGAGCTGGGTAGTAGGGAGAAGGAGCATGGGGCAGACTTCTCACAGGTGTGAGTAATTCTCTTAATTTAATTACCCTGAGTGATAACAGCTGCAGCATCTGACATAAGAACTGCTGTGGAGCAAGTGAGTGGAAGGACATGGCAGTTAGGCAGAGCAAGTTGTCATGTAAGGTGCTGACACTGATCAGTGCAATGCTGGCTGTTGGGGCTATTTTAGTTTTCTTATAGATTGCAAAGTGGATTCTGGCAACTGTAGGATCATTCCAGGAAGCTGATGCTCTTGGAGTTTTTTTTCTGCTGAGGAAGCCTCCTGGTGGTCTGAAAGCTAAGTTGAGGGACGGGGGCAGGGGTGGGGTATGACAGAGGGGAGAAGGCTGGGGATGGCAGGGAGGGGTTTTAAAAGTAGCCTAGGGGAGAGGGCTGTGCGGGAAGTGTCCCCTTTGGGCAGGGAGAGCTGGAGGGTGTTACTTCTCAGCCCAAAGCTAGCACGTTCCAGGCAGGGCCGTTCCAGCTTGTCTGTGCCGTGTGCTTTATATTCTGTTTCTCTTTTACGTTTCTTAAGCCTTGATGTCCACTTTGCTTTAAAGGAATGCAGCATATGACTTGAGCAGCATCTCGAGGGTCTTGAATGCCTGTACTCATGGGTACAATACCAATTAGGCACTGTTCTTCTTGCATCATAACCTAAGCGTGGATTGGCTTCATGTTTTACATCCCGTTGTAATAAGGGATCCTTTACAGCATGCTGGACATGCCTCGAGCACCATATCTAGGGTCCTGAATGCTCGTACTCATCAATGCACTGTCGACTGGGCACTGCTTTTCTTGCATTGTGTTCCTAAATCCTGGATTGGTCTCGTGTTTTGGCACTGTGTTTTTCTGTTAATTTTTCTTGCAGATGCTGAAGAGGAATGCAGTGACTGCAGGATTATTTCTGTTAGCTGATGTGATTTGAGCTGCTTTGTCCAAGGACAGCTTCATTCGTGGCCCTCTGAAAGCTAAGTTGAGAGACCGGAGTTGGGAAGCGGGAGGTGGGATGGGGCTAGCAGGGAGGGGTTTGGAAGGTAGCCTAGGCTGTGCAGGGAGTCCTCTTTGGGCAGGTGAAGGCAGAGGGGTCTACTTCTCAGCCCAAACCCTGTATGGGCAGGGCAGTTCCAGCCTGTATCTGTTGTTGTCTAGTTTGTGTAGTCACCGTGCCATGTCTGAAATTTTCTGCAGGTCTTGATGTCATCTTTTGTGCTCAGGGCATCGCAGGCATGCCTTGGGCGCCATGTCTAGGGTCCCAAGTGCTTGTACTGATCAAGGCAGTGTCAACGGAGTACTGCTTTTCTTTCTTCACATTTCTAAAGTGTGGATCGCTCTTGTGTTTTGGAAGCATCTGGTCAGTCATCTTCTGCTGCAGCCTTACAGCCTGCCTCGCCATCCGGGATAGTTAGTCTTCTGTTTTCCTGGATCCCTGTTCTGGGACTTGTTCCATCCATCCTCTGCATCTTTAGATCTTTAAAAGGGGCTTCTTGCCCGTTCATCTTGCCAGTTGTGGCACCATCTCTTTGGAACCATGCACGGTTCTTCGCTTTTCCAGGGCTACCAAAAGTTGTTCCTTGGAGCCCTGTCCATTGCCTTGCCCATTGGCATGCATGGTCCTGGAGTCCTCCTTGTTGCCGCGACTTTTCTTTTGTTCCCGGTTCACGACATTGGTCTTATGTGTTGATGTTCTGCGTGTGTTTGTGTCTGGTTGGAGCTGCTCTGCCAGGTGCGTAGAGGAGGCGATAAGCATCAGCAGGGGTATAGTGGCCCGATTGTGTGCTTAACGTTTTGACGTGCCTAGACATTGCGGTCTAGGGGCATCCCTTATTTGCAGAACTAGCAGCCCTAGGTGTGGCGGGTGAGGAGGGTAGTTTCTGCTTGTCTCTGGAGCCACATAGGGGGTGGCCAAAACTGCATGGGAGCAGCCAGTGGAGCGGTAACGAAGGGGTTTGAATGTCAAGGGAGCAGCAATTAATGTTTGGGTTTGGTTGTGGACTAGCTTTGCTTGGCTGTAATGTGCAGTAGAGTCTTGGAATTCTTAGGGCATTGCTGAGCGTCAGGGTGACTTCTTTGCTGTTGTGTTTTTCAGACGTAGCGGGCTGACCTGTGTGCCGAGGGGCACGGATGGAGTTGTGTGCAGTTAGTGTGCCATAGTGAGGTGAGTTGGCTGTGGTGTTGGTAGGGAAATGTAACCGTGGCTGTATGATCAGTTACCGTGTGTTGGTTTTCTTCAATGAAGTTACAATCATCCTTGCTGTTTGTATATTCCAGGTGGAGCTCAAGCCTCAACACAACCACAGAAGATGAGGCAAGCTGGGCATCTGAGCAGTCAAGGTAATGCAGTGGGAGATAGGTGTTGCTTGGGGCAGCCTGTGCTTTAGTATAGTACAAAAGCATGCTTTTTCTGTGGCAGGTGCCAAATGCAGCCTCAGGGGGGTGAAGCTTCTTGCTGATGTGTGGTCTGAGAGGTGAGGAGGTTGTTGTTCAAATAGGTGTGTTAGAGCCCCGTAGTACGCAGCAACTCCATTGAGCATTGGCCTTTGGTTTTGTAGATGCTGTGTGGTCCGCTTTTAGAATGCAAAGAGCAGTTGAGGTGAACAGGGGAGTAGAGAGTTGGAGCACGGGACTGATTTCTCAGAAGCACAATAGTAAATTTTCTGTCTGTCTACCTGAAGTGCCCCAGGTGATGATGACTGCAACATCCAATGTTTGAGTTGGCATCAAATAGGTGAGCAGAATGCCTTGGCAGTTTTGCAGTGGGTGTAGTACAAGATGTTGGCAGTGAGCAGTGTGATGACTTGGAACTGTGGTTTCTGTATGTTTTTGGTTTGTTTTTTTTTTTTGCAGATTATAGTCCAGGACAATGTGAGAGTGCAGGATTTTTCCAGTTAGTTGATGCAGTTTGTGTTTTTTCTGCCAAGGATATCTTCAGGCCCTCAGTCCTCAGAAAGTTAAGGGGGCTGTGGTTTTGGTCCGGGAAGAGGGCAGAATGTTGAGAATGGCAGGGAAGGGATTTAGCCTAGGGTAGAGGGTTGTGCAGGAAGAGTGCACCTTGTTACACGTTTGGAGAGGGGTTTAATTTTCAGCCCCAAGCTAGCGTGTACCAGGCAGGGCAGTTCCAGCCTATATCTGTCTTGTTGTTTAGACTGTGTAGACTCTGCTGTGTCTTAAATCTTCTGCAGGTCTTGATGTCATCTTTGCATTTGGTCCACGTGTCTTCTCTAGACTCTTGGATGTCTGTTCTTAGTAAGGTGCTGATCGGGCACTGCTTTTCTTGCATTGTGATCTTCATGTACAGATAGGTCTTGTATTTTGGAAATTTCCGGTCAGTTGCCTATTGTGTAGGCATCGCAGGACACATTAGCATCCTCAGCCCTTATTGTTCCATTTTCTTAAATCCCTGTTCTGGCACTTCCTCCATACATACTCTGTTTTGAGGTCTTTAAGAAGGGCTCACCCTTGCATCCTTCTAGTTGTGGCTGTGGCTCTTAAAGGGGCCATAGTCTTCCATTTTTCAAGGGCTGACATAATCTTTCTTGCAGCTCCCTACATCTTGTTGCCCAATGCCAGCCCTCTTTTGAGAGTCATTCTTACCAAGTTTCCTTTTTGTTTCTGCATCCTGTCATTGGTTTTCTGTGCAGAGTCAGTCTGTGCACGTTTGAATCTGGCTGGAGCTGCTCTGCCTGAGCTAAAGAATCGGTAGTTAGCAGAAGAACAGCAGTGAAATTCGATCTTTAGATATACCCGTCTAGTTAGGCTTTGAAGGGCGAGGTGATACGGTGCATTCCAGAGCAAGTAGCCATAGATACATGGGGTGAGGAGAATCATTTTTGGTCGGTTATGCAGCCACAGAGGGAATGACCAAAGCCATCTCAGATATAGCGTTGGAGTGTCGGTAGATCAGTTTAAATTCTTGGGGCAATAAATCTGGTGTGTATGGTTGTTAAGATTTGATTTTATCTTTTTTTTTTCTGCCTGGCTGTTGTGTGAAGAAGGGTTGGCATTCCTGAATCAAAACAGTGTGTGGAATTGTTTAGTTACTATCGAGTCTGGGGGTAAGTTATTGAATGTTGAGTTCTACAGGTGCAGAGGCATCGGGTCTGGCAGCAAGGGGTGACAATTGAACTGGGGGTAGATTCCCATAGCCAGGTGGGTTGGCTGCCGAGTCAACAGTTAGATATGACTTGTACCTACATTACCGACAAACGCCAGCTAGTTATTTTGTTTTGGTTTTATTTTTTGTCTTTCAAGATGCAATGAGCATCGTTGTCATATATGATGTCTGTGTCGTCTGTGTCTATTGTGACGTCATTGTTATATATAGTGTGTGTCTATTTTGAACATCACTGTCATTTTTAATGTTTCTGTTGTCTGTCTCTATTGTGAAATCATTGTCATTTATAATGTCAGTGTCATCTGTGTTGTCATTTTTGTCTGTCGTCTGTTTCTATTGTGACATCATTCTCATTTATAATGTCTGTGTCATCATTTCCGTGTCTGTCATCTGTCTCTGTTGTGAAATCATTGTCCATTATAATGCCTGTGTCGCCTGGGTCCGCAGCGACCTCCCTGACGTTTAGAAAGCCTGTGTCTCTAGCGACCTCACTGTCGTTTAGAAAGCCTGTGTCTCTAGCGACCTCACTGTCGTTTAGAAAGCCTGTGTCTCTAGCGACCTCCCTGTCGTTTAGAAAGCCTGTGTCTCTAGCGACCTCCCTGTCGTTTAGAAAGCCTGTGTCTCTAGCGACCTCACTGTCGTTTAGAAAGCCTGTGTCTCTAGCGACCTCCCTGTCGTTTAGAAAGCCTGTGTCTCTAGCGACCTCACTGTCGTTTAGAAAGCCTGTGTCTCTAGCGACCTCACTGTCGTTTAGAAAGCCTGTGTCTCTAGCGACCTCACTGTCGTTTAGAAAGCCTGTGTCTCTAGCGACCTCACTGTCGTTTAGAAAGCCTGTGTCTCTAGCGACCTCCCTGTCCTTTAGAAAGCCTGTGTCTCTAGCGACCTCACTGTCGTTTAGAAAGCCTGTGTCTCTAGCGACCTCACTGTCCTTTAGAAAGCCTGTGTCTCTAGCGACTTCACTGTCGTTTAAAAAATCTGTGTCTCTAGCGACCTCACTGTAGTTTATAAAATCTGTGTCATCTGTGTCTATAGCGACCTCATTGAGGTTTAGAAAGCCTGTGTCGCCTGATTCTATAGCGACCTCATTGTGGTTTAGAAAGCCTGTGTCGCCTGTGTCTATAAAGACCTCCCTGACATTTAGAAAGCCTGTGTCGCCTGTGTCTATAAAGACCTCCCTGACGTTTAGAAAGCCTGTGTCGCCTGTGTCTATAGCGACATCATTGACGTTTAGACAGTCTGTGTTGCCTGTGTCTACAGCGACCTCACTGTCGTTCATAAGGTCTTTGTCGCCTGTGTCTAGAGCGACCTCACTGTCGTTCAGAAGGTCTGTGTTGTCTGTGTCTATAGCGAACTCATTGAGGTTTAGAAAGTCTGTGTCGTCTGTGTCTATAGCGACCTCATTGAGGTTTAGAAAGTCTGTGTCGTCTGTGCCTATAGCGACCTCATTGACGTTTAGAAAGTCTGTGTCGCCTGTGTCTATAGTGACCTCATTTATGTTTAGAAGGTCTGTGTCTCTAGAGACCTCACTGTCATTTATAAAATCTGTGTCATCTGTGTCTATAGCGACCTCAATGACGTTTAGAAAACTGTCGTCTGTGTCTATAGTGACATCTTTGACGTTTAGAAAACTGTCGTCTGTGTCTGTAGCGACCTCATTGACGTTTAGAAAGTCTGTGTCTATAGCGACCTCATTGAGGTTTAGAAAGTCTGTGTCGCCTGTGTCTATAGTGACCTCATTGTGGTTTAGGAAGTCTGTGTCGCCTGTGTCTATAGTGACCTCATTGTCGTTTAGAAAGTCTGTGTCATCTCTGTCTCTAGCGACCTCACTGTCATTTAGAAAGTCTGGGTCATCCTTGTCTCTAGTGACCTCATTGACGTTTAGAACGTCTGTGTCGTCTCTGTCTATAGCGACCTCATTGAGGTTTAGAAATTCTGTGTCGTCTTTGTCTATAGCGACCTCATTGATGTTTAGAAAGTCTGTGTCGTCTGTGTCTATAGCGACCTCAATGAGTTTTAGAAAGTCTGTGTCGTCTGGGTCATCTGTGTCTATAGCGACTTCATTGAGGTTTAGAAAGTCTGTGTCGTCTGTGTCTATAGCGACCTCAATGAGGTTTAGAAAGTCTGTGTCGTCTGTGTCTCTAGCGACCTCACTGTCATTTAGAAAGTCTGGGTAGTCCTTGTCTATAGTGACCTCATTGACGTTTAGAACGTCTGTGTCGTCTGTGTCTATAGTGACCTCACTGTCGTTCATAAGGTCTGTGTCGCCTGTGTCTACCGCGACCTCACTGTCGTTCAGAAGGTCTGTGCCGCCAGTGTCTACCGCGACCTCACTGTCGTTCAGAAGGTCTGTGCCGCCAGTGTCTACAGCGACCTCACTGTCGTTCAGAAGGTCTGTGTCGCCAGTGTCTACAGCGACCTCACTGTCATTCAGAAGGTCTGTGTCGCCAGTGTCTACAGTGACCTCACTGTCGTTCAGAAGGTCTGTGTCGCCTGTGTCTCTAGTGACCTCGCTGTCATTCAGAAGGTCTGTGTCGCCTGTGTCTCTAGTGACCTCGCTGTGGTTTAGAAAGTCTGTGTCGCCTTCGTCTCTAGCGACCTCACTGTCGTTCATAAAGTTTGTGTCGTCTGCGTCTCTAGCGACCTCACTGTCATTCATAAAGTCTGTGTCGTCTGCGTCTCTAGCGACCTCAATGTCATTTAGAAATTCTGTGTCGCCTGTGTCTGTAGTGACCTCATTGATGTTTAGAAAGTCTGTGTCGTCTGCGTCTATAGCAACCTCACTGTCGTTTATAAAGTCTGTGTCGTCTCTGTCGTCTGTCTATTGTGACATCTTTGTCAATTACAATGTCTGTGTCTACTGTGTCTAATGTGACATCATTGTCATTTATAATGTCACTGTCATCGATGTCGTCAATGTCGTCGGTGTTGTTTGTGTATATTGGGACATCATTTTCATTAATATCTGTGCCATCTATGTCATCTGTGTCTAATGTGACATCATTGTAAAATATATTGTCTGTGTCCTCTTTGTCTATTGTGACACCCTTGTCACTAATAATGTCTGTGTCGTTGGTGTCGTATGTTTCGTTTTTTCTATAGTGACTTCATTGATGTTTAGAAAGTTTGTGTCATCTGTGTCTACAGCGACCTCACTGTCGTTCATAATGTCTGTGTCGTCTGCGTCTCTAGCGACCTCATTGTTGTTCATAAAGTCTGTGTCGTCTGCGTCTATAGCGACCTCACTGTCGTTCATAAAGTCTGTGTCGTCTCTGTCGTCTGTCTATTGTGACATCTTTTTCAATTATAATGTCTGTGTCTACTGTGTCTCATGTGACGTCATTGTCATTTATATTGTCAGTGTCATCGATGTCGTCTGTGTTGTTTTTGTATATTGTGACATCATTTTTATTAATAATATCTGTGCCATCTGTGTCATCTATGTTGTCTGTGTCGTCTGTGTCTAATGTGACATCATTGTAAAATATATTGTCTGTGTCGTCTTTGTCTATTGTGACACCCTTGTCGTTAATAATGTCTGTGTCGTTGGTGTCGTATGTTTCGTCTGTGTCTCTTGTGACATCATTGTCATTTATAATGTCTGTGTCGTCTGTTTCTATTGTGTCATCGTTGTCATGTATAATGTCTGTGTCGTCTGTGTCTATTGTGGCATCATTATCACTTTTAATACCTGTGTCTTTCATTTCACCTGTGTCGTCTCTGGTGTTTGTGTCTATTGTGACATCATTTTTATTTATAATATGTCATCTGTGTTTTCAGTGTCTATTGTGACGTCATTGCCCTTTATAATATCTGTGTCGTCTTTGTTGTGACATCACTGTCATTTCTACGTTCTGTCGTCTGTGTCTATTCTGAAATCATTGTCATTTAAAATGTCTCTGTCCTCTGTGTCTATTTTGACATCATTTTCATTTATAATGTCTGTGTCGTCTGTGTCTATTTTGACATCAATTTCATTTATTATGTCTGTCATCTGTGTGTAATTTGACATTATTGTCATTTTTAATGTCTGTGTAGTTGGTGTCATCTTTGTCTATATTGAAATCACTGTCATTTATAATGTCAGTGTAGTCTGTGTCATCTGTTTCTATTGTGATATCGTTTTAATTTATAGTGTCTGTGTCATTTGTTTCTATTTTGTTATAATTTTGATTTACAATGTCTGTGTCGTCTGTGTCTATTGTGACATCATTGTCATTTATAATGTCTGTGTCTTCTGTGTAGTCTGTCGTCTGTGTCATCTGTTTCTAATGTGACTCCATAGCAGTTTTTAATGTCTGTGTCGTCTGTTTCTATTGTGACATAGTATTCATTTACTAAGTCTGTGTCATCTCTGTCGTCTGTGTCTTCTTTGTCTATTGTGACATCCTTGTCATTTATAATGTCTCTGTCATCTGTGTATATTTAGATATCATTTTTTTATAATGTCTGTGTCGTCTGTCTATGTTTTGACATTTTTGTCATTTATAATGTCTGTGTTGTCTGTGTCTATTGTGATATCTTTGTCATTTATGTTGTCTGTGTCGTCAGTGTCTATTGTGATATCATTGTTATATATAATGTCTCTGTTTTCTGTGTCTTTTGTGATATCATTGTTATTTAAAATGTCTGTCGTCTGTGTCTATAGTGACATCATTGTCATGTATAATGTCTGTGTCTTCTGTGTATATTTTGACATCATTTCGTTTATAATATCTGTGTATTCTGTGTTTTCTTTGTCTATTTTGATATATTTGTCATTTATAATGTCTGTGTCTATTGTGACATCATTGTCATTTATAAAGTCTGTGTCGTCTGTGTCATCTTTGTCTTTTTTGACATCATTGTTTTTTATAATCTCTGTATCGTCGTATATGTCGTATATGTAATCTGAGAATATTGTGACATCATTGTAATTTATAATGTCTGTGTTGTCTGTGTCTATTGTGACATCGTTGTCATTTATAAAGTCTTTATTGTCTTTGTCGTATGTGTCGTCTGTGCTTCCTGTGCCTATTGTTACATCATTGTAATTTATAATATCTGTGAGAACAGTGTCTATTGTGACTTCTGTGTCTACTGTTACATCATTGTAATTTATATTATCTGTGTCGTCTGAGTCTATTGTGACATCATTTTCATTTTTAAGTTCTGTGTCGTCTGCGAATGTTGTGACATCATTTTCATTTATCATGTCTGCATCGTCTGTTTCTATTGTGACATTATTGTTTTTATAATGTGTCATCTGTGTCATCTGTGCCGATTGCGACATCATTGTCATTTATAATGTCTTTCGTCTGTCTAGTCTGTGTCTATTGAGACATAATTGTCATTTATAAAATCTGTCGTCTATGTCTAATGTGACAGCACTGTCATTTATAGTGTCTCTGTCATCTGTGAATATTGTGACATCTTTGTCATTTATAATGGCTGTGTCGTCTCTGTCTATTGAGACATAATTGTCATTTATAAAATCTGTGTCGCCTGTGTCTATTGTGACATCATTGTCATTTATAATATTTTTGTCGTCAGTGGCTATTGTGATATTATTGTCATTTATAATATCTGTCGTCTGTCCAGTCTGTGTCTACTGTGACATCATTGTAGTTTATAGTCTGTGTCGTGTGTTGTACATGTCTATTGTGACATCATTGTCATTTATGTCGGTGTCGTCTGTGTCTATTGTGACATCATTTTAATTTATAAAGTCTGTGTTGTCTGTGTCATCTTTGTCTATTTTGACATCACTGTCACTTATAATGTCTGTGTCGTCTGTGTAGTCTGTCTATTGTGTCATCATTGTAGTTTATAATGTCTGTGTCTTCTGTCGTCTATGTCTATTGTGACACCATTGTGATTTATAATGTCTGTGTCTTCTGTGTCTTCTGCGTCTGTTGTGACTTCATTTTATGTTTGTGTAGTCTGTGTCTATTGTGACAACATTGTCATTAAAAATGACTGTGTCCTCTGTTTCGTCTGTATCGTCAGTGTGTATTCTTACACAGTTGTCATTTGTAATGCCTGTGTTGTCTGTCGTCTGTGTCTATTGTGACTTCTTTTTCATTTATAATGTCTGTGATGTCTGTGTCTATTGTGACATCATTGTCATTTATAATGTCTGTCGTCTGTGTCATCTGTGTTTAATGTGACATTGTTTTCATTTATAATGTCTGTGTCGTCTGTGTCATCTTTGTATATTGTGGCATCATTGTCATTTATCATGTCTGTCATCTGTTTTTATTATGACATCATTGTCATTTATAATATCTTTGTCTGTGTCGTCTATGTCATCTCTGTCGTCTGTGTCTATTGTGATATTGTTTGCATTTATAATGTCTGTGTCGTCGCTGTCGTCTTTGTGTATTTTGAATTCATTTTTATTTATAATGTCTATTTCTTCGATGTGTTTTGTGACATCATTTTTATTTTTAATGTCTTTGTCGTCTGTCATCCGTGTCATCTGTGTCTATTATAACATCATTGTCATTTATAATGTCTTTGTCCTCTGTGTCGTCGGCGTTGTGTGTGTCGACTGTGACATCACTGTCATTTATAATGCCTGTCGGTTTTTTTTCTCTGTAGTCCATGTCTACTGTAACATCATTATAGTTTTTAATGTCTGTTTCTTCTATGTCTATTGTGAATACATTGTAATTTATAATGTCTGTGTCGTCTATGTCTATTGTGACATCATTGTCATTTATAATATCTGTGTCTTCTATGTCGTCTGTGTCTATTGTGACATAATTTTCATTTATAAATCTGTGTAGTCGTTGTCGTCTGTGTCTATTTTGACATCATTGTCATTTGTAATGACTGTTTCGTCTGTGTCATCTGTGTCTAATGTGACATCATTGTCATTTATATTGTCTGTGTTGTCTGTGTAATCATTTTCATTTATAAAATCTGTTTTGTCTGTGTTTTGTGACATCATTGTCATTTATAATGTTTTTGTCGTCTGTGTTTATTGTGACATAATTTTAATTCATAAAGTCTCTGTTGTCTGTGGCTATTGTGACATCACTGTCATTTCAATGTCTGTGTAGTCTGTGTCATCTGTGTATGTTGTGACATCATTGTCATTTATAATGTCTGTGTCTTCTGTGTAATCATTGTCATTTAATGTCTGTGTCGTTTGTGTCGTCTGTGTGTATTGTGACATCTTTGTAATTTATAATGCCTTTGTCGTCTGTGTCATCTGTGTCTATTGTGACATCATTGTCATTTATAATGTCTGTGTCGCCTGTGTCATCTTTGTATATTGTGAACATCATTGTCATTTATAATATCTGTCTCGTCTGTTTTCTGTGCTCTGTATCCTCTGTGACGTCTGTGTCAATTGTGACATCATTGTCATTTTAATGTCTGTGTCGTCTGTGTCATCTGTGTATATTGTGACATCATTTTGGTTTATAATGTCTGTGTCGTCTGTGTAATCATTGTCATTTATAATGTCTGTGTCATCTTTGTCGTCTGTGTCTATTGTGATATCATTGTCACTTATGTCTGTGTCGTTTGTGTCATCTGTGTATATTGTGAACATCATTGTCATTTATAATATCTGTGTCGTCTTTCTTCTGTGTGGTCTGTATCCTCTGTGTCGTCTGTGTCTGTTGTGACTTCATTGTGATTTTTTATGTCTGTTTCATCTGTGTCATCTCTATCGGTGTTGTTGTCTGCGTTGCTTGTGTCTACTGTGACATCTTTGTAATTTATACTTTCTGTGTAGTCTGTGATGTCTGTGTCGTCTGAGTCTATTTTGACATCATTGTAATTTATAATGTCTGTGTCGTCTGTGTCGTCTCTATCGTCTATGTCTATTGGAATTAATTGTATTAGTAATGTCTGTGTTGTCTGTGTCATCTGTGATTATTGCAACTTAATTGTATTATACATGTGTGTCCTCTATGTCGTCTGTGTTGTCTGTGTCTATTGTTACGCCATTGTCGTTTATAATGCTTGTGTCGTCGTTTCATCTGTGTCTATTGTGACATCTTTGTCATTTATAATGTCTGTCGTCTGTGTTTCTGTGTCTATTGTTCAATCCTTCTCATTAATAATTTGTCTTCTGTGTCGTCTTTGTCACCTTTGTTTATTGTGACATAATTGTCAGCTATAATATATGTTTCATCTGTGTCAGTTGTGACATCAATGTCATTTTTAATGTCTGTGCAGTCTGTGTCGTGTTTTTCTTCTGTGTCTATGGTGACATCATTGTCAATTATATTGTCTGTGTCGTCTTTGTCATCTGTGTTGTCTGCATCTATTGTGACATCAATATCATTTATAATGTCTGTGTCGTCTGTGTTTTTTGTGTATATTGTGAAATCATTGTCATATAATATCTGTCATCTGTGTCTTCGGTGTAATGTGACAACTTTGTCTTTTTTAATGTCTTTGTCATCTGTGTCATCTCTGTATATTGTGTCATCATTGTCATTTTTAATGTCTGTTTCGTCTGTGTCTAGTGTGACATCATTGTCGTATATAATGTCGGTGTCTTCTGTGTCAATTGTGACATCATTGTCGATTTTAATGTCTGTGTCGTCTGTGTCTATTGTGACATTTTTTTATTTTATGATGCCTATGTCTTCTGTGTTGTCTGTGTCTATTTTGGCATTATTGTCATTTATAATATCTGTGTCGTTTGTGTCATCTGTTTATATTGTGACATCATTGTCATTTATAATGACTGTGTTGTATGTGTCTTTTGTGAAATCCTTGTCATTTATAATGTCTTTGTCGCCTGTGTCGTCCTTGTGTTTTGAGACATCATTGTCATTTACATTGTCTGTGTCTTCTGTGTCCTCTCTATCGTCATTGTCGTATGTGTCGTCTGTGTCTTTTGTGATATCATTGTCATTTATAAAGTTTGCGTCATCTGTGTCTATTGTGTTTATTGTGACATCACTGTTATTTATAATGTCTGTGTTGTCTGTGCCATCTGTGTCATCTGTGTCTATTGTGACATAATTTTCATTTATTATATCTGTGTCGTATGTCGTCTGTGTCTATCGTTTCATCATTTTCATTTATAATGTCTGTGTCGTCTGTGTCATCTGTGACTATTCTGATACCATTGTCATTTGTAGTATCTGTGTCTTCTGTGTGGTCTGTGTCTATTTTGACAACATTGACATTTATAATGTATGTGTCAGCTGCGTTGTCTGTGTCGATTGTGACATCATTGTCTTTTATAATGTCTTTGTCATCTGTGTCATCAGTGTCTATTGTGAAATCATTGTCATTTATCACATCTGTGTCATCTGTGTCTATTGTGAATTCATTGTCATTTATAATGTCTGTGTCATCGTGTGTCTATTTTGATATCATTGTAATTTATACTGTCTGTGTCATTTGTGTCTATTGTGACATCATTGTAATTCATAATGTCTTTGTAGTCTGTGTCTATTGTGACATCATTGTCATATATGCTGTCTGTGTCGTCTATGTCATCTGTGTCTATTGTGACATCGTCATTTAAAGTATCTGTGTGGTCTCTGTGGTCTGTCTCTCTTTTGACATCATTGTCATTTATAATGTATGTGTTGTCTTTGTCATCTTTGTCTAGTGTGTCATACTTGTCATTTATAATGTCTGTGTCGTCTGTGTAAACGGAGTATATTATGACATAATTTCCACTTATAATGTCTGTGTCATATGTGTCGTCTCTCGTCTGTGTCATCTGTGTCTATTGTGACATCATTATCACTTATAATGACGGTGTCGTCTGTGTCCATTGTGACATCAATGTCATTTATAATGTCTGTGACTTCCGTGTCTGTGTCGTCGGTGTCTATTGTGACAGCATTTCAATTTGTATTTTCTGTGTCGTCTGTGTCATCTGTGTCTATGGTGACAGCAGTGTCAATTATAATTTCTGTGTCGTCTGTGTCTACTGTGAAATCTTTTGCATTTATAATGTCTGTGTCATCTATGTCTGTTGTGATATCATTGTCATGTATAATGTCTATGTCGTCTGTTTCATTGTTAAAAAATTGTCATTTATCATATCTGTGTCGTCGGTGTCATCTGTGGCTATTGTGACTTAATTGTCAATTTTATTGTCTGTGTAGTCAGTGACGTCTGTGCCTATTTTGGCACCTTTGTCCTTTATAACGTCTGTGTCGTCTGTGTCTTTTGTGCCATCATTGTCATTTATAATATCTGTGTAGTCTGTGTCATCTCTGTCTATTATGACATCATGTAGTTTATAATGTCTGTGTCGTCTGTGTCTATAGTGACGTAATTTTTATTTATAATGTCTGTGTTTTCTGTCGTCTGTGTTTATCTTGACATCATTGTCATTTATAATGTATGTGCCGTCTGTGTCGTCTGTATCTATTGTGACATCATTGTCATATATAATGTCTGTGTCTATTCTGACACCATTGTGATTTATAAAGACTGTATCGTCTGTGTCTATTGTGACAGAATTGTCATTTATAAATTTTTTTTGTCTGTGTCTATTGTTACATCATTACCATTTGTAATGTCTGTGTCTATTTTGACATCATTGTCATTTATAATGTATGTGTCGTCTGTGTCTATTGTGACATCATTTTCTTTAATAATGTCTTTTTTGCATATGTCGTCTCTGTCCTCTGTGTTGTCTGTGTCATCTTTGTTTATTGTGGCATCATTGTCATTTATGAAGTCTCTGTCATCTCTTTCATCTGTGTCTATTGTGACATCATTGTAATTTATAATGTCTTTGTCGTCTGTGTCATCTGTTTCGTCTCTCGTCTGTGTCTATTTCGAGAACTTTTTCATTTATAATGTCTGTGTCGTGTGTGTCGCTAGTTCCTATTGTGAAATCTTTGTCATAAATTATGTCTCTGTCGTCTGTGTATTCTCTGTCATCAGTGTCTATTTTGGCATCATTGTCATTTATAATATCTATCTTCTGTTTCTATTGTGACATCATTGTCTTTATCATCTCTTTGTCGTCTGTGTCCTATGTTTCGTCTATGTAGTCTGTGTCGTCTGTGTCTATTGTGACATCATTGTCATTTATAATGTCTGTGTCTTCATTTTCTTTTTTGAGATCATTTTAATTTATAATATCTGTGTTGCCTGTGTCAATTGTGACGTCATTGACATTTATAATGTCTGTGTCATCTGTGTCGTCTGTGTCATCTGTGTTTTCTGTGTTTATTGTGACATCATTTTCATTTATTATGTCTTTGTCGTCTGTGTCGTCTGCGTCAGCAGTGTCTAATGTGACATCATTGTCATAAATAATGCCTGTGTCATCTTTGTTGTCTGTTTTGTCTGTCGTTTGTGTCGTCTGTGTATATTGTCACATCATTTTCATTTATAATGTCTTGTTGTATGTGTCGTCAACGTCCTCTGTTTCTTCTGTTTCTATTTTGACCTCATTGTCATTTATCTGTGTCGTCTGTGTCGTCTGCCTTTCTTTGCCCGTCTTTGCCCTTCTCCACCCGTCTTTGCCCTTCTCCGCCTATCTTTGCACTTGTCAGCCCTTCTTAGCCGTTGTCCGCCCGTCTTTGCCCTTCTCCGCCATTCTTTGCCCTTCTCCGCCCGTCTTTGCCCTTCTCCGCCCGTCTTTGCCCTTCTCCGCCCGTCTTTGCCCTTCTCCGCCCGTCTTTGCCCTTCTCCGCCCGTCTTTGCCCTTCTGCGCACTTCTTTGCCCTTCTCCACCCGACTTTGTACTTCTCCGCCTCTCTTTGCCCTTCTCCGTTATTCTCCACACTTCTCCGACCGTTTTAGCCCTTCTCCGCCAGTCTTTGCGCTTCTCCACCTGTCTTTGCACTTCTCTGGTATTCTCTGCACTTCTCTGCCCGTCTTTGCCCTTCTCAACTTTTCTTTGCCCTTGTCCATCTGTCTTTGCACTTCTCTGGTACTCTCTGCCCTTCTCCGCCCTTCTTTGCCCTTCTCCACCCGTCTTTCCCCTTCTCCGCCCGCCTTTGCCACTCTCCAGACGTCTTTGCAACTCTCCTCACTTCCTTGCCACTATCCGCACTTCTTTACCACTCTCTGCACTTCTTTGCCCTTTTCCGCCCGTCTTTGCTCTTCTTGGCGCGTCTTTGCACTTCTCTGCCCGTCTTTGCATTCTCCGCACTTGTTTGCACTTCTCCGCTCGTCTTTTCCCTTCTCCCCCCATCTTTGTTCTTGTCCGCATGTTTTTGCCCTTGTCCGACCGTCTTTGCCCTTCTCCGCCTATCTTTGCACTTGTCAGCCCTTCTTAGCCGTTCTCCGCCCGTCTTATCACTTGTGCAACCATCTTTGTCTTTGTCCAACCGTCTTGTCAATTGTCCGCTTTCTTTGCCCTTCTGCGCCCGTCTCTGCCCTTCTGCGCCCGTCTCTGCCCTTCTGCGCCCGTCTCTGCCCTTCTGCGCCCGTCTCTGCCCTTCTGCGCCCGTCTCTGCCCTTCTGCGCCCGTCTTTGCCCTCGTCCGCCCGTCTTTGCCCTCGTCCGCCCGTCTTTGCCCTCGTCCGCCCGTCTTTGCCCTTGTCCGCCCGTCTTTGCCCTTCTCCGCCCGTCTTTGCCCTTGTCCGCCCGTCTTTGCCCTCGTCCGCCCGTCTTTGCCCTCCTAGCTCACGTCTTTGCCTTCCTTTGCCCATCTTTTCCTTCGTCTGCCCGTATTTGCCTTCTCCGCCCATGTTTGCCCTTCTCCGTCTGTTTGTGCCAATCTTCGGTTTTCTCCGTCCTTCTTTGCCCGTCTTTGCCCTTCTCCGTTGTTCTCAGCACTTCTCCTCCCGTCTTTGCACTTCTCCTCCCGTCTTTGTCCTTCTCCCCCCGTCTTTGCACTTGTGAGCCCGTCTTTGCCCTTCTGTGCCTGTCTTTACTCTTCTTGGCACGTCTTTGCACTTCTCTGCCCGTCCTTGCATTCTCCGCACTTGTTTGCACTTCTCCGCCCGTCTGTGCCCTTCTCTGCCCGTCTTTGTCCCTCTCCGACATTCCTTGCCCTTCTCCCCCCGTCTTTGCCCTTCTCCCCCCGTCTTTGCCCTTCTCCCCCCGTCTTCGCCCTTCTCCCCCCGTCTTCGCCCTTCTCCCCCCGTCTTCGCCCTTCTCCCCCCGTCTTCGCCCTTCTCCCCCCGTCTTCGCCCTTCTCCCCCCGTCTTCGCCCTTCTCCCCCCGTCTTCGCCCTTCTCCCCCCGTCTTCGCCCTTCTCCCCCCGTCTTCGCCCTTCTCCCCCCGTCTTCGCCCTTCTCCCCCCGTCTTCGCCCTTCTCCCCCCGTCTTCGCCCTTCTCCCCCCGACTTTGCCCTTCTCTGCCTCTCTTTGCACTTCTTGGTATTCTCGGGATTTCTCTGTCCGTCTTTGCCCTTCTCTGTCCGTCTTTGCCCTTCTCCCCCCATCTTTGTTCTTGTCCACCCGTCTTTGCCCTTCTCTGTCTGTCTTTGCCCTTCTACTGCCGTCTTTGTTCTTGTCTGCCTCTTTTTGCCCTTGTCCGTCCGTCTTTGCCCTTCTCCGCCCATCTTTGCACTTGTGCACCCGTCTTTGCCTTTGTCCGCCTTCCTTTGCTATTGTCCGCCTGTCTTTACTCCTCTCCACCCATCTTTGCCCTTCTCCGACTGTCTTTGCACTTTTTTGCCCGTCTTTGCCCCTCTCCACCCCTCTTGGCCCTTCTTCATCCGTCTTTGCCCTTCTCCGCCTGTCTTTGCTCTTCTCCGCCCCACTTTGCCATTCACTGGTACTCTCCACAATTCTCCGCCCGTCTTTGCCCTTCTCCGCCCGTCTTTGCCCTTCTCCGCCCGTCTTTGCCCTTCTCCGCCCGATTAGAGTTTCTCCGCCAGTCTTTGCGCTTCTGACCGTCTTTTTTCCCATCTTTGCTCTTCTCCGATATTCTCCACACTTCTCTGCCCGTCTTTGCCCTTCTACCATTTTCTTTGCCCAACTTTGTCCTTCTCCAATATTCTCTGCCCTTCTCCACCCGTCTTTGCCCTTCTCCACCCATCTTTGCCACTCTCTGCCTTTCTTTGCCCTTCTCCGCCCATCTTTGCCCTTCTCCGCCCGTCTTTGACCTTCTCCGCCCGTCTTTGCCCATCTTTGTAATTCTCCGATATTCTACACCCTTCTCCGCCCGTCTTTGCCCTTCTCCGTCCGTCTTTGCCCTTCTCCGATATTCTCCACATTTCTCCGCCCACTTCTGCCCTTCTCTGCCTTTCTTTGCCCTTCTCCATCCTACTTTGCCCTTCTCCACCCGTCTTTTCCCATCTTTGCGCTTCTCCGATTTCCTCCACCCTTCTCCACCCGTCTTTGCCCTTCTCCCCTCATGTTTTCTCGTCTCTGACCGTCTTTGCCATTCTCCGCTCGTCTATGCCCTTCTCCCACTGTTTTTGCCCTTCTCCACGCGTCTTTGCCCTTCTCCGCCCGTCTTTGCCCTTCTCCGCCCGTCTTTGTTCATCTTTGCACTTCTCCGATATTCCCCTCTCTTCTCCGCCCGTCTTAGCCCTTCTCCGCCCCTCTTTGCCCTTCTCCGCCCCTCTTTGCCCTTCTCCGCCCCTCTTTGCCCTTCTCCGCCCCTCTTTGCCCTTCTCCGCCCGTCTTTGCCCTTCTCCGCCCGTCTTTGCCCTTCTCCGCCCGTCTTTTTCCATCTTTCCTCTTCTCCAATACTCTCCACACTTCTTCGCCCGTCTTTGGCCTTCTACCCTTTTCTTTGCCCATCATTGCCCTTCTCCAATATTCTCTGCCCTTCTCCGCCCGTCTTTGCACTTCTCCGCCCGTCTTTGCCCATCTTTGCACTTCTCAAATATTCTCCAACCTTCTCTGCCCGTCTTTGCCAATCTCTGCCCGTCTTTGCCAATCTCTGCCCGTCTTTGCCAATCTCCGCCCGTCTTTGCCCGTCTTTGTCATTCTCCGCCCCCCTTTGCCCTTCTCCAGTATTCTCCTCATTTCTTCACCCGTCTTTGCCCTTCTCTGCCCCCCTTTGCCCTTCTCCAGTATTCTCCTCATTTCTTCACCCGTCTTTGCCCTTCTCCGCCCCCCTTTGCCCTTCTCCAGTATTCTCCTCATTTCTTCACCCGTCTTTGCCCTTCTCCGCCCGTTTTTGCTGTTCTCCGCCTGTCCTTGCCCTTCTCCATTGTTCTCCACATTCTCAGCCCGTCTTTGCCTTTCTCTGCCCGTCTTTGCACATCTTTGCACTTCTCTGATATTCTCCGCCCTTCTCCACCCATCTTTGCCCTTCTCCGCACCCCTTTGCCCTTCTCCCCCTTCTTTGCCCTTCTCCGCCCGTCTTTGCCCTTCTCCGCCCGTCTTTGCCCTTCTCCGCCCGTCTTTGCCCTTCTCCGCCCGTCTTTGCCCTTCTCCGCCCGTCTTTGCTGTTCTTTGCACTTCTCTGATATTCTCCTCCCTTCTCCGCCCGTGTTTGCCCATCTTTCCACTTCCCTGATATTCTCCACCCTTCTCCGCCTTTCATTGCACTTCTCCGCCCTTCTTTACCCTTCTCCACCAGTCTTTGTTTTTTTCACCCCTCTTTACCCCTCTTTCCAATTCTTAAATATTCTCTGCCCTTCTCCGCCCGTTATTACCCTTCTCCGCCGATCTTTGCCCTTCTCTGATATTCTCCACATTTCTCCGCCCACTTCTGCCCTTCTCTTCCTTTCTTTGCCCTTCTCCATCCTACTTTGCCCTTCTCCACCCGTCTTTTCCCATCTTTGCGCTTCTCCGATTTCCTCCACCCTTCTCCACCCGTCTTTGCCCTTCTCCCCTCATGTTTTCTCTTCTCTGCCCGTCTTTGCCCTTCTCCGCTTGTCTATGCCCTTCTCCCACTGTTTTTGCCCTTCTCCCCCTTCTTTGCCCTTCTCCCCGCGTCTTTGCCCTTCTCCGCCCGTCTTTGCCCTTCTCCGCTCGTCTTTGTTCATCTTTGCACTTCTCCGATATTCCCCTCTCTTCTCCGCCCGTCTTTGCCCTTCTCCGCCCGTCTTTGCCCTTCTCCGCCCGTCTTTGCCCTTCTCCGCCCGTCTTTGCCCTTCTCCGCCCGTCTTTGCCCTTCTCCGCCTGTCTTTGCCCTTCTCCGCCCGTCTTTGCCCTTCTCCGCCCGTCTTTGCCCTTCTCCGCCCGTCTTTGCCCCTCTTTCCACTTCTCAAATATTCTCTGCCCTTCTCCGCCCGTTATTACCCTTCTCCGCCCGTTATTACCCTTCTCCGCCCGTTATTACCCTTCTCGGGCCGTCTTTACCCTTCTCCGGCCGTGTTTGCCCTTCTTTGATCTTTTCCGCTATTCTCCGCCCACCTTTGCCCTTCTCCCCTTGTCTTTGCAAATCTTTGCAATTCTCCGATATTCTCTGCCCTTCTCCGCCCCTCTTTGCCCTTCTCCGCCCCTCTTTGCCCTTCTCCGCCCCTCTTTGCCCTTCTCCGCCCCTCTTTGCCCTTCTCCGCCCCTCTTTGCCCTTCTCCGCCCCTCTTTGCCCTTCTCCGCCCGCCTTTGCCCTTCTCCGCCCGCCTTTGCCACTCTCCGGACGTCTTTGCCACTCTCCTCACTTCCTTGCCACTATCCACCCTTCTTTGCCACTCTCTGCAATTCTTTGCCCTTTTCCGCCCGTCTTTCATTTGTGAGCCCATCTTTGCCCTTCTCCCCCCGTCTTTGTTCTTGTCCGCATGTTTTTGCCCTTGTCCAACCGTCTTGGCCCTTCTCCACCTATCTTTGCACTTGTCAGCCCTTCTTAGCCGTTGTCCACCCGTCTTATCACTTGTGCAACCATCTTTGCATTTGTCCGACCGTCTTGGCAATTGTCCGCCTTTCTTTGCCCTTCTCGGCCCGTCTTTGCCCTTCTCGGCCCGTCTTTGCCCTTCTCGGCCCGTCTTTGCCCTTCTCGGCCCGTCTTTGCCCTTCTCGGCCCGTCTTTGCCCTTCTCGGCCCGTCTTTGCCCTTCTCCGCCCGTCTTTGCCCTTCTCCACCAGACTTTGCCCTTCTCTGCCTCTCTTTGCACTTCTCCGGTATTCTCGGGATTTCTCTGACTGTCCTTGCCCTTCTCTGTCCGTCTTTGCCCTTCTCCCCCCGTCTTTGTTCTTGTCCACCCGTCTTTGGCCTTCTCTGTCTGTCTTTGCCCTTCTACTGCCGTCTTTGTTCTTGTCTGCCTCTTTTTGCTCTTGTCCGTCCGTCTTTGCCCTTCTCCGCCCGTCTTTGCCCATCTTTGTAATTCTCCGATATTCTACACCCTTCTCCGCCCGTCTTTGCCCTTCTCCGTCCGTCTTTGCCCTTCTCCGATATTCTCCACATTTCTCCGCCCACTTCTGCCCTTCTCTGCCTTTCTTTGCCCTTCTCCATCCTACTTTGCCCTTCTCCACCCGTCTTTTCCCATCTTTGTGCTTCTCCGATTTCCTCCACCCTTCTCCACCCGTCTTTGCCCTTCTCCCCTCATGTTTTCTCGTCTCTGACCGTCTTTGCCATTCTCCGCTCGTCTATGCCCTTCTCCCACTGTTTTTGCCCTTCTCCCCGCGTCTTTGCCCTTCTCCCCGCGTCTTTGTCCTTCTCCGCCCGTCTTTGCCCTTCTCCGCCCGTCTTTGTTCATCTTTGCACTTCTCCGATATTCCCCTCTCTTCTCCGCCCGTCTTTGCCCTTCTCCGCCCGTCTTTGCCCTTCTCCGCCCGTCTTTGCCCTTCTCCGCCCGTCTTTGCCCTTCTCCGCCCGTCTTTGCCTTTCTCCGCCCGCCTTTACTCCTCTTTCCACTTCTCAAATATTCTCTGCCCTTCTCCGCCCGTTATTACCCTTCTCCGCCCGTCTTTGCCCTTCTCTGACCGTCTTTGCCCTTCTCCGCCCCTCTTTGCCCTTCTCCGCCCCTCTTTGCCCTTCTCCGCCCCTCTTTGCCCTTCTCCGCCCCTCTTTGCCCTTCTCCGCCCGTCTTTGCCCTTCTCCGCCCGTCTTTGCCCTTCTCCGCCCGTCTTTTTCCATCTTTCCTCTTCTCCAATACTCTCCACACTTCTTCGCCCGTCTTTGGCCTTCTACCCTTTTCTTTGCCCATCATTGCCCTTCTCCAATATTCTCTGCCCTTCTCCGCCCGTCTTTGCACTTCTCCGCCCGTCTTTGCACTTCTCCGCCCGTCTTTGCACTTCTCCGCCCGTCTTTGCCCGTCTTTGCACTTCTCAAATATTCTCCAACCTTCTCTGCCCGTCTTTGCCAATCTCTGCCCGTCTTTGCCAATCTCCGCCCGTCTTTGCCCGTCTTTGTCATTCTCCGCCCCCCTTTGCCCTTCTCCAGTATTCTCCTCATTACTTCACCCGTCTTTGCCCTTCTCCGCCCCCCTTTGCCCTTCTCCAGTATTCTCCTCATTTCTTCACCCGTCTTTGCCCTTCTCCGCCCCCCTTTGCCCTTCTCCAGTATTCTCCTCATTTCTTCACCCGTCTTTGCCCTTCTCCGCCCGTTTTTGCTGTTCTCCGCCTGTCCTTGCCCTTCTCCATTGTTCTCCACATTCTCAGCCCGTCTTTGCCTTTCTCTGCCCGTCTTTGCACATCTTTGCACTTCTCTGATATTCTCCGCCCTTCTCCACCCATCTTTGCCCTTCTCCGCACCCCTTTGCCCTTCTCCCCCGTCTTTGCCCTTCTCCGCCCGTCTTTGCCCTTCTCCGCCCGTCTTTGCCCTTCTCCGCCCGTCTTTGCCCTTCTCCGCCCGTCTTTGCCCTTCTCCGCCCGTCTTTGCCCTTCTCCGCCCGTCTTTGCCCTTCTCCGCCCGTCTTTGCTGTTCTTTGCACTTCTCTGATATTCTCCTCCCTTCTCCGCCCGTGTTTGCCCATCTTTCCACTTCCCTGATATTCTCCACCCTTCTCCGCCTTTCATTGCACTTCTCCGCCCTTCTTTACCCTTCTCCACCAGTCTTTGTTTTTTTCACCCCTCTTTACCCCTCTTTCCAATTCTTAAATATTTTCTGCCCTTCTCCGCCCGGTATTACCCTTCTCCGCCGATCTTTGCCCTTCTCTGATATTCTCCACATTTCTCCGCCCACTTCTGCCCTTCTCTGCCTTTCTTTGCCCTTCTCCATCCTACTTTGCCCTTCTCCACCCGTCTTTTCCCATCTTTGCGCTTCTCCGATTTCCTCCACCCTTCTCCACCCGTCTTTGCCCTTCTCCCCTCATGTTTTCTCTTCTCTGCCCGTCTTTGCCCTTCTCCGCTTGTCTATGCCCTTCTCCCACTGTTTTTGCCCTTCTCCCCCTTCTTTGCCCTTCTCCCCCTTCTTTGCCCTTCTCCCCGCGTCTTTGCCCTTCTCCCCGCGTCTTTGCCCTTCTCCGCTCGTCTTTGTTCATCTTTGCACTTCTCCGATATTCCCCTCCTTTCTCCGCCCGTCTTTGCCCTTCTCCGCCCGTCTTTGCCCTTCTCCGCCCGTCTTTGCCCTTCTCCGCCCGTCTTTGCCCTTCTCCGCCCGTCTTTGCCCCTCTTTCCACTTCTCAAATATTCTCTGCCCTTCTCCGCCCGTTATTACCCTTCTCCGCCCGTTATTACCCTTCTCGGGCCGTCTTTACCCTTCTCCGGCCGTGTTTGCCCTTATTTGATCTTTTCCGCTATTCTCCGCCCACCTTTGACCTTCTCCCCTTGTCTTTGCAAATCTTTGCAATTCTCCGATATTCTCTGCACTTCTCCGCCCCTCTTTGCCCTTCTCCGCCCCTCTTTGCCCTTCTCCGCCCCTCTTTGCCCTTCTCCGCCCCTGTTTGCCCTTCTCTCCCCGTGTTTGCCCTTCTCTCCCCGTGTTTGCCCTTCTCTCCCCGTGTTTGCCCTTCTCTCCCCGTGTTTGCCCTTCTCCCCCCGTCTTTGCCCTTCTTCGCCCGTCTTTGCTCTTCTACCCTTTTCTTTGCCCATCATTGCCCTTCTCCAATATTCTCTGCCCTTCTCCGCCCGTCTTTGCACTTCTCCGCCCGTCTTTGCCCTTCTTTGCAGTTCTCAAATATTCTAAACCCTTCTCCACCCGTCTTTGCCAATCTCTGCCCGTCTTTGCCCGTCTTTGCCCTTCTCCGCCCCCCTTTGCCCTTCTCCAGTATTCTCCTCATTTCTTCACCCGTCTTTGCCCTTCTCCGCCCGTTTTTGCTGTTCTCCGCTTGTCCTTGCCCTTCTCCGTTGTTCTCCACACTTCTCAGCCCGTCATTGCCTTTCTCTGCCCGTCTTTGCACATCTTTGCACTTCTCTGATATTCTCCGCCCTTCTCCACCCATCTTTGCCCTTCTCCGCACCTCTTTGCCCTTCTGCCCCTGTTTTTGCCCTTCTCCGCCCGTCTTTGCCCTTCTCCACCAGTCTTTGTTTTTTTCACCCCTTTTAACCCCTCTTTCCAATTCTCAAATATTCTCTGCCCTTCTCCGCCCGTTATTACACTTCTCCGCCGATCTTTGCCCTTCTCCGATATTCTCCACACTTCTCCGCCCCTCTTTGCCCTTCTCCGCCCCTCTTTGCCCTTCTCCGCCCCTCTTTGCCCTTCTCCGCCCGCCTTTGCCCTTCTCCGCCCGCCTTTGCCCTTCTCCGCCCGCCTTTGCCCTTCTCCACCCGCCTTTGCCACTCTCCTCACTTCCTTGCCACTATCCACCCTTCTTTGCCACTCTCTGCAATTCTTTGCCCTTTTCCGCCCGTCTTTCATTTGTGAGCCCATCTTTGCCCTTCTGCACCCGTCTTTGCTCTTCTCTGCTCGTCTTTGCCCTTCTCCCCCCGTCTTTGTTCTTGTCCGCATGTTTTTGCCCTTGTCCAACCGTCTTGGCCCTTCTCCACCTATCTTTGCACTTGTCAGCCCTTCTTAGCCGTTGTCCACCCGTCTTATCACTTGTGCAACCATCTTTGCATTTGTCCGACCGTCTTGGCAATTGTCCGCCTTTCTTTGCCCTTCTCGGCCCGTCTTTGCCCTTCTCGGCCCGTCTTTGCCCTTCTCGGCCCGTCTTTGCCCTTCTCGGCCCGTCTTTGACCTTCTCGGCCCGTCTTTGCCCTTCTCGGCCCGTCTTTGCCCTTCTCGGCCCGTCTTTGCCCTTCTCGGCCCGTCTTTGCCCTTCTCGGCCCGTCTTTGCCCTTCTCGGCCCGTCTTTGCCCTTCTCGGCCCGTCTTTGCCCTTCTCGGCCCGTCTTTGCCCTTCTCGGCCCGTCTTTGCCCTTCTCGGCCCGTCTTTGCCCTTCTCCGCCCGTCTTTGCCCTTCTCCGCCCGTCTTTGCCCTTCTCTGCCTCTCTTTGCACTTCTCCGGTATTCTCGGGATTTCTCTGACTGTCCTTGCCCTTCTCTGTCCGTCTTTGCCCTTCTCCCCCCGTCTTTGTTCTTGTCCACCCGTCTTTGGCCTTCTCTGTCTGTCTTTGCCCTTCTACTGCCGTCTTTGTTCTTGTCTGCCTCTTTTTGCTCTTGTCCGTCCGTCTTTGCCCTTCTCCGCCCATCTTTGCATTGTGCGCCCGTCTTTGCCTTTGTCCGCCTTCCTTTGCAATTCTCCGCCTGTCTTTACTCCTCTCCGCCCGTCTTTGCCCTTCTCCGACTGTCTTTGCGCTTTTTTGCCCGTCTTTGCCCCTCTCCACCCCTCTTTGCCTTTCTCTGCCCGTCTTTGCCCTTCTCCGCCCGTCTTTGCCCTTCTCCGCCCGTCTTTGCCCTTCTCCGCCCGTCTTTGCCCTTCTCCGCCCGTCTTTGCCCTTCTCCGCCCGTCTTTGCCCTTCTCCGCCCGTCTTTGCCCTTCTCCGCCCGTCTTTGCCCTTCTCCGCCCGTCTTTGCCCTTCTCCGCCCGTCTTTGCCCTTCTCCGCCCGTCTTTGCCCTTCTCCGCCCGTCTTTGCCCTTCTCCGCCCGTCTTTGCCCTTCTCCCCCCGTCTTTGTCCTTCTCCCCCCGTCTTTGCACTTGTGAGCCCGTCTTTGTCCTTCTCCCCCCGTCTTTGCCCTTCTGTGCCTGTCTTTGCTCTTCTTGGCACGTCTTTGCACTTCTCTGCCCGTCCTTGCATTCTCCGCACTTGTTTGCCCTTCTACGCCTGTCTTTGCCCTTCTCCGCATGTCTTCGCTCTTCTCTGACCGACTTTGTGCTTCTCCGCCGTCATTGTTCGTCTTTGCACTTCTCTGCCCGTCTTTGCATTCTCCGCACTTGTTTGCACTTCTCCGCCTGTCTGTGCCCTTCTCTGCCTATCTTTGTCCCTCTCCGACATTCTTTGCCCTTGTCCGCCCGTCCTTGCCCTTGTCCGCCCGTCCTTGCCCTTGTCCGCCCGTCCTTGCCCTTGTCCGCCCGTCCTTCCCCTTCTCCGCCCGTCCTTGCCCTTCTCCGCCCGTCCTTGCCCTTCTCCGCCCGTCCTTGCCCTTCTCCGCCCGTCCTTGCCCTTCTCCGCCCGTCCTTGCCCTTCTCCGTATGTCAATGCTCTTCTACGTCCGACTTAGAGTTTCTCTGCCAGTCTTTGTGCTTCTGACCGTCTTTTTTCCCATCTTTGCTCTTCTCCGATATTCTCCACACTTCTCTGCACGTCTTTGCCCTTCTACCCTTTTCTTTGCCCAACTTTGTCCTTCTCCAATATTCTCTGCCCTTCTCCACCCGTCTTTGCCCTTCTCCACCCATCTTTGCCACTCTCTGCCTTTCTTTGCCCTTCTCCGTCCATCTTTGCCCTTCTCCGCCCGTCTTTGCCCACCTTTGTAATTCCCCGATATTCTACACCCTTCTCCACCCATCTTTGCCCTTCTCCCCTCATGTTTTCCCTTCTCCGCCCGTCTTTGCCCTTCTCCGCCCGTCTTTGCCCTTCTCCGCCCGTCTTTGCCCTTCTCCGCCCGTCTTTGCCCTTCTCCGCCCGTCTTTGCCCTTCTCTGATATTCTCCACATTTCTCCGCCCACTTCTGCCCTTCTCTGCCTTTCTTTGCCCTTCTCCATCCTACTTTGCCCTTCTCCACCCGTCTTTTCCTGTCTTTGCGCTTCTCCGATTTCCTCCACCCTTCTCCACCCGTCTTTGCCCTTCTCCCCTCATGTTTTCTCTTCTCTGCCCGTCTTTGCCCTTCTCCGCTCGTGTATGCCCTTCTCCCACTTTTTTTGCCCTTCTCCCCCTTCTTTGCCCTTCTCCGCCCGTCTTTGCCCTTCTCCGCCCGTCTTTGCCCTTCTCCGCCCGTCTTTGCCCTTCTCCGCCCGTCTTTGTTCATCTTTGCACTTCTCCGATATTCTCCTCTCTTCTCCGCCCGTCTTTGCCCTTCTCCGCCCGTCTTTGCCCTTCTCCGCCCGTCTTTGCCCTTCTCCGCCCGTCTTTGCCCTTCTCCGCCCGTCTTTGCCCCTCTTTCCACTTCTCAAATATTCTCTGCCCTTCTCAGCCCGTTATTACCCTTCTCCGCCCGTTATTACCCTTCTCGGGCCGTCTTTACCCTTCTCCGGCCGTGTTTGCTCTTCTTTGATCTTTTCCGCTATTCTCCGCCCACCTTTGCCCTTCTCCCCTTGTCTTTGCAAATCTTTGCACTTCTCCGATATTCTCTGCACTTCTCCACCCGTCTTTGCCCTTCTCCGCCCCTCTTTGCCCTTCTCCGCCCCTCTTTGCCCTTCTCCGCCCCTCTTTGCCCTTCTCCGCCCCTCTTTGCCCTTCTCCGCCCCTCTTTGCCCTTCTCCGCCCCTCTTTGCCCTTCTCCGCCCCTCTTTGCCCTTCTCTCCCCGTCTTTGCCCTTCTTCGCCTGTCTTTGCTCTTCTACCCTTTTCTTTGCCCATCATTGCCCTTCTCCAATATTCTCTGCCCTTCTCCGCCCGTCTTTGCACTTCTCCGCCCGTCTTTGCACTTCTCCGCCCGTCTTTGCCCTTCTTTGCAGTTCTCAAATATTCTAAACCCTTCTCCACCCGTCTTTGCCAATCTCTGCCCGTCTTTGCCCCCCTTTGCCCTTCTCCAGTATTCTCCTCATTTCTTCACCCATCTTTGCCCTTCTCCGCCCCCCTTTGCCCTTCTCCAGTATTCTCCTCATTTCTTCACCCGTCTTTGCCCTTCTCCGCCGGTTTTTGCTGTTCTCCGCCTGTCCTTGCCCTTCTCCGTTATTCTCCACACTTCTCAGCCCGTCTTTGCCTTTCTCTGCCCGTCTTTGCACATCTTTGCACTTCTCTGATATTCTCCGCCCTTCTCCACCCATCTTTGCCCTTCTCCGCACCCCTTTGCCCTTCTGCCCCTGTTTTTGCCCTTCTCCCCCTTCTTTGCCCTTCTCCACCAGTTTTTGGTTTTTTCACCCCTTTTAACCCCTCTTTCCAATTCTCAAATATTCTCTGCCCTTCTCCGCCCGTTATTACACTTCTCCGCCGATCTTTGCCCTTCTCCGATATTCTCCACACTTCTTCGCCCCTCTTTGCCCTTCTCCGCCCCTCTTTGCCCTTCTCCGCCCCTCTTTGCCCTTCTCCGCCCCTCTTTGCCCTTCTCCGCCCGCCTTTGCCCTTCTCCGCCCGCCTTTGCCCTTCTCCGGACGTCTTTGCCACTCTCCTCACTTCCTTGCCACTATCCGCCCTTCTTTGCCACTCTCTGCAATTCTTTGCCCTTTTCCACCCGTCTTTCATTTGTGAGCCCATCTTTGCCCTTCTGCACCCGTCTTTGCTCTTCTCTGCTCGTCTTTGCCCTTCTCCCCCCATCTTTGTTCTTGTCCGCATGTTTTTGCCCTTGTCCAACCGTCTTGTCCCTTCTCCACCTATCTTTGCACTTGTCAGCCCTTCTTAGCCGTTCTCCGCCCGTCTTATCACTTGTGCAACCATCTTTGCATTTGTCCGACCGTCTTGGCAATTGTCCGCCTTTCTTTGCCCTTCTCGGCCCGTCTTTGCCCTTCTCCGTTATTCACCACACTTCTCTGCCCGTTTTAGCCCTTCTCTGCTCGTCTTTCCCCTTCTCTGCCCATCTTTACACTTTTCCGTACGTCAATGCTCTTCTCCACCCGACTTAGAGTTTCTCCGCCAGTCTTTGCGCTTCTGACCGTCTTTTTACTCATCTTTGCTCTTCTCCGATATTCTCCACACTTCTCTGCCCGTCTTTGCCCTTCTACCATTTTCTTTGCCCAACTTTGTCCTTCTCCAATATTCTCTGGCCTTCTCCACCCATCTTTGCCACTCTCCGCCCGTCTTTGCCCTTCTCCGCCCGTCTTTGCCCTTCTCCGCCCGTCTTTGCCCTTCTCCGCCCGTCTTTCCCATCTTTCCACTTCTCTGATATTCTCCACCCTTCTCCGCCTGTCTTTGCAATTCTTCCCCCTTCTTTACCCTTCTCCACCCGTCTTTGATTTTTTTCCACCTGTCTTTACTCCTCTTTCCACTTCTCAAATATTCTCTGCCCTTCTCCGGCCGTTATTACCCTTCTCCGCCCATCTTTGCCTTTCTCTGCCCATCTTTGCACTTCTCCGCCCGTCTTTGTCCTTTGATATTTTCTGCCCTTCTCCGCCCATCTTTGCCCTTCTCCGCCCCACTTTGCCCTTCTCCGCCCCACTTTGCCCTTCTCCGCCCCACTTTGCCCTTCTCCGCCCCACTTTGCCCTTCTCCGCCCCACTTTGCCCTTCTCCGCCCCACTTTGCCCTTCTCCGCCCCACTTTGTTTTTTTTCCACCCGTCTTTACCCCTCTTTCCACTTCTCAAATATTCTCTGCCCTTCTCCGCCTGTCTTTGCCCTTCTCCGCCCGTCTTTGCCCTTCTCCGCCCGTCTTTGCCCTTCTCCGCCCGTCTTTGCCCTTCTCCGCCCCTCTTTGCCCTTCTCCGCCCCTCTTTGCCCTTCTTTGAATTTTTCCGCTATTCTCCGCCCACCTTTGCCCTTCTCCCCTTGTCTTTGCACATCTTTGCACTTCTCCGATATTCTTTGCCCTTCTCGGCCCGTCTTTGCCCTTCTCCGCCCCTCTTTGCCCTTCTCCGCCCCTCTTTGCCCTTCTCCGCCCCTCTTTGCCCTTCTTTGCACTTGTCCGATGTTCTCCTCCCTTCTCCACCCGTCTTTGCCCTTCTTTGCCCTTTTCTTAACTTCTCTGCCCATCTTTGCCTTTCTCTACACTTCTTTGCCCTTCTCTGCCCGTCTTAGGCCTTCTCCACCCGTCGTTGTCTTTCTTTGCACTTCTCCGATATTCTCCGCCCGTCTTCGCCCTTCTCCACCCGTCTTCGCCCTTCTCCGCCCGTCTCTGCTTTTCTTTGAACTTCTCCAATATTGTATACACTTCTCCGCCCGTCTTTGCCCTTCTCCTAAACTCTTTGCCCATCTTTGCATTTCTCCATTATTTTCCACCCTTCTCTGCACGTCTTATCCCTTCTCTGTACGTCTTTTCCCATCTTTGCACTTCTCTGATATTCTCTGCCCTTCTTCGCCCCTCTTTGCCCTTCTCCGCTCCTCTTTGCCTCCTTTGAAATTCTCCGATAATCTCTGCCCTTCTCCGCCCCTTTGCCCTTCTCCACCCATCTTTGCCCTTCTCCGATATTCTCCGTCCTTCTCCTACCATCTTTGCTCTTCTCAGCCAGTCTTTGTCCTTCTCCCATCTTTGCCCTTCTTTGCACTTCTCCAATATTCTCCGTCCCTCTCCGCCCGTCTTTGCCCTTCTCTGCTCGTCTTTGCCCTTCTTTGAACTTCTCCAATATTCTCCACCCTCCTCCACCTGTTTTTGACCTTCTCTGCCCATGGTTACCCTTCTCCGCCCATTATTGCCCTTCTCCGCCCATCTTTGCACTTCTCGTATATTCTCCACACTTCTCTGCCCGTCTTTGCCCTTCTCCGCCCGTCTTTGCCCTTTTCTGATATTCTCCTCCTTTCTCCACCAGTCTTTGCCCTTCTCCCACCTTCTTTGACTTTCTCCGAACTTCTCCAATATTATCTGATCTATTTCGAGCTTCTCTGAATTCTACTACCTTCTCTGGACTTCCTTTCGCTTCTCCGACCTTCTCTGAACTTCTCCGACAGTCTTTGACCTTCTCCAAACTTCTCTGACCTTTTCCGATATTCTTTGACTTTCTCCAAATATCACCTTCCTTCTCTGACCTTCTTAGAACTTCTTTGATTTTCTCCAAACTTCTTTGACCTTCTCTGAACCTCTTTGATCTTTTCCGACCTTCTCCGACCTTCCTTGACCTTCTCCCACCTTCCTTGACCTTCTCCCACCTTCCTTGACCTTCTCCCGACTTCTCCCGACTTCTCCCGACTTCTCCCGACTTCTCCCGACTTCTCCCGACTTCTCCCGACTTCTCCGAATTGCTCAATGAGGTCGCTGTAGACACAGACAACACAGACTTTCTAAACCTCAATGAGGTCGCTATAGACACAGATGACACAGACTTTCTAAACCTCAATGAGGTCACTAAATTTAATGACGACACAGACGTTCTAAATATCAATGAGGTCCCTATAGACAGTGACGACACAGACTTTCTAAACATCAGTGAGGTTGCTATAGACAATGATGACACAGACGACATAGACTTTCTAAACCTCAATGAGGTCGCTGTAGACACAGACGACACAGACTTTCTAAACCTCAGTGAGGTCGCTGTGAACACAGACGACACAGACTTTCTAAACATCAATGAGGTCACTATAGACACAGATGACAGTGAGGTTGCTATAGACACATGCAACACAGGCTTTCTAAACGACAATGAGGTCGCTGTAGATACAGGCGACACAGACTTTCTAAACGACAGTGAGGTCACTATAGACACAGGCGACACAGACTTTCTAAACCTCAATGAGGTCGCTATAGACACAGACGACCCAGACTTTCTAAACCTCAATGAGGTCGCTGTAGACACAGACGACACAGACTTTCTAAACCTCAATGAGGTCGCTGTAGACACAGACGACACAGACTTTCTAAACCTCAATGAGGTCGCTGTAGACACAGACGACGCAGATTTTCTAAACCTCAATAAGGTCGCTGTAGACACAGACGAAGCAGACTTTCTAAACCTCAATGAGATCGCTATAGACACAGACGACCCAGACTTTCTAAACCTCAATGAGGTCGCTATAGACACAGACGACCCAGACTTTCTAAACGACAATGAGGTCGCTGTAGACATAGGCGACACAGACTTTCTAAAAGACAATGAGCTCGCTGTAGACACGCTTTGAATTCCCCGACCATCTTTGACCTTCTCCAAACTTCTCCTAATCCTTTGTCCTTCTGCGACCTTCTCCAAACTTCTCCGACCCTCTCTGACCTTCTCCGACCCTCTCTGACCTTCTCTGAACCTCTCCGACCCTCTCTGACCTTCTCCGACCCTCTCTGACCTTCTTTGACATTTTCCGACCTTCTTTGACCTTTTCCGACCTATTCCAACCTTCTCTGACCTTCTTCAACCTTCTCTGACTTTCTCTGACTTGCTCAATGAGGTCGCTGTAGACACAGACGACGCAGATTTTCTAAACCTCAATAAGGTCGCTGTAGACACAGACGAAGCAGACTTTCTAAACCTCAATGAGATCGCTATAGACACAGACGACACAGACTTTCTAAACCTCAATGAGGTCACTATAGACACAGACGACCCAGACTTTCTAAACCTCAATGAGGTCGCTATAGACACAGACGACACAGACTTTCTAAACGTCAGTGAGGTCACTATAGATACAGACGACACAGACTTTCTAAATGACAGTGAGATCGCTATAGATACCGACGACACAGACTTTCTAAGCCTCAATGAGGTCACTAAATGTAATGACGACACAGACTTTCTAAACCTCAATGAGGTCGCTGTAGACAGAGACGACAAAGACTTTCTAAACGACAGTGAGGTCGCTGTAGACACAGGCGACACAGACTTTCTAAACATCAATGAGGTCGCTGTAGACACAGGCAACACAGACTTTCTAAACGACAATGAGGTTGCTGTAGACACAGGCAACACAGACTTTCTAAACGACAATGAGGTCGCTGTAGACACAGGCGACACAGACTTTCTAAACGACAATAAGGTCGCTGTAGACACGCTCTGACTTCCCCGACCATCTTTGACCTTCTCTGAACTTCTCTGATCTTCTCTGACCCTCTTTATACTTCTCCAACTTTCTTTGACTTTCTCCTGGCTTCTTTGACCTTCCCCAAACTTCTCCTAATCCTTTGTCCTTCTGCGACCTTCTCCGACCCTCTCTGACCTTCTCCGACCCTCTCTGACCTTCTCCGACCCTCTTCTGACCTTCTTTGACCCTCTCTGACCTTCTTCGACCTTCTCCGATCCTCTCTGATCTTCTCTGACCTTCTCCGATCCTCTCTGACCTTCTCTGATCTTCTCCGACCTTCTTTTAACTTATCTGACCTTCTCCAACGTTCTCCCACCTTCTCCGACCTTGTCTGACCTTTCCGACCTTCTTTGACATTTTCCGACCTTCTCCCATTTTCTCCAACCGTCTTTATCTTTCTCCAACCTTCTTTGACCTTCTCCGAGCTTCTCCGACCTTTTCCGAGCTTCTTTATCTTTCTCCGACCCTCTTTGACCTTCTCCGACCACCTTTGAACTTCTCCGAACTACTCTGACCTTCTCCGACCTTCTCTGAACTTCTCCAACTGTCTTTATCTTTCTCCAACCTTCTTAGGCCTTCTCCAAGCTTCTTTGACCTTCTGCGACCTTCTCCAAGCTTCTTTTACTTTCTCCGACCTTCTCCATGCTTTTTTGACCTTATCTGACCTTCTCCTAACTTCTCCGAAATTCTCCAACCTTCTTCAAATTTCTTTGACCTTCTCCGACCATCTTTTACCTTCTTCGACCTTCTCCAATCTTCTCCAACCTTCTTTATCTTTCTCCAACCTTCTTTGACCTTCTCTGAGCTTCTTTGACCTTCTCCGAAATTCTCTGACCTTCTTTGACCTTCTCTGAAATTCTACGAACTTCTTTGAAATTCTCCAACCACCTTTGACCTTTTCCGACCTTCTTTGAACTTCTCCAACCTTCTTTGACATTTTCTGACCTTCTCCGACCTAATCCGACCTTCTCTGACCTACTCTTAACTTCTCTGACCTTCTCCGATATTCTTCGAACTTCTTTGAACTTCTCCAACCTTCTCCCACCTTCTTTGCCCTTCTCCCACCTTCTTTGCCCTTCTCCCACCTTCTTTGCCCTTCTCCCACCTTCTTTGCCCTTCTCCCACCTTCTTTGCCCTTCTCCCACCTTCTTTGCCCTTCTCCCACCTTCTTTGCCCTTCTCCCACCTTCTTTGCCCTTCTCCCACCTTCTTTGCCCTTCTCCCACCTTCTTTGCCCTTCTCCCACCTTCTTTGCCCTTCTCCCACCTTCTTTGCCCTTCTCCCACCTTCTTTGCCCTTCTCCCACCTTCTTTGCCCTTCTCCCACCTTCTTTGCCCTTCATTTCCCTTGTTCGACCCTCTTTGTAGACCTTGTAGTTGTAGAGAGCAATGAGGTCTCCCCTCAGCCTCCACTTCTCCAGGTTAAACAACCCCAGCTCTCTGAGCCATTTCTTATAAGGCCATGTGTGTACATAAAAAAGAGCTGACTTGTTTGAGAGGAACTAGGAGCCCTACAGACAGAGGATTATAAAAAAGAGCAGGGACTAGCACAAAAATTCAGAAACAGCAAGAGAAGTAAAGGGGAGTGTCAAGATTCAGAGTGAATGGAAAAGCTGGAACAGCAACAGTAAGCAATACAAAGGAATAGAGAAAGAAAGAAAGAGAAAGAAAAGCAAGGCATTTGCAGGTGCAGAGAAAGAACAAGCTACAAGGATCAAGCCAGTGAAATTGTGGGGGAACAGAATGAGGAACGCAGATTGGGATAAAGATGGAAAAGGAAAAAAATAGTATAGGCAGAGAACAGATACTGAAGACTAGGGGGGGGAAAAAAAAGTGAGAAAAGAGCACAGAAAAATTAAAGAGTAGGGGTATAGGGATACCTGGGAACAGGAATTGTAGCAGCACGATAAATGAAAGGAACCAAAAAGTCCAGCTCTAAAATGTTCGTTACCTAGTCCCATCACTGTCACAACTAGCAATGTTGCAGTGACAGCATGCATACTGTTATTTCTTGTAAGGATACTTTCAGACATGTAGTAGTGTTGTTCTAGCTGAGAATGTAAGGCAGAGTTAATAAAACACAGCTCCTCCTCAGGCACTCTTTATACCTGTGAGGGCTTCACCACACCCCAGTCACAGGTGGTGGGCGGGAAGGCCCAGGGGGTATATAAGCCACAGGCCTTGCCTCTGGAGGTCATTTAGGTTGTGGTTTATCCTTGAGATTAGAGTTTTGCTGCTGTTTCCATTCATTGTAGCTTTTAGGCAGATTAAGCTAGTTGGGTAAGTGGTGGTTTTTGGCTTTTTTAGTTTTTTTTTTCTTTTTGTTCTTCTAAAGAAGCAGAGGTATCTGTTGGAGGTATGAGCTTTGGAAGAGTCCAGGCGAAGCAGCACATACAGGTGTAACTATGGGACTTTTTTGTCAGTTATTTTTGATTGGGTGTTGGAGGGGGCAAGATGTTTTTGGTATCCTTCTTTGTATTTTTTTCTGGGTGCTTTGCCTCGAGTTTTTGGTTATGGGATGATTTGTTGTTGTTCCTCATTCTGTGTGGCATGATGTATTGGTCCTAGGGGCTCTGCAGTTTGTAATGGGCACCTTGTGGGTGATAATAATCAGGAATGAAGTTTGTTGGCCTAGGGTAGGAAGTAGAGTCTGTGGGTTGGTGGAAGATAGAAGGGGCCAGGGGAGCCCTGGGAAGGGCTCAGGAGCACAGCTCCCAGGGAATAGCAACACAGAAGGGTCAGGGGGGTTAAAATATAGGGCAGGTGCTGTTAAGAAGGAGCAGGGTTCCTTCTCTGATACTTCAGGGGTAGAAAAGGGCTTTAATGGTTTGGGGAAAGGGAGATGGGTTCATCAGTCTTTCTTGGGTCAGTTTGGTGGTCAGATGCAAGTGCCGTTCAGGTGTCTGTTGTTCTAGTCTCTCTGTAGCCAATAAGGTAATGATGAGGTTGAGACACAAGTTTAAAAGTATTAGTTATCCTAAGAAATGTCATCTCTAGGGCTTGGAGATCTCTGCTCCCTTATACCTTTTACTTATTGTGTTCCTCAACTAACTTCTTTGCGTGCATCCTGTCTCCATCCATCTGAATGTCCAGAGAAGAGTAATGTAGCTGGTGAAGGGGCTGGTGAACAAGCCTTATGAGGCGTGGCTGAGAGAGCTGGGGGTGTTTAGCCTAGAGAAGAAGAGGCTGAGGGGAGACCTCATTGCTCTCTGCAGCTACCTGAAAGGAGGTTGTGGAGAGGAGGGAGCTGGTCACCTCTCCCAAGGGACAGGGGACAGGACAAGAGGGAATAGCCTCAAGCTCTGCCAAGGAAGCTTCAGGCTGTACATCAGGAAAAAATATTTCACTGAAAGGGTTATTGGGGATGGGCAAAGGCTGCCCAAGGAGGTGGTAGAGTCACCTTCCCTGGAGGTGTTTAAAGGATGGGTGGATGAGATGGTGAGGGGCATTGTTTAGCGATTGATAGGAATGGGTGGACTCAATGATCCAATGGGTCTTTTCCAACCTGGTGATCCTATGAATATCAGAGACCTTGCTACTTAAAGGTATGGACTTGCTGCCTATCTACAGTGCAGGGTTCTGCCGCTTGTTTCCCTTGCATTTCTCAGGGAAGAGATTGGATATTGTTTTGGCTCGTAACAGTTAGCAGCTGAGCAACTCTTCTTCATCTGGTCTGTGGGCACACAAGCCTCCCTTATTTAGTAGAGTTTTAGATTTTTCCTGAACTTACCAGTGAGGTTTGCTCTATTATTGCTTACAGCAGTTGTTACCTTGTCCCTGTTAATCCATTGTGTTTTTTTACGGTCATTGAGTTTCCAATTTAGGTCTTAGAGCAGTCAATCCCACTGTTGCGAGTTTTTCATTGGCTGACTGCCTCTGTAATTCCAGTCTCCATTGCTGTGTGGTGAGTGTCCTGTGTTTTTATGTCTTCTGTGTTAATAATCTTTACTGGGTTTTGATAAGAATATTTTTTTCAAGTTCTTCTTGTTCACTCCTACGACTAAAGTTTGGTTCCTTCCTAAAATGTGGATTTCCGTGGCTCATCTTTCTTTTGTCCTGGGTATCACCACTACTGGTCCTACAACTTAAGTGGTGAGGAGGAGAGGTAAGCAGATAGCAGAGAATTTTGGGGTGCTGGTGAGGCAGTCAGGCTTATTCTCATCATTGTGGGGCTGATGGTGAGGAGGAAGTTGAGTATGTCTAGAAGAGCAAAGTCTTATTTGTCAACATAGTATTTACTTTTGGTTTGGCAGGCACTGTGTGGGCCACCTTGGGAATGGGAAGAGCATTTGAGATGAGCTGGGTAGTAGGGAGAAGGAGCATGGGGCAGACTTCTCACAGGTGTGAGTAATTCTCTTAATTTAATTACCCTGAGTGATAACAGCTGCAGCATCTGACATAAGAACTGCTGTGGAGCAAGTGAGTGGAAGGACATGGCAGTTAGGCAGAGCAAGTTGTCATGTAAGGTGCTGACACTGATCAGTGCAATGCTGGCTGTTGGGGCTATTTTAGTTTTCTTGTAGATTGCAAAGTGGATCCTGGCAACTGTAGGATCATTCCAGGAAGCTGATGCTCTTGGAGTTTTTTTTCTGCTGAGGAAGCCTTCTGGTGGTCTGAAAGCTAAGTTGAGGGACGGGGGCAGGGGTGGGGTATGACAGAGGGGAGAAGGCTGGGGATGGCAGGGAGGGGTTTTAAAAGTAGCCTAGGGGAGAGGGCTGTGCGGGAAGTGTCCCCTTTGGGCAGGGAGAGCTGGAGGGTGTTACTTCTCAGCCCAAAGCTAGCATGTTCCAGGCAGGGCCGTTCCAGCTTGTCTGTGCTGTGTGCTTTATATTCTGTTTCTCTTTTAGGTTTCTTAAGCCTTGATGTCCCCTTTGCTTTAAAGGAATGCAGCATATGACTTGAGCAGCATCTCGAGGGTCTTGAATGCCTGTACTCATGTGTACAATACCAATTAGGCACTGTTCTTCTTGCATCATAACCTAAGCGTGGATTGGCTTCCTGTTTTCCAAGTTTCTAGTCAGCCATCTTTTCCCGTGGCCTTGCAGCCTGTGTTGGCGGCCACAATCGTTAGTCATATGTTTTCAAGGATCCCTGTTGACCTGAGACTTCTTCCATGCATCTTGTGCCTTTAGTCATTTAAAAGGTGATCCTTTCACGTACATCCTCCCAGTCTTGGCCACATCCCGTTGTAATGAGGGATCCTTTACGGCATGCCGGACATGCCTCGAGCACCATATCTAGGGTCCTGAATGCTCGTACTCATCAATCCACTGTCGACTGGGCATTGCTTTTCTTGCATTGTGTTCCTAAAGCCTGGATTGGTCTCGTGTTTTGGCACTGTGTTTTTCTGTTAATTTTTCTTGCAGATGCTGAAGAGGAACGCAGTGACTGCAGGATTATTTCTGTTAGCTGATGTGATTTGAGCTGCTTTGTCCAAGGACAGCTTCATTCGTGGCCCTCTGAAAGCTAAGTTGAGAGACCGGAGTTGGGAAGCGGGAGGTGGGATGGGGCTAGCAGGGAGGGGTTTGGAAGGTAGCCTAGGCTGTGCAGGGAGTCCTCTTTGGGCAGGTGAAGGCAGAGGGGTCTACTTCTCAGCCCAAACCCTGTATGGGCAGGGCAGTTCCAGCCTGTATGTGTTGTTGTCTAGTTTGTGTAGTCACCGTGCCATGTCTGAAATTTTCTGCAGGTCTTGATGTCATCTTTTGTGCTCAGGGCATCGCAGGCATGCCTTGGGCGCCATGTGTAGGGTCCCAAATGCTTGTACTGATCAAGGTAGTGTCAACGGAGCACTGCTTTTCTTTCTTCACATTTCTAAAGTGTGGATCGCTCTTGTGTTTTGGAAGCATCTGGTCAGTCGTCTTCTGCTGCAGCCTTACAGCCTGCCTCGCCATCCGGGATAGTTAGTCTTCTGTTTTCCTGGATCCCTGTTCTGGGACTTGTTCCATCCATCCTCTGCATCTTTAGATCTTTAAAAGGGGCTTCTTGCCCGTTCATCTTGCCAGTTGTGGCACCATCTCTTTCCAGGGCTACCGAAAGTTGTTCCTTGGAGCCCTGTCCATTGCCTTGCCCATTGGCACGCGTGGTCCAGGAGTCCTCCTTGTTGCCGCGACTTTTCTTTTGTTCCAGGTTCCTGAGGTCGGTCTTGTGTATTGGTGTTCTGTGTGTGTTTGTGTCTGGTTGGAGCTGCTCTGCCAGGTGCGTAGAGGAGGCGATAAGCATCAGCAGGGGTATAGTGGCCCGATTGTGTGCTTAACGTTTTGACGTGCCTAGACATTGCGGTCTAGGGGCATCCCTTATTTGCAGAACTAGCAGCCCTAGGTGCGGCGGGTGAGGAGGGTAGTTTCTGCTTGTCTCTGGAGCCACAGAGGGGGTGGCCAAAACTGCATGGGAGCAGCCAGTGGAGCGGTAACGAAGGGGTTTGAATGTCAAGGGAGCAGCAATTAATGTTTGGGTTTGGTTGTGGACTAGCTTTGCTTGGCTGTAATGTGCAGTAGAGTCTTGGAATTCTTAGGGCGTTGCTGAGCGTCAGGGTGACTTCTTTGCTGTTGTGTTTTTCAGACGTAGCGGGCTGACCTGTGTGCCGAGGGGCACGGATGGAGTTGTGTGCAGTTAGTGTGCCATAGTGAGGTGAGTTGGCTGTGGTGTTGGTAGGGAAATGTAACCATGGCTGTATGATCAGTTACCGTGTGTTGGTTTTCTTCAATGAAGTTATAATCATCCTTGCTGTTTGTATATTCCAGGTGGAGCTCAAGCCTCAACACAACCACAGAAGATGAGGCAAGCTGGGCATCTGAGCAGTCAAGGTAATGCAGTGGGAGATAGGTGTTGCTTGGGGCAGCCTGTGCTTTAGTGTAGTACAAAAGCATGCTTTTTCTGTGGCAGGTGCCAAATGCAGCCTCAGGGGGGTGAAGCTTCTTGCTGATGTGTGATCTGAGAGGTGAGGAGGTTGTTGTTCAAATAGGTGTGTTAGAGCCCTGTAGTACGCAGCAACTCCATTGAGCATTGGCCTTTGGTTTTGTAGATGCTGTGTGGTCCGCTTTTAGAATGCAAAGAGCAGTTGAGGTGAACAGGGGAGTAGAGAGATGGAGCACGGGACTGATTTCTCAGAAGCACAATAGTAAATTTTCTGTCTGTCTACCTGAAGTGCCCCAGGTGATGATGACTGCAGCATCCAATGTTTGAATTGGCATCAAATAGGTGAGCAGAATGCCTTGGCAGTTTTGCAGTGGGTGTAGTACAAGATGTTGGCAGTGAGCAGTGAGATGACTTGGCACTGTGTTTTCTGTATGTTCTTGTTTTTTTTTTTTTTTGCAGATTATAGTCCAGGACAATGTGAGAGTGCAGGATTTTTCCAGTTAGTTGATGCAGTTTGTGTTTTTTCTGCCAAGGATATCTTCAGGCCCTCAGTCCTCAGAAAGTTAAGGGGGCTGTGGTTTTGGTCCGGGAAGAGGGCAGAATGTTGAGAATGGCAGGGAAGGGATTTAGCATAGGGTAGAGGGTTGTGCAGGAAGAATTCCTTGTTACACGTTTGGAGAGGGGTTTAATTTTCAGCCCCAAGCTAGCGTGTACCAGGCAGGGCAGTTCCAGCCTATATCTGTCTTGTTGTTTAGACTGTGTAGACTCTGCTGTGTCTTAAATCTTCTGCAGGTCTTGATGTCATCTTTGCATTTGATCCACGTGTCATCTCTAGACTCTTGGATGTCTGTTCTTAGTAAGGTGCTGATCGGGCACTGCTTTTCTTGCATTGTGATCTTCATGTACAGATAGGTCTTGTATTTTGGAAATTTCCGGTCAGTTGCCTATTGTGTAGGCATCGCAGGACACATTAGCATCCTCAGCCCTTATTGTTCCATTTTCTTAAATCCCTGTTCTGGCACTTCCTCCATACATACTCTGTTTTGAGGTCTTTAAGAAGGGCTCACCCTTGCATCCTTCTAGTTGTGGCTGTGGCTCTTAAAGGGGCCATAGTCTTCCATTTTTCAAGGGCTGACATAATCTTTCTTGCAGCTCCCTACATCTTGTTGCCCAATGCCAGCCCTCTTTTGAGAGTCATTCTTACCAAGTTTCCTTTTTGTTTCTGCATCCTGTCATTGCTTTTCTGTGCAGAGTCAGTCTGTGCACGTTTGAATCTGGCTGGAGCTGCTCTGCCTGAGCTAAAGAAACGGTAGTTAGCAGAAGAACAGCAGTAAAATTCGATCTTTAGATATACCCGTCTAGTTAGGCTTTGAAGGGCGAGGTGATACGGTGCATTCCAGAGCAAGTAGCCATAGATACATGGGGTGAGGAGAATCATTTTTGGTCGGTTATGCAGCCACAGAGGGAATGACCAAAGCCATCTCAGATATAACGTTGGAGTGTCGGTAGAGCAGTTTAAATTCTTGGGGCAATAAATCTGGTGTGTATGGTTGTTAAGATTTGATTTTATCTTTTTTTTTTCTGCCTGGCTGTTGTGTGAAGAAGGGTTGGTATTCCTGAATCAAAACAGTGTGTGGAATTGTTTAGTTACTATCGAGTCTGGGGGTAAGTTATTGAATGTTGAGTTCTACAGGTGCAGAGGCATCGGGTCTGGCAGCAAGGGGTGACAATTAAACTGGGGGTAGATTCCCATAGCCAGGTGGGTTGGCTGCCGAGTCAACAGTTAGATATGACTTGTACCTACATTACCTACAAACGCCAGCTAGTTATTTTGTTTTGGTTTTATTTTTTGTCTTTCAAGATGCAATGAGCATCGTTGTCATATATGATGTCTGTGTCGTCTGTGTCTATTGTGACGTCATTGTTATATATAGTGTGTGTCTATTTTGAACATCATTGTCATTTTTAATGTTTCTGTTGTCTGTCTCTATTGTGAAATCATTGTCATTTATAATGTCAGTGTCATCTGTGTTGTCATTTTTGTCTGTCGTCTGTTTCTATTGTGACATCATTCTCATTTATAATGTTTGTGTCATCATTTTCGTGTCTGTCATCTGTCTCTGTTGTGAAATCATTGTCCATTATAATGCCTGTGTCGCCTGTGTCGCCTGTGTCCGCAGTGACCTCTCTGACGTTTAGAAAGCCAGTGTCGCCTGTGTCCGCAGCGACCTCCCTGAAGTTTAGAAAGCCTGTGTCACCTGTGTCTATAAAGACCTCCTTGACGTTTAGAAAGCCTGTGTCGCCTGTGTCTATAATACCTCCCTGACGTTTAGAATGCATGTGTCGCCTGTGTCTATAAAGACCTCCCTGACGTTTAGAATGCCTGTGTCGCCTGTGTCTATAAAGACCTCCCTGACGTTTAGAAAGCCTGTGTCTCTAGCGACCTCACTGTCATTTATAAAATCTGTGTCTCTAGCGACCTCACTGTCGTTTAAAAAATCTGTGTCTCTAGCGACCTCACTGTCGTTTAATAAATCTGTGTCATCTGTGTCTATAGCGACCTCATGGAGGTTTAGAAAGCCTGTGTCGCCTGTGTCCACAGCGACCTCCCTGACGTTTAGAAAGCCTGTGTCGCCTGTGTCTATAAAGACCTCCCTGACGTTTAGAAAGCGTGTGTCGCCAGTGTCTACAGCGACCTCACTGTCGTTCAGAAGGTCTGTGTCGCCTTTGTCTACAGCGACTTCACTGTCGTTCATAAGGTCTGTGTCGCCTGTGTCTACAGCGACCTCACTGTCGTTCAGAAGGTCTGTGTCGCCTGTGTCTACAGCGACTTCACTGTCGTTCATAAGGTCTGTGTCGCCAGTGTCTACAGCCACCTCACTGTCGTTCAGTAAGTCTGTGTCGCCTGCGTCTCTAGCGACCTCACTGTCGTTCAGAAGGTCTGTGTCGCCTGCGTCTCTAGCGACCTCACTGTCGTTCATAAAGTCTGTGTCGCCTGCGTCTCTAGCGACCTCACTGTCGTTCATAAAGTTTGTGTCACCTGCGTCTCTAGCGACCTCACTGTCGTTCTTAAAGTCTGTGTCGTCTCTTTCGTCTGTCTGTTGTGACGTCTTTGTCAATTATAATGTCTGTCTACTGTGTCTATTGTGACATCCTTGTCATTTATGTCAGTGTCATCGATGTCTTTATTGTCGTCTGTGTTTTTTGTGTATATTGTGACATCATTTTCATTAATAATATCTGTGCCATCTATGTCATCTATGTTGTCTGTGTCGTCTGTGTCTAATGTGACATCATTGTAAAATATATTGTCTTTGTCGTCTTTGTCTATTGTGACACCCTTCTCACTAATAATGTCTGTGTCGTTGGTGTCGTATGTTTCGTCTGTGTCTATAGTGACCTCATTGATGTTTATAAAATCTGTGTCATCTGTGTCTATAGCGACCTCTCTGTCGTTCATAATGTCTGTGTTGTCTGTGTCTATAGTGACCTTGCTGTCGTTCATAAGGACTGTATTGTCTGTGTCTATAGTGACCTCACTGTCCTTCATAAGGTCTGTGTCGTCTGTGTCTATACCGACCTCGTTGACGTGTAGAAAGTCTGTGTCGTCTGTGTCTATAGTGACCTCAATGACGTTTAGAAAGTCTGTGTCGCCTGTGTCTATAGTGACCTCATTGACCTTTAGAAAGTCTGTGTCGCCTGTGTCTATAGTGACCTCATTGACCTTTAGAAAGTCTGTGTCACCTGTGTCTATAGCGACCTTATTGATGTTTTGAAAGTCTGTGTCGCCTGTGTCTACAGCGACATCACTGTCGTTCAGAAGGTCTGTGTCGCCTGTGTCTACAGCGACCTCATTGTCGATTGGAATTTCTGTGTCGTCTGTGTCTATGGCGACCTCATTGAGGTTTAGAAAGTCTGTGTCGTCTGTGTCTATAAAGACCTCCCTGACGTTTAGAACGTCTGTGTTGTCTGTGTCGTCTGTGTCTATAGCGACCTCATTGAGGTTTAGAAAGTCTGCGTCGTCTGTGTCTACAGCGACCTCATTGAGGTTTAGAAAGTCTGTGTCGTCTTTGTCTACAGCGACCTCATTGTCGTTTAGAAATTCTGTGTCATCAGTGTCTATAGCGACCTCATTGAGGTTTAGAAAGTCTGTCGTCTGTGCCTATAACGACCTCATTGAGGTTTAGAAATTCTGTGTTGTCTCTGTCTATAGCGACCTCATTGAGGTTTAGAAATTCTGTGTCGTCTGTGTCTATAGTGACCTCATTGATGTTTAGAAAGTCTGTGTCGCCTGTGTCTATAGTGACCTCATTGACGTTTAGAACGTCTGTGTCGCCTGTGTCGCCTCTGTTTGTAGTGACCTCATTGACGTTTAGAACGTCTGTGTCGTCTGTGTCCGCAGCGACCTCATTGACGTTTAGAAAGTCTGTGTCGTCTCTGTCTATAGCGACCTCAATGAAATTTCGGAAGTCTGTGTCGTCTGGGTCGTCTGTGTCTATAGCGACCTCAATGAGGTTTAGAAAGTCTGTGTCGTCTGTGTCTCTAGCGACCTCACTGTCATTTAGAAAGTCTGTGTCGTCCTTGTCTCTAGTGACCTCATTGACGTTTAGAATGTCTGTGTCGTCTGTGTCTATAGCGACCTCATTGAGGTTTAGAAATTCTGTGTCGTCTGTGTGTACAGCGACCTCACTGTCGTTCAGAAGGTCTGTTTCTCCTGTGTCTACCGCGACCTCACTGTCTTTCATAAGGTCTGTGTCGCCTGTGTCTACAGCGACCTCATTGTTGTTCAGAAGGTCTGTGTCGCCTTTGTCTACAGCGACCTCACTGTTGTTCATAATGTCTGTGTCGTCTGTGTCTACAGCGACCTCATTGTCATTCAGAAGGTCTGTGCCGCCAGTGTCTACAGCGACCTCACTGTCGTTCAGAAGGTCTGTGTCGCCTGTGTCTACAGCGACCTCATTGTCGTTCAGAAGGTCTGTGTCGCCTGTGTCTACAGCGACCTCACTGTCGTTCAGAAGGTCTGTGTCGCCTGTGTCTACAGCGACCTCACTGTCGTTCAGAAGGTCTGTGCCGCCAGTGTCTACAGCGACCTCACTGTCGTTCAGAAGGTCTGTGCCGCCAGTGTCTACAGCGACCTCACTGTCGTTCAGAAAGTCTGTGTCGCCTGTGTCTACAGCGACCTCACTGTCGTTCATAAGGTCTGTGTCGCCTGCGTCTCTAGTGACCTCGCTGTGGTTTAGAAAGTCTGTGTCACCTGCGTCTCTAGCGATCTCACTGTTGTTCATAAAGTTTGTGTCGTCTGTGTCTCTAGCGACCTCACTGTCATTCATAAAGTCTGTGTCATCTGCGTCTCTAGCGACCTCACTGTCATTTAGAAATTCTGTGTCGCCTGTGTCTGTAGTGACCTCATTCATGTTTAGAAAGTCTGTGTCGTCTGCGTCTATAGCAACCTCACTGTCATTTATAAAGTCTGTGTCGTCTCTGTCGTCTGTCTATTGTGACATCTTTGTCAATTACAATGTCTCTGTCTACTGTGTCTAATGTGACATCATTGTCATTTATAATGTCACTGTCATCGATGTCGTCATTGTCGTCTGTGTTTTTTGTGTATGTTGTGACATCATTTTTATTAATAATATCTGTGCCATCTGTGTCATCTATGTTGTCTGTGTCGTCTGTGTCTAATGTGACATCATTGTAAAATATATTGTCTGTGTCGTCTTTGTCTATTGTGACACCCTTGTCGCTAATAATGTCTGTGTCGTATGTTTCATCTGTGTCTCTTGTGACATCATTGTCATTTATAATGTCTGTGTCGTCTGTTTCTATTGTGTCATCGTTGTCATGTATAATGTCTGTGTCGTCTGTGTCTATTGTGGCATCATTATCACTTTTAATACCTGTGTCTTTCATTTCACCTGTGTCGTCTCTGGTGTTTGTGTCTATTGTGACATCATTTTTATTTATAATATGTCATCTGTGTTTTCAGAGTCTATTGTGACGTCATTGCCCTTTATAATATCTGTGTCGTCTTTGTTGTGACATCACTGTCATTTCTAAGTTCTGTGTCGTCTGTGTCTATTCTGAAATCATTGTCATTTAAAATGTCTCTGTCCTCTGTGTCTATTTTGACATCATTTTCATTTATAATGTCTATGTCATCTGTGTCTATTTTGACATCAATTTCATTTATTATGTCTGTCATCTGTGTGTAATTTGACATTATTGTCATTTTTAATGTCTGTGTAGTTGGTGTCATCTTTGTCTATATTGAAATCACTGTCATTTATAATGTCAGTGTAGTCTGTGTCATCTGTTTCTATTGTGATATCGTTTTAATTTATAGTGTCTGTGTCATTTGTTTCTATTTTGTTATAATTTTGATTTACAATGTCTGTGTCGTCTGTGTCTATTGTGACATCATTGTCATTTATAATGTCTGTGTCTTCTGTGTAGTCTGTCGTCTGTGTCATCTGTTTCTAATGTGACTCCATAGCAGTTTTTAATGTCTGTGTCGTCTGTTTCTATTGTGACATAGTATTCATTTACTAAGTCTGTGTCATCTCTGTCGTCTGTGTCTTCTTTGTCTATTGTGACATCCTTGTCATTTATAATGTCTCTGTCATCTGTGTATATTTAGATATCATTTTTTTATAATGTCTGTGTCGTCTGTCTATGTTTTGACATTTTTGTCATTTATAATGTCTGTGTTGTCTGTGTCTATTGTGATATCTTTGTCATTTATGTTGTCTGTGTCGTCAGTGTCTATTGTGATATCATTGTTATATATAATGTCTCTGTTTTCTGTGTCTTTTGTGATATCATTGTTATTTAAAATGTCTGTCGTCTGTGTCTATAGTGACATCATTGTCATGTATAATGTCTGTGTCTTCTGTGTATATTTTGACATCATTTCGTTTATAATATCTGTGTATTCTGTGTTTTCTTTGTCTATTTTGATATATTTGTCATTTATAATGTCTGTGTCTATTGTGACATCATTGTCATTTATAAAGTCTGTGTCGTCTGTGTCATCTTTGTCTTTTTTGACATCATTGTTTTTTATAATCTCTGTATCGTCGTATATGTCGTATATGTAATCTGAGAATATTGTGACATCATTGTAATTTATAATGTCTGTGTCGTCTGTGTCTATTGTGACATCGTTGTCATTTATAAAGTCTTTATTGTCTTTGTCGTATGTGTCGTCTGTGCTTCCTGTGCCTATTGTTACATCATTGTAATTTATAATATCTGTGAGAACTGTGTCTATTGTGACTCCTGTGTCTATTGTTACATCATTGTAATTTATATTATCTGTGTCGTCTGAGTTTATTGTGACATCATTTTCATTTTTAAGTTCTGTGTCGTCTGCGAATGTTGTGACATCATTTTCATTTATCATGTCTGCATCGTCTGTTTCTATTGTGACATTATTGTTTTTATAATATCTGTCATCTGTGTCATCTGTGCCGATTGCGACATCATTGTCATTTATAATGTCTTTCGTCTGTGTCGTCTGTCTAGTCTGTGTCTATTGAGACATAATTGTCATTTATAAAATCTGTCGTCTATGTCTAATGTGACAGCACTGTCATTTATAGTGTCTCTGTCATCTGTGAATATTGTGACATCTTTGTCATTTATAATGGCTGTGTCGTCTCTGTCTATTGAGACATAATTGTCATTTATAAAATCTGTGTCGCCTGTGTCTATTGTGACATCATTGTCATTTATAATATTTTTGTCGTCAGTGGCTATTGTGATATTATTGTCATTTATAATATCTGTCGTCTGTCCAGTCTGTGTCTACTGTGACATCATTGTAGTTTATAGTCTGTGTCGTGTGTTGTACATGTCTATTGTGACATCATTGTCATTTATGTCTGTGTCGTCTGTGTCTATTGTGACATCATTTTAATTTATAAAGTCTGTGTTGTCTGTGTCATCTTTGTCTATTTTGACATCACTGTCACTTATAATGTCTGTGTCGTCTGTGTAGTCTGTCTATTGTGTCATCATTGTAGTTTATAATGTCTGTTTCTTCTGTCGTCTATGTCTATTGTGACACCATTGTGATTTATAATGTCTGTGTCTTCTGTGTCTTCTGCGTCTGTTGTGACTTCATTTTATGTTTGTGTAGTCTGTGTCTATTGTGACAACATTGTCATTAAAAATGACTGTGTCCTCTGTTTCGTCTGTATCGTCAGTGTGTATTCTTACACAGTTGTCATTTGTAATGCCTGTGTTGTCTGTCGTCTGTGTCTATTGTGACTTCTTTTTCATTTATAATGTCTGTGATGTCTGTGTCTATTGTGACATCATTGTCATTTATATTGTGTGTGTCGTTTGTGCCGTTTGTGTCATCTCTGTCGTCTGTGTCTATTGTGACATCATTGTCATTTATAATGTCTGTCGTCTGTGTCATCTGTGTTTAATGTGACATTGTTTTCATTTATAATGTCTGTGTCATCTGTGTCATCTTTGTATATTGTGGCATCATTGTCATTTATCATGTCTGTCATCTGTTTTTATTATGATATCATTGTCATTTATAATATCTTTGTTGTCTGTGTCGTCTATGTCATCTCTGTCTTCTGTGTCTATTGTGATATTGTTTGCATTTATAATGTCTGTCATCGCTGTTGTCTTTGTGTATTTTGAATTCATTTTTATTTATAATGTCTATTTCTTCGATGTGTTTTGTGACATCATTTTTATTTTTAATGTCTTTGTCGTCTGTCATCCGTGTCATCTGTGTCTATTATAACATCATTGTCATTTATAATGTCTTTGTTCTCTGTGTCGTCGGTGTTGTGTGTGTCGACTGTGACATCACTGTCATTTATAATGCCTGTCGGTTTTTTTTCTGTGTAGTCCATGTCTACTGTAACATCATTATAGTTTTTAATGTCTGTTTCTTCTATGTCTATTGTGAATACGTTGTAATTTATAATGTCTGTGTCTATTGTGACATTATTGTAATTTATAATGTCTGTGTTGTCTGTGTGTTTTGTTACATCATTGACATTTATAATGTCTGTGTCGTCTGTTTGGTCTGTGTTGATTTTGGTATCATTGTCATTTATAATATCTGTGTGGTCTGTGTTGTCTGTGTTGGCTTTGTATATTGCGACATCATTTTCACTTGTAATGACTTTGTCATCTGTGTAGTCTGTGTCATCTCTGTCGTCTGAATTGTCTGTGTCCATTGTGACATCATTGTCATTTATAATGTCTGTGTCTACTCTGACACCATTGACATTTTTAATATATGTGTCGTCTGTGAAAATTGTGACATCATTGTAATTTATAATGTTTGTGTCGTCTGTGTCTATTCTGACATCATTATCGTTTATAATGTCTGTGTCATCTAAGTCGTCTGTGAATATTGTGGTATCATAGTAATTTATAATGTCTGTGTCATCTCTGTTGTGGGTGTATATTATGATATCATTTACCTTTATAATGTCTGTGTCGTCTGTGTTGTCTGTGTCTATTGTGACATCATTATCGATTAAAATGTCTGTCGTATGTGTATTTTCTGTCGTCTGATTCGTCTGTGTCTTCTGTGTCTTTATTGTAATATATAATGTCTGTGTCGCTGTGTTGTCTCTGACGTCTGTGTCTATAGTGACATCATTTTCATTTATAATGTCTTTGTCATCTGTGTTGTCTTTGTCTATTGTGATATTATTGTAATTTATAATGTCTTTATCGTGTGTGTCGTTTTTGTCTATTTTGATATAATTTTCACGGAATCACAGAATAACCAGGTTGGAAGAGACCCACCGGATCATCCAACTGTTCCTATCAAACACTAAACCATGCCCCTTAGCACCTCGTCCACCCATGCCTTAAACATCTCCAGGGAAGGTGACACAACCACCTCCCTGGGCAGCCTGTTCCAGCGCCCAATGACCTTTTCTGTAAAAAATTTTTTCCTAATGTCCAGCCTAAATCTCCCCTGGCGGAGCTTGAGGCCATTCCCTCTTGTCCTGTCCCCTGTCACTTGGAAGAAGAGGCCAGCACCTTCCTCTCTACAACCTCCTTTCAGGTAGTTGTAGAGAGCAATGAGGTCACCCCTCAGCCTCCTCTTCTCCAGGCTAAACAACCCCAGCTCTCTCAGCCGCTCCTCATAAGGCCTGTTCTCCAGCCCCTTCACCAGCTTTGTTGCTCTTCTAATATATGCTCTTCATATATAATGTCTGTGTCGTCTGTGTCTATTGTGAAATAATTGTCATCTATCTGTATCTTCTGTCGTCTGCGTCTGTTGTGACGTCATTGTAATTTATAATGTCTGTATCTTCTCTGTCTATTTTAACAACATTTTCATTTATAATGACTGTTGTCTTTGTCGTCTTTCGTCTTTATCAAATGTAACATCATTGTAATTTATGTCTGTGTCGTGTATGTTGTGACATCATTGTCATTTAAAATGTCTGTGTTGTCTGTGTCATCTGTGTCTTTTGTGACATCATTGTCATTTATAATGTCTGTGTCTTCTGTGTCTATTGTGACATCATTTTCATTTATAATGTCTGTGTCGTCTGTGGCCTCTGTGTCTATTGTGGTATCATTTTCATTTATAATATATGTGTCGTGTGTGTCGTCTTTGTCTTTTTTGAAATAATTTTCATGTATGATGTCTGTGTTGTTTGTGTTGTCGGTGTCTATTTTGATTTAATACTCATTAGAAATATCTGTGTCGTTTTTGTCGTCTGTCTTCTGTGTCTACTGTTATATCATTGTCATTTATAATGTCTGTGTCTTCTGTGTCTTTTGTGACATCATTTTCAAATATAATGTCTGAGTCGTTTGTGTCTATTGTGATATCATTGTCTTATATAATGTCTTTGTCGTCTGTGTGGTTTGTGTCATCTTTCCCTATTGTGATATCTTTGTCATTAACCATGTGTGTGTCGTCTCCCTTGTCTCTCTCGTCGTTGTCTATTGTGTCATCATTGTCATTTTTAATGTCTGTGTCATTTGTGTCTATTGTGGCATCATTGTCATTTATAATGTCTGTGTAATCTGTGTGATCTCTGTCTATTGTGACATCTTTGTCCTTTATAATGTCTGTGTTGTCTGTGTCTGTTGTGACATCATTGTCATATATAACGTCTGTGTGGTCAGTGTCATCTATGTCTATTGTGACATTTTCATTTACAGTGGATTTGTCGTCTGTGTCATCTATGACATCTGTGTCTCTTGTGACATCATTGTCATTTATGTCGTCTGTGTCGCCTGTGTCGTCTCTGTCTATTGTGACATAATTTTCATTTATAATGACTTTGTAGTCGCTGTCGTCTCTGTCGTCTGTGTCTATTGTGATATCTTTGTCTTTTTAATGTCTGTGTCATATGTGTCTTATGTGTGTATTGTCACATAATTGCCATTTATACTGTCTGTGTCGTCGGTGTCTATTGTGCCATATTGTCATTTATAAAGTCTGTGTCGTCATTTTCTATTTTGACATCATTTTAATTTATAATGTCTGAGTCTCGTGTGTCGTCTGTGTCTATTGTGCCATCATTCTCAATTATAATGTCTGTGTCATCTGTGTCGTCTATGTCTATTTTGACATCACTGTCATTTATAATGTCTTTGTTGTCTGTGTCATTTATAATTCTGTGTTGCCTTTGTCTATTGTAAAATCATTGTGATTTATAATGTCTGTGTTTTCTTTGTGTGTTGTGGCATAAATTATGTATATAAGGTCTGTGTCGTCTGTGTCATCTATTTCTATACAGACATCACTGTCATTTAAAATGTCTCTGTCATCTGTCTATTGTGACTTAACTTTTTTATATAATATCTGTGTTGTCTGTGCCTATTATGACGCAATTTTCAATTATAATGTCTCTGTCGATTGTGTCTTTTATGTTGTTTGTGTTGTCTGTCTACTCTGTCATCATTGTCATTTATAATGTCTGTGTCTATTGTGGTATCATTCTTATTTATAATGTCTGTGTCGAGTGTCCTCTTTGTCTATTTTAATATCTCTTTCATTTACAATATCTGTGTCGTCTGTGTGTATTGTGAAATAATTTTCATTTTTACTGTCTGTTTCTTCTGTGTCGTCTGTTTCTATTTTGACATCATTGTCATTTATAATGTCTGTGACGTCTGTGTCATGTGTCTATTGTGATATCATTATCATTTATAATGTCTGTATCGTCTGTGTCTATTGTGATATCGTTGTCATTTATGTCTTTGTCGACTGTGTCGTCTGTGTCTCTTGTGACATCATTGTCATTTGTAATGTCTGTGTCGTCTGTGTCATCTATGTCTTTGGTGACATCCTTGTTTTTTATAATGCATGTTTCGTCTGTGTCCATTGTGACATCATTTTCATTTATAATGTCTTTGTCGTCTGTCTCGTCTCTGTCTGTGGTTACATCGTTGTCATTAATAATGTCTGTGTCTATTGTGACCTCATTGTAACACATAATATCTGTGTCCTCTGTGTTGTCTGAGTCTATGGTGATATAATTGTCATTCATGTCTGTGTCGTCTGAATCGTCTGCCTTCTGTGACTATTGTGACATCATTTTCATTTGTAATGGCTTTGTCGTCTGTGTGTATTGTGACATCATTTTCATTAATGACGTCTGTGTCGTCTGAGTCATCTGTGTCGTCTGTGTTCTCTGTGTCGTCTGAGGTGTCTGTGTCTATTTTTAAATCCATGTCATTTATAGTCTGTGTCCTCTGTGAATTCTTTGTCTATTTTGAGATCCATGTCACTTATAATGTCTGTGTCTTCTGTGTTGTCTGTGTCTAATGTGACATCATTGTCGTTAAAAATTTCACCGTCGTCTGTATCGTCTGTGTCTATTGTTACAAACTGTCAATTATAATGTCTTTGCCGTCTCTGTCATCTGTGTATATTCTGGCATCCTTTTCATTAATGTCTATGTCGTCTTTTTCGTCTGTGTTGTTTGTGTCATATTTTCTGTGTTTATTGTTACATCGTTGTCATTTATAAAGTCTGTGTTGTCTGAGTCATCTGTTTTGTCTCTGGTGTCTGTGTCTATTTTGAAATAATTGTCATTTATTATGTCTCTGTCGTTTGTGTTGTCGGTGTCTATTTTGATTTAATTGACATTAAAAATATCTGTCGTATGTGTCGTCTGTGTCTACTGTGACATAATTTTCATTTACAATGTCTGTGTCTATTGTGACAAAATTTTCAATTATAATGTCTCTGTAGTTTGTGTCTTTTATGTCGTCTGTGTCTATAGTGACATCATTGTCATTTATAAAGTCTGTTTCGTCTGTGTCGTCTGTTTCATCTGTGTCTATTGTGCCATCATTTTCATTTATAATATCTGTTGTCTGTGTCATTTTTGTCGTATTTGTCTATCGTGACATCATTGTCATTTATAATGTCTGTGTCATATGTGTCTATTGTCACATCACTGTCATTTATAATGTCTCTATCATCTGTGCCTATTGTGAAATAATTGTTGTTTATAATGTCTCTGTCATCGGTGTCTATCGTGACATCATTGTCATTTATAATGTCTGTGTCGTCTGTATCTATTTTGATATCTTTGTCATACATAATGCCTGTGTCATCTCTGTCAACTGTGTCTATTTTGACATCATAGTAATTTATAACGTCTGTCGTCTGTGTCTATTGTGACATCATTGTCAATTATAATGTCTGTGTCGTCTTTGTCGTGGGTGTCTATTGTTAAATCATTTTCATTTGTAATGTCTGTGTCGCCTGTGCCTTCTATGTTTATTGTGACATCACTGTCATTTATAATGTCTGTGTCGTCTGTGTTTATTGTGACACCATTGTCATTTATAATGTCTGTATCGTTGGTGTCGTCTGTGTAGTCTTTGTCTATTTTGAAATCATTGTCATTCATAATGTCTGTTTCGTCTGTGTCAATTGTGACATCATTTTCATTTATTATGTCTGTGTTGTCTGTGTCTTCTGTGTCGTCTCTGTCTATTGTGACATCATTGTCATTTATATTATCTGTGTCGACTCTCTTGTGACATCATTATCATATATAATGTCTGTGTATATTTTGGCATCATTATCACTTTTAAAACCTGTGTCATCTTTGTTGTCTGTGTCATTTGTGTCTGTTGTGATATCATTTTCATTTATAAAGACTTTGTCATCTCTGTCATCTGTATCTTCAGTGTCTATTGAGACATCATTGTCTTTTGTAATGTCTGTGTTGTTTGTGTCATCTCTGTCGTCTTTGTCTATTGTGATATCATTGTCCTTTTTAAGTCTGTGTCATATGTGTCTTCTGTGTGTATTGCCACATAATAGCCATTTATACTGTCTGTGTCGTCGGTGGCTATTGTGACTTCATTGTCATTTATAATGTCTGTGTTTTCTGTGTTGTCATTTTCTATTTTGACATCGTTATCATTTATAAAGTCTGGTTGCATTTGTCATCTGTGTCTATTGTAACATCATTCTCATTTATAATGTCAGTGTCATCTGTGTCGTCTCTGTCTATTATGACATCATTGTCATTTATAATGTCTGTCGTGTGTGTCGTCTGTGTTGTCTGTGTTAATAGTGACAAAATAGTCGTTTATAATGTCTGTGTTATTTATATTGTCTGTGTCGCTTTTGTCTATTGTGACATCATTGTCATTTATAATGTCTGTGTCATCTCCGTGTATTGTGGCATCTTTTTCGTATCTAATGTCTGTCGTCTGTGTCATCTATTTCTATAGTGACATCACTGTCATTTAAAATGTCTCTGTCGTCTGTGTCTATTTTGACAAAGTTGTCATATATGTCTGTGTTGTCTATGTCTATTTTGACATCATTGTCATTTATAATGTCTGTGTATTCTGTGTCTATTGTGACGTAATTTTCAATTATAATGTCTCTGTTGATTGTGTCTTTTATGTTGTCTCAGTCGTCTGTGTCTACCATCACATCATAAAGTCTGTCTTCTTTGTCTATTCTGACATCATTTTCATTTATAATACCTCTGTCTTCTGTGTCATCTCTGTCTCTTGTGACATCATCGTTATTTATGTCTGTTATCTGTGTCGTCTGTGTCTATTGCCACATCGTTGTCATTTATGTCTGTCATCTGTGTCTATTTTGATATCGTTGTAATTTATAATGTCTGTATCGTCTGTGTCTATTGTGACATCATATTCATTTATAATATCTGCCATCTGTGTCGTCTGTGTCTATTCTGACATCATTGTATTTTATAATGTCTGTGTCGTCTGTGTCTATTTTGACATCAATTTCAATTATAATGTCTGTGTCGTTTGTTTTGTCTGTGTCGTCTGTGTGTACTGTGACATCATTGTCATTTATAGTGTCTTTGTTGTCTGTGTCGTCTCTGTGTATTGTGACATCATTGTCATTTTTAATGTCTGTGTCGTCTCTGTCTATTTTGACATCGTTGTTATTTATGTCTGTGTTGTCTGTGTCTATTGTGACGTCATTTTCAATTATAATGTCTGTGTTGTTTGTGCCTTTTCTGTCGTCTGTCTACTGTGACTTTATTGTCGTTTATAATGTCTGTGTCGTCTCTGTCGTCTGTTTATATTGTGACACCATTGTCATTTATATTGTGTTGTCTGTGTAGTCTGTGTCTATTGTGAAAGCATTGTGATTTATAATGTCAGTGTCGTCTCTGTCTATAGTTACATCATTGTCCTTTATAATGACTGCGTCATCTGTGTCATCTCATTCGTCTTTGTCTAATGTGACGTCATTGTGTTTTATAATGTCTGTGTCGTTAGTGTCTGTTGTGACATCTTTGTCATTTATAATGTCTGTGTCATCTGTGTCCTCTGTGCCTTCTGTTTCAAACGTGACAACATTTTAATTTATAATGAATTTGTCTTCTGTCGTCTCTATCGTCTGTGTCTATTAAGACATCATTTTCATTTATAATGTTTGTTTTGTCTGTGTCGTCTCTGTCGTCTGTTTCATCTGTGTCTATTGTGACATCATTGTCATTTAAAATGTCTGTGCCTTCTGAGTCATTTGTGTCTGTTGTGGCATCATTGTTATTTATAATGTCTGTGTCATCTCTTTTGTTTTTGTCGTCTTTGTCTATTGCGACATCGTTATCATTTACAATGTCTGTGTCGTCTATTTTGTCTCAGTCGTCTCTGGAGTCCGATTCTATTGTGACATCATTGGCATTTATAATGTCTGTGTCTATTTTGGCATAATTGTCATTTTTAATGTCTGTGTCATCTCTGTCGACTGTGTCGTCTTTGTCGTCTGTGTCTATCATGACGTTTTCATTTATAATGTCTGTGTCGTCTGTGTCTATTGTGATATCGTTGTCATATATAATGCCTGTGTCTTCTGTGTCTATTCTGACATCAATTTCAATTATAATATCTGTCTTCTGTGTCGTCTCTGTCTATTTTGTTATCATCTTTATTTATAATGTCTGTCGTTTGTGTTGTCTGTGTCTATTGTCACATCATTGTAATTTATAATGTCTGTATCATCTGTGTCTATTGTGATATTATTGTCATTTATAATGTCTGTCGTCTTTGTCTATAGTGACATCATTTTCATGTATAATATCTGTGTCATCTGTGTCTATTGTGACATCTTTTTCATTGATAATGTCTGTGTCATTTGTGTTTTCTGTGTCTACAGTGACATCATTGTCATTTGTAATGTCTGTGTGTATTATGACATCATTGGCATTTATAATGTCTGTGTCGTCTGTGTCTATTGTGACACCATTGTTATTTATAATGTCTTTGTTGTCTGTGTCTATTTTGACATCATTTTGAATTATAATGTCTGTGTCTTTTGTGTCTTTTCTGTTGTCTGTATCTACTGCTAATTCATTGTCATTTATAATGTCTGTGTTGCGTGTGTCGTCTCTGTCGTCTGTTTATATTGTGACATCGTTGTCATTTATACTGTGTTGTCTGTGTCATCTTTGTCTATCGCGATATTATTGTCATTTATAATGTCTGTGTTTTGTGTATCGTCTTTATCTCTTTTGATATCGTTGTCATACATAATGTCTGTGTCGTCTGTGTCTATTTTGTCATCATTATCGTTTTTAATACCTGTGTCGTCTGTGTCACCATTGTCGTCTGTGTCACCATTGTCGTCTGTGTCTATTGTGACATAATTTTTTTAAATTTTTTCTGTCGTCTGTGTCTGTTGTCATATTATTGTAATTTATAATGTCTGTGTCATCTGTGTCTATTTTGATATCATTGTCATTTATAATGTCTGCATCGTCTGTCATCTGTGTCTATTGTGATATCTTTTTCATTTATAATATCTGTGTCATATGTGTTGTCTGTGTCTATTTTGATGTCATTGTCATTTATAACGTCTGTGTCGTCTGTGTCTATTTTGACATCGTTTTCATTTATAATATCTGTCGTTTGTGTTGTCTGTGTCGTCTGTGTCTACTATGACATCATTGTCATTTATAATGTCTTTGTCATCTGTGTCGTCTCTGTGTATTGTGTCATCATTGTCATTTACAATGTCTGTGTCGTCTTTGTCTATTTTGACATCATTGTTTTTTATAATATCTGTGTTGTCTGTGTTTATCTTGACACCGTTTTCAATTTTAATGTCTGTGTCGTTTGTGCCTTTTCTGTCATCTGTGTCTACTCTGACTTTATTGTCGTTTATAATGTCTGTGTCGTCTCTGTCATCTGTTTATATTGTGACACCATTGTCATTTATACTGTCTGTGTCATCTGTGTCTATTGTGATATTATTGTCATTTATAATGTCTGAGTCGTGTGTCATCTTTGTCTATTTTGACATCATTGACATATTTAATTTCTGTGTCAACTGTGTTGTCTGTGTACATTGTGACATTATTGTCATTTATAATGTCTGTGTTGTCTGTGTCGTCTGTGTCTATTGTGACATAATTGTCATTTATAATGTATGTGTCATCTGTGTCTATTTTGACATCATTGTCATTTATAATGTCTGTTTCATCTGGGTCGTCTATGTGTATTGTGACAACATTGTCATTTATAATGTCTGTGTCTATTTAATATAATTGTCATTTTTTTTCTGTGTCATCTTTGAACTTCTTTGTTGTCTCTGTTGTCTGTGTCTATTGTGACATCATTGTCATTTTTAATATCTGTGTCATCTCTGTCATATTTTTCGTCTTAGTTGTCTGTGCCTATTGTGACATCTTTTTAATTTAAAATGCCTGTGTCGACTGTGTCGTCTGTGTCTATTGTGACATCAATCTCAATTATAATGTATTTGTCTTCTGTGTCATCTGTGTGTATTGTGACATCATTTTCATTAATAGTATCTGTGTCGTCTGTGTTGTTGTGTCGTCTGTGTCTATTGTGATATCATTGTCATTTATAATGTCTGTGTCGTCTCTGTCATCTGTTTATATTGTGACACCATTGTCATTTATACTGTCTGTGTCATCTGTGTCTATTGTGATATTATTGTCATTTATAATGTCTGAGTCGTGTGTCATCTTTGTCTATTTTGATATCATTGTCATATAAAATGCCTGTGTCGTCTGTGTCGAATGCGTCTATTGTGACATCATTGTCATTTATAAAGTCTGTCTTCTGTGTCTATTCTGACATCAATTTCATTTATAATATCTCTGTTATCTCTGACTATTGTGACATCATTGTCATTTATAATGTCTGAATCGTCTGTGTCATCTGTCTATTGTGACTTCATTTTAACTTTTAATTTCTGTGTCATTTTTGTTGTCTGCGTCGTCTGTGTCTACTTTGACATCATTGTCATTTGTAATGTCTGTGTCGTCTGTCATCTGTGTTTATTGTGACATCGTTGTAATTTATATTGTCTGTGTAATCTATGTCTATTGTGACATCATTTTCAATTATAATGTCTGTTACGTTTGTGTCTTTTCTGTCGTCTGTGTCTACTGTGACTTTTCTTTCGTTTATAATGTCTGTCTTCTGTGTTGTCTCTGTCATCTGTTCATATTGTGACACCATTTTCATTTATACTGTCTGTGTTGTCTGTCGTCTGTGTCTATTGTGATATTATTGTCGCTTATAATGTCTGTGTCGTGTGTGCCATCTTTGTATATTTTGATATCATTTTCATATATAAAATCTGTGTCGTCTGTGTCTATTGTGAAATAATTGTTATCTATAATGTCTCTGTGACATCATTGTCATTTTTAATGTCCATGTCCTCTGTGTGTCTTGTGAAATCAGTCTCATTTTTAATGTCTGTGTCGTCTGTGGCATCTGTGTTGTCTGTGAATTTTGTGACATCATTGTCATTCAAAATGTCTATGTATTATGTGTCTATTGTGACATCATTATCATTTATGAAGTCTGTGTCGCCTTTGTAGTGTGTCGTCTGTCTATTGTGACATAATAGCCATTTTTAATATCTGTGTCGTCTCTGTTGTCTGTGTCTATTGTGAAATAATTTTCATTTATAATATCTGTGTCGTCTGTGTCTATTGTGACATCATTGTCATTTATAATATCTGTGTCTGCTGAGTCATCTGTGTCTATTGTGACGTCATTGTAATTTATCATTTCTGTGTCGTCTGTGTCTATTGTGATGTCATTTTCATGTATAAAGTTTGTGTCGTCTGTTTCATCTGTGTCTATTGCGACAACATTGTCATAGAATATCGGTGTCGGCTGAGTCGTCTTTGTCTATTGTGATATTATTGTCATTTATAATGTCTGTGTCATCTGAGTCTATTATGACATCGTTGTCATTTATAATGTCTGTGTCGTCTGTGTCTGTTTTGATATCATTGTCATTTTTTATGTCTGTGTTGTCTGTGTCGTCTTTGAACTACTGTGTTGTCTCTGTCGTCTGTGTCTATGGTGACATCATTGTCATTTTTAATGTCTGTGTCGACTCTGTCGTCTTAGTCGTCTGTGCCTATTGTTACAACATTTTCATTTATAAAGCCTGTGTCCACTGTGTCATCTGTGTCTATTGTGACATCATTGTCAAATATAATGTCTGTCGTCTGTGTCATCTGTGTCTGTTGTGACATTATTTTCATTAATAATATCTGTCGTCTGTGTTGTTTTGTCATCTGTGTCTATTGTGACATCATTGTGATTTATAATGTCTTTGTTGTCTGTGTCTGTGTTTATTGTGATATCATGTTCATTTATAATGTCTGTGTCTTCTCTGTCGTCTGTTTCGTCTGTGTCGATTATGTCTATTGTGACATCATTGTCATTTAAAATGTCTGTGTCTTCTCTGTCATCTGTGTCTACTTTGACTTCACTGTCATTTATAATGTCTGTGTCGTCTGTGTCGCCTTTGTATTTTGTGACATAATTTTCATTTATAATGTTAGTGTAGTCCGAGTAGTCTGTGTCTTTTGTGAAATAATTTTCATTAATTATGTATGTGTTTTCTGTGTCATCTGTGTCTGTTTTTATTTCATTGACATTTATAATGTCTGTGTCATCTGTGTCGTCGGTGTCTATTGTGACATCATTGTCATTTACAATGTCTGTGTCGTCTGTGTCTATTGTGATATCATTTTCATTTACAATATATGTGTCGTCTGTCTCATCTGTGTCTATTGTGATATCATTGTCATTTATAATGTCTGTGTCGTCTGTATCCTCTTTGTCCTCTGTGTCGTTTGTGTCTTTTGTGAACATCATTGTCATTTATAATGTCTGTGTCGCCTTTGTCGTCTATGTCTATTATGACATCATTTTCATTTATAACGTCTATGTCGTATGTTTCGTCTATGTCTTCTGTGTCTACTGGACATAATTTTCATTTAATATATTTGTGCTGTTTGTTTCGCCTGTGTCGTCTGTGTAGTCTGTTTCGTCTCTGATATCTGTCGTCTGTGTCGTCTGTGTCATGTGTTGTCTGTGTCTATTGTGGTACCACTGTTAATTATCATGTCTGTGTCGTCTCTGTCATCTGTGTCGTCTGTCGTCTGTGTCTACTGTGACATCATTGTCATTTATAATGTCTGTGTCGTGTGTGTATATTTTGACATCAATGTCATTTATAATCTCGTTGTCATGTGTGTTGTCTAGGTCTATTGTGAAATCATTGTGTTTTATAATGTCTGTGTCTTCTGTGTCTATTGTGACATCATTGTAATTTATAATGTCTGTGTTATCTGTTTCCTCTGTGTCTATTGTGACATCATTGTCATTTATAATGTCTCTGTCGTCTGTGTCATCTTTGTCTATTTTGACATCATTGACATATATAATTTCTGTGTCAACTGTGTTGTCTGTGTACATTGTGACATTATTTTCATTTATAATGTCTGTGTTGTCTGTGTCGTCTGTGTCTATTGTGACATCATTGTCATTTATAATGTCTGTTTCATCTGGGTCGTCTATGTGTATTGTGACAACATTGTCATTTATAATGTCTGTGTCTATTTAATATAATTGTCATTTTTTGTCTGTGTCATCTTTGAACTTCTTTGTTGTCTCTGTTGTCTGTGTCTATTGTGACATCATTGTCATTTTTAATATCTGTGTCATCTCTGTCATATTTTTCGTCTTAGTTGTCTGTGCCTATTGTGACATCTTTTTAATTTAAAATGCCTGTGTCGACTGTGTCGTCTGTGTCTATTGTGACATCAATCTCAATTATAATGTATTTGTCTTCTGTGTCATCTGTGTGTATTGTGACATCATTTTCATTAATAGTATCTGTGTCGTCTGTGTTGTTGTGTCGTCTGTGTCTATTGTGATATCATTGTCATTTATAATGTCTTTGTTGTCTGTGTCGTCTGTGTTTATTGTGACATCATGTTCATTTATAATGTCTGTGTCATCTGTGTCGTCTGTTTCATCTGTGTCGACTATGTCTAATGTGACATAATCGGCATTTATAATATCTCTGTCGTCTGTGTCTATTGTGACAGCATAGTCATTTGTAAAGTCTGTGTGGTCTGTCGTCTTTGTGTATTTTGACATCATTTTCATTTATAATGTCTGTTTCCTCTGTGTCTTCTCTGTTTATTGTTATATGATTGCCATTTATTATGTCTGTCTTGTCTGTTTTGTCTGGGTCTATTGTGACATTATTGTCATTTATAATGTCTTTCTCGTCTGTGTCGTCTTTGTCTATTGTGATATGATTGTCATATATTATGTCACTGTACATTCTGTGTCTATTGTGACGGCATTGTCATTTATAATGTCGGTGTAGTCTGTGTCGTCTTTGTCGTCTGGGTCTATTGTGACATCATTATCATCTATAATATCTGTGTCTTCTGTGTCATCTGTGTTATTTGTGACATCGTTGTCATTTATAGTGTCTTGTCATCCGTGTCGTCTTTTCTATTGTAACATCATTGTCATTTATAATGTCTGTCTTCTGTGTCATGTGTCTATTGTGACATCATTGTCATTTATAATGTCTGTGTCGTCTGCGTCATCGGTGTCTATTGTGATATCATTGTTATTTATAAGGTCTGTGTTGTATGTGTCTATTTTGACATCATTTTCATTTATAATATCTGTTGTTTGTGTTGTCTGTGTCTATTGTGACACCGTTGTCATTTCTATCATCTGTCATCTTTTTCATCTGTGTCTATTGTGACATCATTTTCCTTTATAATGTCTGTGTCGTCTGTGTAGTCTGATTTGGCTTTGTCTATTGTGACATCATTGTCATTTATAATGTCTGTGTCGTTTGTGGCGTCTGTGACGTCTGCATCTACTGTGACATCATTGTCATTTATAATCTGTGTTGTCTTAGTAATCTGTGTCGTCTTTGTAATCTGTGTCGTCTGTGTTTAATGTGACATCATTTTCTTCTGTAATATATGTGTCGTCTGTGTCTATTGTGGCATATTTTTTTTATTATGTCTGTGTCGTCTGTGTAGTCTCTTTGTCTTTGTATATTGTAACATCATTGTCATTTATAATGTCTGTGCCGTCTGTGTCGTCTGCGTCTGTTGTGACATCATTGTCATTTATGTCTGTGTCTTTTGCGTCTATTGTGACATCATTTTCGTTTATATTGTCTGTGTTGACTGTGTCGTCTGTGTCTATTTTGACATCTTTGTCCTTTATAATGTCTGTCGACTGCGTGGTCAGTTTCGTCTGTGTCATCTGTTTCTATTGTGACATCACTGTTACTTATATTGTATGTGTCGTTTGTGTCGTCTGTGTCTATTGTGACATCATTGTCATTTTTAATATCTGTGTCATCTCTGTCATATGTTTCATCTTCTTTCTGTGTCGTCTGTCACGTCTGTGTCATCAATGTCTGTTGTAACATCATTGTTATTTATAATGTCTGTGTATTCTGTATATCTTGTGAGATAATAGTCATTTCTAATGTCTCTGTTGTCTGTGTCCTCTGCGTCGTCTCTGTCATCTGTGTTGCCTTTGTCTATTTTGACATCATTGTCTTTTATAATGTCTGTGTTTTCTGTGTCCTCTGTGTCATCTGTGTCTATTGTGATATTATTGTCATTTATAATGTCTGTGTCGTCTGTGTCTATTGTGGTGTCATTGTCATTTATAATGTCTGTGTTGTCTGTGTGTATTCTGTTATCATTTTCATTTATAAAGTCTATGTCGTCTGTGTCATCTGTGTGTATTTTGAAACAATTTTCATTTATATCTGTGTTGTCTGTGTCGTCTGAGAATATTTTAACATCATTGCCATTTATAATGTCTGTGTCCTCTGAGTTGTCTGTGTAGTCTGTATCGTCTGTGTCTATTCTGACAGCATTGGTGTTTATGCTATCTATGTAGTCTTTTTCATCTGTGTCGTCTGTGTCTATTGTGACGTAGTTGTCATTAATAATGTCAGTGTCCTCTGTGTCTATTGTGACATCATTGTCATTAATAATATCTGTGTCGTTTGTGTCGGCTGTGTTGTCTGTGTTTATTGCGTCATCATTGTAATCTATAATGCCTGTGTCGGCTGTGTCTATTGTGACATCATTATCATTTATAATATCTGTGTCATCTTTGTTGACTCTGTCGTCTGTGTCTATTGTGAGATCATTGTCATTTATAAGGTCTGTTTCGTCTGTGTCATATGTGTCTATTTTGTCATCCTTGTCATTTATAATGTCTGTGTTGTCTTTGTTGTCTTTGTCTATTGTGACATCATTGTAATTTACAATGTCTGTGTCGCATGTGTCTATTGTGACATCATGTCATTTATAATTTCTATTTCTTCTGTTTCTATTGTGTCTTCATTGTCATTTATAATGTCTTTGCTGTCTGTGTTGTCTCTCAAGTCTGTGTCTTCTATGTCGTCTGAGTCGTCTGTGTCTATGGTGACATCATTTTCATTTATAATGACTGTCGTCTGTGTCATCTGTCTTAATTTTGACATCATGTTCATTTATAACGTCTTTGTCTTATGTTACGTCTGTGTCAACTGTGTGTATTGTGATATCATTTTCATTTGTAATGTCTCTGTCTTCTGTGTCGTCTGTCGTCTGTGTCTATTTTGACATCATTTTCGTGTATAATGTCTTTGTCGTCTGTATCATCTGTGTCGTTTGTGTCTATTGTGATATCATTGTCATTTATAATGTCTCTGTAATCTGTGTTGTCTGTGTATATTGTGTCATCATTTTCATTTATAATGTCTGTGTTTTCTGTGTGGTCTGTGTTGTCTCTGTCGTCTGTGTCTATTGTGACATCATTGTCAATTATAAAGATTGTGTCGCCTCTGTTGTCTGTGTCTGTTGTGACATCATTGTCATTTTAATGTCTGTCATCTGGGTCTATTGTGACATCATGGTCATGTATTATGTCTGGGTCGTCTGTGTCTATTGTGACATCATTGTCATTTTTAAAGTCTGTGTCGTCTGTGTCTATTGTTTCATCATTATAATTTATAAAGTCTGTGTCATCTGTGTAAATTTTCACATCATTGTTATTTACAATGTCTGTGTCGTTATTGCCATCTGTGTCATCTGTGTCTATTGTGACATCATAGTCATTTATAATGTCTGTGTCTTCTGTGTCATCTGTATCTATTGTGACATCATTGTCATTTATAATGTCTTTGTCGTCTGTGTCAGCTGTGTTGATGGTGATATAATTGTCATTTATTATTTCTGTGTCATCTGTTTCGTCTCTGTCTATTGTGGCATCGTTTTCCTTCATAATGTCTGTGTCGTCTGTGTCATCTGTGTCTATTGTTGCATCATTGTCATTTATAATGTCTGGGTCGTCTGGGTCGTCTGCGTCTATTGTGACATCATTGTCATTTACAATGTCTGAGTCGTCTGTGTTGTCTGTCTTTTTGTTCTCTGTGCCTATTTTGACATCATTGTAATTTATAATGTCTGTGTCGTCTGTGTCATCTGTGTCTATTGTGACATAGTTTTAATTTATAAAGTCTGTATCACTTGTGTCTATTATATCATTTTCAATTATGATGTCTTTGTCGTCTATGTCTACTGTGACATCATCGTCATTAATAATGTCTGTGTCTTCTGTGTCTATTGTGACAACATTGTAATTTATAATGTCTGTGTCGTCTGTGTCTATTGTGAATTCATTGTTATTTATAATATCTTTATCATCTGTGTCTATTGTGACATCATTGTCATTTATAGTTTCTGTGTCTTCTGTGTCGTCTCTGTCTATTTTTGCATCATGGTCATTTATAATGTCTGTGTCGTATGTGTCTATTGTGACATTATTGATATTTAAAATATGTGTGTCTTCTCTGTCTGTTGTGAAATCATTGTCATTTGTCATGTCTGTGTCGTCTTTGTCAATTTTGACATCATTGTCATTTATATTGTCTGTGTCGGCTGTGTGTATTGTGACATCATTTTCGTTTATAATGGCTGTGTCGTCTGTGTCATCTGTGTCATCTGTGTCTAAATTGAAATCATTGTCATTTATAATGTCTGTGTTATCTGTGTCTAATTTGATATCCTTGTCATTTATAATGTCTGTGTCTTCTGTGTATATTGTGACATCATTATCATTTATAATGTCTGTGTTGTCAGAATACGCACTGTAGTCTGTGTCGTCTGTGTCTATTGTGACATCTTTGTCATTTATAATGTCTCTGTCGTTTGTGTCACCTGTCATCTGTGTCGTCTGTGTATTTTGTGATATCGTTGTCATATATAATATCTGTGTCTTCTGTGTCAATTGAGACATCATTGTAATTTGTAAATGTAAGGGGCAAGGCAAGGCGGGGCACGGCGGTGCAAGGCGGGGCAAGGTGAGGCAATGCAAGGCAAGGAGGGTCAAGGCAAGGCAAGGCAATGTGGGGCAAGGCGGGGCAATTTGGGGAAAGGCAATGCTGTGCAAGGCAAGGCAAGATGGGGCAAGGCCAGGCGGGGCAAGGAGAGGTGGGGCGAGGCGAGGCGGGGAAAGGTGGGGCAGGGCAAGACGGGGCAACGCAGGACATGTTGGGGCAAGGCAAGGCGGGGTGAGTCGGGGCAAGTCAAGGCAGGTCAAGGTGGGCAAGGCGGGGGAAGGCGAGGCAAGGCAAGTCGTGGGAAGGCAAGGTGAGGCAAGGCGGGGGAAGGCAAGGCGGGGCAAGGCAAGGCAAGTTGCGGGGAGGCAAGGCGGGGCAAGGCAAGGTAAGGCGGGGCATGGCAGGGCAAGGCAAGGTGAGGCGGGGCAAGGCAGGGCAAGGCAAGGCAAAACGGGGCAAGGCAGGGCAAGGCGGGGCAAGGTAAGGTAAGGTAAGCTAAGGTAAGGTATAGTAAGGATAGTTAGTGTAAGGTAAGGCAAGGCAAAGTAAGACAAGGCACGGCAAGGCAAGGTAATGTAAGGGAAGTTAAGGTAAGGTAATATACATTAGGGTAAGTTAAGGTGATCTATGGTAACATCAGGACAGGTAAGTTAAGGTCAGGCAATTTAAGTTTATGGGAAATTAAGATCAGGTCTGGTCAGGACAGGTCAGGTCAAGGTGACGTCAGATCAGGGTAAGGTCTGGTATGGGTAAGGTAATGTAAGGTAAGATAGGGTAAGGTGATGTAAGGTAAGATAAGGTCAGGTAGGGTAAGTTAACATAAGGTAAGTTTAGGTAAGGTAATGTAAGGTAATTTAAGCTAAGGTAAGATAAGGGTAAGATAAGTGTAAGGTAAGGGTACGGTAAGGTAGGCCAAGATAAGATAACTTAAGGTTAGTTAAGGTAAGGTAATTTCAGGGTAAGGTCAGGTCAGGCTAAGTTCAGGTCAGGTCAGGTTAAGTTCAGGTAAGGGTAAGGTATAGTAAGGTATTGTAAGGTAATTTAGGGTAATGTATGTTTAAGGTACAGACCTTCCCTTCCCCTTCCTTTCCCATACCCTCCCATACCCTTAACTTATCCTTAACTTACCCTTAACTTAAGAGGACTTGACCTTAACTTGCCCTGACCTGAACTTCACTTTCCCTGATGTCACCTTAACTTACCCTGACCCGACCTTACCCTTCCTTACCTTAACTTACAGTGACCTGACCTTACCTTGACGAGACCGGACCTGACCTGACCTTACCCGAAGCTAACTTGTCCTTACCTCTCCTGACCTGATCTTAACCTGAAATTTACTTTCCTGGCTTTACCTGCCCCGAACATACATTTCCCTGACTTTGACATTGACCTGAGCTTGACACCTTGTCCTCACCTTGGCCTGACCTTGACCTGACCATGACCTTGCCTTTACCTGACCTTACCTTACCTTACGTTACCTTAACTTTTCCTTAACATACCGTACCTTACCTTACCCTATCTTACATTAACTGACACAGACCTGACCTTACCCTGACCTGACCTGACCTTACTCAAACCTGACCTGAACTGACCTTACCATAACCTTACCTGAGCTTACCTACAACGACCTTACCTTGCCCTCACCTTGGCCTGACCTTGAACTGACCTTGACCTTTACCTTGACCTTACATAACCTTACCTAATCTTAAATTACCGGGTAAAGTCAGGACAGGTCAGGACAGGTAAGGTAAGGAAAGGTAAGGCAAGGTAATGTAAAGTAAGGCAAGGGAAGGCAAGGTAAGGTAAAGTAAGGCAAGGTAAGGTAAGGCAAGGTAAGGTAAAGGAAGGGAAGGGAAGGGAAGGGAAGGGAAGGGAAGGGAAGGGAAGGGAAGGGAAGGGAAGGTAGGAAAAGTTAAGGAAGGGAAGGGAAGGCAAGGTAAGGCAAGGAAAAGTAAAGTAAGGCAAGATAAGGTAAGGTAAAGTAAGGCAAGTTAAGGTAAAGTAAGGTAAGGTAAGAAAAGTTAAGGAAGGGAAGGTAAGGCATGGTAAGGCAAGGAAAGGTAAAGTAAAGCAAGGTAAGGAAAAATAAGGTAAAGTAAGGCAAAGTAAGGTAAAGTAAGGCAAAGTAAGGTAAAGTAAGGCAAGGTAAGGTAAAGTAAGGCAAGGTAAGGTAAATTAAGGTAACGTAAGGTAAGGCAAGGTAAGGTAAAGTAAGGTAAAGTGAGGTAAGGTAAGGCAAGGTAAGGTAAAGTAAGGTAAGGTAAGGCAAGGTAAGGTAAAGTAAGGGAAGTGAAGGTAAGGCAAGGTAAGGTAAAGTAAGGGAAGTGAAGGTAAGGCAAGGTAAAGTAAGGCAAGGTAAGGTAAAGTAAGGTAAGGTAAGGGAAGGCAAGTTAAGGTAAGGGAAGGGAAGGTAAGAAAAATTAAGGAAGGGAAGGTAAGGTAAAGTAAGGTAAGGTAAGGAAAGGTAAGGTAAAATAAGGTAAGTTAAGGGAAGGGAAGGTAAGAAAAGTTAAGGAAGGGGTGGGAAGGGAAGGGAAGTGAAGGGAAGGGAAGGGAAGTTAAAGTAAGGGAAGGTAAGGTAAGAAAAGTTAAGGAAGGGAAGGGAAGGCAAGGTAAGGTAAAGTAAGGTAAGGCAAGGTAAGGTAAAGTAAGGTAAGGTAAGGCAAGGTAAGGTAAAGTAAGGTAAGGGAAGGTAAGTTAAGAAAAGTTAAGGAACGGAAGGGAAGGGAAGGCAAGGTAAGGCAAGGTAAGGTAAAGTAAGGTAAGGCAAGGTAAGGTAAGGTAAGGTAAAGTTAGGCAAGGCAAGGTAAGGCAAGGTAAGGTAAAGTAAGGTAAGGTAAGACAATGTAAGGTAAGGTAAGACAATGTAAAGTAACGTAAGGCAAGGCAAGGTAAGGTAAAAAATTTAAGGAAGGAAAGGGAAGGGAAGGGAAGGTAAAGTAAGGTAAGGTAAGGCAAGGTAAGGTAACGTAAGGCAAGGAAAGGTTAGGCAAGGTAAGGTAAAGTAAGGCAAGGCAAGGCAAGGTAAGGTAAAGTAAGGCAAGGCAAGGTAAGGTAAAATAAGGCAAGGCAAGGTAAGGTAAAGTAAGGTAAGGCAAGGCAAGGTAAGGTAATATAAGGTAAGGTAAGGCAAGGTAAGGTAAAGTAAGGTAAGGTAAGGTAAAGTAAGTTAAGGTAAGGCAAGGTAAGGTAAAGTAAGGTAAGGTACGGTAAGGTAAAGGAAGGTAAGGTAAGGTAAGGCAAGGTAAGGTAAAGAAAGGTAAGGTAAGGCAAGTTAAGGTAAAGTCAGGTAAGTCAAGGCAAGGTAAGGCAAGGTAAGGAAAAGTAAGGTAAGGTAAGGCAAGGTAAGGTAAGGTAACGTAAGGTAAGGCAAGGCAACGTAAAGTAAGGCAACGTAAGGCAACGTAAGGTAAGGCAAGGTAAGGTAAGGTAAGGCAACGTAAGGCAACGTAAAGTAAGGCAACGAAAGGTAAGGTAAGGCAACGTAAGGCAACGTAAGGTAAAGGCAACGTAAGGCAACGTAAGTTAAGGCAACGTAAGAAACGTAAGGTGAGGCAACGTACGGTAAGGTAAGGCAAAGTAAGGCAAGGCAACATAAGGTAAGGCAACGTAAGGTAAGGCAACGTAAGGAAAGGCAACGTCAGGTAAGATAAGGCAACGTAAGGTAAGGTACACCAAGTAAGGCAAGGCAACGTAAGGTAAGGCAACGTAAGGCAACGTAAAGGTAAGGCAACGTAAGGCAACGTAAGGTAAGGCAAAGTCAGGTAAGGCAACGTAAGGTAAGGTAAGGCAACGTAAGGCAACGTAAAGGTAAGGCAAAGTCAGGTAAGGCAACGTAAGGTAAGGTAAGGCAACGTAAGGCAACGTAAAGGTAAGGCAACGTAAGGTAAGGCAACGTAATGTAAGGCAACGTAATGTAAGGCAACGTAAGGTAAGGCAACGTAAGTCAAGGCAACGTAAGGTAAGGTAAGGCAACGTAAGGCAACGTAAGTTAAGGTAAGGCAACGTAAGGCAACGTAAGGCAAGGCAAGGCAAGGGAAGGTAAGGCAAGGTAAGGCGTCATAAGACAACTTAAGGCAGGGCAAGGCAAGGGAACGTAAGGTAAGGCAACGTAAGGCAACGTAAGGTTAGGCAAGGCAACGTAAGGTAAGGCAACGCAAGGCAACGTAAGGTAAGGCAACGTAACGTAAGGCAACGTAAGGCAAATAAGGTAAGGTAAGGCAACGTAAGGTAATGCAACGTAAGGCAACGTAAAGTAAGGCAACCTAAGGTAAGGCAACGTAAGCTAAGGTAAGGCAACGTAAGGCAATGTAAGGTAAGGCAACTTAAGGTAAGGCAACGTAAGGTAAGACTACATAAGATAAGGCAACGTAAAGGTAAGGCAACCTAAGGTAAGGCAACGTAAGGTAAGGCAACGTAAGGTAAGGCAACGTAAGGTAAGGCAACGTAAGGCAAGGCAACGTAAGGCAAGGCAACGTAAGGCAAGGCAACGTAAGGTAAGGCAACGTAATTTAAGGCAAAGTAAGGCAACGTAAGGTAAGGCAACGTAAGGCAACGTAAGGAAAGGTAACTTAAGGCAACGTAAGGTAAGGCAACGTAAAGCAACGTAAGGGAAGGCAACGTAAGGTAAGGAAACGTAAGGCAACGTAAGGCAACGTAAGGTAAAGCAACGTAAGGTAAGGCAACGTATGACAACGTAAGGTAAGGCAACGTAAGGCAAAAATAAGGTAAGGCAACGTAAGGCAACATAAGGCAAGGAAACATAAGGCAAGGCAACGTAAGTCAAGGCAACATAAGGCAACCTAAGGCAAGGCAACGTAAGGTAAGGCAATGTAAGGCAACGTAATGCAAGGCAACGTAAGGCAACGTAAGGCAAGGCAACGTAAGTTAAGGCAACGTAAGGTAAGGCAACGTAAGGCAACGTAAGGTAAAGGCAAAGTAAGGCACGGCAACGTAAGGTAAGGCAACGTAAGGCAACGTAAGGCAAGGCAAAGTAAGGTAAGGCAACGTAAGGCAAGGCAACGTAAGGCAACGTAAGGCAAGGTAAGGTAAGGCAACATAAGGTAAGGCAACATAAGGTAGGCAAAGTAAGGCAAGGCAACATAAGGCAAAGCAACGTAAGGCAAGGCAACGTAAGGCAACGTAAGGTAAGGCAACGTAAGGCAACATAAGGCAAGGCAACGTAAGGTAAGGCAATGTTAGGCAATGTAATATAAGGCAACGTAAGGCAACGTAAGGTAAGGCAACGTAAGGCAACGTAAGGTAAGGCAACGTAATACAAGGTAACGTAAAGTAAGTCAACGTAAGGCAACTTAAGGAAAGGCAACGTAAGGTAAGGCAACGTAAGGCAAAGTAAGGTAAGGCAATCTAAGGCCACGTAAGGTAAGGCAACGTAAGGCAAGGCAACGTAAGGCAACGTAAGGTAACGTAAGCAACGTAAGGTAAGGCAACGTAAGGCAAGGCAACGTAAGGTAAGGCATCGTAAGGCAACGTAAGGCAAGGCAACGTAAGGTAAGGTAACGTAAGGCAACGTAAGGTAAGGGAAGGTAAGGCATCTTAAGGTGTGGATGACCTTGTGAGCACTTGTTTACAAGAAAAAGGTCATGAGGCCCCTCGAAGCTTGGCTACCTAAGCTTAGTTATTATGTTACAATAGTTATGGCCGAAACGCAAGGCTTAGCTATTTCAAAGCCGCTTAAATCATAGTACAGAACGTAGTGAGACTGAGATAATCATGTTTGTAATTGTTTCTTTTTAAGAACTTGATGTTTAGATAATTATAATAGCCGTGGTAACAGAATAATGCAGTATTGTGTTGTATTTAGACCTTTTGTAATAAATGACTAAAATAATGTAACCAATGATGAGCCTTTATTTTGCAATATGTATGAGCTAATTAACTAGTGTATATATGTCAGCGCTTTATCCTTAATAAATTGAGACTTGTTGATCATCATCTGATGTGCATGTCTCCCGTCGTTTCCGACAAATGGTGACCCCGACGTGATAAAGGTGACCGTATATACGAGCCTTGTTGCCATGGCGGAACGACGAGTGATTCGAGTCCTTACGCGGCGAGGACGGCTATAAGCGCAGGAGGAACCGCGCCGAGCCCCAGGTGACCGTATAGACGAGCCTGGTCGATACGTGCTGCCGAGACCTTGGAGAGCCGCAACAGCGCTGACGTTTTAAGGTATGGAGAGGCAAGCAGCATATGATTTATTTACCTGTTTCTTAACTAAGCGGCAGGTCAAAGATGTAGATTTAAAAAAGGAACTTCCAAATTTATTAGCATATGGTCAAGAGCAGGGTTGTTTTCAAAACCCGCATACTGTACACGAGTTGTCTGAATGGCGCAAATTCGGAGATAAATTATGGGAGGCAGCAATTGATGGGGACAAAACCGCAAAGAAGCTCGGTAAAGCATGGAAAATTATACATAATGAGCTGTTACAGTACCAGGCAGAACAAAAAGCCGCCGTGCATGCCACAGCCGCGCAAGATAAAAATAAGTCTTATATCTCTGACTGGATGCAGGTTCCTATTTTACCTCCCAGCACAAATACTGTTGTTCTACCTCCCCCTCGACCTCCTCCGCCTCCTGATGCAGTTGTTCCCTCTGCGCCCCTGGCGGTGCCTCCACATTCTCTGCCAGCTGCTACTTTCCCGGCAGTAGACTCACCACCAGATCCACTCCCCTCTGATTCTATTCCAACCCCTATCAAGGTATCTACCACGTCTCCTAGCCCGAAGGGTGATACCTTGCCTGGTGCTGAATCGGATTTGGCCGAAGCCATGGCAAGGGAGCATCGAGAAGCATGGGCAACTTTAGCTAGAGAGGGTGTAGATACGGGAGATGCTGATGTGTTTCACGCGGCTGCTCAGTTGGCGTGCCCAGTAATTTATCATCCCTTGCCCGGCGGCGGATTGAATGCTACTGTAACAGCCCTAGACTGGAAGCTTTTATCACAGCTCCGATCCACTGTTAGTCAGTTTGGAGTGAGCAGTTAACCCGTTAAACAAATGTTAGATTATATATGGGATACACAGTTATTATTGCCCTCCGACTGCAGAGGAGTGGTTCGCCTCCTTTTTTCACCACATCAACAACTGCTTTTTAATGCTCATTGGCAAACTTTGGTAAATCAATGTCTAGCTGTGCAGCGAGACCCAGCAGATCCCCTTTATGATATAACTATGGAGGAATTAATGGGTCTGGGACCATTTTTGCGAACGGAGGCTCAGGCACTTATCGGCCCAGATAAACTACGTGAAGATATGCGCCTTGTTCGGTTGGCAATTACTCGTGTAAAGGATCCGGGTGGTGTACCAGTTTACATGGGAATTAAACAAGGTCGTGACGAGCATTTTGGTACCTTTATAGACAAAGTTGCTTCTGCTATTGAACGTGCAGGAGTGCAAGATTTCATGAAAGGAGCATTGTTAAAACAATGCGCCTTGCAAAATTGTAATGCCACTACACGTAATGTGTTAAACACGTTGGGAGCTAATTGGACCATTGAGGAAGCATTAGAGAAAATGTCTCACATTCCAGTGGGTCCACAAGCCTTTGTAGTTGAAGCTATTAAAGAGTTAGGACAGGGATTACAGGAACAGGCAAAAGCCTCTCAACCACAAGTGTTAGCTGCTCTTGCACCTCTCCAAGTGTCCGCTGCGCAAACAAGGAATGCACAACCCAGAGGCCGGCTGAAATGTTATCGTTGTGGAGTGCTCGGACACACTCGGCGAGAATGTGCAGCAACAGGAATATGGTGTGCCTGATGCCGATCTGATACACACAATACTGGAGCTTGTCGCCGCAGATCGGGAAACTTCAATGGGAGCGCGACTCGCAGCTTCCGTGCGACGACACAAGTGGCCGCTGCTCAACCAGCACTGCCTCTACACTTTCGCCAGCAACCCGAGGCAGCCTTGGGCTTGACTTGGCAGCCTCAGTAGATACTAATTTGCTGACGAACCAGCCACACAAGATCTCAACTGGAATCATCGGACCGCTAAAAATTGATGGACAACAAGTAGGAGCACTGTTAATTGAGAGATCCTCCGCTTCAATGTTGGGACTTTTTGTACTCCCTGGACTCATTGATGCTGACTACACCGGAGAAATCATGATTATGGCCCATACGCCGTTTCCACCTGTTTGTATTCGCAAGGGACAACGAATTGCTCAATTGATACCAATGCCACAATTAACCAACAAGCTGACTCCAATTTCTACTTTTCCCCGAGAAGACAAAGGATTTGGTTCTACAGGAGGACTCACGCTGTTAACAATGAACCTCTCAGAGCGTCCTAAACGTAAAGTTACAGTGACCTATCAAGGAACTCATACTACATTGTTAGGACTTTTTGACACTGGGGCGGATTCTAGTATAATTGCCCCACAATTTTGGCCTTCTGATTGGCCAATTCAGCCAGCTACGGTAACAGTTTCTGGAGTTGGGGGTCTAACACTGGCCCAACAATCACCTACCGTGACTGTAAAAATTGATGGCCGGAAAGTCTCTGCTGTTTTTTCAATAGTTCAGCTGCCACCTACTGTTCAATGTTTAGTTGGCCGAGATATTCTCGCTCAATTGGGACTGGTTCTCACAAATGAGCACCCTTTAACCTTGTAGCCATTGCTTGGTCTTTCCCAATTCCCATAACTTGGACAACTGATACACCAGTATGGGTTAAGCAATGGCCTTTAAAACGGGAAAGCCTTCAGCAAGCACATCATTTGGTGCAGGAACAACTTCAGCAAGGACATTTAAAATTATCTACTAGTCCCTGGAATACTCCTATCTTTGTTATCAAGAAAAAGTCAGGAAAATATCGTCTTTTGCATGATCTAAGAGCTGTGAATGAGCAAATGGAACCTATGGGGGCCTTGCAACCAGGCCTCCCAAATCCATCTATGCTCCCTCAAGATTGGCCTCTACTGATCATTGACCTGAAAGATTGTTTTTTCACTATTGATTTGCACCCAAAAGACACAAGACGTTTTGCATTTACATTACCCTCTTTGAATAGAGAAGGTCCAGATCAACGCTTTGAATGGACAGTATTGCCTCAAGGTATGAGAAATAGCCCGACCTTATGCCAGCTATATGTTGATACTGCTCTTCAACCACTCCGGAAACATTGGAAATCAGTGATTATCTATCATTACATGGACGATATATTATTTGCACAAGCAACACCTTTTACAGACAAACAAGTAAATACAATTCGGCAAACACTTGCTCATTCAAAATTGATCATCGCTCCTGAAAAAATACAGCGCTCTTCGCCATGGAAATACTTAGGTTGGACTTTAACAGAACGTACAGTATCTCCTCAAAAGATTCAGTTGAATTTGAATCTGAAAACATTAAATGATGCTCAACGTCTCTTGGGAGACCTACAGTGGTTGAAACCTATTGTGGGCATTCCCAATGAACTTTTAGACACTCTACGACCATTACTACAAGGCACAAATCCTGCTCAAGCAATTTCAGTAACTCTAGAGCAGAAGTGTGTCATACAGCAAATAGCAGATAGGATAACAACTGGCTGTACGTCTCGTTTTATCTCATCACAGGAACTCAGCCTACTCATATGGCTGGGCCAGCATCATTTATTAGGAGCCATCGCTCAGATTTCATCACAAGGAACAGAACTGAGTGTTTTAGAATGGATGTCTCCAAGTCTACAACAAACGAAGACATTAGTCCAACAAGTTGAAGTATTAGCTCATCTTATTAAAAGAGGCCGTGAAAGAGTTTTGCAACTTCATGGTCGTGAACCTACCATGATACATATCCCGATGAACTCTAAAGACACTCTCCAGTGGTATCTTGACAACAGCGAAGACCTTCAGGAAGCCCTTTTGGGTACCTCAGCTAGCGTCAACATCAATTTATTTAAATCACCCCTGCTACAATGGATGGGGAAATGGCGCTGGTTTGCCTGTCCAAAAAGAAAACGGGATCCAATTCCCCAAGCCATCACCGCGTATACTGACGCAGGAAGGAAATCTCGAACTGCAGCCATAACGTGGCAGCAAGACGGAAAATGGCAACATCATATTTTGCCTGCAGAAGAAACGGACTCTCTACAAACCTTGGAACTATCTGCTGTGATTTGGGCATTGATGACTTTGACTGATCCTTTAAACATTGTCACAGACTCATTATATGTTGCAGGAATTGTGGAACGTATTGAAGACGCCTTTATCAAAATGGTTCAAAACAAAAGACTATATGAGTTATTTCTCCAATTACAAAGGGCAATTAAACAAAGGGAAAATGCATTTTGTATTTTGCACATTCATAGTCACAAATGGGATGTTGGTTTAGGTGAAGGTCCTATCTGGGTCCCAGCAAGGTGGACGAAGGCTGCACCGAAGGCTGCACCGAATGTTGCAACTACTGAAAACATGCTCCCGAATTCTGATAATGACGTGGATTGAGATCCTAGTTCTCATGATTGTGTCGTCGACCCAAGGTCACATCAGTCCAAGAACTAACTTATGGGTAACTTGGGCAAACAAAACGGGTGTAACCTCCTTTTGTCTCTCTTTGGCATCCGCCACTGACCCTTTTCAAACTTGCCTACTTGGAATTCCGGGGTTCAACGAGTCAGACTTTAAGGGTCTGACCAGAGGGAATTGTGATGTTCATACGAGGCAGGATGAATGTGCTGCCCGTTTGTTAGCAGGATTAAATGTTTCTTTACCTTGGGATCCCCAAGAGATCAAACTGTTAGGCAGTCGCATGTTGAATAGAACAGCCAATGAATATGGATGTTTTAAATTAGGGTTTTATATTTATAAGAAAACTGACAAACTAATGTGGTTAACACCTAAAGAATGGCCTTTTTGGAATGCCACATATATGTGTGGTGGACCTTCTTATGGATGGGCAAAGAATCAGACCATAATTTGGGCAAACCGCACTGCGATGAAATTGCCCCATGATCTTTATTTGATATGTGGAAACCGTGCTTGGCAAGGAATTCCCCAAAACCCTATGAGAGGCCCCTGTTACTTAGGAAAACTGGGTTTATTTGCCCCAAATGTGTCTGAAATTCATTCTCTTTTTCCTAACCATCGTCTCAAACGCTCCATAGCAGCGTTATCACCTGACTGTAATGATCAAGTGGAACTTTGGGGTCCGACAGCCCGAATTTATGCATCCCTTGTACCTGGTGTGGGTACAGCACATGCATTGAATACTTTAGGGAAATTGGCATGTTGGATTGTAAAACAATCTAATGTAACTACTGAAATTTTGTCTGAAATGGTACAAGATATGGATAGTTTGAGACACCAAATTTTACAAAACAGAGCTGCCATTGATTTTTTACTATTGGCTCAAGGTCATAGTTGTGAAAATTTTGAAGAAATGTGTTGTTTTAATTTGTCTTCTAATTCTAAGTCAATTCACCAGCACCTGCAATGGTTACGAGATCACACACGAAATATCAAAGTGGTCTCTAATCCCATAGACAAGTGGTTGTCCTCTTTTGGACTGGGTCAATGGCTCAGAACATTTATTATGTATGCATTAGGTATAGGGATTGTGATACTGTTCATAATCATCCTGTTACCTTGTTTGCTGACTTGTTTGCAAAACTTAGTCCTCAACTTAATCCACAAGTCACAGGCCAATGTTTTCTTACTTAAAGAAAACGGGGGAAATGTGGATGACCTTGTGAGCACTTGGTTACAAGAAAAAGGTCATGAGGCCCCTCGAAGCTTGGCTACCTAAGCTTAGTTATAAAGTTACAATAGTTATGGCCGAAACGCAAGGCTTAGCAAGTTCTAAACCGCTTAGATCATAGTACAGAACGTAGTGAGACTGAGATAATCATGTTTGTAATTGTTTCTTTTTAAGAACTTGATGTTTAGATAATTATAATAGCCGTGGTAACAGAATAATGCAGTATAGTGTTGTATTTAGACCTTTTGTAATAAATGACTAAAATAATGTAACCAATGATGAGCCTTTATTTTGCAATATGTATGAGCTAATTAACTAGTGTATATATGTCAGCGCTTTATCCTTAATAAATTGAGACTTGTTGATCATCATCTGATGTGCATGTCTACCGTATCTTCCGAAATTAAGGTAAGGGAACGTAAGGCAACGTAAGGTAAGGCAACGTAAGGCAAAGAAACGTAAGGTAAGGCAACGTAACACAACGTAAGGTAAGGCAACGTAAGGCAACGTAAGGCAAGGCAACGTAAGGCAAGGCAACGTAAGGCAACGTAAGGTAAGGCAACCTAAGGCAACGTAAGGTAAGGCAACGTAAGGCAACGTAATGCAAGGCAACGTAATGCCACGTAAGGAAACGTAAGGGAAGGCAACGTAAGGGAAGGCAACGTAAGGGAAGGCAAGGTAAGGTAAGGCAACGTTAGGCAACGTAAGACAAAGTAAGGCAACATAAGGCAACTTAAGGCAACGTAAGGTAAGGAAAGGTAAGACAACGTAATTTAAGGCAACGTAAGGTAAAGGCAACGTAAGGCAACGTAAGGCAAGGCAACATAAGGTAAGGCAACGTAAGGTAAGGCAACGTAAGGCAAAGTAAGGTAAGGAAACGTAAGGTAAGGCAACGTAAGGCATCGTAAGGTAAGGCAACGTAAGGAAACGTAAGGTAAGGCAACGTAAGGCAACGTAAGGTAAGGCAACGTAAGGCAACGTAAGGCAAGGCAACGTAAGGTGAGGCAACGAAAGGCAACGTATGGCAAGGCAACGTAAGGTAAGCCAACGTAAGGCAATGTAAGGTAATGCAACGTAAGGTAAGGCAACGTAAGGCAGCGTAAGATAAGGCAACCTAAGGCAAGGAACCGTAAGGTAAGGCAACGTAAGGTAAGTCAACGTAAGGCAAGGCAAAGTAAGGTAAGGCAACGTAAGGCAAGGCAACGTAAGGCAACATAAGGTAGGTAAAGTAAGGTAAGGCAACGTAAGGTCTACGTAAGGCAAGGCAACGTAAGGTAAGGCAACGTAAGGCAACATAAGGCAACGTAAGGTAAGGCAACGTAAGGCAAGGTAAGGTAAGGAAAAGTAAGGCAAGGCAACGTAAGGCAAAGCAACGTAAGTCAAGGCAACGTAAGGCAACGAAAGGTAAGGCAACGTAAGGCAACATAAGGCAAGGCAACGTAAGGTAAGGCAACATAAGGCAACGTAAGGCAAGGCAACGTAAGGTAAGGCAACGTAAGGCAAAGGAAGGTAAGGCAACATAAGGCAACGTAAGCTAAGGCAACGTAAGGTAAGGCAACGTAAGGCAACGTAAGGTAAGGCAACGTAAGGAAACGTAAGGAAACTTAAGGCAACGTAAGGCAAGGCAACGTAAGCTAAGGCAACGTAAGGCAACGTAAGGTAAGGCATCGTAAGGCAAAGCATCGTAAGGCAACGTAAGGTAAGGGAAGGTAAGGCAACTTAAGGTAAGGGAACGTAAGGCAACGTAAGGTAAGGCAAGGTAAGGCAACGTAATGCAAGGCAACGTAACGCAACGTTAGGTAAGGCAAGGTAAGGCAACGTAATGCAAGGCAACGTAACGCAAGGCAACGTAAGGCAACTTAAGGCAACGTAAGGTAAGGCAAAGTAAGGCAACGTAAGGCAAGGCAACGTAAGGTAAGGCAACGTAAGGCAACGTAAGGTAAGGCAACGTAAAGCAACGTAAGGCAAGGCAACGTAAGGCAAGGCAACGTAAGGCAACGTAAGGTAAGGCAACCTAAGGCAACGTAAGGTAAGGCAACGTACGGCAACGTAAGGCAAGGCAACGTAAGGCAACGTAAGGGAAGGCAACGTAAGGGAAGGCAACGTAAGGGAAGGCAAGGTAAGGTAAGGCAACGTTAGGCAACGTAAGACAACGTAAGGCAACATAAGGCAACTTAAGGCAACGTAAGGTAAGGAAACGTAAGGCAACGTAATTTAAGGCAACGTAAGGTAAAGGCAACGTAAGGCAATGTAAGGCAAGGCAATGTTAGGTAAGGAAACATAAGGCAACGTAAGGTAAGGCAAAGTAAGGCAACGTAAGGCAAGGCAACGTAAGGCAAAGTAAGGTAAGGAAACGTAAGGTAAGGCAACGTAAGGCATCGTAAGGTAAGGCAACGTAAGGCAACGTAAGGTAAGGCAACGTAAGGCAACGTAAGGTAAGGCAACGTAAGGTAAGGCAACGTAAGGAAACGTAAGGTAAGGCAAAGTAAGGCAACGTAAGGCAACGTAAGGCAAGGCAACGTAAGGTGAGGCAACGAAAGGCAACGTATGGCAAGGCAACGTAAGGTAAGCCAACGTAAGGCAATGTAAGGTAATGCAACGTAAGGTAAGGCAACATAAGACAACGTAAGATAAGGCAACTTAAGGCAAGGAACCGTAAGGTAAAGCAACGTAAGGCAAGGCAACGTAAGGCAACGAAAGGTAAGGCAACGTAAGGCAACATAAGGCAAGGCAACGTAAGGTAAGGCAATGTTAGGCAACGTAATATAAGGGAATGTAAGGCAACGTAAGGTAAGGCAACGTAAGGCAACGTAAGGTAAGGGAAGGTAAGGCAACGTAAGGTAAGGCAACGTAAGGCAAAGAAACGTAAGGTAAGGCAACGTAACGCAACGTTAGGTAAGGCAAGGTAAGGCAACGTAATGCAAGGCAACGTAACGCAAGGCAACGTAAGGCAACTTAAGGCAACGTAAGGTAAGGCAAAGTAAGGAAACTTAAGGCAAGGCAACGTAAGGTAAGGCAACGTAAGGCAACGTAAGGTAAGGCAACTTAAGGCAACGTAAGGCAAGGCAACGTAAGGTAAGGCAACGTAAGGCAACGTAATGCAAGGCAACGTAATGCAACGTAAGGCAACGTAAGGTAATGCAAAGTAAGGCAACGTAAGGTAAGGCAACGTAAGGCAACGTAAGGCAAGGCAACGTAAGGTAAGGCAACGTAAGGTAAGGCCACGTAAGGCAACGTAAGGTAAGGCAACGTAAGGCAAAGTAAGGTAAGGAAACGTAAGGTAAGGCAACGTAAGGCATCGTAAGGTAAGGCAACGTAAGGCAACGTAAGGTAAGGCAACGTAAGGAAACGTAAGGTAAGGCAAAGTAAGGCAACGTAAGGCAACGTAAGGCAAGGCAACGTAAGGTGAGGCAACGAAAGGCAACGTATGGCAAGGCAACGTAAGGTAAGCCAACGTAAGGCAATGTAAGGTAATGCAACGTAAGGTAAGGCAACATAAGACAACGTAAGATAAGGCAACTTAAGGCAAGGAACCGTAAGGTAAAGCAACGTAAGGCAAGGCAACGTAAGGCAACGAAAGGTAAGGCAACGTAAGGCAACATAAGGCAAGGCAACGTAAGGTAAGGCAATGTTAGGCAACGTAATATAAGGGAATGTAAGGCAACGTAAGGTAAGGCAACGTAAGGCAACGTAAGGTAAGGGAAGGTAAGGCAACGTAAGGTAAGGCAACGTAAGGCAAAGAAACGTAAGGTAAGGCAACGTAACGCAACGTTAGGTAAGGCAAGGTAAGGCAACGTAATGCAAGGCAACGTAACGCAAGGCAACGTAAGGCAACTTAAGGCAACGTAAGGTAAGGCAAAGTAAGGAAACTTAAGGCAAGGCAACGTAAGGTAAGGCAACGTAAGGCAACGTAAGGTAAGGCAACTTAAGGCAACGTAAGGCAAGGCAACGTAAGGTAAGGCAACGTAAGGCAACGTAATGCAAGGCAACGTAATGCAACGTAAGGCAACGTAAGGTAATGCAAAGTAAGGCAACGTAAGGTAAGGCAACGTAAGGCAACGTAAGGCAAGGCAACGTAAGGCAAGGCAACGTAAGGCAACGTAAGGTAAGGCAACCTAAGGCAAGGTAAGGTAAGGCAACGTAAGGTAAGGCAACGTACGGCAACGTAAGGCAAGGCAACGTAAGGAAACGTAAGGGAAGGCAATGTAAGGGAAGGCAACGTAAGGGAAGGCAAGGTAAGGTAAGGCAACGTTAGGCAACGTAAGACAAAGTAAGGCAACATAAGGCAACTTAAGGCAACGTAAGGTAAGGAAAGGTAAGACAACGTAATTTAAGGCAACGTAAGGTAAAGGCAACGTAAGGCAACGTAAGGCAAGGCAACGTAAGGTAAGGCAACGTAAGGTAAGGCAACGTAAGGCAAAGTAAGGTAAGGAAACGTAAGGTAAGGCAACGTAAGGCATCGTAAGGTAAGGCAACGTAAGGAAACGTAAGGTAAGGCAACGTAAGGCAACGTAAGGTAAGGCAACGTAAGGCAACGTAAGGCAAGGCAACGTAAGGTGAGGCAACGAAAGGCAACGTATGGCAAGGCAACGTAAGGTAAGCCAACGTAAGGCAATGTAAGGTAATGCAACGTAAGGTAAGGCAACGTAAGGCAGCGTAAGATAAGGCAACCTAAGGCAAGGAACCGTAAGGTAAGGCAACGTAAGGTAAGGCAAAGTAAGGCACAGCAACGTAAGGTAAGTCAACGTAAGGCAACGTAAGGCAAGGCAAAGTAAGGTAAGGCAACGTAAGGCAAGGCAACGTAAGGCAACATAAGGTAGGTAAAGTAAGGTAAGGCAACGTAAGGTCTACGTAAGGCAAGGCAACGTAAGGTAAGGCAACGTAAGGCAACATAAGGCAACGTAAGGTAAGGCAACGTAAGGCAAGGTAAGGTAAGGAAAAGTAAGGCAAGGCAACGTAAGGCAAAGCAACGTAAGGCAAGGCAACGTAAGGCAACGAAAGGTAAGGCAACGTAAGGCAACATAAGGCAAGGCAACGTAAGGTAAGGCAATGTTAGGCAACGTAATATAAGGCAATGTAAGGCAACGTAAGGTAAGGCAACATAAGGCAACGTAAGGCAAGGCAACGTAAGGTAAGGCAACGTAAGGCAAAGGAAGGTAAGGCAACATAAGGCAACGTAAGCTAAGGCAACGTAAGGTAAGGCAACGTAAGGCAACGTAAGGTAAGGCAACGTAAGGAAACGTAAGGAAACTTAAGGCAACGTAAGGCAAGGCAACGTAAGCTAAGGCAACGTAAGGCAACGTAAGGTAAGGCATCGTAAGGCAAGGCATCGTAAGGCAACGTAAGGTAAGGGAAGGTAAGGCAACTTAAGGTAAGGGAACGTAAGGCAACGTAAGGTAAGGCAACGTAAGGCAAAGAAACGTAAGGTAAGGCAATGTAACGCAACGTTAGGTAAGGCAAGGTAAGGCAACGTAATGCAAGGCAACGTAACGCAAGGCAACGTAAGGCAACTTAAGGCAACGTAAGGTAAGGCAAAGTAAGGCAACGTAAGGTAAGGCAACGTAAAGCAACGTAAGGCAAGGCAAGGTAAGGCAAGGCAACGTAAGGCAACGTAAGGTAAGGCAACGTAAAGCAACGTAAGGCAAGGCAACGTAAGGCAAGGCAACGTAAGGTAAGGCAACGTAAGGCAACGTAAGGTAAGGCAACGTAAAGCAACGTAAGGCAAGGCAACGTAAGGCAAGGCAACGTAAGGCAACGTAAGGTAAGGCAACCTAAGGCAACGTAAGGTAAGGTAACGTAAGGTAAGGCAACGTACGGCAACGTAAGGCAAGGCAACGTAAGGCAACGTAAGGGAAGGCAACGTAAGGGAAGGCAAGGTAAGGTAAGGCAACGTTAGGCAACGTAAGACAACGTAAGGCAACGTAAGGCAACTTAAGGCAACGTAAGGTAAGGAAACGTAAGGCAACGTAATTTAAGGCAACGTAAGGTAAGGCATCGTAAGGCAACGTAAGGTAAGGGAAGGTAAGGCAACTTAAGGTAAGGGAACGTAAGGCAACGTAAGGTAAGGCAACGTAAGGCAAAGAAACGTAAGGTAAGGCAATGTAACGCAACGTTAGGTAAGGCAAGGTAAGGCAACGTAATGCAAGGCAACGTAACGCAAGGCAACGTAAGGCAACTTAAGGCAACGTAAGGTAAGGCAAAGTAAGGCAACGTAAGGTAAGGCAACGTAAAGCAACGTAAGGCAAGGCAACGTAAGGCAAGGCAACGTAAGGTAAGGCAACGTAAGGCAACGTAAGGTAAGGCAACGTAAAGCAACGTAAGGCAAGGCAACGTAAGGCAAGGCAACGTAAGGCAACGTAAGGTAAGGCAACGTAAAGCAACGTAAGGCAAGGCAACGTAAGGCAAGGCAACGTAAGGTAAGGCAACGTAAGGCAACGTAAGGTAAGGCAACGTAAAGCAACGTAAGGCAAGGCAACGTAAGGCAAGGCAACGTAAGGCAACGTAAGGTAAGGCAACCTAAGGCAACGTAAGGTAAGGCAACGTAAGGTAAGGCAACGTACGGCAACGTAAGGCAAGGCAACGTAAGGCAACGTAAGGGAAGGCAACGTAAGGGAAGGCAACGTAAGGGAAGGCAAGGTAAGGTAAGGCAACGTTAGGCAACGTAAGACAACGTAAGGCAACATAAGGCAACTTAAGGCAACGTAAGGTAAGGAAACGTAAGGCAACGTAATTTAAGGCAACGTAAGGTAAAGGCAACGTAAGGCAATGTAAGGCAAGGCAATGTTAGGTAAGGAAACATAAGGCAACGTAAGGTAAGGCAACGTAAGGCAACGTAAGGCAAGGCAACGTAAGGTAAGGCAACGTAAGGTAAGGCCACGTAAGGCAACGTAAGGTAAGGCAACGTAAGGCAAAGTAAGGTAAGGAAACGTAAGGTAAGGCAACGTAAGGCATCGTAAGGTAAGGCAACGTAAGGCAACGTAAGGTAAGGCAACGTAAGGCAACGTAAGGTAAGGCAACGTAAGGTAAGGCAACGTAAGGAAACGTAAGGTAAGGCAAAGTAAGGCAACGTAAGGCAACGTAAGGCAAGGCAACGTAAGGTGAGGCAACGAAAGGCAACGTATGGCAAGGCAACGTAAGGTAAGCCAACGTAAGGCAATGTAAGGTAATGCAACGTAAGGTAAGGCAACATAAGACAACGTAAGATAAGGCAACTTAAGGCAAGGAACCGTAAGGTAAAGCAACGTAAGGCAAGGCAACGTAAGGCAACGAAAGGTAAGGCAACGTAAGGCAACATAAGGCAAGGCAACGTAAGGTAAGGCAATGTTAGGCAACGTAATATAAGGGAATGTAAGGCAACGTAAGGTAAGGCAACGTAAGGCAACGTAAGGTAAGGGAAGGTAAGGCAACGTAAGGTAAGGCAACGTAAGGCAAAGAAACGTAAGGTAAGGCAACGTAACGCAACGTTAGGTAAGGCAAGGTAAGGCAACGTAATGCAAGGCAACGTAACGCAAGGCAACGTAAGGCAACTTAAGGCAACGTAAGGTAAGGCAAAGTAAGGAAACTTAAGGCAAGGCAACGTAAGGTAAGGCAACGTAAGGCAACGTAAGGTAAGGCAACGTAACGCAACGTTAGGTAAGGCAAGGTAAGGCAACGTAATGCAAGGCAACGTAACGCAAGGCAACGTAAGGCAACTTAAGGCAACGTAAGGTAAGGCAAAGTAAGGAAACTTAAGGCAAGATAACGTAAGGTAAGGCAACGTAAGGCAACGTAAGGTAAGGCAACTTAAGGCAACGTAAGGCAAGGCAACGTAAGGTAAGGCAACGTAAGGCAACGTAAGGTAAGGCAACGTAAGGCAACGTAAGGAAAGGCAACGTAAGGTAAGGCACGTAAGGTCAGGCAACGTAAGGTAAGGTAACGTACGGCAACGTAAGGTAAAGGCAACGTAAGGCAAGGCAACTTAAGGTAAGGCAACGTAAGGGAAGGTAATGTAAGGCAACGTAAGACAAGGCAACGTAAGGCAACGAAAGGCAAAGTAAGGTGAGGAAACGTAAGGGAACGTAAGATAAGGCAAAGTAAGGCAACGTACTGCAAGGCAAGGTAAGGTAAGGCAACGTAAGGCAACGTAAGGTAAAGGCAACATAAGGTAAGGCAACGTAAGGCAACGTAAGGTAAGGCAACGTAAGGCAAAGTAAGGTAAGGCAACGTAAGGAAACGTAATGTAAGGCAACGTCAGGCAAGGAAGCGTAAGGCAACGTAAGGTAAGGCAACGTAAGGTAAGGCAACGTAATTTAAGGTAACGTAAGGTAAGGCAAAGTAAGGCAACGTAAGGTAAGGCAACATAAGGTAAAGGCAACGTAAGGTAAGGTAACGTAGGCAACTTAAGGTAAGGCAACGTAAGGCAAGGCAACGTAAGGCAACGTAAGGTAATGCAACGTAAGACAACGCAAGGTAAGGAAACCTAAGGCAACGTAAGGTAAGGCAACGTAAGGCAACGTAAGGCAAGGAAACGTAAGGTAAGGCACAGTAAGGCAACGTAAGGCAAGGCAACGTAAGGTAAGGCAACGTAAGGTAAGGCAACGTAAGGCAATGTAAGGTAAGGCAATGTAAGGTAAGGCAACGTAAGGTAAGGCAACGTAAGGGAACGTAATGAAAGGCAACATAAGACAAGGCAACGTAAGGCAAGGCAATGTAAGGTAAGGCAACGTAAGGCAAAGGAAGGTAAGGCAACGTAAGGCAACGTAAGGTAAGGCAACGTAAGGCAAGGCAACCTAAGGCAATGTAAGGCAACGTAAGTTAAGGCAACGTAACGCTAGGCAACGTAAGGCAACGTAAGGTAAGGCAACGTAAGGTAAGGCATTTTAAGGCAACGTAAGGTAAGGCAACGTAAGGCAACGTAAGGTAAGGCAACGTAAGGCAAAGTAATGTAAGGCAACGTAAGGTAATGTAAGATAAGGCAACGTAAGATAAGTCAACGTTAGGCAAGGCAACGTAAGGTAAGGCAACGTAAGGCAAGGCAACGTAAGGTAAGGCTACCTAAGGCAATGTAAGGCAACTTAAAGTAAGGCAACGTAAGCTAATGCAACGTAAAGCAACGTAAGGCACAGCAACTTAAGGCAACGTAAGGCAAGGCAACGTAAGTTAAGGCATAGTAAGGTAAGGCAACGTAAGGCAACGTAAGGTAAGGCAAAGTAAGGCAAGGCAACGTAAGTTAAAGCAACGTAAGGCAACGTAAGGTAAGGCAACGTAAGGCAAGGCAATGTAAGGCAACGAAGGCAACGTAAGGCAAGGCAACGTAAGGCAACATAATTCAAGGCAATGTAAGGAAAGGCAACGTAAGGCAAGGCAAATTAAGGTAAGGCAACGTAAGACAAGGCAACTTAAGGCAACGTAAGGCGACGAAAGGCAAAGTAAGGTAAGGCAACGTAAGGGAACGTAAGGAAAAGGAACGTAAGTTAAAGCAACGTAAGGCAACGTACAGCAACGCGACGTAAGGCAAAGTAAGTTAAGGCAACGTAAGGCAACGTAATGAAAGGCAACGTAAGGCAAGGTAACGTAAGGTAAGGCAACATAAGGCAACGTATGGCAAGGCAATGTAAGGTAAGGCAACGTAAGGCAACGTAAGGTAAGGCAACGTAAGGCAAGGCAACCTAAGGCAATGTAAGGCAACGTAAGTTAAGGCAACGTAACGCTAGGCAACGTAAGGAAACGTAAGGCAATGTAAGTTAAGGCAAAGTAAGGCAAGGCAACGTAAGGCAACGTAAGGTAAAGCAACGTAAGTTAAGGCAAAGTAAGGCAAGGCAACGTAATGCAACGTAAGGTAAGGCAAAGTAAGGCAAGGCAACGTAAGTTAAAGCAACGTAAGGCAACGTAAGGCAAGGCAACGTAAGGTAACATAATTCAAGGCAACGTAAGGTAAGGCAACGTAAGGCAAGGCATCGTAAGTTAAGGCAACGTAAGGCAACGTAAGGTAAGGCAACGTAATGCAAGGCAACGTAACGCAAGGCAACATAAGGCAACTTAAGGCAACGTAAGGTAAGGCAAAGTAAGGCAACTTAAGGCAAGGCAAAGTAAGGTAAGGCAACGTAAGGCAACGTAAGGTAAGGCAAAGTAACACAACGTAAGTTAAGACAACGCAAGATAAGGCAACGTAATGCAAGGAAACCTAAGGCAAGGCAACGTAAGGCAACTTAAGGAAACGTAAGGTAAGGCAACGTAAGGTAAGGCAACGTAAGGCAAGGCAACTTAAGGTAAGGCAACGTAAGGCAACGTAAGGTAAGGCAACGTAAGGCAACGTAATTCAACGTAAGGTAAGGCAAAGTAATTTAAGGCAACGTAAGGCAAGGCAACTTAAGGTAAGGCAACGTAAGGCAAAGGAAGGTAAGGCAACGTAAGGCAACGTAAGGTAAGGCAACGTAAGGCAAGGCAACCTAAGGCAATGTAAGGCAACGTAAGTTAAGGCAACGTAACGCTAGGCAACGTAAGGAAACGTAAGGCAATGTAAGTTAAGGCAAAGTAAGGCAAGGCAACGTAAGGCAACGTAAGGTAATGCAACGTAAGTTAAGGCAAAGTAAGGCAAGGCAACGTAATGCAACGTAAGGTAAGGCAAAGTAAGGCAAGGCAACGTAAGTTAAAGCAACGTAAGGCAACGTAAGGCAAGGCAACGTAAGGTAACATAATTCAAGGCAACGTAAGGTAAGGCAACGTAAGGCAAGGCATCGTAAGTTAAGGCAACGTAAGGCAAGGCATCGTAAGTTAAGGCAACGTAAGGCAACGTAAGGTAAGGCAACGTAATGCAAGGCAACGTAACGCAAGGCAACATAAGGCAACTTAAGGCAACGTAAGGTAAGGCAAAGTAAGGCAACTTAAGGCAAGGCAAAGTAAGGTAAGGCAACGTAAGGCAACGTAAGGTAAGGCAAATAAACACAACGTAAGTTAAGACAACGCAAGATAAGGCAACGTAATGCAAGGAAACCTAAGGCAAGGCAACGTAAGGCAACTTAAGGAAACGTAAGGTAAGGCAACGTAAGGTAAGGCAACGTAAGGCAAGGCAACTTAAGGTAAGGCAACGTAAGGCAACGTAAGGTAAGGCAACGTAAGGCAACGTAATTCAACGTAAGGTAAGGCAAAGTAATTTAAGGCAACGTAAGGCAAGGCAACTTAAGGTAAGGCAACGTAAGGCAAGGCAACGTAAGGTAAGGCAACGTAAGGCAACGTAAAGCAACGTAAGGAAATGCAACGTAAGGCAAAGTAAGGTAAGGCAACGTAAGGAAAGGCAACGTAAGGAAAGGCAACGTAAGGTAAGGAAACATAAGGTAAGGCAACGTAAGGCAAAGTAAGGCAAGGCAACGTAAGATAAGACAACGTAAGGCAACGTAAGGGAAGGCAACGTAAGGGAAGGCAACGTAAGGGAAGGCAACGTAAGGGAAGGCAACGTTAGGCAACGTAAGACAACGTAAGGCAACGTAAGGGAAGGCAACGTAAGGTAAGGCAACGTAAGGCAACGTAAGGCAGGGCAACGTAAGGTAAGGCAACGTAAGGTAAGGCAACGTAAGGTAAGGCAACGTAACTTAAGGCAACCTAAGGCAACGTAAGGGAAGGCAACGTAAGGGAAGGCAACGTAAGGGAAGGCAACGTAAGGGAAGGCAACGTAAGGGAAGGCAACGTTAGGCAACGTAAGAAAACGTAAGGCAAAGTAAGGCAAGGTAAGGCAACGTAAGGCAACGTAAGGTAAGGCAACGTAAGGTAAGGCAACGTAAGGCAACGTAAGGCAACGTAAGGCAAGGCAACGTAAGTTAAGGCAACATAAGGTAAGGCAACGTAAGGTAAGGCAACGTAAGACAACGTAAGGTAAGGCAACGTAAGGCAAGGCAACATAAGGTAAGGCAACGTAAGGCAAGGCAACGAAATGTAAGGCAACGTAAGGCAACGTAAGGTAAGGCAACGTAAGGTAAGGCAAATTAAGGCAACGTAAGGCAAGGCAACGTAAGGTAAGGCAGAGTAAGGCAACGTAAGGTAAGGCAACGTAATGTAAGGCAAAGTAAGGCAATGTAAGGCAAAGTAAGGAAACGTAAGGGAAAGGAACGTAACGGAAGGCAACGTTAGGCAACGTAAGACAACGTAAGGCAACGTAAGGAAACGTAAGGCAATGTAAGGCAAGGCAACAAAAGGTAAGGCAACGTAAGGCAACGTAAGTTAAGGCAACGTAAGGTAAGGCAACGTAAGGCAACGTAAGGCAAGGCAAAGTAAGGCAACATAAGGGAAGGCAACGTAAGGCAAGGATACATAAGGCAAGGCAACGTAAGTTAAGGCAACGTAAAGTAAGGCAACGTAAGGTAAGGCAAAGTAAGGCAACGTAATGCAAGGCAACTTAATGTAACGCAACGTAAGGCAACGTAAGGCAACGTAAGGCAAGGAAAAGTAAGGTAAGGCAACGTAAGGCAAAGTAAGGTAAGGCAACGTAAGGCAACGTAAGGTAAGGCAACGTAAGGCAAGGCAACGTAAGGCAACGTTAGGTAAGGAAGCGTAAGGTTATGTAAGGTAAAGGCAACGTAAGGAAAGGCAACGTAAGGCAAGGCAACGTAAAGCAACGTAAGGTAAGGCAACGTAAGGTAAGGCAACGTAAGGCAACGTAAGGTAAGGCAACGTAAGTTAAGGCAACGTAAGGCAACGTAAGGCAAGGCAACGTAAGGTAAGGCAACGTAAGGCAACGTAAGGCAAGGCAACGTAAGTTAAGGCAACGTAAGGCAACGTAAGGCAAGGCAACGTAATGTAAGGCAACGTAAGGCAACGTAAGGTAAGGCAACGTAAGGCAAGGAACGTAAGGTAAGGCAACGTAAGTCAAAGTAAGGTAAGGCAACGTAAGGCAACGTGAGGTAAGGCAAAGTAAGGTAAGGCAACGTAAGGCAACATAAGGCAAGGCAACGTAAGGCAACGTACTGCAAGGCAAAGTTAGGTTATGCAACGTAAGGCAACGTAAGGCAACGTAAGGTAAGGAAACATAAGGTAAGGCAACGTAAGGCAACGTAAGGTAGGCAACGTAAGGCAAGGCAACGTAAGGTAAGGCAACGTAAGGCAACGTAAGGCAAGGCATCGTAAGGCAACGTAAGGCAAGGCATTTTAAGGCAACGTAAGGTAAGGAAATCTTAGGCAACGTATTGTAAGGCAACCTAAGGCTACGTAAGGTAAGGCAACGTAAGGCAAAGAAAGATATGGCAACGCATGGCAAGGTAACGTGAGGTAAGGCAACGTAAGGCAACGTAATGTAAGGCAACGTAAGGTAAGGCAACGTAAGGCAACGTATGGCAAGGCAACGTAAGGTAATGCAACGTAAGGCAACGTAAGGCAACGTAATGCAAGGTAACGTAAGGTAAGGCAACGTAAGGCAAAGTAAGGTAAGGCAACCTAAGGCAACGTAAGGTAAGGAAACGTAAGGCAAGGCAACGTAAGGTAAGGCTACGTAAGGCAATGTAAGGCAACTTAACGTAAGGTAAGGCAACGTAAAGCAACGTAAGGCACGGCAACGTAAGGCAACGTAAGGTAAGGCTACGTAAGGCAACATAAGGCAAGGTAAGGTAAGGCAACAAAAGGTAAGGCAACGTAAGGTCTACGTGAGGCAAGGCAACGTAAGGCAAGGCAACGTAATGTAAGGCAACGTAAGGCAACGTAAGGCAAATTAAGGCAAAGTAAGGTAAGGCAAGCTAAGGCAACGTAAGGCAAGGCAACATAAGGCAAGGAAACGTAAGTTAAGGCAACGTAAGGTAACGTAAGGTAAGGCAACGTAAGGCAACATAATGTAAGAGAACGTAAGGCAACGTAAGGTAAGGCAACGTAAGGCAAGGCAACGTAAGGCAAGGCAACGTAAGGTAAGGCAACGTAAGGCAACGTAACTTAAGGCAAGGTAAGGCAACCTAAGGCAAGGCAACGTAAGGTAAGGCAACGTAAGGCAAGGCAACGTAAGGCAAGGCAACGTAAGGCAACGTAAGGCAACTTAAGGCAACGTAAGGTAAGGCAAGCTAAGGCAACGTAAGGCAAGGCAACTTAAGACAACGTAAGGTAAGGCAACTTAAGGCAAGGCAATGTAAGGTAAGGCAACGTAAGGTAAGACAACGTAAGGCAACGTAAGGTAAGGCAACGTAAGGAAACGTAAGGTAAGGAAACATAAGGTAAGGCAACGTAAGGCAACGTAAGGTAAGGCAACGTAAGGCAATGTAAGGTAAGGCAACGTAAGGTACCGTAAGTAAAGGCAACGTAAGGCAACGTAAGACAAGGCAACGTAAGGTAAGGCAACGTCAGGCAACGTAAGGCAAGGCAACGTATTTAAGGCAACGTAAGGTAAGGCAACGTAAGTTAAGGCAACCTAAGGCAACGTAAGGTAAGGCAACGTAAGACAACGTAAGGTAAGGCAACGTAAGGCTAGGCAACGTAAGGTAAGACAACGTAAGGCAACGTAAGGTAAGGAAACATAAGGAAACGTAAGGTAAGGCAACGTAAGGGAAGGCAACTTAAGGGAATGCAACGTTAGGCAACGTAAGACAACGTAAGGCAACGTAAGGAAACGTAAGGCAACGTAAGGCAAGGCAACATAAGGTAAGGCAACGTAAGGCAACATAAGTTAAGGCAACGTAAGGTAAGGCATCGTAAGGCAACGCAAGGCAAGGCAACGTAAGGCAACATAAGGTAAGGCAACGTAAGGAAAGGATACATAAGGCAAGGCAACGTATGTTAAGGCAACATAAAGTAATGCAACGTAAGGTAATGCAACGTAAGGCAACGTAATGTAAGGCAACTTAATGTAACGCAACGTAAGGCAACGTAAGGCAACGTAAGGCAACGAAACGTAAGGTAAGGCAACGTAAGGCAACGTAAGGAAAGGCAACGTGAGTTAGAGGCAACGTAAGGCAACGTAAGGAAAGGCAACGTAATGTAAGGCAACGTAAGGCAACGTAAGGTAAGGAAGCGTAAGGCAACGTAAGGTAAAGGCAACGTAAGGAAAGGCAACGTAAGGCAAGGCAATGTAAGGCAACGTAAGACAACGTAAGGTAAGGCAACGTAAGGTAAGGCAACGTAAGGTAAGGCAACGTAAGGTAAAGGAACGTAAGGCAACGCAACGTCAGGTTAGGCAACGTAAGGCAACGTAAGGCAAGGCAACGTAAGGGAAGGCAACGTAAGGGAAGGCAACTTAATTAAGGCAACGTTAGGCAACTTAAGACAACGTAAGGCAACGTAAGGCAACGTAAGGCAACGTAAAGTAAGGCAAAGTAAGGCAACGTAAGTTAAGGTAACGTAAGGCAAATCAAGTTAAGGTAAGCAACGTAAGGCAAGGCAACGTAAGGTAAGGCGACGTAAGGCAACGTTAGGCAAGGCAACGTAAGGCAACGTAAGGAAAGGCAGCGTAAGGTAAGGCAATGTAAGGTAATGCAACGTAAGGTAATGCAACGTAAGGCAACGTAAGGTAAGGCAACGTAGGGAAGGCAACGTAAGGCAACGTAAGGTAAGGCAACGTAAGGCAACGTAAGGCAAGGCAACGTAAGGCAAGTCAACGTAAGGTAAGGCAACGTACGGTAAGACAACCTAAGGCAACGTAAGTTAAGGCAACGTAAGGTAAGGCAACGTAAGGTAAGGTAATGTAAGGTAAGGCAAGGTAAGGTAAGGCAATGTAAGACAACGTAAGGTAAGGCAACGTAAGGCAAGGCAACATAAGGTAAGGCAACGTAAGGCAAAGTAAGGTAAGGCAACGTAAGGCAACGTAAGGTAAGGCAACGTAAGGCAAGGCAACGTAAGGCAACGTTAGGTAAGGAAGCGTAAGGTAATGTAAGGTAAAGGCAACGTAAGGAAAGGCAACGTAAGGCAAGGCAACGTAAAGCAACGTAAGGTAAGGCAACGTAAGGTAAGGCAACGTAAGGCAACGTAAGGTAAGGCAACGTAAGTTAAGGCAACGTAAGGCAACGTAAGGCAAGGCAACGTAAGGTAAGGCAACGTAAGGCAACGTAAGGCAAGGCAACGTAAGTTAAGGCAACGTAAGGCAACGTAAGGCAAGGCAACGTAATGTAAGGCAACGTAAGGCAACGTAAGGTAAGGCAACGTAAGGCAAGGAACGTAAGGTAAGGCAACGTAAGTCAAAGTAAGGTAAGGCAACGTAAGGCAACGTAAGGTAAGGCAAAGTAAGGTAAGGCAACGTAAGGCAACATAAGGCAAGGCAACGTAAGGCAACGTACTGCAAGGCAAAGTTAGGTTATGCAACGTAAGGTAACGTAAGGCAACGTAAGGTAAGGAAACATAAGGTAAGGCAACGTAAGGCAACGTAAGGTAGGCAACGTAAGGCAAGGCAACGTAAGGTAAGGCAACGTAAGGCAACGTAAGGCAAGGCATCGTAAGGCAACGTAAGGCAAGGCATTTTAAGGCAACGTAAGGTAAGGAAATCTTAGGCAACGTATTGTAAGGCAACCTAAGGCTACGTAAGGTAAGGCAACGTAAGGCAAAGAAAGATATGGCAACGCATGGCAAGGTAACGTGAGGTAAGGCAACGTAAGGCAACGTAATGTAAGGCAACGTAAGGTAAGGCAACGTAAGGCAACGTATGGCAAGGCAACGTAAGGTAATGCAACGTAAGGCAACGTAAGGCAACGTAATGCAAGGTAACGTAAGGTAAGGCAACGTAAGGCAAAGTAAGGTAAGGCAACCTAAGGCAACGTAAGGTAAGGAAACGTAAGGCAAGGCAACGTAAGGTAAGGCTACGTAAGGCAATGTAAGGCAACTTAACGTAAGGTAAGGCAACGTAAAGCAACGTAAGGCACGGCAACGTAAGGCAACGTAAGGTAAGGCTACGTAAGGCAACATAAGGCAAGGTAAGGTAAGGCAACAAAAGGTAAGGCAACGTAAGGTCTACGTGAGGCAAGGCAACGTAAGGCAAGGCAACGTAATGTAAGGCAACGTAAGGCAACGTAAGGCAAATTAAGGCAAAGTAAGGTAAGGCAAGCTAAGGCAACGTAAGGCAAGGCAACATAAGGCAAGGAAACGTAAGTTAAGGCAACGTAAGGTAACGTAAGGTAAGGCAACGTAAGGCAACATAATGTAAGAGAACGTAAGGCAACGTAAGGTAAGGCAACGTAAGGCAACGTAAGGCAAGGCAACGTAAGGTAAGGCAACGTAAGGCAACGTAACTTAAGGCAAGGTAAGGCAAACTAAGGCAAGGCAACGTAACCTAAGGCAAGGCAACGTAAGGTAAGGCAACGTAAGGCAAGGCAACGTAAGGCAAGGCAACGTAAGGCAACGTAAGGCAACTTAAGGCAACGTAAGGTAAGGCAAGCTAAGGCAACGTAAGGCAAGGCAACATAAGGCAAGGAAACGTAAGTTAAGGCAACGTAAGGTAACGTAAGGTAAGGCAACGTAAGGCAACGTAATGTAAGAGAACGTAAGGCAACGTAAGGTAAGGCAACGTAAGGCAACGTAAGGCAAGGCAACGTAAGGTAAGGCAACGTAAGGCAACGTAACTTAAGGCAAGGTAAGGCAACCTAAGGCAAGGCAACGTAAGGTAAGGCAACGTAAGGCAACGTAAGGCAAGGCAACGTAAGGTAAGGCAACGTAAGCTAAGGCAACGTAAGTTAAGGCAACCTAAGGCAACGTAAGGTAAGGCAACTTAAGACAACGTAAGGTAAGGCAACTTAAGGCAAGGCAACGTAAGGTAAGGCAACGTAAGGAAACGTAATGTAAGGAAACATAAGGTAAGGCAACGTAAGGCAACGTAAGGCAATGTAAGGTAAGGCAACGTAAGGTACCGTAAGTAAAGGCAACGTAAGGCAACGTAAGACAAGGCAACGTAAGGTAAGGCAACGTAAGGCAACGTAAGGCAAGGCAACGTATTTAAGGCAACGTAAGGTAAGGCAACGTAAGTTAAGGCAACCTAAGGCAACGTAAGGTAAGGCAACGTAAGACAACGTAAGGTAAGGCAACGTAAGGCTAGGCAACGTAAGGTAAGACAACGTAAGGCAACGTAAGGTAAGGAAACATAAGGAAACGTAAGGTAAGGCAACGTAAGGGAAGGCAACTTAAGGGAATGCAACGTTAGGCAACGTAAGACAACGTAAGGCAACGTAAGGAAACGTAAGGCAACGTAAGGCAAGGCAACATAAGGTAAGGCAACGTAAGGCAACATAAGTTAAGGCAACGTAAGGTAAGGCATCGTAAGGCAACGCAAGGCAAGGCAACGTAAGGCAACATAAGGTAAGGCAACGTAAGGAAAGGATACATAAGGCAAGGCAACGTATGTTAAGGCAACATAAAGTAATGCAACGTAAGGTAATGCAACGTAAGGCAACGTAATGTAAGGCAACTTAATGTAACGCAACGTAAGGCAACGTAAGGCAACGTAAGGCAACGAAACGTAAGGTAAGGCAACGTAAGGCAACGTAAGGTAAGGCAACGTAAGTTAGATACAACGTAAGGCAACGTAAGGTAATGCAACGTAAGGTAATGCAACGTAAGGCAACGTAAGGTAAGGCAACGTAGGGAAGGCAACGTAAGGCAACGTAAGGTAAGGCAACGTAAGGCAACGTAAGGTAAGGCAACGTAAGGCAACGTAAGGCAAGGCAACGTAAGGCAAGTCAACGTAAGGTAAGGCAACGTACGGTAAGACAACCTAAGGCAACGTAAGTTAAGGCAACGTAAGGTAAGGCAACGTAAGGTAAGGTAATGTAAGGTAAGGCAAGGTAAGGTAAGGCAACGTAAGACAACGTAAGGTAAGGCAACGTAAGGCAAGGCAACATAAGGTAAGGCAACGTAAGGCAAGGCAACGTAAGGTAACGTAAGGTAAGGCAACGTAAGGCAACGTAGTGTAAGAGAACGTAAGGCAACGTAAGGTAAGGCAACGTAAGGCAACGTAAGGCAAGGCAACGTAATGTAAGGCAAAGTAAGGCAATGTAAGGCAAAGTAAGGAAACGTAAGGGAAAGGAACGTAAGGGAAGGCAACGTTAGGCAACGTAAGACAACGTAAGGCAACGTAAGGAAACGTAAGGCAACGTAAGGCAAGGCAACAAAAGGTAAGGCAACGTAAGGCAACGTAAGTTAAGGCAACTTAAGGTAAGGCAACGTAAGGCAAGGCAAAGTAAGGCAACATAAGGTAAGGCAACGTAAGGCAAGGATACATAAGGTAAGGCAACGTAAGGTAAGGCAAAGTAAGGCAACGTAATGCAAGGCAACTTAATGTAACGCAACGTAAGGGAACGTAAGGCAAGGAAAAGTAAGGTAAGGCAACGTAAGGCAAAGTAAGGTAAGGCAACGTAAGGTAAGGCAACGTAAGGCAAGGCAACGTAAGGCAACGTTAGGTAAGGAAGCGTAAGGTTATGTAAGGTAAAGGCAACGTAAGGAAAGGCAACGTAAGGCATGGCAACGTAAGGCAACGTAAAGCAACGTAAGGTAAGGCAACGAAAGGTAAGGCAACGTAAGGCAACGTAAGGTAAGGCAACGTAATATAAAGGAACGTAAGGCAAGGCAACGTAAGGTAAGGCAACATAAGGCAACGTAAGGCAAGGCAACGTAAGTTAAGGCAACGTAAGGGAACGTAAGGCAAGGCAACGTAATGTAAGGCAACGTAAGGCAACGTAAGGTAAGGCAACGTAAGGCAAGGAACGTAAGGTAAGGCAACGTAAGGTAAGGCAACGTAAGGCTAGGCAACGTAAGGCTAGGCAACGTAAGGTAAGGCAACGTAAGGCAAAGTAAGGTAAGGCAACGTAAGGCAACGTAAGGTAAGGCAAAGTAAGGCAAGGCAACGTAAGGAAACGTAAGGCAACATAAGGCAAGGCAACGTAAGGCAACGTACTGCAAGGCAAAGTTAGGTTATGCAACGTAAGGCAACGTAAGGCAACGTAAGGTAAGGCAACGTAAGGTAAGGCAACGTAAGGCTAGGCAACGTAATGTAAGGCAAAGTAGGGCAACGTAAGGCAAGGCAACGTAAGGCAAGGCAACGTAAGGTAAGGCAACGTAAGGCAACGTAAGGCAAGGCATCGTAAGGCAACGTAAGGTAAGGAAATCTTAGGCAACGTATTGTAAGGCAACCTAAGTCAACATAAGGTAAGGCAACGTAAGGCAAAGTAAGGTAAGGCAAAGTAAGGCGACGTAAGGTAAGGCAAAGTATTGCAAGGTAACGTAAGGTAAGGCAACGTAAGGCAACGTAATGTAAAGGAAACGTAAGGTAAGGCAACGTAAGGCAACGTAAGGCAACGTAATGCAAGGTAACGTAAGGTAAGGCAACGTAAGGCAAAGTAAGGTAAGGCAACCTAAGGCAACGTAAGGTAAGGAAACGTAAGGCAAGGCAACCTAAGACAACGTAACGCAACGTAAGGTAAAGGCAACGTAAGGCAAGGCAAAGTAAGGTAAGGCAAAGTAAGGCAAGGCAACGTAAGGTAAGGCTACGTAAGGCAAAGTAAGGCAACTTAACGTAAGGTAAGGCAACGTAAAGCAACGTAATGCACGGCAACGTAAGGCAACGTAAGGTAAGGCTACGTAAGTCAACATAAGGCAAGGTAAGGTAAGGCAACAAAAGGTAAGGCAACGTAAGGTCTACGTGAGGCAAGGCAACGTAAGGCAAAGTAGAGGCAACGTAAGGTAAGGCAAGCTAAGGCAACGTAAGGCAAGGCAACGTAAGGAAAGGCAACGTAAGATAAGGCAAAATAAGGTAAAGTAAGGTAAGGCAACGTAAGGCAACGTAAGGCAAGGCAACGTAAGGTAAGGCAACGTAAGGCAACGTAACTTAAGGCAAGGTAAGGCAACCTAAGGCAAGGCAACGTAAGGTAAGGCAACGTAAGGCAAAGTAAGGCAAGGCAACATAAGGTAAGGCAACGTAAGGTAAGGCAACGTAAGTTAAGGCAACCTAAGGCAACGTAAGGTAAGGCAACTTAAGACAACGTAAGGTAAGGCAACTTAAGGCAAGGCAATGTAAGGTAAGGCAACGTAAGGTAAGGCAACGTAAGGCAAGGCAACGTAAGGCAAGGCAACGTAAGGTAAGACAACGTAAGGCAACGTAAGGTAAGGCAACGTAAGGAAACGTAAGGTAAGGAAACATAAGGTAAGGCAAAGTAAGGGAAGGCAACGTAAGGGAAGGCAAAGTTAGGCAACGTAAGACAACGTAAGGCAACGTAAGGTAAGGCAACGTAAGGCAACGTAAGGTAAGGCAACGTAAGACAACGTAAGATAAGGTAACGTAAGGCAAGGCAACGTAAGGTAAGGCAACGTAAGGCAACGTAAGGTAAGGAAACATAAGGAAACGTAAGGTAAGGCAACGTAAGGGAAGGCAACTTAAGGGAAGGCAACGTTAGGCAACCTAAGGCAACGTAAGGCAACGTAAGGAAACGTAAGGCAACGTAAGGTAAGGCAATATAAAGCAACGTAATTTAAGGCAACGTAAGGCAAGGCAACTTAAGGCAAGGCAACTTAAGGTAAGGCAACGTAAGGCCAGGCAACGTAATGTAATGCAACGTAAGGCAACGTAAGGCAAGGCAACGTAAGGTAAGGCAACGTAAGGCAACGTAAAGTAAGGCAAAGTAAGGCAACGTAAGTTAAGGCAACGTAAGGCAAGTCAAGTTAAGGTAAGCAACGTAAGGCAAGGCAACGTAAGGTAAGGCGACCTAAGGCAACGTTAGGCAAGGCAACGTAAGGCAACGTAAGGATAGGCAGCGTAAGGTAAGGCAAAGCAAGGCAATGTAAGGCAAGGGAACGAAAGGTAAGGCAATGTAAGGTAATGCAACTTAAGGTAATGCAACGTAAGGCAACGTAAGGTAAGGCAACGTAGGGAAGGCAACGTAAGGCAACGTAAGGTAAGGCAACGTAAGGCAACGTAAGGTAAGGCAACGTAAGGCAACGTAAGGCAAGGCAACGTAAGGCAAGGCAACGTAAGGTAAGGCAACGTAAGGTAAGACAACCTAAGGCAACGTAAGTTAAGGCAACGTAAGGTAAGGCAACGTAAGGTAAGGTAATGTAAGGTAAGGCAAGGTAAGGTAAGGCAACGTAAGACAACGTAAGGTAAGGCAACGTAAGGCAAGGCAACGTAAGGTAAGGCAACGTAAGGCAAGGCAACGAAATGTAAGGCAACGTAAGGCAACGTAAGGCAACGTAAGGTAAGGCTACGTAAGGAAATGTAAGGCAACTTAACGTAAGGTAAGGCAACGTAAAGCAACGTAAGGCACGGCAACGTAAGGCAACGTAAGGTAAGGCTACGTAAGGCAACATAAGGCAAGGTAAGGTAAGGCAACAAAAGGTAAGGCAACGTAAGGTCTACGTGAGGCAAGGCAACGTAAGGCAAGGCAACGTAAGGTAAGGCAACGTAAGGCAACTTAAGGCAACGTAAGGTAAGGCAAGCTAAGGCAACGTAAGGCAAGGCAACATAAGGCAAGGAAACGTAAGTTAAGGCAACGTAAAGTAACGTAAGGTAAGGCAACGTAAGGCAACGTAATGTAAGAGAACGTAAGGCAACGTAAGGTAAGGCAACGTAAGGCAACTTAAGGCAAGGCAACGTAAGGTAAGGCAACGTAAGGCAACGTATCTTAAGGCAAGGTAAGGCAACCTAAGGCAAGGCAACGTAAGGTAAGGCAACGTAAGGCAACGTAAGGCAAGGCAACGTAAGGTAAGGCAACGTAAGCTAAGGCAACATAAGTTAAGGCAACCTAAGGCAACGTAAGGTAAGGCAACTTAAGACAACGTAAGGTAAGGCAACTTAAGGCAAGGCAATGTAAGGTAAGACAACGTAAGGTAAGGCAACGTAAGGCAAGGCAACGTAAGGTAAGACAACGTAAGGCAACGTAAGGTAAGGCAACGTAAGGAAACGTAAGGTAAGGAAACATAAGGTAAGGCAACGAAAGGCAACGTAAGGTAATGCAACGTAAGGCAATGTAAGGTAAGGCAACGTAAGGTAACGTAAGTAAAGGCAACGTAAGGCAACGTAAGACAAGGCAACGTAAGTTAAGGCAACCTAAGGCAACGTAAGGTAAGGCAACGTAAGACAACGTAAGGTAAGGCAACGTAAGGCTAGGCAACGTAAGGTAAGACAACGTAAGGCAACGTAAGGTAAGGAAACATAAGGAAACGTAAGGTAAGGCAACGTAAGGGAAGGCAACTTAAGGGAATGCAACGTTAGGCAACGTAAGACAACGTAAGGCAACGTAAGGAAACGTAAGGCAACGTAAGGCAAGGCAACATAAGGTAAGGCAACGTAAGGCAACATAAGTTAAGGCAACGTAAGGTAAGGCATCGTAAGGCAACGTAAGGCAACATAAGGTAAGGCAACGTAAGGAAAGGATACATAAGGCAAGGCAACGTATGTTAAGGCAACATAAAGTAATGCAACGTAAGGTAATGCAACGTAAGGCAACGTAATGTAAGGCAACTTAATGTAACGCAACGTAAGGCAACGTAAGGCAACGTAAGGCAACGAAACTTAAGGTAAGGCAACCTAAGGCAACGTAAGGTAAGGCAACGTAAGTTAGAGGCAACGTAATGCAACGTAAGGAAAGGCAACGTAATGTAAGGCAACGTAAGGCAACGTAAGGTAAGGCAACGTAAGGCAACGTAAGGCAAGGCAACGTAAGGCAAGTCAACGTAAGGTAAGGCAACGTACGGTAAGACAACCTAAGGCAACGTAAGTTAAGGCAACGTAAGGTAAGGCAACGTAAGGTAAGGTAATGTAAGGTAAGGCAAGGTAAGGTAAGGCAATGTAAGACAACGTAAGGTAAGGCAACGTAAGGCAAGGCAACATAAGGTAAGGCAACGTAAGGCAAAGTAAGGTAAGGCAACGTAAGGCAACGTAAGGTAAGGCAACGTAAGGCAAGGCAACGTAAGGCAACGTTAGGTAAGGAAGCGTAAGGTAATGTAAGGTAAAGGCAACGTAAGGAAAGGCAACGTAAGGCAAGGCAACGTAAAGCAACGTAAGGTAAGGCAACGTAAGGTAAGGCAACGTAAGGCAACGTAAGGTAAGGCAACGTAAGTTAAGGCAACGTAAGGCAACGTAAGGCAACGTAAGGTAAAGGCAACGTAAGGAAAGGCAACGTAAGGCAAGGCAATGTAAGGCAACGTAAGGCAACGTAAGGTAAGGCAACGTAAGGTAAGGCAACGTAAGGTAAGGCAACGTAAGGTAAAGGAACGTAAGGCAAGGCAACGTCAGGTTAGGCAACGTAAGGCAACGTAAGGCAAGGCAACGTAAGGGAAGGCAACTTAATTAAGGCAACGTTAGGCAACTTAAGACAACGTAAGGCAACGTAAGGCAACGTAAGGCAACGTAAAGTAAGGCAAAGTAAGGCAACGTAAGTTAAGGTAACGTAAGGCAAGTCAAGTTAAGGTAAGCAACGTAAGGCAAGGCAACGTAAGGTAAGGCGACGTAAGGCAACGTTAGGCAAGGCAACGTAAGGCAACGTAAGGAAAGGCAGCGTAATGTAAGGCAAAGCAAGGCAACGTAAGGCAAGGCAACGTAAGGCAACGTAAGGCAAGGCAACGTAGGGAAGGCAACGTAAGGCAACGTAAGGTAATGCAACGTAAGGCAACGTAAGGTAAGGCAACGTAGGGAAGGCAACGTAAGGCAACGTAAGGTAAGGCAACGTAAGGCAACGTAAGGTAAGGCAACGTAAGGCAACGTAAGGCAAGGCAACGTAAGGCAAGGCAACGTAAGGCAAGGCAACGTAAGGTAAGACAACCTATGGCAACGTAAGTTAAGGCAACGTAAGGTAAGGTAATGTAAGGTAAGGCAAGGTAAGGTAAGGCAACGTAAGACAACGTAAGGTAAGGCAACGTAAGGCAAGGCAACATAAGGTAAGGCAACGTAAGGCAAGGCAACGAAATGTAAGGCAACGTAAGGCAACGTAAGGCAACGTAAGGTAAGGCAAATTAAGGCAACGTAAGGCAAGGCAACGTAATGTAAGGCAAAGTAAGGCAATGTAAGGCAAAGTAAGGAAACGTAAGGGAAAGGAACGTAAGGGAAGGCAACGTTAGGCAACGTAAGACAACGTAAGGCAACGTAAGGAAACGTAAGGCAATGTAAGGCAAGGCAACAAAAGGTAAGGCAACGTAAGGCAACGTAAGTTAAGGCAACGTAAGGTAAAGCAACGTAAGGTAAGGCAACGTAAGGCAACGTAAGGCAAGGCAAAGTAAGGCAACATAAGGTAAGGCAACGTAAGGCAAGGATACATAAGGCAAGGCAACGTAAGTTAAGGCAACGTAAAGTAAGGCAACGTAAGGTAAGGCAAAGTAAGGCAACGTAATGCAAGGCAACTTAATGTAACGCAACGTAATGCAACGTAAGGCAAGGAAAAGTAAGGTAAGGCAACGTAAGGCAAAGTAAGGTAAGGCAACGTAAGGTAAGGCAACGTAAGGCAAGGCAACGTAAGGCAACGTTAGGTAAGGAAGCGTAAGGTTATGTAAGGTAAAGGCAACGTAAGGAAAGGCAACGTAAGGCAAGGCAACGTAAGGCAACGTAAAGCAACGTAAGGTAAGGCAACGAAAGGTAAGGCAACGTAAGGCAACGTAAGGTAAGGCAACGTAATGTAAAGGAACGTAAGGCAAGGCAACGTAAGGTAAGGCAACGTAAGGCAACGTAAGGCAAGGCAACGTAAGGCAACTTAAGGCAACGTAAGGTAAGGCAAGCTAAGGCAACGTAAGGCAAGGCAACATAAGGCAAGGAAACGTAAGTTAAGGCAACGTAAGGTAACGTAAGGTAAGGCAACGTAAGGCAACTTAATGCAAGAGAACGTAAGGCAACGTAAGGTAAGGCAACGTAAGGCAACGTAAGGCAAGGCAACGTAAGGTAAGGCAACGTAAGGCAACGTAACTTAAGGCAAGGTAAGGCAACCTAAGGCAAGGCAACGTAAGGTAAGGCAACGTAAGGCAACGTAAGGCAAGGCAACGTAAGGTAAGGCAACGTAAGCTAAGGCAACGTAAGTTAAGGCAACCTAAGGCAACGTAAGGTAAGGCAACTTAAGACAACGTAAGGTAAGGCAACTTAAGGCAAGGCAATGTAAGGTAAGGCAACGTAAGGTAAGACAACGTAAGGCAACGTAAGGTAAGGCAACGTAAGGAAACGTAAGGTAAGGAAACATAAGGTAAGGCAACGTAAGGCAACGTAAGGCAATGTAAGGTAAGGCAACGTAAGGTACCGTAAGTAAAGGCAACGTAAGGCAACGTAAGACAAGGCAACGTAAGGTAAGGCAACGTAAGGCAACGTAAGGCAAGGCAACGTATTTAAGGCAATGTAAGGTAAGGCAACGTAAGTTAAGGCAACCTAAGGCAACGTAAGGTAAGGCAACGTAAGACAACGTAAGGTAAGGCAACGTAAGGCTAGGCAACGTAAGGTAAGACAACGTAAGGCAACGTAAGGTAAGGAAACATAAGGAAACGTAAGGTAAGGCAACGTAAGGGAAGGCAACTTAAGGGAATGCAACGTTAGGCAACGTAAGACAACGTAAGGCAACGTAAGGAAACGTAAGGCAACGTAAGGCAAGGCAACATAAGGTAAGGCAACGTAAGGCAACATAAGTTAAGGCAACGTAAGGTAAGGCATCGTAAGGCAACGCAAGGCAAGGCAACGTAAGGCAACATAAGGTAAGGCAACGTAAGGAAAGGATACATAAGGCAAGGCAACGTATGTTAAGGCAACATAAAGTAATGCAACGTAAGGTAATGCAACGTAAGGCAACGTAATGTAAGGCAACTTAATGTAACGCAACGTAAGGCAACGTAAGGCAACGTAAGGCAACGAAACGTAAGGTAAGGCAACGTAAGGCAACGTAAGGTAAGGCAACGTAAGTTAGAGGCAACGTAAGGCAACGTAAGGAAAGGCAACGTAATGTAAGGCAACGTAAGGCAACGTAAGGTAAGGAAGCGTAAGGCAACGTAAGGTAAAGGCAACGTAAGGAAAGGCAACGTAAGGCAAGGCAATGTAAGGCAACGTAAGGCAACGTAAGGTAAGGCAACGTAAGGTAAGGCAACGTAAGGTAAAGGAACGTAAGGCAACGCAACGTCAGGTTAGGCAACGTAAGGCAACGTAAGGCAAGGCAACGTAAGGGAAGGCAACGTAAGGGAAGGCAACGTAAGGGAAGGCAACTTAATTAAGGCAACGTTAGTCAACTTAAGACAACGTAAGGCAACGTAAGGCAACGTAAGGCAACGTAAAGTAAGGCAAAGTAAGGCAACGTAAGTTAAGGTAACGTAAGGCAAATCAAGTTAAGGTAAGCAACGTAAGGCAAGGCAACGTAAGGTAAGGCGACGTAAGGCAACGTTAGGCAAGGCAACGTAAGGCAACGTAAGGAAAGGCAGCGTAAGGTAAGGCAATGTAAGGTAATGCAACGTAAGGTAATGCAACGTAAGGCAACGTAAGGTAAGGCAACGTAGGGAAGGCAACGTAAGGCAACGTAAGGTAAGGCAACGTAAGGCAACGTAAGGCAAGGCAACGTAAGGCAAGTCAACGTAAGGTAAGGCAACGTACGGTAAGACAACCTAAGGCAACGTAAGTTAAGGCAACGTAAGGCAAGGCAACATAAGGTAAGGCAACGTAAGGCAAGGCAACAAAATGTAAGGCAACGTAAGGCAACGTAAGGCAACGTAAGGTAAGGCAAATTAAGGCAACGTAAGGCAAGGCAACGTAAGGCAACGTAAGGCAAGGCAACGTAAGGTAAGGCAACGTAAGGCAACGTAACTTAAGGCAAGGTAAGGCAACCTAAGGCAAGGCAACGTAAGGTAAGGCAACGTAAGGCAACGTAAGGCAAGGCAACGTAAGGTAAGGCAACGTTAGCTAAGGCAACGTAAGTTAAGGCAACCTAAGGCAACGTAAGGTAAGGCAACTTAAGACAAAGTAAGGTAAGGCAACTTAAGGCAAGGCAATGTAAGGTAAGGCAACGTAAGGTAAGGCAACGTAAGGCAAGGCAACGTAAGGTAAGACAACGTAAGGCAACGTAAGTTAAGGCAACGTAAGGAAACGTAAGGTAAGGAAACATAAGGTAAGGCAACGTAAGGCAACGTAAGGTAAGGCAACGTAAGGGAATGTAAGGTAAGGCAACGTAAGGTACCGTAAGTAAAGGCAACGTAAGGCAACGTAAGACAAGGCAACGTAAGGTAAGGCAACGTAAGGCAACGTAAGGCAAGGCAACGTATTTAAGGCAACGTAAGGTAAGGCAACGTAAGTTAAAGGCAACCTAAGGCAACGTAAGGTAAGGCAACGTAAGACAACGTAAGGTAAGGCAACGTAAGGGAAGGCAGCTTAAGGGAATGCAACGTTAGGCAACGTAAGACAACGTAAGGCAACGTAAGGAAACGTAAGGCAACGTAAGGCAAGGCAACATAAGGTAAGGCAACGTAAGGCAACATAAGTTAAGGCAACGTAAGGTAAGGCATCGTAAGGCAACGCAAGGCAAGGCAACGTAAGGCAACATAAGGTAAGGCAACGTAAGGAAAGGATACATAAGGCAAGGCAACGTATGTTAAGGCAACATAAAGTAATGCAACGTAAGGTAATGCAACGTAAGGCAACGTAATGTAAGGCAACTTAATGTAACGCAACGTAAGGCAACGTAAGGCAACGTAAGGCAACGAAACGTAAGGTAAGGCAACGTAAGGCAACGTAAGGTAAGGCAACGTAAGTTAGATACTACGTAAGGCAACGTAAGGTAATGCAACGTAAGGTAATGCAACGTAAGGCAACGTAAGGTAAGGCAAAGTAGGGAAGGCAACGTAAGGCAACGTAAGGTAAGGCAACGTAAGGCAACGTAAGGTAAGGCAACGTAAGGCAACGTAAGGCAAGGCAACGTAAGGCAAGTCAACGTAAGGTAAGGCAACGTACGGTAAGACAACCTAAGGCAACGTAAGTTAAGGCAACGTAAGGTAAGGCAACGTAAGGCAAGGCAACATAAGGTAAGGCAACGTAAGGCAAGGCAACGTAAGGTAACGTAAGGTAAGGCAACGTAATGTAAGAGAACGTAAGGCAACGTAAGGTAAGGCAAAGTAAGGCAACGTAAGGCAAGGCAACGTAATGTAAGGCAAAGTAAGGAAACGTAAGGCAAAGTAAGGAAACGTAAGGGAAAGGAACGTAAGGGAAGGCAACGTTAGGCAACGTAAGACAACGTAAGGAAACGTAAGGCAATGTAAGGCAAGGCAACAAAAGGTAAGGCAACGTAAGGCAACGTAAGTTAAGGCAACTTAAGGTAAGGCAACGTAAGGCAAGGCAAAGTAAGGCAACATAAGGTAAGGCAACGTAAGGCAAGGATACATAAGGTAAGGCAACGTAAGGTAAGGCAAAGTAAGGCAACGTAATGCAAGGCAACTTAATGTAACGCAACGTAAGGCAACGTAAGGCAAGGAAAAGTAAGGTAAGGCAACGTAAGGCAAAGTAAGGTAAGGCAACGTAAGGTAAGGCAACGTAAGGCAAGGCAACGTAAGGCAACGTTAGGTAAGGAAGCGTAAGGTTATGTAAGGTAAAGGCAACGTAAGGAAAGGCAACGTAAGGCATGGCAACGTAAGGCAACGTAAAGCAACGTAAGGTAAGGCAACGAAAGGTAAGGCAACGTAAGGCAACGTAAGGTAAGGCAACGTAATATAAAGGAACGTAAGGCAAGGCAACGTAAGGTAAGGCAACATAAGGCAACGTAAGGCAAGGCAACGTAAGTTAAGGCAACGTAAGGGAACGTAAGGCAAGGCAACGTAACGTAAGGCAACGTAAGGTAAGGCAACGTAAGGTAAGGCAACGTAAGGTAAGGCAACGTAAGGCAAGGAACGTAAGGTAAGGCAACGTAAGGTAAGGCAACGTAAGGCTAGGCAACGTAAGGTAAGGCAACGTAAGGCAAAGTAAGGTAAGGCAACGTAAGGCAACGTAAGGTAAGGCAAAGTAAGGCAAGGCAACGTAAGGAAACGTAAGGCAACATAAGGCAAGGCAACGTAAGGCAACGTACTGCAAGGCAAAGTTAGGTTATGCAACGTAAGGCAACGTAAGGTAAGGCAACGTAAGGTAAGGCAACGTAAGGTAAGGCAACGTAAGGCTAGGCAACGTAATGTAAGGCAAAGTAGGGCAACGTAAGGCAAGGCAACGTAAGGCAAGGCAACGTAAGGTAAGGCAACGTAAGGCAACGTAAGGCAAGGCATCGTAAGGCAACGTAAGGTAAGGAAATCTTAGGCAACGTATTGTAAGGCAACCTAAGTCAACATAATGTAAGGCAACGTAAGGCAAAGTAAGGTAAGGCAAAGTAAGGCGACGTAAGGTAAGGCAAAGTATTGCAAGGTAACGTAAGGTAAGGCAACGTAAGGCAACGTAATGTAAGGCAACGTAAGGTAAGGCAACGTAAGGCAACGTAAGGCAACGTAATGCAAGGTAACGTAAGGTAAGGCAACGTAAGGCAAAGTAAGGTAAGGCAACCTAAGGCAACGTAAGGTAAGGAAACGTAAGGCAAGGCAACCTAAGACAACGTAACGCAACATAAGGTAAAGGCAACGTAAGGCAAGGCAAAGTAAGGTAAGGCAAAGTAAGGCAAGGCAACGTAAGGTAAGGCTACGTAAGGCAAAGTAAGGCAACTTAACGTAAGGTAAGGCAACGTAAAGCAACGTAAGGCACGGCAACGTAAGGCAACGTAAGGTAAGGCTACGTAAGTCAACATAAGGCAAGGTAAGGTAAGGCAACAAAAGGTAAGGCAACGTAAGGTCTACGTGAGGCAAGGCAACGTAAGGCAACGTAGAGGCAACGTAAGGTAAGGCAAGCTAAGGCAACGTAAGGCAAGGCAACGTAAGGAAAGGCAACGTAAGATAAGGCAAAATAAGGTAAAGTAAGGTAAGGCAACGTAAGGCAACGTAAGGCAAGGCAACGTAAGGTAAGGCAACGTAAGGCAACGTAACTTAAGGCAAGGTAAGGCAACCTAAGGCAAGGCAACGTAAGGTAAGGCAACGTAAGGCAAAGTAAGGCAAGGCAACATAAGGTAAGGCAACGTAAGGTAAGGCAACGTAAGTTAAGGCAACCTAAGGCAACGTAAGGTAAGGCAACTTAAGACAACGTAAGGTAAGGCAACTTAAGGCAAGGCAATGTAAGGTAAGGCAACGTAAGTTAAGGCAACGTAAGGCAAGGCAACGTAAGGCAAGGCAACGTAAGGTAAGACAACGTAAGGCAACGTAAGGTAAGGCAACGTAAGGAAACGTAAGGTAAGGAAACATAAGGTAAGGCAAAGTAAGGGAAGGCAACGTAAGGGAAGGCAAAGTTAGGCAACGTAAGACAACGTAAGGCAACGTAAGGCAACGTAAGGTAAGGCAACGTAAGGCAACGTAAGGTAAGGCAACGTAAGGCAACGTAAGGTAAGGCAACGTAAGACAACGTAAGATAAGGTAACGTAAGGCAAGGCAACGTAAGGTAAGGCAACGTAAGGCAACGTAAGGTAAGGAAACATAAGGAAACGTAAGGTAAGGCAACGTAAGGGAAGGCAACTTAAGGGAAGGCAACGTTAGGAAACCTAAGGCAACGTAAGGCAACGTAAGGAAACGTAAGGCAACGTAAGGTAAGGCAATATAAAGCAACGTAATTTAAGGCAACGTAAGGCAAGGCAACTTAAGGCAAGGCAACTTAAGGTAAGGCAACGTAAGGCCAGGCAATGTAATGTAATGCAACGTAAGGCAACGTAAGGCAAGGCAACGTAAGGTAAGGCAACGTAAGGCAACGTAAAGTAAGGCAAAGTAAGGCAACGTAAGTTAAGGCAATGAAAGGCAAGTCAAGTTAAGGTAAGCAACGTAAGGCAAGGCAACGTAAGGTAAGGCGACGTAAGGCAACGTTAGGCAAGGCAACGTAAGGCAACGTAAGGATAGGCAGCGTAAGGTAAGGCAAAGCAAGGCAATGTAAGGCAAGGGAACGAAAGGTAAGGCAATGTAAGGTAATGCAACTTAAGGTAATGCAACGTAAGGCAACGTAAGGTAAGGCAACGTAGGGAAGGCAACGTAAGGCAACGTAAGGTAAGGCAACGTAAGGCAACGTAAGGTAAGGCAACGTAAGGCAACGTAAGGTAAGGCAACGTAAGGCAACGTAAGGCAAGGCAACGTAAGGCAAGGCAACGTAAGGTAAGGCAACGTAAGGTAAGACAACCTAAGGCAACGTAAGTTAAGGCAACGTAAGGTAAGGCAACGTAAGGTAAGGCAACGTAAGGTAAGGTAATGTAAGGTAAGGCAAGGTAAGGTAAGGCAACGTAAGACAACGTAGGGTAAGGCAACGTAAGGCAAGGCAACATAAGGTAAGGCAACGTAAGGCAAGGCAACGAAATGTAAGGCAACGTAAGGCAACGTAAGGCAACGTAAGGTAAGGCTACGTAAGGAAATGTAAGGCAACTTAACGTAAGGTAAGGCAATTTAAAGCAACGTAAGGCACGGCAACGTAAGGCAACGTAAGGTAAGGCTACGTAAGGCAACATAAGGCAAGGTAAGGTAAGGCAACAAAAGGTAAGGCAACGTAAGGTCTACGTGAGGCAAGGCAACGTAAGGCAAGGCAACGTAAGGTAAGGCAACGTAAGGCAACGTAAGGCAACTTAAGGCAACGTAAGGTAAGGCAAGCTAAGGCAACGTAAGGCAAGGCAACATAAGGCAAGGAAACGTAAGTTAAGGCAACGTAAGGTAACGTAAGGTAAGGCAACGTAAGGCAACGTAATGTAAGGCAACGTAAGGCAACGTAACGTAAGGCAAGGTAAGGCAACCTAAGGCAAGGCAACGTAAGGTAAGGCAACGTAAGGCAACGTAAGGCAAGGCAACGTAAGGTAAGGCAACGTAAGCTAAGGCAACATAAGTTAAGGCAACCTAAGGCAACGTAAGGTAAGGCAACTTAAGACAACGTAAGGTAAGGCAACTTAAGGCAAGGCAATGTAAGGTAAGACAACGTAAGGTAAGGCAACGTAAGGCAAGGCAACGTAAGGTAAGACAACGTAAGGCAACGTAAGGTAAGGCAACGTAAGGAAACGTAAGGTAAGGAAACATAAGGTAAGGCAACGAAAGGCAATGTAAGGTAATGCAACGTAAGGCAATGTAAGGTAAGGCAACGTAAGGTAACGTAAGTAAAGGCAACGTAAGGCAACGTAAGACAAGGCAACGTAAGTTAAGGCAACCTAAGGCAACGTAAGGTAAGGCAACGTAAGACAACGTAAGGTAAGGCAACGTAAGGCTAGGCAACGTAAGGTAAGACAACGTAAGGCAACGTAAGGTAAGGAAACATAAGGAAACGTAAGGTAAGGCAACGTAAGGGAAGGCAACTTAAGGGAATGCAACGTTAGGCAACGTAAGACAACGTAAGGCAACGTAAGGAAACGTAAGGCAACGTAAGGCAAGGCAACATAAGGTAAGGCAACGTAAGGCAACATAAGTTAAGGCAACGTAAGGTAAGGCATCGTAAGGCAACGTAAGGCAACATAAGGTAAGGCAACGTAAGGAAAGGATACATAAGGCAAGGCAACGTATGTTAAGGCAACATAAAGTAATGCAACGTAAGGTAATGCAACGTAAGGCAACGTAATGTAAGGCAACTTAATGTAACGCAACGTAAGGCAACGTAAGGCAACGTAAGGCAACGAAACTTAAGGTAAGGCAACCTAAGGCAACGTAAGGTAAGGCAACGTAAGTTAGAGGCAACGTAATGCAACGTAAGGAAAGGCAACGTAATGTAAGGCAACGTAAGGCAACATAAGGTAAGGAAGCGTAAGGCAACGTAAGGTAAAGGCAACGTAAGGAAAGGCAACGTAAGGCAAGGCAATGTAAGGCAACGTAAGGCAACGTAAGGTAAGGCAACGTAAGGTAAGGCAACGTAAGGCAACGTAAGGCAAGGCAACGTAAGTTAAGGCAACGTAAGGGAAGGCAACTTAAGGGAATGCAACGTTAGGCAACGTAAGACAACGTAAGGCAACGTAAGGAAACGTAAGGCAACGTAAGGCAAGGCAACATAAGGTAAGGCAACGTAAGGCAACATAAGTTAAGGCAACGTAAGGTAAGGCATCGTAAGGCAACGTAAGGCAACATAAGGTAAGGCAACGTAAGGAAAGGATACATAAGGCAAGGCAACGTATGTTAAGGCAACATAAAGTAATGCAACGTAAGGTAATGCAACGTAAGGCAACGTAATGTAAGGCAACTTAATGTAACGCAACGTAAGGCAACGTAAGGCAACGTAAGGCAACGAAACTTAAGGTAAGGCAACCTAAGGCAACGTAAGGTAAGGCAACGTAAGTTAGAGGCAACGTAATGCAACGTAAGGAAAGGCAACGTAATGTAAGGCAACGTAAGGCAACGTAAGGTAAGGAAGCGTAAGGCAACGTAAGGTAAAGGCAACGTAAGGAAAGGCAACGTAAGGCAAGGCAATGTAAGGCAACGTAAGGCAACGTAAGGTAAGGCAACGTAAGGTAAGGCAACGTAAGGTAAGGCAACGTAAGGTAAAGGAACGTAAGGCAAGGCAACGTCAGGTTAGGCAACGTAAGGCAACGTAAGGCAAGGCAACGTAAGGGAAGGCAACTTAATTAAGGCAACGTTAGGCAACTTAAGACAACGTAAGGCAACGTAAGGCAACGTAAGGCAACGTAAAGTAAGGCAAAGTAAGGCAACGTAAGTTAAGGTAACGTAAGGCAAGTCAAGTTAAGGTAAGCAACGTAAGGCAAGGCAACGTAAGGTAAGGCGACGTAAGGCAACGTTAGGCAAGGCAACGTAAGGCAACGTAAGGAAAGGCAGCGTAATGTAAGGCAAAGCAAGGCAACGTAAGGCAAGGCAACGTAAGGCAACGTAAGGCAAGGCAACGTAGGGAAGGCAACGTAAGGCAACGTAAGGTAATGCAACGTAAGGCAACGTAAGGTAAGGCAACGTAGGGAAGGCAACGTAAGGCAACGTAAGGTAAGGCAACGTAAGGCAACGTAAGGTAAGGCAACGTAAGGCAACGTAAGGCAAGGCAACGTAAGGCAAGGCAACGTAAGGCAAGGCAACGTAAGGTAAGACAACCTAAGGCAACGTAAGTTAAGGCAACGTAAGGTAAGGTAATGTAAGGTAAGGCAAGGTAAGGTAAGGCAACGTAAGACAACGTAAGGTAAGGCAACGTAAGGCAAGGCAACATAAGGTAAGGCAACGTAAGGCAAGGCAACGAAATGTAAGGCAACGTAAGGCAACGTAAGGCAACGTAAGGTAAGGCAAATTAAGGCAACGTAAGGCAAGGCAACGTAATGTAAGGCAAAGTAAGGCAATGTAAGGCAAAGTAAGGAAACGTAAGGGAAAGGAACGTAAGGGAAGGCAACGTTAGGCAACGTAAGACAACGTAAGGCAACGTAAGGAAACGTAAGGCAATGTAAGGCAAGGCAACAAAAGGTAAGGCAACGTAAGGCAACGTAAGTTAAGGCAACGTAAGGTAAGGCAACGTAAGGCAACGTAAGGTAAGGCAACGTAAGACAACGTAAGATAAGGTAACGTAAGGCAAGGCAACGTAAGGTAAGGCAACGTAAGGCAACGTAAGGTAAGGAAACATAAGGAAACGTAAGGTAAGGCAACGTAAGGGAAGGCAACTTAAGGGAAGGCAACGTTAGGAAACCTAAGGCAACGTAAGGCAACGTAAGGAAACGTAAGGCAACGTAAGGTAAGGCAATATAAAGCAACGTAATTTAAGGCAACGTAAGGCAAGGCAACTTAAGGCAAGGCAACTTAAGGTAAGGCAACGTAAGGCCAGGCAATGTAATGTAATGCAACGTAAGGCAACGTAAGGCAAGGCAACGTAAGGTAAGGCAACGTAAGGCAACGTAAAGTAAGGCAAAGTAAGGCAACGTAAGTTAAGGCAATGTAAGGCAAGTCAAGTTAAGGTAAGCAACGTAAGGCAAGGCAACGTAAGGTAAGGCGACGTAAGGCAACGTTAGGCAAGGCAACGTAAGGCAACGTAAGGATAGGCAGCGTAAGGTAAGGCAAAGCAAGGCAATGTAAGGCAAGGGAACGAAAGGTAAGGCAATGTAAGGTAATGCAACTTAAGGTAATGCAACGTAAGGCAACGTAAGGTAAGGCAACGTAGGGAAGGCAACGTAAGGCAACGTAAGGTAAGGCAACGTAAGGCAACGTAAGGTAAGGCAACGTAAGGCAACGTAAGGCAAGGCAACGTAAGGCAAGGCAACGTAAGGTAAGGCAACGTAAGGTAAGACAACCTAAGGCAACGTAAGTTAAGGCAACGTAAGGTAAGGCAACGTAAGGTAAGGTAATGTAAGGTAAGGCAAGGTAAGGTAAGGCAACGTAAGACAACGTAGGGTAAGGCAACGTAAGGCAAGGCAACATAAGGTAAGGCAACGTAAGGCAAGGCAACGAAATGTAAGGCAACGTAAGGCAACGTAAGGCAACGTAAGGTAAGGCTACGTAAGGAAATGTAAGGCAACTTAACGTAAGGTAAGGCAATGTAAAGCAACGTAAGGCACGGCAACGTAAGGCAACGTAAGGTAAGGCTACGTAAGGCAACATAAGGCAAGGTAAGGTAAGGCAACAAAAGGTAAGGCAACGTAAGGTCTACGTGAGGCAAGGCAACGTAAGGCAAGGCAACGTAAGGTAAGGCAACGTAAGGCAACGTAAGGCAACTTAAGGCAACGTAAGGTAAGGCAAGCTAAGGCAACGTAAGGCAAGGCAACATAAGGCAAGGAAACGTAAGTTAAGGCAACGTAAGGTAACGTAAGGTAAGGCAACGTAAGGCAACGTAATGTAAGGCAACGTAAGGCAACGTAACGTAAGGCAAGGTAAGGCAACCTAAGGCAAGGCAACGTAAGGTAAGGCAACGTAAGGCAACGTAAGGCAAGGCAACGTAAGGTAAGGCAACGTAAGCTAAGGCAACATAAGTTAAGGCAACCTAAGGCAACGTAAGGTAAGGCAACTTAAGACAACGTAAGGTAAGGCAACTTAAGGCAAGGCAATGTAAGGTAAGACAACGTAAGGTAAGGCAACGTAAGGCAAGGCAACGTAAGGTAAGACAACGTAAGGCAACGTAAGGTAAGGCAACGTAAGGAAACGTAAGGTAAGGAAACATAAGGTAAGGCAACGAAAGGCAATGTAAGGTAATGCAACGTAAGGCAATGTAAGGTAAGGCAACGTAAGGTAACGTAAGTAAAGGCAACGTAAGGCAACGTAAGACAAGGCAACGTAAGTTAAGGCAACCTAAGGCAACGTAAGGTAAGGCAACGTAAGACAACGTAAGGTAAGGCAACGTAAGGCTAGGCAACGTAAGGTAAGACAACGTAAGGCAACGTAAGGTAAGGAAACATAAGGAAACGTAAGGTAAGGCAACGTAAGGGAAGGCAACTTAAGGGAATGCAACGTTAGGCAACGTAAGACAACGTAAGGCAACGTAAGGAAACGTAAGGCAACGTAAGGCAAGGCAACATAAGGTAAGGCAACGTAAGGCAACATAAGTTAAGGCAACGTAAGGTAAGGCATCGTAAGGCAACGTAAGGCAACATAAGGTAAGGCAACGTAAGGAAAGGATACATAAGGCAAGGCAACGTATGTTAAGGCAACATAAAGTAATGCAACGTAAGGTAATGCAACGTAAGGCAACGTAATGTAAGGCAACTTAATGTAACGCAACGTAAGGCAACGTAAGGCAACGTAAGGCAACGAAACTTAAGGTAAGGCAACCTAAGGCAACGTAAGGTAAGGCAACGTAAGTTAGAGGCAACGTAATGCAACGTAAGGAAAGGCAACGTAATGTAAGGCAACGTAAGGCAACATAAGGTAAGGAAGCGTAAGGCAACGTAAGGTAAAGGCAACGTAAGGAAAGGCAACGTAAGGCAAGGCAATGTAAGGCAACGTAAGGCAACGTAAGGTAAGGCAACGTAAGGTAAGGCAACGTAAGGCAACGTAAGGCAAGGCAACGTAAGTTAAGGCAACGTAAGGGAAGGCAACTTAAGGGAATGCAACGTTAGGCAACGTAAGACAACGTAAGGCAACGTAAGGAAACGTAAGGCAACGTAAGGCAAGGCAACATAAGGTAAGGCAACGTAAGGCAACATAAGTTAAGGCAACGTAAGGTAAGGCATCGTAAGGCAACGTAAGGCAACATAAGGTAAGGCAACGTAAGGAAAGGATACATAAGGCAAGGCAACGTATGTTAAGGCAACATAAAGTAATGCAACGTAAGGTAATGCAACGTAAGGCAACGTAATGTAAGGCAACTTAATGTAACGCAACGTAAGGCAACGTAAGGCAACGTAAGGCAACGAAACTTAAGGTAAGGCAACCTAAGGCAACGTAAGGTAAGGCAACGTAAGTTAGAGGCAACGTAATGCAACGTAAGGAAAGGCAACGTAATGTAAGGCAACGTAAGGCAACGTAAGGTAAGGAAGCGTAAGGCAACGTAAGGTAAAGGCAACGTAAGGAAAGGCAACGTAAGGCAAGGCAATGTAAGGCAACGTAAGGCAACGTAAGGTAAGGCAACGTAAGGTAAGGCAACGTAAGGTAAGGCAACGTAAGGTAAAGGAACGTAAGGCAAGGCAACGTCAGGTTAGGCAACGTAAGGCAACGTAAGGCAAGGCAACATAAGGGAAGGCAACTTAATTAAGGCAACGTTAGGCAACTTAAGACAACGTAAGGCAACGTAAGGCAACGTAAGGCAACGTAAAGTAAGGCAAAGTAAGGCAACGTAAGTTAAGGTAACGTAAGGCAAGTCAAGTTAAGGTAAGCAACGTAAGGCAAGGCAACGTAAGGTAAGGCGACGTAAGGCAACGTTAGGCAAGGCAACGTAAGGCAACGTAAGGAAAGGCAGCGTAATGTAAGGCAAAGCAAGGCAACGTAAGGCAAGGCAACGTAAGGCAACGTAAGGCAAGGCAACGTAGGGAAGGCAACGTAAGGCAACGTAAGGTAATGCAACGTAAGGCAACGTAAGGTAAGGCAACGTAGGGAAGGCAACGTAAGGCAACGTAAGGTAAGGCAACGTAAGGCAACGTAAGGTAAGGCAACGTAAGGCAACGTAAGGCAAGGCAACGTAAGGCAAGGCAACGTAAGGCAAGGCAACGTAAGGTAAGACAACCTAAGGCAACGTAAGTTAAGGCAACGTAAGGTAAGGTAATGTAAGGTAAGGCAAGGTAAGGTAAGGCAACGTAAGACAACGTAAGGTAAGGCAACGTAAGGCAAGGCAACATAAGGTAAGGCAACGTAAGGCAAGGCAACGAAATGTAAGGCAACGTAAGGCAACGTAAGGCAACGTAAGGTAAGGCAAATTAAGGCAACGTAAGGCAAGGCAACGTAATGTAAGGCAAAGTAAGGCAATGTAAGGCAAAGTAAGGAAACGTAAGGGAAAGGAACGTAAGGGAAGGCAACGTTAGGCAACGTAAGACAACGTAAGGCAACGTAAGGAAACGTAAGGCAATGTAAGGCAAGGCAACAAAAGGTAAGGCAACGTAAGGCAACGTAAGTTAAGGCAACGTAAGGTAAGGCAACGTAAGGTAAGGCAACGTAAGGCAACGTAAGGCAAGGCAAAGTAAGGCAACATAAGGTAAGGCAACGTAAGGCAAGGATACATAAGGCAAGGCAACGTAAGTTAAGGCAACGTAAAGTAAGGCAACGTAAGGTAAGGCAAAGTAAGGCAACGTAATGCAAGGCAACTTAATGTAACGCAACGTAAGGCAACGTAAGGTAAGGCAACGTAAGGTAAGGCAACGTAAGGCAAGGCAACGTAAGGCAACGTAAGGTAAGGCAACGTAAGGCAAGGCAACGTAAGGCAACGTTAGGTAAGGAAGCGTAAGGTTATGTAAGGTAAAGGCAACGTAAGGAAAGGCAACGTAAGGCATGGCAACGTAAGGCAACGTAAAGCAACGTAAGGTAAGGCAACGAAAGGTAAGGCAACGTAAGGCAACGTAAGGTAAGGCAACGTAATGTAAAGGAACGTAAGGCAAGGCAACGTAAGGTAAGGCAACGTAAGGCAACGTAAGGCAAGGCAACGTAAGTTAAGGCAACGTAAGGCAACGTAAGGCAAGGCAACGTAATGTAAGGCAACGTAAGGCAACGTAAGGTAAGGCAACGTAAGGCAAGGAACGTAAGGTAAGGCAACGTAAGGTAAGGCAACGTAAGGCTAGGCAACGTAAGGTAAGGCAACGTAAGGCAAAGTAAGGTATGGCAACGTAAGGCAACGTAAGGTAAGGCAAAGTAAGGCAAGGCAACGTAAGGAAACGTAAGGTAACATAAGGCAAGGCAACGTAAGGCAACGTACTGTAAGGCAAAGTTAGGTTATGCAACGTAAGGCAACGTAAGGCAACGTAAGGTAAGGCAACGTAAGGTAAGGCAACGTAAGGCTAGGCAACGTAATGTAAGGCAAAGTAGGGCAACGTAAGGCAAGGCAACGTAAGGCAAGGCAACGTAAGGTAAGGCAACGTAAGGCAACGTAAGGCAAGGCATCGTAAGGCAATGTAAGGTAAGGAAATCTTAGGCAACGTATTGTAAGGCAACCTAAGTCAACGTAAGGTAAGGCAACGTAAGGCAAAGAAAGATAAGGCAACGCAAGGCAAGGTAACGTAAGGTAAGGCAACGTAAGGCAAAGTAAGGTAAGGCAAAGTAAGGCGACGTAAGGTAAGGCAACGTAAGGCAACGTAAGGTAAGGCAACGTAAGGCAACGTATGGCAAGGCAACGTAAGGTAAGGCAACGTAAGGCAACGTAAGGCAACGTAATGCAAGGTAACGTAAGGAAAGGCAACGTAAGGCAAAGTAAGGTAAGGCAACCTAAGGCAACGTAAGGTAAGGAAACGTAAGGCAAGGCAACCTAAGACAACGTAACGCAACGTAAGGTAAAGGCAACGTAAGGCAAGGCAAAGTAAGGTAAGGCAAAGTAAGGCAAGGCAACGTAAGGTAAGGCTACGTAAGGCAAAGTAAGGCAACTTAACGTAAGGTAAGGCAACGTAAAGCAACGTAAGGCACGGCAATGTAAGGCAACGTAAGGTAAGGCTACGTAAGGCAACATAAGGCAAGGTAAGGTAAGGCAACAAAAGGTAAGGAAACGTAAGGTCTACGTGAGGCAAGGCAACGTAAGGCAACGTAGAGGCAACGTAAGGTAAGGCAAGCTAAGGCAACGTAAGGCAAGGCAACGTAAGGCAAGGCAACGTAAGATAAGGCAACGTAAGGTAAAGTAAGGTAAGGCAACGTAAGGCAACGTAATGTAAGAGAACGTAAGGCAACGTAAGGTAAGGCAACGTAAGGAAACGTAAGGCAAGGCAACGTAAGGTAAGGCAACGTAAGGCAACGTAACTTAAGGCAAGGTAAGGCAACCTAAGGCAAGGCAACGTAAGGTAAGGCAACGTAAGGCAAAGTAAGGCAAGGCAACATAAGGTAAGGCAACGTAAGGTATGGCAACGTAAGTTAAGGCAACCTAAGGCAACGTAAGGTAAGGCAACTTAAGACAACGTAAGGTAAGGCAACTTAAGGCAAGGCAATGTAAGGTAAGGCAACGTAAGGTAAGGCAACGTAAGGCAAGGCAACGTAAGGTAAAACAACGTAAGGCAACGTAAGGTAAGGCAACGTAAGGAAACGTAAGGTAAGGAAACATAAGGTAAGGCAAAGTAAGGGAAGGCAACGTAAGGGAAGGCAAAGTTAGGCAACGTAAGACAACGTAAGGCAACGTAAGGCAACGTAAGGTAAGGCAACGTAAGGCAACGTAAGGTAAGGCAACGTAAGACAACGTAAGATAAGGTAACGTAAGGTAAGGCAACGTAAGGCAACGTAAGGTAAGGAAACATAAGGAAACGTAAGGTAAGGCAACGTAAGGGAAGGCAACGTTAGGCAACCTAAGGCAACGTAAGGCAACGTTAGGCAACCTAAGGCAAAGTAAGGCAACGTAAGGAAACGTAAGGCAACGTAAGGTAAGGCAATATAAAGCAACGTAATTTAAGGCAACGTAAGGCAAGGCAACTTAAGGCAAGGCAACTTAAGGTAAGGCAACGTAAGGCCAGGCAACGTAATGTAATGCAACGTAAGGCAACGTAAGGCAAGGCAACGTAAGGTAAAGCAACGTAAGGCAACGTAAAGTAAGGCAAAGTAAGGCAACGTAAGTTAAGGCAACGTAAGGCAAGTCAAGTTAAGGTAAGCAACGTAAGGCAAGGCAACGTAAGGTAAGGCGACGTAAGGCAACGTTAGGCAAGGCAACGTAAGGCAACGTAAGGAAAGGCAGCGTAAGGTAAGGCAAAGCAAGGCAACGTAAGGCAAGGCAACGTAAGGTAAGGCAATGTAAGGTAATGCAACGTAAGGCAACGTAAGGTAAGGCAACGTAGGGAAGGCAACGTAAGGCAACGTAAGGTAAGGCAACGTAAGGCAAAGTAAGGTAAGGCAACGTAAGGCAACGTAAGGCAAGGCAACGTAAGGCAAGGCAACGTAAGGTAAGGCAACGTAAGGTAAGACAACCTAAGGCAACGTAAGTTAAGGCAACGTAAGGTAAGGTAATGTAAGGTAAGGCAAGGTAAGGTAAGGCAACGTAAGACAACGTAAGGTAAGGCAACGTAAGGTAAGGCAACATAAGGTAAGGCAACGTAAGGCAAGGCAACGAAATGTAAGGCAACGTAAGGCAACGTAAGGCAACGTAAGGTAAGGCAAATTAAGGCAACGTAAGGCAAGGCAACGTAATGTAAGGCAAAGTAAGGCAATGTAAGGCAAAGTAAGGAAACGTAAGGGAAAGGAACGTAAGGGAAGGCAACGTTAGGCAACGTAAGACAACGTAAGGCAACGTAAGGAAACGTAAGGCAATGTAAGGTAAGGCAACAAAAGGTAACGCAACGTAAGGCAACGTAAGTTAAGGCAACGTAAGGTAAGGCAACGTAAGGCAACGTAAGGCAAGGCAAATTAAGGCAACATAAGGTAAGGCAACGTAAGGCAAGGATACATAAGGCAAGGCAACGTAAGTTAAGGCAACGTAAAGTAAGGCAACGTAAGGTAAGGCAAAGTAAGGCAACGTAATGCAAGGCAACTTAATGTAACGCAACGTAAGGCAACGTAAGGCAAGGAAAGGTAAGGTAAGGCAATGTAAGGCAAAGTAAGGTAAGGCAACGTAAGGTAAGGCAACGTAAGGCAAGGCAACGTAAGGCAACGTTAGGTAAGGAAGCGTAAGGTTATGTACGGTAAAGGCAACGTAAGGAAAGGCAACGTAAGGCAAGGCAACGTAAGGCAACGTAAAGCAACGTAAGGTAAGGCAACGAAAGGTAAGGCAACGTAAGGCAACGTAAGGTAAGGCAAGGTAATGTAAAGGAACGTAAGGCAAGGCAACGTAAGGTAAGGCAAAGTAAGGCAACGTAAGGCAAGGCAACGTAAGGTAAGGCAGAGTAAGGCAACGTAATATAAGGCAACGTAAGGAAAGGCAGAGTAAGGCAACTTAAGGTAAGGCAACGTAATGTAAGGCAAAGTAAGGCAACGTAAGGGAAGGCAAATTTAGGCAACGTATGACAACGTAAGGCAACGTAAGGAAACGTAAGGCAACGTAAGGCAAGGCAACATAAGGTAAGACAACGTAAGGCAACATAAGTTAAGGCAACGTAAGGTAAGGCAACGTAAGGCAACGCAAGGCAAGGCAACGTAAGGCAACATAAGGTAAGGCAACGTAAGGAAAGGATACATAAGACAAGGCAACGTATGTTAAGGCAACGTAAAGTAAGGCAACGTAAGGTAAGGCAACGTAAGGCAACGTAATGCAAGGCAACTTAAAGTAACGCAACGTAAGGCAACGTAAGGCAACGTAAGGCAAGGAAATGTAAGGTAAGGCAACGTAAGGCAACGTAAGGCAAGGAAACGTAAGGTAAGGCAACGTAAGGCAACGTAAGGTAAGGCAACGTAAGTTAAGGCAACGTAAGGTAAGGCAACGTAAGGCAACGTAAGGTAAGGCAACTTAAGGCAAGGCAACATAAGGTAAGGCAACGTAAGGAAACGTAAGGTAAGGCAACGTAAGTTAAGGCAACGTAAGGCAAGGCAACGTAAGGCAAGGCAACGTAAGGTAAGGCAACGTAAGGCAACGTAAGGTAAGGCAACTTAAGGCAAGGCAACTTAAGGCAACGTAAGGTAAGGCAACTTAAGGCAAGGCAACATAAGGTACGGCAACGTAAGGCAACGTAATGTAAGGCAACGTAAGGCAACGTAAGGTAAGGCAACGTAAGGCAACGTAAGTCAAGGCAACGTAAGGCAACGTTAGGCAACGTAATGTAAGACAAAGTAAGGCAACATAATGCAAGGTAACATAAGGTAAGGCAACATAAGGCAACGTAAGTCAACTTAAGGTAAGGCAACGTAATGTAAGGCAACGTAAGGCAATGTAAGGTAGATCCAATGTTAGGTAAGGCAACGCAAGGCAACGTAAGGCAAGGCAACATAAGGTAAGGCAACGTAAGGCAACGTAAGGCAAGGCAACGTAAGGCAAGGCAACGTAAGGCAACGTAATGCAACGTAAGGTAAGGCAACGTAAGTGAACGTAAGGTAAGGCAACATAAGGTAAGGCAACGTAAGGCAACGTAAGGCAAGGCAACGTAAGGTACGGCAACCGTAGAAAACGTAATGTAAGGCAACGTAAGGTAACGTAAGGTAAGGCAACGTAAGGCAAGGCAACGTAATGTAAGGCAACTTAAGGCAACGTAAGGTAAGGCAACGTAAGGCAACTTAAGGTAAGGCAACGAACGGCAAGGCAACGTAAGGCAAGGCAACGTAAGGCAACGTAAGGCAACGTAAGGTAAGGCAACGTAAGATAAGGCAACATAAGGCAAGGCAACGTAAGGCAACGTAAGGCAACGTAAGGCAAAGGCAACGTAAGGTAAGGCAACGTAAGGCAACGTAAAGTAAGGCAACTTAAGGCAAGGCAACATAAGGTAAGGCAACGTAAGGCAACGTAATGTAAGGCAACGTAAGGCAACGTAAGGTAAGGCAACGTAAGGCAACGTAAGTCAAGGCAACGTAAGGCAACGTTAGGCAACGTAATGTAAGACAAAGTAAGGCAACATAAGGCAAGGTAACATAAGGTAAGGCAACATAAGGCAATGTAAGTCAACTTAAGGTAAGGCAACGTAATGTAAGGCAACGTAAGGCAATGTAAGGTAGAGCCAATGTTAGGTAAGGCAACGCAAGGCAACGTAAGGCAAGGCAACATAAGGTAAGGCAACGTAAGGCAACGTAAGGCAAGGCAACGTAAGGCAAGGCAACGTAAGGCAACGTTAATGTAAGGCAACGTAATGCAACGTAAGGTAAGGCAACGTAAGTGAACGTAAGGTAAGGCAACATAAGGTAAGGCAACGTAAGGCAACGTAAGGCAAGGCAACGTAAGGTACGGCAAACGTAGAAAACGTAATGTAAGGCAACGTAAGGTAACGTAAGGTAAGGGAACATAAGGCAAGGCAACGTAATGTAAGGCAACTTAAGGCAACGTAAGGTAAGGCAACGTAAGGCAACTTAAGGTAAGGCAACGAACGGCAAGGGAACGTAAGGCAACGTAAGGCAACGTAAGGTAAGGCAACGTAAGATAAGGCAACATAAGGCAAGGCAACGTAAGGCAACGTAAGGCAACGTAAGGCAAAGGCAACGTAAGGTAAGGCAACGTAAGGCAACGTAAGGCAAGGCAACGTAAGGTAAGGCAACGTAATTTAAGGCAACGTAAGGAAACGTAAGGCAACTTAAGGCAAGGCAACATAAGGTAAGGCAACGTAAGGCAACGTAAGGTAAGGCAAAGTAAGGCAAGGCAACATAAGGCAAGGCAACGTAAGGCAAAGTAAGGAAACGTAAGGCAAGGCAACGTAAGGCAAGGCAACTTAAGGCAACATAAGGCAACGTCAGGTAAGGCAACCTAAGGCAACGTAAGGTAAGGCAACTTAAGGCAAGGCAACGTAAGGTAAGGCAACATAAGGCAAGACTACGTAAGACAAAGTAAGGAAACGTAAGGAAAGGCAACATAAGGTAAGTCAACGTAAGGCAACGTAATGTAAGGCAACGTAATGCAACGTAAGGTAAGACAACGTAAGGTAAGGGAACGTAAAGCAACGTAATGTAAGGCAACTTAAGGCAACGTAATGTAAGGCAACGTAAGGCAATTTAAGGTGAGGCATGGTAAGCCAACGTAATGTAAGGCACCGTAATGTAAGGCTACGTAAGGCAACGTAAGGTAAGACAACGTAAGGCAAGGCAACGTAAGGCAACGTAAGGCAAGGAAACGTAAGGTAAGGCAACGTAAGGCAACGTAAGGTAAGGCAACGTAAGGCAACGTAAGGTAAGGCAACGTAAGGTAAGGCAACGTAAGGCAACGTAAGGTAAGGCAACGTAAGGTAAGGCAACGTAAGGGAAGGCAATGTAAGGCAAGGCAACGTAAGGTAAGGCAACGAAAGGCAACGTATGGTAAGGAAACATAAGGCAACGTAAGGTAAGGCAATGTAAGGCAAAGCAACGTAAGGCAACGTAAATTAAGGCAACGTAAGGCAAGGCAACGTAAGGCAACGCAACGTAAGGCAACGTAAGGAAACGTACGGCAAGGCAACGTAAGGCAACATAAGGTAAGGCAACTTAAGGCAAGGCAACGTAAGGTAAGGCAACGTAAGGCAAGGCAACGTAAGGCAACGTAAGGCAACGTAAGTTAAGTCAACGTAAGGTAAGGCAACGTAAGGCAAGGCAAAGTAAGGCTACGTAAGGAAAGGCAACTTAAGGTAAGGCAACGTAATGTAAAGCAACGTAAGGTAAGGCAACCTAAGCAACGTAAGAAGGTAACATAAGGTAAGGCAAAGTAAGGCAACGTAAGGCAAGGCAACGTAAGGTAAGGCAACGTAAGGCAACGTAAGGCAAGGCAACGTAAGGCAAGGCAATGTAAGGTAAGGCAATGTAAGGTAAGGCAACGTAAGGCAACTTAAGGTAAGGCAACGAACGGCAAGGCAACGTAAGGCAAGGCAACGTAAGGCAACGTAAGGCAAGGCAACGTAAGGTAAGGCAACGTAAGGTAAGGCAATGTAAGGCAACGTAAGGTAAGGCAACGTAAACCAACGTAAGGCTTCGTAAGGCAAGGCAACGTAAGGTAAGGTAACGTAAGGCAATGTAAGGTAAGGCAACGTAAGGTAAGACAACGTAAGGCAATGTAAGGTAAGGCATCGTAAGGCAACGTAAGGTAAGGCAACGTAAGACAACGTAAGGTAAGGCAACGTAAGTCAACGTAAGGTAAGGCAAATTAAGGCAAGGCAACGTAAGGTAAGGTAACATATGTAAGGCAACGTAAGGCAATGTAAGGTAGAGCCAACGTTAGGTAAGGCAATGCAAGGGAACGTAAGGCAAGGCAACATAAGGTAAGGCAAAGTAAGGCAACGTAAGGCAAGGCAACGTAATGTAAGGCAATGTAAGGCAACGTAAAGGTAAGGCAACATAAGGTAAGGCAACGTAAGGCAACGTAAGGTAAGGCAACGTAAGGTAAGGCAATGTAAGGCAACGTAAGGTAAGGCAACGTAAGGTAAGGCAACGTAAGGCAACGTCAGGCAAGGCAACGTAAGGTAAGGCAACGTAAGTTAAGGCAACGTAAGGCAACGTGAGGTAAGGCAACGTAAGATAAGGCAACGTAAGGTAAGGCAACGTAAGGCAACGTAAGGCGAGGCAACGTAAGGTAAGGCAACGTAAGGCAACGTAAGGTAAGGCGACGTAAGGCAATGTAATGTAAGGCCACGTAAGGCAACGTAAGGTAAGGAAACGTAAGGCAACGTAAGGCAAGACAACGTAAGGCAAGGCAACGTTAGGTAAGGCAACGTAAGGCAACGTATGGCAAGGCTACGTAAGGTAAGGCAACGTAAGGCAACTTAAGGTAAGGCAACGTAAGGTAAGGCAACGTAAGGTAAGGCAACGTAAGGCAACGTATGGCAAGGCAACGTAAGGTAAGGGAACGTAAGGTAAGGGAACGTAAGGCAACGTAAGGCAACGTAAGGTAAGGCAATGTAAGGCAATGTAAGGTAGAGCCAAAGTTAGGTAAGGCAACGCAAGGCAACCTAAGGCAAGGCAATGTAAGATAAGGCAATGTAATGTAGAGCCAAAGTTAGGTAAGGCAACGCAAGGCAACCTAAGGCAAGGCAATGTAAGATAAGGCAACGTAAGTTAAGGCAACGTAAGGCAAGGCAACGTAAGGCAACGTAAGGCAAGGCAGCGTAAGGTAAGGCAACGTAAGGCAACGTAAGGCAAGGAAAAGTAAGGTAAGTCAATATAAGGTAAGGCAACGTAAGGTAAGGCAACGTAAGGCAATGTAAGGTAAGGCAACGTTAGGTAAGGCAACGTAATTTAAGGCAACGTAAGGCAACGTAAGGCAACGTAAGGCAAGGCAACGTAAGGTAAGGCAACGTAAGGCAACGTAAGGTAAGGCAAAGTAAGGCAAGGCAACATAAGGCAAGGCAACGTAAGACAAAGTAAGGAAACGTAAGGCAAGGCAACTAAAGGCAACGTTAGGCAACGTAAGGTAAGGCAACCTAAGGCAACGTAAGGTAAGGAAACTTAAGGCAAGGCAACGTAAGGTAAGGCAACATAAGGCAAGACTACGTAAGGCAAAGTAAGGAAACGTAAGGCAAGGCAACGTAAGGCAAGGCAACTTAAGGCAACGTAAGGTAACATAAGTTAAGGCAACCTAAGGCAACGTAAGGTAAGGCAACATAAGGCAAGGCAACATAAGGTAAGACAACGTAAGGCAACGTAAGGTAAGGGAACGTAAGGCAAGGCAAAGTAAGGCAACGTAAGGCAACGTAATTTAAGGCAAGGTAAGGCAATGTAAGGTAAGGCAACGTAAGGTAAGGCAACGTAAGGCAATGTAAGGTAAGGCAACGTTAGGTAAGGCAACGTAAGGCAACGTAAGGTAAGGAAAAGTAAGGTAAGGCAACGTAAGGTATGGAAACTTAAGATAAGGCAACTTAATGCAACGTAAGGCAAGGTAACGTAAGGCAAAGTAAGGCAAGGCAACGTAAAGTAAGGCAACGAAAGGAAACGTAAGGAAAGGCAACATAAGATTTGTCAACGTAAGGCAACGTAATGTAAGGCATCGTAATGCAACGTAAGGTAAGACAACGTAAGGTAAGGGAACGTAAGGCAACGTAATGTAAGGCAACTTAAGGCAACGTAATGTAAGGCAACGTAAGGCAATGTAAGGTGAGGCATCGTAAGCCAACGTGATGTAAGGCAACGTAAGGTAAGACAACGTAAGGCAACGTATGGTAAGGCAACATAAGGCAACGTAAGGTAAGGCAATGTAAGGCAAAGCAACGTAAGGCAACATAACTTAAGGCAACGTAAGGCAATGCAAGGTAAGGCAACGTAAGGCAAGGCAACGTAAGGCAACGTAAGGAAACGTAAGGCAAGGCTACGTAAGGCAATGTAAGGTAAGGCAACGTAAGGCAAGGCAACGTAAGGTAAGGCAACGTAAGGCAATGTAAGGTAAGGCAACGTAAGGCAACGTAAGTTAAGGCAACGTAAGGTAAGGCAACGTAAGGCAAGGCAACGTAAGGCTACGTAAGGCAAGGCAACGTAAGGTAAGGCTACGTAATGTAAAGCAACGTAAGGTAAGGCAACCTAAGCAACGTAAGAAGGCAACGTAAGGTAAGGCAAAGTAAGGCAACGTAAGGCAAGGCAACGTAATGTAAGGCAACGTAAGGCAACGTTAAGTAAGGAAACGTAAGGCAACGTAAGACAACGTTAGGCAACGTAATGTAAGACAACGTAAGGCAACATAAGGCAAGGTAACATAAGGTAAGGCAACGTAAGGCAACGTAAGTCAACTTAATGTAAGGCAACGTAAGGCAATGTAAGGTAGAGCCAATGTTAGGTAAGGCAACGCAAGGCAACGTAAAGCAAGGCAACATAAGGTAAGGCAACGTAAGGCAACATAAGTTAAGGCAACGTAAGGCAACGTAAGGCAAGGCAACGTAAGGCAAGGCAACGTAAGGCAAGGCAACGTAAGGCAACGTAATGTAATGAAACGTAATGCAACGTAAGGTAAGACAATGTAAGTGAACGTAAGGTAAGGCAACATAAGGCAAGGCAACGTAAGTCAACGTAAGGCAAGGCAACGTAAGGTACGGCAACCGAAGGAAACGTAATGTAAGGCAACGTAAGGTAACGTAAGGTAAGGCAACGTAAGGCAAGGCAACGTAATGTAAGGCAACTTAAGGCAACGTAAGGTAAGGCAACGTAAGGCAACTTAAGGTAAGGCAACGAACGGCAAGGCAACGTAAGGCAAGGCAACGTAAGGCAACGTAAGGCAACGTAAGGTAAGGCAACGTAAGATAAGGCAACATAAGGCAAGGCAACGTAAGGCAACGTAAGGTAAGGCAACGTAAGGCAACGTAATTGAAAGGCAACGTAAGGTAAGGCAACGTAAGGCAACGTAAGGCAAGGCAACGTAAGGTAAGACAATATAGGGTAAGGCAACGTAAGGCAACGTAAGGAAACGTAAGGCAAGGCAACGTAAGGCAAGGCAACGTAAGGCAACGTAAGGTAAGGCAAAGTAAGGCAAGGCAGCATAAGGCAAGGCAACGAAAGGCAAAGTAAGGAAACGTAAGGCAAGGCAACGTAAGGCAAGGAAATTATGCAACGTAAGTCAACGTAAGGCAAGGCAACCTAAGGCAACGTTAGGTAAGGCAACTTAAGGCAAGGCAACGTAAGGTAAGGCAACGTAAGGTAAGGCAACATAAGGCAAGACTACGTAAGGCAAAGTAAGGAAACGTAAGGCAAGGCAAAGTAAGGCAAGGCAACTTAAGGCAACGTAAGGTAAGGCAACGTAAGGTAAGGCAACGTAAGGCAACGTAAGGCAACGTAAGTTAAGGCAACGTAAGGTAAAGCAATGTAAGGTAAGGCAAAGTAGGGTAAGGCAACGTAAGGTAATGTAAGGTAAGGCAACATTTGGTAAGGGAACGTCAGGTAAGGAAACTTAAGATAAGGAAACTTAATGCAACGTAAGGCAAGGTAACGTAAGGCAAAGTAAGGCAAGGCAACGTAAGTTAAGGCAACGTAAGGAAACGTAAGGAAAGGAAACATAAGGTAAGTCAACGTAAGGAAACGTAATGTAATGCATCGTAAGGCAACGTAAGGGAAGGCAACGTAAGTGAACGTAAGGTAAGGCAACATAAGGTAAGGCAACGTAAGGCAACGTAAGGCAACGAAAGGCAAAGGCAACGTAAGGTAAGGCAAGGTAAGGCAACGTAAGGTAAGGCAACGAACGGCAAGGCAACGTAATGTAAGGCAACGTAAGGCAACGTAAGGTAAGGCAACGTAAGGCAACTTAAGGTAAGGCAACGAACGGCAAGGCAACGTAAGGCAAGGCAACGTAAGGCAACGTAAGGCAACGAAAGGCAAAGGCAACGTAAGGCAAGGCAACGTAAGGCAACGTAAGGCAACGAAAGGCAAAGGCAACGTAAGGTAAGGCAAGGTAAGGCAACGTAAGGCAAGGCAACGTAAGGTAAGGCAATATAAGGTAAGGCAACGTAAGGCAACGTAAGGCAACGTAAGGCAAGGCAACGTAAGGCAAGGCAACTTAAGGCAACGTAAGGCAACTTAAGGCAAGGCAACCTAAGGCAACGTAAGGTAAGGCAACTTAAGGCAAGGCAAAGTTAGGTAAGGCAACATAAGGCAAGACTACGTAAGGCAAAGTAAGGAAACGTAAGGCAAGGCAAAGTAAGGCAAGGCAACATAAGGGAACGTAAGGCAACGTAAGGCAACTTAAGGAAACGTAAGGTAAGGCAACGTAAGGCAAGGCAACGTAAGGTAAGGCAACGTAAGGCAACGTAAGGTAAGGCAACGTAAGGTAAGGCAACGTAAGGCAAGGCAACGTAAGGCAACGTAAGGCAACGTAAGTTAAGGCAACGTAAGGTAAGGCAATGTAAGGTAAGGCAAAATAAGGTAAGGCAACGTAAGGCAATGTAAGGTAATGCAACGTTAGGTAAGGCAACGTAAGTCAACGTAATGTAAGGAAACGTAAGGTAAGGCAACTTAAGGTAAGGAAACTTAAGGTAAGGCAACTTAATGCAACGTAAGGCAGGGTAACGTAAGGCAAAGTAAGGCAAGGCAACGTAAGGCATCGTAAGGTAAGGCAACGTAAGGCAACGTAAGGCGAGGCAACGAAAGGTAAGGCAATGTAAGGCAACGTAAGGCAAGGCAACGTAAGGTAAGGCAACGTAAGGCAATGTAAGGTAAGGCAACGTAAGGTAAGACAACGTAAGGCAATGTAAGGTAAGGCAACGTAAGGCAACGTAAGGCAAGGCAACGTAAGGCAAGGCAACGTAAGGCAACGTAAGTTAAGGTAACGTAAGGCAAGGCAACGTAAGGTAAGGCAACGTAAGGCAACGTAATGTAAGGCAATGTAAGGCAACGTAAGTCAAGGCAACGTAAGGCAACGTTAGGCAATGTAATGTAAGACAATGTAAGGCAACATAAGGCAAGGTAACATAAGGTAAGGCAACATAAGTCAACTTAAGGTAAGGCAACGTAATGTAAGGAAACGTAAGGCAATGTAAGGTAGAGCCAATGTTAGGTAAGGCAACGTAAGGCAACGTAAGGCAACCTAAGGAAACGTAAGTTAAGGCAACGTAAGGCAAGGCAACGTAACGTAAGGCAACGTAAGGCAACGTAAGGTAAGGCAACGTAAGGTAAGGCAACGTAAGGTAAGGCAACGTAAGGCAAGACAACGTAAGGCAACGTAAGGCAACGTAAGTTAAGGCAACGTAAGTTAAGGCAACGTAAGGTAAGGAAACTTAAGTTAAGGCAACTTAATGCAACGTAAGGCAAGGTAACGTAAGGCAAAGTAAGGAAAGGCAACGTAAGGTAAGGCAACGTAAGGAAACGTAAGGAAAGGCAACATAAGGTAAGTCAACGTAAGGCAAAGTAATGTAAGGCAACGTAATGCAACGTGAGGTAAGGGAACGTAAGGCAACGTAATGTAAGGCAACGTTAGGTAAAGCAACTTAAGGCAACGTAAGGCAACGTAAGGCAAGGCAACGTAAGGCAACGTAAGGCAACGTAAGGTAAGGCAACGTAAGGCAACGTAAGGCAACGTAAGGCAAGGCAACGTAAGGCAACGTAAGGCAAGGAAACGTAAGGTAAGGCAACTTAAGGCAACGTAAGGCAAGGCAACGTAATGTAAGGCAACGTAAGGCAACGTAAGGTAAGGCAACGTAAGTGAACGTAAGGTAAGGCAACATAAGGTAAGGCAACGTTAGGCAACGTAAGGCAAGGCAACGTAAGGTACGGCAACCGAAGGAAACGTAATGTAAGGCAACATAAGGTAACGTAAGGCAAGGCAACATAAGGCAAGGCAACGTAATGTAAGGCAACGTAAGGCAACGTAAGGTAATGCAACGTAAGATAAGGCAACATAAGGCAAGGCAACGTAAGGCAACGTAAGGTAAGGCAACTTAAGGCAACGTAAGGCAAAGGCAACGTAAGGTAAGGCAAGATAAGGCAACGTAAGGCAAGGCAACGTAAGGTAAGGCAATATAAGGTAAGGCAACGTAAGGCAACGTAAGGCAACGTAAGGTAAGGCAAAGTAAGGTAAGGCAATATAAGGTAAGGCAACGTAAGGCAACGTAAGGAAACGTAAGGCAAGGCAACGTAAGGTAAGGCAACGTAAGGCAACGTAAGGTAAGGCAAAGTAAGGCAAGGCAACATAAGGCAAGGCAACGTAAGGCAAAGTAAGGAAACGTAAGGCAAGGCAACGTATGGCAAGGCAACTTAAGGCAACGTAAGGCAAGGCAACCTAAGGCAACGTAAGGTAAGGCAACTTAAGGCAAGGCAACGTTAGGTAAGGCAACATAAGGCAAGACTACGTAAGGCAAAGTAAGGAAACGTAAGGCAAGGCAAAGTAAGGCAAGGCAACTTAAGGCAACGTAAGGCAACGTAAGGCAACCTCTGGAAACGTAAGGTAAGGCAACGTAAGGCAAGGAAACATAAGGTAATGCAACGTAAGGCAACGTAAGGTAAGGCAACGTAAGGTAAGGCAACGTAAGGCAAGGCAACGTAAGGCAACGTAAGGCAACGTAAGTTAAGGCAACGTAAGGTAAGGCAATGTAAGGTAAGGCAAAATAAGGTAAGGCAACGTAAGGCAATGTAAGGTAAGGCAACGTTAGGTAAGGCAACTTAAGTCAACGTAATGTAAGGAAACGTAAGGTAAGGCAACGTAAGGTAAGGAAACTTAAGGTAAGGCAACGTAATGCAACGTAAGGCAAGGTAACGTAAGGCAAAGTAAGGCAAGGCAACGTAAGGTAAGGCAACGTAAGGAAACGTAAGGAAAGGCAACATAAGGTAAGTCAACCTAAGGCAACGTAATGTAAGGCAACGTAAGGCAATGTAAGGTGAGGCAACGTAAGGCAACGTACTGCAAGGCAACGTAAGGTAAGGCAACGTAAGGTAAGGCAACGTAAGGTAAGGCAAAATAAGGTAAGGTGACGTAAGGCAACGTAAGGCAAGGCAACGTAAGTTAAGGCAACATAAGTCAACGTAAGGTAGCGGCAAAGTAAGGCAAGGCAACATAAGGCAAGGCAACGTAAGGCAACGTAAGGTAGGGCAACTCAAGGCAAGCCAACGTAAGGTAAGGCAACATAAGGCAAGACAACGTAAGGCAAAGTAAGGAAACGTAAGGCAAGGCAATGTAAGGCAAGGCAACTTAAGGCAACTTAAGGCAACGTAAGGTAAGGCAACCTAAGGCAACGTAAGGTAAGGCAACGTAAGGCAAGGCAACGTAAGGTAAGGCAACGTAAGGGAACGTAATGTAAAGCAACGTAAGGCAAGGCAACGTAAGGCAACGTAAGGCAACGTAAGTTAAGGCAACGTAAGGTAAGGCAACGTAAGGCAAGGCAACGTAAGGCTACGTAAGGCAAGGCAACGTTAAGGTAAGGCAACGTAATGTAAAGCAACGTAAGGTAAGGCAACCTAAGCAACGTAACAAGGCAACGTAAGGTAAGGCAAAGTAAGGCAACGTAAGGCAAGGCAACGTAAGGTAAGGCAACGTAAGGCAAGGCAACGTAAGTTAAGGCAACGTAAGGCAACGTAAGGCAAGGCAACGTAACGTAAGGCAACGTAAGGCAACGTAATTGAAAGGCAACGTAAGGTAAGGCAACGTAAGGCAACGTAAGTCAAGGCAACGTAAGGCAACGTTAGGCAATGTAATGTAAGACAACGTAAGGCAACATAAGGCAAGGTAACATAAGGTAAGGCAACGTAAGGCAACGTAAGGTAAGGCAACGTAAGGCAACGTAAGGTAAGGCAACGTAAGATAAGGCAACATAAGGCAAGGCAACGTAAGGCAAAGTAAGGAAACGTAAGGCAAGGCAACGTAAGGCAAGGAAACTTAAGGCAACGTAAGGCAACGTAAGGTAAGGCAACGTAAGGCAACATAAGGCAAGGCAACGTAAGGTAAGGCTACGTAAGGCAACGTAAGGCAAGGCAACGTAAGGTAAGGCAACGTAAGGCAATTTAAGGCAAGGCAACGTAAGGTAAGGCAACGTAAGGCAAAGTAAGGTAAGGCAAAGTAAGGAAACGTAAGGTAGGGAAACTTAAGGCAAGGCAACCTAAGGCAAAGTAAGGCAATGTAAGTTAAGGCAACGGAAGGCAAGGCAACGTAAGGAAACGTAAGGCAACGTAAGGCAAGGAAACGTAAGGCAACGTAAGGCAACGTAATTTAAGGCAAGGTAAGGCAATGTAAGGTAAGGCAACGTAAGGTAAGGCAACGTAAGGCAATGTAAGGTAAGGCAACGTTAGGTACGGCAACGTAAGGCAACGTAAGGTAAGGAAAAGTAAGGTAAGGCAACGTAAGGTATGGAAACTTAAGATAAGGCAACTTAATTCAACGTAAGGCAAGGTAACGTAAGGCAAAGTAAGGCAAGGCAACGTAAAGTAAGGCAACGAAAGGAAACGTAAGGAAAGGCAACATAAGATTTGTCAACGTAAGGCAACGTAATGTAAGGCAACGTAATGCAACGTAAGGTAAGACAACGTAAGGTAAGGGAACGTAAGGCAACGTAATGTAAGGCAACATAAGGCAACGTAATGTAAGGCAACGTAAGGCAATGTAAGGTGAGGCATCGTAAGCCAACGTGATGTAAGGCAACGTAAGGTAAGACAACGTAAGGCAACGTATGGTAAGGCAACATAAGGCAACGTAAGGTAAGGCAATGTAAGGCAAAGCAACGTAAGGCAACATAACTTAAGGCAACGTAAGGCAATGCAAGGTAAGGCAACGTAAGGCAAGGCAACGTAAGGCAACGTAAGGAAACGTAAGGCAAGGCTACGTAAGGCAATGTAAGGTAAGGCAACGTAAGGCAAGGCAACGTAAGGTAAAGCAACGTAAGGCAACGTAAGGTAAGGCAACGTAAGGCAACGTAAGTTAAGGCAACGTAAGGTAAGGCAACGTAAGGCAAGGCAACGTAAGGCTACGTAAGGCAAGGCAACGTAAGGTAAGGCTACGTAATGTAAAGCAACGTAAGGTAAGGCAACCTAAGCAACGTAAGAAGGCAACGTAAGGTAAGGCAAAGTAAGGCAACGTAAGGCAAGGCAACGTAATGTAAGGCAACGTAAGGCAACGTTAAGTAAGGAAACGTAAGGCAACGTAAGTCAAGGCAACGTAAGACAACGTAAGGCAACGTAATGTAAGACAACGTAAGGCAACATAAGGCAAGGTAACATAAGGTAAGGCAACGTAAGGCAACGTAAGTCAACTTAAGGTAAGGCAACGTAATGTAAGGCAACGTAAGGCAATGTAAGGTAGAGCCAATGTTAGGTAAGGCAACGCAAGGCAACGTAAAGCAAGGCAACATAAGGTAAGGCAACGTAAGGCAACATAAGTTAAGGCAACGTAAGGCAACGTAAGGCAAGGCAACGTAAGGCAAGGCAACGTAAGGCAAGGCAACGTAAGGCAACGTAATGTAATGAAACGTAATGCAACGTAACGTAAGAAAATGTAAGTGAACGTAAGGTAAGGCAACATAAGGCAAGGCAACGTAAGTCAACGTAAGGCAAGGCAACGTAAGGTACGGCAACCGAAGGAAACGTAATGTAAGGCAACGTAAGGTAACGTTAGGTAAGGCAACGTAAGGCAAGGCAACGTAATGTAAGGCAACTTAAGGCAACGTAAGGTAAGGCAACGTAAGGCAACTTAAGGTAAGGCAACGAACGGCAAGGCAACGTAAGGCAAGGCAACTTAAGGCAACGTAAGGCAACGTAAGGCAACCTAAGGAAACGTAAGGTAAGGCAACGTAAGGCAACGTAAGGTAAGGCAACGTAAGGTAAGGCAACGTAATGTAAGGCAATGTAAGGCAACGTAAGGTAAGGCAACATAAGGTAAGGCAACGTAAGGCAACGTAAGGTAAGGCAACGTAAGGTAAGGCAACGTAAGACAACGTAAGGTAAGGCAACGTAAGGCAACGTCAGGCAAGGCAACGTAAGGTAAGGCAACGTAAGTTAAGGCAACGTAAGGCAACGTGAGGTAAGGCAACGTAAGATAAGGCAAAGTAAGGTAAGGCAACGTAAGACAACGTAAGGTAAGGCAACGTAAGGCAACGTCAGGCAAGGCAACGTAAGGTAAGGCAACGTAAGTTAAGGCAACGTAAGGCAACGTGAGGTAAGGCAACGTAAGATAAGGCAACGTAAGGTAAGGCAACGTAAGGCAACGTAAGGCGAGGCAACGTAAGGTAAGGCAACGTAAGGCAACGTAAGGTAAGGCGACGTAAGGCAATGTAATGTAAGGCCACGTAAGGCAACGTAAGGTAAGGCAACGTAAGGCAACGTAAGGCAAGACAACGTAAGGCAAGGCAACGTTAGGTAAGGCAACGTAAGGTAAGGCAACGTAAGGCAACGTAAGGCAAGGCAACGTAAGGTAAGGCAACGTAAGGCAACGTAAGGTAAGGCAACGTAAGGTAAGGCAACGTAAGGTAAGGCAACGTAAGGCAACGTATGGCAAGGCAACGTATGGCAAGGCAACGTAAGGTAAGGTAACGTAAGGTAAGGGAACGTAAGGCAACGTAAGGCAACGTAAGGTAAGGCAACGTAAGGCAATGTAAGGTAGAGCCAAAGTTAGGTAAGGCAACGCAAGGCAACCTAAGGCAAGGCAATGTAAGATAAGGCAACGTAAGTTAAGGCAACGTAAGGCAAGGCAACGTAAGGCAACGTAAGGCAAGGCAGCGTAAGGTAAGGCAACGTAAGGCAACGTAAGGCAAGGAAAAGTAAGGTAAGTCAATATAAGGTAAGGCAACGTAAGGTAAGGCAACGTAAGGCAATGTAAGGTAAGGCAACGTTAGGTAAGGCAACGTAATTTAAGGCAACGTAAGGCAACGTAAGGCAACGTAAGGCAAGGCAACGTAAGGTAAGGCAACGTAAGGCAACGTAAGGTAAGGCAAAGTAAGGCAAGGCAACATAAGGCAAGGCAACGTAAGACAAAGTAAGGAAACGTAAGGCAAGGCAACTAAAGGCAACGTTAGGCAACGTAAGGTAAGGCAACCTAAGGCAACGTAAGGTAAGGAAACTTAAGGCAAGGCAACGTAAGGTAAGGCAACATAAGGCAAGACTACGTAAGGCAAAGTAAGGAAACGTAAGGCAAGGCAACGTAAGGCAAGGCAACTTAAGGCAACGTAAGGTAACATAAGTTAAGGCAACCTAAGGCAACGTAAGGTAAGGCAACATAAGGCAAGGCAACGTAAGGTAAGACAACGTAAGGCAACGTAAGGTAAGGCAACGTAAGGCAAGGCAACGTAAGGCAACGTAAGGCAAGGCAGCGTAAGGTAAGGCAACGTAAGGCAACGTAAGGCAAGGAAAAGTAAGGTAAGTCAATATAAGGTAAGGCAACGTAAGGTAAGGCAACGTAAGGCAATGTAAGGTAAGGCAACGTTAGGTAAGGCAACGTAATTTAAGGCAACGTAAGGCAACGTAAGGCAACGTAAGGCAAGGCAACGTAAGGTAAGGCAACGTAAGGCAACGTAAGGTAAGGCAAAGTAAGGCAAGGCAACATAAGGCAAGGCAACGTAAGACAAAGTAAGGAAACGTAAGGCAAGGCAACTAAAGGCAACGTTAGGCAACGTAAGGTAAGGCAACCTAAGGCAACGTAAGGTAAGGAAACTTAAGGCAAGGCAACGTAAGGTAAGGCAACATAAGGCAAGACTACGTAAGGCAAAGTAAGGAAACGTAAGGCAAGGCAACGTAAGGCAAGGCAACTTAAGGCAACGTAAGGTAACATAAGTTAAGGCAACCTAAGGCAACGTAAGGTAAGGCAACATAAGGCAAGGCAACGTAAGGTAAGACAACGTAAGGCAACGTAAGGTAAGGGAACGTAAGGCAAGGCAAAGTAAGGCAACGTAAGGCAACGTAATTTAAGGCAAGGTAAGGCAATGTAAGGTAAGGCAACGTAAGGTAAGGCAACGTAAGGCAATGTAAGGTAAGGCAACGTTAGGTAAGGCAACGTAAGGCAACGTAAGGTAAGGAAAAGTAAGGTAAGGCAACGTAAGGTATGGAAACTTAAGATAAGGCAACTTAATGCAACGTAAGGCAAGGTAACGTAAGGCAAAGTAAGGCAAGGCAACGTAAAGTAAGGCAACGAAAGGAAACGTAAGGAAAGGCAACATAAGATTTGTCAACGTAAGGCAACGTAATGTAAGGCATCGTAATGCAACGTAAGGTAAGACAACGTAAGGTAAGGGAACGTAAGGCAACGTAATGTAAGGCAACTTAAGGCAACGTAATGTAAGGCAACGTAAGGCAATGTAAGGTGAGGCATCGTAAGCCAACGTGATGTAAGGCAACGTAAGGTAAGACAACGTAAGGCAACGTATGGTAAGGCAACATAAGGCAACGTAAGGTAAGGCAATGTAAGGCAAAGCAACGTAAGGCAACATAACTTAAGGCAACGTAAGGCAATGCAAGGTAAGGCAACGTAAGGCAAGGCAACGTAAGGCAACGTAAGGAAACGTAAGGCAAGGCTACGTAAGGCAATGTAAGGTAAGGCAACGTAAGGCAAGGCAACGTAAGGTAAGGCAACGTAAGGCAATGTAAGGTAAGGCAACGTAAGGCAACGTAAGTTAAGGCAACGTAAGGTAAGGCAACGTAAGGCAAGGCAACGTAAGGCTACGTAAGGCAAGGCAACGTAAGGTAAGGCTACGTAATGTAAAGCAACGTAAGGTAAGGCAACCTAAGCAACGTAAGAAGGCAACGTAAGGTAAGGCAAAGTAAGGCAACGTAAGGCAAGGCAACGTAATGTAAGGCAACGTAAGGCAACGTTAAGTAAGGAAACGTAAGGCAACGTAAGACAACGTTAGGCAACGTAATGTAAGACAACGTAAGGCAACATAAGGCAAGGTAACATAAGGTAAGGCAACGTAAGGCAACGTAAGTCAACTTAAGGTAAGGCAACGTAATGTAAGGCAACGTAAGGCAATGTAAGGTAGAGCCAATGTTAGGTAAGGCAACGCAAGGCAACGTAAAGCAAGGCAACATAAGGTAAGGCAACGTAAGGCAACATAAGTTAAGGCAACGTAAGGCAACGTAAGGCAAGGCAACGTAAGGCAAGGCAACGTAAGGCAAGGCAACGTAAGGCAACGTAATGTAATGAAACGTAATGCAACGTAAGGTAAGACAATGTAAGTGAACGTAAGGTAAGGCAACATAAGGCAAGGCAACGTAAGTCAACGTAAGGCAAGGCAACGTAAGGTACGGCAACCGAAGGAAACGTAATGTAAGGCAACGTAAGGTAACGTAAGGTAAGGCAACGTAAGGCAAGGCAACGTAATGTAAGGCAACTTAAGGCAACGTAAGGTAAGGCAACGTAAGGCAACTTAAGGTAAGGCAACGAACGGCAAGGCAACGTAAGGCAAGGCAACGTAAGGCAACGTAAGGCAACGTAAGGTAAGGCAACGTAAGATAAGGCAACATAAGGCAAGGCAACGTAAGGCAACGTAAGGTAAGGCAACGTAAGGCAACGTAATTGAAAGGCAACGTAAGGTAAGGCAACGTAAGGCAACGTAAGGCAAGGCAACGTAAGGTAAGACAATATAGGGTAAGGCAACGTAAGGCAACGTAAGGAAACGTAAGGCAAGGCAACGTAAGGCAAGGCAACGTAAGGCAACGTAAGGTAAGGCAAAGTAAGGCAAGGCAGCATAAGGCAAGGCAACGAAAGGCAAAGTAAGGAAACGTAAGGCAAGGCAACGTAAGGCAAGGAAATTATGCAACGTAAGTCAACGTAAGGCAAGGCAACCTAAGGCAACGTTAGGTAAGGCAACTTAAGGCAAGGCAACGTAAGGTAAGGCAACGTAAGGTAAGGCAACATAAGGCAAGACTACGTAAGGCAAAGTAAGGAAACGTAAGGCAAGGCAAAGTAAGGCAAGGCAACTTAAGGCAACGTAAGGTAAGGCAACGTAAGGTAAGGCAACGTAAGGCAACGTAAGGCAACGTAAGTTAAGGCAACGTAAGGTAAAGCAATGTAAGGTAAGGCAAAGTAGGGTAAGGCAACGTAAGGTAATGTAAGGTAAGGCAACATTTGGTAAGGGAACGTCAGGTAAGGAAACTTAAGATAAGGAAACTTAATGCAACGTAAGGCAAGGTAACGTAAGGCAAAGTAAGGCAAGGCAACGTAAGTTAAGGCAACGTAAGGAAACGTAAGGAAAGGAAACATAAGGTAAATCAACGTAAGGAAACGTAATGTAATGCATCGTAAGGCAACGTAAGGGAAGGCAACGTAAGTGAACGTAAGGTAAGGCAACATAAGGTAAGGCAACGTAAGGCAACGTAAGGCAACGAAAGGCAAAGGCAACGTAAGGTAAGGCAAGGTAAGGCAACGTAAGGTAAGGCAACGAACGGCAAGGCAACGTAATGTAAGGCAACGTAAGGCAACGTAAGGTAAGGCAACGTAAGGCAACTTAAGGTAAGGCAACGAACGGCAAGGCAACGTAAGGCAAGGCAACGTAAGGCAACGTAAGGCAACGAAAGGCAAAGGCAACGTAAGGCAAGGCAACGTAAGGCAACGTAAGGCAACGAAAGGCAAAGGCAACGTAAGGTAAGGCAAGGTAAGGCAACGTAAGGCAAGGCAACGTAAGGTAAGGCAATATAAGGTAAGGCAACGTAAGGCAACGTAAGGCAACGTAAGGCAAGGCAACGTAAGGCAAGGCAACTTAAGGCAACGTAAGGCAACTTAAGGCAAGGCAACCTAAGGCAACGTAAGGTAAGGCAACTTAAGGCAAGGCAAAGTTAGGTAAGGCAACATAAGGCAAGACTACGTAAGGCAAAGTAAGGAAACGTAAGGCAAGGCAAAGTAAGGCAAGGCAACATAAGGGAACGTAAGGCAACGTAAGGCAACTTAAGGAAACGTAAGGTAAGGCAACGTAAGGCAAGGCAACGTAAGGTAAGGCAACGTAAGGCAACGTAAGGTAAGGCAACGTAAGGTAAGGCAACGTAAGGTAAGGCAACGTAAGGTAAGGCAACGTAAGGCAAGGCAACGTAAGGCAACGTAAGGCAACGTAAGTTAAGGCAACGTAAGGTAAGGCAATGTAAGGTAAGGCAAAATAAGGTAAGGCAACGTAAGGCAATGTAAGGTAATGCAACGTTAGGTAAGGCAACGTAAGTGAACGTAATGTAAGGAAACGTAAGGTAAGGCAACTTAAGGTAAGGAAACTTAAGGTAAGGCAACTTATTGCAACGTAAGGCAAGGTAACGTAAGGCAAAGTAAGGCAAGGCAACGTAAGGCATCGTAAGGTAAGGCAACGTAAGGCAACGTAAGGCGAGGCAACGAAAGGTAAGGCAACGTAAGGCAACGTAAGGCAAGGCAACGTAAGGTAAGGCAACGTAAGACAATGTAAGGTAATGCAACGTAAGGTAAGACAACGTAAGGCAATGTAAGGTAAGGCATCGTAAGGCAACGTAAGGTAAGGCAACGTAAGGCAACGTAAGGTAAGGCAACGTAAGGCAACGTAAGGCAAGGCAACGTAAGGTAAGGCAACGTAAGGCAACGTAAGTTAAGGCAACGTAAGGCAAGGCAACGTAAGGTAAGGCAACGTAAGGCAAGGCAACGTAAGTTAAGGCAACGTAAGGCAACGTAAGACAAGGCAACGTAAGGTAAGGCAACGTAAGGCAACGTAATGTAAGGCAATGTAAGGCAACGTAAGTCAAGGCAACGTAAGGCAACGTTAGGCAATGTAATGTAAGACAACGTAAGGCAACATAAGGCAAGGTAACATAAGATAAGGCAACATAAGTCAACTTAAGGTAAGGCAACGTAATGTAAGGAAACGTAAGGCAATGTAAGGTAGAGCCAATGTTAGGTAAGGCAACGTAAGGCAACGTAAGGCAACCTAAGGAAACGTAAGTTAAGGCAACGTAAGGCAAGGCAACGTAAGGTAAGGCAACGTAAGGCAACGTAAGGTAAGGCAACGTAAGGTAAGGCAACGTAAGTTAAGGCAACGTAAGGCAAGGCAACGTAAGGCAACGTAAGGCAACGTAAGTTAAGGCAACGTAAGTTAAGGCAACCTAAGGTAAGGAAACTTAAGTTAAGGCAACTTAATGCAACGTAAGGCAAGGTAACGTAAGGCAAAGTAAGGAAAGGCAACGTAAGGTAAGGCAACGTAAGGAAACGTAAGGAAAGGCAACATAAGGTAAGTCAACGTAAGGCAAAGTAATGTAAGGCAACGTAATGCAACGTAAGGTAAGGGAACGTAAGGCAACGTAATGTAAGGCAACGTTAGGTAAAGCAACTTAAGGCAACGTAAGGCAACGTAAGGCAAGGCAACGTAAGGCAACGTAAGGCAACGTAAGGTAAGGCAACGTAAGGCAACGTAAGGCAACGTAAGGCAAGGCAACGTAAGGCAACGTAAGGCAAGGAAACGTAAGGTAAGGCAACTTAAGGCAACGTAAGGCAAGGCAACGTAATGTAAGGCAACGTAAGGTAAGGCAACGTAAGTGAACGTAAGGTAAGGCAACATAAGGTAAGGCAAAGTTAGGCAACGTAAGGCAAGGCAACGTAAGGTAAGGCAACGTAATGTAAGGCAACGTAAGGCAACGTAAGGTAAGGCAACGTAAGATAAGGCAACATAAGGCAAGGCAACGTAAGGCAACGTAAGGTAAGGCAACTTAAGGCAACGTAAGGCAAAGGCAACGTAAGGTAAGGCAAGGTAAGGCAACGTAAGGCAAGGCAACGTAAGGTAAGGCAATATAAGGTAAGGCAACGTAAGGCAACGTAAGGAAACGTAAGGCAAGGCAACGTAAGGTAAGGCAACGTAAGGCAATGTAAGGTAAGGCAAAGTAAGGCAAGGCAACATAAGGCAAGGCAACGTAAGGCAAAGTAAGGAAACGTAAGGCAAGGCAACGTATGGCAAGGCAACTTAAGGCAACGTAAGGCAAGGCAACCTAAGGCAACGTAAGGTAAGGCAACTTAAGGCAAGGCAACGTTAGGTAAGGCAACATAAGGCAAGACTACGTAAGGCAAAGTAAGGAAACGTAAGGCAAGGCAAAGTAAGGCAAGGCAACTTAAGGCAACGTAAGGCAACGTAAGGCAACCTAAGGAAACGTAAGGTAAGGCAACGTAAGGCAAGGAAACATAAGGTAAGGCAACGTAAGGCAACGTAAGGTAAGGCAACGTAAGGTAAGGCAACGTAAGGCAAGGCAACGTAAGGCAACGTAAGGCAACGTAAGTTAAGGCAACGTAAGGTAAGGCAATGTAAGGTAAGGCAAAATAAGGTAAGGCAACGTAAGGCAATGTAAGGTAAGGCAACGTTAGGTAAGGCAACGTAAGTCAACGTAATGTAAGGAAACGTAAGGTAAGGCAACGTAAGGTAAGGAAACTTAAGGTAAGGCAACTTAATGCAACGTAAGGCAAGGTAACGTAAGGCAAAGTAAGGCAAGGCAACGTAAGGTAAGGCAACGTAAGGAAACGTAAGGAAAGGCAACATAAGGTAAGTCAACGTAAGGCAACGTAATGTAAGGCAACGTAAGGCAATGTAAGGTGAGGCAACGTAAGGCAACGTACCGCAAGGCAACGTAAGGCAACGTACTGCAAGGCAACGTACTGCAAGGCAACGTAAGGTAAGGCAACGTAAGGTAAGGCAAAATAAGGTAAGGCAACGTAAGGCAACGTAAGGCAAGGCAACGTAAGTTAAGGAAACATAAGGCAACGTAAGGTAGAGGCAAAGTAAGGCAAGGCAACATAAGGCAAGGCAACGTAAGGCAACGTAAGGTAGGGCAACTCAAGGCAAGCCAACGTAAGGTAAGGCAACATAAGGCAAGACAACGTAAGGCAAAGTAAGGAAACGTAAGGCAAGGCAATGTAAGGCAAGGCAACTTAAGGCAACTTAAGGCAACGTAAGGTAAGGCAACCTAAGGCAACGTAAGGTAAGGCAACGTAAGGCAAGGCAACGTAAGGTAAGGCAACGTAAGGGAACGTAATGTAAAGCAACGTAAGGCAAGGCAACGTAAGGCAACGTAAGGCAACGTAAGTTAAGGCAACGTAAGGTAAGGCAACGTAAGGCAAGGCAACGTAAGGCTACGTAAGGCAAGGCAACGTTAAGGTAAGGCAACGTAATGTAAAGCAACGTAAGGTAAGGCAACCTAAGCAACGTAACAAGGCAACGTAAGGTAAGGCAAAGTAAGGCAATGTAAGGCAAGGCAACGTAAGGTAAGGCAACGTAAGGCAAGGCAACGTAAGTTAAGGCAACGTAAGGCAACGTAAGGCAAGGCAACGTAAGGTAAGGCAACGTAAGGCAACGTAATTGAAAGGCAACGTAAGGTAAGGCAACGTAAGGCAACGTAAGTCAAGGCAACGTAAGGCAACGTTAGGCAATGTAATGTAAGACAACGTAAGGCAACATAAGGCAAGGTAACATAAGGTAAGGCAACGTAAGGCAATGTAAGGTAGAGCCAATGTTAGGTAAGGCATCGCAAGGCAACGTAAGGCAAGGCAACATAAGGTAAGGCAACGTAAGTCAACGTAAGGTAAGGCAACGTAAGGCAACGTAAGGTAAGGCAACGTAAGATAAGGCAACATAAGGCAAGGCAACGTAAGGCAACGTAAGGTAAGGAAACGTAAGGCAACGTAAGGCAAAGGCAACGTAAGGTAAGGCAACGTAAGGCAACCTAAGGCAAGGCAACGTAAGGTAAGGCAACGTAATTTAAGGCAACGTGAAGAAACGTAAGGCAACGTAAGGCAAGGCAACGTAAGGTAAGGCAATGAAAGGCAACGTAAGGTAAGGCAAAGTAAGGCAAGGCAACATAAGGCAAGGCAACGTAAGGCAAAGTAAGGAAACGTAAGGCAAGGCAACGTAAGGCAAGGAATCTTAAGGCAACGTAAGGCAACGTAAGGTAAGGCAACATAAGGCAACGTAAGGTAAGGCAACGTAAGGTAAGGCAACGTAAGGCAACATAAGGCAAGGCAACGTAAGGTAAGGCTACGTAAGGCAACGTAAGGCAAGGCAACGTAAGGTAAGGCAACGTAAGGCAACTTAAGGCAAGGCAACATAAGGTAAGGCACCGTAAGGCAAAGTAAGGTAAGGCAAAGTAAGGCAACGTAAGGTAGGGAAACTTAAGGCAAGGCAACCTAAGGCAAAGTAAGGCAACGTAAGTTAAGGCAACGGAAGGCAAGGCAACGTAAGGAAACCTAAGGCAACGTAAGGCAAGGAAACGTAAGGCAACGTAAGGCAACTTAAGGCAAGGCAACGTAAGGTAAGGCAATGTCAGGCAACGTAAGGTAAGGCAACGTAAGGCAACGTAAGGTAAAGGCAACGTAAGGCAACGTAAGATAATTCAACGTAAGGCAAGGCAACGTAAGGTAAGGCAACGTAAGACAACCTAAGGACATGCAACTTAAGGTAAGGCAACGTAAGGCAACTTAATGTAAGGCAACGTAAGGTAAGGCAACTTAAGGGAACGTAATGTAAGGCAACGTAAGGCAACATAATGCAACGTAAGGCAATGTTAGGCAACGTAAAGCAAGGCAACGTAAGGCAACGTAAGGAAACGAAAGTCAATCTACGGTAAGGCAACTTAAGGTAAGGCAATGTAAGGCAACGTAAGGCCACGTAAGGCAAGGCAACGTAAGGTAAGGCAACGTAAGGCTACGTAAGGCAAGGCAACGTAAGGTAAGGCAACGTAAGGTAAGGCTACGTAAGGCAACGTAAGTTAAGGCAATGTAAGGCAAGGCAACGTAAGGCAACGTAAGGCAACGTAAGGCAACGTAAGGGAAGGCAACGTAAGGCAAGGAAACATAAGGCAACGTAAGGCAAGACAACGTAAGCCAAGGCAACGTAAGGTAAGGCAACGTAAGGCAACGTAAGATAATTCAACGTAAGGCAAGGCAACGTAAGGTAAGGCAACGTAAGGCAACCTAAGGACAAGCAACTTAAAGTAAGGCAACGTAAGGCAACTTAATGTAAGGCAACGTAAGGTAAGGCAACTTAAGGGAACGTAATGTAAGGCAACGTAAGGCAACATAATGCAACGTAAGGCAATGTTAGGCAACGTAAAGAAAGGCAACGTAAGGCAACGTAAGGAAACGAAAGTCAATCTACGGTAAGGCAACTTAAGGTAAGGCAATGTAAGGCAACGTAAGGCCACGTAAGATAAGGCAACGTAAGGTAAGGCAACGTAAGGCAACGTAAGGCAACGTAAGGCAAGGCAACGTAAGGTAAGGCTACGTAAGGCAACGTAAGGCAAGGCAACGTAACGTAAGGCAACGTAAGGCAACGTAAGGCAACGTAAGTTAAGTCAATGTAAGGCAACGTAAGGCAAAGTTAGGTAAGGCAACGTAAGGTAAGGCAACGTAAGGTAAGGCAAGGTAAGGCAACGTAAGTTAAGGCAACGTAAGGCAACGTAAGGCAAAGTTAGGTAAGGCAACGTAAGGTAAGGCAACGTAAGGCAATGTAAGGTAAGGCAACGTAAGGCAACGTAAGGCAACGTAAGGTAAGGCAACGTAAGGCAACGTAAGGCAATGTAAGGTATGGCAACGTAAGGCAACGTAAGGTAAGGCAACGTACGTTTAAGGCAACGTAAGGCAAGGCATCGTAAGGCAACGTAAGGCAACGTAAGGAAGGCAACTTAAGGCAACGTACTGCAAGGCATCGTAACGAAACGTACTGCAAGGCAACGTAAGATAAGGCAATGTCAGGCAACGTAAGGCAACGTAAGGTAAGGCAACATACGGTAAGGCAACGTAAGGCAACGTAAGTTAAGGAAACGTTAGGTAAGGCAACGTAAGACAACGGAAGGCAAGGTAAGGCAAGGCAACGTAAGATAAGGCAACTTAAGGCAACGTAAGGCAATGTAAGGTAAGGCAACGTAAGGTAAGGCAACGTAAGGTAAGGCAATTTAAGGAAACGTAAGGCAACGTAAGGCAATGTAAGGAAAGTCAACGTAAGGCAACGTAAGGCAAGGAAACGTAAGGTAAGGCAACGTTAGGCAACGTAAGTTAAGGCAATGTAAGGTAAGGCAAAGTTAGGCAACGTAAGGTAAGGCAACATAAGGCAACGTAAGGAAAGGCAAAGTAAGTCAACGTAAGGTAAGGCAACGTAAGGTAAGGCAACGTAAGGCAACGTAAGGCAACGTAAGGCAACGTAAGGCAACGTAAGGCAACATAAGGCAAGGCAAAGTAAGGCAAGGCAACGTAAGGCAAGGCAACGTAAGGTAAGGCAACGTAAGGCAACGTAAGGCAAGGCAACGAAAGGCAAGGCATCGTAAGGCAACGTAAGGCAATGTAAGCCAGGCAAAGTAAGGCAACGTACTGCAAGGCATCGTAAGGCAAAGTACTGCAAGGAAACGTAAGGTAAGGCAACGTAATACAAGGCAACGTAAGGCAAGGCAACGTAAGGTAACACAACGTAAGGCAATGTAAGGTAAGGCAACGTAATGTAAGGCAACATAAGGCAAGGCAACGTAAGGCAAGGCAACGTAAGGCAACGTAAGGAAACGTAAGGTAAGGCAAAGTAAGGTATGGCAACGTAAGGCAACGTAAGGTAAGGCGACGTAAGGCAAGGCAACGTAAGGTAAGGCAAAGTAAGGCAACCTAAGGCAAGGTAACGTAAGGGAAGGCAAACTAAGGCAAGGCAACGTAAGGTAAGGCAACGTTAGGCAACATAAGGTAAGGCAACGTAAGGCAACGAGACGTAAGGCAACGTAAGTCAACGTAAGGTAAGGCAACGTAAGTTAAGGTAACGTAAGGCAACGTAAGGTAAGGCAACGTAAGGAAACGTAAGGTAAGGAAACGTAAGGTAAGGCAACGTAAGGCAACGTAAGACAAGGCAACGTAAGGCAACGTAATGCAAGGCAACGTAAGTCAAGGTAATGCAAGGCAACGTAAGGCAACGTAAGGCAACGTAAGGCAAGGCAACGTAAGGCAACGTACTGCAAGGCAAAGTAAGGTAAGGCAACGTAAGGTAAGGAAACGTAAGGAAACGTAAGGTAAGGCAAAGTAAGGCAAGGCAACATAAGGCAAGGCAACGTAAGGCAACGTAAGGAAACATAAGTCAAGGTAACATAAGGCAAGGCAACTTAAGGCAACGTAAGACAACGTAAGGTAAGGCAACCTAAGGCAACATAAGGTAAGGCAACGTAAGGCAAGGCAACTTAATGCAACGTAAGACAACGTAAGGTAAGGCAACCTAAGGCAACATAAGGTAAGGCAACTTAAGGCAAGGCAAATTAAGGTAAGGCAACGTAAGGCAACGTAAGGTACAGGCAAGATAAGTTAAGGCAATGTAAGGCTACGTAAGTCAAGGCAACGTAAGGCTACGTAAGTCAAGGCAACGTAAGGTAAGGCAACGTACGGAAAGGCAACGTAAGGTAAGGCAACCTAAGGCTATGTAAGGCAAGGCAACTTAAGGCAACGTAAGACAACGTAAGGCAACGTAAGGGAAGGCAACGTAAGGCAAGTCAACATAAGGCAACGTAAGGCAAGACAACGTAAGGCAACGTAAGGCAATGTAAGCAAGGCAACGTAAGGCAACGTACTGCAAGGCATCGTAAGGCAACGTATTGCAAGGCAACGTTAGATAAGGCAATGTAAGGCATCGTAAGGCAACGTAAGGTAAGGCAAAATAAGGTAAGGCAACGTAAGGCAACGTAAGTTAAGGAAACGTTAGGTAAGGCAACGTAAGACAACGTAAGGCAACGTAAGGTAAGGCAACGTAAGTGAACGTAAGGCAAGTCAACGTAAGGCAACTTAAGGCAAGGCAACGTAAGGTAAGGCAACGTAAGGCAACGTAAGTTAAGGCAATTTAAGGTAAGGCAACATTAGGCAACCTAAGGTAAGGCAACGTAAGAAAAAGTAATGTAAGGCAAAGTAAGTAAAGGTAAGGCAACGTAAGGCAAGGCAACGTAAGGTAAGGCAGCAAAAGGCAAAGTAAAGTAAGTCAACGTAATGCAACGTAAGGTAAAGGTAACATAAGGTAAGGAAACGTAAGGCAACGTAAGGCAACGCAACGTAAGGCAACGTAATGCAACGTAAGGCAACGTAAGGTAGGGCAACGTAATGTAAGGCAACGTAAGGTAAGGCAACCTAAGGCAACGTAAGGCAAGGCAACGTAAGGTAAGGCAACGTAAGGCAACGTAAGGCAAGGCAACGTAACGTAAGGCAATCTAAGGCAACGTAAGGTAAGGCAACGTAAGGCAACGTAAGGCAAGGCAACGTAAGGTAAGGCAACGTAAGGCAATGTAATTTAAGGCAACGTAAGGCAACGTAAGGTAAAGTCAACATAAGGCAAGGCAACGTAAGGCAACGTAAGGCAAGGCAACGTAAGGCAACGTAAGGCAAGGCAACATAAGGCAACGTAAGGCAAGGCAACGTAAGGCAACGTAAGGCAACGTAAGGTAAGGCAACATAAGGTAAGGCAACGTAATGTAAGGCAACGTAAGGCAACGTAAGGTAAGGCAACGTAAGGCAACTTAAGGTAAGGCAACGAACGGCAAGGCAACGTAAGGCAAGGCAACGTAAGGCAACGTAAGGCAACGAAAGGCAAAGGCAACGTAAGGTAAGGCAAGGTAAGGCAACGTAAGGCAAGGCAACGTAAGGTAAGGCAATATAAGGTAAGGCAACGTAAGGCAACGTAAGGCAACGTAAGGCAAGGCAACGTAAGGCAAGGCAACTTAAGGCAACGTAAGGCAACTTAAGGCAAGGCAACCTAAGGCAACGTAAGGTAAGGCAACTTAAGGCAAGGCAAAGTTAGGTAAGGCAACATAAGGCAAGACTACGTAAGGCAAAGTAAGGAAACGTAAGGCAAGGCAAAGTAAGGCAAGGCAACATAAGGGAACGTAAGGCAACGTAAGGCAACTTAAGGAAACGTAAGGTAAGGCAACGTAAGGCAAGGCAACGTAAGGTAAGGCAACGTAAGGCAACGTAAGGTAAGGCAACGTAAGGTAAGGCAACGTAAGGTAAGGCAACGTAAGGCAAGGCAACGTAAGGCAACGTAAGGCAACGTAAGTTAAGGCAACGTAAGGTAAGGCAATGTAAGGTAAGGCAAAATAAGGTAAGGCAACGTAAGGCAATGTAAGGTAAGGCATCGTAAGGCAACGTAAGGTAAGGCAACGTAAGGCAACGTAAGGTAAGGCAACGTAAGGCAACGTAAGGCAAGGCAACGTAAGGTAAGGCAACGTAAGGCAACGTAAGTTAAGGCAACGTAAGGCAAGGCAACGTAAGGTAAGGCAACGTAAGGCAAGGCAACGTAAGTTAAGGCAACGTAAGGCAACGTAAGACAAGGCAACGTAAGGTAAGGCAACGTAAGGCAACGTAATGTAAGGCAATGTAAGGCAACGTAAGTCAAGGCAACGTAAGGCAACGTTAGGCAATGTAATGTAAGACAACGTAAGGCAACATAAGGCAAGGTAACATAAGATAAGGCAACATAAGTCAACTTAAGGTAAGGCAACGTAATGTAAGGAAACGTAAGGCAATGTAAGGTAGAGCCAATGTTAGGTAAGGCAACGTAAGGCAACGTAAGGCAACCTAAGGAAACGTAAGTTAAGGCAACGTAAGGCAAGGCAACGTAAGGTAAGGCAACGTAAGGCAACGTAAGGTAAGGCAACGTAAGGTAAGGCAACGTAAGTTAAGGCAACGTAAGGCAAGGCAACGTAAGGCAACGTAAGGCAACGTAAGTTAAGGCAACGTAAGTTAAGGCAACCTAAGGTAAGGAAACTTAAGTTAAGGCAACTTAATGCAACGTAAGGCAAGGTAACGTAAGGCAAAGTAAGGAAAGGCAACGTAAGGTAAGGCAACGTAAGGAAACGTAAGGAAAGGCAACATAAGGTAAGTCAACGTAAGGCAAAGTAATGTAAGGCAACGTAATGCAACGTAAGGTAAGGGAACGTAAGGCAACGTAATGTAAGGCAACGTTAGGTAAAGCAACTTAAGGCAACGTAAGGCAACGTAAGGCAAGGCAACGTAAGGCAACGTAAGGCAACGTAAGGTAAGGCAACGTAAGGCAACGTAAGGCAACGTAAGGCAAGGCAACGTAAGGCAACGTAAGGCAAGGAAACGTAAGGTAAGGCAACTTAAGGCAACGTAAGGCAAGGCAACGTAATGTAAGGCAACGTAAGGTAAGGCAACGTAAGTGAACGTAAGGTAAGGCAACATAAGGTAAGGCAACGTTAGGCAACGTAAGGCAAGGCAACGTAAGGTAAGGCAACGTAATGTAAGGCAACGTAAGGCAACGTAAGGTAAGGCAACGTAAGATAAGGCAACATAAGGCAAGGCAACGTAAGGCAACGTAAGGTAAGGCAACTTAAGGCAACGTAAGGCAAAGGCAACGTAAGGTAAGGCAAGGTAAGGCAACGTAAGGCAAGGCAACGTAAGGTAAGGCAATATAAGGTAAGGCAACGTAAGGCAACGTAAGGAAACGTAAGGCAAGGCAACGTAAGGTAAGGCAACGTAAGGCAATGTAAGGTAAGGCAAAGTAAGGCAAGGCAACATAAGGCAAGGCAACGTAAGGCAAAGTAAGGAAACGTAAGGCAAGGCAACGTATGGCAAGGCAACTTAAGGCAACGTAAGGCAAGGCAACCTAAGGCAACGTAAGGTAAGGCAACTTAAGGCAAGGCAACGTTAGGTAAGGCAACATAAGGCAAGACTACGTAAGGCAAAGTAAGGAAACGTAAGGCAAGGCAAAGTAAGGCAAGGCAACTTAAGGCAACGTAAGGCAACGTAAGGCAACCTAAGGAAACGTAAGGTAAGGCAACGTAAGGCAAGGAAACATAAGGTAAGGCAACGTAAGGCAACGTAAGGTAAGGCAACGTAAGGTAAGGCAACGTAAGGCAAGGCAACGTAAGGCAACGTAAGGCAACGTAAGTTAAGGCAACGTAAGGTAAGGCAATGTAAGGTAAGGCAAAATAAGGTAAGGCAACGTAAGGCAATGTAAGGTAAGGCAACGTTAGGTAAGGCAACGTAAGTCAACGTAATGTAAGGAAACGTAAGGTAAGGCAACGTAAGGTAAGGAAACTTAAGGTAAGGCAACTTAATGCAACGTAAGGCAAGGTAACGTAAGGCAAAGTAAGGCAAGGCAACGTAAGGTAAGGCAACGTAAGGAAACGTAAGGAAAGGCAACATAAGGTAAGTCAACGTAAGGCAACGTAATGTAAGGCAACGTAAGGCAATGTAAGGTGAGGCAACGTAAGGCAACGTACCGCAAGGCAACGTAAGGCAACGTACTGCAAGGCAACGTACTGCAAGGCAACGTAAGGTAAGGCAACGTAAGGTAAGGCAAAATAAGGTAAGGCAACGTAAGGCAACGTAAGGCAAGGCAACGTAAGTTAAGGAAACATAAGGCAACGTAAGGTAGAGGCAAAGTAAGGCAAGGCAACATAAGGCAAGGCAACGTAAGGCAACGTAAGGTAGGGCAACTCAAGGCAAGCCAACGTAAGGTAAGGCAACATAAGGCAAGACAACGTAAGGCAAAGTAAGGAAACGTAAGGCAAGGCAATGTAAGGCAAGGCAACTTAAGGCAACTTAAGGCAACGTAAGGTAAGGCAACCTAAGGCAACGTAAGGTAAGGCAACGTAAGGCAAGGCAACGTAAGGTAAGGCAACGTAAGGGAACGTAATGTAAAGCAACGTAAGGCAAGGCAACGTAAGGCAACGTAAGGCAACGTAAGTTAAGGCAACGTAAGGTAAGGCAACGTAAGGCAAGGCAACGTAAGGCTACGTAAGGCAAGGCAACGTTAAGGTAAGGCAACGTAATGTAAAGCAACGTAAGGTAAGGCAACCTAAGCAACGTAACAAGGCAACGTAAGGTAAGGCAAAGTAAGGCAATGTAAGGCAAGGCAACGTAAGGTAAGGCAACGTAAGGCAAGGCAACGTAAGTTAAGGCAACGTAAGGCAACGTAAGGCAAGGCAACGTAAGGTAAGGCAACGTAAGGCAACGTAAGGCAAGGCAACGTAAGGTAAGGCAACGTAAGGCAACGTAATTGAAAGGCAACGTAAGGCAACGTTAGGCAATGTAATGTAAGACAACGTAAGGCAACATAAGGCAAGGTAACATAAGGTAAGGCAACGTAAGGCAATGTAAGGTAGAGCCAATGTTAGGTAAGGCATCGCAAGGCAACGTAAGGCAAGGCAACATAAGGTAAGGCAACGTAAGTCAACGTAAGGTAAGGCAACGTAAGGCAACGTAAGGTAAGGCAACGTAAGATAAGGCAACATAAGGCAAGGCAACGTAAGGCAACGTAAGGTAAGGAAACGTAAGGCAACGTAAGGCAAAGGCAACGTAAGGTAAGGCAACGTAAGGCAACCTAAGGCAAGGCAACGTAAGGTAAGGCAACGTAATTTAAGGCAACGTGAAGAAACGTAAGGCAACGTAAGGCAAGGCAACGTAAGGTAAGGCAATGAAAGGCAACGTAAGGTAAGGCAAAGTAAGGCAAGGCAACATAAGGCAAGGCAACGTAAGGCAAAGTAAGGAAACGTAAGGCAAGGCAACGTAAGGCAAGGAATCTTAAGGCAACGTAAGGCAACGTAAGGTAAGGCAACATAAGGCAACGTAAGGTAAGGCAACGTAAGGTAAGGCAACGTAAGGCAACATAAGGCAAGGCAACGTAAGGTAAGGCTACGTAAGGCAACGTAAGGCAAGGCAACGTAAGGTAAGGCAACGTAAGGCAACTTAAGGCAAGGCAACATAAGGTAAGGCACCGTAAGGCAAAGTAAGGTAAGGCAAAGTAAGGCAACGTAAGGTAGGGAAACTTAAGGCAAGGCAACCTAAGGCAAAGTAAGGCAACGTAAGTTAAGGCAACGGAAGGCAAGGCAACGTAAGGAAACCTAAGGCAACGTAAGGCAAGGAAACGTAAGGCAACGTAAGGCAACTTAAGGCAAGGCAACGTAAGGTAAGGCAATGTCAGGCAACGTAAGGTAAGGCAACGTAAGGCAACGTAAGGTAAAGGCAACGTAAGGCAACGTAAGATAATTCAACGTAAGGCAAGGCAACGTAAGGTAAGGCAACGTAAGACAACCTAAGGACATGCAACTTAAGGTAAGGCAACGTAAGGCAACTTAATGTAAGGCAACGTAAGGTAAGGCAACTTAAGGGAACGTAATGTAAGGCAACGTAAGGCAACATAATGCAACGTAAGGCAATGTTAGGCAACGTAAAGCAAGGCAACGTAAGGCAACGTAAGGAAACGAAAGTCAATCTACGGTAAGGCAACTTAAGGTAAGGCAATGTAAGGCAACGTAAGGCCACGTAAGGCAAGGCAACGTAAGGTAAGGCAACGTAAGGCTACGTAAGGCAAGGCAACGTAAGGTAAGGCAACGTAAGGTAAGGCTACGTAAGGCAACGTAAGTTAAGGCAATGTAAGGCAAGGCAACGTAAGGCAACGTAAGGCAACGTAAGGCAACGTAAGGGAAGGCAACGTAAGGCAAGGAAACATAAGGCAACGTAAGGCAAGACAACGTAAGCCAAGGCAACGTAAGGTAAGGCAACGTAAGGCAACGTAAGATAATTCAACGTAAGGCAAGGCAACGTAAGGTAAGGCAACGTAAGGCAACCTAAGGACAAGCAACTTAAAGTAAGGCAACGTAAGGCAACTTAATGTAAGGCAACGTAAGGTAAGGCAACTTAAGGGAACGTAATGTAAGGCAACGTAAGGCAACATAATGCAACGTAAGGCAATGTTAGGCAACGTAAAGAAAGGCAACGTAAGGCAACGTAAGGAAACGAAAGTCAATCTACGGTAAGGCAACTTAAGGTAAGGCAATGTAAGGCAACGTAAGGCCACGTAAGATAAGGCAACGTAAGGTAAGGCAACGTAAGGCAACGTAAGGCAACGTAAGGCAAGGCAACGTAAGGTAAGGCTACGTAAGGCAACGTAAGGCAAGGCAACGTAACGTAAGGCAACGTAAGGCAACGTAAGGCAACGTAAGTTAAGTCAATGTAAGGCAACGTAAGGCAAAGTTAGGTAAGGCAACGTAAGGTAAGGCAACGTAAGGTAAGGCAAGGTAAGGCAACGTAAGTTAAGGCAACGTAAGGCAACGTAAGGCAAAGTTAGGTAAGGCAACGTAAGGTAAGGCAACGTAAGGCAATGTAAGGTAAGGCAACGTAAGGCAACGTAAGGCAACGTAAGGTAAGGCAACGTAAGGCAACGTAAGGCAATGTAAGGTATGGCAACGTAAGGCAACGTAAGGTAAGGCAACGTACGTTTAAGGCAACGTAAGGCAAGGCATCGTAAGGCAACGTAAGGCAACGTAAGGAAGGCAACTTAAGGCAACGTACTGCAAGGCATCGTAACGAAACGTACTGCAAGGCAACGTAAGATAAGGCAATGTCAGGCAACGTAAGGCAACGTAAGGTAAGGCAACATACGGTAAGGCAACGTAAGGCAACGTAAGTTAAGGAAACGTAAGGTAAGGCAACGTAAGACAACGGAAGGCAAGGTAAGGCAAGGCAACGTAAGATAAGGCAACTTAAGGCAACGTAAGGCAATGTAAGGTAAGGCAACGTAAGGTAAGGCAACGTAAGGTAAGGCAATTTAAGGAAACGTAAGGCAACGTAAGGCAATGTAAGGAAAGTCAACGTAAGGCAACGTAAGGCAAGGAAACGTAAGGTAAGGCAACGTTAGGCAACGTAAGTTAAGGCAATGTAAGGTAAGGCAAAGTTAGGCAACGTAAGGTAAGGCAACATAAGGCAACGTAAGGAAAGGCAAAGTAAGTCAACGTAAGGTAAGGCAACGTAAGGTAAGGAAACGTAAGGCAAGGCAACGTAAGGCAACGTAAGGCAACGTAAGGCAAGGTAAGGCAACATAAGGCAAGGCAAAGTAAGGCAAGGCAACGTAAGGCAAGGCAACGTAAGGTAAGGCAACGTAAGGCAACGTAAGGCAAGGCAACGAAAGGCAAGGCATCGTAAGGCAACGTAAGGCAATGTAAGCCAGGCAAAGTAAGGCAACGTACTGCAAGGCATCGTAAGGCAAAGTACTGCAAGGAAACGTAAGGTAAGGCAACGTAATGTAAGGCAACATAAGGCAAGGCAACGTAAGGCAAGGCAACGTAAGGCAACGTAAGGAAACGTAAGGTAAGGCAAAGTAAGGTATGGCAACGTAAGGCAACGTAAGGTAAGGCGACGTAAGGCAAGGCAACGTAAGGTAAGGCAAAGTAAGGCAACCTAAGGCAAGGTAACGTAAGGGAAGGCAAACTAAGGCAAGGCAACGTAAGGTAAGGCAACGTTAGGCAACATAAGGTAAGGCAACGTAAGGCAACGAGACGTAAGGCAACGTAAGTCAACGTAAGGTAAGGCAACGTAAGTTAAGGTAACGTAAGGCAACGTAAGGTAAGGCAACGTAAGGAAACGTAAGGTAAGGAAACGTAAGGTAAGGCAACGTAAGGCAACGTAAGACAAGGCAACGTAAGGCAACGTAATGCAAGGCAACGTAAGTCAAGGTAATGCAAGGCAACGTAAGGCAACGTAAGGCAACGTAAGGCAAGGCAACGTAAGGAAACGTACTGCAAGGCAAAGTAAGGTAAGGCAACGTAAGGTAAGGAAACGTAAGGAAACGTAAGGTAAGGCAAAGTAAGGCAAGGCAACATAAGGCAAGGCAACTTAAGGCAACGTAAGACAACGTAAGGTAAGGCAACCTAAGGCAACATAAGGTAAGGCAACGTAAGGCAAGGCAACTTAATGCAACGTAAGACAACGTAAGGTAAGGCAACCTAAGGCAACATAAGGTAAGGCAACTTAAGGCAAGGCAACGTAAGGTAAGGCAACGTAAGGCAACGTAAGGTACAGGCAAGATAAGTTAAGGCAATGTAAGGCTACGTAAGTCAAGGCAACGTAAGGCTACGTAAGTCAAGGCAACGTAAGGTAAGGCAACGTACGGAAAGGCAACGTAAGGTAAGGCAACCTAAGGCTATGTAAGGCAAGGCAACTTAAGGCAACGTAAGACAACGTAAGGCAACGTAAGGGAAGGCAACGTAAGGCAAGTCAACATAAGGCAACGTAAGGCAAGACAACGTAAAGCAAGGCTGGGCAAGGCAACGTAAAGCAAGGCAAAGTAAAGCAAGGCAAGGCAAGGCAACGTAAAGCAAGGCAACGTAAATCAAGGCAACGTAAAGCAAGGCAAGGGAAGGCAACATAAATAAAGGCAACGTAAAGCAAGGCAACGTAAATCAAGGCTATGCAAGTCAACATTAATCAAGGCAACGTAAAGCAAGGAAACGTAAAACAAGTCAACGTAAAGCAAGCCAAGGCAACGTAAAGCAAGGCAACGTAACGGAAGGCAACGTAAAGCAAGGAAATGCAAGGCAACGTAAAGCAAGGCAACGTAAAGCAAGGCAACGTAAAGCAACGTAAAGCAACGTAAAGCAAGGCAACGTAAAGCAATGTAAAGCAAGGCAACGTAAAGCAAGGCAATGTAAAGCAAGGCAACGTAAAGCAAGGCAAAGTAAAGCAAGGCAAGGGAAGGCCACGTAAAGCAAGGCAACGTAAACAAGGCAACGTAAAGCAAGGCAAGGGAAGGCAACGTAAAGCAAGGCAAGGGAAGGCAACGTAAACAAGGCAACATAAAGCAAGGCAAAGTAATGCAAGCCAAGGCAAGGTAAGGTAAAGCAAGGCAACGTAAAGCAAGGCAACGTAAACCAAGGCAAGGCAACGTAAATCAAGGCAACGTAAAGCAAGGCAACGTAAATCAAGGCAACGTAAAGCAAGGCAACGTAAAGCAAGGCAAGGCAACGTAAAGCAAGGGAACTTAAAGCAAGGCAACGTAAAGCAAGGCAAGGCAACGTAAATCAAGGCAAGGCAACGTAAAGCAAGGTAAAGCAAGACAACGTAAAGCAAGGCAAGGCAAGGCAAAGTAAAGCAAGGCAACGTAAAGCAAGGCAACATAAAGCAAGGCAAGGCAACGTAAAGCAACTCAACGTAAAGCAAGGCAAGGCAACGTAAAGCAAGGCAACGTAAAGCAAGGCTAGCAAGGCAACGTAAAGCAAGGCAACGTAAAGCAAGGCTAGGCAAGGCAACGTAAAGCAAGGCAACGTAAAGCAAGGCAACGTAAAGCAAGGCAAGGCAAGGCAACATAAAGAAAGGCAACGTAAAGCAAGGCAACGTAAAGCAAGGCTAGGCAAGTCAACATTAATCAAGGCAACGTAAAACAAGGCTACGTAAGGCAAGCCAAGGCAAACTTAAAGCAAGGCAACGTAAAGCAAGGCAACCTAAAGCAAGGCAAGGCAAGGCAACGTAAAGCAAGGCAACATAAAGCAAGGCAACGTAAAGCAACATAAAGCAACGTAAATCAAGGCAACGTAAAGCAAGGCAAGGCAACGTATAGCAAGGCAATGAAAAGCAAGGCAACGTAAAGCAAGGCAACGTAAAGCAAGGCAAGGCAAGGCAACGTAAATCAAGGCAACGTAAAGGAAGTCAATGTAAAGCAAGGCAACGTAAAGCTAGGCAAGGCAAGGAAACGTAAAGTAAGGCAACGTAAAACAAGTCAACGTAATGCAAGCCAAGGCAAGGCAACGTAAAGCAAGGCAACGTAAATCAAGGCAACGTAAATCAAGGCAAGACAACGTAAAGCAAGGCAACGTAATGCAAGGCAACGTAAAGCACGGCAAGGCAACGTAAAGCAAGGCAACTTAAAGCAAGGCAACATAAAGCAAGGCAAGGCAAGGCAAAGTAAATCAAGGCAACGTAAAGCAAGGCAACGTAAAGCAAGGCAAGGCAACGTAAAGCAAGGCAACGTAAAGCAAGGCAACGTAAAGCAAGGCAAGGCAAGGCAACGTAAAGCAAGGCAACGTAAAGAAAAGCAACGTAAAGCAAGGCAACGTAAAGCACGTCAAGGCAAGGCAACGTAAAGCAAGGCAACGTAAAGCAAGGAAAGACAACGTAAATCAAGGGATGGCAAGGCAACGTAAAACAAGGCAACGTAAAGCAAGGCAACGTAAAGCAAGGCAAGGCAACGTAAAGCAAGGCAACGTAAAGCAAGGGAAGGCAACGTAAAGCAAGGCAACTTAAAGCATGGCAACGTAAAACAAAGCAAGGCAAGGCAAAGTAAAGCAAGGGAACGTAAAGCAAGGTAACGTAAAGCAAGGCAACGTAAGGCAAGGCATTTTAAAGCAAGGCAACTTAAAGCAAGGCAACGTAAATCAAGGCAAGGCAAGGCAACGTAAAGCAAGGCAACGTAAAGCAAGGCAAGGCAAGGCAACGTAAAGCAAGGAACGTAAATCAAGGCAACGTAAAGCAAGGCAAGGTAAGGCAATGTAAAGCAAGGCAACGTAAAGCAAGGCAACGTAAAGCAAGGCAAGGCAAGGGAACATAAACAAGGCAACGTAAAGCAAGGCAACATAAAGCAAGGCAACGAAAAGCAAGTAAAAACAAGGCAACGTAAAGCAAGGCAATGCAAGGCAACGTAAAGCAAGGCAAGGCAAGGCAACGTAAAGCAAGTCAACGTAAAGCAAGGCAACGTAAAGCAAGGCAAGGCAAGGCAACGTAAAGCAAAGCAATGTAAAGCAAGGCAACGTAAAGCAATGCAAGGCAAGGCAACGTAAAGCAAGGCAACGTAAAGCAAGGCAACGTAAAGCAAGGCAACGTAAAGCAAGGCAAGGCAAGGCAACATAAAGCAAGGCAACGTAAAGCAAGGCAACGTAAAGCAAGGCAACGTAAAGCAAGGCAACGTAAAACAAGGCAAGTCAAGGCAACGTAAAGCAAGGCAAGGTAAGGCAACGTAAAGCAAGGCAACGTAAAGCAAGGCAAGGCAAGGCAACGTAAAGCAAGGCAACGTAAAGCAAGGCAACGTAAAGCAAGGGAAGGCAAGGCAACGTAAAGCAAGGCAACGTAAAGCAAGGCAACGTAAAGCAAGGCAAGGCAATGCAACGTAAAGCAAGGCAACGTAAAGCAAGGTAAGACAAGGCAACGTAAAGAAAGGCAACGTGAAGCAATGCAACGTAAATCAAGGCAAGGCAAGGCAATGTAAAGCAAGGCAACGTAAAGCAAGGCAACGTAAAGCAAGGCAACATAAAGCAAGGCAACGTAAAACAAGGCAAGGCAACGTAAAGCAAGGCAACGTAAAGCAAGGCAAGGAAAAGGAAGGCAAGGCAAGGCAAGGCAAGGCAAGGTAAAGCAAGGCAAGGCAACGTAAAGCAAGGCAACGTAAAGCAAGGCAACGTAAAGCAAGGGAAGGTAACGTAAAGCAAGGCAACGTAAAGCATTGCACCGTAAAACAAAGCAAGGCAAGGCAAAGTAAAGCATGGGAACGTAAAGAAAGGCAACGTAAAGCAAGGCAACGTAAGGCAAGGCATTGTAAAGCAAGGCAACGTAAAGCAAGGCAACGTAAAGTAAGGCAAGGCAAGGCAACGTAAAGCAAGGCAACGTAAAGCAAGGCAAGGCAAGGCAACGTAAAGCAAGGCAACGTAAATCAAGGCAACGTAAAGCAAGGCAAGAAAAGGCAACGTAAAGCAAGGCAACGTAAATCAAGGCAACGTAAAGCAAGGCAAGGCAAGGCAACGTAAAGCAAGGCAACGTAACGCAAGGCAGGCAAGGCAAAGTAAAGCAAGGCAACGTAAAGCAAGGGAAGGCAACGTAAAGCAGGGCAACGTAAAGCAAGGCAACGTAAAGCAAGGGAAGGCATGGTAACGTAAAGCAAGGCAACGTAAAGCAAGGCAACGTAAAGCAAGGCAAGGCAATGTAACGTAAAGCAAGGCAACGTAAAGCAAGGCAAGACAAGGTAACGTAAAGCAAGGCATCGTGAAGCAAGGCAACGTAAATCAAGGCAAGGCAAGGCAACGTAAAGCAAGGCAACGTAAAGCAAGGCAAGGCAAGGCAACGTAAAGCAAGGCAACGTAAAGCAAGGCAAGGCAAGGCAACGTAAATCAAGGCAAAGTAAAGCAAAGCAACGTAAAGCAAGGCAACGTAAAGCAAGGCAAGTCAAGGCAACGTAAAGCAAGGCAACGTAAAGCAAGGCAAGGCAACGTAAAGCAAGGCAACGTAAAGCAAGGCAACGTAAAACAAGGCAAGGCAATGCAACGTAAAGCAAGGCAACGTAAAGCAAGGCAACGTAAAGCAAGGTAACGTAAAGCAAGGCAAGGCAATGCAACGTAAAGCAAGGCAACGTAAAGCAAGGCAACGTAATGCAAGGCAAGGTAAAGCAAGGCAAGGCAAGGCAACGTAAAGCAAGGCAACGTAAAGCAAGGCAAGGCAAGGCAACGTAAAGCAAGGCAAGGTAAAGCAAGGCAAGGTAAAGCAAGGCAAGGCAAGGTAACTTAAAGCAAGGCAACGTAAAGAAAGGCAACGTAAAGCAAGGCAACGTAAAGAAATGCAACGTAAAGCAAGGCAATGCAAGGCAACGTAAAGCAAGGCAAGGCAAGGCAACGTAAAGCAAGGCAACGTAAAGCAAAGCAACATAAAGCAAGGCAAGGCAAGGCAACATAAAGCAAGGCAACGTAAAGCATGGCAAGGCAAGGCAACGTAAAGCAAGGCAACGTTATCAAGGCAACGTAAAGCAAGGCAACGTAAAGCAAGGCAAGGCAACGTAAAGCAAGGCAACTTAAAGCAAGGCAACGTAATGCAAGGCAAGGCAAGGCAACGTAAAGCAAGGCAACGTAAAGCAAGGCAACGTAAAGCAAGGCAAGGCAACGTAAAACAAGGCAACGTAAAGCAAGGCATGGCAACGTAAAGCAAGGCAACGTAAAGCAAGGCAACGTAAAGCAAGGCAAGGCAACGTAAAACAAGGCAACGTAAAGCAAGGCATGGCAACGTAAAGCAAGGCAACGTAAAACAAGGCAAGGCAAGGCAACGTAAAGCAAGGCAAGGTAAAGCAAGGCAACGTAAAGCAAGGAAAGGCAAGGCAACGTAAACAAGGCAACGTAAAGCAAGGCAACATAAAGCAAGGCAACGTAAATCAAGGCAACGTAAAGCAAGGCAAGGCAAGGCAACGTAAAGCAAGGCAAGGTAAAGCAAGGCAACGTAAAGCAAGGAAAGGCAAGGCAAGGTAAAGCAAGGGAAGGTAAAGCAAGGCAACGTAAAGCAAGGCAAGGCAAGGCAACATAAATCAAGGCAACATAAAGCAAGGCAAGGCAAGGCAAGGCAAGGTAAAGCAAGGTAACGTAAAGCAAGGCAACGTAAAGCAAGGCAACGTAATGCAAGGCAACGTAAAGCAAGGCAAGGCAAGGCAACGTAAATCAAGGCAAAATAAAGCAAGGCAAGGCAAGGCAACGTAAAGCAAGGTAACGTAAAGCAAGGCACCGTAAAGCAAGGCAACGTAAAGCAAGGCAAGGAAAGACAACGTAAAGCAAGGCAAGGTAAAGCAAGGCAAGGTAAAGCAAGGCAAGGTAAAGCAAGGCAAGTTAATGCAAGGCAAGGTAAACCAAGGCAAGGCAAGGCAAGGTAAAGCAAGGCAACGTAAAGCAAGGCAAGGCAAGGCAACGTAAAACAAGCCAACCTAAAGCAAGGCAATTTAATACAAGGCAAGGCAAGGCAACGTAAAGCAAGGGAACGTAAAGCAAGGCAACGTAAAGCAAGGCAAGGCAAGGCAACGTAAAGAAAGGCAAGGCAAGGAAACCTAAAGCAAGGCAAGGCAAGGCAACGTAAAGAAAGGCAAGGCAAGGCAACGTAAAGCAAGGCAACGTAAAGCAAGGAAACGTAAAGAAAGGCAAGACAAGGCAACGTAAAGCAAGGCAACGTAAAGCAAGGCAACGTAAAACAAGCCAAGACAAGGCAACATAAAGCAAGGCAACGTAAACAAGGTAACGTAAAGCAAGGCAAGACAAGGCAACGTAAAGCAAGGCAACGTAAAGAAAGGCAAGGCAAGGCAACGTAAAGCAAGGTAACGTGAAGCAAGGCAACGTAAAGCAAGGCAAGGCAAGGCAACGTAAAGCAAGGCAAGGCAAGGCAAGGCAATGTAAAGCAAGGTAAGGCAAGGCAACGTAAAGCAAGGCAACGTAAAGCAAGGCAACGTAAACCAAGGCAAGGCAAGGCAACGTAAATCAAGGCAACTTAAAGCAAGGCAAGGAAACGTAAACAAGGCAAGGTAAAGCAAGGCAACGTAAAGCAAGGCAAGCCAAGGCAAGGTAAAGCAAAGCAAGGTAAAGCTAGGCAAGGTAAAGCAAGGCAAGGCAAGGCAACGTAAAGCAAGGCACGGCAAGGCAACGTAAAGCAAGGCAACCTAAAGCAAGGCAACTTAAAGCAAGGCAACGTAAAGCAAGGGAAGGCAAGGCAACGTAAAGCAAGGCAACGTAAAGCAAGGCAACGTAAAGCAAGGCAACGTAAAGCAAGGCAACGTAAAGCAAGGCAAGGCAAGGCAACGTAAAGCAAGGCAACGTAAAGCAAGGCAAGGTAAAGCAAGGCAAGGGAAGGCAACATAAAGCAAGGCAACGTAAAGCAAGGAAACGTAAAGCAAGGCAACGTAAAGCAAGGCAAAGCAAGGCAAGGCAAGACAACGTAAAGCAAGGCAACGTAAAGCAAGGCAACGTAAAGCAAGGCAACGTAAAGCAAGGTAAAGCAAGGCAACTTAAAGCAATGCTACGTAAAGCAAGGCAACGTAAAGCAAGGCAAGGCAAGGCAACGTAAAGCAAGGCAACGTAAAGCAAGGCAACTTTAAGCAAGGCAACGTAAAGCAAGGCAACGTAAAGCAAGGCAAGGTAAAGCAAGGCAAGGCAAGGCAAAGCAAGGCAACGTAAAGCAAGGCAACGTAAAGCAAGGCAAGGCAAGGCAACGTAAAGCAATGCAAGGTAAAGCAAGGCAACTTAAAGCAAGGCAAGGTAAAGCAAGGCAAGGCAAGGCAAAGCAAGGCAACGTAAACCAAGGCAACGTAAAGCAAGGCAACGTAAAGCAAGGAAAGGCAAGGCAACGTAAAGAAATGCAAGGCAAGGAAACGTAAAGCAAGGCAAGGCAAGGCAACGTAAAGAAAGGCAAGACAAGGCAACGTAAAGCAAGGCAACGTAAAGCAAGGCTACGTAAAGCAAGCCAAGACAAGGCAACATAAGCAAGGCAACGTAAAGCAAGGCAAAGTAAAGCAAGGTAACGTAAAGCAAGGCAAGACAAGGCAACGTAAAGCAAGGCAATGTAAAGCAAGGCAAGGCAAGGCAACGTAAAGCAAGGCAACGTAAAGGAAGGCAATGTAAAACAAGGTAAAGCAAGGCAACGTAAAGCAAGGCGACGTAAAGCAAGGCAACGTAAAGCAAGGCAAGGCAAGGCAACGTAAAGAAAGCCAAGGAAAAGCAAGGCAAAGTAAAGCAAGGCAAGGCAAGGCAAGGCAAAGCAAGGCTACGTAAAGCAAAGCAACGTAAAGCAAGGTAAGGCAAGGTAACGTAAAGCAAGGCAACGTAAAGCAAGGCAACTTAAAGCAAAGGAAATTAAAGCAAGGCAAGGTAAAGCAAGGCAATGTAAAGCAAGGCAAGGCAAGGCAACGTAAAGCAAGGCAACATAAAGCAAGGAAACTTAAAGCAAGACAACGTAAAGCAAGGCAAGGCAACGTAAAGCAAGGCAACGTAAAGCAAGGCAAGGCAAGGCAACGTAAAGCAAGGCAAGGCAAGGAAACGTAAAGCAAGGCAACGTAAAGCAAGGCAACGTAAAGCAAGGCAAGGCAAGGCAACTTAAAGCAAGGCTACGTAAAGCAAGGCAACGTAAAGCAAGGCAAGGCAAGGCAACGTAAAGGAAGGCAACGTAAAGCAAGGCAACGTAAAGCAAGGCAAGGCAAGGCAACGTAAAGCAAGGCAAGGTAAAGCAAGGCAACGTAAAGCAAGGCAAGGTACAGCTAGGCAAGGCAAGGCAAGGGAATGCAAGGCTACGTAAAGCAAGGCAACGTAAAGCAAGGCAACGTAAAGTAAGGCAAGGCAAAGCAACGTAAAGCAAGGCAAGGCAAGAAACGTAAAGCAAGGCAAGGCAAGGCAACGTAAAGCAAGGCAAGGCAAGGCAACGTAAAGCAAGGCAACGTAAAGCAAGGCAACGTAAAGAAAGGCAAGACAAGGCAACGTAAACCAAGCAACGTAAAGCAAGGCAACGTAAAGCAAGCCAAGAAAAGGCAAAATAAAGCAAGGCAATGTAAACAAGGTAACGTAAAGCAAGGCAAGACAAGGCAACGTAAAGCAAGGCAACGTAAAGAAAGGCAAGACAAGGCAACGTGAAGCAAGGTAACGTAAAGCAAGGCAAGGCAAGGCAACGTAAAGCAAGGCAAGGCAAGGCAAGGCAATGTAAAGCAAGGCAAGGTAAGGCAACGTAAAGCAAGGCAACGTAAAGCAAGGCAAGGCAAGGCAACGTAAAGCAAGGCAACGTAAAGCAAGGCAACGTAAAGCAAGGCAAGGTAAGGCAACGTAAAGCAATGCAACGTAAAGAAAGGCAACGTAAAGCAAGGCAAGGCAAGGCAACGTAAAGCAAGGCAACGTAAAGCGAGGCAACGTAAAGCAAGGCAAGGCATGGCAACGTAAAACAAGGCAACGTAAAGCAAGGCAAGGTAAAGCAAGGCAAGGAAAGGCAAGGCAAAGCAAGGCAACGTAAAGCAAGGCAACGTAAACCAAGGCAAGGCAAGGAAACGTAAAGGAAAGCAAGGAAAATCATGGCAAGGTAAAGCAAGGCAAGGCAAGGTAAGGCAAAGAAAGAGAACGTAAAGCAAGGCAAGGTAAAGCAAGGCAACGTAAATCAAGGCAAGGTAAAGCAAGGCAAGGCAAGGCAACGTAAAGCAAGGTAACGTAAAGCAAGGCACTGTAAAGCAAGGCAACGTAAAGCAAGGCAAGGCAAGACAACGTAAAGCAAGGCAACGTAAAGAAAGGCAAGACAAGGTAACGTAAAGCAAGGCAACGTAAAGCAAGGCAAGGTAAAGCAAGGCAAGGTAAAGCAAGGCAAGTTAAAGCAAGGCAAGGTAAAGCAAGGCAATGCAAGGCAAAGTAAAGCAAGGCAAGGTAAAGCAAGGCAACCTAAAGCAAGGCAACTTAAAGCATGGCAACTTAAAACAAGGCAATGCAAGGCAACGTAAAGCAAGGCAACGTAAAGCAAGGCAACGTAAAGCAAGGCAAGGCAAGGCAACGTAAAGAAAGGCAAGGAAAAGCAAGGCAAGGTAAAGCAAGGGAAGGCAAGGCAAGGCAAAACAAGGCAACGTAAAGCAAAGCAACGTAAAGCAAGGTAAGGCAAGGCAACGTAAAGCAAGGCAACGTAAAGCACGGCAACGTAAAGCAAGGCAAGGTAAAGCAAGGCAAGGCAAAGCAAAGCAAGGCAACGTAAAGCAAGGCAACGTAAAGCAAGGCAAGGCAATGTAAAGCAAGGCAACGTAAAGCAAGGCAAGGCAAGGCAACGTAAAGCAAGGCAAGGTAAAGCAAGGCAACGTAAAGCAAGGCAAGGCAACGTAAATCAAGGCAACGTAAAGCAAGGCAAGGCTAGGCAACGTAAAGCAAGGCAACGTAAAGCAAGGCAAGGCAAGGCAACGTAAATCAAGGCAAAGTAAAGCAAAGCAACGTAAAGCAAGGCAACGTAAAGCAAGGCAAGTCAAGGCAACGTAAAGCAAGGCAACGTAAAGCAAGGCAAGGCAACGTAAAGCAAGGCAACGTAAAGCAAGGCAACGTAAAACAAGGCAAGGCAACGTAAAGCAAGGCAACGTAAAGCAAGGCAATGTAAAGCAAGGCAAGGCAAGGCAACGTTAAGCAAGGCAAGGTAAAGCAAGGCAACGTAAAGCAAGGCAAGGCAAGGCATAGTAAAGCAAGGCAACGTAAAGCAAGGCTACGTATTGCAAGCCAAGGCAAGGCAACGTAAAGCAAGGCAACGTAAAGCAATGCAACGTAAAGCAAGGCAAGGCAACGTAAAGCAAGGCAACGTAAAGCTAGGCAAGGCAAGGAAACGTAAAGCAAGGCAACGTAAAGCAAGGCAACGTAAAGCAAGGCAAGGCAAGGCATCGTAAAGCAAGGCAACGTAAAGCAAGGCAACGTAAAGCAAGGCAATGCAAGGCAACGTAAATCAAGGCAACGTAAAGCAAGGCAAGGCAACGTAAAGCAAGGCAACGTAAAGCAAGGCAACGTAAAGCAAGGCAAGGCAAGGCAACGTAAAGCAAGGCAACGTAAAGCAAGGCAAGTTAAAGCAAGGCAAGGCAAGGCAACGTAAAACAAGGCAACGTAAAGCAAGGAAAGGCAACGTAAAGCAAGGGAAGGCAAGGCAACGTAAAACAAGGCAACGTAAAGCACGGCAACGTAAAGCAAGGCAAGGCAACGTAAAGCAAGGCAACGTAAAGCAAGGGAAGGCAACGTAAAGCAAGGCAACGTAAAGCATGGCAACGTAAAACAAAGCAAGGCAAGGCAAAGTAAAGCAAGGGAACGTAAAGCAAGGCAACGTAAAGAAAGGCAACGTAAGGCAAGGCATTGTAAAGCAAGGCAACTTAAAGCAATGCAACGTAAATCAAGGCAAGGCAAGGCAACGTAAAGCAAGGCAACGTAAAGCAAGGCAAGGCAAGGCAACGTAAAGCAAGGCAACGTAAATCAAGGCAACGTAAAGCAAGGCAAGAAAAGGCAACGTAAAGCAAGGCAACGTAAAGCAAGGCAACGTAAAGCAAGGCAAGGCAAGGCAACGTAAAGCAAGGCAACGTAAAGCAAGGCAACGTAAAGCAAGGCAACGTAAAGCAAGTAAAAACAAGGCAACGTAAAGCAAGGCAACGTAAAGCAAGGCAAAGTAAAGCAAGGCAAGGCAAGACAACGTAAAGCAAGGCAACGTAAATCAAGGCAACTTAAAGCAAGGCAAGGAATCGTAAACAAGGCAAGGTAAAGCAAGGCAACGTAAAGCAAGGCAAGCCAAGGCAAGGTAAAGCAAAGCAAGGTAAAGCTAGGCAAGGTAAAGCAAGGCAAGGCAAGGCAACGTAAAGCAAGGCAAGGCAAGGCAACGTAAAGCAAGGCAACCTAAAGCAAGCCAACTTAAAGCAAGGCAACGTAAAGCAAGGGAAGGCAAGGAAAAGTAAAGCAAGGCAACGTAAAGCAAGGCAACGTAAAGCAAGGCAAGGCAAGGCAACGTAAAGCAAGGCAACGTAAAGCAAGGCAAGGCAAGGAAACGTAAAGCAAGGCAAGGCAACGTAAAGAAAGGCAAGGCAAGGCAACTTAAAGCAAGGCAACGTAAACAAGGCAACGTAAAGCAAGGCAAGACAAGGCAACGTAAAGCAAGTCAACTTAAAGCAAGGCAACGTAAAGCAAGCCAAGACAAGGCAACATAAAGCAAGGCAACGTAAAGCAAGGTAACGTAAAGAAAGGCAAGACAAGGCAACGTTAAGAAAGGCAAGGTAAAGCAAGGCAAGGTAAAGCAAGGCAAGGCAAGGCAAGGTAAAGCAAGGCAAGGTAAAGCAAGGCAAGGAAAGCAAGGCAAGGCAAGGCAACGTAAACCAAGGCAACGTAAAGCAAGGCAAAGTAAAGCAAGGAAAGGCAAGGCAACGTAAAGCAAGGCAATTTAAAGCAAGGCAACGTAAAAGAAGGCAAGGCAAGGCAACGTAAAGCAAGGCAAGGTAAAGCAAGGCAACGTAAAGCAAGGCAAGGTAAGGCAACGTAAAGCAAGGCAACGTAAAACAAGGCAACGTAAAGCAAGGCAATGCAAGGCAACGTAAAGAAAGGCAACGTAAAGCGAGGCAACGTAAAGCAAGGCAAGGCAAGGACACGTAAATCAAGGACACGTAAAGGAAGGCAACGTAAAGCAAGGCAAGCTAAAGCAAGGCAAGGAAAGGCAAGGCAAAGCAAGGCAACGTAAAGCAAGGCAACGTAAAGCAAGGCAAGGCAAGGCAACGTAAAGGAAGGCAAGGAAAAGCATGGCAAGGTAAAGCAAGGCAAGGCAAGGCATGGCAAAGCAAGGCAACGTAAAGCTAGGCAAGGTAAAGCAAGGCAACGTAAATCATGGCAAGGTAAAGCAAGGCAAGGCAAGGCAACGTAATGCAAGGCAAGGTAAAGCAAGGCAACGTAAAGCAAAGAAAGGCAAGGCAAGGTAAAGCAAGGCAAGGTAAAGTAAGGCAACGTAAAGCAAGGCAACGTAAAGCAAGGCAAGGCAAGGCAACGTAAAGCAAGGTAACGTAAAGCAAGGCACCGTAAAGCAAGGCAACGTAAAGCAAGTCAAGGCAAGACAACGTAAAGCAAGGCAACGTAAAGCAAGGCAACGTAAAGAAAGGCAAGGTAAAGCAAGGCAAGGTAAAGCAAGGCAAGGCAAGGCAAGGTAAAACAAGGCAAGGTAAAGCAAGGCAACGTAAAGCAAGGCAACGTAATGCAAGGCAACGTAATGCAAGGCAACGTAAAACAAGGCAAGGCAAGGCAACGTAAAGCAAGGCAACGTAAAGCAAGGCAACGTAAAGCAAGGCAAGGCAAGGCAACGTAAAGAAAGTCAAGGAAAAGCAAGGCAAGGTAAAGCAAGGGAAGACAAGGCAAGGCAAAGCAAGGCAACGTAAAGCAAGGCAACGTAAAGCAAGGCAACGTAAAGCAAGGCAAGGCAAGGAAACGTAAAGCAAGGCAACGTAAAGCAAGGCAAGGAAAAGCAAGGCAAGGCAAGGCAACATAAAGCAAGGCAACGTAAAGCAAGGAAACGTAAAGCAAGGCAACGTAAAGCAAGGCAAAGCAAGGCAAGGCAAGACAACGTAAAGCAAGGCAATGTAAAGCAAGGCAACGTAAAGCAAGGCAACTTTAAGCAAGGCAACGTAAAGCAAGGCAACGTAAAGCAAGGCAAGGTAAAGCAAGGCAAGGCAAGGCAAAGCAAGGCAACGTAAAGCAAGGCAAGGTAAAGCAAGGCAAGGCAAGGCAAAGCAAGGCAACGTAAACCAAGGCAACGTAAAGCAAGGCAACGTAAAGCAAGGCAAGGCAAGGCAACGTAAAGAAATGCAAGGCAAGGAAACGTAAAGCAAGGCAAGGCAAGGCAACGTAAAGAAAGGCAAGGCAACGTAAAGCAAGGCAATGTAAAGCAAGGCAACGTAAAGCAAGGCAAGACAAGGCAACGTAAAGCAAGGCAACGTAAAGCAAGGCAACGTAAAGCAAGCCAAGACAAGGCAACATAAAGCAAGGCAACGTAAAGCAAGGCAAAGTAAAGCAAGGTAACGTAAAGCAAGGCAAGACAAGGCAACGTAAAGCAAGGCAACGTAAAGAAAGACAAGACAAGGCAACGTGAAGCAAGGCAATGTAAAGCAAGGCAAGGCAAGGCAACGTAAAGCAAGGCAACGTAAAGCAAGGCAACGTAAAACAAGGCAAAGCAAGGCAACGTAAAGCAAGGCGATGTAAAGCAAGGCAACGTAAAGCAAGGCAAGGCAAGGCAACGTAAAGAAAGCCAAGGAAAAGCAAGGCAAGGTAAAGCAAGGCAAGGCAAGGCAAGGCAAGGCAAGGCAAGGCAAGGCAAAGCAAGGCAACGTAAAGCAAAGCAACGTAAAGCAAGGTAAGGCAAGGTAACGTAAAGCAAGGCAACGTAAAGCAAGGCAACTTAAAGCAAGGCAACGTAAAGCAAGGCAAGGTAAAGCAAGGCAATGTAAAGCAAGGCAAGGCAAGGCAACGTAAAGCAAGGCAACATAAAGCACGGAAACAAAGCAAGACAACGTAAAGCAAGGCAAGGCAAGGCAACGTAAAGCAAGGCAACGTAAAGCAAGGCAAGGCAAGGCAACGTAAAGCAAGGCAAGGCAAGGAAACGTAAAGCAAGGCAACGTAAAGCAAGGCAACTTAAAGCAAGGCAAGGCAAGGCAACTTAAAGCAAGGCTACGTAAAGCAAGACAACGTAAAGTAAGGCAAGGCAAAGCAACGTAAAGCAAGGCCAGGCAAGAAACGTAAAGCAAGGCAAGGCACGGCAACGTAAAGCAAGGCAAGGCAAGGCAACGTAAAGCAAGGCAACGTAAAGCAAGGCAACGTAAAGAAAGGCAAGACAAGGCAACGTAAACCAAGGCAACGTAAAGCAAGGCAACGTAAAGCAAGCCAAGACAAGGCAAAATAAAGCAAGGCAATGTAAACAAGGTAACGTAAAGCAAGGCAAGACAAGGCAACGTAAAGCAAGGCAACGTAAAGAAAGGCAAGACAAGGCAACATGAAGCAAGGTAACGTAAAGCAAGGCAAGGCAAGGCAACGTAAAGCAAGGCAAGGCAAGGCAAGGCAATGTAAAGCAAGGCAAGGTAAGGCAACGTAAAGCAAGGCAACGTAAAGCAAGGCAAGGCAAGGCAACGTAAAGCAAGGCAACGTAAAGCAAGGCAACGTAAAGCAAGGCAAGGTAAGGAAACGTAAAGCAATGCAACGTAAAGCAAGGCAACGTAAAGCAAGGCAAGGCAAGGCAAGGCAACGTAAAGCAAGGCAACGTAAAGCGAGGCAACGTAAAGCAAGGCAAGGCATGGCAACGTAAAACAAGGCAACGTAAAGCAAGGCAAGGTAAAGCAAGGCAAGGAAAGGCAAGGCAAAGCAAGGCAACGTAAAGCAAGGCAACGTAAACCAAGGCAAGGCAAGGCAACGTAAAGGAAAGCAAGGAAAATCATGGCAAGGTAAAGCAAGGCAAGGCAAGGTAAGGCAAAGAAAGAGAACGTAAAGCAAGGCAAGGTAAAGCAAGGCAACGTAAATCAAGGCAAGGTAAAGCAAGGCAAGGCAAGGCAACGTAAAGCAAGGTAACGTAAAGCAAGGCACTGTAAAGCAAGGCACCGTAAAGCAAGGCAAGGCAAGACAACGTAAAGTAAGGCAACGTAAAGCAAGGCAACGTAAAGAAAGGCAAGACAAGGCAACGTAAAGCAAGGCAACGTAAAGCAAGGGAAGGTAAAGCAAGGCAAGGTAAAGCAAGGCAAGTTAAAGCAAGGCAAGGTAAAGCAAGGCAATGCAAGGCAAAGTAAAGCAAGGCAAGGTAAAGCAAGGCAACGTAAAGCAAGGCAACTTAAAGCATGGCAATTTAAAACAAGGCAATGCAAGGCAACGTAAAGCAAGGCAACGTAAAGCAAGGCAACGTAAAGCAAGGCAAGGCAAGGCAACGTAAAGCAAGGCAACGTAAAGCAAGGCAAGGCAAGGCAACGTAAAGCAAGGCAACGTAAAGCAAAGCAACGTAAAGCAAGGGAAGGCAAGGCAATGTAAAGCAAGGCAACGTAAAGCACGGCAACTTAAAGCAAGGCAACGTAAAGCAAGGCAAGGTAAAGCAAGGCAAGGCAAAGCAAAGCAAGGCAACGTAAAGCAAGGCAACGTAAAGCAAGGCAAGGCAACGTAAACCAAGGCAACGTAAAGCAAGGCAACGTAAAGCAAGGCAAGGCAACGTAAAGCAAGGCAACGTAAAGCAAGGCAAGGCAACGTAAAGCAAGGCAACGTAAAGCAAGGCAAGGCAAGGCAACGTAAAGCAAGGCAACGTAAAGCAAGGCAAGGCAAGGCAACGTAAATCAAGGCAAAGTAAAGCAAAGCAACGTAAAGCAAGGCAACGTAAAGCAAGGCAAGTCAAGGCAACGTAAAGCAAGGCAACGTAAATCAAGGCAAGGCAACGTAAAGCAAGGCAACGTAAGCAAGGCAACGTAAAACAAGGCAACGCAACGTAAAGCAAGGCAACGTAAAGCAAGGCAATGTAAAGCAAGGCAAGGCAAGGCAACGTTAAGCAAGGCAAGGTAAAGCAAGGCAACGTAAAGCAAGGCAAGGCAAGGCATCGTAAAGCAAGGCAACGTAAAGCAAGGCTACGTATTGCAAGCCAAGGCAAGGCAACGTAAAGCAAGGCAACGTAAAGCAATGCAACGTAAAGCAAGGCAAGGCAACGTAAAGCAAGGCAACGTAAAGCTAGGCAAGGCAAGGAAACGTAAAGCAAGGCAACGTAAAGCAAGGCAACGTAAAGCAAGGCAACGTAAAGCAAGGCAACATAAAGCAAGGCAAGGCAAGGCAACGTAAAGCAAGGCAACGTAAAGCAAGGCAATGCAAGGCAACGTAAATCAAGGCAACGTAAAGCAAGGCAAGGCAACGTAAAGCAAGGCAACGTAAAGCAAGGCAACGTAAAGCAAGGCAAGACAAGGCAACGTAAAGCAAGGCAACTTAAAGCAAGGCAACGTAAAGCAAGCCAAGACAAGGCAACATAAAGCAAGGCAACGTAAAGCAAGGTAACGTAAAGAAAGGCAAGACAAGGCAACGTTAAGAAAGGCAAGGTAAAGCAAGGCAACGTAAAGCAAGGCAAGGCAAGGCAAGGTAAAGCAAGGCAAGGTAAAGCAAGGCAAGGAAAGCAAGGCAAGGCAAGGCAACGTAAAGAAAGGCAACGTAAAGCAAGGCAAAGTAAAGCAAGGAAAGGCAAGGCAACGTAAAGCAAGGCAATTTAAAGCAAGGCAACGTAAAAGAAGGCAAGGCAAGGCAACGTAAAGCAAGGCAACGTAAAGCAAGGCAACGTAAAGCAAGGCAAGGTAAGGCAACGTAAAGCAAGGCAACGTAAAACAAGGCAACGTAAAGCAAGGCAAGGCAAGGCAACGTAAAGCAAGGCAATGCAAGGCAACGTAAAGCAAGGCAACGTAAAGCGAGGCAACGTAAAGCAAGGCAAGGCAAGGACACGTAAATCAAGGCAACGTAAAGGAAGGCAACGTAAAGCAAGGCAAGCTAAAGAAAGGCAAGGAAAGGCAAGGCAAAGCAAGGCAAGGTAAAGCAAGGCAAGGCAAGGCAACGTAAAGGAAGGCAAGGAAAAGCATGGCAAGGTAAAGCAAGGCAAGGCAAGGCATGGCAAAGCAAGGCAACGTAAATCATGGCAAGGTAAAGCAAAGCAAGGCAAGGCAACGTAATGCAAGGCAAGGTAAAGCAAGGCAACGTAAAGCAAAGAAAGGCAAGGCAAGGTAAAGCAAGGCAAGGTAAAGCAAGGCAACGTAAAGCAAGGCAACGTAAAGCAAGGCAAGGCAAGGCAACGTAAAGCAAGGTAACGTAAAGCAAGGCACCGTAAAGCAAGGCAACGTAAAGCAAGTCAAGGCAAGACAACGTAAAGCAAGGCAACGTAAAGCAAGGCAACGTAAAGAAAGGCAAGGTAAAGCAAGGCAAGGTAAAGCAAGGCAAGGCAAGGCAAGGTAAAACAAGGCAACGTAAAGCAAGGCAACGTAAAGCAAGGCAAGGCAAGGCAACGTAAAGCAAGGCAAGGTAAAGCAAAGCAACGTAAAGCAAGGCAAGGCAACGTAAAGCAAGGCAACGTAAAGCAAGGCAACGTAAAGCAAGGCAAGGCAAGGCAACGTAAAGCAAGGCAACGTAAAGCAAGGCAAGGCAAGGCAACGTAAAGCAAGGCAAAGTAAAGCAAAGCAACGTAAAGCAAGGCAACGTAAAGCAAGGCAAGTCAAGGCAACGTAAAGCAAGGCAACGTAAAGCAAGGCAAGGCAACGTAAAGCAAGGCAACGTAAAGCAAGGCAACGTAAAACAAGGCAAAGCAACGTAAAGCAAGGCAACGTAAAGCAAGGCAATGTAAAGCAAGGCAATGTAAAGCAAGGCAAGGCAAGGCAACGTTAAGCAAGGCAAGGTAAAGCAAGGCAACGTAAAGCAAGGCAAGGCAAGGCATCGTAAAGCAAGGCAACGTAAAGCAAGGCTACGTATTGCAAGCCAAGGCAAGGCAACGTAAAGCAAGGCAACGTAAAGCAATGCAACGTAAAGCAAGGCAAGGCAACGTAAAGCAATGCAACGTAAAGCTAGGCAAGGCACGGAAACGTAAAGCAAGGCAACGTAAAGCAAGGCAACGTAAAGCAAGGCAACGTAAAGCAAGGCAACGTAAAGCAAGGCAACATAAAGCAAGGCAAGGCAAGGCAACGTAAAGCAAGGCAACGTAAAGCAAGGCAACGTAAAGCAAGGCAATGCAAGGCAACGTAAATCAAGGCAACGTAAAGCAAGGCAAGGCAACGTAAAGCAAGGCAACGTAAAGCAAGGCAACGTAAAGCAAGGCAAGGCAAGGCAACGTAAAGCAAGGCAACGTAAAGCAAGGCAACGTAAAGCACGGCAAGGCAAGGCAACGTAAAGCAAGGCAACGTAAAGCAAGGAAAGGCAACGTAAAGCTAGGGAAGGCAAGGCAACGTAAAACAAGGCAACGTAAAGCACGGCAACGTAAAGCAAGGCAAGGCAACGTAAAGCAAGGCAACGTAAAGCAAGGGAAGGCAACCTAAAGCAAGGCAACGTAAAGCATGGCAACGTAAAACAAAGCAAGGCAAGGCAAAGTAAAGCAAGGGAACGTAAAGCAAGGCAACGTAAAGAAAGGCAACGTAAGGCAAGGCATTGTAAAGCAAGGCAACTTAAAGCAATGCAACGTAAAGCAAGGCAAGGCAAGGCAACGTAAAGCAAGGCAACGTAAAGCAAGGCAAGGCAAGGCAACGTAAAGCAAGGCAACGTAAATCAAGTCAACGTAAAGCAAGGCAAGAAAAGGCAACGTAAAGCAAGGCAACGTAAAGCAAGGCAACGTAAAGCAAGGCAAGGTAAGGCAACGTAAACCAAGGCAACGTAAAGCAAGGCAACGTAAAGCAAGGCAACGTAAAGCAAGTAAAAACAAGGCAACGTAAAGCAAGGCAACGTAAAGCAAGGCAAAGTAAAGCAAGGCAAGGCAAGACAACGTAAAGCAAGACAACGTAAAGCAAGGCAACGTAAAGCAAGGCAAGGCAAGGCAACGTAAAGCAAAGCAATGTAAAGCAAGGCAACGTAAAGCAATGCAAGGCAAGGCAACGTAAAGCAAGGCAACGTAAAGCAAGGCAACGTAAAGCAAGGCAAGGCAAGGCAACGTAAAGCAAGGCAACGTAAAGCAAGGCAACGTAAAACAAGGCAAGTCAAGGCAACGTAAATCAAGGCAACGTAAAGCAAGGCAAGGCAAGGCAACGTAAAGCAAGGCAACGTAAAGCAAGGCAAGGCAAGGCAACGTAAAGCAAGGCAACGTAAAGCAAGGCAAGGCAACGTAAAGCAAGGCAACGTAAAGCAAGGCAACGTAAAGCAACGCAAGGCAATGCAACTTAAAGCAAGGCAACGTAAAGCAAGGCAAGACAAGACAACGTAAAGCAAGGCAACGTGAAGCAAGGCAACGTAAATCAAGGCAAGGCAAGGCAACGTAAAGCAAGGCAACGTAAAGCAAGTCAACGTAAAGCAAGGCAACGTAAAGCAAGGCAAGGCAAGGCAACGTAAAGCAAGGCAACGTAAAGCAAGGCAAGGCAAGGCAACGTAAATCAAGGCAAAGTAAAGCAAAGCAACGTAAAGCACGGCAACGTAAATCAAGGCAAGTCAAGGCAACGTAAAGCAAGGCTACGTAAAGCAAGGCAAGGCAAGGCAACGTAAATCAAGGTAACGTAAAGCAAGGCAAGGCAAGGCAACGTAAAGCAAGGCAACGTAAAGCAAGGCAACGTAAAGCAAGGCAACGTAAAACAAGGCAATGCAAGGCAACGTAAAGCAAGGCAACATAAAGCAAGGCAACGTAAAGCAAGGCAAGGCAAGGCAACGTAAAGAAAGGCAAGGAAAAGCAAGGCAAGGTAAAGCAAGGGAAGGCAAGGCAAGGCAAAGCAAGGCAACGTAAAGCAAAGCAACGTAAAGCAAGGTAAGGCAAGGCAACGTAAAGCAAGGCAACGTAAAGCACGGCAACTTAAAGCAAGGCAACGTAAAGCAAGGCAAGGTAAAGCAAGGCAAGGAAAAGCAAAGCAAGGCAACGTAAAGCAAGGCAACGTAAAGCAAGGCAAGGCAACGTAAAGCAAGGCAACGTAAAGCAAGGCAAGGCAACGTAAAGCAAGGCAAGGTAAAGCAAGGCAACGTAAAGCAAGGCAAGGCAACGTAAAGCAAGGCAACGTAAAGCAAGGCAACGTAAAGCAAGGCAAGGCAACGTAAAGCAAGGCAACGTAAAGCAAGGCAAGGCAAGACAACGTAAATCAAGGCAAAGTAAAGCAAAGCAACGTAAAGCAAGGCAACGTAAAGCAAGGCAAGTCAAGGCAACGTAAAGCAAGGCAACATAAAGCAAGGCAAGGCAACGTAAAGCAAGGCAACGTAAAGCAAGGCAACGTAAAACAAGGCAAGGCATCGTTAAGCAAGGCAAGGTAAAGCAAGGCAACGTAAAGCAAGGCAAGGCAAGGCAACGTAAAGCAAGGCAACGTAATGCAAGGGTACGTATTGCAAGCCAAGGCAAGACAACGTAAAGCAAGGCAACGTAAAGCAATGCAACGTAAAGCAAGGCGAGGCAACGTAAAGCAAGGCAACGTAAAGCTAGGCAAGGCAAGGAAACGTAAAGGAAGGCAACGTAAAACAAGTCAACGTAATGCAAGCCAAGGCAAGGCAGCGTAAAGCAAGGCAACGTAAAGCAAGGCAACGTAAAGCAAGGCAAGCCAACGTAAAGCAAGGCAACGTAAAGCAAGGCAACGTAAAGCAAGGCAAGGCAACGTAAAGCAAGGCAACTTAAAGCAAGGCAACGTAAAGCAAGGCAAGGCAAGGCAACGTAAATCAAGGCAAGGCAAGGCAACGTAAAGCAAGGCAACGTAAAGCAAGGCAACGTAAAGCAAGGCAACGTAAAGCAAGGCAACATAATGCAAGGCAAGGCACGGCAACGTAAAGCAAGGCAACGTAAAGCAAGGCAAAGTAAAGCAAGGCAATGCAAGGCAACGTAAATCAAGGAAACGTAAAGCAAGGCAAGAAAAGGCAACGTAAAGCAAGGCAACGTAAAGCAAGGCAACGTAAAGCAAGGCAAGGCAAGGCAACGTAAAGCAAGGCAACGTAAAGCAAGGCAACGTAAAGCACGGCAAGGCAAGGCAACGTAAAGCAAGGCAACGTAAAGCAAGGAAAGGCAACGTAAAGCAAGGGAAGGCAAGGCAACGTAAAACAAGGCAACGTAAAGCACGGCAACGTAAAGCAAGGCAAGGCAACATAAAGCAAGGCAACGTAAAGCAAGGGAAGGCAACGTAAAGCAAGGCAACGTAAAGCATGGCAACGTAAAACAAAGCAAGGCAAGGCAAAGTAAAGGAAGGGAACGTAAAGCAAGGCAACGATAAGAAAGGCAACGTAAGGCAAGGCATTGTAAAGCAAGGCAACTTAAAGCAATGCAACGTAAAGCAAGGCAAGGCAAGGCAACGTAAAGCAAGGCAACGTAAAGCAAGGCAAGGCAAGGCAACGTAAAGCAAGGCAACGTAAATCAAGGAAACGTAAAGCAAGGCAAGAAAAGGCAACGTAAAGCAAGGCAACGTAAAGCAAGGCAACGTAAAGCAAGGCAAGGCAAGGCAACGTAAAGCAAGGCAACGTAAAGCAAGGCAACGTAAAGAAAGGCAACGTAAAGCAAGTAAAAACAAGGCAACGTAAAGCAAGGCAACGTAAAGCAAGGCAAAGTAAAGCAAGGCAAGGCAAGACAACGTAAAGCAAGTCAACGTAAAGCAAGGCAACGTAAAGCAAGGCAAGGCAAGACAATGTAAAGCAAGGCAACGTAAAGCAAGGCAACGTAAAGCAAGGCAACATAAAGCAAGGCAAGGCAAGGCAACATAAAGCAAGGCAACGTAAAGCAAGGCAACGTAAAGCAAGGCAAGGCAAGGCAACGTAAATCAAGGCAACGTAAAGCAAGGCAAGGCAAGGCAACGTAAAGCAAGGCAACGTAAAGCAAGGCAAGGCAAGGCAACGTAAAGCAAGGCAACGTAAAGCAAGGCAAGGCAACGTAAAGCAAGGCAACGTAAAGCAAGGCAACGTAAAGCAAGGCAAGGCAATGCAACGTAAAGCAAGGCAACGTAAAGCAAGGCAAGACAAGGCAACGTAAAGGAAGGCAACGTGAAGCAAGGCAACGTAAATCAAGGCAAGGCAAGGCAACGTAAAGCAAGGCAACGTAAAGCAAGTCAACGTAAAGCAAGGCAACGTAAAGCAAGGCAAGGCAAGGCAAAGTAAAGCAAGGCAACGTAAAGCAAGGCAAGGCAAGGCAACGTAAATCAAGGCAAAGTAAAGCAAAGCAACGTAAAGCAAGGCAACGTAAAGCAAGGCAAGTCAAGGCAACGTAAAGCAAGGCAACGTAATGCAAGGCAAGGCAACGTAAAGCAAGGCAACGTAAAGCAAGGCAACGTAAAACAAGGCAAGGCAACGTAAAGCAAGGCAACGTAAAGCAAGGCAATGTAAAGCAAGGCAAGGCAAGGCAACCTAAAGCAAGGCAAGGTAAAGCAAGGCAATGTAAAGCAAGGCAAGGCAAGGCGACGTAAAGCAAGGCAACGTAAAGCAAGGCTACGTAAAGCAAGGCAAGGCAAGGCAACGTAAATCAAGGTAACGTAAAGCAAGGCAAGGCAAGGCAACGTAAAGCAAGGCAACGTAAAGCAAGGCAACGTAAAGCAAGGCAAGGCAAGGCAACGTAAAGCAAGGCAACGTAAAGCAAGGCAACGTAAAGCAAGGCAAGGCAAGGCAACGTAAAGAAAGGCAAGGAAAAGCAAGGCAAGGTAAAGCAAGGGAAGGCAAGGCAAGGCAAAGCAAGGCAACGTAAAGCAAAGCAACGTAAAGCACGGCAACTTAAAGCAAGGCAACGTAAAGCAAGGCAAGGTAAAGCAAGGCAAGGAAAAGCAAAGCAAGGCAACGTAAAGCAAGGCAACGTAAAGCAAGGCAAGGCAACGTAAAGCAAGGCAACGTAAAGCAAGGCAAGGCAACGTAAAGCAAGGCAAGGTAAAGCAAGGCAACGTAAAGCAAGGCAAGGCAACGTAAAGCAAGGCAACGTAAAGCAAGGCAACGTAAAGCAAGGCAAGGCAAGGCAACGTAAAGCAAGGCAACGTAAAGCAAGGCAAGGCAAGGCAACGTAAATCAAGGCAAAGTAAAGCAAAGCAACGTAAAGCAAGGCAACGTAAAGCAAGGCAAGTCAAGGCAACGTAAAGCAAGGCAACGTAAAGCAAGGCAAGGCAACGTAAAGCACGGCAACGTAAAGCAAGGCAACGTAAAACAAGGCAAGGCATCGTTAAGCAAGGCAAGGTAAAGCAAGGCAACGTAAAGCAAGGCAAGGCAAGGCAACGTAAAGCAAGGCAACGTAATGCAAGGGTACGTATTGCAAGCCAAGGCAAGACAACGTAAAGCAAGGCAACGTAAAGCAATGCAACGTAAAGCAAGGCGAGGCAACGTAAAGTTAGGCAAGGCAAGGAAACGTAAAGGAAGGCAACGTAAAACAAGTCAACGTAATGCAAGCCAAGGCAAGGCAGCGTAAAGCAAGGCAATGTAAAGCAAGGCAACGTAAAGCAAGGCAAGCCAACGTAAAGCAAGGCAACGTAAAGCAAGGCAACGTAAAGCAAGGCAAGGCAACGTAAAGCAAGGCAACTTAAAGCAAGGCAACGTAAAGCAAGGCAAGGCAAGGCAACGTAAAGCAAGGCAACGTAAAGCAAGGCAACGTAAAGCAAGGCAACGTAAAGCAAGGCAACGTAAAGCAAGGCAACATAAAGCAAGGCAACATAAAGCAAGGCAAGGCACGGCAACGTAAAACAAGGCAACGTAAAGCAAGGCAACGTAAAGCAAGGCAATGCAAGGCAACGTAAATCAAGGCAACGTAAAGCAAGGCAAGGCAACGTAAAGCAAGGCAACGTAAAGCAAGGCAAGGCAAGGCAACGTAAAGCAAGGCAACGTAAAGCAAGGCAACGTAAAGCACGGCAAGGCAAGGCAACGTAAAGCAAGGCAACGTAAAGCAAGGAAAGGCAACGTAAAGCAAGGGAAGGCAAGGCAACGTAAAACAAGGCAACGTAAAGCACGGCAACGTAAAGCAAGGCAAGGCAACATAAAGCAAGGCAACGTAAAGCAAGGGAAGGCAACGTAAAGCAAGGCAACGTAAAGCATGGCAACGTAAAACAAAGCAAGGCAAGGCAATGTAAAGGAAGGGAACGTAAAGCAAGGCAACGTAAAGAAAGGCAACGTAAGGCAAGGCATTGTAAAGCAAGGCAACTTAAAGCAATGCAACGTAAAGCAAGGCAAGGCAAGGCAACGTAAAGCAAGGCAACGTAAAGCAAGGCAAGGCAAGGCAACGTAAAGCAAGGCAACGTAAATCAAGGAAACGTAAAGCAAGGCAAGAAAAGGCAACGTAAAGCAAGGCAACGTAAAGCAAGGCAACGTAAAGCAAGGCAAGGCAAGGCAACGTAAAGCAAGGCAACGTAAAGCAAGGCAACGTAAAGCAAGGCAACGTAAAGCAAGTAAAAACAAGGCAACGTAAAGCAAGGCAACGTAAAGCAAGGCAAAGTAAAGCAAGGCAAGGCAAGGCAACGTAAAGCAAAGCAATGTAGAGCAAGGCAACGTAACGCAATGCAAGGCAAGGCAACGTAAAGCAAGGCAACATAAAGCAAGGCAACGTAAAGCAAGGCAAGGCAAGGCAACGTAAAGCAAGGCAACGTAAAGCAAGGCAAGGCAACGTAAGGGAAGGCAACGTAAAACAAGGTAACGTAAAGCAAGGCAACGTAAAGCGAGGCAATCAAGGCAACGTAAAGCGAGGCAAGACAAGGCAACGTAAAGCAAGGCAACGTAAAGCAAGGCAACGTAAAGCAAGGCAACGTAAAGCCAGGCAACGTAAAGCACGGCAAAGCAAGGTAACGTAAAGCAAGGCAAGGCAAGGCAATGTAAAGCAAGGCAACGTAAAACAAGGCAACGTAAAGCAAGGCAACATAAAGCAAGGCAAGGCAAGGCAACATAAAGCAAGGCAACGTAAAGCAAGGCAACGTAAAGCAAGGCAAGGCAAGGCAATGTAAAGCAAGGCAACGTAAAGCAAGGCAACGTAAAACATGGCAAGTCATGGCAACGTAAATCAAGGCAACGTAAAGCAAGGCAAGGCAAGGCAACGTAAAGCAAGGCAACGTAAAGCAAGGCAAGGCAAGGCAACGTAAAGCAAGGCAACGTAAAGCAAGGCAAGGCAACGTAAAGCAAGGCAACGTAAAGCAAGGCAAGGCAAGGCAACGTAATGCAAGGCAACGTGAAGCAAGGCAACGTAAATCAAGGCAAGGCAAGGCAACGTAAAGCAAGGCAACGTAAAGCAAGTCAACGTAAAGCAAGGCAACGTAAAGCAAGACAAGGCAAGGCAACGTAAAGCAAGGCAACGTAAAGCAAGGCAAGGCAAGGCAACGTAAATCAGGGCAAAGTAAAGCAAAGCAACGTAAAGCAAGGCAACGTAAAGCAAGGCAAGTCAAGGCAACGTAAAGCAAGGCAACGTAAAGCAAGGCAAGGCAACGTAAAGCAAGGCAACGTAAAGCAAGGCAACGTAAAACAAGGCAAGGCAACGTAAAGCAAGGCAACGTAAAGCAAGGCAATGTAAAGCAAGGCAAGGCAAGGCAACCTAAAGCAAGGCAAGGTAAAGCAAGGCAACGTAAAGCAAGGCAACGTAAAGCAAGGCAAGGCAAGGCGACGTAAAGCAAGGCAACGTAAAGCAAGGCTACGTAAATCAAGGCAAGGCAAGGCAACGTAAATCAAGGTTACGTAAAGCAAGGCAAGGCAAGGCAACGTAAAGCAAGGCAACGTAAAGCAAGGCAACGTAAAGCAAGGCAAGGTAAAGCAAGGCAAGGCAAGGCAACGTAAAGCAAGGCAAGGTAAAGCAAGGCAAGGCAAGGCAACGTAAAGCAAGGCAACGTAAAGCAAGGCAACGTAAAGCAAGGCAATGCAAGGCAACGTAAAGCAAGTCCAGGCAAGGCAACGTAAAGCAAGGCAACGTAAAGCAAAGCAACGTAAAGCAAGGCAAGGCAAGGCAACGAAAAGCAAGGCAACGTAAAGCATGCCAAGGCAAGGCAACGTTAAGCAAGGCAACGTAAAGCAAGGCAACTTAAAGCAAGGCAAGGCAACGTAAAGCAAGGCAACGTAAAGCAAGGCAACGTAAAGCAAGGCAACGTAAAGCAAGGCAACGTAAAGCAAGGCAACGTAAAGCCAGGCAACGTAAAGCACGGCAAAGCAAGGTAACGTAAAGCAAGGCAAGGCAAGGCAATGTAAAGCAAGGCAACGTAAAACAAGGCAACGTAAAGCAAGGCAACATAAAGCAAGGCAAGGCAAGGCAACATAAAGCAAGGCAACGTAAAGCAAGGCAACGTAAAGCAAGGCAAGGCAAGGCAATGTAAAGCAAGGCAACGTAAAGCAAGGCAACGTAAAACAAGGCAAGTCATGGCAACGTAAATCAAGGCAACGTAAAGCAAGGCAAGGCAAGGCAACGTAAAGCAAGGCAACGTAAAGCAAGGCAAGGCAAGGCAACGTAAAGCAAGGCAACGTAAAGCAAGGCAAGGCAACGTAAAGCAAGGCAACGTAAAGCAAGGCAAGGCAAGGCAACGTAATGCAAGGCAACGTGAAGCAAGGCAACGTAAATCAAGGCAAGGCAAGGCAACGTAAAGCAAGGCAACGTAAAGCAAGTCAACGTAAAGCAAGGCAACGTAAAGCAAGACAAGGCAAGGCAACGTAAAGCAAGGCAACGTAAAGCAAGGCAAGGCAAGGCAACGTAAATCAAGGCAAAGTAAAGCAAAGCAACGTAAAGCAAGGCAACGTAAAGCAAGGCAAGTCAAGGCAACGTAAAGCAAGGCAACGTAAAGCAAGGCAAGGCAACGTAAAGCAAGGCAACGTAAAGCAAGGCAACGTAAAACAAGGCAAGGCAACGTAAAGCAAGGCAACGTAAAGCAAGGCAATGTAAAGCAAGGCAAGGCAAGGCAACCTAAAGCAAGGCAAGGTAAAGCAAGGCAACGTAAAGCAAGGCAACGTAAAGCAAGGCAAGGCAAGGCGACGTAAAGCAAGGCAACGTAAAGCAAGGCTACGTAAAGCAAGGCAAGGCAAGGCAACGTAAATCAAGGTAACGTAAAGCAAGGCAAGGCAAGGCAACGTAAAGCAAGGCAACGTAAAGCAAGGCAACGTAAAGCAAGGCAAGGTAAAGCAAGGCAAGGCAAGGCAACGTAAAGCAAGGCAAGGTAAAGCAAGGCAAGGCAAGGCAACGTAAAGCAAGGCAACGTAAAGCAAGGCAACGTAAAGCAAGGCAATGCAAGGCAACGTAAAGCAAGTCCAGGCAAGGCAACGTAAAGCAAGGCAACGTAAAGCAAAGCAACGTAAAGCAAGGCAAGGCAAGGCAACGAAAAGCAAGGCAACGTAAAGCATGCCAAGGCAAGGCAACGTTAAGCAAGGCAACGTAAAGCAAGGCAACTTAAAGCAAGGCAAGGCAACGTAAAGCAAGGCAACTTAAAGCAAGGCAACGTAAAGCAAGGCAAGGCAACGTAAATCAAGGCAACGTAAACCAAGTCAACGTAAAGTAAGGCAACGTAAAGCAAGGGAACGTAAAGCAAGGCTAGGCAAAGCAACGTAAAGCCAGGCAACGTAAAGCACGGCAATGCAAGGTAACGTAAAGCAAGGCAAGGCAAGGCAATGTAAAGCAAGGCAACGTAAAGCAAGGCAACATAAAGCAAGGCAACCTAAAGCAAGGCAAGGCAAGGCAACATAAAGCAAGGCAACGTAAAGCAAGGCAACGTAAAGCAAGGCAAGGCAAGGCAACGTAAAGCAAGGCAACGTAAAGCAAGGCAAGGCAAGGCAACGTAAAGCAAGGCAACGTAAAGCAAGGCAAGGCAACGTAAAGCAAGGCAACGTAAAGCAAGGCAACGTAAAGCAAGGCAAGGCAATGCAACGTAAAGCAAGGCAACGTAAAGCAAGGCAAGACAAGGCAACGTAAAGCAAGGCAACGTGAAGCAAGGCAACGTAAATCAAGGCAAGGCAAGGCAACGTAAAGCAAGGCAACGTAAAGCAAGTCAACGTAAAGCAAGGCAACGTAAAGCAAGGCAAGGCAAGGCAACGTAAAGCAAGGCAACGTAAAGCAAGGCAAGGCAAGGCAACGTAAATCAAGGCAAAGTAAAGCAAAGCAACGTAAAGCAAGGCAACGTAAAGCAAGGCAAGGCAAGGCAACGTAAAGCAAGGCAACGTAAAGCAAGGCAAGGCAACGTAAAGCAAGGCAACGTAAAGCAAGGCAACGTAAAACAAGGCAAGGCAACGTAAAGCAAGGCAATGTAAAGCAAGGCAATGTAAAGCAAGGCAAGGCAAGGCAAGCTAAAGCAAGGCAAGTTAAAGCAAGGCAACGTAAAGCAAGGCAAGGCAAGGCGACGTAAAGCAAGGCAACGTAAAGCAAGGCTACGTAAAGCAAGGCAAGGCAAGGCAACGTAAATCAAGGTAACGTAAAGCAAGGCAAGGCAAGGCAACGTAAAGCAAGGCAACGTAAAGCAAAGCAACGTAAAGCAAGGTAAGGCAAGGCAACGTAAAGCAAGGCAACGTAAAGCACGGCAACTTAAAGCAAGGCAACGTAAAGCAAGGCAAGGTAAAGCAAGGCAAGGAAAAGCAAAGCAAGGCAACGTAAAGCAAGGCAACGTAAAGCAAGGCAAGGCAACGTAAAGCAAGGCAAGGTAAAGCAAGGCAACGTAAAGCAAGGCAAGGCAACGTAAAGCAAGGCAACGTAAAGCAAGGCAACGTAAAGCAAGGCAAGGCAAGGCAACGTAAAGCAAGGCAACGTAAAGCAAGGCAAGGCAAGGCAACGTAAATCAAGGCAAAGTAAAGCAAAGCAACGTAAAGCAAGGCAACGTAAAGCAAGGCAAGTCAAGGCAACGTAAAGCAAGGCAAGGCAACGTAAAGCAAGGCAACGTAAAGCAAGGCAACGTAAAGCAAGGCAAGGCAAGGCAACGTAAAGCAAGGCAACGTAAAGCAAGGCAAGGCAAGGCAACGTAAATCAAGGCAAAGTAAAGCAAAGCAACGTAAAGCAAGGCAACGTAAAGCAAGGCAAGTCAAGGCAACGTAAAGCAAGGCAACGTAAAGCAAGGCAAGGCAACGTAAAGCAAGGCAACGTAAAGCAAGGCAACGTAAAACAAGGCAAGGCATCGTTAAGCAAGGCAAGGTAAAGCAAGGCAACGTAAAGCAAGGCAAGGCAAGGCAACGTAAAGCAAGGCAACGTAATGCAAGGGTACGTATTGCAAGCCAAGGCAAGAAAACGTAAAGCAAGGCAACGTAAAGCAATGCAACGTAAAGCAAGGCGAGGCAACGTAAAGCTAGGCAAGGCAAGGAAACGTAAAGGAAGGCAACGTAAAACAAGTCAACGTAATGCAAGCCAAGGCAAGGCAGCGTAAAGCAAGGCAACGTAAAGCAAGGCAACGTAAAGCAAGGCAAGCCAACGTAAAGCAAGGCAACGTAAAGCAAGGCAACGTAAAGCAAGGCAAGGCAACGTAAAGCAAGGCAACTTAAAGCAAGGCAACGTAAAGCAAGGCAAGGCAAGGCAACGTAAATCAAGGCAAGGCAAGGCAACGTAAAGCAAGGCAACGTAAAGCAAGGCAACGTAAAGCAAGGCAACCTAAAGCAAGGCAACATAAAGCAAGGCAAGGCACGGCAACGTAAAGCAAGGCAACGTAAAGCAAGGCAACGTAAAGCAAGGCAATGCAAGGCAACGTAAATCAAGGCAACGTAAAGCAAGGCAAGGCAACGTAAAGCAAGGCAACGTAAAGCAAGGCAAGGCAAGGCAACGTAAAGCAAGGCAACGTAAAGCAAGGCAACGTAAAGCACGGCAAGGCAAGGCAACGTAAAGCAAGGCAACGTAAAGCAAGGAAAGGCAACGTAAAGCAAGGGAAGGCAAGGCAACGTAAAACAAGGCAACGTAAAGCACGGCAACGTAAAGCAAGGAAAGGCAACATAAAGCAAGGCAACGTAAAGCAAGGGAAGGCAACGTAAAGCAAGGCAACGTAAAGCATGGCAACGTAAAACAAAGCAAGGCAAGGCAAAGTAAAGGAAGGGAACGTAAAGCAAGGCAACGTAAAGAAAGGCAACGTAAGGCAAGGCATTGTAAAGCAAGGCAACTTAAAGCAATGCAACGTAAAGCAAGGCAAGGCAAGGCAACGTAAAGCAAGGCAACGTAAAGCAAGGCAAGGCAAGGCAACGTAAAGCAAGGCAACGTAAATCAAGGAAACGTAAAGCAAGGCAAGAAAAGGCAACGTAAAGCAAGGCAACGTAAAGCAAGGCAACGTAAAGCAAGGCAAGGCAAGGCAACGTAAAGCAAGGCAACGTAAAGCAAGGCAACGTAAAGCAAGGCAACGTAAAGCAAGTAAAAACAAGGCAACGTAAAGCAAGGCAACGTAAAGCAAGGCAAAGTAAAGCAAGGCAAGGCAAGACAACGTAAAGCAAGTCAACGTAAAGCAATGCAACGTAAAGCAAGGCAAGGCAAGGCAACGTAAAGCAAAGCAATGAAGAGCAAGGCAACGTAACGCAATGCAAGGCAATGCAACGTAAAGCAAGGCAACGTAAAGCAAGGCAACGTAAAGCAAGGCAAGGCAAGGCAACGTAAAGCAAGGCAACGTAAAGCAAGGCAAGGCAACGTAAGGGAAGGCAACGTAAAACAAGGTAACGTAAAGCAAGGCAACGTAAAGCGAGGCAAGGCAAGGCAACGTAAAGCAAGGCAACGTAAAGCAAGGCAACGTAAAGCAAGGCAACGTAAAGCCAGGCAACGTAAAGCACGGCAAAGCAAGGTAACGTAAAGCAAGGCAAGGCAAGGCAATGTAAAGCAAGGCAACGTAAAACAAGGCAACGTAAAGCAAGGCAACATAAAGCAAGGCAAGGCAAGGCAACATAAAGCAAGGCAACGTAAAGCAAGGCAACGTAAAGCAAGGCAAGGCAAGGCAACGTAAAGCAAGGCAACGTAAAGCAAGGCAACGTAAAACAAGGCAAGTCATGGCAACGTAAATCAAGGCAACGTAAAGCAAGGCAAGGCAAGGCAACGTAAAGCAAGGCAACGTAAAGCAAGGCAAGGCAAGGCAACGTAAAGCAAGGCAACGTAAAGCAAGGCAAGGCAACGTAAAGCAAGGCAACGTAAAGCAAGGCAAGGCAATGCAACGTAAAGCAAGGCAACGTAAAGCAAGGCAAGACAAGGCAACGTAATGCAAGGCAACGTGAAGCAAGGCAACGTAAATCAAGGCAAGGCAAGGCAACGTAAAGCAAGGCAACGTAAAGCAAGACAAGGCAAGGCAACGTAAAGCAAGGCAACGTAAAGCAAGGCAAGGCAAGGCAACGTAAATCAAGGCAAAGTAAAGCAAAGCAACGTAAAGCAAGGCAACGTAAAGCAAGGCAAGTCAAGGCAACGTAAAGCAAGGCAACGTAAAGCAAGGCAAGGCAACGTAAAGCAAGGCAACGTAAAGCAAGGCAACGTAAAACAAGGCAAGGCAACGTAAAGCAAGGCAACGTAAAGCAAGGCAATGTAAAGCAAGGCAAGGCAAGGCAACGTAAATCAAGGTAACGTAAAGCAAGGCAAGGCAAGGCAACGTAAAGCAAGGCAACGTAAAGCAAGGCAACGTAAAGCAAGGCAAGGTAAAGCAAGGCAAGGCAAGGCAACGTAAAGCAAGGCAAGGTAAAGCAAGGCAAGGCAAGGCAACGTAAAGCAAGGCAACGTAAAGCAAGGCAACGTAAAGCAAGGCAATGCAAGGCAACGTAAAGCAAGTCAAGGCAAGGCAACGTAAAGCAAGGCAACGTAAAGCAAAGCAACGTAAAGCAAGGCAAGGCAAGGCAACGAAAAGCAAGGCAACGTAAAGCATGCCAAGGCAAGGCAACGTTAAGCAAGGCAACGTAAAGCAAGGCAACTTAAAGCAAGGCAAGGCAACGTAAAGCAAGGCAACTTAAAGCAAGGCAACGTAAAGCAAGGCAAGGCAACGTAAATCAAGGCAACGTAAACCAAGTCAACGTAAAGTAAGGCAACGTAAAGCAAGGGAACGTAAAGCAAGGCTAGGCAAAGCAACGTAAAGCCAGGCAACGTAAAGCACGGCAATGCAAGGTAACGTAAAGCAAGGCAAGGCAAGGCAATGTAAAGCAAGGCAACGTAAAGCAAGGCAACGTAAAGCAAGGCAACGTAAAGCAAGGCAACGTAAAGCAAGGCAAGGCAAGGCAAAGTAAAGCAAGGCAACGTAAAGCAAGTCAACGTAAAGCAAGGCAACGTAAAGCAAGGCAACGTAAAGCAAGGCAAGGCAAGGCAAAGTAAAGCAAGGCAACGTAAAGCAAGTCAACGTAAAGCAAGGCAACGTAAAGCAAGGCAAGGCAAGGCAAAGTAAAGCAAGGCAACGTAAAGCAAGGCAAGGCAAGGCAACGTAAATCAAGGCAAAGTAAAGCAAAGCAACGTAAAGCAAGGCAACGTAAAGCAAGGCAAGTCAAGGCAACGTAAAGCAAGGCAACGTAATGCAAGGCAAGGCAACGTAAAGCAAGGCAACGTAAAGCAAGGCAACGTAAAACAAGGCAAGGCAACGTAAAGCAAGGCAACGTAAAGCAAGGCAATGTAAAGCAAGGCAAGGCAAGGCAACCTAAAGCAAGGCAAGGTAAAGCAAGGCAATGTAAAGCAAGGCAAGGCAAGGCGACGTAAAGCAAGGCAACGTAAAGCAAGGCTACGTAAAGCAAGGCAAGGCAAGGCAACGTAAATCAAGGTAACGTAAAGCAAGGCAAGGCAAGGCAACGTAAAGCAAGGCAACGTAAAGCAAGGCAACGTAAAGCAAGGCAACGTAAAGCAAGGCAAGGCAAGGCAACGTAAAGCAAGGCAACGTAAAGCAAGGCAACGTAAAGCAAGGCAAGGCAAGGCAACGTAAAGAAAGGCAAGGAAAAGCAAGGCAAGGTAAAGCAAGGGAAGGCAAGGCAAGGCAAAGCAAGGCAACGTAAAGCAAAGCAACGTAAAGCACGGCAACTTAAAGCAAGGCAACGTAAAGCAAGGCAAGGTAAAGCAAGGCAAGGAAAAGCAAAGCAAGGCAACGTAAAGCAAGGCAACGTAAAGCAAGGCAAGGCAACGTAAAGCAAGGCAACGTAAAGCAAGGCAAGGCAACGTAAAGCAAGGCAAGGTAAAGCAAGGCAACGTAAAGCAAGGCAAGGCAACGTAAAGCAAGGCAACGTAAAGCAAGGCAACGTAAAGCAAGGCAAGGCAAGGCAACGTAAAGCAAGGCAACGTAAAGCAAGGCAAGGCAAGGCAACGTAAATCAAGGCAAAGTAAAGCAAAGCAACGTAAAGCAAGGCAACGTAAAGCAAGGCAAGTCAAGGCAACGTAAAGCAAGGCAACGTAAAGCAAGGCAAGGCAACGTAAAGCACGGCAACGTAAAGCAAGGCAACGTAAAACAAGGCAAGGCATCGTTAAGCAAGGCAAGGTAAAGCAAGGCAACGTAAAGCAAGGCAAGGCAAGGCAACGTAAAGCAAGGCAACGTAATGCAAGGGTACGTATTGCAAGCCAAGGCAAGACAACGTAAAGCAAGGCAACGTAAAGCAATGCAACGTAAAGCAAGGCGAGGCAACGTAAAGTTAGGCAAGGCAAGGAAACGTAAAGGAAGGCAACGTAAAACAAGTCAACGTAATGCAAGCCAAGGCAAGGCAGCGTAAAGCAAGGCAATGTAAAGCAAGGCAACGTAAAGCAAGGCAAGCCAACGTAAAGCAAGGCAACGTAAAGCAAGGCAACGTAAAGCAAGGCAAGGCAACGTAAAGCAAGGCAACTTAAAGCAAGGCAACGTAAAGCAAGGCAAGGCAAGGCAACGTAAATCAAGGCAAGGCAAGGCAACGTAAAGCAAGGCAACGTAAAGCAAGGCAACGTAAAGCAAGGCAACCTAAAGCAAGGCAACATAAAGCAAGGCAAGGCACGGCAACGTAAAGCAAGGCAACGTAAAGCAAGGCAACGTAAAGCAAGGCAATGCAAGGCAACGTAAATCAAGGCAACGTAAAGCAAGGCAAGGCAACGTAAAGCAAGGCAACGTAAAGCAAGGCAAGGCAAGGCAACGTAAAGCAAGGCAACGTAAAGCAAGGCAACGTAAAGCACGGCAAGGCAAGGCAACGTAAAGCAAGGCAACGTAAAGCAAGGAAAGGCAACGTAAAGCAAGGGAAGGCAAGGCAACGTAAAACAAGGCAACGTAAAGCACGGCAACGTAAAGCAAGGAAAGGCAACATAAAGCAAGGCAACGTAAAGCAAGGGAAGGCAACGTAAAGCAAGGCAACGTAAAGCATGGCAACGTAAAACAAAGCAAGGCAAGGCAAAGTAAAGGAAGGGAACGTAAAGCAAGGCAACGTAAAGAAAGGCAACGTAAGGCAAGGCATTGTAAAGCAAGGCAACTTAAAGCAATGCAACGTAAAGCAAGGCAAGGCAAGGCAACGTAAAGCAAGGCAACGTAAAGCAAGGCAAGGCAAGGCAACGTAAAGCAAGGCAACGTAAATCAAGGAAACGTAAAGCAAGGCAAGAAAAGGCAACGTAAAGCAAGGCAACGTAAAGCAAGGCAACGTAAAGCAAGGCAAGGCAAGGCAACGTAAAGCAAGGCAACGTAAAGCAAGGCAACGTAAAGCAAGGCAACGTAAAGCAAGTAAAAACAAGGCAACGTAAAGCAAGGCAACGTAAAGCAAGGCAAAGTAAAGCAAGGCAAGGCAAGACAACGTAAAGCAAGTCAACGTAAAGCAATGCAACGTAAAGCAAGGCAAGGCAAGGCAACGTAAAGCAAAGCAATGAAGAGCAAGGCAACGTAACGCAATGCAAGGCAATGCAACGTAAAGCAAGGCAACGTAAAGCAAGGCAACGTAAAGCAAGGCAAGGCAAGGCAACGTAAAGCAAGGCAACGTAAAGCAAGGCAAGGCAACGTAAGGGAAGGCAACGTAAAACAAGGTAACGTAAAGCAAGGCAACGTAAAGCGAGGCAAGGCAAGGCAACGTAAAGCAAGGCAACGTAAAGCAAGGCAACGTAAAGCAAGGCAACGTAAAGCCAGGCAACGTAAAGCACGGCAAAGCAAGGTAACGTAAAGCAAGGCAAGGCAAGGCAATGTAAAGCAAGGCAACGTAAAACAAGGCAACGTAAAGCAAGGCAACATAAAGCAAGGCAAGGCAAGGCAACATAAAGCAAGGCAACGTAAAGCAAGGCAACGTAAAGCAAGGCAAGGCAAGGCAACGTAAAGCAAGGCAACGTAAAGCAAGGCAACGTAAAACAAGGCAAGTCATGGCAACGTAAATCAAGGCAACGTAAAGCAAGGCAAGGCAAGGCAACGTAAAGCAAGGCAACGTAAAGCAAGGCAAGGCAAGGCAACGTAAAGCAAGGCAACGTAAAGCAAGGCAAGGCAACGTAAAGCAAGGCAACGTAAAGCAAGGCAAGGCAATGCAACGTAAAGCAAGGCAACGTAAAGCAAGGCAAGACAAGGCAACGTAATGCAAGGCAACGTGAAGCAAGGCAACGTAAATCAAGGCAAGGCAAGGCAACGTAAAGCAAGGCAACGTAAAGCAAGACAAGGCAAGGCAACGTAAAGCAAGGCAACGTAAAGCAAGGCAAGGCAAGGCAACGTAAATCAAGGCAAAGTAAAGCAAAGCAACGTAAAGCAAGGCAACGTAAAGCAAGGCAAGTCAAGGCAACGTAAAGCAAGGCAACGTAAAGCAAGGCAAGGCAACGTAAAGCAAGGCAACGTAAAGCAAGGCAACGTAAAACAAGGCAAGGCAACGTAAAGCAAGGCAACGTAAAGCAAGGCAATGTAAAGCAAGGCAAGGCAAGGCAACATAAAGCAAGGCAAGGTAAAGCAAGGCAACGTAAAGCAAGGCAACGTAAAGCAAGGCAAGGCAAGGCGACGTAAAGCAAGGCAACGTAAAGCAAGGCTACGTAAAGCAAGGCAAGGCAAGGCAACGTAAATCAAGGTAACGTAAAGCAAGGCAAGGCAAGGCAACGTAAAGCAAGGCAACGTAAAGCAAGGCAACGTAAAGCAAGGCAAGGTAAAGCAAGGCAAGGCAAGGCAACGTAAAGCAAGGCAAGGTAAAGCAAGGCAAGGCAAGGCAACGTAAAGCAAGGCAACGTAAAGCAAGGCAACGTAAAGCAAGGCAATGCAAGGCAACGTAAAGCAAGTCAAGGCAAGGCAACGTAAAGCAAGGCAACGTAAAGCAAAGCAACGTAAAGCAAGGCAAGGCAAGGCAACGAAAAGCAAGGCAACGTAAAGCATGCCAAGGCAAGGCAACGTTAAGCAAGGCAACGTAAAGCAAGGCAACTTAAAGCAAGGCAAGGCAACGTAAAGCAAGGCAACTTAAAGCAAGGCAACGTAAAGCAAGGCAAGGCAACGTAAATCAAGGCAACGTAAACCAAGTCAACGTAAAGTAAGGCAACGTAAAGCAAGGGAACGTAAAGCAAGGCTAGGCAAAGCAACGTAAAGCCAGGCAACGTAAAGCACGGCAATGCAAGGTAACGTAAAGCAAGGCAAGGCAAGGCAATGTAAAGCAAGGCAACGTAAAGCAAGGCAACGTAAAGCAAGGCAACGTAAAGCAAGGCAACGTAAAGCAAGGCAAGGCAAGGCAAAGTAAAGCAAGGCAACGTAAAGCAAGTCAACGTAAAGCAAGGCAACGTAAAGCAAGGCAACGTAAAGCAAGGCAAGGCAAGGCAAAGTAAAGCAAGGCAACGTAAAGCAAGTCAACGTAAAGCAAGGCAACGTAAAGCAAGGCAAGGCAAGGCAAAGTAAAGCAAGGCAACGTAAAGCAAGGCAAGGCAAGGCAACGTAAATCAAGGCAAAGTAAAGCAAAGCAACGTAAAGCAAGGCAACGTAAAGCAAGGCAAGTCAAGGCAACGTAAAGCAAGGCAACGTAATGCAAGGCAAGGCAACGTAAAGCAAGGCAACGTAAAGCAAGGCAACGTAAAACAAGGCAAGGCAACGTAAAGCAAGGCAACGTAAAGCAAGGCAATGTAAAGCAAGGCAAGGCAAGGCAACCTAAAGCAAGGCAAGGTAAAGCAAGGCAATGTAAAGCAAGGCAAGGCAAGGCGACGTAAAGCAAGGCAACGTAAAGCAAGGCTACGTAAAGCAAGGCAAGGCAAGGCAACGTAAATCAAGGTAACGTAAAGCAAGGCAAGGCAAGGCAACGTAAAGCAAGGCAACGTAAAGCAAGGCAACGTAAAGCAAGGCAACGTAAAGCAAGGCAAGGCAAGGCAACGTAAAGCAAGGCAACGTAAAGCAAGGCAACGTAAAGCAAGGCAAGGCAAGGCAACGTAAAGAAAGGCAAGGAAAAGCAAGGCAAGGTAAAGCAAGGGAAGGCAAGGCAAGGCAAAGCAAGGCAACGTAAAGCAAAGCAACGTAAAGCACGGCAACTTAAAGCAAGGCAACGTAAAGCAAGGCAAGGTAAAGCAAGGCAAGGAAAAGCAAAGCAAGGCAACGTAAAGCAAGGCAACGTAAAGCAAGGCAAGGCAACGTAAAGCAAGGCAACGTAAAGCAAGGCAAGGCAACGTAAAGCAAGGCAAGGTAAAGCAAGGCAACGTAAAGCAAGGCAAGGCAACGTAAAGCAAGGCAACGTAAAGCAAGGCAACGTAAAGCAAGGCAAGGCAAGGCAACGTAAAGCAAGGCAACGTAAAGCAAGGCAAGGCAAGGCAACGTAAATCAAGGCAAAGTAAAGCAAAGCAACGTAAAGCAAGGCAACGTAAAGCAAGGCAAGTCAAGGCAACGTAAAGCAAGGCAACGTAAAGCAAGGCAAGGCAACGTAAAGCACGGCAACGTAAAGCAAGGCAACGTAAAACAAGGCAAGGCATCGTTAAGCAAGGCAAGGTAAAGCAAGGCAACGTAAAGCAAGGCAAGGCAAGGCAACGTAAAGCAAGGCAACGTAATGCAAGGGTACGTATTGCAAGCCAAGGCAAGACAACGTAAAGCAAGGCAACGTAAAGCAATGCAACGTAAAGCAAGGCGAGGCAACGTAAAGTTAGGCAAGGCAAGGAAACGTAAAGGAAGGCAACGTAAAACAAGTCAACGTAATGCAAGCCAAGGCAAGGCAGCGTAAAGCAAGGCAATGTAAAGCAAGGCAACGTAAAGCAAGGCAAGCCAACGTAAAGCAAGGCAACGTAAAGCAAGGCAACGTAAAGCAAGGCAAGGCAACGTAAAGCAAGGCAACTTAAAGCAAGGCAACGTAAAGCAAGGCAAGGCAAGGCAACGTAAATCAAGGCAAGGCAAGGCAACGTAAAGCAAGGCAACGTAAAGCAAGGCAACGTAAAGCAAGGCAACGTAAAGCAAGGCAACATAAAGCAAGGCAAGGCACGGCAACGTAAAACAAGGCAACGTAAAGCAAGGCAACGTAAAGCAAGGCAATGCAAGGCAACGTAAATCAAGGCAACGTAAAGCAAGGCAAGGCAACGTAAAGCAAGGCAACGTAAAGCAAGGCAAGGCAAGGCAACGTAAAGCAAGGCAACGTAAAGCAAGGCAACGTAAAGCACGGCAAGGCAAGGCAACGTAAAGCAAGGCAACGTAAAGCAAGGAAAGGCAACGTAAAGCAAGGGAAGGCAAGGCAACGTAAAACAAGGCAACGTAAAGCACGGCAACGTAAAGCAAGGCAAGGCAACATAAAGCAAGGCAACGTAAAGCAAGGGAAGGCAACGTAAAGCAAGGCAACGTAAAGCATGGCAACGTAAAACAAAGCAAGGCAAGGCAAAGTAAAGGAAGGGAACGTAAAGCAAGGCAACGTAAAGAAAGGCAACGTAAGGCAAGGCATTGTAAAGCAAGGCAACTTAAAGCAATGCAACGTAAAGCAAGGCAAGGCAAGGCAACGTAAAGCAAGGCAACGTAAAGCAAGGCAAGGCAAGGCAACGTAAAGCAAGGCAACGTAAATCAAGGAAACGTAAAGCAAGGCAAGAAAAGGCAACGTAAAGCAAGGCAACGTAAAGCAAGGCAACGTAAAGCAAGGCAAGGCAAGGCAACGTAAAGCAAGGCAACGTAAAGCAAGGCAACGTAAAGCAAGGCAACGTAAAGCAAGTAAAAACAAGGCAACGTAAAGCAAGGCAACGTAAAGCAAGGCAAAGTAAAGCAAGGCAAGGCAAGACAACGTAAAGCAAGGCAACGTAAAGCAAGGCAAGGCAACGTAAAGCAAGGCAACGTAAAGCAAGGCAAGGCAAGGCAACGTAATGCAAGGCAACGTGAAGCAAGGCAACGTAAATCAAGGCAAGGCAAGGCAACGTAAAGCAAGTCAACGTAAAGCAAGGCAACGTAAAGCAAGACAAGGCAAGGCAACGTAAAGCAAGGCAACGTAAAGCAAGGCAAGGCAAGGCAACGTAAATCAAGGCAAAGTAAAGCAAAGCAACGTAAAGCAAGGCAACGTAAAGCAAGGCAAGTCAAGGCAACGTAAAGCAAGGCAACGTAAAGCAAGGCAAGGCAACGTAAAGCAAGGCAACGTAAAGCAAGGCAACGTAAAACAAGGCAAGGCAACGTAAAGCAAGGCAACGTAAAGCAAGGCAATGTAAAGCAAGGCAAGGCAAGGCAACCTAAAGCAAGGCAAGGTAAAGCAAGGCAACGTAAAGCAAGGCAACGTAAAGCAAGGCAAGGCAAGGCGACGTAAAGCAAGGCAACGTAAAGCAAGGCTACGTAAAGCAAGGCAAGGCAAGGCAACGTAAATCAAGGTAACGTAAAGCAAGGCAAGGCAAGGCAACGTAAAGCAAGGCAACGTAAAGCAAGGCAACGTAAAGCAAGGCAAGGTAAAGCAAGGCAAGGCAAGGCAACGTAAAGCAAGGCAAGGTAAAGCAAGGCAAGGCAAGGCAACGTAAAGCAAGGCAACGTAAAGCAAGGCAACGTAAAGCAAGGCAATGCAAGGCAACGTAAAGCAAGTCCAGGCAAGGCAACGTAAAGCAAGGCAACGTAAAGCAAAGCAACGTAAAGCAAGGCAAGGCAAGGCAACGAAAAGCAAGGCAACGTAAAGCATGCCAAGGCAAGGCAACGTTAAGCAAGGCAACGTAAAGCAAGGCAACTTAAAGCAAGGCAAGGCAACGTAAAGCAAGGCAACGTAAAGCAAGGCAACGTAGCAAGGCAAGGCAACGTAAATCAAGGCAACGTAAACCAAGTCAACGTAAAGTAAGGCAACGTAAAGCAAGGGAACGTAAAGCAAGGCTAGGCAAAGCAACGTAAAGCCAGGCAACGTAAAGCACGGCAATGCAAGGTAACGTAAAGCAAGGCAAGGCAAGGCAATGTAAAGCAAGGCAACGTAAAGCAAGGCAACGTAAAGCAAGGCAACGTAAAGCAAGGCAACGTAAAGCAAGGCAAGGCAAGGCAAAGTAAAGGGCAACGTAAAACAAGGCAAGTCATGGCAACGTAAATCAAGGCAACGTAAAGCAAGGCAAGGCAAGGCAACGTAAAGCAAGGCAACGTAAAGCAAGGCAAGGCAAGGCAACGTAAAGCAAGGCAACGTAAAGCAAGGCAAGGCAACGTAAAGCAAGGCAACGTAAAGCAAGGCAAGGCAAGGCAACGTAATGCAAGGCAACGTGAAGCAAGGCAACGTAAATCAAGGCAAGGCAAGGCAACGTAAAGCAAGGCAACGTAAAGCAAGTCAACGTAAAGCAAGGCAACGTAAAGCAAGACAAGGCAAGGCAACGTAAAGCAAGGCAACGTAAAGCAAGGCAAGGCAAGGCAACGTAAATCAAGGCAAAGTAAAGCAAAGCAACGTAAAGCAAGGCAACGTAAAGCAAGGCAAGTCAAGGCAACGTAAAGCAAGGCAACGTAAAGCAAGGCAAGGCAACGTAAAGCAAGGCAACGTAAAGCAAGGCAACGTAAAACAAGGCAAGGCAACGTAAAGCAAGGCAACGTAAAGCAAGGCAATGTAAAGCAAGGCAAGGCAAGGCAACCTAAAGCAAGGCAAGGTAAAGCAAGGCAACGTAAAGCAAGGCAACGTAAAGCAAGGCAAGGCAAGGCGACGTAAAGCAAGGCAACGTAAAGCAAGGCTACGTAAAGCAAGGCAAGGCAAGGCAACGTAAATCAAGGTAACGTAAAGCAAGGCAAGGCAAGGCAACGTAAAGCAAGGCAACGTAAAGCAAGGCAACGTAAAGCAAGGCAAGGTAAAGCAAGGCAAGGCAAGGCAACGTAAAGCAAGGCAAGGTAAAGCAAGGCAAGGCAAGGAAACGTAAAGCAAGGCAACGTAAAGCAAGGCAACGTAAAGCAAGGCAATGCAAGGCAACGTAAAGCAAGTCCAGGCAAGGCAACGTAAAGCAAGGCAACGTAAAGCAAAGCAACGTAAAGCAAGGCAAGGCAAGGCAACGAAAAGCAAGGCAACGTAAAGCATGCCAAGGCAAGGCAACGTTAAGCAAGGCAACGTAAAGCAAGGCAACTTAAAGCAAGGCAAGGCAACGTAAAGCAAGGCAACTTAAAGCAAGGCAACGTAAAGCAAGGCAAGGCAACGTAAATCAAGGCAACGTAAACCAAGTCAACGTAAAGTAAGGCAACGTAAAGCAAGGGAACGTAAAGCAAGGCTAGGCAAAGCAACGTAAAGCCAGGCAACGTAAAGCACGGCAATGCAAGGTAACGTAAAGCAAGGCAAGGCAAGGCAATGTAAAGCAAGGCAACGTAAAGCAAGGCAACATAAAGCAAGGCAACCTAAAGCAAGGCAAGGCAAGGCAACATAAAGCAAGGCAACGTAAAGCAAGGCAACGTAAAGCAAGGCAAGGCAAGGCAACGTAAAGCAAGGCAACGTAAAGCAAGGCAAGGCAAGGCAACGTAAAGCAAGGCAACGTAAAGCAAGGCAAGGCAACGTAAAGCAAGGCAACGTAAAGCAAGGCAACGTAAAGCAAGGCAAGGCAATGCAACGTAAAGCAAGGCAACGTAAAGCAAGGCAAGACAAGGCAACGTAAAGCAAGGCAACGTGAAGCAAGGCAACGTAAATCAAGGCAAGGCAAGGCAACGTAAAGCAAGGCAACGTAAAGCAAGTCAACGTAAAGCAAGGCAACGTAAAGCAAGGCAAGGCAAGGCAACGTAAAGCAAGGCAACGTAAAGCAAGGCAAGGCAAGGCAACGTAAATCAAGGCAAAGTAAAGCAAAGCAACGTAAAGCAAGGCAACGTAAAGCAAGGCAAGGCAAGGCAACGTAAAGCAAGGCAACGTAAAGCAAGGCAAGGCAACGTAAAGCAAGGCAACGTAAAGCAAGGCAACGTAAAACAAGGCAAGGCAACGTAAAGCAAGGCAATGTAAAGCAAGGCAATGTAAAGCAAGGCAAGGCAAGGCAAGCTAAAGCAAGGCAAGTTAAAGCAAGGCAACGTAAAGCAAGGCAAGGCAAGGCGACGTAAAGCAAGGCAACGTAAAGCAAGGCTACGTAAAGCAAGGCAAGGCAAGGCAACGTAAATCAAGGTAACGTAAAGCAAGGCAAGGCAAGGCAACGTAAAGCAAGGCAACGTAAAGCAAAGCAACGTAAAGCAAGGTAAGGCAAGGCAACGTAAAGCAAGGCAACGTAAAGCACGGCAACTTAAAGCAAGGCAACGTAAAGTAAGGCAAGGTAAAGCAAGGCAAGGAAAAGCAAAGCAAGGCAACGTAAAGCAAGGCAACGTAAAGCAAGGCAAGGCAACGTAAAGCAAGGCAAGGTAAAGCAAGGCAACGTAAAGCAAGGCAAGGCAACGTAAAGCAAGGCAACGTAAAGCAAGGCAACGTAAAGCAAGGCAAGGCAAGGCAACGTAAAGCAAGGCAACGTAAAGCAAGGCAAGGCAAGGCAACGTAAATCAAGGCAAAGTAAAGCAAAGCAACGTAAAGCAAGGCAACGTAAAGCAAGGCAAGTCAAGGCAACGTAAAGCAAGGCAAGGCAACGTAAAGCAAGGCAACGTAAAGCAAGGCAACGTAAAGCAAGGCAAGGCAAGGCAACGTAAAGCAAGGCAACGTAAAGCAAGGCAAGGCAAGGCAACGTAAATCAAGGCAAAGTAAAGCAAAGCAACGTAAAGCAAGGCAACGTAAAGCAAGGCAAGTCAAGGCAACGTAAAGCAAGGCAACGTAAAGCAAGGCAAGGCAACGTAAAGCAAGGCAACGTAAAGCAAGGCAACGTAAAACAAGGCAAGGCATCGTTAAGCAAGGCAAGGTAAAGCAAGGCAACGTAAAGCAAGGCAAGGCAAGGCAACGTAAAGCAAGGCAACGTAATGCAAGGGTACGTATTGCAAGCCAAGGCAAGAAAACGTAAAGCAAGGCAACGTAAAGCAATGCAACGTAAAGCAAGGCGAGGCAACGTAAAGCTAGGCAAGGCAAGGAAACGTAAAGGAAGGCAACGTAAAACAAGTCAACGTAATGCAAGCCAAGGCAAGGCAGCGTAAAGCAAGGCAACGTAAAGCAAGGCAACGTAAAGCAAGGCAAGCCAACGTAAAGCAAGGTAACGTAAAGCAAGGCAACGTAAAGCAAGGCAAGGCAACGTAAAGCAAGGCAACTTAAAGCAAGGCAACGTAAAGCAAGGCAAGGCAAGGCAACGTAAATCAAGGCAAGGCAAGGCAACGTAAAGCAAGGCAACGTAAAGCAAGGCAACGTAAAGCAAGGCAACGTAAAGCAAGGCAACCTAAAGCAAGGCAACATAAAGCAAGGCAAGGCACGGCAACGTAAAGCAAGGCAACGTAAAGCAAGGCAACGTAAAGCAAGGCAATGCAAGGCAACGTAAATCAAGGCAACGTAAAGCAAGGCAAGGCAACGTAAAGCAAGGCAACGTAAAGCAAGGCAAGGCAAGGCAACGTAAAGCAAGGCAACGTAAAGCAAGGCAACGTAAAGCACGGCAAGGCAAGGCAACGTAAAGCAAGGCAACGTAAAGCAAGGAAAGGCAACGTAAAGCAAGGGAAGGCAAGGCAACGTAAAACAAGGCAACGTAAAGCACGGCAACGTAAAGCAAGGAAAGGCAACATAAAGCAAGGCAACGTAAAGCAAGGGAAGGCAACGTAAAGCAAGGCAACGTAAAGCATGGCAACGTAAAACAAAGCAAGGCAAGGCAAAGTAAAGGAAGGGAACGTAAAGCAAGGCAACGTAAAGAAAGGCAACGTAAGGCAAGGCATTGTAAAGCAAGGCAACTTAAAGCAATGCAACGTAAAGCAAGGCAAGGCAAGGCAACGTAAAGCAAGGCAACGTAAAGCAAGGCAAGGCAAGGCAACGTAAAGCAAGGCAACGTAAATCAAGGAAACGTAAAGCAAGGCAAGAAAAGGCAACGTAAAGCAAGGCAACGTAAAGCAAGGCAACGTAAAGCAAGGCAAGGCAAGGCAACGTAAAGCAAGGCAACGTAAAGCAAGGCAACGTAAAGCAAGGCAACGTAAAGCAAGTAAAAACAAGGCAACGTAAAGCAAGGCAACGTAAAGCAAGGCAAAGTAAAGCAAGGCAAGGCAAGACAACGTAAAGCAAGTCAACGTAAAGCAATGCAACGTAAAGCAAGGCAAGGCAAGGCAACGTAAAGCAAAGCAATGAAGAGCAAGGCAACGTAACGCAATGCAAGGCAATGCAACGTAAAGCAAGGCAACGTAAAGCAAGGCAACGTAAAGCAAGGCAAGGCAAGGCAACGTAAAGCAAGGCAACGTAAAGCAAGGCAAGGCAACGTAAGGGAAGGCAACGTAAAACAAGGTAACGTAAAGCAAGGCAACGTAAAGCGAGGCAAGGCAAGGCAACGTAAAGCAAGGCAACGTAAAGCAAGGCAACGTAAAGCAAGGCAACGTAAAGCCAGGCAACGTAAAGCACGGCAAAGCAAGGTAACGTAAAGCAAGGCAAGGCAAGGCAATGTAAAGCAAGGCAACGTAAAACAAGGCAACGTAAAGCAAGGCAACATAAAGCAAGGCAAGGCAAGGCAACATAAAGCAAGGCAACGTAAAGCAAGGCAACGTAAAGCAAGGCAAGGCAAGGCAACGTAAAGCAAGGCAACGTAAAGCAAGGCAACGTAAAACAAGGCAAGTCATGGCAACGTAAATCAAGGCAACGTAAAGCAAGGCAAGGCAAGGCAACGTAAAGCAAGGCAACGTAAAGCAAGGCAAGGCAAGGCAACGTAAAGCAAGGCAACGTAAAGCAAGGCAAGGCAACGTAAAGCAAGGCAACGTAAAGCAAGGCAAGGCAATGCAACGTAAAGCAAGGCAACGTAAAGCAAGGCAAGACAAGGCAACGTAATGCAAGGCAACGTGAAGCAAGGCAACGTAAATCAAGGCAAGGCAAGGCAACGTAAAGCAAGGCAACGTAAAGCAAGACAAGGCAAGGCAACGTAAAGCAAGGCAACGTAAAGCAAGGCAAGGCAAGGCAACGTAAATCAAGGCAAAGTAAAGCAAAGCAACGTAAAGCAAGGCAACGTAAAGCAAGGCAAGTCAAGGCAACGTAAAGCAAGGCAACGTAAAGCAAGGCAAGGCAACGTAAAGCAAGGCAACGTAAAGCAAGGCAACGTAAAACAAGGCAAGGCAACGTAAAGCAAGGCAACGTAAAGCAAGGCAATGTAAAGCAAGGCAAGGCAAGGCAACCTAAAGCAAGGCAAGGTAAAGCAAGGCAACGTAAAGCAAGGCAACGTAAAGCAAGGCAAGGCAAGGCGACGTAAAGCAAGGCAACGTAAAGCAAGGCTACGTAAAGCAAGGCAAGGCAAGGCAACGTAAATCAAGGTAACGTAAAGCAAGGCAAGGCAAGGCAACGTAAAGCAAGGCAACGTAAAGCAAGGCAACGTAAAGCAAGGCAAGGTAAAGCAAGGCAAGGCAAGGCAACGTAAAGCAAGGCAAGGTAAAGCAAGGCAAGGCAAGGCAACGTAAAGCAAGGCAACGTAAAGCAAGGCAACGTAAAGCAAGGCAATGCAAGGCAACGTAAATCAAGTCAAGGCAAGGCAACGTAAAGCAAGGCAACGTAAAGCAAAGCAACGTAAAGCAAGGCAAGGCAAGGCAACGAAAAGCAAGGCAACGTAAAGCATGCCAAGGCAAGGCAACGTAAAGCAAGGCATCGTAAAGCAAGGCAACTTAAAGCAAGGCAAGGCAACGTAAAGCAAGGCAACTTAAAGCAAGGCAACGTAAAGCAAGGCAAGGCAACGTAAATCAAGGCAACGTAAACCAAGTCAACGTAAAGTAAGGCAACGTAAAGCAAGGGAACGTAAAGCAAGGCTAGGCAAAGCAACGTAAAGCCAGGCAACGTAAAGCACGGCAATGCAAGGTAACGTAAAGCAAGGCAAGGCAAGGCAATGTAAAGCAAGGCAACGTAAAGCAAGGCAACGTAAAGCAAGGCAACCTAAAGCAAGGCAAGGCAAGGCAACATAAAGCAAGGCAACGTAAAGCAAGGCAACGTAAAGCAAGGCAAGGCAAGGCAACGTAAAGCAAGGCAACGTAAAGCAAGGCAACGTAAAGCAAGGCAAGGCAACGTAAAGCAAGGCAACGTAAAGCAAGGCAAGGCAATGCAACGTAAAGCAAGGCAACGTAAAGCAAGGCAAGACAAGGCAACGTAAAGCAAGGCAACGTGAAGCAAGGCAACGTAAATCAAGGCAAGGCAAGGCAACGTAAAGCAAGGCAACGTAAAGCAAGTCAACGTAAAGCAAGGCAACGTAAAGCAAGGCAAGGCAAGGCAACGTAAAGCAAGGCAACGTAAAGCAAGGCAAGGCAAGGCAACGTAAATCAAGGCAAAGTAAAGCAAAGCAACGTAAAGCAAGGCAACGTAAAGCAAGGCAAGTCAAGGCAACGTAAAGCAAGGCAACGTAAAGCAAGGCAAGGCAACGTAAAGCAAGGCAACGTAAAGCAAGGCAACGTAAAACAAGGCAAGGCAACGTAAAGCAAGGCAATGTAAAGCAAGGCAATGTAAAGCAAGGCAAGGCAAGGCAACCTAAAGCAAGGCAAGGTAAAGCAAGGCAACGTAAAGCAAGGCATGGCAAGGCGACGTAAAGCAAGGCAACGTAAAGCAAGGCTACGTAAAGCAAGGCAAGGCAAGGCAACGTAAATCAAGGTAACGTAAAGCAAGGCAAGGCAAGGCAACGTAAAGCAAGGCAACGTAAAGCAAGGCAACGTAAAGCAAGGCAAGGTAAAGCAAGGCAAGGCAAGGCAACGTAAAGCAAGGCAAGGTAAAGCAAGGCAAGGCAAGGCAACGTAAAGCAAGGCAACGTAAAGCAAGGCAATGCAAGGCAACGTAAAGCAAGGCAAGGCAAGGCAACGTAAAGCAAGGCAACGTAAAGCAAAGCAACGTAAAGCAAGGCAAGGCAAGGCAACGAAAAGCAAGGCAACGTAAAGCATGGCAAGGCAAGGCAACGTTAAGCAAGGCAACGTAAAGCAAGGCAACTTAAAGCAAGGCAAGGCAACGTAAAGCATGGCAACTTAAAGCAAGGCAACGTAAAGCAAGGCAAGGCAAGGCAACGTAACGCAAGGCAACGTAAACCAAGTCAACGTAAAGTAAGGCAACGTAAAGCAAGGGAACGTAAAGCAAGGCTAGGCAAAGCAACGTAAAGCAAGGCAACGTAAAGCAAGGCAACGTAAAGCAAAGCAACGTAAAGCAAGGCAAGGCAAGGCAAGGCAATGCAACTTAAAGCAAGGCAACGTAAAGCAAGGCAACTTAAAGCAAGGCAAGGCAAGGCAACGTAAAGCAAGGCAACGTAATTCAAGGCAACGTACAGCAACGCAAGGCAAGGCAACGTAAATCAAGGCAACGTAAAGCAAGGCAACGTAAAGCAAGGCAAGGCAAGGCAACGTAAAGCAAGGCAACGTAAAGCAAGGCAACGTAAAACAAGGCAAGGCAACGTAAAGCAAGGCAACGTAAAGCAGGGTAAGGCAACGCAACGTAAAGCAAGGCAACGTAAAGCAAGGCAACGTAAAGCAATGCAAGGCAAGGCAACGTAAAACAAGGCAACGTAAAGCAAGTCAAGGCAAGGCAAGGCAAAGAAAGGCAACGTAAATCAATGGCAACGTAAATCCAGGCAACGTAAAGCAAGGCAAGGCAAGGCAAGGTAAAGCAAGGTGAGGTAAAGCAAGGCAAGGCAAGGCAACGTAATGCAAGGCAACGTAAAGCAAGGCAAGGCAAGGAAACGTAAAGCAAGGCAACGTAAAGAAAGGCAACGTAAAGCAAGGAAAGGCAAGGCAACGTAAAACAAGGCAAGGCAACATAAAGCAAGGCAAGGCAAGGCAATGTAAAGCAAGGCAAGGGAAGGCAACGTAAAGTAAGGCAAGGTAAAGCAAGGCAAGGCAACGTAAAGCAAGGCAACGTAAAGCAAGGCAAGGCAAGGCAAGGTAAAGCAAGGCAACGTAAAGCAAGGCAAGGCAAGGCAACTTAATGCAAGGCAAGGTAAAGCAAGGCAACGTAAAGAAAGGCAAGGAAAAGCAAGGCAACGTAAGTCAAGGCAAGGGAAGGCAACGTAAAGCAATGCAACGTAAAGCAAGGCAATGTAAAGCAAGGCAAGGCAAGGCAACGTAAAGCAAGGCAACGTAAAACAATGCAACGTAAAGCAATGCAACGTAAAACAATGCAACGTAAAGCAAGGCAATGTAAAGCAAGGCAAGGCAAGGAAGGCAAAGAAAGGCAACGTAAAGCAAGGCAAGGTAAAGCAAGGCAAGGCAAGGCAACGTAAAGCAATTCAACGTAAAGCAAGGCAATTTAAAGCAAGGCAAGGCAAGGCAACTTAAAGCAAGGCAACGTAAATCAATGCAACGTAAAGCAAGGCTATGTAAAGCAAGGCAAGGCAAGGAAGGCAAAGCAAGGCAACGTAAAGCAAGGCAACGTAAAGCAAGGCAAGGCAAGGCAACTTAAAGCAAGGCAACGTAAATCAATGCAACGTAAAGCAAGGCTATGTAAAGCAAGGCAAGGCAAGGAAGGCAAAGCAAGGCAACGTAAATCAAGGCAACGTAAATCAAGGCAACGTAAAGCAAAGCAACGTAAAGCAAGGCAAGGCAAGGCAAGGCAATGCAACTTAAAGCAAGGCAACGTAAAGCAAGGCAACGTAAAGCAACGCAAGGCAAGGCAACGTAAAGCAAGGCAACGTAATTCAAGGCAACGTACAGCAACGCAAGGCAAGGCAACGTAAATCAAGGCAACGTAAAGCAAGGCAACGTAAAGCAAGGCAAGGCAAGGCAACGTAAATCAAGGCAACGTAAAGCAAGGTAACGTAAAGCAAGGCAACGTAAAGCAAGGCAACGTAAATCAGTGTAAGGCAAGGCAACGTAAAGCAAGGCAACGTAAAGCAAGGCAACGTAAAGCAATGCAAGGCAAGGCAACTTAAAGCAAGGCAACGTAAAGCAAGTCAAGGCAAGGCAAGGCAAAGAAAGGCAACGTAAATCAATGGCAACGTAAATCCAGGCAACGTAAAGCAAGGCAAGGCAAGGCAAGGTAAAGCAAGGCAAGGTAAAGCAAGGCAAGATAAAGCAAGGCAAGGCAAGGCAACGTAAAGCAAGGCAACGTAAAGCAAGGCAAGGCAAGGAAACGTAAAGCAAGGCAACGTAAAGCAAGGCAACGTAAAGCAAGGAAAGGCAAGGCAACGTAAAGCAAGGCAAGGCAACATAAAGCAAGGCAAGGCAAGGCAATGTAAAGCAAGGCAAGGGAAGGCAACGTAAAGTAAGGCAAGGTAAAGCAAGGCAAGGCAACGTAAAGCAAGGCAACGTAAAGCAAGGCAAGGCAAGGCAAGGTAAAGCAAGGCAACGTAAAGCAAGGCAAGGCAAGGCAACGTAATGCAAGGCAAGGTAAAGCAAGGCAACGTAAAGAAAGGCAAGGAAAAGCAAGGCAACGTAAGTCAAGGCAAGGGAAGGCAACGTAAAGCAATGCAACGTAAAGCAAGGCAATGTAAAGCAAGGCAAGGCAAGGCAACGTAAAGCAAGGCAACGTAAAACAATGCAACGTAAAGCAATGCAACGTAAAACAATGCAACGTAAAGCAAGGCAATGTAAAGCAAGGCAAGGCAAGGAAGGCAAAGAAAGGCAACGTAAAGCAAGGCAAGGTAAAGCAAGGCAAGGCAAGGCAACGTAAAGCAATTCAACGTAAAGCAAGGCAATTTAAAGCAAGGCAAGGCAAGGCAACTTAAAGCAAGGCAACGTAAATCAATGCAACGTAAAGCAAGGCTATGTAAAGCAAGGCAAGGCAAGGAAGGCAAAGCAAGGCAACGTAAAGCAAGGCAACGTAAAGCAAGGCAAGGCAAGGCAACGTAAAGCAAGGCAACGTAAGGCAAGGCAAGGCAACGTAAAGCAAGGCAACGTAAAGCAAGGCAACGTAAAGCAAGGCAAGGCAAGGCAACGTAAAGCAAGGCAACGTAAAGCAAGGCAACGTAAAGCAAGGCAAGGCAAGGCAACGTAAAGCAAGGCAACGTAAAGCAAGGCAAGGCAACTTAAAGCAAGGCAACGTAAAGCAAGGCAACGTAAAGCAGGGCAAGGCAAGGCAACGTAAAGCAAGGCAACGTAAAGCAAGGCAAGGCAAGGCAAGGCAATGCAACTTAAAGCAAGGCAACGTAAAGGAAGGCAAGGCAAGGCAACGTAAAGCAAGGCAACGTAATTCAAGGCAACGTACAGCAACGCAAGGCAAGGCAACGTAAATCAAGGCAACGTAAAGCAAGGCAACGTAAAGCAAGGCAAGGAAAGGCAACGTAAATCAAGGCAACGTAAAGCAAGGTAACGTAAAGCAAGGCAACGTAAAGCAAGGGAACGTAAAGCAGGGTAAGGCAAGGCAACGTAAAGCAAGGCAACGTAAAGCAAGGCAACGTAAAGCAATGCAAGGCAAGGCAACATAAAGCAAGGCAACGTAAAGCAAGGCAAGGCAAGGCAAGGCAAAGCAAGGCAACGTAAATCAATGGCAACGTAAATCCAGGCAACGTAAAGCAAGGCAAGGCAAGGCAAGGTAAAGCAAGGCAAGGTAAAGCAAGGCATGATAAAGCAAGGCAAGGCAAGGCAACGTAAAGCAAGGCAACGTAAAGCAAGGCAAGGCAAGGAAACGTAAAGCAAGGCAACGTAAAGCAAGGCAACGTAAAGCGAGGAAAGGCAAGGCAACGTAAAGCAAGGCAAGGCAACATAAAGCAAGGCAAGGCAAGGCAATGTAAAGCAAGGCAAGGCAAGGCAACGTAAACCAAGGCAACGTAAAGCGAGGCAACGTAAAGCAAGGCAAGGCAAGGCAATGTAAAACAAGGCAACGTAAAGCAAGGCAAGGTAAAGCAAGGCAAGGAAAGGCAAGGCAAAGCAAGGCAACGTAAAGCAAGGCAACGTAAACCAAGGCAAGGCAAGGCAACGTAAAGGAAGGCAAGGAAAATCATGGCAAGGTAAAGCAAGGCAAGGCAAGGTAAGGCAAAGAAAGAGAACGTAAAGCAAGGCAAGGTAAAGCAAGGCAACGTAAATCAAGGCAAGGTAAAGCAAGGCAAGGCAAGGCAACGTAAAGCAAGGTAACGTAAAGCAAGGCACTGTAAAGCAAGTCAACGTAAAGCAAGGCAAGGCAAGACAACGTAAAGCAAGGCAACGTAAAGCAAGGCAACGTAAAGAAAGGCAAGACAAGGCAACGTAAAGCAAGGCAACGTAAAGCAAGGCAAGGTAAAGCAAGTCAAGGTAAAGCAAGGCAAGTTAAAGCAAGGCAAGGTAAAGCAAGGCAATGCAAGGCAAAGTAAAGCAAGGCAAGGTAAAGCAAGGCAACTTAAAGCAAGGCAACTTAAAGCAAGGCAACGTAAAACAAGGCAATGCAAGGCAACGTAAAGCAAGGCAACGTAAAGCAAGGCAACGTAAAGCAAGGCAAGGCAAGGCAACGTAAAGAAAGGCAAGGAAAAGCAAGGCAAGGTAAAGCAAGGGAAGGCAAGGCAAGGCAAAGCAAGGCAACGTAAAGCAAAGCAACGTAAAGCAAGGTAAGGCAAGGCAACGTAAAGCAAGGCAACGTAAAGCACGGCAACTTAAAGCAAGGCAACGTAAAGCAAGGCAAGGTAAAGCAAGGCAAGGAAAAGAAAAGCAAGGCAACGTAAAGCAAGGCAATGTAAAGCAAGGCAAGGCAACGTAAAGCAAGGCAACGTAAAGCAAGGCAAGGCAAGGCAACGTAAAGCAAGGCAAGGTAAAGCAAGGCAACGTAAAGCAAGGCAAGGCAACGTAAAGCAAGGCAACGTAAAGCAAGGCAACGTAAAGCAAGGCAAGGCAACGTAAAGCAAGGCAACGTAAAGCTAGGCAAGGCAAGGAAACGTAAAGGAAGGCAACGTAAAACAAGTCAACGTAATGCAAGCCAAGGCAAGGCAGCGTAAAGCAAGGCAACGTAAAGCAAGGCAACGTAAAGCAAGGCAAGCCAACGTAAAGCAAGGCAACGTAAAGCAAGGCAACGTAAAGCAAGGCAAGGCAACGTAAAGCAAGGCAAGGCAACGTAAAGCAAGCAACTTAAAGCAAGGCAACGTAAAGCAAGGCAAGGCAAGGCAACGTAAATCAAGGCAAGGCAAGGCAACGTAAAGCAAGGCAACGTAAAGCAAGGCAACGTAAAGCAAGGCAACGTAAAGCAAGGCAACATAAAGCAAGGCAAGGCAAGGCAACGTAAAGCAAGGCAACGTAAAGCAAGGCAACGTAAAGCAAGGCAATGCAAGGCAACGTAAATCAAGGCAACGTAAAGCAAGGCAAGGCAACGTAAAGCAAGGCAACGTAAAGCAAGGCAACGTAAAGCAAGGCAAGGCAAGGCAACGTAAAGCAAGGCAACGTAAAGCAAGGCAACGTAAAGCACGGCAAGGCAAGGCAACCTAAAGCAAGGCAACGTAAAGCAAGGAAAGGCAACGTAAAGCAAGGGAAGGCAAGGCAACGTAAAACAAGGCAACGTAAAGCACGGCAACGTAAAGCAAGGCAAGGCAACATAAAGGAAGGCAACGTAAAGCAAGGGAAGGCAACGTAAAGCAAGGCAACGTAAAGCATGGCAACGTAAAACAAAGCAAGGCAAGGCAAAGTAAAGCAAGGGAATGTAAAGCAAGGCAACGTAAAGAAAGGCAACGTAAGGCAAGGCATTGTAAAGCAAGGCAACTTAAAGCAATGCAACGTAAAGCAAGGCAAGGCAAGGCAACGTAAAGCAAGGCAACGTAAAGCAAGGCAAGGCACGGCAACGTAAAGCAAGGCAACGTAAAGCAAGGAAACGTAAAGCAAGGCAAGGCAAGGCAACGTAAAGCAAGGCAACGTAAAGCAAGGCAACCTAAAGCAAGGCAACGTAAAGCAAGTAAAAACAAGGCAACGTAAAGCAAGGCAAGGCAAGGCAACGTAAAGCAATGCAATGTAAAGCAAGGCAACGTAACGCAATGCAAGGCAATGCAACGTAAGGGAAGGCAACGTAAAACAAGGTAACGTAAAGCAAGGCAACGTAAAGCGAGGCAAGGCAAGGCAACGTAACGCAAGGCAACGTAAAGCAAGGCAACGTAAAGCAAGGCAACGTAAAGCCAGGCAACGTAAAGCACGGCAATGCAAGGTAACGTAAAGCAAGGCAAGGCAAGGCAATGTAAAGGAAGGCAACGTAAAGCAAGGCAACGTAAAGCAAGGCAACGTAAAGCAAGGCAAGGCAAGGCAACGTAAAGCAAGGCAAGGCAAGGCAACATAAAGCAAGGCAACGTAAAGCAAGGCAACGTAAAGCAAGGCAAGGCAAGGCAACGTAAAGCAAGGCAATGTAAAGCAAGGCAACGTAAAAAAAGGCAAGTCAAGCCAACGTAAATCAAGGCAACGTAAAGCAAGGCAAGGCAAGGCAACGTAAAGCAAGGCAACGTAAAGCAAGGCAAGGCAAGGCAACGTAAAGCAAGGCAATGTAAAGCAAGGCAAGGCAACGTAAAGCAAGGCAACGTAAAGCAAGGCAACGTAAAGCAAGGCAAGGCAATGCAACGTAAAGCAAGGCAACGTAATTCAAGGCAACGTACTGCAACGCAAGGCAAGGCAACGTAAAGCAAAGCAACGTAATTCAAGGCAACGTACTGCAACGCAAGGCAAGGCAACGTAAAGCAAAGCAACGTAATTCAAGGCAACGTACTGCAACGTAATTCAAGGCAACGTACTGCAACGCAAGGCAAGGCAACGTAAAGCAAAGCAACGTAATTCAAGGCAACGTACTGCAACGTAATTCAAGACAACGTACTGCAACGCAAGGCAAGGCAACGTAAAGCAAAGCAACGTAATTCAAGGCAACGTACTGCAACGTAATTCAAGGCAACGTACTGCAACGCAAGGCAAGGCAACGTAAAGCAAAGCAACGTAATTCAAGGCAACGTACTGCAAGGCAAGGCAAGGCAACGTACTGCAAGGCAAGGCAAGGCAACGTAAAGCAAAGCAACGTAATTCAAGGCAACGTACTGCAACGTAATTCAAGGCAACGTACTGCAACGCAAGGCAAGGCAACGTAAAGCAAAGCAACGTAATTCAAGGCAACGTACTGCAACGCAAGGCAAGGCAAGGCAACGTAAAGCAAAGCAACGTAATTCAAGGCAACGTACTGCAAGGCAAGGCAAGGCAAGGCAACGTAAAGCAAAGCAACGTAATTCAAGGCAACGTACTGCAAGGCAAGGCAAGGCAAGGCAACGTAAAGCAAAGCAACGTAATTCAAGGCAACGTACTGCAAGGCAAGGCAAGGCAAGGCAACGTAAAGCAAAGCAACGTAATTCAAGGCAACGTACTGCAAGGCAAGGCAAGGCAAGGCAACGTAAAGCAAAGCAACGTAATTCAAGGCAACGTACTGCAAGGCAAGGCAAGGCAAGGCAACGTAAAGCAAAGCAACGTAATTCAAGGCAACGTACTGCAAGGCAAGGCAAGGCAAGGCAACGTAAAGCAAAGCAACGTAATTCAAGGCAACGTACTGCAAGGCAAGGCAAGGCAAGGCAACGTAAAGCAAAGCAACGTAATTCAAGGCAACGTACTGCAAGGCAAGGCAAGGCAAGGCAACGTAAAGCAAAGCAACGTAATTCAAGGCAACGTACTGCAAGGCAAGGCAAGGCAAGGCAACGTAAAGCAAAGCAACGTAATTCAAGGCAACGTACTGCAAGGCAAGGCAAGGCAAGGCAACGTAAAGCAAAGCAACGTAATTCAAGGCAACGTACTGCAAGGCAAGGCAAGGCAAGGCAACGTAAAGCAAAGCAACGTAATTCAAGGCAACGTAAAGCAAAGCAACGTAATTCAAGGCAACGTAAAGCAAAGCAACGTAATTCAAGGCAACGTACTGCAAGGCAAGGCAAGGCAAGGCAACGTAAAGCAAAGCAACGTAATTCAAGGCAACGTAAAGCAAAGCAACGTAATTCAAGGCAACGTAAAGCAAAGCAACGTAATTCAAGGCAACGTAAAGCAAAGCAACGTAATTCAAGGCAACGTAAAGCAAAGCAACGTAATTCAAGGCAACGTAAAGCAAAGCAACGTAATTCAAGGCAACGTACTGCAAGGCAAGGCAAGGCAAGGCAACGTACTGCAAGGCAAGGCAAGGCAAGGCAACGTAAAGCAAAGCAACGTAATTCAAGGCAACGTAAAGCAAAGCAACGTAATTCAAGGCAACGTAAAGCAAAGCAACGTAATTCAAGGCAACGTAAAGCAAAGCAACGTAATTCAAGGCAACGTAAAGCAAAGCAACGTAATTCAAGGCAACGTAAAGCAAAGCAACGTAATTCAAGGCAACGTAAAGCAAAGCAACGTAATTCAAGGCAACGTAAAGCAAAGCAACGTAATTCAAGGCAAGGCAACGTAATTCAAGGCAACGTAATTCAAGGCAACGTAATTCAAGGCAAGGCAACGTAATTCAAGGCAACGTAATTCAAGGCAAGGCAAGGCAAGGCAAGGCAAGGCAAGGCAAGGCAAGGCAAGGCAAGGCAAGGCAAGGCAAGGCAAGGCAAGGCAAGGCAAGGCAAGGCAAGGCAAGGCAAGGCAAGGCAAGGCAAGGCAAGGCAAGGCAAGGCAAGGCAAGGCAAGGCAAGGCAAGGCAAGGCAAGGCAAGGCAAGGCAAGGCAAGGCAAGGCAAGGCAAGGCAAGGCAAGGCAAGGCAAGGCAAGGCAAGGCAAGGCAAGGCAAGGCAAGGCAAGGCAAGGCAAGGCAAGGCAAGGCAAGGCAAGGCAAGGCAAGGCAAGGCAAGGCAAGGCAAGGCAAGGCAAGGCAAGGCAAGGCAAGGCAAGGCAAGGCAAGGCAAGGCAAGGCAAGGCAAGGCAAGGCAAGGCAAGGCAAGGCAAGGCAAGGCAAGGCAAGGCAAGGCAAGGCAAGGCAAGGCAAGGCAAGGCAAGGCAAGGCAAGGCAAGGCAAGGCAAGGCAAGGCAAGGCAAGGCAAGGCAAGGCAAGGCAAGGCAAGGCAAGGCAAGGCAAGGCAAGGCAAGGCAAGGCAAGGCAAGGCAAGGCAAGGCAAGGCAAGGCAAGGCAAGGCAAGGCAAGGCAAGGCAAGGCAAGGCAAGGCAAGGCAAGGCAAGGCAAGGCAAGGCAAGGCAAGGCAAGGCAAGGCAAGGCAAGGCAAGGCAAGGCAAGGCAAGGCAAGGCAAGGCAAGGCAAGGCAAGGCAAGGCAAGGCAAGGCAAGGCAAGGCAAGGCAAGGCAAGGCAAGGCAAGGCAAGGCAAGGCAAGGCAAGGCAAGGCAAGGCAAGGCAAGGCAAGGCAAGGCAAGGCAAGGCAAGGCAAGGCAAGGCAAGGCAAGGCAAGGCAAGGCAAGGCAAGGCAAGGCAAGGCAAGGCAAGGCAAGGCAAGGCAAGGCAAGGCAAGGCAAGGCAAGGCAAGGCAAGGCAAGGCAAGGCAAGGCAAGGCAAGGCAAGGCAAGGCAAGGCAAGGCAAGGCAAGGCAAGGCAAGGCAAGGCAAGGCAAGGCAAGGCAAGGCAAGGCAAGGCAAGGCAAGGCAAGGCAAGGCAAGGCAAGGCAAGGCAAGGCAAGGCAAGGCAAGGCAAGGCAAGGCAAGGCAAGGCAAGGCAAGGCAAGGCAAGGCAAGGCAAGGCAAGGCAAGGCAAGGCAAGGCAAGGCAAGGCAAGGCAAGGCAAGGCAAGGCAAGGCAAGGCAAGGCAAGGCAAGGCAAGGCAAGGCAAGGCAAGGCAAGGCAAGGCAAGGCAAGGCAAGGCAAGGCAAGGCAAGGCAAGGCAAGGCAAGGCAAGGCAAGGCAAGGCAAGGCAAGGCAAGGCAAGGCAAGGCAAGGCAAGGCAAGGCAAGGCAAGGCAAGGCAAGGCAAGGCAAGGCAAGGCAAGGCAAGGCAAGGCAAGGCAAGGCAAGGCAAGGCAAGGCAAGGCAAGGCAAGGCAAGGCAAGGCAAGGCAAGGCAAGGCAAGGCAAGGCAAGGCAAGGCAAGGCAAGGCAAGGCAAGGCAAGGCAAGGCAAGGCAAGGCAAGGCAAGGCAAGGCAAGGCAAGGCAAGGCAAGGCAAGGCAAGGCAAGGCAAGGCAAGGCAAGGCAAGGCAAGGCAAGGCAAGGCAAGGCAAGGCAAGGCAAGGCAAGGCAAGGCAAGGCAAGGCAAGGCAAGGCAAGGCAAGGCAAGGCAAGGCAAGGCAAGGCAAGGCAAGGCAAGGCAAGGCAAGGCAAGGCAAGGCAAGGCAAGGCAAGGCAAGGCAAGGCAAGGCAAGGCAAGGCAAGGCAAGGCAAGGCAAGGCAAGGCAAGGCAAGGCAAGGCAAGGCAAGGCAAGGCAAGGCAAGGCAAGGCAAGGCAAGGCAAGGCAAGGCAAGGCAAGGCAAGGCAAGGCAAGGCAAGGCAAGGCAAGGCAAGGCAAGGCAAGGCAAGGCAAGGCAAGGCAAGGCAAGGCAAGGCAAGGCAAGGCAAGGCAAGGCAAGGCAAGGCAAGGCAAGGCAAGGCAAGGCAAGGCAAGGCAAGGCAAGGCAAGGCAAGGCAAGGCAAGGCAAGGCAAGGCAAGGCAAGGCAAGGCAAGGCAAGGCAAGGCAAGGCAAGGCAAGGCAAGGCAAGGCAAGGCAAGGCAAGGCAAGGCAAGGCAAGGCAAGGCAAGGCAAGGCAAGGCAAGGCAAGGCAAGGCAAGGCAAGGCAAGGCAAGGCAAGGCAAGGCAAGGCAAGGCAAGGCAAGGCAAGGCAAGGCAAGGCAAGGCAAGGCAAGGCAAGGCAAGGCAAGGCAAGGCAAGGCAAGGCAAGGCAAGGCAAGGCAAGGCAAGGCAAGGCAAGGCAAGGCAAGGCAAGGCAAGGCAAGGCAAGGCAAGGCAAGGCAAGGCAAGGCAAGGCAAGGCAAGGCAAGGCAAGGCAAGGCAAGGCAAGGCAAGGCAAGGCAAGGCAAGGCAAGGCAAGGCAAGGCAAGGCAAGGCAAGGCAAGGCAAGGCAAGGCAAGGCAAGGCAAGGCAAGGCAAGGCAAGGCAAGGCAAGGCAAGGCAAGGCAAGGCAAGGCAAGGCAAGGCAAGGCAAGGCAAGGCAAGGCAAGGCAAGGCAAGGCAAGGCAAGGCAAGGCAAGGCAAGGCAAGGCAAGGCAAGGCAAGGCAAGGCAAGGCAAGGCAAGGCAAGGCAAGGCAAGGCAAGGCAAGGCAAGGCAAGGCAAGGCAAGGCAAGGCAAGGCAAGGCAAGGCAAGGCAAGGCAAGGCAAGGCAAGGCAAGGCAAGGCAAGGCAAGGCAAGGCAAGGCAAGGCAAGGCAAGGCAAGGCAAGGCAAGGCAAGGCAAGGCAAGGCAAGGCAAGGCAAGGCAAGGCAAGGCAAGGCAAGGCAAGGCAAGGCAAGGCAAGGCAAGGCAAGGCAAGGCAAGGCAAGGCAAGGCAAGGCAAGGCAAGGCAAGGCAAGGCAAGGCAAGGCAAGGCAAGGCAAGGCAAGGCAAGGCAAGGCAAGGCAAGGCAAGGCAAGGCAAGGCAAGGCAAGGCAAGGCAAGGCAAGGCAAGGCAAGGCAAGGCAAGGCAAGGCAAGGCAAGGCAAGGCAAGGCAAGGCAAGGCAAGGCAAGGCAAGGCAAGGCAAGGCAAGGCAAGGCAAGGCAAGGCAAGGCAAGGCAAGGCAAGGCAAGGCAAGGCAAGGCAAGGCAAGGCAAGGCAAGGCAAGGCAAGGCAAGGCAAGGCAAGGCAAGGCAAGGCAAGGCAAGGCAAGGCAAGGCAAGGCAAGGCAAGGCAAGGCAAGGCAAGGCAAGGCAAGGCAAGGCAAGGCAAGGCAAGGCAAGGCAAGGCAAGGCAAGGCAAGGCAAGGCAAGGCAAGGCAAGGCAAGGCAAGGCAAGGCAAGGCAAGGCAAGGCAAGGCAAGGCAAGGCAAGGCAAGGCAAGGCAAGGCAAGGCAAGGCAAGGCAAGGCAAGGCAAGGCAAGGCAAGGCAAGGCAAGGCAAGGCAAGGCAAGGCAAGGCAAGGCAAGGCAAGGCAAGGCAAGGCAAGGCAAGGCAAGGCAAGGCAAGGCAAGGCAAGGCAAGGCAAGGCAAGGCAAGGCAAGGCAAGGCAAGGCAAGGCAAGGCAAGGCAAGGCAAGGCAAGGCAAGGCAAGGCAAGGCAAGGCAAGGCAAGGCAAGGCAAGGCAAGGCAAGGCAAGGCAAGGCAAGGCAAGGCAAGGCAAGGCAAGGCAAGGCAAGGCAAGGCAAGGCAAGGCAAGGCAAGGCAAGGCAAGGCAAGGCAAGGCAAGGCAAGGCAAGGCAAGGCAAGGCAAGGCAAGGCAAGGCAAGGCAAGGCAAGGCAAGGCAAGGCAAGGCAAGGCAAGGCAAGGCAAGGCAAGGCAAGGCAAGGCAAGGCAAGGCAAGGCAAGGCAAGGCAAGGCAAGGCAAGGCAAGGCAAGGCAAGGCAAGGCAAGGCAAGGCAAGGCAAGGCAAGGCAAGGCAAGGCAAGGCAAGGCAAGGCAAGGCAAGGCAAGGCAAGGCAAGGCAAGGCAAGGCAAGGCAAGGCAAGGCAAGGCAAGGCAAGGCAAGGCAAGGCAAGGCAAGGCAAGGCAAGGCAAGGCAAGGCAAGGCAAGGCAAGGCAAGGCAAGGCAAGGCAAGGCAAGGCAAGGCAAGGCAAGGCAAGGCAAGGCAAGGCAAGGCAAGGCAAGGCAAGGCAAGGCAAGGCAAGGCAAGGCAAGGCAAGGCAAGGCAAGGCAAGGCAAGGCAAGGCAAGGCAAGGCAAGGCAAGGCAAGGCAAGGCAAGGCAAGGCAAGGCAAGGCAAGGCAAGGCAAGGCAATGGCAAGGCAAGGCAAGGCAAGGCAAGGCAAGGCAAGGCAAGGCAAGGCAAGGCAAGGCAAGGCAAGGCAAGGCAAGGCAAGGCAAGGCAAGGCAAGGCAAGGCAAGGCAAGGCAAGGCAAGGCAAGGCAAGGCAAGGCAAGGCAAGGCAAGGCAAGGCAAGGCAAGGCAAGGCAAGGCAAGGCAAGGCAAGGCAAGGCAAGGCAAGGCAAGGCAAGGCAAGGCAAGGCAAGGCAAGGCAAGGCAAGGCAAGGCAAGGCAAGGCAAGGCAAGGCAAGGCAAGGCAAGGCAAGGCAAAGGCAAGGCAAGGCAAGGCAAGGCAAGGCAAGGCAAGGCAAGGCAAGGCAAGGCAAGGCAAGGCAAGGCAAGGCAAGGCAAGGCAAGGCAAGGCAAGGCAAGGCAAGGCAAGGCAAGGCAAGGCAAGGCAAGGCAAGGCAAGGCAAGGCAAGGCAAGGCAAGGCAAGGCAAGGCAAGGCAAGGCAAGGCAAGGCAAGGCAAGGCAAGGCAAGGCAAGGCAAGGCAAGGCAAGGCAAGGCAAGGCAAGGCAAGGCAAGGCAAGGCAAGGCAAGGCAAGGCAAGGCAAGGCAAGGCAAGGCAAGGCAAGGCAAGGCAAGGCAAGGCAAGGCAAGGCAAGGCAAGGCAAGGCAAGGCAAGGCAAGGCAAGGCAAGGCAAGGCAAGGCAAGGCAAGGCAAGGCAAGGCAAGGCAAGGCAAGGCAAGGCAAGGCAAGGCAAGGCAAGGCAAGGCAAGGCAAGGCAAGGCAAGGCAAGGCAAGGCAAGGCAAGGCAAGGCAAGGCAAGGCAAGGCAAGGCAAGGCAAGGCAAGGCAAGGCAAGGCAAGGCAAGGCAAGGCAAGGCAAGGCAAGGCAAGGCAAGGCAAGGCAAGGCAAGGCAAGGCAAGGCAAGGCAAGGCAAGGCAAGGCAAGGCAAGGCAAGGCAAGGCAAGGCAAGGCAAGGCAAGGCAAGGCAAGGCAAGGCAAGGCAAGGCAAGGCAAGGCAAGGCAAGGCAAGGCAAGGCAAGGCAAGGCAAGGCAAGGCAAGGCAAGGCAAGGCAAGGCAAGGCAAGGCAAGGCAAGGCAAGGCAAGGCAAGGCAAGGCAAGGCAAGGCAAGGCAAGGCAAGGCAAGGCAAGGCAAGGCAAGGCAAGGCAAGGCAAGGCAAGGCAAGGCAAGGCAAGGCAAGGCAAGGCAAGGCAAGGCAAGGCAAGGCAAGGCAAGGCAAGGCAAGGCAAGGCAAGGCAAGGCAAGGCAAGGCAAGGCAAGGCAAGGCAAGGCAAGGCAAGGCAAGGCAAGGCAAGGCAAGGCAAGGCAAGGCAAGGCAAGGCAAGGCAAGGCAAGGCAAGGCAAGGCAAGGCAAGGCAAGGCAAGGCAAGGCAAGGCAAGGCAAGGCAAGGCAAGGCAAGGCAAGGCAAGGCAAGGCAAGGCAAGGCAAGGCAAGGCAAGGCAAGGCAAGGCAAGGCAAGGCAAGGCAAGGCAAGGCAAGGCAAGGCAAGGCAAGGCAAGGCAAGGCAAGGCAAGGCAAGGCAAGGCAAGGCAAGGCAAGGCAAGGCAAGGCAAGGCAAGGCAAGGCAAGGCAAGGCAAGGCAAGGCAAGGCAAGGCAAGGCAAGGCAAGGCAAGGCAAGGCAAGGCAAGGCAAGGCAAGGCAAGGCAAGGCAAGGCAAGGCAAGGCAAGGCAAGGCAAGGCAAGGCAAGGCAAGGCAAGGCAAGGCAAGGCAAGGCAAGGCAAGGCAAGGCAAGGCAAGGCAAGGCAAGGCAAGGCAAGGCAAGGCAAGGCAAGGCAAGGCAAGGCAAGGCAAGGCAAGGCAAGGCAAGGCAAGGCAAGGCAAGGCAAGGCAAGGCAAGGCAAGGCAAGGCAAGGCAAGGCAAGGCAAGGCAAGGCAAGGCAAGGCAAGGCAAGGCAAGGCAAGGCAAGGCAAGGCAAGGCAAGGCAAGGCAAGGCAAGGCAAGGCAAGGCAAGGCAAGGCAAGGCAAGGCAAGGCAAGGCAAGGCAAGGCAAGGCAAGGCAAGGCAAGGCAAGGCAAGGCAAGGCAAGGCAAGGCAAGGCAAGGCAAGGCAAGGCAAGGCAAGGCAAGGCAAGGCAAGGCAAGGCAAGGCAAGGCAAGGCAAGGCAAGGCAAGGCAAGGCAAGGCAAGGCAAGGCAAGGCAAGGCAAGGCAAGGCAAGGCAAGGCAAGGCAAGGCAAGGCAAGGCAAGGCAAGGCAAGGCAAGGCAAGGCAAGGCAAGGCAAGGCAAGGCAAGGCAAGGCAAGGCAAGGCAAGGCAAGGCAAGGCAAGGCAAGGCAAGGCAAGGCAAGGCAAGGCAAGGCAAGGCAAGGCAAGGCAAGGCAAGGCAAGGCAAGGCAAGGCAAGGCAAGGCAAGGCAAGGCAAGGCAAGGCAAGGCAAGGCAAGGCAAGGCAAGGCAAGGCAAGGCAAGGCAAGGCAAGGCAAGGCAAGGCAAGGCAAGGCAAGGCAAGGCAAGGCAAGGCAAGGCAAGGCAAGGCAAGGCAAGGCAAGGCAAGGCAAGGCAAGGCAAGGCAAGGCAAGGCAAGGCAAGGCAAGGCAAGGCAAGGCAAGGCAAGGCAAGGCAAGGCAAGGCAAGGCAAGGCAAGGCAAGGCAAGGCAAGGCAAGGCAAGGCAAGGCAAGGCAAGGCAAGGCAAGGCAAGGCAAGGCAAGGCAAGGCAAGGCAAGGCAAGGCAAGGCAAGGCAAGGCAAGGCAAGGCAAGGCAAGGCAAGGCAAGGCAAGGCAAGGCAAGGCAAGGCAAGGCAAGGCAAGGCAAGGCAAGGCAAGGCAAGGCAAGGCAAGGCAAGGCAAGGCAAGGCAAGGCAAGGCAAGGCAAGGCAAGGCAAGGCAAGGCAAGGCAAGGCAAGGCAAGGCAAGGCAAGGCAAGGCAAGGCAAGGCAAGGCAAGGCAAGGCAAGGCAAGGCAAGGCAAGGCAAGGCAAGGCAAGGCAAGGCAAGGCAAGGCAAGGCAAGGCAAGGCAAGGCAAGGCAAGGCAAGGCAAGGCAAGGCAAGGCAAGGCAAGGCAAGGCAAGGCAAGGCAAGGCAAGGCAAGGCAAGGCAAGGCAAGGCAAGGCAAGGCAAGGCAAGGCAAGGCAAGGCAAGGCAAGGCAAGGCAAGGCAAGGCAAGGCAAGGCAAGGCAAGGCAAGGCAAGGCAAGGCAAGGCAAGGCAAGGCAAGGCAAGGCAAGGCAAGGCAAGGCAAGGCAAGGCAAGGCAAGGCAAGGCAAGGCAAGGCAAGGCAAGGCAAGGCAAGGCAAGGCAAGGCAAGGCAAGGCAAGGCAAGGCAAGGCAAGGCAAGGCAAGGCAAGGCAAGGCAAGGCAAGGCAAGGCAAGGCAAGGCAAGGCAAGGCAAGGCAAGGCAAGGCAAGGCAAGGCAAGGCAAGGCAAGGCAAGGCAAGGCAAGGCAAGGCAAGGCAAGGCAAGGCAAGGCAAGGCAAGGCAAGGCAAGGCAAGGCAAGGCAAGGCAAGGCAAGGCAAGGCAAGGCAAGGCAAGGCAAGGCAAGGCAAGGCAAGGCAAGGCAAGGCAAGGCAAGGCAAGGCAAGGCAAGGCAAGGCAAGGCAAGGCAAGGCAAGGCAAGGCAAGGCAAGGCAAGGCAAGGCAAGGCAAGGCAAGGCAAGGCAAGGCAAGGCAAGGCAAGGCAAGGCAAGGCAAGGCAAGGCAAGGCAAGGCAAGGCAAGGCAAGGCAAGGCAAGGCAAGGCAAGGCAAGGCAAGGCAAGGCAAGGCAAGGCAAGGCAAGGCAAGGCAAGGCAAGGCAAGGCAAGGCAAGGCAAGGCAAGGCAAGGCAAGGCAAGGCAAGGCAAGGCAAGGCAAGGCAAGGCAAGGCAAGGCAAGGCAAGGCAAGGCAAGGCAAGGCAAGGCAAGGCAAGGCAAGGCAAGGCAAGGCAAGGCAAGGCAAGGCAAGGCAAGGCAAGGCAAGGCAAGGCAAGGCAAGGCAAGGCAAGGCAAGGCAAGGCAAGGCAAGGCAAGGCAAGGCAAGGCAAGGCAAGGCAAGGCAAGGCAAGGCAAGGCAAGGCAAGGCAAGGCAAGGCAAGGCAAGGCAAGGCAAGGCAAGGCAAGGCAAGGCAAGGCAAGGCAAGGCAAGGCAAGGCAAGGCAAGGCAAGGCAAGGCAAGGCAAGGCAAGGCAAGGCAAGGCAAGGCAAGGCAAGGCAAGGCAAGGCAAGGCAAGGCAAGGCAAGGCAAGGCAAGGCAAGGCAAGGCAAGGCAAGGCAAGGCAAGGCAAGGCAAGGCAAGGCAAGGCAAGGCAAGGCAAGGCAAGGCAAGGCAAGGCAAGGCAAGGCAAGGCAAGGCAAGGCAAGGCAAGGCAAGGCAAGGCAAGGCAAGGCAAGGCAAGGCAAGGCAAGGCAAGGCAAGGCAAGGCAAGGCAAGGCAAGGCAAGGCAAGGCAAGGCAAGGCAAGGCAAGGCAAGGCAAGGCAAGGCAAGGCAAGGCAAGGCAAGGCAAGGCAAGGCAAGGCAAGGCAAGGCAAGGCAAGGCAAGGCAAGGCAAGGCAAGGCAAGGCAAGGCAAGGCAAGGCAAGGCAAGGCAAGGCAAGGCAAGGCAAGGCAAGGCAAGGCAAGGCAAGGCAAGGCAAGGCAAGGCAAGGCAAGGCAAGGCAAGGCAAGGCAAGGCAAGGCAAGGCAAGGCAAGGCAAGGCAAGGCAAGGCAAGGCAAGGCAAGGCAAGGCAAGGCAAGGCAAGGCAAGGCAAGGCAAGGCAAGGCAAGGCAAGGCAAGGCAAGGCAAGGCAAGGCAAGGCAAGGCAAGGCAAGGCAAGGCAAGGCAAGGCAAGGCAAGGCAAGGCAAGGCAAGGCAAGGCAAGGCAAGGCAAGGCAAGGCAAGGCAAGGCAAGGCAAGGCAAGGCAAGGCAAGGCAAGGCAAGGCAAGGCAAGGCAAGGCAAGGCAAGGCAAGGCAAGGCAAGGCAAGGCAAGGCAAGGCAAGGCAAGGCAAGGCAAGGCAAGGCAAGGCAAGGCAAGGCAAGGCAAGGCAAGGCAAGGCAAGGCAAGGCAAGGCAAGGCAAGGCAAGGCAAGGCAAGGCAAGGCAAGGCAAGGCAAGGCAAGGCAAGGCAAGGCAAGGCAAGGCAAGGCAAGGCAAGGCAAGGCAAGGCAAGGCAAGGCAAGGCAAGGCAAGGCAAGGCAAGGCAAGGCAAGGCAAGGCAAGGCAAGGCAAGGCAAGGCAAGGCAAGGCAAGGCAAGGCAAGGCAAGGCAAGGCAAGGCAAGGCAAGGCAAGGCAAGGCAAGGCAAGGCAAGGCAAGGCAAGGCAAGGCAAGGCAAGGCAAGGCAAGGCAAGGCAAGGCAAGGCAAGGCAAGGCAAGGCAAGGCAAGGCAAGGCAAGGCAAGGCAAGGCAAGGCAAGGCAAGGCAAGGCAAGGCAAGGCAAGGCAAGGCAAGGCAAGGCAAGGCAAGGCAAGGCAAGGCAAGGCAAGGCAAGGCAAGGCAAGGCAAGGCAAGGCAAGGCAAGGCAAGGCAAGGCAAGGCAAGGCAAGGCAAGGCAAGGCAAGGCAAGGCAAGGCAAGGCAAGGCAAGGCAAGGCAAGGCAAGGCAAGGCAAGGCAAGGCAAGGCAAGGCAAGGCAAGGCAAGGCAAGGCAAGGCAAGGCAAGGCAAGGCAAGGCAAGGCAAGGCAAGGCAAGGCAAGGCAAGGCAAGGCAAGGCAAGGCAAGGCAAGGCAAGGCAAGGCAAGGCAAGGCAAGGCAAGGCAAGGCAAGGCAAGGCAAGGCAAGGCAAGGCAAGGCAAGGCAAGGCAAGGCAAGGCAAGGCAAGGCAAGGCAAGGCAAGGCAAGGCAAGGCAAGGCAAGGCAAGGCAAGGCAAGGCAAGGCAAGGCAAGGCAAGGCAAGGCAAGGCAAGGCAAGGCAAGGCAAGGCAAGGCAAGGCAAGGCAAGGCAAGGCAAGGCAAGGCAAGGCAAGGCAAGGCAAGGCAAGGCAAGGCAAGGCAAGGCAAGGCAAGGCAAGGCAAGGCAAGGCAAGGCAAGGCAAGGCAAGGCAAGGCAAGGCAAGGCAAGGCAAGGCAAGGCAAGGCAAGGCAAGGCAAGGCAAGGCAAGGCAAGGCAAGGCAAGGCAAGGCAAGGCAAGGCAAGGCAAGGCAAGGCAAGGCAAGGCAAGGCAAGGCAAGGCAAGGCAAGGCAAGGCAAGGCAAGGCAAGGCAAGGCAAGGCAAGGCAAGGCAAGGCAAGGCAAGGCAAGGCAAGGCAAGGCAAGGCAAGGCAAGGCAAGGCAAGGCAAGGCAAGGCAAGGCAAGGCAAGGCAAGGCAAGGCAAGGCAAGGCAAGGCAAGGCAAGGCAAGGCAAGGCAAGGCAAGGCAAGGCAAGGCAAGGCAAGGCAAGGCAAGGCAAGGCAAGGCAAGGCAAGGCAAGGCAAGGCAAGGCAAGGCAAGGCAAGGCAAGGCAAGGCAAGGCAAGGCAAGGCAAGGCAAGGCAAGGCAAGGCAAGGCAAGGCAAGGCAAGGCAAGGCAAGGCAAGGCAAGGCAAGGCAAGGCAAGGCAAGGCAAGGCAAGGCAAGGCAAGGCAAGGCAAGGCAAGGCAAGGCAAGGCAAGGCAAGGCAAGGCAAGGCAAGGCAAGGCAAGGCAAGGCAAGGCAAGGCAAGGCAAGGCAAGGCAAGGCAAGGCAAGGCAAGGCAAGGCAAGGCAAGGCAAGGCAAGGCAAGGCAAGGCAAGGCAAGGCAAGGCAAGGCAAGGCAAGGCAAGGCAAGGCAAGGCAAGGCAAGGCAAGGCAAGGCAAGGCAAGGCAAGGCAAGGCAAGGCAAGGCAAGGCAAGGCAAGGCAAGGCAAGGCAAGGCAAGGCAAGGCAAGGCAAGGCAAGGCAAGGCAAGGCAAGGCAAGGCAAGGCAAGGCAAGGCAAGGCAAGGCAAGGCAAGGCAAGGCAAGGCAAGGCAAGGCAAGGCAAGGCAAGGCAAGGCAAGGCAAGGCAAGGCAAGGCAAGGCAAGGCAAGGCAAGGCAAGGCAAGGCAAGGCAAGGCAAGGCAAGGCAAGGCAAGGCAAGGCAAGGCAAGGCAAGGCAAGGCAAGGCAAGGCAAGGCAAGGCAAGGCAAGGCAAGGCAAGGCAAGGCAAGGCAAGGCAAGGCAAGGCAAGGCAAGGCAAGGCAAGGCAAGGCAAGGCAAGGCAAGGCAAGGCAAGGCAAGGCAAGGCAAGGCAAGGCAAGGCAAGGCAAGGCAAGGCAAGGCAAGGCAAGGCAAGGCAAGGCAAGGCAAGGCAAGGCAAGGCAAGGCAAGGCAAGGCAAGGCAAGGCAAGGCAAGGCAAGGCAAGGCAAGGCAAGGCAAGGCAAGGCAAGGCAAGGCAAGGCAAGGCAAGGCAAGGCAAGGCAAGGCAAGGCAAGGCAAGGCAAGGCAAGGCAAGGCAAGGCAAGGCAAGGCAAGGCAAGGCAAGGCAAGGCAAGGCAAGGCAAGGCAAGGCAAGGCAAGGCAAGGCAAGGCAAGGCAAGGCAAGGCAAGGCAAGGCAAGGCAAGGCAAGGCAAGGCAAGGCAAGGCAAGGCAAGGCAAGGCAAGGCAAGGCAAGGCAAGGCAAGGCAAGGCAAGGCAAGGCAAGGCAAGGCAAGGCAAGGCAAGGCAAGGCAAGGCAAGGCAAGGCAAGGCAAGGCAAGGCAAGGCAAGGCAAGGCAAGGCAAGGCAAGGCAAGGCAAGGCAAGGCAAGGCAAGGCAAGGCAAGGCAAGGCAAGGCAAGGCAAGGCAAGGCAAGGCAAGGCAAGGCAAGGCAAGGCAAGGCAAGGCAAGGCAAGGCAAGGCAAGGCAAGGCAAGGCAAGGCAAGGCAAGGCAAGGCAAGGCAAGGCAAGGCAAGGCAAGGCAAGGCAAGGCAAGGCAAGGCAAGGCAAGGCAAGGCAAGGCAAGGCAAGGCAAGGCAAGGCAAGGCAAGGCAAGGCAAGGCAAGGCAAGGCAAGGCAAGGCAAGGCAAGGCAAGGCAAGGCAAGGCAAGGCAAGGCAAGGCAAGGCAAGGCAAGGCAAGGCAAGGCAAGGCAAGGCAAGGCAAGGCAAGGCAAGGCAAGGCAAGGCAAGGCAAGGCAAGGCAAGGCAAGGCAAGGCAAGGCAAGGCAAGGCAAGGCAAGGCAAGGCAAGGCAAGGCAAGGCAAGGCAAGGCAAGGCAAGGCAAGGCAAGGCAAGGCAAGGCAAGGCAAGGCAAGGCAAGGCAAGGCAAGGCAAGGCAAGGCAAGGCAAGGCAAGGCAAGGCAAGGCAAGGCAAGGCAAGGCAAGGCAAGGCAAGGCAAGGCAAGGCAAGGCAAGGCAAGGCAAGGCAAGGCAAGGCAAGGCAAGGCAAGGCAAGGCAAGGCAAGGCAAGGCAAGGCAAGGCAAGGCAAGGCAAGGCAAGGCAAGGCAAGGCAAGGCAAGGCAAGGCAAGGCAAGGCAAGGCAAGGCAAGGCAAGGCAAGGCAAGGCAAGGCAAGGCAAGGCAAGGCAAGGCAAGGCAAGGCAAGGCAAGGCAAGGCAAGGCAAGGCAAGGCAAGGCAAGGCAAGGCAAGGCAAGGCAAGGCAAGGCAAGGCAAGGCAAGGCAAGGCAAGGCAAGGCAAGGCAAGGCAAGGCAAGGCAAGGCAAGGCAAGGCAAGGCAAGGCAAGGCAAGGCAAGGCAAGGCAAGGCAAGGCAAGGCAAGGCAAGGCAAGGCAAGGCAAGGCAAGGCAAGGCAAGGCAAGGCAAGGCAAGGCAAGGCAAGGCAAGGCAAGGCAAGGCAAGGCAAGGCAAGGCAAGGCAAGGCAAGGCAAGGCAAGGCAAGGCAAGGCAAGGCAAGGCAAGGCAAGGCAAGGCAAGGCAAGGCAAGGCAAGGCAAGGCAAGGCAAGGCAAGGCAAGGCAAGGCAAGGCAAGGCAAGGCAAGGCAAGGCAAGGCAAGGCAAGGCAAGGCAAGGCAAGGCAAGGCAAGGCAAGGCAAGGCAAGGCAAGGCAAGGCAAGGCAAGGCAAGGCAAGGCAAGGCAAGGCAAGGCAAGGCAAGGCAAGGCAAGGCAAGGCAAGGCAAGGCAAGGCAAGGCAAGGCAAGGCAAGGCAAGGCAAGGCAAGGCAAGGCAAGGCAAGGCAAGGCAAGGCAAGGCAAGGCAAGGCAAGGCAAGGCAAGGCAAGGCAAGGCAAGGCAAGGCAAGGCAAGGCAAGGCAAGGCAAGGCAAGGCAAGGCAAGGCAAGGCAAGGCAAGGCAAGGCAAGGCAAGGCAAGGCAAGGCAAGGCAAGGCAAGGCAAGGCAAGGCAAGGCAAGGCAAGGCAAGGCAAGGCAAGGCAAGGCAAGGCAAGGCAAGGCAAGGCAAGGCAAGGCAAGGCAAGGCAAGGCAAGGCAAGGCAAGGCAAGGCAAGGCAAGGCAAGGCAAGGCAAGGCAAGGCAAGGCAAGGCAAGGCAAGGCAAGGCAAGGCAAGGCAAGGCAAGGCAAGGCAAGGCAAGGCAAGGCAAGGCAAGGCAAGGCAAGGCAAGGCAAGGCAAGGCAAGGCAAGGCAAGGCAAGGCAAGGCAAGGCAAGGCAAGGCAAGGCAAGGCAAGGCAAGGCAAGGCAAGGCAAGGCAAGGCAAGGCAAGGCAAGGCAAGGCAAGGCAAGGCAAGGCAAGGCAAGGCAAGGCAAGGCAAGGCAAGGCAAGGCAAGGCAAGGCAAGGCAAGGCAAGGCAAGGCAAGGCAAGGCAAGGCAAGGCAAGGCAAGGCAAGGCAAGGCAAGGCAAGGCAAGGCAAGGCAAGGCAAGGCAAGGCAAGGCAAGGCAAGGCAAGGCAAGGCAAGGCAAGGCAAGGCAAGGCAAGGCAAGGCAAGGCAAGGCAAGGCAAGGCAAGGCAAGGCAAGGCAAGGCAAGGCAAGGCAAGGCAAGGCAAGGCAAGGCAAGGCAAGGCAAGGCAAGGCAAGGCAAGGCAAGGCAAGGCAAGGCAAGGCAAGGCAAGGCAAGGCAAGGCAAGGCAAGGCAAGGCAAGGCAAGGCAAGGCAAGGCAAGGCAAGGCAAGGCAAGGCAAGGCAAGGCAAGGCAAGGCAAGGCAAGGCAAGGCAAGGCAAGGCAAGGCAAGGCAAGGCAAGGCAAGGCAAGGCAAGGCAAGGCAAGGCAAGGCAAGGCAAGGCAAGGCAAGGCAAGGCAAGGCAAGGCAAGGCAAGGCAAGGCAAGGCAAGGCAAGGCAAGGCAAGGCAAGGCAAGGCAAGGCAAGGCAAGGCAAGGCAAGGCAAGGCAAGGCAAGGCAAGGCAAGGCAAGGCAAGGCAAGGCAAGGCAAGGCAAGGCAAGGCAAGGCAAGGCAAGGCAAGGCAAGGCAAGGCAAGGCAAGGCAAGGCAAGGCAAGGCAAGGCAAGGCAAGGCAAGGCAAGGCAAGGCAAGGCAAGGCAAGGCAAGGCAAGGCAAGGCAAGGCAAGGCAAGGCAAGGCAAGGCAAGGCAAGGCAAGGCAAGGCAAGGCAAGGCAAGGCAAGGCAAGGCAAGGCAAGGCAAGGCAAGGCAAGGCAAGGCAAGGCAAGGCAAGGCAAGGCAAGGCAAGGCAAGGCAAGGCAAGGCAAGGCAAGGCAAGGCAAGGCAAGGCAAGGCAAGGCAAGGCAAGGCAAGGCAAGGCAAGGCAAGGCAAGGCAAGGCAAGGCAAGGCAAGGCAAGGCAAGGCAAGGCAAGGCAAGGCAAGGCAAGGCAAGGCAAGGCAAGGCAAGGCAAGGCAAGGCAAGGCAAGGCAAGGCAAGGCAAGGCAAGGCAAGGCAAGGCAAGGCAAGGCAAGGCAAGGCAAGGCAAGGCAAGGCAAGGCAAGGCAAGGCAAGGCAAGGCAAGGCAAGGCAAGGCAAGGCAAGGCAAGGCAAGGCAAGGCAAGGCAAGGCAAGGCAAGGCAAGGCAAGGCAAGGCAAGGCAAGGCAAGGCAAGGCAAGGCAAGGCAAGGCAAGGCAAGGCAAGGCAAGGCAAGGCAAGGCAAGGCAAGGCAAGGCAAGGCAAGGCAAGGCAAGGCAAGGCAAGGCAAGGCAAGGCAAGGCAAGGCAAGGCAAGGCAAGGCAAGGCAAGGCAAGGCAAGGCAAGGCAAGGCAAGGCAAGGCAAGGCAAGGCAAGGCAAGGCAAGGCAAGGCAAGGCAAGGCAAGGCAAGGCAAGGCAAGGCAAGGCAAGGCAAGGCAAGGCAAGGCAAGGCAAGGCAAGGCAAGGCAAGGCAAGGCAAGGCAAGGCAAGGCAAGGCAAGGCAAGGCAAGGCAAGGCAAGGCAAGGCAAGGCAAGGCAAGGCAAGGCAAGGCAAGGCAAGGCAAGGCAAGGCAAGGCAAGGCAAGGCAAGGCAAGGCAAGGCAAGGCAAGGCAAGGCAAGGCAAGGCAAGGCAAGGCAAGGCAAGGCAAGGCAAGGCAAGGCAAGGCAAGGCAAGGCAAGGCTGGAAAGTTAAGTTATGGAAAGTTATGGAAAGTTATGGAAAGTTATGGAAAGTTATGGAAAGTTATGGAATGTTATGGAAAGTTATGTTATGGAAAGTTATGGTAAGTTATGGAAAGTTAAGGTGAGTTATGGTATAGTAAGTTATGGAGAGTTAAGTTATGGAAAGTTATGGAAAGTTAAGTTATGGAAAGTTTTGGAAAGTTAAGTTATGGAAAGTTAAGTTATGGAAAGCTATGGAAAGTTAAGTTTTGGAAAGTTAAGTTATGGAAAGTTAAGTTATGGAAAGTTATGGAAAGTTAAGTTATGGAAAGTTTTGGAAAGTTAAGTTATGGAAAGTTAAGTTATGGAAAGTTATGGAAAGTTATGGAAAGTTATGGAAATTATGGAAAGTTAAGTTCTGGAAAGTTATGGAACGTTAAGTTTTGGTAAGTTATGGAAAGTTAAGTTAAGATAGGGTATGGTAAGTTATGGAAAGTTAGGTTATGGTAAGTTATGGAAAGTTAAGGTGAGTTATGGTATGGTAAGTTATGGAAAGTTAAGGTAAGTTAGTGTATGGTAAGTTATGGAAAGTTTAGATATGATAAGTTATGGAAAGTTAAGTTATGGAAATTTATGGAAAGTTATGGAAAGTTAAGTTATGGAAACTTATGGAAAGTTATGGAAAGTTAAGTTATGGAAATTTATGGAAAGTTATGGAAAGTTAAGTTATGGAAAGTTATGGAAAGTTATGGAAAGTTAAGTTATGGAAAGTTATGGAAAGTTATGGAAAGTTAAGTTATGGAAAGTTATGGAAAGTTATGGAAAGTTATGGAAAGTTAAGTTATGGAAAGTTATTGAAAGTTAAGTTATGGAAAGTTATGGAAAGTTATGAAAGTTAAGTTATGGAAAGTTATGGAAAGTTATGGAAAGTTAAGTTATGGAAAGTTATGGAAAGTTATGGAAAGTTATGGAAAGTTAAGTTATGGAAAGTTATGGAAAGTTATGGAAAGTTAAGTTATGGAAAGTTATGGAAAGATAAGTTATGGAAAGTTATGGAAAGTTATGGAAATCTATGGAAAGTTAAGTTATGGAAAGTTATGGAAAGTTATGGAAAGTTATGGAAAGTTAAGTTATGGAAATTTAAGTTATGGAAAGTTATGGAAAGTTATGGAAAGTTATGGAAAGTTATGGAAATTAAGGAAAGTTAAGTTATGGAAAGTTATGGAACGTTAAGTTATGGGAAGTTAAGTTATGGAAAGTTATGGAAAGTAATGGAAAGTTAAGTTATGGGAAGTTAAGTTAAGTTAGGGTATGGAAATTATGGAAAGTTAGGGTATGGTAAGTTATGGAAAGTTAAGGTATGGTAAGTTATCGAAAGTTAAGGTAATTTATGGTATGGTAAGTTATGGAAAGTTAAGGTAAGTTAGGGTATGGTAAGTTATGGAAAGTTAAGGAACGGTAAATTATGGAAATTTAAGGTAAATTAGGGTATGGTAAATAATGGAAAGTTAAAGTATGGTAAGTTATGGAAAGTTAAGGGAGGTTATGATATGGAAAGCAAAGGTATGGTAAGTTATGGAAAGTTAAGGTAAGTTATGGTATGGAAAGTTAAGGTATGGTAAGTTATGGAGAGTTAAGGTAAGTTATGGTATGGAAAGTTAAGGTAAGTTATGGTATTGAAAGTTAAGGTAAGTTAAGGTAAGTTATGGAAAGTTAAGGTAAGTTAGGGTTTGGAAAGTTAAGGTAAGTTAAGTTATGGAAAGTTAAGGTAAGTTAGGGTATGGTAAGTTATGGAAAGTTAAGGTATGGTAAGTTACGGAAAGTTTAGGAAAGTTATGGTATGGAAAGTTAAGGTAAGTTATGGTATGGAAAGTTAAGGTAAGTTAAGGTAAGTTATGGAAAGTTAAGGTAAGTTAGGGTATGGTAAGTTATGGAAAGTTAGTGTATGGTAAGTTATGGAAAGTTAGGGTATGGTAAGGTAAGTTAAGGTAAGTAAGGGTATGGTAAGTTATGGAAAGTTAGGGTATGGTAAGATAAGTTAAGGTAATTTAGGATATGGTAAGTTATGGAAAGTTAAGGTATGGTAAGTTATGGAAAGTTAAGGTAAGTTATGGTATGGAAAGTTAAGGTAAGTTAAGGTAAGTTATGGAAAGTTATGGAAAGTTATGGAAAGTTATGTTATGGAAAGTTATGGAAAGTTATGGAAAGTTAAGTCATGGAAAGTTATGGAAAGTTATGGAAAGTTAAGTTATGGAAAGTTACGTTATGGAAAGTTATGGAAAGTTATGGAAAGTTACGTTATGGAAAGTTATGGAAATTTATGGAAATTATAGAAAGTTAAGTTATGGAAAGTTATGGAAATTTAAGTTATGGAAAGTTAAGTTATGGAAAGTTAAGGAAAGTTATGGAAAGTTAAGTTATGGAAACTTAAGGTAAGTTAGGGTATGGTAAATTATGGAAAGTTAGGGTATGGTAAATTATGGAAAGTTAGGGTATGGTAAGTTATGGAAAGTTAAGGTAATTTATGGTATGGTAAGGTATGGAAAGTTAAGGTATGGTAAGTTATGGAAAGTTAAGGTAATTTATGGTATGGTAAGTTATGTAAAGTTAAGGTAAGTTAGGGTATGGTAATTTATGGAAAGTTAAGGTATGGTAAGTTATGGAAATTTAAGGTAAGTTAGGGTATAGTAAGTTTTGGAAAGTTAAAGTATGGAAAGTTATGGAAAGTTAAGGTAATTTATGGTATGGTAAGTTATGGAAAGTTAAGGTAAGTTAGGGTATGGTAAGTTATGGAAAGTTAAGGTAAGGTAAGTTATGGAAAGTTAAGGTAAGTTAGGGTATGGTAAGTTATGGAAAGTTAAGGTAAGTTAGGTTATGGTAAGTTATGGAAAGTTAAGGTATGGTAAGTTATGGAAAGTTAAGTTAAGTTAGGGTATGGTAAGTTATGGAAATTTAAGGTAAGTTAGGGTATGGTAAGTTATGGAAAGTTAAAGTATGGTAAGTTATGGAAACTTATGATAATTTATGGTATGGTAAGTTATGGGAAGTTAAGGTAAGATAGGGTATGGTAAGTTATAGAATGTGAAGTTTTGGAAAGTTATGGAAAGTTAAGGTAAGATAGGGTATGGTAAGTTAAGGAAAGTTAGGGTATGGTAAGTTATGGAAAGTTAAGGTATGGTAAGTTATGGAAAGTTAAGCTAAGTAATGGTATGGAAAGTTAAGGTATGGTAAGTTATGGAAAGTTAAGGTAATTATGGTATGTAAAGTTAAGGTATGGTAAGTTATGGAAAGTTAAGGTAAGTTAGGTTATGGTAAGATATGGAAAGTTAAGTTAAGTTAGTTTATGGTAAGTTATGGGAAGTTAAGATAAGTTAGGCTATGGTAAGTTAAGTTAAGTTAGGGTATGGTAAGTTATGGAAATTTCAGTTAAGTTAGGGCATGGTAAGTTATGGAATTTAAGGTAATTTAGGGTATGGTAAGTTAAGGAAAGTTAAAGTATGGTAAGTTATGGAAATTTAAGGTAATTTATGGTATGGTAAGTTATGGAAAGTTACGATAAGTTAGGGTATGGTAAGTTACGGAATGTTTAGGTATGGTAAGTAATGGAATGTTAAGGTTTGGTAAGTTATGGAAAGTTAAGGTAAGTTAGGGTATGGTAAGTTATGGAAAGTTAGGGTATGGTAAGTTATGGAAAGTTAAGGTATGGTAAGTTATGGAAAGTTAAGTTAAGTTAGGGTATGGTAAGTTATGGAAAGTTAAGGTAATTATGGTATGGAAAGTTAAGGTAAGTTATGGTATGGAAAGTTAAGGTATGGTAAGTTATGGAAAATTAAGGTAAGTTAGGGTATGGTAAGTTATGGAAAGTTAAGGTAAGTTATGTTATGGAAAGTTAATGTATGGTAAGTTATGGAAAGTTAAGGTAAGTTATGGTATGGAAAGTTAAGGTATGGTAGGTTATGGAAATTTAAGGTAATTTTGGTATGGAAAGTTAAGGTATGGTAAGTTATGGAAAGTTATGGTATGGAAAGTTAAGGTGTGGTATGTTATTGAAAGTTAAGGTAAGTTATGGTATGGAAAGTTGAGGTATGGTAAGTTATGGAAAGTTATGGTATGGAAAGTTAAGGTATGGTAAGTTATGGAAAGTAAGGTAAGTTATGGTATGGAAAATTAAGGTATTGTAAGTTACGGAAAGTTAAGGTATGTTATGGTATGGAAAGTTAAGGTAAGTTATGTTATGGAAAGTTAAGGTATGGTAAGTTACGGAAAGTTAAGGTAAGTTATGGTATGGAAAGTTATGGTATGGTAAGTTATGGAAAGTTAAGGTAAGTTATGGTATGGAAAGTTAAGGTAAGTTATGGTATGGAAAGTTCAGGTAAGTTAAGGTAAGTTATGGAAAGTTAAGGTAAGTTATTGTATGGAAAGTAAAGGTATGGTAAGTTATGGAAAGTTAAGATTAGTTTTGGTATGGAAATTTAAGGTAAGATTAGGTAAGTTATGGTATGGAAAGTTAAGGTATGGTAAGTTATGGAAAGTTAAGTTAAGTTATGGTATGGAAAGTTAAGGTAAGTTAAGGTAAGTTATGGTATGCAAATTTAAGGTAAGTTATGGTATGGAAAGATAAGTTAAGTTAAGGTAAGTTATGGTATGGAAAGTTAAGTTAAGTTATGGTATGGAAAGTTAAGGTAAGTTTAGGTAAGTTATGGTATGGAAAGTTAAGGTAAGTTATTATGGAAATTTAAGGTAAGTTAGGGTATGGTATGTTATGGAAAGTTAAGGAAAGTTATGGTATGGAAAGTTAAGGTAAGTTATGTTATGGAAAGTTAAGTTAAGTTAAGGTAAGGTATGGAAAGTTAAGGTAAGTTAGGGTATGGAAAGTTAAGGTAACTTAAGTTATGGAAAGTTAAGGTAAGTTAGGGTATGTTAAGTCATGGAAAGTTAAGGTAAGTTATGGTATGGAAAGTTAAGGTAAGTTATGGTATGGAAAGTTAAGGTAAGTTAGTGTATGGTAAGTGATGGAAAGTTAAGGTAAGTTAGGGTTTGGTAAGTTATGGAAAGATAAGGTATGGTAAGTTATGGAAATTTAAGTTAAGATAGGGTATGGTAAGTTATGGAATGTTAAGGTATGGTAAGTTATGGAAAGATAAAGTATGGTAAGTTATAGAAAGTTAAGCTAAGTTAGGGTATGGTAAGTTATGGAAAGTTTAGATATGGTAAGTTATGGAAAGTTAAGGTATGGTAAGTTATGGAAAGTTATGGAAAGTTAAGGTATGGTAAGTTTTGGAAAGTTAAGGTAAGTTAGGGTATGGTAAGTTAGGGAAAGTGAAGGTAAGTTAGGGTATCGTAAGTAATGGAAAGTTAAGGTAAGTTAGGGTATGGTAAGTTATGGAAAGTTAATGTAAGTTAGTGTATGGAAAGTTATGGAAAGATAAGGTATGGTAAGTTATGGAAATTAAGGTAAGTTAGCGTATGGTAAGTTATGGAAAGTTAAAGTATGGTAAGTTATGGAATGTTAAGTTATGGTAAGTTATGGAAAGCTAAGGTAATTATGGTATGGAAAGTTAAGGTATGGTAAGTTATGGAAAGTTATGGTATGGAAAGTGAAGTTATGGTAAGTTATGGAATGTTAAGTTAAGTTATGATATGGAAAGTTAAGATATGGTAAGTTATGGAAGATTATTGTATGGAAAGTTAAGTTATGGTAAGTTATGGTAAGTTAAGGTAAGTTATGGTATGGAAAGTTAAGGTATGGTAAGTTATGGAAAGTTAAGGTAAGTTATGGTATGGAAAGTTAAGGTAAGTTATGGTATGGAAAGTTAAGGTATGGTAAGTTATGGTAAGTTAAGGTAAGTTATGGTATGGAAAGTTAAGGTAAGTTAAGGTAAGTTATGGAAAGTTAAGGTAAGTTACGGTATGGTAAGTTATGGAATGTTAAGGTAAGTTAGGGTATGGTAAGTTATGGAAAATTAAGGTATGGTAAATTATGGAAAGTTGAGGTAAGTTAGGGTATGGTAAGTTATGGAAAGTTAAGGTAAGTTAGGGTATGGTAAGTTATGGAAAGTTAAGGTATGGTAAGTTATGGAAAGTTAAGGTAAGTTAGGGTATGGTAAGTTATGGAAATTTAAGGTAAGTTAGGTTATGGTAAGTTATGGAAAGTTAAGGTATGGTAAGTTATGGAAATTTAAGGTAAGTTAGGGTATGGTAAGTTATGGAAAGTTAAGGTAAGTTAGGGTATGGTAAGTTATGGAAAGTTAAGGTAAGTTAGGGTATGGTAAGTTATGGAATGTTAAGGTATGGTAAGTTATGGAAAGTTATGGTAAGGTAGGTTATGGAAAGTTCAGGTATGGTAAGTTATGGAATGTTATGGTAAGGTAAGTTATGGAAAGTCAAGGTAAGTTAGCGTATGGTAAGTTATGGAAAGTAAAGGTAAGTTAGGGTAAGGTAATTATGGAAACTTAAGGTAAGCTAGGGTATGGTAAGTTATGGAAAGTAAAGGTAAATTAGGGTATGTAAGTTATGGAAAGTTAAGGTAAGTTATGGTATGGTAAGTTATGGAAAGTTAAGGTAAGTTAGGGTATGTTAAGTTATGGAAAGGTAAGGTATGGTAAGTTATGGAAAGTTAAGGTAAGTTAGGGTATGGTAAGTTATGGAAAGTTAAGGTAAGTTAGGGTATGGTAAGTTATGGAAAGTTAAGGTATGGTAAGTTATGGAAAGTTAAGATAAGTTATGGTATGGTAAGTTATGGAAAGTTAAGGTAAGTTAAGGTATGGTAAGTTATGGAAAGTTAAGGGAAGTTAGGATATGGTAAGTTATGGAAAGTGAAGGTAAGTTAGGGTATGGTAAGTTATGAAAAATTAAGGTAAGTTAGGGTATGGTAATTTATGGAAAGTTAAGGTAAGTTAGGGTATGGAAAGTTAAGGTATGGTAAGTTATGGAAAGTTATGGTATGGAAAGTGAAGGTATGGTAAGTTATGGAATGTTAAGGTAAGTTATGATATGGAAAGTTAAGGTGTGGTAAGTTATGGAAGGTTATGGTATGGAAAGTTAAGGTATGGTAAGTTATGGAAAGTTAAGGTAAGTTATGGTATGGAAAGTTAAGATATGGTAAGTTATGGAAAGATATGGTATGGAAAGTTAAGGTATGGTAAGTTATGGAAAGTTAAGGTAAGTTATGGTATGGAAAGTTAAGGTATGGTAAGTTATGGAAAGTTAAGGTAAGTTATGGTATGGAAAGTTAAGGTAAGTTATGTTATGGAAAGTTAAGCTATGGTAAGTTATGGAAAGTTAAGGTAAGTTATGGTATGGAAAGTTAAGGTATGGTAAGTTATGGAAAGTTAAGGTAAGTTATGGTATGGAAAGTTAAGGTAAGTTAAGGTAAGTTATGGAAAGTTAAGGTAAGTTACAGTATGGTAAGTTATGGAATGTTAAGGTAAGTTAGGTATGGTAAGTTTGGGAAAGTTAAGGTATGGTAAGTTATGGAAAGTTAAGGTAAGTTAAGGTATGGTAAGTTATGGAAAGTTAAGGTAAGTTAGGGTATGGTAAGTTATGGAAAATTAAGGTATGGTAAATTATGGAAAGTTAAGGTAAGTTAGGGTAAGGTATGGAAATTTAAGCTAAGTTAGGGTATGGTAAGTTATGGAAAGTTAAGTTAATTTAGGGTATGGTAAGTTATGGAAAGTTAAGATAAGTTAGGGTATGGTAAGATATGGAAAGTTAGGGTATGGTAAGTTATGGAAAGTTAGGGTATGGTAAGTTATGGAAAGTTATGGTAAGGTAAGTTATGGAAAGTCAAGGTAAGTTAGCGTATGGTAAGTTATGGAAAGATAAGGTAAGTTAGGGTAAGGTAAGTTATGGAAACTTAAGGTAAGTTAGGCTATGGTAAGTTATGGAAAGTTAAGGTAAATTAGGGTATGGTAAGTTATGGAAAGTTAAGGTAAGTTATGTTATGGTAAGTTATGGAAAGTTAAGGTAAGTTAGGGTATGGTAAGTTATGGAAAGTTAAGGTATGGTAAGTTATGGAAAGTTAAGGTAAGTTAGGGTAAGTAAGTTATGGAATGTTAAGGTATGGTAAGTTATGGAATGTTAAGGTAAGTTAGGGTATGGTAAGTTATGGAAAGTTAAGGTATGGTAAGTTATGGAAAGTTAAGATAAGTTATGGTATGGTAAGTTATGGAAAGTTAAGGCAAGTTAGGATATAGTAAGTTATGGAAAGTGAAGGTAAGTTAGGGTATAGTAAGTTATGGAAAATTAAGGTAAGTTAGGGTATGGTAATTTATGGAAAGTTAAGGTAAGTTAGGGTATGGAAAGTTAAGGTATGGTAAGTTATGGAAAGTTATGGTATGGAAAGTGAAGGTATGGTAAGTTATGGAATGTTAAGGTAAGTTATGATATGGAAAGTTAAGGTGTGGTAAGTTATGGAAGGTTATTGTATGGAAAGTTAAGGTATGGTAAGTTATGGAAAGTTAAGGTAAGTTATGGTATGGAAAGTTAAGGTATGGTAAGTTATGGAAAGATATGGTATGGAAAGTTAAGGTATGGTAAGTTATGGAAAGTTAAGGTAAGTTATGGTATAGAAAGTTAAGGTATGGTAAGTTATGGAAAGTTTAGGTAAGTTATGGTATGGAAAGTTAAGGTAAGTTATGTTATGGAAAGTTAAGTTATGGTAAGTTATGGAAAGTTAAGGTAAGTTATGGTATGGAAAGTTAAGGTATGGTAAGTTATGTAAATTAAGGTAAGTTATGGTATGGAAAGTTAAGGTAAGTTATGGTAAGTTATGGAAAGTTAAGGTAAGTTACGGTATTGTAAGTTATGGAATGTTAAGGTAAGTTAGGTATGGTAAGTTTGGGAAAGTTAAGGTATGGTAAGTTATGGAAAGTTAAGGTAAGTTAAGTTATGGTAAGTTATGGAAAGTTAAGGTAAGTTAGGGTATGGTAAGTTATGGAAAGTTAAGGTATGGTAAATTATGGAAAGTTAAGGTAAGTTAGGGTATGGTAAGTTATGGAAAGTTAAGGTAAGTTAGGTTATGGTAAGTTATTGAAAGTTAAGGTATGGTAAGTTATGGAAAGTTAAGGTAAGTTAGGGTATGGTATATTATGGAAATTTAAGGTAAGTTAGGTTATGGTATGTTATGGAAAGTTAAGGTATTGTAATTTATGGAAAGTTAAGGTAAGTTATGTTATGGTAAGTTATGGAAATTTAAGGTATGGTAAGTTATGGAAAGTTAAGGTACGGTAAGTTATGGAAAGTCAAGGTAAGTTAGGGTATGGTAACTTATGGAAAGTTAAGGTAAGTTAGGGTATGGTCAGTTATGGAAAGTTAAGGTAAGTTAGGGTATGGTAAGTTATGGAAAGTTAAGGTAAGTTAGGGTATGGTAAGTTATGGAAAGTTAAGGGAAGTTAGGTTATGGTAAGTTATGGAAAGATAAGTTATGGGAGTTATGGAAAGTTAAGTTAAGTTAGGGTATGGTACGTTATTGAAAGTTAAGGTAAGTTAGGGTATGGTAAGTTATGGAAAGTTAAGGTATGGTAAGTTATGGAAATATAAGGTAAGTTAGGGTATGGTAAGTTATGGAAAGTTAAAGTATGGTAAGTTATGGAAAGTTAAGGTAATTTATTGTATGGTAAGTTATGGAAAGTTAAGGTAAGTTAGGGTATGGTAAGTTATGGAATGTTAAGGTATGGTAAGTTATGGAAAGTTAAGGTTTGGTAAGTTATGGAAAGTTAAGGTTTGATAGGGTATGGTAAGTTATGGAAAGTTAAGGTAAGTTAGGGTATGGAAAGTTAAGGTATGGGAAGTTATGGAAAGTTAAGTTAAGTTATGTTATGGCAAGTTAAGGTATGGTAAGTTATGGAAAGTTAAGGTAATTATGGTATGGAAAGTTAAGGTATGGTAAGTTATGGAAAGTAAAGGTGTGGTAAGTTATGGAAATTAAGGTAAGTTAGCGTATGGTAAGTTATGGAAAGTTAAAGTATGGTAAGTTATGGAAAGCTAAGGTAATTAGTGTATGGAAAGTTAAGGTATGGTAAGTTATGGAAAGTTATGGTATGGAAAGTGAAGTTATGGTAAGTTATGGAATGTTAAGTTAAGTTATGATATGGAAAGTTAAGGTATGGTAAGATATGGAAGGTTATGGTATGGAAAGTTAAGTTATGGTAAGTTATGGAAAGTTAAGTTAAGTTATGGTATGGAAAGTTAAGGTATGGTAAGTTATGGAAAGTTAAGGTAAGTTATGGTATGGAAAGTTTAAGTAAGTTATGGTATGGAAAGTTAAGGTATGGTAAGTTATGGAAAGTTAAGGTAAGTTATGGTATGGAAACTTAAGGTAAGTTAAGGTAAGTTATGGAAAGTTAAGGTAAGTTATGGTATGGTAAGTTATGGAATGTTAAGGTAAGTTAGGGTATGGTAAGTTATGGAAAATTAAGGTATGGTAAATTATGGAAAGTTGAGGTAAGTTAGGGTATGGTAAGTTATGGAAAGTTAAGGTAAGTTAGGGTATGGTAAGTTATGGAAAGTTAAGGTATGGTAAGTTATGGAAATATAAGGTAAGTTAGGGTATGGTAAGTTATGGAAAGTTAAAGTATGGTAAGTTATGGAAAGTTAAGGTAATTTATTGTATGGTAAGTTATGGAAAGTTAAGGTAAGTTAGGGTATGGCAAGTTATGGAATGTTAAGGTATGGTAAGTTATGGAAAGTTAAGGTTTGGTAAGTTATGGAAAGTTAAGGTTTGATAGGGTATGGTAAGTTATGGAAAGTTAAGGTAAGTTAGGGTATGGAAAGTTAAGGTATGGGAAGTTATGGAAAGTTAAGTTAAGTTATGTTATGGCAAGTTAAGGTATGGTAAGTTATGGAAAGTTAAGGTAATTATGGTATGGAAAGTTAAGGTATGGTAAGTTATGGAAAGTAAAGGTGTGGTAAGTTATGGAAATTAAGGTAAGTTAGCGTATGGTAAGTTATGGAAAGTTAAAGTATGGTAAGTTATGGAAAGCTAAGGTAATTATGGTATGGAAAGTTAAGGTATGGTAAGTTATGGAAAGTTATGGTATGGAAAGTGAAGTTATGGTAAGTTATGGAATGTTAAGTTAAGTTATGATATGGAAAGTTAAGGTATGGTAAGATATGGAAGGTTATGGTATGGAAAGTTAAGTTATGGTAAGTTATGGAAAGTTAAGTTAAGTTATGGTATGGAAAGTTAAGGTATGGTAAGTTATGGAAAGTTAAGGTAAGTTATGGTATGGAAAGTTTAAGTAAGTTATGGTATGGAAAGTTAAGGTATGGTAAGTTATGGAAAGTTAAGGTAAGTTATGGTATGGAAACTTAAGGTAAGTTAAGGTAAGTTATGGAAAGTTAAGGTAAGTTATGGTATGGTAAGTTATGGAATGTTAAGGTAAGTTAGGGTATGGTAAGTTATGGAAAATTAAGGTATGGTAAATTATGGAAAATTGAGGTAAGTTAGGGTATGGTAAGTTTTGGAAAGTTAAGGTATGTTAGGGTATGGTAAGTTATGGAAAGTTAAGGTATGGTAAGTTATGGAAAGTTAAGGTAAGTTAGGGTATGGTAGGTTATGGAAATTTAAGGTAAGTTAGGGTATGGTAAGTTATGGAAAGTTAAGGTATGGTAATTTATGGAAAGTTAAGGTAAGTTAAGGTAAGGTATGGAAATTTAAGGTAAGTTAGGGTATGTTAAGTTATGGAAAGTTAAGGTAAGTTAGGGTATGGTAAGTTATGGAAAGTTAAGGTAAGTTAGGGTATGGTAAGTTATTTAAAGTTAAGGTATGGTAAGTTATGGAAAGTTATGGTAAGGTAAGTTATGGAAAGTCAAGGTAAGTTAGCGTATGGTAAGTTATGGAAAGTTAAGGTAAGTTATGGTAAGGTAAGTTATGGAAACTTAAGGTAAGTTAGGGTATGGTAAGTTATGAAAGTTAAGGTAAATTAGGATATGGTAAGTTATGGAAAGTTAAGGTAAGTTATGGTATGGTAAGTTATGGAAAGTTAAGGTAAGTTAGGGTATGGTAAGTTATGGAAAGTTAAGGTATGGTAAGTTAAGGAAAGTTAAGGTAAGTTAGGGTATGGTAAGTTATGGAAAGTTAAGGTAAGTTAGGGTATGGTAAGTTATGGAAAGTTAAGGTATGGCAAATTATTGAAAGTTAAGGTAAGTTAGGGTATGGTAAGTTATGGAAAGTTAATTTAAGTTAGGGTATGGTAAGTTATGGAAAGTTAAGGTATGGTAAGTTATGGAAAGTTAAGGTAAGTTAGGGTAAGTATGTTATGGAAAGTTAATGTATGGTAAGTTATGGAAAGATAAGATAAGTTATGGTATGGTAAGTTATGGAAAGTTAAGGTAAGTTAGGGTATGGTAAGTTATGGAAAGTTAAGGTAAGTTAGGGTATGGTAAGTTATTGAAAGTTAAGGTATGGTAAGTTATGGAAAGTTAAGGTAAGTTAGGGTATGGTAAGTTATGGAAAGTTAAGGCAAGTTAGGATATGGTAAGTTATGGAAAGTGAAGGTAAGTTTGGGTATGGTAAGTTATATAAAATTAAGGTAAGTTAGGGTATGCTAATTTATGGAAAGTTAAGGTAAGTTAGGGTATGGAAAGTTAAGTTATGGTAAGTTATGGAAAGTTAAGGTAAGTTAGGGTATGGTAAGTTATGGAAAGTTAAGGTAAGTTAGTGTATGGTAAGTTATGGAAAGTTAAGGTAAGTTAGGGTATGGTAAGTTATTGAAAGTTAAGGTATGGTAAGTTATGGAAAGTTAAGGTAAGTTAGGGTATGGTAAGTTATGGAAAGTTTAGGCAAGTTAGGATATGGTAAGTTATGGAAAGTGAAGGTAAGTTTGGGTATGGTAAGTTATGGAAAGTTAAGGTATGGCAAATTATTGAAAGTTAAGGTAAGTTAGGGTATGGTAAGTTATGGAAAGTTAATTTAAGTTAGGGTATGGTAAGTTATGGAAAGTTAAGGTATGGTAAGTTATGGAAAGTTAAGGTAAGTTAGGGTAAGTATGTTATGGAAAGTTAATGTATGGTAAGTTATGGAAAGATAAGATAAGTTATGGTATGGTAAGTTATGGAAAGTTAAGGTAAGTTAGGGTATGGTAAGTTATGGAAAGTTAAGGTAAGTTAGGGTATGGTAAGTTATTGAAAGTTAAGGTATGGTAAGTTATGGAAAGTTAAGGTAAGTTAGGGTATGGTAAGTTATGGAAAGTTAAGGCAAGTTAGGATATGGTAAGTTATGGAAAGTGAAGGTAAGTTTGGGTATGGTAAGTTATGTAAAATTAAGGTAAGTTAGGGTATGCTAATTTATGGAAAGTTAAGGTAAGTTAGGGTATGGAAAGTTAAGTTATGGTAAGTTATGGAAAGTTAAGGTAAGTTAGGGTATGGTAAGTTATGGAAAGTTAAGGTAAGTTAGTGTATGGTAAGTTATGGAAAGTTAAGGTAAGTTAGGGTATGGTAAGTTATTGAAAGTTAAGGTATGGTAAGTTATGGAAAGTTAAGGTAAGTTAGGGTATGGTAAGTTATGGAAAGTTTAGGCAAGTTAGGATATGGTAAGTTATGGAAAGTGAAGGTAAGTTAGGGTATGGTAAGTTATGGAAAGTTAAGGCAAGTTAGGATATGGTAAGTTATGGAAAGATAAGATAAGTTATGGTATGGTAAGTTATGGAAAGTTAAGGTAAGTTAGGGTATGGTAAGTTATGGAAAGTTAAGGTAAGTTAGGGTATGGTAAGTTATTGAAAGTTAAGGTATGGTAAGTTATGGAAAGTTAAGGTAAGTTAGGGTATGGTAAGTTATGGAAAGTTAAGGCAAGTTAGGATATGGTAAGTTATGGAAAGTGAAGGTAAGTTTGGGTATGGTAAGTTATGGAAAATTAAGGTAAGTTAGGGTATGGTAAGTTATGGAAAGTTAAGGTAAGTTAGGGTATGGAAAGTTAAGTTATGGTAAGTTATGGAAAGTTATGGTATGGAAAGTGAAGGTATGGTAAGTTATGGAATGTTAAGGTAAGTTATGATATGGAAATTTAATGTGTGGTAAGTTATGGAAGGTTATGGTATGGAAGGTTATGGTATGGAAAGTTAAGGTATGGTAAGTTATGGAAAGTTAAGGTAAGTTATGGTATGGAAAGTTAAGTTATGGTAAGTTATGGAAAGATATGGTATGGAAAGTTAAGGTATGGTAAGTTATGGAAAGTTAAGGTAAGTTATGGTATGGAAAGTTAAGGTATGGTAAGTTATGGAAAGTTTAGGTAAGTTATGGTATGGAAAGTTAAGGTAAGTTATGTTATGGAAAGTTAAGTTATGGTAAGTTATGGAAAGTTAAGGTAAGTTATGGTATGGAAAGTTAAGGTATGGTAAGTTATGTAAAGTTAAGGTAAGTTATGGTATGGAAAGTTAAGGTAAGTTATGGTAAGTTATGGAAAGTTAAGGTAAGTTACGATATTGTAAGTTATGGAATGTTAAGGTAAGTTAGGTATGGTAAGTTTGGGAAAGTTAAGGTATGGTAAGTTATGGAAAGTTAAGGTAAGTTAAGGTATGGTAAGTTATGGAAAGTTAAGGTAAGTTAGGGTAGGGTAAGTTATGGAAAGTTAAGGTATGGTAAATTATGGAAAGTTAAGGAAAGTTAGGGTATGGTAAGTTATGGAAAGTTAAGGTAAGTTAGGTTATTGTAAGTTATGGAAAGTTAAGGTATGGTAAGTTATGGAAAGTTAAGATAAGTTAGGGTATGGTAAGTTATGGAAATTTAAGGTAAGTTAGGTTATGGTATGTTATGGAAAGTTAAGGTATTTTAATTTATGGAAAGTTAAGGTAAGTTAGGATATGGTAAGTTATGGAAAGTTAAGGTACGGTAAGTTATGGAAAGTCAAGGTAAGTTAGGGTATGGTAAGTTATGGAAAGTTAAGGTAAGTTAGGGTATGGTCAGTTATGGAAAGTTAAGGTAAGTTAGGGTTTGGTAAGTTATGGAAAGTTAAGGTAAGTTAGGATATGGTAAGTTATGGAAAGTTAAGGTAAGTTTGGGTATGGTAAGTTTTGGAAAGTTACGATATGGAAAGTTATGGAAAGTTAAGGTAAGTTATGGTGTGGTAAGTTATGGAAAGTTAAGGTAAGTTAGGGTCTGGTAAGTTATGGAAAGTTAAGGTATGGTAAGTTATGGAAAGTTAAGGGAAGTTAGGTTATGGTAAGTTATGGAAAGTTAAGGGAAGTTAGGTTATGGTAAGTTATGGAAAGATAAGTTATGGGAGTTATGGAAAGTTAAATTAAGTTAGGGTATGGTAAGTTATTGTAAGTTAAGGTAAGTTAGGGTATGGTAAGTTATGGAAAGTTAAGGTATGGTAAGTTATGGAAATATAAGGTAAGTTAGAGTATGGTAAGTTATGGAAAGTTAAAGTATGGTAAGTTATGGAAAGTTAAGGTAATTTATGGTATGGTAAGTTATGGAAAGTTAAGGTAAGTTAGGGTATGGTAAGTTATGGAATGTTAAGGTATGGTACGTTATGGAAAGTATAAGGTTTGGTAAGTTATGGAAAGTTAAGGTTTGGTAAGTTATGGAATGTTAAGGTTTGATAGGGTATGGTAATTTATGGAAAGTTAAGGCAAGTTAGGGTATGGAAAGTTAAGGTATGGGAAGTTATGGAAAGTTAAGGTGTGGTAAGTTATGGAAAGTTAAGGTAAGTTATTGTATGGAAAGTTAAGGTATGGTAAGTTATGGAAAGTTATTGTATGGAAAGTTAAGGTATGGTAAGTTATTGTATGGAAAATTAAGGTATGGTAAGTTATGGAAAGTTAAGGTAAGTTATGGTATGGAAAGTTAAGGTAAGTTATGGTATGGAAAGTTAAGGTATGGTAAGTTATGGAAAGTTAAGTTAAGTTATGGTATGGAAACTTATGGTATGGTAAGTTATGGAAAGTTAAGGTATGTTATGGAATGGAACATTAAGGTAAGTTATGGTATGGAAAGTTAATGTATGGTACGTTATGGAAAGTTAAGGTAAGTTATGGTATGGAAAGTTAAGGTATGGTAAGTTATGGAAAGTTAAGGTTAGTTTTGGAATGGAAATTTAAGGTAAGTTAAGGTAAGTTATGGTATGGAAATTTAAGTTAAGTTATGTTATGGAAAGATAAGGTAAGTTAAGGTAAGTTTTGGTATGGAAAGTTAAGGTAAGTTATGGTATGGAAAGTTAAGGTAAGTTATGGTATGGAAAGTAAAGGTAAGTTAAGGTAAGTTAGGGAAAGTTAAGGTAAGATAGGGTATGGAAAGTTAAGGTAAGTTATTATGGAAAGTTAAGGTAAATTAGGGTATGGTATGTTATGGAAAGTTAAGGAAAGTTATGGTATGGAAAGTTAAGGTAAGTTATGGAATGGAAAGTTAAGTTAAGTTAAGGTAAGGTATGGAAAGTTAAGGTAAGTTAGGGTATGGAAATTTAAGGTAAGTTAAGTTATGGAATGTTAAGGTAAGTTAGGGTATGGTAAGTTATGGAAAGTTAAGGTAAGTTATGTTATGGAAAGTTTAGGTAAGTTATGGTATGGAAAGTTAAGGTAAGTTAAGGTAAGTTATGGAAAGTTAAGGTAAGTTAGTGTATGGTAAGTTATGGAAAGTTAAGGTAAGTTAAGGTATGGTAAGTTATGGAAAGTTAGGGTATGGTAAGGTAAGTTAAGGTAATTTAGTGTATGGTAAGTTATGGAAAGTTAAGGTAAGTTAGGGTATGGTAAGTTATGGAAAGTTAGGGTATGGTAAGGTAAGTTAAGGTAATTTAGGGTATGGTAAGTTATGGAAAGTTAGGGTATGGTAAGTTATGGAAAGTTAAGGTATGGTAAAGTAAGTTAAGGTAAGTAATGTTATGGTAAGTTATGGAAAGTTAGTGTATGGTAAGGTAAGTTAAGGTAATTTAGGGTATGGCAAGTTATGGAAAGTTAAGGTATGGTAAGTTATGGAAAGTTGAAGTATGGTAAGGTTATTTAAGTTAAGTAAGGGTATGGAAAGTTATGGAAAGTTAGGGTATGGTAAGTTATGGAAAGTTAAGGTACGGTAAGGTAAGTTAAGGTAAGTAAGGGTATGGTTAGTTATGGAAAGTTAGGGTATGGTAAGGTAAGTTAAGGTAATTTAGGGTATGGTAAGTTATGGAGAGTTAAGGTATGGTAAGTTATGGAAAGTTAATGTAAGTTATGGTATGGAAAGTTAAGATAAGTTATGGAAAGTTAAGGTAAGTTAAGTTATGGAAAGTTAAGGAAAGTTAGGGTATGGTAAGTTATGGAAAGTTAAGGTATGGTAAGTTATGGAATGTTAAGGTAAGGTCGGGTATGATAAGTTATGGAAAGTTATGGTAAGATAGGGTTTGGTAAGTTATGGAAAATTAGGGTATGGTTATTTATGGAAAGTTAGGGTATGGTAAGTTATGGAAAGTTAAGGTTAGTTACGGTATGGTAAGTTATGGATAGTTAAGGTAAGTTACGGTATGGTAAGTTATGGAAAGTTAGGGTATGGTAAGTTATGGAAAGTTAGGGTATGGTAAGTTATGGAATGTTAAGGTAAGTTAGGGTATGGTAAGTTATGGAAAGTTAAGGTAAGTTAGGGTATGGTAAGTTATGGAAAGTTAAGGTATGGTAAGTTATGGAAAGTTAAGGTAAGTTATGGTATGGTAAGTCATGGAAAGTTAAGGTAAGTTAGGGAATGGTAAGGTATGGAAAGTTAAGGTATTGTAAGTTATGGAAAGTTAAGGTAAGTTAGGGAATGGTAAGTTATGGAATGTTGAGGTATGGTATGTTATGGAAAGTTAAGATAAGTTAGAGTATGGTAAGTTATGGAAAGTTAAGGTATGGTAAGTTATGGAAAGTTAAGGTAAGTTAGGGTATGGTAAGTTATGGAAAGTCAAGGTATGGTAAGTTATGGAAAGTTAAGGTAAGTTAGGGTATGGTAAGTTATGGAAAGTTAAGGTATGGTAAGTTATGGAAATTTAAGTTAAGATAGGGTATGGTAAGTTATGGAATGTTAAGATATGGTAAGTTATGGAAAGATAAAGTATGGTAAGTTATAGAAAGTTAAGGTAAGTTAGGGTATGGTAAGTTATGGAAAGTTTAGATATGGTAAGTTATGGAAAGTTAAGGTATGGTAAGTTATGGAAAGTTAAGGTATGGTAAGTTATGGAATGTTAAGGTAAGGTCGGGTATGATAAGTTATGGAAAGTTATGGTAAGATAGGGTTTGGTAAGTTATGGAAAATTAGGGTATGGTTATTTATGGAAAGTTAGGGTATGGTAAGTTATGGAAAGTTAAGGTTAGTTACGGTATGGTAAGTTATGGATAGTTAAGGTAAGTTACGGTATGGTAAGTTATGGAAAGTTAGGGTATGGTAAGTTATGGAAAGTTAGGGTATGGTAAGTTATGGAATGTTAAGGTAAGTTAGGGTATGGTAAGTTATGGAAAGTTAAGGTAAGTTAGGGTATGGTAAGTTATGGAAAGTTAAGGTATGGTAAGTTATGGAAAGTTAAGGTAAGTTATGGTATGGTAAGTCATGGAAAGTTAAGGTAAGTTAGGGAATGGTAAGGTATGGAAAGTTAAGGTATTGTAAGTTATGGAAAGTTAAGGTAAGTTAGGGAATGGTAAGTTATGGAATGTTGAGGTATGGTATGTTATGGAAAGTTAAGATAAGTTAGAGTATGGTAAGTTATGGAAAGTTAAGGTATGGTAAGTTATGGAAAGTTAAGGTAAGTTAGGGTATGGTAAGTTATGGAAAGTCAAGGTATGGTAAGTTATGGAAAGTTAAGGTAAGTTAGGGTATGGTAAGTTATGGAAAGTTAAGGTATGGTAAGTTATGGAAATTTAAGTTAAGATAGGGTATGGTAAGTTATGGAATGTTAAGATATGGTAAGTTATGGAAAGATAAAGTATGGTAAGTTATAGAAAGTTAAGGTAAGTTAGGGTATGGTAAGTTATGGAAAGTTTAGATATGGTAAGTTATGGAAAGTTAAGGTATGGTAAGTTATGGAATGTTAAGTTAGGGTATGGCAAGTTATGGAAAGTTAAGGTATGGTAAGTTATGGAAAGTTAAGGTAAGTTAGGGTATGGAAAGTTATGGAAAGTTAAGGTATGGTAAGTTTTGGAAAGTTAAGTTAAGTTAGTGTATGGTAAGATAGGGAAAGTGAAGGTAAGTAAGGGTATGGTAAGTTATGGAAAATTATGGTAAGTTAGGGTATGGTAAGTTATGGAAAGTTAAGGTAAGTTAGGGTATGGAAAGTTAAGGTATGGGAAGTTATGGAAAGTTAAGTTAAGTTATGGTATGGCAAGTTAAGTTATGGTAAGTTATGGAAAGTTAACGTAGTTATGGTATGGAAAGTTAAGGTATGGTAAGTTATGGAAAGTTATGGTATGGAAAGTTAAGGTGTGGTAAGTTATGGAAAGATAAGGTAAGTTATGGTATGGAAAGTTAAGGTATGGTAAGTTATGGAAAGATATGTTATGGAAAGTTAAGGTATGGTAAGTTATGGTATGGAAAATAAAGGTATGGTAAGTTATGGAAAGTTAAGGTAAGTTTTGGTATGGAAAGTTAAGGTAAGTTATGGTATGGAATGTTAAGGTATGGTAAGTTATGGAAAGTTATGGTACTGAAAGTGAAGTTATGGTAAGTTATGGAATGTTAAGTCAAGTTATGATATGGAAAGTTAAGGTATGGTAAGTTATGGAATGTCATGGTATGGAAAGTTAAGTTATGGTAAATTATGGAAAGTTAAGGTAAGTTATGGTATGGAAAGTTAAGGTATGGTAAGTTATGGAAAGTTAAGGTAAGTTATGGTATGGAAAGTTAAGGTAAGTTTTGGTATGGAAAGTTAAGGTATGGTAAGTTATGGAAAGTTAAGGTTAGTTATGGTATGGAAAGTTAAGGTAAGTTAAGGTAAGTTATGGAAAGTTAAGGTAAGTTACGGTATGGTAAGTTATGGAATGTTAAGTTAAGTTAGGGTATGGTAAGTTAGGGAAAGTTAAGGTATGGTAAGTTATGGAAAGTTAAGGTAAGTTAAGGTATGGTAAGTTATGGAAAGTTAAGATAAGTTAGGGTATGGTAAGTTATGGAAAGTTAAATTATGGTAAATTATGTAAAGTTGAGGTAAGTTAGGGTATGGTAAGTTATGGAAAGTTAAGGTAAGTTAGGGTATGGTAAGTTATGGAATGTTAAGGTATGGTAAGTTATGGAATGTTAAGGTAAGTTAGGGTATGGAAAGTTAAGGTAAGTTAAGGTAAGTTATGGTATGGAAATTTAAGGTAAGTTATGGTATGGAAACATAAGGTAAGTTAAGGTAAGTTATGGTATGGAAAGTTAAGGTAAGTTATGGTATGGAAAGTTAAGGTAAGTTAAGGTAAGTTATGGAATGTTAAGGTAAGTTAGGGTATGGAAAGTTAAGGTAAGCTATTATGGAATGTTAAGGTAAGTTAGGGTATGGTATGTTATGGAAAGTTAAGGAAAGTTATGGTATGTAAAGTTAAGGTAAGTTATGGTAAGGAAAGTTAAGGTAAGTTATGGTAAGGTATGGAAAGTTAAGGTAAGTTAGGGTATGGAAAGTTAAGGTAAGTTAAGTTATGGAAAGTTAAGGTAAGTTAGGGTATGGTAAGTTATGGAAAGGAAGGGTATGGTAAGGTAAGTTAAGGTAAGTAAGGGTATGGTAAGTTATGGAAAGTTAGGGTATGGTAAGGTAAGTTAAGGTAATTTAGGGTATGGTAAGTTATGGAGAGTTAAGGTATGGTAAGTTATGGAAAGTTAAGGTAAGTTATGGTATGGAAAGTTAAGGTAAGTTAAGGTAAGTTATGGAAAGTTAAGGTAAGTTAAGTTATGGAAAGTTAAGGTAAGTTAGGGTATGGTAAGTTATGGAAAGTTAAGGTATGGTAAGTTATGGAATGTTAAGGTAAGATAGGATATGATAAGTTATGGAAAGTTATGGTAAGTTAGGGTTTGGTAAGTTATGGAAAATTAGGGTATGGTTAGTCATGGAAAGTTAGGGTATGGTAAGTTATGGAAAGTTAAGTTAAGTTAGGGTATGGTAAGTTATGGAAAGTTAAGGTAAGTTACGGAATGGTAAGTTATGGAAAGTTAGGGTATGGTAAGTTATGGAAAGTTAGGGTATGGTAAGTTATGGAAAGTTAGGGTATGGTAAGTTATGGAATGTTAAGCTAAGTTAGGGTATGGTAAGTTATGGAAAGTTAAAGGTAAGTTAGGGTATGGTAAGTTATGGAAAGTTAAGGTATGGTAAGTTCTGAAAAGTTAAGGTAAGTTATGGTATGGTAAGTTATGGAAAGTTAAGGTAAGTTAGGGTATGGTAAGTTATGGAAAGTTAAGGTATGGTAAGTTATGGAAAGTTAAGATAAGTTATGGTATGGTAAGTTATGGAATGTTGAGTTATGGTGTGTTATGGAAAGTTAAGATAAGTTAGGGTATGGTAAGTTATGGAAAGTTAAGATATGGTAAGTTATGGAAAGTTAAGGTAAGTTAGGGTATGGTAAGTTATGGAAAGTTAAGGAATAGTAAGAAATGGAAAGTTAAGTTAAGTTAGGTTATGGTAAGTTATGGAAAGTTAAGGTAAGTTAGGGTACGGTAAGTTATGGAAAGTTAAGGTAAGTTAGGTTATTGTAAGTTATGGAAAGTTAAGGTATGGTAAGTTATGGAAAGTTAAGGTAAGTTAGGGTATGGTAAGTTATGGAAAGTTAAGGTAAGTTAGGTTATTGTAAGTTATGGAAAGTTAAGGTATTTTAATTTATGGAAAGTTAAGGTATGTTAGGTTATGGTAAGTTATGGAAATTTAAGCTATGGTAAGTTATGGAAAGTTAAGGTAAGGTAAGTTATGGAAAGTCAAGGTAAGTTAGGGTATGGTAAGTTATGGAAAGTTAAGGTAAGTTAGGGTATGGTCAGTTATGGAAAGTTAAGGTAAGTTAGGGTTTGGTAAGTTATGGAAAGTTAAGGTAACTTAGGATATGGTAAGTTATGGAAAGTTAAGGTAAGTTAGGGTATGGTAAGTTATGGAAAGTTACGATATGGAAAGTTATGGAAAGTTAAGGTAAGTTATGGTGTGGTAAGTTATGGAAAGTTAAGGTAAGTTAGGGTCTGGTAAGTTATGGAAAGTTAAGGTATGGTAAGTTATGGAAAGTTAAGGGAAGTTAGGTTATGGTAAGTTATGGAAAGTTAAGGGAAGTTAGGTTATGGTAAGTTATGGAAAGATAAGTTATGGGAGTTATGGAAAGTTAAATTAAGTTAGGGTATGGTAAGTTATTGTAAGTTAAGGTAAGTTAGGGTATGGTAAGTTATGGAAAGTTAAGGTAAGTTAGGGTATGGTAAGTTATGGAAAGTTACGATATGGAAAGTTATGGAAAGTTAAGGTAAGTTATGGTGTGGTAAGTTATGGAAAGTTAAGGTAAGTTAGGGTCTGGTAAGTTATGGAAAGTTAAGGTATGGTAAGTTATGGAAAGTTAAGGGAAGTTAGGTTATGGTAAGTTATGGAAAGTTAAGGGAAGTTAGGTTATGGTAAGTTATGGAAAGATAAGTTATGGGAGTTATGGAAAGTTAAATTAAGTTAGGGTATGGTAAGTTATTGTAAGTTAAGGTAAGTTAGGGTATGGTAAGTTATGGAAAGTTAAGGTATGGTAAGTTATGGAAATATAAGTTAAGTTAGGGTATGGTAAGTTATGGAAAGTTAAAGTATGGTAAGTTATGGAAAGTTAAGGTAATTTATGGTATGGTAAGTTATGGAAAGTTAAGGTATGGTACGTTATGGAAAGTATAAGGTTTGGTAAGTTATGGAAAGTTAAGGTTTGGTAAGTTATGGAATGTTAAGGTTTGATAGGGTATGGTAATTTATGGAAAGTTAAGGCAAGTTAGGGTATGGAAAGTTAAGGTATGGGAAGTTATGGAAAGTTAAGTTAAGTTATGGTATGGCAAGTTAAGGTATGGTAACTTATGGAAAGTTAAGGTAATTATGGTATGGAAAGTTAAGGTATCGTAAGTTATGGAAAGCTAAGTTAAGTTTGGGTATGGTAAGTTATGGAAATTTAAGGTAAGTTAGGGCATGGTATGTTATGGAAAGTTAAGGTAAGTTAGGGTATGGTAAGTTATCGAAAGTTAAGGTATGGTACGTTTTCGAAAGTTAAGGTAATTTATGGTATGGTAAGTTATGGAAAGTTAAGGTAAGTTAGGGTATGGTAAGTTATGGAAAGTTAAGGCATGGTAAGTTATGGAAATTAAAGTTAAAATAGGGTATGGTAAGTTATGGAATGTTAAGATATGGTAAGTTATGGAAAGATAAAGTATGGTAAGTTATAGAAAGTTAAGGTAAGTTAGGGTATGGTAAGTTATGGAAAGTTTAGATATGGTAAGTTATGGAAAGTTAAGGTATGGTAAGTTATGGAAAATTAAGTTAAGTTAGGGTATGGCAAGTTATGGAAAGTTAAGGTATGGTAAGATATGGAAAGTTAAGGTAAGTTAGGGTATGGAAAGTTATAGAAAGTTAAGGTATGGTAAGTTTTGGAAAGATAAGTTATATTAGTGTATGGTAAGTTAGGGAAAGTGAAGGTAAGTTAGGGTATGGTAAGTTATGGAAAATTAATGTAAGTTAGGGTATGGTAAGTTATGGAAAGTTAATGTAAGTTAGGGTATGGAAAGTTAAGGTATGGTAAGTTATGGAAAGTTAAGGTAAGTTATGGTATGGAAAGTTAAGGTATGGTAATTTATGGAAAGTTAACGTAAGTTATGTTATGGAAAGTTAAGGTATGGTAAGTTATGGAAAGCTAAGGTAATTATGGTATGGAAAGTTAAGGTATGGTAAGTTATGGAAAGTTATGGTATGGAAAGTGAAGTTATGGTAAGTTATGGAATGTTAAGGTAAGTTATGAAATGGAAAGTTAAGGTATGGTAAGTTATGGAAGGTCATGGTATGGAAAGTTAAGTTATGGTAAATTATGGAAAGTTAAGGTAAGTTATGGTATGGAAAGTTAAGGTATGTTAAGTTATGGAAAGTTAAGGTAAGTTATGGTATGGAAAGTTAAGGTAAGTTTTGGTATGGAAAGTTAAGGTATGGTAAGTTATGGAAAGTTAAGTTATGGTAAGTTATGGAAAGTTAAGGTAACGTAAGTTATGGAAAGTCAAGGTAAGTTAGGGTATGGTATGTTATGGAATGTTAAGGTAAGGTAGGGTATGGTAAGTTAAGGAAACTTAAGGTAAGTTAGGGTATGGTAAGTTATGGAAAGTTAAGGTAAATTTGGGTTATGGTAAGTTATGGAAATTTAAGGTAAGTTATGGTATGGTAAGTTAGGGTATGGTAAGTTATGGAAAGATAAGGTATGGTAAGTTAAGGAAAGTTAAGGTAAGTTAGGGTATGGTAAGTTATGGAAAGTTAAGGTAAGTTAGGTTATGGTAAGTTATGGAAAGTTAAGGTATGGTAAATTATGGAAAGTTAAGGTAAGTTAGGGTATGGTAAGTTATGGAAAGTTAAGGTAAGTTAGGGTATGGTAAGTTATGGAACGTTAAGGTATGGTAAGTTATTGAAAGTTAAGGTAAGTTAGGGTATGGTAAGTTATGGAAATTTAAGGTAAGTTAGGGTATGGTAAGTTATGGAAAGTTAAGGTAAGTTAGGGTATGGTAAGTTATGGAAAGTTAAGGTATGGTAAGTTATGGAAAGTTAAGATAAGTTATGGTATGGTAAGTTATGGAAAGTTAAGGTAAGTTAGGGTATGGTAAGTTATGGAAAGTTAAGGTAAGTTAGGGTATGGTAAGTTATTGAAAGTTAGGGTATGGTAAGTTATGGAAAGTTAAGTTAAGTTAGGGTATGGTAAGTTATGGAAAGTTAAGGCAAGTTAGGTTATGGTAAGTTATGGAAAGTTAAGGTATGGTAAGTTATAGAAAGTTAAGGTAAGTTAGGGTATGGTAAGTTATGGAAAGTTAAGTTAAGTTAGGGTATGGAAAGTTAAGGTAAGTTAAGGTAAGTTAATGTATGGTAAGTTATGTAAAGTTAAGGTAAGTTAGGGTATGGTAAGTTATGGAAAGTTAAGCTAAGTTAGGGTATGTAAAGTTAAGGTAAGTTAAGGTAAGTTAAGGTATGGTAAGTTAAAATAAGTTAATGTAAGTTAAGGTATGGTAAGTTATGGAAAGTTAAGGTAAGTTAGGGTATGGTAAGTTATGGAAAGTTAAGGTATGGTAAGTTATGGAAAGTTAAGTTAAGTTAAGGTATGGAAAGTTAAGGTAAGTTAAGGTAAGTTATGGAAAGTTAAGGTAAGTTAGGGTATGGAAATTTAAGGTAAGTTAAGGTATGTAAGTTAAGGTAAGTTAAGGTATGGAAAGTTAAGGTAAGTTAAGGTATGGAAAGTTAAGGTAAGTTAAGTTATGGAAATTAAAGATAAGTTAAGGTATGGAAATTAAAGGTAAGTTAATGTAAGTTATGGAAATTAAAGGTAAGTTAAGGTAAGTTAAGGTAAGTTATGGAAATTAAAGGTAAGTTTAGGTAAGTTAAGGTATGGAAAGTTAAGGTAGGTTAAGTTATGGAACGTTAACTTAAGGTAAGTTAAGGTATGGAAAGTTAAGGTAAGTTAAGGTAAGTTATGGAAATTAAAGTTAAGTTAAGGTAATTTTAGGTATGGAAATGTAAGGTAATTTAAGGTTAGTTAAGGTATGTAAAGTTAAGGTAAGTTAAGGTAAGTTATGGAAATTAAAGTTAAGTTAAGGTAATTTTAGGTATGGAAATGTAAGGTAAGTTAAGGTAAGTTATGGAAATTAAAGATAAGTTAAGGTTAGTTAAGGTATGGAAAGTTAATGTAAGTTAAGGTAAGTTAAGGTATGGAAATTTAAGGTAAGTTAAGGTAAGTTAAGGTATGGACGTTTAAGTTAAGTTAAGGGAAGTTAAGGCAAGGTAAAGTAAGGTACGTAAAATTTAGGTAAATTAAGGCAAGGTAAGTAAAGGTAATAGAATTTAAGATAAGGTAAGGTAAGTAAAGTTAAGTTTAGTTAAGTTAAGTTAAGGTAAGGTAGGTAAAGTTAAGGTAAGGTAAGTTAAGCTATGTTACGTTAACTTAAGGTAAGGTAAGTTAAGTTAAGCTAAAGTAAGTTAAATTAAGGTTAAGTTAAGTTAAGGTAGGTTAAGTTAAGGTAAGTTAAGTTAAGGTAAGGTAAGTAAAGTTAAGTTCAGATAAGTAAAGTTAAGTTAAATACAGTTAAGTTAAGGTAAGGTAAGGTAGGTTAAGGTAAGGTAAGTTAAGGCAAGACAAGGTAAGTTAAGGTAAATTTTGTTAAGGCAATGAAAGCTATGGTAAATTTAGTCAAGGTAAGTTAAGGTAAAATAAGTTAAGATTAGTTAGTTAAGTTAAGGTAAGTTAAGCCAAGGCAAGGTAAGTTAAAGTAAGTTAGGGTAAGGGAAGGTAAGTTAAGTTAAGGTAAGTTAAGGTAAGTAAAGGTAAGGTAAGTTAAGGGAAGTAAAGTAAGTTAAGGTAAGTTTGGTTAAGGTAAGTTAAGATAGAGTAAGGAAAGTTAAGGTAAGTTAAGCTAAGGAAAGTTAAGTTAAGTTAAGGTAAGTAAAGGAAAACTAAGGCAAGGCAAGGTAAGTTAACGTAAGTTTAGTTAAGGCAAGGTAAGTTAAGGTAAGTTAAGTGAAGGTAATTTAATGTAAGTTAAGGCTAGGCAAAGTAAGTTAAGGTAAGTTAAGGCAATTTAAGTTAAGTTATGTTAAGGTAAGGTAAGGTAAGTTAAGTTATGTTAAGGTAAGTTAAGACAAGGAAAGGTAAGTTAAGGTAAGGTTTGAAAAGGCAAGGTAAGTTAAGGTAAGTTAAGTTTAGGTAAGGTAAGCTAAATTAAGTTAAGTAAGTTTAGATAAATTAAGTTTAATTAAGGTAAGTTAAGTTAAGTTTAGTAAAGACAATGTTACTCAAGGTAAGGTAAGTTAAGGTAAGGTAAGTTTACTTAAGTTAGGTTAAGGTAACATAAGTCAAGGAAAGTTAAGTTAAGGTATATTAAGGAAAGTTAAGTTAAGGTAAGTTAATTTAAGTTAAGGTAAGTTAAGGTAAGTTAAGTTATGGTAAATTAAGTTAAGTTAATGTAAGTTAAGTGAAGTTAAGGTAAGTTAAGTTAGGTTAAGGTAAGAATTCAAGGTAAGTTAAGTAAAGGTAAGTTAAGGTAAGTTAAGTTAAGGTAAGGTAAGATAAGGTAAGTAAAGTTAATTTAAGTCAACTTAAGTTAAATAAGTTAAGTTAATGCAAGGTAAGTTAAGGTAATTTAAGGTAAGGTAAGTTAAGGTAAGTTATAGTAAGTTAAGGTAAGTAAAGTTAAGTTAAGTTAAGGTACTTTAAGGCAAGTTAAGTTAAGGTAAGTTATAGTAAGTTAAGGTAAGTAAAGTTAAGTTAAGTTAAGGTACTTTAAGGCAAGTTAAGTTAAGGTAAGTTATAGTAAGTTAAGGTAAGTAAAGTTAAGTTAAGTTAAGGTACTTTAAGGCAAGTTAAGTTAAGGTAAGTTATAGTAAGTTAAGGTAAGTAAAGTTAAATTAAGTTAAGGTACTTTAAGGCAAGGCAAGGTAATTTAAGGTAAGTTTAGTTAAGGCAAGTTAAGTTAAGGTGAGTTAAGGTAAGTTAAGTTAAGGTAAGGTAATTAAGTCAAGGTAAGTTAAGATAATGTAAGGTAAGTTAAGGTATCTTAAGCTTAGGAAAGTTAAGGTAAGTTAAGATAATGTAAGTTAAGGTAGGTTAAGTTAAGGAAAGTTATGGAAAATTAAGGAAAGGCAAGGTAATTTAAGGTAAGTTAAGGCAAGGTAAGGTAATTTAAGGTAAGTTTAGTCAAGGCAAGGTAAGTTAAGGTGAGTTAAGGTAAGTTAAGTTAAGGTAAGGTAATTAAGTTAAGGTAAGTTAAGATAATGTAAGGTAAGTTAAGGTATCTTAAGCTTAGGAAAGTTAAGGTAAGTTAAGATAATGTAAGTTAAGGTAGGTTAAGTTAAGGAAAGTTATGGAAAATTAAGGAAAGGCAAGGTAATTTAAGGTAAGTTTAGTCAAGGCAAGGTAAGTTAAAGCTAAGGTAAGGTAAGTTAAGTAAAGGTAAGTTAAGTTACGTTAAGTTAATGTAAGTTAAGGTAAGTTATGTTAAGGTAATTTAAGTTAAGGTAAGGTAAGAAAAGTTAAGTTAAGGGAAGTTAAGGTAAGGTAAGTTAAGTTAAGTGAAGGTAAGTTAAGGTAAGTTAAGATAGAGTAAGGAAAGTTAAGGTAAGTTAAGCTAAGGAAAGTTAAGGAAAGTTAAGGTAAGTTAAGGTAAGTTAAGGTAAGTTAAGGTAAGTTAAGGAAGGTTAAGTTAAGTTACGGTAAGTAAAGGAAAACTAAGGCAAGGCAAGGTAAGTTAACGTAAGTTTAGTTAAGGCAAGGTAAGTTAAGGTAAGTTAAGTGAAGGTAATTTAAGGTAAGTTAAGGCTAGGCAAAGTAAGTTAAGGTAAGTTAAGGCAATTTAAGTTATGTTAAGTTAAGGTAAGGTAAGGTAAGTTATGTTATGTTATGTTATGTTATGTTAAGGTAAGTTAAGACAAGGAAAGGTAAGTTAAAGTAAGGTTTGAAAAGGCAAGGTAAGTTAAGGTAAGTTAAGTTTAGGAAAGGTAAGCTAAATTAAGTTAAGTAAGTTTAGTTAAAGTAAGTTAAATTAAGGTAAGTTAAGTTTAGTAAAGACAATGTTACTCAAGGTAAGTTAAGGTAAGGTAAGTTAAGGTAAGTTAAGTTTAGTTAAGTTAGGTTAAGGTAACGTTAGTCAAGGAAAGTTAAGTTAAGGTATATTAAGGAAAGTTAAGTTATGCTAAGTTAATTTAATTTAAGGTAAGTTAAGTTATGGTAAATTAAGTTAAGTTAATGTAAGTTAAGTGAAGTTAAGTTAAGTTAGGTTAAGGTAAGAATTCAAGGTAAGTTAAGTAAAGGTAAGTTAAGGTAAGTTAAGTTAGGGTAAGGTAAGTCAAGGTAAGTAAAGTTAATTTAAGTCAACTTAAGTTAAGTTAAATACGTTAAGTTAATGCAAGTTAAGTTAAGGTAAGAAAGGTAATTTAAGGTAAGGTAATTAAGGTAAGTTATAGTAAGTTAAGGTAAGTAAAGTTAAATTAAGTTAAGGTACTTTAAGGCAAGGCAAGGTAATTTAAGGTAAGTTTAGTCAAGGCAAGGTAAGTTAAGGTGAGTTAAGGTAAGTTAAGTTAAGGTAATTAAGTCAAGGTAAGTTAAGATAATGTAAGGTAAGTTAAGGTATCTTAAGCTTAGGAAAGTTAAGGTAAGTTAAGATAATGTAAGTTAAGGTAGGTTAAGTTAAGGAAAGTTATGGAAAATTAAGGAAAGGCAAGGTAATTTAAGGTAAGTTAAGGCAAGGTAAGGTAATTTAAGGTAAGTTTAGTTAAGGCAAGGTAAGTTAAATTTAAGGTAATGTAAGTTAAGTAAAGGTAAGTTAAGTTACGTTAAGTTAATGTAAGTTAAGGTAAGTTATGTTAAGGTAATTTAAGTTAAGTTAAGGTAAGGTAAGAAAAGTTAAGTTAAGGTAAGGGAAGTTAAGTTAAGGGAAGTTAAGTTAAGGTAAGTTAAGGTAAGTAAATGCAAGGCAATGTAAATTAAGGTAAGGTAAGGTAAGTTAAGTTAACTTAAAGTAAGTCAAATTATGGTAAGTCAAGTTAAGTTATGTCAAGTTAGGGTAAATTAAGGTAAGTTAAGCTAAGATAAATTAAGGTAAGGTAAGTTAAGTTCTGTTAAGTAAAGGTAAGATAAGTTCAGTTAAGTTAAGATAAGGTAAGTTAAGTTAAGGAAAGTTAAGTTAAGTTTAATTTAAGTTAAGGTAAGGTAAGTTAAGTTAAAGGTAAGGTAAGGTAAGTTAAGTTAAAGGTAAGGTAAGTTAAATTAAGGTAAGTTAAGTTCACTTAAGGTAAGTTAAGGTAAGGTAAGGAAATGAAGTGAAGTTAAGGTAAGTTAAGTTAAGTATAGTTAAGTCAAGTCAAGTTAAAGAAAGTTTTGGCAAGTTAAGGCAAGTTTAACCAAGGCAAGTTAAGGCAAGTTAAGGCAAGTTGACGCAGTTTGAGGAAGTTGAGGCAAGCTAAGTTAAGGCAAGTTAAGTTTAGTTAAGTTATGGCAAGTTTTGTTAAGGCAAGTTAAGTTAAGGCAAGTAAAGGCAAGTTAATTTAAGGCAAGTCAAGTTAAGTGAAGGCAAGTAAAGTTAAGGTAAGTTAAGTAAAGTTAAGGCATGTTAAGGCAAGTTAAGGCAAGTGAAGGCATGTTAACGCAAGTTAAGGCAAATAAAGGTTGGTTAAGGCAAGGCAAGTTAAGGCAAGATAATGCAACTTAAGGCAAATTAAGGCAAGTTAAGTTAAGGTAAGGCATGTCAGGTTATGTTAAGTTAAGGCATGTTAAGACAAGTTAAGGCATGTTAAGGCATGTTAAGGCAAGTGAAGGCATGTTAACGCAAGTTAAGGCAAATAAAGGTTGGTTAAGGCAAAGCAAGTTAAGGCAAGATAATGCAACTTAAGGCAAATTAAGGCAAGTTAAGTTAAGGTAAGGCATGTCAAGTTATGTTAAGTTAAGTTAAGTTAAGGCATGTTAAGACAAGTTAAGTTAAGTTAAGGCAAGTTATTTAAAGGTAAGATAAGTTTAATTAAGTGGTTATGTTAAGTTAATTTGAGCGTAAGGTAAGGTCAGGTAAGTTACGGTCAGGTAATGTAAGGTCAGGGTAAGGTCAGGTCAAGGTTAGGTCAGGTCAAGGTAAGGTACGTTCGGTTAAGGTAAGGTAATGATAAGGTAAGGAAAGGTAAGGAAAGGTAAGGTAAGGCAAAGTAAGGCAAGGTAAGGTAAGGCAAGGCAAGGCAAGGCAAGGCAAGGCAAGGCAAGGCAAGGTAAGGTAAGGTAAGGTAAGGTAAGGTAAGGTAAGGCAAGGTAAGGTAAGGCAAGATAAGGTAAGGCAAGGTAAGGCAAGGCAAGATAAGGCAAGGTAAGGTAAGGTAATGTAAGGTAAGGCAAGGCAAGGCAAGGCAAGGCAAGGTAAGGTAAGGCAAGGCAAGTTAAGACAAGTTAAGTTCAGGCAAGTTTGGTTAAGGCAAGTTAAGTTAAGTTAAGTTAAGTTAAGTTAAGTTAAGTTAAGTTAAGTTAAGTTAAGGCAAGGCAAGGGAAGGCAAGTCAAGGTAAAGCAATGCAAGACAAGTTTAATCATGGTAAGTAAAGTTAAGACAAGATAAGTCAAGTTGCAGCAAGTAAAATCAAGTTATGCCAAGTTATGTCAAGTAAAAAAAAGTTAAGTTAAGTAAAGGTAAGTAAAGGTAAGTCAAGTTAAGTCAAGCTAAGTCTAGTTAAGTCAAGGCAAGTCAAGGTAAGTCAAGGCAAGACAAATTAAGTAAAGTTAAGTAAAGTTAAGGCAAGGTAAGCCACGTTATATAAAGTAAAGGCAAGTTAAATTAAGGCAAGTCAAGTTAAGGCAAGTTAAGTTAAGTTAACACAATATAAGTTAAGTTAAGGCAAGTTCAGTTAAGGCAAGTTAAGTTTAGCTAAGTTAAGGAGAGTTAATTTAAGGTAAGTTAAGTGAGGTTAAGTTAACTTAAGGTAAGTTAACATAACGATAAGATAAGATAAGGTGAGGTAAGGTAAGGTAAGGTAAAGTAACGTAAGGCAAGCTAAGGTCAGGTAAGGTAAAGTCAGGGTAAGGTGCAGAGGGAGGTGAGATGCTGTCTCCCTCTCAAGGTCAGAGTAAGGTTAGTTCAGGTCAGGTCAGGTTAGGGTAAGGTCAGGTCAGGTCAGGGTAAGGTCAGGTCTGGGTAACGTAAGGTAAGGTAAGTGGTGGGAATGGTGGGAATGGGCGGGCCAGAATATGTAGTGTAGGACTTTGCTCCTATAAGCCTTAGGGTTAGGGTTAAGGTTAGAGTTCCAAGGACCAGACTATTTCCCACGCCCAGCCCGTTCCCAAGCCCCACCTTTTCCCATGCTCTGCCCGAAACAAGCCCTTCCTCTTTACTGAAGTTAAGTTGAGCTAAGTTAAGTTGAGCTAAGTTAAGTTGAGCTAAGTTAAGTTATGTTAAGTTAAGTTAAGTTAAGTTAAGTTAAGTTAAGTTAAGTTAAGATGAGGTAAGGTAAGGTAAGGTAAGGTAAGGTAAGGTAAGGTAAGGTAAGGTAAGGTAAGGTAAGGTAAGGTAAGGTAAGGTAAGGTAAGGTAAGACAAAAAAGTGAAGGTAAGTTAAGTTAAGGTAAGGTAAGTTAAGGTATGTTTAGTTAAGGCAAGGTAAGTTAAGGCAAGTTAAGGTAAGGTAAGTTAAGGTGACTTAAGGTAAGTTAAGGTAAGTTAAGGTAAGGTAAGGTAAGTTAAGGTATGTTTAGTTAAGGCAAGGTAAGTTAAGTTAAGTAAGGTTAAGGTAAGTTAAGTTAAGTTTAGTTAAATTAAGTTAAGTTAATATAACATCAGTTAAGGGAAGTTAAGGTAAGTTAAAGTAAGGTAAGGCAAGGCAAGGTAAGTTAAGGTATGTTTAGTTAAGGAAAGGTAAGTTAAGGCAAGTTAAGGTAAGGTAAGTTAAGGTGACTTAAGGTAAGTTAAGGTAAGTTAATTTAAGGTAAGGTAAGTTAAGTTAAGTAAGGTTAAGGTAAGTTAAGTTTAGTTAAATTAAGTTAAGTTATATTAATATAACATCAGTTCAGGGAAGTTAAGGTAAGTTAAGTTAAGGTAAGTTAAAGTAAGGTAAGGCAAGGCAAGGTAAGTTCAGGTAGGTTTAGTTAAGGCAAGGTAAGTTAAGGTAAGGTAAGTAAAGTTAAGGTAAGTTAAGGTAAAATAAGGCAAGGCAAGGTAAGTTAAGGTAAGTTTAGTTAAGGCAAGGTAAGTTAAGGTAAGCTAAGGTAAGTTAAATTAAGGTAAGTTAAGGTAAGGTAAGGTAAGTTAAGGTAAGTTAGATTAAGTTAAGGTAAGTTAAGGTAAGTCAAGGTAAGACAAGGTAAGTTAAGGTATGTTTAGTTAAGGCAAGATAAGTTAAGGTAAGTTCGGTTAAGGTAAGGTAAGTTAAGTTAAGGTAAGTTAAGTAAAGTTACGTTAAGTTAAGGTTAGTTAAGTATAAGGTAATTTAAGTTAACCTAAGTTAGGCTAAGGTAAAGTGAGTTTAAGTTAAGGTAAGTTAAGTTAATTTAAGGCAAGGTACGTTAAGGGAAGTAAAGGTAAGTTATGTTAAGGTAAGTGAAGTTAAGGTAAGATAAGTTAAGGTAAGATAAGTTAAGGTAAAGGCAAGTTAAGGTAAGTTAAGTTATGTAAGGTAAGGTAAGTTATGGTAAATTTTGTTAAGGCAAGGTAAGTTAAGGTAAGTTAAGGAAAGGCAAGGTAAGTTAAGGTATGTTTAGTTAAGGCAAGATAAGTTAAGGTAAGTTAAGTTAAGTAAAACTAAGGTAAGTTAAGATTAGTTAACGTTAATTAAGTTAAGGAAAGGTAAGTTAAGTTAAGTTAAGTTATATTAAGTTATGTTAAGATAAGTTAAGTTAAGGTAAGGTAAGGTAAGACAAGGTAAGTGAAGGTAAGTTAACGTAAGTAAAAGTAAGTTAAGTAAAGGTAAGTTAAGTTAAGGTAAGTTAAGTAAAGTTAAGGAAAGGTAAGTTAAGTTAAGTTCAGGTAAGTTAAGGCAAGGTAAGTTAAGGTAAGTTAAGATAAGGTAATTTAAGGTGAGTTAGGTTAAGTTAAGTAAAGGTTCGTTAAGTTAAGTTAAGTTAAGTTAAGTTAAGTTAAGTTAAGTTAAAGTAAGGTAAGTGAAGTTAAGGTAAGTGAAGTAAAGTTAAGGTAAGTTAAGTTAAGGTAAGTTAAGTTAAGTGAAGTTAAGTTAAGGTAAGTTAAGGCAAGGCAATGTAAGTTAAAGAAAGTTTAGTTAAGGTAAGGTGAGTTAAGGTAAATTAAAGTAAGGTAAGTTAAGGTAATTTAAGGTAAGAGAAGTTAAAGTAAGATAAGTTAAGTTAAGTTAAGGTAAAGTAAGTTAAGTTAAGTTAAATTAAGTTAAGGTAAGTTATGTTAAGGGAAGTTAAGGTGAGTTAAGTTTAAGTTAAGGGAAGTTAAGGTGAGTTAAGTTAAGTTAAGGTAAATTAAGATAAGTAAGTTAAGGTTAGATAAGTTATGTTAAGTTAAGGAAAGTTAAGGTAAGTTAAGGAAAGGTAAGTTAAGGTAAGTTTAGTTAAGGTAAGTTACGGTGAGTTAAGGAAAGTTAATATAAGTTAAGTTAAGGTAAGTTACGGTAAGTTAAGGTAATTTAGGTTAAGGTAAGATAAGTTAAGGTAAGGTAAGTTAAGTTAAGTTAAGGTAAGTTTAGGTAAGTTAAGGTAAGAGAAGTTAATGTTAGTAAGGGTAAGATAAATTTAATTAAGGTAAGTAAAGTTAAGGTAAGGTTAGTTAAGTTAAGTTAAGTTTACTTAAGTTGAGGTAAGTGAAGTGAAGTTAAGGTAAGTTAAGTTAAGTTAAGTCTAAGTAAGTTAGGTCAAGGTAAGGTAAATTAAGGTAAGTTTAGTTAAGGCAAGGGAAGTTAAGGTAAGGTAAGGTAAGTTAAGTTTAGTTAAGGTAAGGTAAATTAAGTTAAGGAAATTTAAGGTAAGTTAAATTAAGGTAAGTGAAGTTAAGTTAAGGTAAGGTAAGTGAAGGTAAGGTAAATTAAGGCAAGACAAGGTAAGTTAAGGTAAGGTAAGTTTAGTTAGGGCAAGGTAAGTTAAGGTAAGTTAAGTTAAGGTAAGTTAATTTAAAGTAAGGTAAATTAAGATAAGGTAAGAAAAGTTAAGGTAGTTTAAGTTAAGTTAAGTTAAGGTAAGTTATGGCATGGCAAGTTAACTTAAGGCAAGTTAAAGCAAGCAAAGGCAAGTTAAGGCAAGTTAAGTTAAGGCAAGTTATGGCAAGTTAAGGCAAGTTAAGTAAAGGTAAGTTAAGTTAAGGCAAGGCAAGGAAAGTTAAGTTAAAACAAGTTAAGGTAGTTAAGGTGGGTAAAGGCAATTTAAGTTAATGCAAGTTAAAGCAAGTTCCATTAAGGCAAGTGAAGGCAAGTTAAGTCAAGTCATGTTAAGTTAAGGCAAATTTAAGTTAAGGCAAGTTAAGTTATGACAAGTTAAGTTATCTTAGGTTAAGGCAAGGCAAGTTAAGTCAAGTTAAGTTAAGTTTAGTTAAGGCAAGTTAAGGCAACTAAAGGCAATTTAAGGCTACTTAAGGTAAGGCAACTTATGTCAAGTTAAGTCAAGTTATGTCAAGTCAAGTTAAGTCAAGTTAGTTCAAGGGAAGTAAAGACAAGTTAAGGCCAGTTAAGGCAAGTTAAAGAAAGTTAACGCAAGTTAAGGCACGGCAAATCAAGGCAAGTCAAGGTCAAGGTCAAGATGAAGTCAAGGTCAGGTCAAGCTCATGGTCAGGCAATGGTCAGTGTAAGATAAGGTCAGGATAGGTGAGGTACAGTAATGTATGTCAGGGTAAGTTCAAGTCAGGTCAGGTCAGGTGAGGTTCGGGCATGGTCAGGTCGGGTCAGGTCAGGTCAAGGTCAATTTCAATCCAAGGTCAGGGTAATTTAAGTTCAGGGTAGGTAAGGTCAGGAAAGGTAAGGTCAGGGTAATGAAAATTCAGGTCAAGTTCAGGGTAATGTAAGGTCAGGTAAGGTCAGGGAAACTTCAGGTTCGGTTAGGTCAGTGTAAGGTCAGGTCAGGTCAGGATAAGGTCAGGTCAAGGTAAGGTAAGGTAAAGTAAGGGTAAGATAAGTGTAATGTAAGGTAACCTAAGGTAAGGTACGGTAAGGTCATGCAAAGTAAGGTTACGGTCAGGTCAGGTCAGGTAAGGTAAGGTAAGGTACGGTAAGGTCATGCAAAGTAAGGTTAGGGTAAGTTCAGGGTAAGGTCAGTCAGGTCAGGTAAGGTCAGGTCAGGTAAGGTAAGGAAAAGTAAGGTAAGATAAGGTAAGGTAAGGGTAAGATAAGTGTAATGTAACCTAAGGTAAGGTACGGTAAGGTCATGTAAAGTAAGGTTAGGGTAAGGTTAGGGTAAGGTACGGTAAGGTCATGTAAAGTAAAATAACTTTGCTTAACTTGACTTAACTTGACCAAACTTGCCTTAACTTGACTTAACATGACTTACCTTGCCTTCACTTGACTTAACTTGCCTTAACTAAACTTAACTTAACTTGACTTAACTTGCCTTGCCTTAACCTAAGATAACTTAACTTGTCATAACTTAACTTAACTTGCCTTAACTTAAATTTGCCTTAACTTAACATGACTTAACTTGACTTAACTTGCCTTCACTTGCCTTAATGGAACCTGCTTTAACTTGCATTAACTTAAATTGCCTTTACCCACCTTAACTACCTTAACTTGTTTTAACTTAACTTTCCTTGCCTTGCCTTAACTTAACTTACCTTTACTTAACTTGCCTTAACTTGCCATAACTTGCCTTAACTTAACTTGCCTTAACTTGCCTTTGCTTGCTTTAACTTGCCTTAAGTTAACTTGCCATGCCATAACTTACCTTAACTTTACTTAACTTAACTTAAACTACCTTAACTTTTCTTACCTTATCTTAATTTACCTTACTTTAACTTAACTTACCTTAACTTAACTTACCTTAACTTACCTTGCCCTAACTAAACTTACCTTACCTTAACTTACCTTGCCTTGCCTTAATTTACCTTACCTTCACTTACCTTACCTTAACTTAACTTACCTTAATTTAACTTACCTTAAATTTCCTTAACTTAATTTACCTTACCTTAACTAAACTTAACTTACCTTACCTTACCTTAACTTCCCTTGCCTTAACTAAACTTACCTTAATTTACCTTACCTTGACCTAACTTACTTAGACTTACCTTAACTTAACTTACCTTAACTTCACTTCACTTACCTCAACTTAAGTAAACTTAACTTAACTTAACTAACCTTACCTTAACTTTACTTACCTTAATTAAATTTATCTTACCCTTACTAACATTAACTTCTCTTACCTTAACTTACCGTAACTTACCTTAACTTAACTTATATTAACTTTCCTTAACTCACCGTAACTTACCTTAACTAAACTTACCTTAACTTACCTTTCCTTAACTTACCTTAACTTTCCTTAACTTAACATAACTTATCTAACCTTAACTTACTTATCTTAATTTACCTTAACTTAACTTAACTCACCTTAACTTCCCTTAACTTAAACTTAACTTACCTTAACTTCCCTTAACATAACTTACCTTAACTTAATTTAACTTAACTTAACTTACTTTACCTTAACTTAACTTAACTTAACTTAACTTATCTTACCTTAACTTCTCTTACCTTAAATTACCTTAACTTACCTTACTTTAATTTACCTTAACTCACCTTACCTTAACTAAACTTTCTTTAACTTACATTGCCTTGCCTTAACTTACCTTAACTTACCTTCACTTAACTTAACTTACCTTACCTTAACTTACCTTAACTTTACTTCACTTACCGTAACTTCACTTACCTTACTTTAACTTAACTTAACTTAACTTAACTTAACTTAACTTAACTTAACGAACCTTTACTTAACTTAACCTAACTCACCTTAAATTACCTTATCTTAAGTTACCTTAACTTACCTTGCCTTAACTTACCTGAACTTAACTTAACTTACCTTTCCTTAACTTTACTTAACTTACCTGAACTTAACTTACCTTTACTTAACTTACCTTAACTTACGTTAACTTAATTTACCTTCACTTACCTTGTTTTAACTTACCTTAACTTAACTTAACTTATCTTCCCTTTCCTTAACTCAACGTAATTAACGTTAACTAATCTTAACTTACCTTAGTTTTACTTACCTTAACTTAACTTACCTTAACTTATCTTGCCTTAACTAAAAATACCTTAACTTACCTTGCCTTAACTAAATTTACCTTAACTTGCCTTAACTTACCTTACCTTACATAACTTAACTTTACTTCACTTACCTTAACTTCACTTACCTTACCTTAACTTAACTTACCTTAACTTACCTTACCTTACCTTAACTTACCTTACCTTAACTTAACTTACCTATACTTACCTTAACTTACCTTGCCTTAAATAAACTTGCCTTAACTTACCTTGCCTTAACTTACATTAACTTACCTTAACTTATCTTACCTTAACTTCACTTACCTTAACATAACTTACCTTTACATTCCTTAACTTACCTTGACTTAACTCAACTTAACTTACCTTAACTTAAATTCACTTTACCTTAGCTTAACTTACCTTAACTTAAATTACCTTAACATAACTAACCTTAACTTAACTTTACTTAACTTACCTTACCTTAACTGCACTTACCCTAACTTACCTTGCCTTTACTAAACATACCTTAACTTACCTTGCCTTGCCTTAACTTACCTTAACTTAACTTACAGTAACTTACCTTGTTTTACCTTGACTTACCTTAACTTACCTTACCTTAACCTACCTTAACTTACCTTAACTTACCTTACCTTAACTTAACTTAACTGTATTTAACTTAACTTTACTTACCTGAACTTAACTTTACTTACCTTACCTTAACTTAACTTACCTTAACTTAACCTACCTTAACTTAACTTAACCTTAATTTAACTTACTTTAGCTTAACTTAACTTACCTTACCTTAAGTTAACGTAACTTACCTTAACTTACCTTACCTTAACTTAACTTTACCTACCTTACCTTAACTTAACTTACCTAAACTTAACTTTACTTACCTTACCTTATCTTAACTTCTATTACCTTTACTTATCTTACCTTAACTTACCTTAACTTTACGTACCTTACTTTACCTTGCCTGAACTTCCCTTAACTTAACTTACCTTAAGTTAACTTAACTTAACTTACCTTATCTTACCTTAACTTACCTTAACTTTCCATAGCTTAACTTACCTTAACTTACCTTTAATTTCCTTAACTTACCTTAACTTAAAGTACCTTACGTTACCTTGCCTTACCTTACTTCAACTTACCTTAACTTATCTTACCTAATCTTAACTTAACTAAACTTACCTCACCTTAACTTAACTTTCCTTAACTTACCTAATCTTACCTTACTTTACCTTACCTTACCTGAAATTACCTGAACTTACCTAATCTTACCTTACTTTACCTTACCTTACCTGAACTTACCTGAACTTACCTAACTCTTAACCTTACCTTAAATTAACTTAGCCACGTCTTACCCATAACTAACTTTATCTCACCTTATCTTTCCTTAACTTACATTACCTTACCTTAACTGACCTTGCCTTACTTGATCTTTCCTTACCCTCACCTGACCAGATCTGACATTGACCTTGACCTGACCTTACCTTACCTTTCTTTACCCTACCCTTCACTACCTTACTTTACCTTTTGTTACCTTAACGTACCCTGAAGTCACCTTACCCTGACCTAACCTGACCTTTCTCTGACCTTGAGTACCCTGAGGTAGACCCTCTACTCTTAACAGGTCCTGGTGGCTTTGCTGGGAAACATGGGGGTTTGATCTCCCTACATCTCAGAAGGGTTTAAGTTCAGGGCAGCAGGGAACAAGTGCGATGGAGAGAGCATCTCCCCTCCCTCTGTACCTTACGTAAGGTAAGGTAAGGTATGGTAAGGTAAAGTCAGGTCAATGTCAAGAAAAGCTCAAGGTCAGGTAAATGTCAGTGCCTTGCCTTGCCTTGCCTTGCCTTGCCTTATCATTACCTTACCTTAACCGAACTTACCTTACCTTGACCTGACCTAACCCTGACCTAACCCTGACCTGACCTGACCTTACCCTGACCTTACATTACCTGACCGTAACTTACCTGACCTTACCTTACGCTCAAATTAACTTAACATAACCACTTAATTAAACTTATCTTACCTTTAAATAACTTGCCTTAACTTAACTTAACTTGCCTTAACTTGACTTAACTTGTCTTAACATGCCTTAACTTAACATAACCTGACATGCCTTACCTTAACTTAACTTGCCTTAATTTGCCTTAAGTTGCATTATCTTGCCTTAACTTGCTTTGCCTTAACCAACCTTTATTTGCCTTAACTTGCGTTAACATGCCTTCACTTGCCTTAACATGCCTTAACATGCCTTAACTTGTCTTAACATGCCTTAACTTAACATAACCTGACATGCCTTACCTTAACTTAACTTGCCTTAATTTGCCTTAAGTTGCATTATCTTGCCTTAACTTGCCTTGCCTTAACCAACCTTTATTTGCCTTAACTTGCGTTAACATGCCTTCACTTGCCTTAACTTGCCTTAACATGCCTTAACTTTACTTAACTTACCTTAACTTTACTTGCCTTCACTTAACTTGACTTGCCTTAAATTAACTTGCCTTTACTTGCCTTAACTTAACTTGCCTTAACAAAACTTGCCATAACTTAACTAAACTTAACTTGCCTTAACTTAGCTTGCCTCAACTTCCTCAAACTGCGTCAACTTGCCTTAACTTGCCTTAACTTGCCTTGGTTAAACTTGCCTTAACTTGCCAAAACTTTCTTTAACTTGACTTGACTTAACTATACTTAACTTAACTTACCTTAACTTCACTTCATTTCCTTACCTTACCTTAACTTACCTTAAGTGAACTTAACTTACCTTAATTTAACTTACCTTACCTTTAACTTAACTTACCTTACCTTACCTTTAACTTAACTTACCTTACCTTAACTTAAATTAAACTTAACTTAACTTTCCTTAACTTAACTTACCTTATCTTAACTTAACTGAACTTATCTTACCTTTACTTAACAGAACTTAACTTACCTTACCTTAATTTATCTTAGCTTAACTTACCTTAATTTACCCTAACTTGACATAACTTAACTTGACTTACCATAATTTGACTTACTTTAAGTTAACTTAACTTACCTTACCTTACCTTAATTTACATTGCCTTGCATTTACTTACCTTAACTTAACTTCCCTTAACTTAACTTCCCTTACCTTAACTTAACTTTTCTTACCTTACCTTAACTTAACTTAAATTACCTTAACATAACTTACCTTAACTTACATTAACTTAACGTAACTTAACTTACCTTTACTTAACTTACATTACCTTAAATTTAACTTACCTTGCCTTAACTAAACTTACCTTAAATTACCTTACCTTGCCTTAACTTACCTTAAATTACCTTGCCTTTCCTTAATTTTCCATAACTTTCCTTAACTTAACCTACCTTAACTTACATTATCTTAACTTACCTTAACTTTCCTAAGCTTAAGATACCTTAACTTACCTTACATTATCTTAACTTACCTTGACTTAATTACCTTAACTTAACTTACCTTAACTCACCTTAACTTACCTTGCCTTGACTAAACTTACCTTAAATTACCTTGCCTTGCCTTAAAGTACCTTAACTTAATTTAACTTTACTTACCTTAACTTACTATAACTTACCTTAATTACCTTACCTTAAATTACCTTTCTTACCTTAACTTAACTTGCATTAACTTAACGTATTTAACTTAACTTAAGTTGACTTAAATTAACTTTACTTACCTTGACTTACCTTACCCTAACTTAACTTACCTTAACTTACCTTTACTTAACTTACCTTGAATTCTTACCTTAACCTAACTTAACTTAACTTCACTTAACTTACATTAACTTAACTTAATTTACCATAACTTAACTTACCTTAAATTAAATTAACTTAGCATAACTTAACTTTCCTTAATATACCTTAACTTAACTTTCCTTGACTAACGTTACCTTAACCTAACTTAACTAAACTTAACTTACCTTAACTTACCTTACCTTAACTTACCTTGAGTAACATTGTCTTTACTAAACTTAACTTACCTTAATTTAACTTACTTTAACTAAACTTACTTAACTTAATTTAGCTTACCTTTCCTAAACTTAACTTACCTTAACTTACCTTGCCTTTTCAAACCTTACTTTAACTTACCTTTCCTTGTCTTAACTTACCTTAACATAACATAACATAACATAACATAACATAACATAACATAACTTACCTTACCTTACCTTAACTTAACATAACTTAAATTGCCTTAACTTACCTTAACTTACTTTGCCTAGCCTTAACTTACCTTAAATTACCTTCACTTAACTTACCTTAACTTACCTTGCCTTAACTAAACTTACGTTAACTTACCTTGCCTTGCCTTAGTTTTCCTTTACTTACCGTAACTTAACTTAACCTTCCTTAACTTACCTTAACTTACCTTAACTTACCTTAACTTTCCTTAACTTTCCTTAGCTTAACTTACCTTAACTTTCCTTACTCTATCTTAACTTACCTTAACTTACCTTCACTTAACTTAACTTACCTTACCTTAACTTCCCTTAACTTAACTTTTCTTACCTTACCTTAACTTAAATTACCTTAACATAACTTACCTTAACTTACATTAACTTAACGTAACTTAACTTACCTTTACTTAACTTACCTTACCTTAGCTTTAACTTACCTTGCCTTGACTAAACTTACCTTAAATTACCTTGCCTTTCCTTAATTTTCCATAACTTTCCTTAACTTAACCTACCTTAACTTACATTATCTTAACTTACCTTAACTTTCCTAAGCTTAAGATACCTTAACTTACCTTACATTATCTTAACTTACCTTAACTTAATTACCTTACCTTAACTTAACTTACCTTAACTCACCTTAACTTACCTTGCCTTGACTAAACTTACCTTAAATTACCTTACCTTGCCTTAACTTACCTTAAATTACCTTGCCTTTCCTTAATTTTCCATAACTTTCCTTAACTTAACCTACCTTAACTTACATTATCTTAACTTACCTTAACTTTCCTAAGCTTAAGATACCTTAACTTACCTTACATTATCTTAACTTACCTTGACTTAATTACCTTACCTTAACTTAACTTACCTTAACTCACCTTAACTTAACTTGCCTTAACTAAACTTACCTTAAATTACCTTGCCTTGCCTTAAAGTACCTTAACTTAATTTAACTTTACTTACCTTAACTTACTATAACTTACCTTAACTTAACTTGCCTTAAAGTACCTTAACTTAACTTAACTTTACTTACCTTAACTTACTATAACTTACCTTAACTTAACTTGCCTTAAAGTACCTTAACTTAACTTAACTTTACTTACCTTAACTTACTATAACTTACCTTAACTTAACTTGCCTTAAAGTACCTTAACTTAACTTAACTTTACTTACCTTAACTTACTATAACTTACCTTAACTTACCTTACCTTAAATTACCTTAACTTACCTTGCATTAACTTAACTTATTTAACTTAAGTTGACTTAAATTAACTTTACTTACCTTATCTTACCTTACCTTAACTTAACTTACCTTAACTTACCTTTACTTAACTTACCTTGAATTCTTACCTTAACCTAACTTAACTTACCTTAACTTCACTTAACTTACATTAACTTAACTTAATTTACCATAACTTAACTTACCTTAACTTACCTTAACTTAAATTAACTTACCTTAACTTAACTTTCCTTAATATACCTTAACTTAACTTTCCTTGACTTATGTTACCTTAACCTAACTTAAGTAAACTTACCTTACCTTAACTTACCTTACCTTGAGTAACATTGTCTTTACTAAACTTAACTTAACTTACCTTAATTAAACTTAATTTATCTAAACTTACTTAACTTAATTTAGCTTACCTTACCTAAACTTAACTTACCTTAACTTACCTTGCCTTTTCAAACCTTACCTTAACTTACCTTTCCTTGTCTTAACTTACCTTAACATAACTTAACTTACCTTACCTTACCTTAACATAACTTAACTTAAATTGCCTTAACTTACCTTAACTTACTTTGCCTAGCCTTAACTTACATTAAATTACCTTCACTTAACTTACCTTAACTTACCTTGCCTTAACTAAACTTACGTTAACTTACCTTGCCTTGCCTTAGTTTTCCTTTACTTACCTTAACTTAACTTAACTTTCCTTAGCTTAACTTACCTTAACTTTCCTTACTCTATCTTAACTTACCTTAACCAAACTTACCTTAACTTACTTTACTTCCCTTAACTTACCTTACCTTTACTTACCTTAACTTACCTTAACTTAACTTACCTTCCCTTACCCTAACTTACTTTAACTTACCTTGCCTTGGCTTAACTTACCTTAACTTAACTAACTAATCTTAACTTATTTTACCTTAACTTACCTTGACTAAATTTACCATAGCTTTCATTGCCTTAACAAAATTTACCTTAACTTACCTTGTCTTGCCTTAACTTACCTTACCTTAACCTACCTTACCTTACCTTAACTTAACTGTATTTAACTTAACTTTACTTATCTGAACTTAACTTTACTTACCTTACCTTAACTTAACTTACCTTAACTTAACCTACCTTAACTTAACTTAACCTTAATTTAACTTACTTTAGCTTAACTTAACTTACCTTACCTTAAGTTAACGTAACATAGCTTAACTTACCTTACCTTAACTTTACCTACCTTACCTTAACTTAACTTAACTAAACTTAACTTTACTTACCTTACCTTATCTTAAATTCTATTACCTTTACTTACCTTGCCTTAATTTACCTAAATTTTACGTACCTTACTTTACCTTGCCTTAACTTCCCTTAACTTAACTTAAACGTCCATACCTTAACTTACCTTAACTTACCTTAAATTTCCATACCTTAACTTACCTTAACTTACATTAACTTTCCATACCTTAACTAACCTTAACTTATCTTTAATTTCCATAACTTACCTTAACTTACCTTACATTTCCATACCTAAAATTACCTTAACTTAACTTTAATTTCCATAACTTACCTTAACTTACCTTAACTTTACATACCTTAACTAACCTTAACTTACCTTACATTTCCATACCTAAAATTACCTTAACTTAACTTTAATTTCCATAACTTACCTTAACTTACCTTAACTTTCCATACCTTAACTTACCTTAAGTTAACGTTCCATAACTTAACCTACCTTAACTTTCCATACCTTAACTTACCTAAACTTACCTTTAATTTCCATAACTTACCTTAACTTACCTTAACTTACCTTTAATTTCCATAACTTACATTAACTTACCTTTAATTTCCATACCTTAACTTATCTTTAATTTCCATAACTTAACTTACCTTAACTTTCCATACCTTAACTTACCTTAACTTTCCATACCTTAACTTACCTTAACTTACATACCTTAACTTACCTTAAATTTCCATACCCTAACTTACCTTAACTTTCCATAACTTACCTTAACTTACCTTAACTTTCCATACCTTAACTTAACTTAACTTTCCATAACTTACCATACCTTAACTTTCCATAACTTACCATACCCTAACTTACCTTAACTTTCCATAACTTACCATACCTTAACTTACATTAACTTATTTTAACTTACCATACCTTAACTTACCTTAACTTACCTTAATTTACATACCCTAACTTAGCTTAACTTTCCATAACTTACCATACCCTAACTTACCTTAACTTTCAATAACTTACCATACCTTAACTTACCTTAACTTACCTTAACTTTCCATACCCTAACTTAACTTAACTTTCCATAACTTACCATACCCTAACTTACCTTAACTTTCTATAACTTACCATACCTTAACTTTCCATAACTTACCATAACCTAACTTGCCTTAACTTTCCATAACTTACCATACCCTAACTTAACTTAACTTTCCATAACTTACCATACCCTAACTTTCAATAACTTACCATACCCTAACTTACCTTAACTTTCCATAACTTACCATACCCTAACTTACCTTAACTTTCCATAACTTACCATACCATAACTTATCTTAACTTTCCATAACTTACCATACCTTAACTTTCCATAACTTACCATACCCTAACTTACCTTAACTTTCCATAACTTACCATACCCTAACTTACCTTAAATTTCCATAACTTACCATACCCTAACTTACCTTAACTTTCAATAACTTACCATACCTTAACGTTCCATAACTTACCATACCCTAACTTACCTTAACTTTCCATAACTTACCATACCCTAACTTACCTTAACTTTCCATAATTTACCATACCTTAACTTTCCATAACTTACCATAACCTAACTTACCTTAACTTTCCATAACTTACCATACCCTAACTTACCTTAACTTTCCTTAACTTACCATACCTTATCTTTCCATAACTTACCATACCCTAACTTACCATACCATAACTTACCTTAAATTTCCATAACTTACCATAACCCAAATTTACCTTAACTTTCCATAACTTACCATACCCTAACTTACCTTAAGTTTCCTTAACTTACCATACCCTACCTTACCTTAACATTCCATAACATACCATACCCTAACTTACCTTGACTTTCCATAACTTACCTTACCTTAACTTTCCATAACTTACCATACCTTAACTTTCCATAACTTACCATACCTTAACTTTCCATACCAAAACTTACCTTAACTTTCCATACCATAACTTACCTTAACTTTCCATAACTTAACATACCTTAACTTTCCATACCATAACTTACCTTAACTTTCCATAATTTACCATAACTTAACTTTCCATACCATGACCTTCCATAACTTACCATACCTTAACTTTCCATTTCATAACTTACCTTAACATTCCATAACTTACCATAACTTCACTTTCCATACCATAACTTTCCATAACTTACCATACCTTAACTTTCCATACCATAATTACCTTAGCTTTCCATAACTTACCATACCTTAACTTTCCATAACATAACTTACGTTAACTTTCCATAAATTACCATACCTTAACTTTCCATACCATAACTTACCTTAACTTTCCATAACTTACCATACCTTAACTTTCCATACCCTAACTTACATTAACTTTCCATAACTTACCATACCCTAACTTACATTAATTTTCCATAACTTACCATACCCTAACTTACCTTCACTTTCCCTAACTTACCATACACTAATATAACTTATCTTTCCAAAACTTACCATACCTTAACTTTCTATAACTTTCCATACCCTAACTTACCTTAACTTTCCATATCTTACCATACCTTAACTTTCCATAACTTGCCATACCCTAACTTAACTTAATTTTCCATAACTTACCATACCTTAACTTTCCATAACTTACCATATCTAAACTTTCCATAACTTACCATACCCTAACTTACCTTAACTTTCTATAACTTACCATACTTTATCTTTCCATAACTTACCATATCTTAACATTCCATAACTTACCATACCCTATCTTAACTTAAATTTCCATAACTTACCATGCCTTAACTTTCCATAACTTACCATACCCTAACTTACCTTAACTTTCCATAACTTACCATACCATAAATTACCTTAACTTTCGAAAACGTACCATACCTTAACTTTCGATAACTTACCATACCCTAACTTACCTTAACTTTCCATAACATACCATGCCCTAACTTACCTTAAATTTCCATAACTTACCATACCCAAACTTAACTTAGCTTTCCATAACTTACGATACCTTAACTTTCCATAACTTACCATAACCTAACTTACCTTAACTTTCCATAACTTACCATACCCTAACTTACCTTAACTTTCCATAACTTACCATACCTTAACTTTCCATAACTTACCATACCCTAACTTACCTTAACTTTCCACAACGTACCATACCTTAACTTTCCATAACTTACCATACCCTAACTTATCTTAACTTTCCATAACATACCATACCTCAAAATTCCATAACTTACCATACCCTAACTTAACTTAACTTTCCATAACTTACCATACCTTAACTTTCCATAACTTACCATACCCTAACTTACCTTAACTTTCCATAACTTACCATACCATAACTTACCTTAACTTTCCATAACTTACCATACCTTAACTTTCCATAACTTACCATACACTAACTTACCTTAACTTTCCATAACTTACCATACCCTAACTTAGCTTAACATTCCATAACTTACCATACCCTAACTATCCATAACTTACCATACCCTAACTTACCTTAACTTACCATACCGTAACTTACCTTAACTTTCCATAACTTACCATACCCTAACTTACCTTAACTTTCCATAACTTACCATACCCTAACTTTCCATAACTACCCATACCCTAATTTTCCATAACTTACCAAACCCTAACTTACCATAACTTTCCATAACTTATCATACCCTATCTTACCTTAACATTCCATAACTTACCATACCTTAACTTTCCATAACTTACCATACCCTAACTTACCTTAACTTTCCAAAACTTAACTTACCTTAACTTTCCATAACTTACCTTAACTTACCTTAAATTTCCATACCATAACTTACCTTAACTTTCCATAACTTACCATACCTTAACTCTCCAAAACTTACCATACCCTAAATTACCTTAACTTACCTTACCATACCCTAACTTTCCATAACTTACCATACCCTTACTTACCTAAACTTACCTTACCGTACCTTAACTTTCCATAACTTACCATACCCTAACTTTCCATAACTTACCATACCCTTACTTAACTTAAATTACCTTACCATACTTCAACTTTCCATAACTTACCATACCTTAACTTTCCATAACTTGCCATACCCTAAATTACCTTAACTTACCTTACCATACCCTAACTTTCCATAACTTACCATAACATTACTTACCTTAACTTACTTTACCATACCTTAACTTTCCATAACTTACCATACCCTAACTTTCCATAACTTACCATACCCTAAATTACCTTAACTTACCTTACCATACCCTAACTTTCCATAACTTACCATACCCTAACTTACCTTAACTTTCCATAACTTACCATACACTAACTTACCTTAACTTTGCATAATTTACCTTAACTTACCTTAACTTTCCATACCATAACTTACCTAAATTTCCATAACATAACTTACCTTAACTTTCACTGACTTACCATACCCTAACTTACCTTAACTTTCCATAACTTAACCTACCTTAACTTTCCATACCCTAACTTACCTTAACTTTCCATACCTTACCTTAACTTACCTTAACTTTCCATACCATAACTTATCTTTAACTTTCCATACCATAACTTTCCTTAACTTTCCATAACATACCATACCCTAACTTACCTTAAATTTCCATAATAACTTACCTTAACTTTCCATACCCTAACTTACCTTAACTTTCCATAACTTACCTTAACTTACCTTAACTTTCCATACCATAACTTACCTTAACATTCCATACCATAACTTACCTTAACTTACCTTATCTTTTCCAACCATAACTTACCTTAAATTTCCATACCATAACTTACCTTAACTTACCTTAACTTTCCATACCATAACTTACCTTAACTTTCCATAACTTAACATACCTTAACTTTCCATACCATAACTTACCTTATCTTACCTTACATTTCCATACCAAAACTAACCTTAACTTTCCATAACTTACCATACCTTAACTTTCCATACCATAACTTACCTTAACTTTCCATAACTTACCATACCTTAACTTTCCATACCATAACTTACCTTAATGTTCCATACCATAACTTACCTTAACTTTCCATAACTTACCATACCTTAACTTTCCATACCATAACTTACCTTAACTTTCACTGACTTACCATACCCTAACTTACCTTAACTTTCCATAACTTAACCTACCTTAACTTTCCATACCCTAACTTACCTTAACTTTCCATACCTTACCTTAACTTACCTTAACTTTCCATACCATAACTTACCTTTAACTTTCCATACCATAACTTTCCTTAACTTTCCATAACATACCATACCCTAACTTACCTTAACTTTCCATAATAACTTACCTTAACTTTCCATACCCTAACTTACCTTAACTTTCCATAACTTACCTTAACTTACCTTAACTTTCCATACCATAACTTACCTTAACTTTCCATACCATAACTTACCTTAACTTACCTTATCTTTCCAAACCATAACTTACCTTAAATTTCCATACCATAACTTACCTTAACTTACCTTAACTTTCCATACCATAACTTACCTTAACTTTCCATAACTTAACATACCTTAACTTTCCATACCATATCTTACCTTATCTTACCTTAAATTTCCATACCAAAACTAACCTTAACTTTCCATAACTTACCATACCTTAACTTTCCATACCATAACTTACCTTAACTTTCCATAACTTACCATACCTTAACTTTCCATACCATAACTTAACTTAATGTTCCATACCATAACTTACCTTAACTTTCCATAACTTACCATACCATAACTTTCCATACCATAACTTACCTTAACTTTCCATAACTTACTATACCTTAACTTTCCATACCATAACTTACCTTAACTTTCCATACCATAACTTACCTTAACTTTCCATAACTTACCATACCTTAATTTTCCATACCATAACTTACCATACCTTAACTTTCCATACCATAACTTTCCATAACTTACCATACCTTAACTTTCCATACCATAACTTACCTTAACTTTCCATAACTTACCACACCTTAACTTTCCATACCATAACTTTCCATAACTTACCATACCTTACCTTTCCATACCATAACTTACCTTAACTTTCCATAACTTACCACACCTTAACTTTCCATACCATAACTTTCCATAACTTACCATACCTTACCTTTCCATACCATAATTAACTTAACTTTCAATAACTACCACACCTTAACTTTCCATACCCTAACTTACCTTAACTTTCCATAACTTAACTTACCTTAACTTTCCATACCCTAACTTACCTTAACTTTCCATAGCTTACCTTAACTTACCTTAACTTTCCATTACATAACTTACCTTAACTTTCCATACCATAACTTTCCTTAACTTTCTATAACATACCATACCCTAACTTACATTAACTTTCCATAATAACTTACCTTAACTTTCCATACCCAAATTTACCTTAACTTTCTATAACTTACCATACTTTATCTTTCCATAACTTACCATATCTTAACATTCCATAACTTAACATACCCTATCTTAACTTAAATTTCCATAACTTACCATACCTTTACTTTCCATAACTTACCATACCCTAACTTACCTTAACTTTCCATAACTTACCATACCATAAATTACCTTAACTTTCCATAACGTACCATACCTTAACTTTCGATAACTTACCATACCCTAACTTACCTTAACTTTCCATAACATACCATGCCCTAACTTACCTTAAATTTCCATATCTTACCATACCCAAACTTAACTTAGCTTTCAGTAACTTACGATACCTTAACTTTCCATAACTTACCATAACCTAACTTACCTTAACTTTCCATAACTTACCATACCCTAACTTAACTTAACTTTCCATAACTTACTATACCTTAACTTTCCATAACTTACCATACCCTAACTTACCTTAACTTTCCATAACTTACCATAACCTAACTTACCTTAACTTTCCATAACTTAACTTACCTTAACTTTCCATAACTTACCTTAACTTACCTTATCTTTCCATACCGTAACTTACCTTAACTTTCCATAGCTTACCATAACATAACTTTCCATAACTTACCATAACCTAAATTACCTTAACTTACCTTACCATACCCTAACTTTCCATAACTTACCATATCATTACTTACCTTAACTTACCTTACCATACCTTAACTTTCCATAACTTACCATACCCTAACTTTCCATAACTTACCATACCATAAATTACCTTAACTTACCTTACCATACCCTAACTTTCCATAACTTACCATACCCTTACTTACCTTAACTTACCTTACCATACCTTAACTTTCCATAACTTACCATACCTTAACATTTCATAACTAACCATACCCTAAATTACCTTAACTTTCCTTACCATACACTAACTTTCCATAACTTACCATACCCTTACTTACCTTAACTTACCTTACCATACCTTAACTTTCCATAACTTACCATACCCTAACTTTCCATAACTTAACTTTCCATAAATTAACTTTCCATAACTTAACTTACCTTAACTTTCCATAACTTAACTTTCCATAACTTTCCATAACTTTCCATAACTTAACTTACCTTAACTTTCCATAACTTAACTTTCCATAACTTTCCATAACTTAACTTTCCATAACTTTGCTTAACTTAACTTTCCATAACTTTCCATAACTTAACTTAACTTAACTTTCCATAACTTAACTTTCCATAACTTTCCATAACTTAACTTTCCATAACTTTCCATAACTTTCAATAACTTTCCATAACTTAACTTTCTTTAACTTTCTATAACTTTCCATAACGTAACTTTCCATAACTTTCCATAACTTTCCATAACGTAACTTTCCATAACGTAACTTTCCATAACTTTCCATAACTTTCCATAACTTAACTTTCCATAACTTTCCATAACTTTCCATAACTTAACTTTCCATAACTTTCCATAACGTTCCATAACGTAACTTTCCATTATTTAACTTTCCATAACTTTCCATAACTTTCCATAACATTCCATAACTTAACCTTCCATTACATTCCATAACTTTCCAGAAGTTTCCATAACTTAACTTTCCATAACTTAACTTTCCATAACTTAACTTTCCATAACTTTCCATAACTTTCCATAACTTTCCATAACTTTCCATAACTTACCATAACATAACTTTCCATAACTTTCCATAACTTAACTTTCCATAACTTTCCATAACTTTCCATAACTTAACTTTACATAACTTTCCATAACTTTCCATAACTTAACTTTCCATAACTTTCCATAACTTTCCATAACGTTCCATAACTTTCCATAACATAACTTTCGATAACTTTCCAATACTTTCCATAACTTAACTTTCCATAACTTTCCATAACTTTCCATAACTTTCCATAACTTAACTTTCCATAACTTTCCATAACTTTCCATAACTTTCCATAACTTTCCATAACTTAACTTTCCATAACTTTCCATAACTTTCCATAACTTAACTTTCCATAACTTTCCATAACTTTCCATAACTTTCTATAACATAACTTTTCCATTGCCTCGCCTCGCCTCGCCTCGCCTTGCCTTGCCTTAAGTTGCCTTGCCTTGCTTTACGATGCTTTACGTTGCCTTGCTTTACGATGTTTTACGCTGCATTACGTTGCATTACGTTGCCTTGCTTTACGATGATTTACGCTGCAGTACGTTGCATTACGTTGCCTTGCTTTACGATGTTTTACGCTGAATTACGTTGCATTACGTTGCCTTGCTTTACGATGCTTTACGTTGCATTACGTTGCATTACGTTGCCTTGCTTTACGATGCTTTACGCTGCATTACGTTGCATTACGTTGCCTTGCTTTACGCTGCATTACGTTGCATTACGTTGTTTTACGTTGCTTTACGTTGCCTTGCTTTACGATGCTTTACGTTGCATTACGTTGCTTTACTTTGCCTTGCTTTACGATGCTTTACGTTGCCTTGCTTTACGATGCTTTACGTTGCATTACGTTGCTTTACGTTGCCTTGCTTTACGATGCTTTACGTTGCCTTGCTTTACGATGCTTTACGTTGCATTACGTTGTTTTACGTTGCCTTGCTTTACGATGCTTTACGTTGCATTACGTTGCTTTACGTTGCTTTACGTTGCCTCTTTACGATGCTTTAAGTTGCATTACGTTCCTTTACGTTGCATTACGTTGCCTTGCTTTACGTTGCTTTAAGTTGCATTACGTTGCTTTACGTTGCTTTACGTTGCCTTGCTTTACGATGCTTTACGTTGCCTTGCTTTACGATGCTTTACGTTGCATTACGTTGCTTTACGTTGCATTACGTTGCTTTAAGTTGCATTACGTTGCCTTGCTTTACGATGCTTTACGTTGCATTACGTTGTTTTACGTTGCCTTGCTTTAAGATGCTTTACGTTGCATTACGTTGCTTTACGTTGCTTTACGGTGCCTCTTTACGATGCTTTACGTTGCATTACGTTGCTTTACGTTGCATTACGTTGCCTTGCTTTACGTTGCTTTAAGTTGCATTACGTTGCTTTACGTTGCTTCACGTTGCCTTGCTTTACGATGCTTTACGTTGCCTTGCTTTACGATGCTTTACGTTGCATTACGTTGCTTTACTTTGCTTTACGTTGCATTACGTTGCTTTAAGTTTCATTACGTTGCCTTGCTTTACGTTGCTTTACGTTGGATTACGTTGCTTTAAGTTGCTTTACGTTGCCTTGCTTTACGTTGCTTTACGTTGCCTAGCTCTACGAGGCATTACGTTGCATTATGTTGCCTTGCTTTACGTTGCATTACGTTGCCTTGCTTTACGTTGCCTTGCCTTGCCTTGCTTTACTTTGCCTTATGTTGCCCTGCTTTTCGTTGCCTTGATTTACCTTGCTTTACGTTGCCTTACGATGCCTTGCTTTACGTTGCTTTACGTTGCCTTGCTTTACGTTGCCTTGCCTTGCCTTGCTTTACGTTGCCTTGCCTTGCCTTGCTTTACGTTGGTTTACGTTGCCTTTCTTTACGTTGCTTTATGTTGCCTTGCTTTACGTTGCCTTGCTTTACGTTGCTTTAAGTTGCCTTGCTTTACGTTGCCTTGCTTTATGTTGCCTTACCTTGCCATGCTTTACGTTGTTTTACGTTGCCTTGCTTTACGTTGATTTACGTTGCCTTGCTTTACGTTGCTTTACGTTGTCTTGCTTTTCGTTGCCTTACTTTGCATTGATTTACGTTTCTTTACGTTGCCTTGCTTTACGTTGCCTTGCCTTGCTTTACGTTGCTTTACGTTGCCTTGCTTTACGTTGCTTTATGTTGCCTTGCTTTACGTTGCCTTGCCTTGGCTTGCTTTATGTTTCTTTCCGTTGCCTTGCTTTACTTTGCCTTGCCTTGCCTTCCTTTACGTTTCTTTACGTTGCCTCGCTTTAGGTTGCTTTACGTTGCCTTGCTTTACGTTGCTTTAAGATGCCTTGCTTTACGTTGCCTTGCCTTGCCTTGCTTTACGTTGCTTTACCTTGCCTTGCTATACGTTCCTTTACATTGCCTTGCTTTACGTTGCCTTACTATAGGTTGCCTTGCTTTACGTTGCTTTACGTTGCCTTGCTTTACGATGCTTTATGTTGCCTTGCTTTACATTGCCTTGCTTTACGTTGCCTTGCTTTACGTTGCTTTATGTTCCCTTATGTTGCCTTGCCTTGCTCTACGTTGCTTTTTGTTGCCTTGCTTTACATTGATTTACGTTGCCTTGCTTTACGTTGCCTTGCTTTACGTTGCCTTGCTTTACGTTGCTTTGCCTTGCCTTGCTTTACGTTATTTTACTTTGCCTTGCTTTACGTTGCCTTGCCTTGCCTGGCTTTACGTTGCTTTACGTAGCCTTGCTTTACGTTGCTTTACGTTGCCTTGATTACATTGCTTTACGTTGCCTTGCTTTACGTCGCCTTGCCTTGCCTTGCTTTCCGTTGCTTTACGTTGCCTTGCTTTACGTTGCTTTACGTTGCCTTGCTTTACGTTGCCTTGCCTTGCCTTGCTTTACATGTCTTTACGTTGCCTTGCTTTATGTTGCCTTGCCTTGCCTTGCTTTACGTTGCTTTAAGTTGCCTTGCTTTACGTTGCTTTACGTTGCCTTGCTTTACGTTACCTTGCCTTGCCTTGCTTTAAGTTGCTTTACGTTGCCTTACTTTACGTTGCTTCACGTTGTCTTGCTTTACGTTGCCTTGCCTTGCCTTGATTTATGTTGCTTTACGTTGCCTTGCTTTACGTTGCTTTACGTTGCCATTTTTTTACGTTGCCTTGCCTTGCCTTGCTTTACGTAGCTTTACGTAGCCTTGGTTAACTTGCTTTACGTTCCCTTGCTTTACGTTGCCTTGCCTTGCCTTGCTTTACCTTGCTTTACCTTGCCTCGCTTTACGTTGCTTTACGTTGCCTTGCTTTACGTTGCTTTATGTTGCCTTGCTTTACGTTGCCTTGCCTTTCCTTGCTTTAAGTTGCTGTACGTTGCCTTGCCTTACGTTGCTTTACGTTGCCTTGCTTTACCTTGCCTTACTTTACGTTGCCTTGCTTTACATTGCTTTACGTTGCCTTGCTTTACGTTGCTTTACGTTGCTTTACTTTACGTTGCCTTACGTTGCCTTGCCTTGCTTTACGTTGCTTTAAGTTGCCTTGCTTTACGCTGCTTTACGTTGCCTTGCTTTACGTTGCTTTGCTTTACGTTGCCTTGCTTTACATTGCTTTACGTTGCCTTACTTTGCCTTGCTTTAAGTTGCCTTGCTTTACGTTGCTTTACGGTGCCTTGCTTTACGTTGCCTTGACTTACGTTGCTTTACGTTGCCTTGCTTTACGTTGCCTTGCTTTACGTTGCCTTGACTTACGTTGCTTTACGTTGCCTTGCTTTAAGTTGCTTTACGTTGCCTTACTTTACGTTGCCTTGCTTTACGTTACTTTAAGTTGCCTTGCTTTACGTTGCCTTGCTTTACTTTGCCTTACGTTGCCTTGCTTTACGTTGCCTTGCTTTACGTTGTCTTGCTTTACTTTGCCTTGCCTTGCCTTGCTTTACGTTGCCTTGCTTTACGTTGCCTTGCCTTGGCTTGCTTTACGTTGCCTTGCTTTTCGTTGCCTTGATTTACCTTGATTTACGTTGCTTTACGATGCCTTGCTTTACGTTGCCTTCCTTTACGTTGCCTTGCTTTATGTAGCCTTGCCTTGCCTTGCTTTACGTTGCCTTGCCTTGGCTTGCTTTACGTTGCCTTGCCTTGGCTTGCTTTACGTTGCCTTGCTTTACGTTGCTTTACGTTGCCTTCCTTTACGTTGCCTTGTTTTACGTTGCTTTACGTTGCCTTGCTTTACGTTGCCTTGCTTTATGTTGCCTTGCCCTGCCTTACTTTACGTTGTTTTACGTTGCCTTGCTTTACGTTGCTTTACGTTGCCTTGCTTTACGTTGCCTTGCCTTGGCTTGCTTTACGTTGCCTTGCTTTTCGTTGCCTTGATTTACCTTGATTTACGTTGCTTTACGATGCCTTGCTTTACGTTGCGTTACGTTGCCTTGCTTTATGTTGCGTTGCCTTGCTTTGCTTTACGTTGCCTTGCCTTGCCTTGCTTTACGTTGCTTTACGTTGCCTTGCTTTACGTTGCCTTGCTTTATGTTGCCTTGCCTTGCCTTCTTTACGTTGTTTTATGTTGCCTTGCTTTACGTTGCTTTACGTTGCCTTGCTTTACGCTGCTTTACGTTGTCTTGATTTACGTTGCCTTACGTTGCAGTGATTTACGTTGCTTTACGTTGCCTTGCTTTACTTTGGCTTGCCTTGCCTTGCTTTACGTTGCTTTACGTTGCCTTGCTTTACGTTGCTTTACGTTGGCTTGCTTTACGTTGCCTTTCCTTGCCTTGCTTTACGTTGCTTTCCGTTGCCTTGCTTTACGTTGCCTTGCCTTGCTTTACGTTTCTTTACGTTGCCTCGCTTTACGTTGCTTTACCTTGCCTTGCTTAACGTTGCTTTACGTTCACTTATGTTGCCTTGCCTTGCTCTACGTTGCTTTTTGTTGCCTTGCTTTACGTTGCTTTACGTTGCCTTGCTTTACGTTGCCTTGCTTTATGTTGCTTTACCTTGCCTTACGTTGCCTTGCTTTAAGTTGCCTTGCTTTACGTTGCTTTACGTTGCCTTGCTTTACGTTGCTTTACATTTCCTTGCTTTACGTTTCCTTGCTTTACGTTGCTTTACCTTGCCTTACGTTGCCTTGCTTTACGTTGCCTTGCTTTACGTTGATTTAAGTAGCCTTAATTTACGTTGCCTTGCTTTACATTACTTTAAGTTGCCTTGCTTTACGTTGCCTTGCTTTAGTTGGCCTTACTGTGCCGTACTTTGCTTTGCCTTGCTTTACGTTGCTTTACGTTGCGTTGCTTTACGTTTCATTGCTTTACGTTGCCTTACGTTGCCTTGCTTTACGTTGCCTTACGTTGCCTTACTTTACGTTGCCTTGCTTTACGTTGCCTTACGTTGCCTTGCTTTACGTTGCCTTTCTTTACGTTGCCCTTCCTTGCTTAACCATGCCTTGCTTTAAGTTGCCTTGCCTTGCCTTGCTTTTCGTTGCCTTGCTTACCTTGCTTTACGTTGCTTTACAATGCCTTGCTTTACGTTGATTGACGTTGCCTTGCTTTACGTTGCCTTGCCTTACCTTGCTTTACGTTGCCTTGCCTTGCTTTACGTTGCTTTAAATTCCCTTGCTCTACGACGCTTTACGTTGCCTTGCTTTACGTTGCTTTAAGTTGCCTTGCTTTATGTTGCTTTACGTTGTCTTACGTTGCCTTGCCTTGCTTTACGTTGCTTTAAGTAGCCTTGCTTTACGTTGCCTTGCTATACGTTGCCTTGCTTTACGTTGCTTTACGTTGTCTTACGTTGCCTTGCTTTAAGTTGCCTTGCTTTACGTTGCTTTACTTTGCCTTGCTTTACGTTGCCTTGCTTTACGTTGCTTTACGTTGCCTTGCTTTACGTTTCCTTGCTTTACATTGCTTTACGTTGCCTTACGTTGCCTTGCTTTACGTTGCCTTGCTTTACATTGCTTTACGTTTCCTTGTTTACGTTGCCTTGCTTTACGTTATTTTAAGTTGCCTTGCTTTACCTTGCCTTGCTTTACTTTGCCTTACGTTGCCTTGCTTTACGTTGCCTTGCTTGACGTTGCTTTACGTTGCCTTGATTTACGTTGCCTTTCTTTACGTTGCCTTACGTTGCCTTGCTTTACGTTGCCTTGCTTTACGTTGCTTTACATTGCCTTGCTTTACGTTGCCTTACTCTGCCGTGCTTTGCTTTGCCTTGCTTTACGTTGCTTTACGTTGCCTTGATTTATGTTGCCTTACGTTGCCTTGCTTTACGTTGCCTTGCTTTACTTTGCTTTACGTTGCCTTGCTTTATGTTGCCTTGCTTTATGTTGCTTTACGTTGCCTTGCTTTACGTTGCTTTACGTTGCCTTGCTTTACGTTGCCTTACTTTACGTTGCTTTACGTTGCCTTACTTTACGTTGCCTTGCTTTACGTTGCCTTACGTTGCCTTGCTTTACGTTTCATTGCTTTACGTTGCTTTACGTTGCCTTGCTTTACGTTGCCTTGCTTTACGTTGCATTACTTTATGTTCTTTACGTTGCCTTAATTTACGTTGCCTTGCTTTACGTTGCCTTACTTTACGTTGCTTTACGTTGCCTTGACTTGCCTTACTTTACATTCCTTTACGTTGCCTTGCTTTACGTTTCCTTGCTTTACGTTGCCTTGCTTTACGTTGCCTTGCTTTACATAGTTTACGTTGCCTTACGTTGCCTTGCTTTAAGTTGACTTGATTTACGTTGCTTTACGTTGCCTTGCTTTACGTTGCTTTATGTGGCCTTGCTTTAAGTTGCTTTATTTGCCTTGCTTTACGTTGCTTTACGTTGCATTACGTTGCTTTACGTTGCCTTGCTTTACGATGCTTTACGTTGCCTTGCTTTACGATGCTTTACGTTGCATTACGTTGCTTTACGTTTCCTTGCTTTACGATGCTTTACGTTGCATTACGTTGCTTTACGTTGCCTTGCTTTACGATGCTTTACGTTGCATTACGTTGCTTTACGTTGCCTTGCTTTACGATGCTTTAAGTTGCATTACGTTGCTTTACGTTGCTTTACGTTGCCTTGCTTTACGATGCTTTACGTTGCCTTGCTTTACGATGCTTTACATTGCATTATGTTGCTTTACGTTGCTTTACGTTGCATTACGTTGCTTTAAGTTGCATTACGTTGTCTTGCTTTACGTAGCTTTACGTTGGATTACGTTGCTTTAAGTTGCATTACGTTGCCTTGCTCTACGTTGCTTTACGTTGCATTCCGTTGCTTTACGTTGTATTACGTTGCCTTGCTTTACGTTGCTTTACGTTGCATTAGGTTGCTTTAATTTTATTACGTTGCCTTGCTTTACGTTGCTTTACGTTGCATTACGTTGCTTTACGTTGCCTTGCTTTACGTTGCCTTGCCTTGCCTTGCTTTACTTTGCCTTGCCTTTCCTTGCTTTACGTTGCTTTACGTTGCCTTGCTTTACATTGCCTTGCTTTACGTTGCTTTATGTTGCCTTGCTTTACGTTGCCTTGCTTTACATTGCCTTGCTTTATGTTGCCTTGCCTTGCCATGCTTTACGTTGTTTTACGTTGCCTTGCTTTACGTTGATTTACGTTGCCTTGCTTTACGTTGCTTTACGTTGTTTTGCTTTACGTTGCCTTACTTTGCATTGATTTACGTTTCTTTACGTTGTCTTGCTTTACGTTGCCTTGCCTTGCCTTGCTTTACCTTGCTTTACGTTGCATTGCTTTACGTCGCTTTACGTTGCCTTGCTTTACGTTGCCTTGCTTTACGTTGCCTTTCCTTGCCTTGCTTTACGTTTCTTTCCGTTGCCTTGCTTTACTTTGCCTTGCCTTGCCTTGCTTTACGTTTTTTTACGTTGCCTCGCTTTAGGTTGCTTTACATTGCCTTGCTTTACGTTGCTTTAAGATGACTTGCTTTACGTTGCCTTGCCTTGCCTTGCTTTACTTTGCTTTACCTTGCCTTGCTTTACGTTCCTTTACATTGCCTTGCTTTACGTTGCCTTACTTTAGGTTGCCTTGCTTTACGTTGCTTTACATTGCCTTGCTTTACGATGCTTTATGTTGCCTTGATTTACGTTGCCTTGCTTTACGTTGCCTTGCTTGACATTGCTTTACGTTCCCTTATGTTGCCTTGCCTTGCTCTACGTTGCTTTTTGTTGCCTTGCTTTACGTTGATTTACGTTGCCTTGCTTTACGTTGCCTTCCTTTACGTTGCCTTGCCTTGCCTTGCTTTACGTTATTTTACTTTGCCTTGATTTACGTTGCCTTGCCTTGCCTGGCTTTACGTTGCTTTACGTTGCCTTGCTTTACGTTGCTTTACGTTGCCTTGCCTTGCCTTGCTTTCCGTTGCTTTACGTTGCCTTGCTTTACGTTGCTTTACATTGCCTCCTTTACGTTGCCTTGCCTTGCCTTGCTTTACGTGTCTTTTCGTTGCCTTGCTTTATGTTGCCTTGCCTTGCCTTGCTTTACGTTGCTTTAAGTTGCCTTGCTTTACGATGCTTTATGTTGCCTTCCTTTACGATGCCTTGCTTTACGTTTCCTTGCTTTATGTTGCTTTACGTTGCCTTACGTTGCCTTGCCTTGCTTTATGTTGCTTTAAGTAGCCTTGCTTTACGTTGCCTTGCTATACGTTGCCTTGCTTTACGTTTCTTTACGTTGCCTTACGATGCCTTGCTTTAAGTTGCCTTGCTTTACGTTGCTTTACGTTGCCTTGCTTTACGTTGCCTTGCTTTACGTTGCTTTACGTTGCATTGCTTTACGTTGCCTTGCTTTACATTGCTTTACGTTGCCTTACGTTGCCTTGCTTTACGTTCACTTGCTTTACATTGCTTTACGTTTCCTTGCTTTAAGTTGCCTTGCTTTACGTTGCTTTACGTTGCCTTGCTTTACGTTGCATTACGTTGCCTTGCCTTACGTTGCCTTGCATTACATTGCTTTACGTTGCCTTGCTTTACGTTGCCTTGCTTGACGTTGCTTTACGTTGCCTTGCTTTACGTTGCCTTTCTTTACGTTGCCTTACGTTGCCTTGCTTTACGTTGCCTTGCTTTACGTTGCTTTACATTGCCTTGCTTTACGTTGCCTTACGTTGCCTTAATTTACGTTGTCTTGCTTTACGTTGCTTTACGTTGCCTTGATTTACGTTGCCTTACGTTGCCTTGCTTTACGTTGCCTTGCTTTACTTTGCTTTACGTTGCCTTGCTTTATGTTGCCTTGCTTTACGTTGCTTTACGTTGCCTTGCTTTACGTTGCTTTACGTTGCCTTGCTTTACGTTGCCTTACGTTGCCTTGCTTTACGTTGCCTTACATTACGTTGCTTTACGTTGACTTACTTTACTTTGCCTTGCTTTAGGTTGCCTTACGTTGCCTTGCTTTACGTTTCCTTGCTTTACGTTGCCTTACTTTACGTTGCTTTACGTTGCCTTGCCTTGCCTTACTTTATGTTGCTTTACGTTGCCTTGCTTTACGTTGCCTTACTTTACGTTGCTTTACGTTGCCTTGCCTTGCCTTACTTTACGTTCCTTTACGTTGCCTTGCTTTACGTTTTCTTGCTTTACGTTGCCTTGCTTTACGTTGCCTTGCTTTACATTGTTTACGTTGCCTTACGTTGCCTTGCTTTAAGTTGCCTTACTTTACGTTCCTTTACGTTGCCTTGCTTTACGTTTTCTTGCTTTACGTTGCCTTGCTTTACGTTGCCTTGCTTTACATTGTTTACGTTGCCTTACGTTGCCTTGCTTTAAGTTGCCTTGCTTTACGTTGCTTTACGTTGCCTTGCTATACGTTGCTTTATGTTGCCTTGCTTTAAGTTGCTTTATTTGCCTTGCTTTACGATGCTTTACGTTGCATTACGTTGCTTTACGCTGCATTACGTTGCTTTACGCTGCCTTGCTTTACGATGCTTTACGTTGCATTACGTTTCTTTACGTTTCCTTGCTTTACGATGCTTTACGTTGCATTACGTTGCTTTACGTTGCCTTGCCTTACGATGCTTTACGTTGCATTACGTTGCTTTACGTTGCCTTGCTTTACGATGCTTTACGTTGCTTTACGTTGCCTTGCTTTACGATGCTTTACGTTGCATTACGTTGCTTTACGTTGCCTTGCTTTACGATGCTTTAAGTTGCATTACGTTGCTTTACGTTGCTTTACATTGCCTTGCTTTACGTTGCATTACTTTGCTTTACGTTGCTTTACGTTGCCTTGCTTTACGATGCTTTACGTTGCCTTGATTTACGATGCTTTACATTGCATTACGTTGCTTTACGTTGCTTTAGGTTGCATTACGTTGCTTTAAGTTGCATTACGTTGTCTTGCTTTACGTTGCTTTACGTTGGATTACGTTGCTTTAAGTTGCATTACGTTGCCTTGCTTTACGTTGCTTTACGTTGCATTAGGTTGCTTTACATTTTATTACGTTGCCTTGCTTTACGTTGCTTTACGTTGCATTACGTTGCTTTACGTTGCCTTGCTTTAGGTTGCTTTACGTTGCCTTGCTGTACGTCGCATTACGTTGCATTACGTTGCCTTGCTTTACGTTGCCTTGCCTTGCCTTTCTTTACTTTGCCTTGCCTTTCCTTGCTTTACGTTGCTTTACGTTGCCTTGCTTTATGTTGCCTTGCTTTATGTTGCTTTATGTTGCCTTGCTTTACGTTGCCTTGCTTTACATTGCCTTGCTTTATGTTGCCTTGCCTTGCCATGCTTTACGTTGTTTTACGTTGCCTTGCTTTACGTTGATTTACGTTGCCTTGCTTTACGTTGCTTTACGTTGTCTTGCTTTACGTTGCCTTACTTTGCATTGATTTACGTTTCTTTACGTTGCCTTGCTTTACGTTGCCTTACCTTGCCTTGCTTTACCTTGCTTTACGTTGCCTTGCTTTACGTTGCTTTACGTTGCCTTGCTTTGCGTTGCTTTACGTTGCCTTGATTTACTTTGCCTTTCCTTGCCTTGCTTTACGTTTCTTTCCGTTGCCTTGCTTTACTTTGCCTTGCCTTGCCTTGCTTTACGTTTTTTTACGTTGCCTCGCTTTAGGTTGCTTTACATTGCCTTGCTTTACGTTTCTTTAAGATGCCTTGCTTTACGTTGCCTTGCCTTGCCTTGCTTTACGTTGCTTTACCTTGCCTTGCTATACGTTCCTTTACATTGCCTTGCTTTACGTTGCCTTAATTATGTTGCCTTGCTTTATGTTGCTTTACGTTGCCTTGCTTTACGATGCTTTATGATGCCTTGATTTACGTTGCCTTGCTTTCCGTTGCCTTGCTTTACGTTGCTTTACGTTGCCATTGTTTTACGTTGCCTTGCCTTGCCTTGCTTTACGTTGCTTTTCGTTGCCTTGCTTTACGTTGCTTTATGTTGCCTTGCTTTACGTTGCCTTGCCTTTCCTTGCTTTAAGTTGCTGTACGTTGCCTTGCCTTACGTTGATTTACGTTGCCTTGCTTTACCTTGCCTTACTTTAGGTTGCCTTGCTTTACGTTGCTTTACGATGCCTTATTTTACGTTGCCTTACGTTGCCTTGCCTTGCTTTCGTTGCTTTACGTGACCTTGCTTTACGTTGCTTTATGTTGCCTTGCTTTACGTTGCCTTGCTTTAAGTTGCCTTGCTTTACGTTGCCTTGCTTTACTTTGCTTTACGTTGCCTTACGTTGCCTTCCTTTAAGTTGCCTTGCTTTACGTTGCTTTACGTTGCCATTGTTTTACGTTGCCTTGCCTTGCCTTGCTTTACGTTGCTTTTCGTTGCCTTGCTTTACGTTGATTTATGTTGCCTTGCTTTACGTTGCCTTGCCTTTCCTTGCTTTAAGTTGATGTACGTTGCCTTGCCTTACGTTGATTTACGTTGCCTTGCTTTACCTTGCCTTACTTTAGGTTGCCTTGCTTTACGTTGCTTTACGTTGCCTTGCTTTAGGTTGCTTTACGTTGCCTTAGTTTACGCTGCCTTACGTTGCCTTAGTTTACGCTGCCTTACGTTGCCTTGCCTTGCTTTACGTTGCTTTACGTTGCCTTGCTTTACGTTGCTTTATGTTGCCTTGCTTTACGTTGCCTTGCTTTAAGTTGCCTTGCTTTACGTTGCCTTGCTTTACTTTGCTTTACGTTGCCTTACGTTGCCTTCCTTTAAGTTGCCTTGCTTTACGTTGCTTTACGTTGCCTTGCTTTACGTTGCTTTACGTTGCCTTGCTTTACGTTGCCTTGCTTTACTTTGCCTTACGTAGCCTTGCTTTACGTTGCCTTGCTTTACTTTGCCTTGCCTTGCCTTGCTTTACGTTGCCTTGCTTTACGTTGCCTTGCCTTGCCTTGCTTTACATTGCTTTACGTTGCCTTGCTTTACGTTGCCTTGCTATACGTTGCTTTACGTTGCCTTGCTTTACGTTGCCTTGCTTTACTTTGCTTTACGTTGCCTTCCTTTATGCTTCCTTTCCTTGCCTTGCTTTACGTTGTTTTATGTTGCCTTGCTTTACGTTGATTTACGTTGCCTTGCTTTACGTTGCTTTACGTTATCTTGCTTTACGTTGCCTTATGTTGCATTGATTTACGTTGCTTTACGTTGCCTTGCTTTACGTTGCCTTGCCTTGCCTTGCTTTACGTTGCTTTACGTTGCCTTGCTTTACGTTGCCTTGCCTTGCTTTACGTTGCTTTACGTTGCCTTGCTTTACGTTGCTTTATGTTGCCTTGCTGTACGTTGCATTACGTTGCATTACGTTGCCTTGCTTTACATTGCATTACGTTGCCTTGCTTTACGTTGCCTTGCCTTGCCTTGCTTTACCTTGCCTTATGTTGCCTTGCTTTTCGTTGCCTTGATTTACCTTTCTTTACGTTGCTTTACGTTGCCTTGCTTTACGTTGCCTTGCCTTGCTTTACGATGCCTTGCCTTGCCTTGCTTTACGTTACTTTACGTTGCCTTGCTTTACGTTGCTTTATGTTGCCTTGCTTTACGTTGCCTTGCTTTACGTTGCTTTACGTTGCCTTGCTTTACGTTGCCTTGCTTTATGTTGTCTTGCCTTGCCATGCTTTACGTTGTTTTACGTTGCCTTGCTTTACGTTGATTTACGTTGCCTTGCTTTACGTTGTCTTGCTTTACGTTGCCTTACTTTGCATTGATTTACGTTTCTTTACGTTGCATTGCTTTACGTTGCCTTGCCTTGCCTTGCTTTACGTTGCTTTACGTTGCTTTGCTTTACGTTGCTTTACGTTGCCTTGCTTTACGTTGCCTTTCATTGCCTTGCTTTACGTTTCTTTCCGTTGCCTTGCTATACTTTGCCTTGCCTTGCCTTGCTTTACGTTACTGTACGTTCCCTCGCTATACTTTGCCTTGCCTTGCCTTGCTTTACGTTTCTTTACGTTGCCTCGCTTTAGGTTGCTTTACGTTGCCTTGCTTTACGTTGCTTTAAGATGCCTTGCTTTACGTTGCCTTGCCTTGCCTTGCTTTACGTTGCTTTACCTTGCCTTGCTATACGTTCCTTTACATTGCCTTGCTTTACGTTGCCTTACTTTAGGTTGCCTTGCTTTACGTTGCATTTTGTTGCCTTGCTTTACGTTGATGTACGTTGCCTTGCTTTACGTTGCCTTGCTTTACGTTGCCTTGCCTTGCTTTACGTTATTTTACTTTGCCTTGCTTTACGTTGCCTTGCCTTGCCTGGCTTTACGTTGCTTTACGTTGCCTTGCTTTACGTTGCTTTACGTTGCCTTGCTTTACGTTGCCTTGCCTTGCCTTGCTTTCCGTTGCTTTACGTTGACCTGCTTTACGTTGCCTTGCTTTACGTTGCTTTACGTTGCCTTGCTTTACGTTGCCTTGCCTTGCCTTGCTTTACGTGTCTTTACGTTGCCTTGCTTTATGTTGCCTTGCCTTGCCTTGCTTTAAGTTGCTTTACGTTGCCTTTCTTTACGTTGCTTTACGTTGTCTTGCTTTACGTTTCCTTGCCTTGCCTTGATTTATGTTGCTTTACGTTGCCTTGCTTTACGTTGCTTTACGTTGCCATTTTCTTACGTTGCCTTGCCTTGCCTTGCTTTATGTTGCTTTTCGTTGCCTTGCTTTACGTTACTTTATGTTGCCTTGCTTTACGTTTCCTTTACTTGCCTTGCTTTACGTTGCTTTACGTTGCCTTGGTTTACTTGATTTACGTTGCCTTGCTTTACGTTTCCTTGCCTTGCCTTGCTTAACCTTGCTTTACGTTGCCTCGCTTTACCTTGCTTTACGTTGCCTCGCTTTATGTTGCTTTACGTTGCCTTGCTTTACCTTGCCTTATGTTGTCTTGCTTTTCGTTGCCTTGATTTACCTTTCTTTACGTTGCTTTACGTTGCCTTGCTTTACGTTGCCTTGCCTTGCTTTACGATGCCTTGCCTTGCCTTGCTTTACGTTAATTTACGTTGCCTTGCTTTACGTTGCTTTATGTTGCCTTGCTTTACGTTGCCTTGCTTTACGTTGCTTTACGTTGCCTTGCTTTACGTTGCCTTGCTTTATGTTGTCTTGCCTTGCCATGCTTTACGTTGTTTTACGTTGCCTTGCTTTACGTTTATTTACGTTGCCTTGCTTTACGTTGTCTTGCTTTACGTTGCCTTACTTTGCATTGATTTACGTTTCTTTACGTTGCATTGCTTTACGTTGCCTTGCCTTGCCTTGCTTTACGTTGCTTTACGTTGCTTTGCTTTACGTTGCTTTACGTTGCCTTGCTTTACGTTGCCTTTCATTGCCTTGCTTTACGTTTCTTTCCGTTGCCTTGCTATACTTTGCCTTGCCTTGCCTTGCTTTACGTTACTGTACGTTCCCTCGCTATACTTTGCCTTGCCTTGCCTTGCTTTACGTTTCTTTACGTTGCCTCGCTTTAGGTTGCTTTACGTTGCCTTGCTTTACGTTGCTTTAAGATGCCTTGCTTTACGTTGCCTTGCCTTGCCTTGCTTTACGTTGCTTTACCTTGCCTTGCTATACGTTCCTTTACATTGCCTTGCTTTACGTTGCCTTACTTTAGGTTGCCTTGCTTTACGTTGCATTTTGTTGCCTTGCTTTACGTTGATGTACGTTGCCTTGCTTTACGTTGCCTTGCTTTACGTTGCCTTGCCTTGCTTTACGTTATTTTACTTTGCCTTGCTTTACGATGCCTTGCCTTGCCTTGCTTTACGTTACTTTACGTTGCCTTGCTTTACGTTGCTTTATGTTGCCTTGCTTTACGTTGCCTTGCTTTACGTTGCTTTACGTTGCCTTGCTTTACGTTGCCTTGCTTTATGTTGTCTTGCCTTGCCATGCTTTACGTTGTTTTACGTTGCCTTGCTTTACGTTGATTTACGTTGCCTTGCTTTACGTTGTCTTGCTTTACGTTGCCTTACTTTGCATTGATTTACGTTTCTTTACGTTGCATTGCTTTACGTTGCCTTGCCTTGCCTTGCTTTACGTTGCTTTACGTTGCTTTGCTTTACGTTGCTTTACGTTGCCTTGCTTTACGTTGCCTTTCATTGCCTTGCTTTACGTTTCTTTCCGTTGCCTTGCTATACTTTGCCTTGCCTTGCCTTGCTTTACGTTACTGTACGTTCCCTCGCTATACTTTGCCTTGCCTTGCCTTGCTTTACGTTTCTTTACGTTGCCTCGCTTTAGGTTGCTTTACGTTGCCTTGCTTTACGTTGCTTTAAGATGCCTTGCTTTACGTTGCCTTGCCTTGCCTTGCTTTACGTTGCTTTACCTTGCCTTGCTATACGTTCCTTTACATTGCCTTGCTTTACGTTGCCTTACTTTAGGTTGCCTTGCTTTACGTTGCATTTTGTTGCCTTGCTTTACGTTGATGTACGTTGCCTTGCTTTACGTTGCCTTGCTTTACGTTGCCTTGCCTTGCTTTACGTTATTTTACTTTGCCTTGCTTTACGTTGCCTTGCCTTGCCTGGCTTTACGTTGCTTTACGTTGCCTTGCTTTACGTTGCTTTACGTTGCCTTGCTTTACGTTGCTTTACGTTGCCTTGCTTTACGTTGCCTTGCCTTGCCTTGCTTTCCGTTGCTTTACGTTGACCTGCTTTACGTTGCCTTGCTTTACGTTGCTTTACGTTGCCTTGCTTTACGTTGCCTTGCCTTGCCTTGCTTTACGTGTCTTTACGTTGCCTTGCTTTATGTTGCCTTGCCTTGCCTTGCTTTAAGTTGCTTTACGTTGCCTTTCTTTACGTTGCTTTACGTTGTCTTGCTTTACGTTTCCTTGCCTTGCCTTGATTTATGTTGCTTTACGTTGCCTTGCTTTACGTTGCTTTACGTTGCCATTTTCTTACGTTGCCTTGCCTTGCCTTGCTTTATGTTGCTTTTCGTTGCCTTGCTTTACGTTACTTTATGTTGCCTTGCTTTACGTTTCCTTTACTTGCCTTGCTTTACGTTGCTTTACGTTGCCTTGGTTTACTTGATTTACGTTGCCTTGCTTTACGTTTCCTTGCCTTGCCTTGCTTAACCTTGCTTTACGTTGCCTCGCTTTACCTTGCTTTACGTTGCCTCGCTTTATGTTGCTTTACGTTGCCTTGCTTTACCTTGCCTTATGTTGTCTTGCTTTTCGTTGCCTTGATTTACCTTTCTTTACGTTGCTTTACGTTGCCTTGCTTTACGTTGCCTTGCCTTGCTTTACGATGCCTTGCCTTGCCTTGCTTTACGTTAATTTACGTTGCCTTGCTTTACGTTGCTTTATGTTGCCTTGCTTTACGTTGCCTTGCTTTACGTTGCTTTACGTTGCCTTGCTTTACGTTGCCTTGCTTTATGTTGTCTTGCCTTGCCATGCTTTACGTTGTTTTACGTTGCCTTGCTTTACGTTTATTTACGTTGCCTTGCTTTACGTTGTCTTGCTTTACGTTGCCTTACTTTGCATTGATTTACGTTTCTTTACGTTGCATTGCTTTACGTTGCCTTGCCTTGCCTTGCTTTACGTTGCTTTACGTTGCTTTGCTTTACGTTGCTTTACGTTGCCTTGCTTTACGTTGCCTTTCATTGCCTTGCTTTACGTTTCTTTCCGTTGCCTTGCTATACTTTGCCTTGCCTTGCCTTGCTTTACGTTACTGTACGTTCCCTCGCTATACTTTGCCTTGCCTTGCCTTGCTTTACGTTTCTTTACGTTGCCTCGCTTTAGGTTGCTTTACGTTGCCTTGCTTTACGTTGCTTTAAGATGCCTTGCTTTACGTTGCCTTGCCTTGCCTTGCTTTACGTTGCTTTACCTTGCCTTGCTATACGTTCCTTTACATTGCCTTGCTTTACGTTGCCTTACTTTAGGTTGCCTTGCTTTACGTTGCATTTTGTTGCCTTGCTTTACGTTGATGTACGTTGCCTTGCTTTACGTTGCCTTGCTTTACGTTGCCTTGCCTTGCTTTACGTTATTTTACTTTGCCTTGCTTTACGTTGCCTTGCCTTGCCTGGCTTTACGTTGCTTTACGTTGCCTTGCTTTACGTTGCTTTACGTTGCCTTGCTTTACGTTGCTTTACGTTGCCTTGCTTTACGTTGCCTTGCCTTGCCTTGCTTTCCATTGCTTTACGTTGACCTGCTTTACGTTGCCTTGCTTTACGTTGCTTTACGTTGCCTTGCTTTACGTTGCCTTGCCTTGCCTTGCTTTACGTGTCTTTACGTTGCCTTGCTTTATGTTGCCTTGCCTTGCCTTGCTTTAAGTTGCTTTACGTTGCCTTTCTTTACGTTGCTTTACGTTGTCTTGCTTTACGTTTCCTTGCCTTGCCTTGATTTATGTTGCTTTACGTTGCCTTGCTTTACGTTGCTTTACGTTGCCATTTTCTTACGTTGCCTTGCCTTGCCTTGCTTTATGTTGCTTTTCGTTGCCTTGCTTTACGTTACTTTATGTTGCCTTGCTTTACGTTTCCTTTACTTGCCTTGCTTTACGTTGCTTTACGTTGCCTTGGTTTACTTGATTTACGTTGCCTTGCTTTACGTTTCCTTGCCTTGCCTTGCTTAACCTTGCTTTACGTTGCCTCGCTTTACCTTGCTTTACGTTGCCTCGCTTTATGTTGCTTTACGTTGCCTTGCTTTACCTTGCCTTATGTTGTCTTGCTTTTCGTTGCCTTGATTTACCTTTCTTTACGTTGCTTTACGTTGCCTTGCTTTACGTTGCCTTGCCTTGCTTTACGATGCCTTGCCTTGCCTTGCTTTACGTTAATTTACGTTGCCTTGCTTTACGTTGCTTTATGTTGCCTTGCTTTACGTTGCCTTGCTTTACGTTGCTTTACGTTGCCTTGCTTTACGTTGCCTTGCTTTATGTTGTCTTGCCTTGCCATGCTTTACGTTGTTTTACGTTGCCTTGCTTTACGTTTATTTACGTTGCCTTGCTTTACGTTGTCTTGCTTTACGTTGCCTTACTTTGCATTGATTTACGTTTCTTTACGTTGCATTGCTTTACGTTGCCTTGCCTTGCCTTGCTTTACGTTGCTTTACGTTGCTTTGCTTTACGTTGCTTTACGTTGCCTTGCTTTACGTTGCCTTTCATTGCCTTGCTTTACGTTTCTTTCCGTTGCCTTGCTATACTTTGCCTTGCCTTGCCTTGCTTTACGTTACTGTACGTTCCCTCGCTATACTTTGCCTTGCCTTGCCTTGCTTTACGTTTCTTTACGTTGCCTCGCTTTAGGTTGCTTTACGTTGCCTTGCTTTACGTTGCTTTAAGATGCCTTGCTTTACGTTGCCTTGCCTTGCCTTGCTTTACGTTGCTTTACCTTGCCTTGCTATACGTTCCTTTACATTGCCTTGCTTTACGTTGCCTTACTTTAGGTTGCCTTGCTTTACGTTGCATTTTGTTGCCTTGCTTTACGTTGATGTACGTTGCCTTGCTTTACGTTGCCTTGCTTTACGTTGCCTTGCCTTGCTTTACGTTATTTTACTTTGCCTTGCTTTACGTTGCCTTGCCTTGCCTGGCTTTACGTTGCTTTACGTTGCCTTGCTTTACGTTGCTTTACGTTGCCTTGCTTTACGTTGCTTTACGTTGCCTTGCTTTACGTTGCCTTGCCTTGCCTTGCTTTCCGTTGCTTTACGTTGACCTGCTTTACGTTGCCTTGCTTTACGTTGCTTTACGTTGCCTTGCTTTACGTTGCCTTGCCTTGCCTTGCTTTACGTGTCTTTACGTTGCCTTGCTTTATGTTGCCTTGCCTTGCCTTGCTTTAAGTTGCTTTACGTTGCCTTGCTTTACGTTGCTTTACGTTGTCTTGCTTTACGTTTCCTTGCCTTGCCTTGATTTATGTTGCTTTACGTTGCCTTGCTTTACGTTGCTTTACGTTGCCATTTTCTTACGTTGCCTTGCCTTGCCTTGCTTTATGTTGCTTTTCGTTGCCTTGCTTTACGTTACTTTATGTTGCCTTGCTTTACGTTTCCTTTACTTGCCTTGCTTTACGTTGCTTTACGTTGCCTTGGTTTACTTGATTTACGTTGCCTTGCTTTACGTTTCCTTGCCTTGCCTTGCTTAACCTTGCTTTACGTTGCCTCGCTTTACCTTGCTTTACGTTGCCTCGCTTTATGTTGCTTTACGTTGCCTTGCTTTACTTTGCTTTACGTTGCCTTGCTTTACGTTGCCTTGCCTTTCCTTGCTTTAAGTTGCTGTACGTTGCCTTGCCTTACGTTGCTTTACGTTGCCTTTCTTTACCTTGCCTTACTTTACGTTGCCTTGCTTTACGTTGCTTTAAGTTGCCTTGCTTTACGCTGCTTTACGTTGCCTTGCTTTACGTTGCCTTGCTTTACGTTGCCTTGCTTTACGTTGCCTTGCTTTACATTGCTTTACGTTGCCTTACGTTGCCTTGCTTTAAGTTGCTTTGCTTTACGTTGCTTTACGGTGCCTTGCTTTACGTTGCCTTGATTTACTTTGCTTTACGTTGCCTTGCTTTACGTTGCGTTGCTTTACGTTGCCTTTCTTTACGTTGCCTTGCTTTACGTTGCCTTGCTTTAAGTTGCTTTACGTTGTCTTACTTTACGTTGCCTTGCTTTAAGTTACTTTAAGTTGCCTTGCTTTACGTTGTCTTGCTTTACTTTGCCTTGCCTTGCCTTGCTTTACGTTGCCTTGCTTTACGTTGCCTTGCCTTGCTTTACATTGCCTTGCTTTACGTTGCCTTGCCTTGCTTTACGTTGCCTTGCCTTGCTTTACGTTGCCTTGCTTTACGTTGCCTTGCCTTGGCTTGCTTTACGTTGTTTTATGTTGCCTTGCTTTACGTTGCTTTACGTTGCCTTGATTTACGCAGCTTTACGTTGTCTTGCTTTACGTTGCCTTACGTTGCATAGATTTACGTTGCTTTACGTTGCCTTGCTTTACGTTGCTTTACGTTGCCTTGCTTTACGTTGCCTTGCTTTACTTTGCCTTACGTTGCCTTGCTTTACGTTGCCGTGCTTTACTTTGCCTTGCCTTGCCTTGATTACGTTGCCTTGCTTTACGTTGCCTTGCCTTGCTTTACGTTGCCTTGCTTTACGTTGCCTTGCCTTGGCTTGCTTTACGTTGCCTTGTTTTCGTTGCCTTGATTTACCTTCCATTACATTGCTTTACGATGCCTTGCTTTACGTTGCTTTACGTTGCCTTGCTTTACTTTGCCATTCCTTGCCTTGCTTTACGTTGCCTTGCCTTGCCTTGCTTTACATTGCTTTACGTTGCCTTGCTATACGTTGCTTTACGTTGCCTTGCATTACGTTGCCTTGCTTTATGTTGCTTTACGTTGCCTTGCTTTACGTTGCCTTCCTTTATGCTGCCTTTCCTTGCCTTGCTTTACATTGTTTTATGTTGCCTTGCTTTACGTTGATTTACGTTGCCTTGCTTTACGTTGCTTTACGTTATCTTGCTTTACGTTGCCTTATGTTGCATTGATTTACGTTGCTTTACGTTGCCTTGCTTTACGTTCCCTTGCCTTGCCTTGCTTTACGTTGCTTTACGTTGCCTTGCTTTACGTTGCCTTGCCTTGCTTTACGTTGCTTTACGTTGCCTTGCTTTACGTTGCTTTATGTTGCCTTGCTGTACGTTGCATTACGTTGCATTACGTTGCCTTGCTTTACGTTGCATTACGTTGCCTTGCTTTACGTTGCCTTGCCTTGCCTTGCTTTACCTTGCCTTATGTTGCCTTGATTTACCTTTCTTTACGTTGCTTTACTATGCCTTGCTTTACGTTGCTTTACGTTGCCTTGCTTTACGTTGCCTTGCCTTGCCTTGCTTTACGATGCCTTGCCTTGCCTTGCTTTACGTTACTTTACGTTGCCTTGCTTTACGTTGCCTTGCTTTACGTTGCTTTATGTTGCCTTGCTTTACGTTGCCTTGCTTTACGTTGCTTTACGTTGCCTTGCTTTACGTTGCCTTGCTTTATGTTTTCTTGCCTTGCCATGCTTTACGTTGTTTTACGTTGCCTTGCTTTACGTTGATTTACGTTGCCTTGCTTTACGTTGCTTTACGTTGTCTTGCTTTACGTTGCCTTACTTTGCATTGATTTACGTTTCTTTACGTTGCCTTGCTTTACGTTGCCTTGCCTTGCCTTGCTTTACGTTGCTTTACCTTGCCTTGCTATACGTTCCTTTACATTGCCTTGCTTTACGTTGCCTTACTTTAGGTTGCCTTGCTTTACGTTGCCTTTCATTGCCTTGCTTTACGTTTCTTTCCGTTGCCTTGCTATACTTTGCCTTGCCTTGCCTTGCTTTACGTTTCTTTACGTTGCCTCGCTTTAGGTTGCTTTACGTTGCCTTGCTTTACGTTGCTTTAAGATGCCTTGCTTTACGTTGCCTTGCCTTGCCTTGCTTTACGTTGCTTTACCTTGCCTTGCTATACGTTCCTTTACATTGCCTTGCTTTACGTTGCCTTACTTTAGGTTGCCTTGCTTTACGTTGCATTTTGTTGCCTTGCTTTACGTTGCCTTGCTTTATGTTGCCTTGCCTTGCCTTGCTTTACGTTATTTTACTTTGCCTTGCTTTACGTTGCCTTGCCTTGCCTGGCTTTACGTTGCTTTACGTTGCCTTGCTTTACGTTGCTTTACGTTGCCTTGCTTTACGCAGCTTTACGTTGCCTTGCTTTACGTTGCCTTGCCTTGCTTTCCGTTTCTTTACGTTGCCTTGCTTTACGTTGCCTTGCTTTACGTTGCTTTACGTTGCCTTGCTTTACGTTGCCTTGCCTTGCCTTGCTTTACGTGTCTTTACGTTGCCTTGCTTTATGTTGCCATGCCTTGCCTTGCTTTAAGTTGCTTTACGTTGCCTTGCTTTACGTTGCTTTACGTTGTCTTGCTTTACGTTTCCTTGCCTTGCCTTGATTTATGTTGCTTTACGTTGCCTTGCTTTACGTTGCTTTACCTTGCCATTTTTTTACGTTGCCTTGCCTTGCCTTGCTTTACGTTGCTTTTCGTTGCCTTGCTTTACGTTACTTTATGTTGCCTTGATTTACGTTTCCTTTCCTTGCCTTGCTTTACGTTGCTTTACGTTGCCTTGGTTTACTTGCTTTACGTTGCCTTGCTTTACGTTGCCTTGCCTTGCCTTGCTTAACCTTGCTTTACGTTGCCTCGCTTTACCTTGCTTTACGTTGCCTCGCTTTATGTTGCTTTACGTTGCCTTGCTTTACGTTGCTTTACGTTGCCTTGCTTTACGTTGCCTTGCCTGTCCTTGCTTTAAGTTGCTGTACGTTGCCTTGCCTTACGTTTCTTTACGTTGCCTTGCTTTACCTTGCCTTACTTTACGTTGCCTTGCTTTACGTTGCCTTGCTTTACGTTGCCTTGACTTACGTTGCTTTACGTTGCCTTGCTTTACGTTGCATTGCTTTACGTTGCCTTTCTTTACGTTGCCTTTCTTTACGTTGCCTTGCTTTAAGTTGCTTTACGTTGCATTACTTTACGTTGCCTTGCTTTACGTTACTTTAAGTTGCCTTGCTTTACGTTGTCTTGCTTTACTTTGCCTTGCCTTGCCTTGCTTTACGTTGCCTTGCTTTACGTTGCCTTGCCTTGTTTTACGTTGCCTTGCTTTACGTTGCCTTGCCTTGGCTTGCTTTACGTTGCCTTGCTTTTCGTTGCCTTGATTTACCTTGATTTACGTTGCGTTACGTTGCCTTGCTTTATGTTGCCTTGCCTTGCCTTGCTTTACGTTACCTTGCCTTGCCTTGCTTTACGTTGCTTTACGTTGCCTTGCTTTACGTTGCTTTACGTTGCCTTCCTTTACGTTGCATTGATTTACGTTGCTTTACGTTGCCTTGCTTTACGTTGCCTTGCTTTATGTTGCCTTGCCTTGCTTTCCTTTACGTTGTTTTATGTTGCCTTGCTTTACGTTGCTTTACGTTGCCTTGCTTTACGCTGCTTTACGTTGTCTTGCTTTACGTTGCCTTACGTTGCATTGATTTACGTTGCTTTACGTTGCCTTGCTTTACGTTGCTTTACGTTGCCTTGCTTTACTTTGCTTTACGTTTCCTTGCTTTACGTTGCCTTTCCTTGCCTTGCTTTACTTGGCTTTCCGTTGCCTTGCTTTACGTTGCCTTGCCTTGCTTTACGTTGCTTTACGTTCACTTATGTTGCCTTGCCTTGCTCTACGTTGCTTTTTGTTTCCTTTCTTTACGTTGCTTTACGTTGCCTTGCTTTCCGATGCTTTATTTTGCCTTGATTTACGTTGCCTTGCTATACGTTGCCTTGCTTTATGTTGCTTTACTTGCCTTACGATGCCTTGCTTGAAGTTGCCTTGCTTCACGTTGCTTTACATTGCCTTACTTTACGTTGCCTTGCTTTACGTTGCTTTACCTTTCCTTACGTTGCCTTGCTTTACGTTGCCTTGCTTTACGTTGATTTACGTAGCCTTACTTTACGTTGCCTTGCTTTACATTACTTTAAGTTGCCTTGCTTTACTTTGCCTTACGTTGCCTTGCTTTACTTGGCCTTACTGTGCCGTGCTTTGCTTTGCCTTGCTTTACGTTGCTTTACGTTGCCTTACGTTGCCTTACTTTACGTTCCCTTGCTTTAGGTTGCTTTACGTTGCCTTACGTTGCCTTCCTTTACGTTGCCTTGCTTTACGTAGCCCTTACTTGCTTAACCTTACCTTGCTTTACGTTGCCTTGCCTTGCCTTGCTTTTCGTTGCCTTGCTTACCTTGCTTTACGTTGCTTGACTTTGCCTTGCTTTACGTTGCCTTGCCTTAACTTGCTTTACGTTGCCTTGCCTTGCTTTACGTTGATTTATGTTGCCTTGCTTTACGTTACTTTACGTTGACTTGATTTACGTTGCTTTAAGTTCCCTTGCTCTACGTTGCTTTACGTTGTCTTGCTTTACGTTGCCTTGCCTTCCCTTGCTTTATGTTGCTTTACGTTGCCTTGCTTTATGTTGCTTTACGTTGCCTTGCTTTACGTTGCCTTGCCTTGCCTTGCTTTACGTTGTTTTACGTTCCCTTGCTTTACGTTGCCTTGCCTTGCCTTGCTTTACGTTGCTTTAAGTTCCCTTGCTCTACGTCGCTTTACGTTGCCTTGCTTTACTTTGCTTTACGTTGCCTTGATTTACGTTGCCTTGCCTTGCCTTCTTTTACGTTGCTTTACCTTGCCTTGCTTACGTTGCTTTACGTTGCCTGGCTTTACGTTGCATTACTTTATGTTGCCTTGCTTTACGTTGCTTTAAGTTGCCTTGCTTTACGTTGCTTTAAATTGCCTTGCTTTACGATGCTTTATGTTGCCTTCTTTTACGATGCCTTGCTTTACGTTTCCTTGCTTTATGTTGCTTTACGTTGCCTTACGTTGCCTTGCCTTGCTTTACATTGCTTTAAGTAGCCTTGCTTTACGTTGCCTTGCTTTACGTTGCCTTGCTTTACGTTGCTTTACGTTGCCTTACGTTGCCTTGCTTTAAGTTGCCTTGCTTTACGTTGCTTTACGTTGCCTTGCTTTACGTTGCCTTGCTTTATGTTGCCTTGCCTTGCTTTCCTTTACGTTGTTTTATGTTGCCTTGCTTTACGTTGCTTTACGTTGCCTTGCTTTACGCTGCTTTACGTTGTCTTGCTTTACGTTGCCTTACGTTGCATTGATTTACGTTGCTTTACGTTGCCTTGCTTTACGTTGCCTTGCCTTGCCTTGCTTTACGTTGCTTTACGTTGCCTTGCTTTACTTTGCTTTACGTTGCCTTGCTTTACGTTGCCTGTCCTTGCCTTGCTTTACGTGGCTTTCCGTTGCCTTGCTTTACGTTGCCTTGCCTTGCTTTATGTTGCTTTACGTTCACTTATGTTGCCTTGCCTTGCTCTACGTTGCTTTTTGTTGCCTTTCTTTACGTTGCTTTACGTTGCCTTGCTTTCCGATGCTTTATTTTGCCTTGATTTACGTTGCCTTGCTATACGTTGCCTTGCTTTATGTTGCTTTACCTTGCCTTACGTTGCCTTGCTTTAAGTTGCCTTGCTTCACGTTGCTTTACGTCGCCTTGCTTTACATTGCCTTGCTTTACGTTGCTTTACATTGCCTTACTTTACGTTGCCTTGCTTTACGTTGCTTTACCTTGCCTTACGTTGCCTTGCTTTACGTTGCCTTGCTTTACGTTGATTTACGTAGCCTTACTTTACGTTGCCTTGCTTTACATTACTTTAAGTTGCCTTGCTTTACTTTGCCTTGCTTTACTTGGCCTTACAGTGCCGTGCTTTGCTTTGCCTTGCTTTACGTTGCTTTACGTTGCCTTACGTTGCCTAACTTTATGTTCCCTTGCTTTAGGTTGCTTTACGTTGCCTTACGTTGCCTTCCTTTACGTTGCCTTGCTTTACGTAGCCCTTACTTGCTTAACCTTTCCTTGCTTTACGTTGCCTTGCCTTGCCTTGCTTTTCGTTGCCTTGCTTACCTTGCTTTACGTTGCTTTACAATGCCTTGCTTTACGTTGCTTGACTTTGCCTTGCTTTACGTTGCCTTGCCTTAACTTGCTTTACGTTGCCTTGCCTTGCTTTACGTTGATATATGTTGCCTTGCTTTACGTTACTTTACGTTGCCTTGATTTACGTTGCTTTACGTTGTCTTGCTTTACGTTGCCTTGCCTTCCCTTGCTTTATGTTGCTTTACGTTGCCTTGCTTTATGTTGCTTTACGTTGCCTTTCTTTACGTTGCCTTGCCTTGCCTTGCTTTACGTTGTTTTACGTTCCCTTGCTTTACGTTGCCTTGCCTTGCCTTGCTTTACGTTGCTTTAAGTTCCCTTGCTCTACGTCGCTTTACGTTGCCTTGCTTTACGTTGCTTTACGTTTCCTTGCTCTACGTTGCCTTGACTTGCCTTGCTTTACGTTGCCTTGCCTTGCCTTGCTTTATGTTGCTTTACGTTGCCTTGCTTTACGTTGCTTTACATTGCCTTGCTTTACGTTGCCTTGCCTTGCCTTCTTTTACGTTGCTTTACCTTGCCTTGCTTACGTTGCTTTACGTTGCCTGGCTTTACGTTGCATTACTTTATGTTGCCTTGCTTTACGTTGCTTTAAGTTGCCTTGCTTTACGATTCTTTATGTTGACTTCCTTTACGATGCCTTGCTTTACGTTTCCTTGCTTTATGTTGCTTTACGTTGCCTTACGTTGCCTTGCCTTGCTTTACATTGCTTTAAGTAGCCTTGTTTTACGTTGCCTTGATTTACATTGCTTTACGTTGCCTTGCTTTACATTGCTTTACGTTGCCTTACGTTGCCTTGCTTTACGTTGCCTTGCTTTACATTGCTTTACGTTTCATTGCTTTACGTTGCCTTGCTTTACGTTATTTTAAGTTGCCTTGCTTTACCTTGCCTTGCTTTACTTTGCCTTACGTTGCCTTGCTTTACGTTGCCTTGCTTTACGTTGCTTTACATTTCCTTGCTTTACGTTGCCTTTCTTTACGTTGCCTTACGTTGCCTTTCTTTACGTTGCCTTGTTTTACGTTGCTTTACGTTGCCTTGCTTTACGTTGCCTTACGTTGCCTTACTTTACGTTGCCTTGCTTTACGTTGCTTTACGTTGCCTTGCTTTACGTTGCCTTGCTTTACTTTGCTTTATGTTGCCTTGCTTTATGTTGTCTTGCTTTACGTTGCTTTACGTTGCCTTACCTTACGTTGCCTTGCTTTACGTTGCCTTACGTTGCCTTGCTTTACGTTTCCTTGCTTTAGGTTGCTTTACGTTGCCTTGCTTTATTTTGCCTTGCTTTACGTTGCTTTACGTTGGCTTGCTTTACGTTGCCTTACTTTATGTTGCTTTACGTTGCCTTACTTTACGTTGCCTTGCTTTACGTTGCCTTACTTTACGTTGCTTTACGTTGCCTTGCCTTGCCTTACTTTACGTTCCTTTACGTTGCCTTGCTTTACGTTGCCTTGCTTTACGTTGTTTGCTTTACATTGCTTTACGTTGCCTTACGTTGCCTTGCTTTAAGTTGCCTTGCTTTACGTTGCTTTACGTTGCCTTGCTTTAAGTTGCTTTATGTTGCCTTGCTTTAAGTTGCTTTACGTTGCCTTGCTTTATGTTGCTTTACGTTTTCTTGCTTTACGTTTCCTTGCCTTGCCTTGATTTACGTTGCTTTACGTTGCCTTGCTTTACGTTGCTTTACGTTGCCATTTTTTTACGTTGCCTTTCCTTGCCTAGCTTTACGTTGCTTTTCGTTGCCTTGCTTTACGTTGCTTTATGTTGCCTTGCTTTACGTTGCCTTGTCTTTCCTTGCTTTAAGTTGCTGTACGTTGCCTTGCCTTACGTTGATTTACGTTGCCTTGCTTTACCTTGCCTTACTTTAGGTTGCCTTGCTTTACGTTGCTTTACGTTCCCTTGCTTTACGTTGCTTTACGTTGCCTTACTTTACGTTGCCTTACGTTTTACTTGCCTTGCTTTACGTTGCTTTACGTTGCCTTGCTTTATGTTGCTTTATGTTGTCTTGCTTTACGTTGCCTTGCTTTAAGTTGCCTTGCTTTAAGTTGCCTTGCTTTACGTTGCCTTGCTTTACATTGCTTTACGTTGCCTTACGTTGCCTTCCTTTAAGTTGCCTTGCTTTACGTTGCTTTACGTTGCCTTGCTTTATGTTGCTTTACGTTGCCTTGCTTTACGTTGCCTTGCTTTTCGTTGCTTTCTGTTGCCTTACGTTGCCTTGCTTTACGTTGCCTAGCTTTAAGTTGCTTTACGTTGCCTTGCTTTACGTTGCCTTGCTCTACTTTGCATTACGTTGCCTTGCTTTACGTTGCCTTGCTTTACTTTGCCTTGCCTTGCCTTGCATTACGTTGCCTTGCTTTACGTTGCCTTGCCTTGCTTTACGTTGCCTTGCTTTACGTTGCCTTGCCTTGGCTTGCTTTACGTTGCCTTGCTTTTCGTTGCCTTGATTTACCTTGCTTTACGTCGCTTTACTATGCCTTGCTTTACGTCGCTTTACGTTGCCTTGCTTTACGTTGTTTTATGTTGCCTTGCTTTACGTTGATTTACGTTGCCTTGCTTTACGTTGCTTTACGTTGTCTTGCTTTACGTTGCCTTATGTTGCATTGATTTACGTTGCTTTACGTTGCCTTGCTTTACGTTGCCTTGCCTTGCTTTACGTTGCTTTACGTTGCCTTGCTTTACATTGCCTTGCCTTGCTTTACGTTGCTTTACGTTGCCTTGCTTTACGTTGCCTTGCCTTGCTTTACGTTGCTTTACGTTGCCTTGCTTTACGTTGCCTTGCCTTGCCTTGCTTTACTTTGCCTTATGTTGCCTTGCTTTTCGTTGCCTTGATTTACCTTTCTTTACGTTGCTTTACGATGCCTTACTTTAAGTTGCCTTGCCTTGCCTTGCTTTACGTTGTCTTGCCTTGCCTTGCTTTACGTTGCTTTACGTTGCCTTGCTTTACGTTGATTTATGTTGCCTTGCTTTACGTTGCCTTGCTTTACGTTGTTTACGTTGCCTTGCTTTACGTTGCCTTGCTTTATGTTGCCTTGCCTTGCCATGCTTTACGTTGTTTTACGTTGCCTTGCGTTACGTTGATTTACGTTGCCTTGCTTTATGTTGCTTTACGTTGTCTTGCTTTACGTTGCCTTACTTTGCATTGATTTACGTTTTTTTACGTTGCCTTGCTTTACGTTGCCTTGCCTTGCCTTGCTTTACGTTGCTTTACGTTGCCTTGCTTTACGTTGCTTTACGTTGCCTTGCTTTACGTTGCCTTTCCTTGCCTTGCTTTACGTTTCTTTCCGTTGCCTTGCTTTACTTTGCCTTGCCTTGCCCTGCTTTACGTTTCTTAACGTTGCCTCGCTTTAGTTTGCTTTACGTTGCCTTGCTTTACGTTGCTTTTAGATGCCTTGCTTTACGTTGCCTTGCCTTGCCTTGCTTTACGTTGCTTTTCGTTGCCTTGCTTTATGTTGCCTTGCCTTGCCTTGCTTTACGTTGCCTTCCCTTGCCTTGCTTTACGTTGCTTTACGTTGCCTTGCTTTACGTTGCCTTGCTTTACGTTGCTTTACGTTGCCTTGCTTTACGTTGCCTTGCCTTGCCTTGCTTTACGTTGCTTTCCGTTGCCTTGCTTTACGTTGCCTTGCCTTGCTTTACGTTTCTTTACGTTGCCTCGCTTTACGTTGCTTTACGTTGCCTTGCTTTACGTTGCTTTACGTTCACTTATGTTGCCTTGCCTTGATCTACGTTGCTTTTTGTTGCCTTGCTTTACGTTGCTTTAAGTTGCCTTGCTTTACGATGCTTTATTTTGCCTTGATTTACGTTGCCTTGCTATACGTTGCCTTGCTTTATGTTGTTTTACCTTGCCTTTACGTTGCCATGCTTTAAGTTGCCTTGCTTCACGTTGCTTTACGTTGCCTTGCTTTACGTTGCCTTGCTTTACGTTGCTTTCCATTGCCTTGCTTTACGTTGCCTTGCTTTACGTTGCTTTACCTTGCCTTATGTTGCCTTGCTTTACGTTGCCTTCCTTTACGTTGATTTACGTAGCCTTACTTTAGGTTGCCTTGCTTTACATTACTTTAAGTTGCCTTGCTTTACGTTGCCTTGCTTTACTTGGCCTTACTGTGCCGTGCTTTGCTTTGCCTTGCTTTACGTTGCTTTACGTTGCCTTGCTTTACGTTGCCTTACGTTGCCTTACTTTACAATGCCTTGCTTATACGTTGCTTTACGTTGCCTTACGTTGCCTTGCTTTACGTTGCCTTGCTTTCCGTTGCCCTTCCTTGCTTAATCTGGCCTTGCTTTTCGTTGCCTTGCTTACCTTGCTTTACGTTGCTTTACAATGCCTTGCTTTACGTTGCTTGACGTTGCCTTGCTTTACGTTGCCTTGCCTTACCTTGCTTTACGTTGCCTTGCCTTGCTTTACGTTGATTTATGTTGCCTTGCTTTACGTTACTTTACGTTGCCTTGCTTTACGTTACCTTGCCTTGCCTTGCTTTACGTTGCTTTAAGTTGCCTTGCTTTACGTTGCTTTACGTTGCCTTGGTTTACGTTACCTTGCCTTGCCTTGCTTTAAGTTGCTTTACGTTGCCTTGCTTTACGTTGCTTTACGTTGCCATTTTTTTACGTTGCCTTGCCTTGCCTTGCTTTACGTCGCTTTACGTTGCCTTGCTTTACGTTGCTTTATGTTGCCTTGATTTACGTTTCCTTTCCTTGCCTTGCTTTACGTTGCTTTACGTTGCCTTGCTTTACCTTGCTTTACGTTGCCTCGCTTTACGTTGTTTACGTTGCCTTGCTTTACGTTGCTTTACGTTGCCTTGCTTTACGTTGCCTTGCCTTTCCTTGCTTTAAGTTTCTGTACGTTGCCTTGCCTTACGTTGCTTTACGTTGCCTTGCTTTACCTTGCCTTACTTTACGTTGCCTTGCTTTACGTTGCTTTACGTTGCCTTGCTTTACGATGCTTTACGTTGCCTTGCTTTACGATGCTTTACGTTGCCTTGCTTTACGTTGGCTTGCTTTACATTGCTTTACGTTGCCTTGCTTTACATTGCTTTACGTTGCCTTACGTTGCCTTGCTTTAAGTTGCCTTGCTTTACGTTGCTTTACGGTGCCTTGCTTTACGTTGTCTTGACTTACGTTGCTTTACGTTGCCTGGCTTTACGTTGCCTTGCTTTACATTGCCTTACGTTGCCTTGCTTTACGTTGCCTTGCTTTAGGTTGCTTTACGTTGCCTTACTTTACGTTGCCTTGCTTTACGTTACTCTAAGTTGCCTTGCTTTACGTTGCCTTGCATTACTTTGCCTTACGTTGCCTTGCTTTACGTTGCCTTGCTTTACGTTGTCTTGCTTTATTTTGCCTTGCATTGCCTTGCTTTACGTTGCCTTGATTTATGTTGCCTTGCCTTGCTTTACGTTGCCTTGCTTTACGTTGCCTTGCCTTGGCTTGCTTTACGTTGCCTTGCTTTTCGTTGCCTTGATTTACCTTGATTTACCTTGCTTTACGATGCCTTGCTTTACGTTGCGTTACGTTGCCTTGCTTTATGTTGCCTTGCCTTGCCTTGCTTTACGTGTCCTTGCCTTGCCTTGCTTTACGTTGCTTTACCTTGCCTTGCTTTACGTTGCGTTGCTTTACGTTGCTTTACGTTGCCTTGCTTTACGTTGCCTTACGTTGCCTTCGTTTACGTTGCCTTGCTTTACGTAGCCCTTACTTGCTTAACCATGCCTTGCTTTACGTTGCCTTGCCTTGCCTTGCTTTTCGTTGCCTTGCTTACCTTGCTTTACTTTGCTTGACTTTGCCTTGCTTTACGTTGCCTTGCCTTAACTTGCTTTACGTTGCCTTGCCTTGCTTTACGTTGATTTATGTTGCCTTGCTTTACGTTTCTTTACGTTGACTTGATTTACGTTGCTTTACGTTGTCTTGCTTTACGTTGCCTTGCCTTCCCTTGCTTTATGTTGCTTTACGTTGCCTTGCTTTATGTTGCTTTACGTTGCCTTGCTTTACGTTGCCTTGCCTTGCCTTGCTTTACGTTGTTTTACGTTCCCTTGCTTTACGTTGCCTTGCCTTGCCTTGCTTTACGTTGCTTTAAGTTCCCTTGCTCTACGTCGCTTTACGTTGCCTTGCTTTACGTTGCTTTACGTTGCCTTGCTCTACGTTGCCTTGACTTGCCTTGCTTTACTTTGCCTTGCCTTGCCTTGCTTTATGTTGCTTTACGTTGCCTTGCTTTACGTTGCTTTACATTGCCTTGCTTTACGTTGCCTTGCCTTGCCTTCTTTTACGTTGCTTTACCTTGCCTTGCTTACGTTGCTTTACGTTGCCTGGCTTTACGTTGCATTACTTTATGTTGCCTTGCTTTACGTTGCTTTAAGTTGCCTTGCTTTACGATGATTTATGTTGCCTTCCTTTACGATGCCTTGCTTTACGTTTCCTTGCTTTATGTTGCTTTACGTTGCCTTACGTTGCCTTGCCTTGCTTTACATTGCTTTAAGTAGCCTTGCTTTACGTTGCCTTGCTATACGTTGCCTTGCTTTACGTTGCTTTACGTTGCCATACGTTGCCTTACGTTGCCATACGTTGCCTTGCTTTAAATTGCCTTGCTTTACGTTGCTTTACGTTGCCTTGCTTTACGTTGCCTTGCTTTACATTGCTTTACGTTTCCTTGCTTTACGTTGCCTTGCTTTACGTTATTTTAAGTTGCCTTGCTTTATCTTGCCTTGCTTTCATTTGCCTTACGTTGCCTTGCTTTAAGTTGCTTTACGTTGCCTTGCTTTACGCTGCCTTTCTTTACGTTGCCTTACGTTGCCTTGCTTTACGTTGCCTTGCTTTACGTTGCTTTACGTTGCCTTGCTTTACTTTGCCTTACGTTGCCTTACTTTACGTTGCCTTGCTTAACGTTGCTTTACGTTGCCTTGCTTTACGTTGCCTTGCTTTACTTTGCTTTATGTTCCCTTGCTTTATGTTGTCTTGCTTTACGTTGCTTTACGTTGCCTTGCTTTACGTAGCTTTACGTTGCCTTGCTTTACGTTTCCTTGCTTTACGTAGCTTTACGTTGCCTTGCTTTACGTTGCCTTGCTTTACGTTGTCTTACTTATACGTTGCTTTACGTTGCCTTACCTTACGTTGCCTTGCTTTACGTTGCCTTACGTTGCCTTGCTTTACGTTTCCTTGCTTTAGGTTTCTTTACGTTGCTTTGCTTTATTTTGCCTTGCTTTACGTTGCTTTACGTTGGCTTGCTTTACGTTGCCTTACTTTATGTTGCTTTACGTTGCCTTACTTTACGTTGCCTTGCTTTACGTTGCCTTACTTTACGTTGCTTTACGTTGCCTTGCCTTGCCTTACTTTACGTTCCTTTACGTTGCCTTGCTTTACGTTGCCTTGCTTTACGTTGCCTTGCTTTACGTTGTTTGCTTTACATTGCTTTATGTTGCCTTACGTTGCCTTGCTTTAAGTTGCCTTGCTTTATGTTGCTTTACGTTGCCTTGCTTTACGTTGCTTTATGTTTCCTTGCTTTAAGTTGCTTTACGTTGCCTTGCTTTATGTTGCTTTACGTTTTTTTGCTTTACGTTTCCTTGCCTTGCCTTGATTTACGTTGCTTTACGTTGCCTTGCTTTACGTTGCTTTACATTGCCATTGTTTTACGTTGCCTTGCCTTGCCTAGCTTTACGTTGCTTTTCGTTGCCTTGCTTTACGTTGCTTTATGTTGCCTTGCTTTACGTTGCCTTGCCTTTCCTTGCTTTAAGTTGCTGTACGTTGCCTTGCCTTACGTTGATTTACGTTGCCTTGCTTTACCTTGCCTTACTTTAGGTTGCCTTGCTTTACGTCGCTTTACTATGCCTTGCTTTACGTTGCTTTACGTTGCCTTGCTTTACGTTGTTATATGTTGCCTTGCTTTACGTTGCTTTACGTTGCCTTGCTTTACGTTGCCTTGCCTTGCTTTACGTTGCTTTACGTTGCCTTGCTTTACGTTTCCTTGCCTTGCCTTGCTTTACTTTGCCTTATGTTGCCTTGCTTTTCGTTGCCTTGATTTACCTTTCTTTACGTTGCTTTACGATGCCTTGCTTTACGTTGCCTTGCCTTGCCTTGCTTTACGTTGCCTTGCCTTGCCTTGCTTTACGTTGCTTTACGTTGCCTTGCTTTACGTTGCTTTATGTTGCCTTGCTTTACGTTGCCTTGCTTTACGTTGCTTTACGTTGCCTTGCTTTACGTTGCCTTGCTTTATGTTGCCTTGCCTTGCCATGCTTTACGTTGTTTTACGTTGCCTTGCTTTACGTTGATTTACGTTGCCTTGCTTTACGTTGCTTTACGTTTTCTTGCTTTACGTTGCCTTACTTTGCATTGATTTACGTTTCTTTACGTTGCCTTGATTTACGTTGCCTTGCCTTGCCTTGCTTTACGTTGCTTTACTTTGCCTTGCTTTACGTTGCTTTACGTTGCCTTGCTTTAAGTTGCCTTTCCTTGCCTTGCTTTACGTTTCTTTCCGTTGCCTTGCTTTACTTTGCCTTGCCTTGCCCTGCTTTACGTTTCTTAACGTTGCCTCGCTTTAGGTTGCTTTACGTTGCCTTGCTTTACGTTGCCTTGCCTTGCCTTGCTTTACGTTGCTTTTCGTTTCCTTGCTTTATGTTGCCTTGCCTTGCCTTGCTTTACGTTGCCTTGCCTTGCCTTGCTTTACGTTGCTTTACGTTGCCTTGCTTTACGTTGCTTTACGTTGCCTTGCTTATGTTGCCTTGCCTTGCCTTGCTTTACGTTGCCTTACGTTGCATTGATTTATGTTGCTTTACGTTGCCTTGCTTTACGTTGCCTTGCCTTGCCTTGCTTTACATTTCTTTACGTTGCCTTGCTTTACGTTGCTTTACGTTGCCTTGCTTTACGTTTCCTTTCCTTGCCTTGCTTTACGTTGCTTTCCGTTGCCTTGCATTACGTTGCCTTGCCTTGCTTTACGTTTCTTTACGTTGCCTCGCTTTACGTTGCTTTACGTTGCCTTGCTTTACGTTGCTTTACGTTCACTTATGTTGCCTTGCCTTGCTCTACGTTGCTTTTTGTTGCCTTGCTTTACGTTGCTTTAAGTTGCCTTGCTTTACGATGCTTTATTTTGCCTTGATTTACGTTGCCTTGCTATACGTTGCCTTGCTTTATGTTGCTTTACCTTGCCTTACGTTGCCTTGCTTTAAGTTGCCTTGCTTCACGTTGCTTTATGTTGCCTTGCTTTACGTTGCCTTGCTTTACGTTGCTTTCCATTGCCTTGCTTTACGTTGCCTTGCTTTACGTTGCTTTACCTTGCTTACGTTGCCTTGCTTTACGTTGCCTTGCTTTACGTTGATTTACGTAGCCTTACTTTAGGTTGCCTTGCTTTACATTACTTTAAGTTGCCTTGCTTTACGTTGCCTTGCTTTACTTGGCCTTACTGTGTCGTGCTTTGCTTTGCCTTGCTTTACGTTGCTTTACGTTGCCTTGCTTTACGTTGCCTTACGTTGCCTTACGTTACGATGCCTTGCTTTACGTACTTTACGTTGCCTTACGTTGCCTTGCTTTACGTTGCCTTGCTTTACGTTGCCCTTCCTTGCTTAACCTTGCCTTGCTTTTCGTTGCCTTGCTTACCTTGCTTTACGTTGCTTTACAATGCCTTGCTTTACGTTGCTTGACCTTGCCTTGCTTTACGTTGCCTTGCCTTACCTTGCTTTACGTTGCCTTGCCTTGCTTTACGTTGATTTATGTTGCCTTGCTTTACGTTACTTTACATTGCCTTGCTTTACGTTACCTTGCCTTGCCTGGCTTTACGTTGCTTTAAGTTGCCTTGCTTTACGTTGCTTTACGTTGCCTTGCTTTACGTTACCTTGCCTTGCCTTGCTTTAAGTTGCTTTACGTTGCCTTGCTTTACGTTGCTTTACGTTGCCATTTTTTTACGTTGCCTTGCCTTGCCTTGCTTTACGTCGCTTTACGTTGCCTTGCTTTACATTGCTTTATGTTGCCTTGATTTACGTTTCCTTTCCTTGCCTTGCTTTACGTTGCTTTACGTTGCCTTGCTTTACCTTGCTTTACGTTGCCTCGCTTTACGTTGCTTTTCGTTGCCTTGCTTTACGTTGTTTTACGTTGCCTTGCTTTACGTTGCCTTGCCTTTCCTTGCTTAAAGTTTCTGTACGTTGCCTTGCCTTACGTTGCTTTACGTTGCCTTGCTTTACCTTGCCTTACTTTACGTTGCCTTGCTTTACGTTGCTTTACGTTGCCTTGCTTTACTATGCTTTACGTTGCCTTACTTTACGTTGCCTTACGTTGCCTTGCCTTGCTTTACGTTGCTTTAAGTTGCCTTGCTTTACGCTGCTTTACGTTGCCTTGCTTTACGTTGCATTGCTTTACGTTGCCTTGCTTTACGTTGCCTTGCTTTACATTGCTTTACGTTGCCTTACGTTGCCTTGCTTTAAGTTGCCTTGCTTTACGTTGCTTTACGGTGCCTTGCTTTACGTTGCCTTGACTTACGTTGCTTTACGTTGCCTGGCTTTACGTTGCCTTGCTTTATGTTGCCTTACGTTGCCTTGCTTTACGTTGCCTTGCTTAGGTTGCTTTACGTTGCCTTACTTTATGTTGCCTTGCTTTACGTTACTCTAAGTTGCCTTGCTTTACGTTGCCTTGCTTTACTTTGCCTTACGTTGCCTTGCTTTACGTTGCCTTGCTTTACGTTGTCTTGCTTTACTTTGCCTTGCATTGCCTTGCTTTACGTTGCCTTGATTTATGTTGCCTTGCCTTGCTTTACGTTGCCTTGCTTTACGTTGCCTTGCCTTGGCTTGCTTTACGTTGCCTTGCTTTTCGTTGCCTTGATTTACCTTGATTTACGTTGCTTTACGATGCCTTGCTTTTCGTTGCGTTACGTTGCCTTGCTTTATGTTGCCTTGTCTTGCCTTGCTTTACGTTGCCTTGCCTTGCCTTGCTTTACGTTGCTTTACCTTGCCTTGCTTTACGTTGCCTTGCTTTACGTTGCTTTACGTTGCCTTCCTTTACGTTGCCTTGCTTTACTTTGCTTTACGTTGCCTTGCTTTACGTTGCCTTACGTTGCCTTCCTTTACGTTGCCTTGCTTTACGTAGCCCTTACTTGCTTAACCTTGCCTTGCTTTACGTTGCCTTGCCTTGCCTTGCTTTTCGTTGCCTTGCTTACCTTGCTTTACGTTGCTTTACAATGCCTTGCTTTACGTTGCTTGACTTTGCCTTGCTTAACGTTGCCTTGCCTTAACTTGCTTTACGTTGCCTTGCCTTGCTTTACGTTGATTTATGTTGCCTTGCTTTACGTTACTTTACGTTGCCTTGATTTACGTTGCTTTACGTTGTCTTGCTTTACGTTGCCTTGCCTTCCCTTGCTTTATGTTGCTTTACGTTGCCTTGCTTTATGTTGCTTTACGTTGCCTTGCTTTACGTTGCCTTGCCTTGCCTTGCTTTACGTTGTTTTACTTTCCCTTTTTTTACGTTGCCTTGCCTTGCCTTGCTTTACGTTGCTTTAAGTTCCCTTGCTCTACGTCGATTTACGTTGCCTTGCTTTACGTTGCTTTACGTTTCCTTGCTCTACGTTGCCTTGACTTGCCTTGCTTTACGTTGCCTTGCCTTGCCTTGCTTTATGTTGCTTTACGTTGCCTTGCTTTACGTTGCTTTACATTGCCTTGCTTTACGTTGCCTTGCCTTGCCTTCTTTTACGTTGCTTTACCTTGCCTTGCTTACGTTGCTTTACGTTGCCTGGCTTTACGTTGCATTACTTTATGTTGCCTTGCTTTACGTTGCTTTAAGTTGCCTTGCTTTACGATGTTTTATGTTGCCTTCCTTTACGATGCCTTGCTTTACGTTTACTTGCTTTATGTTGCTTTACGTTGCCTTACGTTGCCTTGCCTTGCTTTACATTGCTTTAAGTAGCCTTGCTTTACGTTGCCTTGCTATACGTTGCCTTGCTTTACGTTGCTTTACGTTGCCATACATTGCCTTGCTTTAAGTTGCCTTGCTTTACGTTGCTTTACGTTGCCTTGCTTTACGTTGCCTTGCTTTACACTGCTTTACGTTGCCTTGCTTTACATTGCTTTACGTTGCCTTACGTTGCCTTCCTTTACATTGCCTTGCTTTAAATTGCTTTACGTTTCCTTGCTTTACGTTGCCTTGCTTTACGTTATTTTAAGTTGCCTTGCTTTACCTTGCCTTTCTTTACTTTGCCTTACGTTGCCTTGCTTTATGTTGCCTTGCTTTACGTTGCTTTACGTTGCCTTGCTTTACGTTGCATTTCTTTACGTTGCCTTACGTTGCCTTGCTTTACGTTGCTTTACGTTGCCTTGCTTTACGTTGACTTACGTTGCCTTACTTTACGTTGCCTTGCTTTACGTTGCTTTACGTTGCCTTGCTTTACGTTGCATTGCTTTACTTTGCTTTATGTTGCCTTGCTTTATGTTGTCTTGCTTTACGTTGCTTTACGTTGCCTTGCTTTACATTGCCTTGCTTTATGTAGCTTTACTTTGCCTTGCTTTACGTTGCCTTGCTTTACGTTGCCTTACTTTACGTTGCTTTACGTTGCCTTACCTTACGTTGCCTTGCTTTACGTTGCCTTACGTTGCCTTGCTTTACGTTTCCTTCCTTTAGGTTGCTTTACGTTGCCTTGCTTTAATTTGCCTTGCTTTACGTTGCTTTACGTTGGCTTGCTTTACGTTGCCTTACTTTATGTTGCTTTACGTTGCCTTACTTTACGTTGCCTTGGTTTACGTTGCCTTCCTTTACGTTGCTTTACGTTGCCTTGCCTTGCATTACTTTACGTTCCTTTACGTTGCCTTGCTTTACGTTGCCTTGCTTTACGTTGCTTTACGTTGCTTTACGTTTCCTTGCTCTACGTTGCCTTGACTTGCCTTGCTTTACGTTGCCTTGCCTTGCCTTGCTTTATGTTGCTTTACGTTGCCTTGATTTACGTTGCTTTACATTGCCTTGCTTTACGTTGCCTTGCCTTGCCTTCTTTTACGTTGCTTTACCTTGCCTTGCTTACGTTGCTTTACGTTGCCTGGCTTTACGTTGCATTACTTTATGTTGCCTTGCTTTACGTTGCTTTAAGTTGCCTTGCTTTACGATGCTTTATGTTGCCTTCCTTTACGATGCCTTGCTTTACGTTTCCTTGCTTTATGTTGCTTTACGTTGCCTTACGTTGCCTTGCCTTGCTTTACATTGCTTTAAGTAGCCTTGCTTTACGTTGCCTTGCTATACGTTGCCTTGCTTTACGTTGCTTTACGTTGCCATACATTGCCTTGCTTTAAGTTGCCTTGCTTTACGTTGCTTTACGTTGCCTTGCTTTACGTTGCCTTGCTTTACACTGCTTTACGTTGCCTTGCTTTACATTGCTTTACGTTGCCTTACGTTGCCTTGCTTTACGTTGCCTTGCTTTAAATTGCTTTACGTTTCCTTGCTTTACGTTGCCTTGCTTTACGTTATTTTAAGTTGCCTTGCTTTACCTTGCCTTTCTTTACTTTGCCTTACGTTGCCTTGCTTTATGTTGCCTTGCTTTACGTTGCTTTACGTTGCCTTGCTTTACGTTGCATTTCTTTACGTTGCCTTACGTTGCCTTGCTTTACGTTGCTTTACGTTGCCTTGCTTTACGTTGACTTACGTTGCCTTACTTTACGTTGCCTTGCTTTACGTTGCTTTACGTTGCCTTGCTTTACGTTGCATTGCTTTACTTTGCTTTATGTTGCCTTGCTTTATGTTGTCTTGCTTTACGTTGCTTTACGTTGCCTTGCTTTACATTGCCTTGCTTTATGTAGCTTTACTTTGCCTTGCTTTACGTTGCCTTGCTTTACGTTGCCTTACTTTACGTTGCTTTACGTTGCCTTACCTTACGTTGCCTTGCTTTACGTTGCCTTACGTTGCCTTGCTTTACGTTTCCTTCCTTTAGGTTGCTTTACGTTGCCTTGCTTTAATTTGCCTTGCTTTACGTTGCTTTACGTTGGCTTGCTTTACGTTGCCTTACTTTATGTTGCTTTACGTTGCCTTACTTTACGTTGCCTTGGTTTACGTTGCCTTCCTTTACGTTGCTTTACGTTGCCTTGCCTTGCATTACTTTACGTTCCTTTACGTTGCCTTGCTTTACGTTGCCTTGCTTTACGTTGTTTGCTTTACATTGCTTTACGTTGCCTTACGTTGCCTTGCTTTAAGTTGCCTTGCTTTACGTTGCTTTACGTTGCCTTGCTTTACGTTGCTTTATGTTGCCTTGCTTTAAGTTGCTTTACGTTGCCTTGCTTTATGTTGCTTTAAGATTTCTTGCTTTACGTTTCCTTGCCTTGCCTTGATTTTCGTTGCTTTACGTTGCCTTGCTTTACGTTGCTTTACGTTGCCATTGTTTTACGTTGCCTTGCCTTGCCTAGCTTTACGTTGCTTTTCGTTGCCTTGCTTTACGTTGCATTATGTTGCCTTGCTTTACGTTGCCTTGCCTTTCCTTGCTTTAAGTTGCTGTACGTTGCCTTGCCTTACGTTGATTTACGTTGCCTTGCTTTACCTTGCCTTACTTTAGGTTGCCTTGCTTTACATTGCTTTACGTTTCCTTGCTTTACGTTGCTTTACGTTGCCTTACTTTACGTTGCCTTAAGTTTTACTTGCCTTGCTTTACGTTGCTTTACGTTGCCTTGCTTTACGTTGCATTATGTTGCCTTGCTTTACGTTGCCTTGCTTTAAGTTGCCTTGCTTTACATTGCCTTGCTTTACATTGCTTTACGTTGCCTTACGTTGCCTTCCTTTAAGTTGCCTTGCTTTACGTTGCTTTGCGTTGCCTTGCTTTACGTTGCCTTGCTTTATGTTGCTTTACGTTGCCTTGCTTTACGTTGCCTTGCTTTATGTTGCCTTGCCTTGCCTTGCTTTACGTTGCCTTACGTTGCATTGATTTATGTTGCTTTACGTTGCCTTGCTTTACGTTGCCTTGCCTTGCCTAGCTTTACGTTGCTTTACGTTGCCTTGCTTTACGTTGCTTTACGTTGCCTTGCTTTACGTTGCCTTTCCTTGCCTTGCTTTAAGTTGCTGTACGTTGCCTTGCCTTACGTTGATTTACGTTGCCTTGCTTTACCTTGCCTTACTTTAGGTTGCCTTGCTTTACGTTGCTTTACGTTGCCTTGCTTTACGTTGCTTTACGTTGCCTTACTTTACGTTGCCTTACGTTTTACTTGCCTTGCTTTACGTTGCTTTACGTTGCCTTGCTTTACGTTGCATTATGTTGCCTTGCTTTACGTTGCCTTGCTTTAAGTTGCCTTGCTTTACGTTGCCTTGCTTTACATTGCTTTACGTTGCCTTAGGTTGCCTTCCTTTAAGTTGCCTTGCTTTACGTTGCTTTACGTTGCCTTGCTTTACATTGCTTTACGTTGCCTTGCTTTACGTTGCCTTGCTTTACGTTGCTTTCTGTTGCCTTACGTTGCTTTGCTTTACGTTGCCTAGCTTTACGTTGCTTTACGTTGCCTTGCTTTACGTTGCCTTGCTTTACTTTGCCTTACGTTGCCTTGCTTTACGTTGCCTTGCTTTACTTTGCCTTGCCCTGCCTTGCTTTACGTTGCCTTGCTTTACGTTGCTTTACGTTGCCTTGCTTTACGTTGTTTTATGTTGCCTTGCTTTACGTTGATTTACGTTGCCTTGCTTTACGTTGCTTTACGTTGTCTTGCTTTACGTTGCCTTATGTTGCATTGATTTACGTTGCTTTACGTTGCCTTGCTTTACGTTGCCTTGCCTTGCCTTGCTTTAAGTTGCTTTACGTTGCCTTGCTTTACGTTGCTTTACGTTGCCATTTTTTTACGTTGCCTTGCCATGCCTTGCTTTACGTCGCTTTACGTTGCCTTGCTTTACATTGCTTTACGTTGCCTTGATTTACGTTTCCTTTCCTTGCCTTGCTTTACGTTGCTTTACGTTGCCTTGCTTTACCTTGCTTTACGTTGCCTCGCTTTACGTTGCTTTACGTTGCCTTGCTTTACGTTGTTTTACGTTGCCTTGCTTTACGTTGCCTTGCCTTTCCTTGCTTAAAGTTTCTGTACGTTGCCTTGCCTTACGTTGCTTTACGTTACCTTGCTTTACCTTGCCTTACTTTACGTTGCCTTGCTTTACGTTGCTTTACGTTGCCTTGCTTTACTATGCTTTACGTTGCCTTACTTTACGTTGCCTTACGTTGCCTTGCCTTGCTTTACGTTGCTTTAAGTTGCCTTGCTTTACGCTGCTTTACGTTGCCTTGCTTTACGTTGCATTGCTTTACGTTGCCTTGCTTTACGTTGCCTTGCTTTACATTGCTTTACGTTGCCTTACGTTGCCTTGCTTTAAGTTGCCTTGCTTTACGTTGCTTTACGGTGCCTTGCTTTACGTTGCCTTGACTTACGTTGCTTTACGTTTCCTGGCTTTACGTTGCCGTGCTTTACGTTGCCTTACGTTGCCTTGCTTTACGTTGCCTTGCTTTAGGTTGCTTTACGTTGCCTTACTTTATGTTGCCTTGCTTTACGTTACTCTAAGTTGCCTTGCTTTACGTTGCCTTGCTTTACTTTGCCTTACGTTGCCTTGCTTTACGTTGCCTTGCTTTACGTTGTCTTGCTTTACTTTGCCTTGCATTGCCTTGCTTTACGTTGCCTTGATTTATGTTGCCTTGCCTTGCTTTACGTTGCCTTGCTTTACGTTGCCTTGCCTTGGCTTGCTTTACGTTGCCTTGCTTTTCGTTGCCTTGATTTACCTTGATTTACGTTGCTTTACGATGCCTTGCTTTTCGTTGCGTTACGTTGCCTTGCTTTATGTTGCCTTGTCTTGCCTTGCTTTACGTTGCCTTGCCTTGCCTTGCTTTACGTTGCTTTACCTTGCCTTGCTTTACGTTGCCTTGCTTTACGTTGCTTTATGTTGCCTTCCTTTACGTTGCCTTGCTTTACTTTGCTTTACGTTGCCTTTCTTTACGTTGCCTTACGTTGTCTTCCTTTACGTTGCCTTGCTTTACGTAGCCCTTACTTGATTAACCTTGCCTTGCTTTACGTTGCCTTGCCTTGCCTTGCTTTTCGTTGCCTTGCTTACCTTGCTTTACGTTGCTTTACAATGCCTTGCTTTACGTTGCTTGACTTTGCCTTGCTTAACGTTGCCTTGCCTTAACTTGCTTTACGTTGCCTTGCCTTGCTTTACGTTGATTTATGTTGCCTTGCTTTACGTTACTTTACGTTGCCTTGATTTACGTTGCTTTACGTTGTCTTGCTTTACGTTGCCTTGCCTTCCCTTGCTTTATGTTGCTTTACGTTGCCTTGCTTTATGTTGCTTTACGTTGCCTTGCTTTACGTTGCCTTGCCTTGCCTTGCTTTACGTTGTTTTACTTTCCCTTGTTTTACGTTGCCTTGCCTTGCCTTGCTTTACGTTGCTTTAAGTTCCCTTGCTCTGCGTCGCTTTACGTTGCCTTGCTTTACGTTGCTTTACTTTTCCTTGCTCTACGTTGCCTTGACTTGCCTTGCTTTACGTTGCCTTGCCTTGCCTTGCTTTATGTTGCTTTACGTTGCCTTGCTTTACGTTGCTTTACATTGCCTTGCTTTACGTTGCCTTGCCTTGCCTTCCTTTACGTTGCTTTACCTTGCCTTGCTTACGTTGCTTTACGTTGCCTGGCTTTACGTTGCATTACTTTATGTTGCCTTGCTTTACGTTGCTTTAAGTTGCCTTGCTTTACGATGCTTTATGTTGCCTTCCTTTACGATGCCTTGCTTTACGTTTCCTTGCTTTATGTTGCTTTACGTTGCCTTACGTTGCCTTGCCTTGCTTTACATTGCTTTAAGTAGCCTTGCTTTACGTTGCCTTGCTATACGTTGCCTTGCTTTACGTTGCTTTACGTTGCCATACATTGCCTTGCTTTAAGTTGCCTTGCTTTACGTTGCTTTACGTTGCCTTGCTTTACGTTGCCTTGCTTTACACTGCTTTACGTTGCCTTGCTTTACATTGCTTTACGTTGCCTTACGTTGCCTTGCTTTACGTTGCCTTGCTTTAAATTGCTTTACGTTTCCTTGCTTTACGTTGCCTTGCTTTACGTTATTTTAAGTTGCCTTGCTTTACCTTGCCTTGCTTTACTTTGCCTTACGTTGCCTTGCTTTACGTTGCTTTACGTTGCCTTGCTTTACGTTGCATTTCTTTACGTTGCCTTACGTTGCCTTGCTTTACGTTGCCTTGCTTTACGTTGCTTTACGTTGCCTTGCTTTACGTTGACTTACGTTGCCTTACTTTACGTTGCCTTGCTTTACGTTGCTTTACGTTGCCTTGCTTTACGTTGCCTTGCTTTACTTTGCTTTATGTTGCCTTGCTTTATGTTGTCTTGCTTTACGTTGCTTTACGTTGCCTTGCTTTACATTGCCTTGCTTTACGTTGCCTTACGTTGCCTTGCTTTACGTTGCCTTGGTTTACGTTGCCTTCCTTTACGTTGCTTTACGTTGCCTTGCCTTGCATTACTTTACGTTCCTTTACGTTGCCTTGCTTTACGTTGCCTTGCTTTACGTTGCCTTGCTTTACGTTGTTTGCTTTACATTGCTTTACGTTGCCTTACGTTGCCTTGCTTTAAGTTGCCTTGCTTTACGTAGCTTTACGTTGCCTTGCTTTACGTTGCTTTATTTTGCCTTGCTTTAAGTTGCTTTACGTTGCCTTGCTTTATGTTGCTTTACGATTTCTTGCTTTACGTTTCCTTGCCTTGCCTTGATTTACGTTGCTTTACGTTACCTTGCTTTACGTTGCTTTACGTTGCCATTGTTTTACGTTGCCTTGCCTTGCCTAGCTTTACGTTGCTTTTCGTTGCCTTGCTTTACGTTGCATTATGTTGCCTTGCTTTACGTTGCCTTGCCTTTCCTTGCTTTAAGTTGCTGTACGTTGCCTTGCCTTACGTTGATTTACGTTGCCTTGCTTTACCTTGCCTTACTTTAGGTTGCCTTGCTTTACATTGCTTTACGTTGCCTTGCTTTACGTTGCTTTACGTTGCCTTACTTTACGTTGCCTTAAGTTTTACTTGCCTTGCTTTACGTTGCTTTACGTTGCCTTGCTTTACGTTGCATTATGTTGCCTTGCTTTACGTTGCCTTGCTTTAAGTTGCCTTGCTTTACGTTGCCTTGCTTTACATTGCTTTACGTTGCCTTACGTTGCCTTCCTTTAAGTTGCCTTGCTTTACGTTGCTTTACGTTGCCTTGCTTTACGTTGCCTTGCTTTACGTTGCTTTACGTTGCATTGCTTTACGTTGCCTTGCTTTATGTTGCCTTGCCTTGCCTTGCTTTACGTTGCCTTACGTTGCATTGATTTATGTTGCTTTACGTTGCCTTGCTTTACGTTTCCTTGCCTTGCCTTGATTTACGTTGCTTTACGTTGCCTTGCTTTACGTTGCTTTACGTTGCCTTGCTTTACGTTGCCTTTACTTGCCTTGCTTTAAGTTGCTGTACGTTGCCTTGCCTTACGTTGATTTACGTTGCCTTGCTTTACCTTGCCTTACTTTAGGTTGCCTTGCTTTACGTTGCTTTACGTTGCCTTGCTTTACGTTGCTTTACGTTGCCTTACTTTACGTTGCCTTACGTTTTACTTGCCTTGCTTTACGTTGCTTTACGTTGCCTTGCTTTACGTTGCATTATGTTGCCTTGCTTTACGTTGCCTTGCTTTAAGTTGCCTTGCTTTACGTTGCCTTGCTTTACATTGCTTTACGTTGCCTTAGGTTGCCTTCCTTTAAGTTGCCTTGCTTTACGTTGCTTTACGTTGCCTTGCTTTACATTGCTTTACGTTGCCTTGCTTTACGTTGCCTTGCTTTACGTTGCTTTCTGTTGCCTTACGTTGCCTTGCTTTACGTTGCCTAGCTTTACGTTGCTTTACGTTGCCTTGCTTTACGTTGCCTTGCTTTACTTTGCCTTACGTTGCCTTGCTTTACGTTGCCTTGCTTTACTTTGCCTTGCCCTGCCTTGCTTTATGTTGCCTTGCTTTACGTTGCCTTGCCTTGCTTTACGTTTCCTTGCTTTACGTTGCCTTGCCTTGGCTTGCTTTACGTTGCCTTGCTTTTCGTTGCCTTGATTTACCTTGCTTTACGTCGCTTTACTATGCCTTGCTTTACGTTGCTTTACGTTGCCTTGCTTTACGTTGTTTTATGTTGCCTTCCTTTACGTTGATTTACGTTGCCTTGCTTTACGTTGCTTTACGTTGTCTTGCTTTACGTTGCCTTATGTTGCATTGATTTACGTTGCTTTACGTTGCATTGATTTATGTTGCTTTACGTTGCCTTGCTTTACGTTGCCTTGCTTTACGTTGCTTTACGTTGCCTTGCTTTACGTTGCCTTGCTTTATGTTGCCTTGCCTTGCCTTGCTTTACGTTGCCTTACGTTGCATTGATTTATGTTGCTTTACGTTGCCTTGCTTCATGTTGCCTTGCCTTGCCTTGCTTTACGTTGCTTTACGTTGCCTTGCTTTACGTTGCTTTCCGTTGCCTTGCTTTACGTTGCCTTGCCTTGCTTTACGTTTCTTTACTTTGCCTCGCTTTACGTTGCTTTACGTTGCCTTGCTTAACGTTGCTTTACTTTCACTTATGTTGCCTTGCCTTGCTCTACGTTGCTTTTTGTTGCCTTGCTTTACGTTGCTTTAAGTTGCCTTGCTTTACAATGCTTTATTTTGCCTTGATTTACGTTGCCTTGCTATACGTTGCCTTGCTTTATGTTGCTTTACCTTGCCTTACGTTGCCTTGCTTTAAGTTGCCTTGCTTCACGTTGCTTTACGTTGCCTTGCTTTACGTTGCCTTGCTTTATGTTGCTTTCCATTGCCTTGCTTTACGTTGCCTTGCTTTACGTTGCTTTACCTTGCCTTACGTTTCCTTGCTTTACGTTGCCTTGCTTTACGTTGATTTACGTAGCCTTACTTTAGGTTGCCTTGCTTTACATTACTTTAAGTTGCCTTGCTTTACGTTGCCTTGCTTTACTTGCCCTTACAGTGCCGTGCTTTGCTTTGCCTTGCTTTACGTTGCTTTACGTTGCCTTGCTTTACGTTGCCTTACGTTGCCTTGCTTTACGATGCCTTGCTTTACGTTGCCCTTCCTTGCTTAAAATTGCCTTGCTTTTCGTTGCCTTGCTTACCTTGCTTTACGTTGCTTTACAATGCCTTGCTTTACGTTGCTTGACGTTGCCTTGCTTTACGTTGCCTTGCCTTGATTTACGTTGATTTATGTTGCCTTGCTTTACGTTACTTTACGTTGCCTTGCTTTACGTTACCTTGTCTTACCTTGCTTTACGTTGCTTTAAGTTGCCTTGCTTTACGTTGTTTACGTTGACATTTTTTTACGTTGCCTTGCCTTGCCTTGCTTTACGTCGCTTTACATTGCCTTGCTTTACATTGCTTTATGTTGCCTTGATTAACGTTTCCTTTCCTTTCCTTGCTTTACGTTGCTTTACGTTGCCTTGCTTTACCTTGCTTTACGTTGCCTCGCTTTACGTTGCTTTACGTTGCATTGCTTTACGTTGCTTTACGTTGCCTTGCTTTACGTTGCCTTGCCTTTCCTTGCTTTAAGTTTCTGTACGTTGCCTTGCCTTACGTTGCTTTACGTTGCCTTGCTTTACCTTGCCTTAATTTACGTTGCCTTGCTTTACCTTGCCTTACTTTACGTTGCCTTGCTTTACGTTGCTTTACGTTGCCTTACTTTACGTTGCCTTACGTTGCCTTGCCTTGCTTTACGTTGCCTTAAGTTGCCTTGCTTTACGCTGCTTTACGTTGCCTTGCTTTACGTTGCCTTGCTTTACGTTGCATTGCTTTACGTTGCCTTGCTTTACGTTGCCTTGCTTTACATTGCTTTACGTTGCCTTACGTCGCCTTGCTTTAAGTTGCCTTGCTTTACATTGCCTTACGTTGCCTTGCTTTACGTTGCCTTGACTTACGTTGCTTTACGTTGCCTGGCTTTACGTTGCCTTGCTTTACGTTGCCTTACGTTGTTTTGCTTTACGTTGCCTTGCTTTAGGTTGCTTTACGTTGCCTTACTTTACGTTGCCTTGCTTTACGTTGCTTTACGTTGCCTTGCTTTACGTTGCCTTACGTTGCCTTACTTTACGTTGCCTTGCTTTACGTTGCTTTACGTTGCCTTGCTTTACGTTGCCTTGCTTTACTTTGCTTTACGTTGCCTTGCTTTACTTTGCCTTACGTTGCCTTGCTTTACGTTGCCTTGCTTTACGTTGTCTTGCTTTACTTTGCCTTCCATTGCCTTGCTTTACGTTGCCTTGCTTTACGTTGCCTTGCTTTACGTTGCTTTACGTTCCCTTACTTTAAGTTGCCTTGCTTTACCTTGCTTTACGTTTCTTTACGATGCCTTGCTTTACGTTGCTTTACGTTGCCTTGATTTACGATGCCTTCCTTTCCGTGCCTTGCCTTGCCTTGCTTTACGTTGCCTTGCCTTGCTTTAAGTTGCCTTGCCTTGCCTTGCTTTACGTTCTTTTACGTTGCCTTGCTTTATGTTGCTTTACATTGCCTTGCTTTACGTTGCCTTCCTTTACGTTGCCTTGCCTTGCCTTGCTTTACGTTATTTTACTTTTCCTTGCTTTACGTTGCCTTGCCTTGCCTGGCTTTACTTTGCTTTACGTTGCCTTGCTTTACGTTGCCTTGCTTTACGTTACTGTAAGTTGCCTTGCTTTACCTTGCCTTGCTTTAATTTGCCTTACGTTGCCTTGCTTTACGTTGCCTTGCTTTACGTTGATTTACGTTGCCATGCTTTACGTTGCCTTTCGTTGCCTTACTTTACATTGCTTTGCTTTACGTTGCTTTACGTTGCCTTTCTTTACGTTGCCTTACGTTGCCTTGCTTTACGTTGCCTTGCTTTACGTTGCCTTGTCTTGCCTTGCTTTACTTTGCCTTATGTTGCCTTGCTTTTCGTTGCCTTGATTTACCTTTCTTTACGTTGCTTTACGATGCCTTGCTTTACGTTGCCTTGCCTTGCCTTGCTTTACGTTGCCTTGCCTTGCCTTGCTTTACGTTGCTTTATGTTGCCTTGCTTTACGTTGCTTTATGTTGCCTTGCTTTACGTTGCCTTTCTTTACGTTGCTTTACGTTGCCTTGCTTTACGTTGCCTTGCTTTATGTTGCCTTGCCTTGCCATGCTTTACGTTGTTTTACGTTGCCTTGCTTTACGTTGATTTACGTTGCCTTGCTTTACGTTGCTTTATGTTGTCTTGCTTTACGTTGCCTTACTTTGCATTGATTTACGTTTTTTTACGTTGCCTTGCTTTACGTTGCCTTGCTTTACGTTGTCTTGCTTTACTTTGCCTTGCATTGCCTTGCTTTACGTTTCCTTGCTTTACGTTGCCTTGCTTTACGTTGCTTTACGTTCCCTTACTTTAAGTTGCCTTGCTTTACCTTGCTTTACGTTTCTTTACGATGCCTTGCTTACGTTGCTTTACGTTGCCTTGATTTACGATGCCTTCCTTTCCGTGCCTTGCCTTGCCTTGCTTTACGTTGCCTTGCCTTGCTTTAAGTTGCCTTGCCTTGCCTTGCTTTACGTTCTTTTACGTTGCCTTGCTTTATGTTGCTTTACATTGCCTTGCTTTACGTTGCCTTCCTTTACGTTGCCTTGCCTTGCCTTGCTTTACGTTATTTTACTTTGCCTTGCTTTACGTTGCCTTGCCTTGCCTGGCTTTACTTTGCTTTACGTTGCCTTGCTTTACGTTGCCTTGCTTTACGTTACTGTAAGTTGCCTTGCTTTACCTTGCCTTGCTTTAATTTGCCTTACGTTGCCTTGCTTTACGTTGCCTTGCTTTACGTTGATTTACGTTGCCATGCTTTACGTTGCCTTTCATTGCCTTACTTTACATTGCCTTGCGTTACGTTGCTTTACGTTGCCTTTCTTTACGTTGCCTTACGTTGCCTTGCTTTACGTTGCCTTGCTTTACGTTGCCTTGCCTTGCCTTGCTTTACTTTGCCTTATGTTGCCTTGCTTTTCGTTGCCTTGATTTACCTTTCTTTACGTTGCTTTACGATGCCTTGCTTTACGTTGCCTTGCCTTGCCTTGCTTTACCTTGCCTAGCCTTGCCTTGCTTTACGTTGCTTTACGTTGCCTTGCTTTACGTTGCTTTATGTTGCCTTGCTTTACGTTGCCTTGCTTTACGTTGCTTTACGTTGCCTTGCTTTACGTTGCCTTGCTTTATGTTGCCTTGCCTTGCCATGCTTTACGTTGTTTTACGTTGCCTTGCTTTACGTTGATTTACGTTGCATTGCTTTACGTTGCTTTACGTTGTCTTGCTTTACGTTGCCTTACTTTGCATTGATTTACGTTTTTTTACGTTGCCTTGCTTTACGTTGCCTTGCCTTGCCTTGCTTTACGTTGCTTTACGTTGCCTTGCTTTACGTTGCTTTATATTGCCTTGCTTTACGTTGCCTTTCCTTGCCTTGCTTTACGTTTCTTTCCGTTGCCTTGCTTTACTTTGCCTTGCCTTGCCCTGCTTTACGTTTCTTAACATTGCCTCGCTTTAGGTTGCTTTACGTTGCCTTGTTTTACGTTGCTTTAAGATGCCTTGCTTTACGTTGCCTTGCCTTGCCTTGCTTTACGTTGCTTTTCGTTGCCTTGCTTTATGTTGCCTTGCCTTGCCTTGCTTTACGTTGCCTTGCCTTGCCTTGCTTTACGTTGCTTTACGTTGCCTTGCTTTACGTTGCCTTGCTTTACGTTGCTTTACGTTGCCTTGCTTTACGTTGCCTTGCTTTATGTTGCCTTGCCTTGCCTTGCTTTACGTTGCCTTACGTTGCATTGATTTATGTTGCTTTACGTTGCCTTCCTTTATGTTGCATTGCCTTGCCTTGCTTTACGTTGCTTTACGTTGCCTTGCTTTACGTTGCTTTACGTTGCCTTGCTTTACGTTGCCTTACGTTGCCTTGCTTTACGTTGCCTTGCTTTACGTTGCCCTTCCTTGCTTAACCTTGCCTTGCTTTACGTTACCTTGCCTTGCCTTGCTTTTCGTTGCCTTGCTTACATTGTTTTACGTTGATTTACAATGCCTTGCTTTACGTTGCCCTTCCTTGCTTAACCTTGCCTTGCTTTAGGTTGCCTTGCCTTGCCTTGCTTTTCGTTGCCTTGCTTACCTTGTTTTACGTTGATTTACAATGCCTTGTTTTACGTTGCTTGACGTTGCCTTGCTTTACGTTGCCTTGCCTTACCTTGCTTTACGTTGCCTTGCCTTGCTTTACGTTGATTTATGTTGCCTTGCTTTACGTTACTTTACGTTGCCTGGCTTTACGTTGCTTTACGTTGTCTTGCATTACGTTGCCTTGCCTTCCCTTGCTTTATGTTGCTTTACGTTGCCTTGCTTTATGTTGCTTTACGTTGCCTTGCTTTACGTTGCCATGCCTTGCTTTACGTTGTTTTACGTTGCCTTGCCTTGCTTGCTTTACGTTGCTTTAAGTTGCCTTGCTTTACGTCGCTTTACGTTGCTTTACGTTGCCTTGCTCTACGTTGCCTTGACTTGCCTTGCTTTACGTTGCCTTGCCTTGCCTTGCTTTATGTTGCTTTACGTTGCTTGCTTTACGTTGCATTACATTGCCTTGCTTTACGTTGACTTGCCTTGCCTTCCTTTACGTTGCTTTACCTTGTCTTACTTAAGTTGCTTTACGTTGCCTATCGTTTCCTTGCCTTGCTTTATGTTGCTTTAAGTAGCCTTGCTTTACGTTGCCTTGCTATACGTTCCCTTGCTTTACGTTGCTTTACGTTGCCTTACGTTGCCTTGCTTTAATTTGCCTTGCTTTACGTTGCTTTACGTTGCCTTGCTTTACGTTGCCTTGCTTTACGTTGCTTTACGTTGCCTTGCTTTACGTTGCCTTGCTTTACATTGCTTTACGTTGCCTTACGTTGCCTTGCTTTACGTTATTTTAAGTTGCCTTGCTTTACCTTGCCTTGCTTTACTTTGCCTTGCTTTACTTTGCCATACGTTGCCTTGCTTTACGTTGCCTTGCTTTACGTTGCTTTACGTTGCCTTGCTTTACGTTGCTTTACGTTGCCTTGCTTTATGTTGCCTTGCTTAACGTTGCCTTGCTTTACGTTCCCTTGACTTACGTTGCTTTACGTTGCCTTGCTTTACGTTGCCTTACGTTGCCTTACTTTACGTTGCCTTGCTTTACGTTGCTTTACGTTGCCTTGCTTTACGTTGCCTTACGTTACCTTGCTTTACGTTGCCTTGCTTTACTTTGCTTTACGTTGCCTTGCTTTATGTTGCCTTGCTTTACGTTGCTTTACGTTGCCTTGCTTTACGTTGCCTTGCTTTACGTTGCTTTACGTTGCCTTGCTTTACGTTGCCTTGCTTTATGTTGCCTTACTTTACGTTGCCTTGCTTTACGTTGCCTTACGTTGCCTTGCTTTACGTTTCCTTGCTTTACGTTGCTTTACGTTGCCTTGCTTTACGTTGCCTTGCTTTACGTTGCTTTATGTTGCCTTGCTTTACGTTGCTTTACGTTGTCTTGCTTTACGTTGCCTTGCTTTACGTTGCTTTACGTTGCCTTGCTTTACGTTGCCTTGCCTTGCTTTACGTTGCTTTACTTTGCCTTGCTTTACGTTGATTTACGTTGCCTTCCTTTACATTGCTTTACGTTGCCTTACTTTACGGTGCCTTGTTTTACGTTGCTTTACGTTCCTTTACATTGCCTTGCTTTACGTTGCCTTGCTTTACTTAGCTTTACGTTGCCTTACGTTGCCTTGCTTTACATTGCCTTACTTTACTTTGCTTTACGTTGCCTTGCTTTACGTTGCTTTACGTTGCCTTGCTTTACATTGCCTTGCCTTACGTTGCTTTACGTTGCCTTGCTTTACGTTGCCTTGCTTTACGTTGTTTTACGTTACCTTGCTTTAAGTTGCTTTTTGTTGCCTTACTTTACGTTGCCTTGCTTTACGTTATTTAAGTTGCCTTGCTTTACGTTGCCTTGCTTTACTTTGCCTTACGTTGCCTTGATTTACGTTGCCTTGCTTTACGTTGCCTTGCCTTGCTTTACGTTGCCTTGCTTTACGTTGCCTTGCCTTGCTTTACGTTGCCTTGCCTTGCCTTGCTTTACGTTGTTTTACGTTGCCTTGCTTTACGTTGCCTTGCTTTACGTTGCTTTACGTTGTCTTGCTTTACGTTGCCTTGCCTTCCCTTGCTTTATGTTGCTTTACGTTGCCTTGCTTTATGTTGCTTTACGTTGCCTTGCTTTAAGTTGCCTTGCCTTGCTTTACGTTGTTTTACGTTGCCTTGCCTTGCTTGCTTTACGTTGCTTTAAGTTGCCTTGCTTTACGTCGCTTTACGTTGCTTTACGTTGCCTTGCTCTACGTTGCCTTGACTTGCCTTGCTTTACGTTGCCTTGCTTTACGTTATTTAAGTTGCCTTGCTTTACGTTGCCTTGCTTTACTTTGCCTTACGTTGCCTTGATTTACGTTGCCTTGCTTTACGTTGCCTTGCCTTGCTTTACGTTGCCTTGCTTTACGTTGCCTTGCCTTGGCTTGCTTTACGTTGCCTTGCTTTTCGTTGCCATGATTTACCTTGATTTACGTTGCTTTACGATGCCTTGCTTTACGTTGCTTTACGTTGCCTTGCTTTATGTTGCCTTGCCTTGCTTTACGTTGCCTTGCCTTGCCTTGCTTTACGTTGTTTTACGTTGCCTTGCTTTACGTTGCCTTGCTTTACATTGTTTACGTTGACTTCCTTTACGTTGCCTTGCTTTACGTTGCTTTACGTTGCCTTTCTTTACGTTGCCTTCCTTTATGTTGCCTTACCTTGCATTCCTTTACGTTGTTTTACGTTGCCTTGCTTTACGTTGCTTTACGTTGCCTTGCTTTACGCTGCTTTACGTTGTCTTGCTTTACGTTGCCTTACGTTGCATTGATTTACTTTGCTTTACGTTGCCTTGCTTTACGTTGCCTTGCCTTGCCTTGCTTTACGTTGCTTTACGTTGCCTTGCTTTACATTGCTTTATGTTGCCTTGCTTTACGTTGCCTTTCCTTGCCTTGCTTTAGGTTGCTTTCCGTTGCCTTGCTTTACGTTGCCTTGCCTTGCTTTACGTTTCTTTACGTTGCCTGGCTTTACGTTGCTTTAAGTTGCCTTGCTTTACGTTGCTTTACGTTCACTTATGTTGCCTTGCCTTGCTCTACGTTGCTTTTTGTTGCCTTCCTTTACGTTGCTTTACGTTGCCTTGCTTTACGATGCTTTAATTTGCCTTCATTTACGTTGACGTGCTTTATGTTGCCTTGCTTTAAGTTGCCTTGCTTTACGTTGCTTTACATTGTCTTGCTTTACGTTGCCTTGCTTTACATTGCTTTACGTAGTCTTGCTTTACGTTGCCTTGCCTTGCATTGATTTACATTGCTTTACGTTGCCTTGCTTTACGTTGCCATTGTTTTACGTTGCCTTACCTTGCCTTGCTTTAAGTTGCTTTTCGTTGCCTTGCTTTACGTTGCTTTATGTTGCCTTGCTTTACGTTGCCTTGCCTAGCCTTGCTTTACGTTGCTTTAAGTTGCCTCGCTTTACGTTGCTTTACGTTGCCTCGATTTACGTTGGTTTACGTTGCCTTCCTTTACGTTGCCTTACTTTACTTTGCCTTGCCTTTCCTTGCTTTAAGTTGCTGTACGTTGCCTTGCCTTACGTTGCTTTACGTTGCATTGCTTTTCCTTGCCTTACTTTAGGTTGCCTTGCCTTACGTTGCTTTAAGTTGCCTTGCTTTACATTGCTTTACGTTCCCTTACATTGCCTTGCTTTAAGTTGCCTTGCTTTACGTTGCTTTACGTTGCCTTGCTTTACTTTGCCTTACGTTGCCTTGCTTATACGTTGCCTTGCTTTACGTTTCCTTACTTTACGTTGTCTTGCTTTACGTTACTTTAATTTGCCTTGCTTTACGTTGCCTTCCTTTACTTTGCCTTATGTTGCCTTGCTTTTCGTTGCCTTGATTTACCTTGCTTTACGTTGCTTTACGATGCCTTGCTTTACATTGCTTTACGTTGCCTTGCTTTATGTTGCCTTGCCTTGCCTTGCTTTACGTTGCCTTGCCTTGCCTTGGTTTACGTTGCTTTACGTTGCCTTGCTTTACGTTGCCTTGCTTTACGTTGCTTTACGTTGCCTTGCTTTATGTTGCCTTGCTTTATGTTGCTTTACGTTGTCTTGCTTTACGTTGTCTTTCTTTACATTGCCTTGCTTTATGTTGTCTTGCCTTGCCTTGCTTTACGTTGTTTTACGTTGCCTTGCTTTACGTTGATTTACGTTGCCTTGCTTTACGTTGCTTTACGTTGTCTTGCTTTACGTTGCCTTACTTTGCATTGATTTATGTTGCTTTACGTTGCCTTGCTTTACGTTGCCTTGCCATGCCTTGCTTTACGTTGCTTTACGTTGCCTTGCTTTACGTTGCTTTACGTTGCCTTGCTTTACGTTGCCTTTCCTTGCCTTGCTTTACGTTGCCTTTCCTTGCCTTGCTTTACGTTTCTTTACGTTGCCTTGCTTTACGTTGCCTTGCCTTGCCTTGCTTTACGTTGCTTTACGTTTCCTTGCTTTACGTTCCTTTACTGTGCCTTGCTTTACGTTGCCTTACTTTAGGTTGCCTTGCTTTACGTTGCTTTAAGTTGCCTTGCTTTACGATGCTTTATGTTGCCGTGATTTACGTTGCCTTGCTTTACGTTGCCTTGCTTTACTATGCTTTACGTTGCCTTACTTTACGTTGCCTTACGTTGCCTTGCCTTGCTTTACGTTGCCTTAAGTTGCCTTGCTTTACGCTGCTTTACGTTGCCTTGCTTTACATTGCATTGCTTTACGTTGCCTTGCTTTACGTTGCCTTGCTTTACATTGCTTTACGTTGCCTTACGTTGCCTTGCTTTAAGTTGCCTTGCTTTACGTTGCTTTACGGTGCCTTGCTTTACGTTGCCTTGACTTACGTTGCATTACGTTGCCTGGCTTTACGTTGCCTTGCTTTACGTTGCCTTACGTTGCCTTGCTTTACGTTGCCTTGCTTTAGGTTGCTTTACGTTGCCTTTCTTTACGTTGCCTTGCTTTACGTTGCTTTACGTTGCCTTGCTTTACGTTTCCTTACGTTGTCTTACTTTACGTTGCCTTGCTTTACGTTGCTTTACGTTGCCTTGCTTTACGTTGCCTTGCTTTACTTTGCTTTACGTTGCCTTGCTTTACTTTGCCTTACGTTGCCTTGCTTTACGTTGCCTTGCTTTACGTTGTCTTGCTTTACTTTGCCTTGCATTGCCTTGCTTTACGTTGCCTTGCTTTACGTTGCTTTACGTTGCCTTGCTTTACGTTGCCTTGCTTTATGTTTCCTTGCCTTACCTTGCTTTACGTTGCCTTACGTTGCATTGTTTTATGTTGCTTTACGTTGCCTTGCTTTACGTTGCCTTGCCTTGCCTTGCTTTACGTTGCTTTACGTTGCCTTGCTTTACGTTGCTTTACGTTGCCTTGCTTTACGTTGCCTTTCCTTGCCTTGCTTTACGTTGCTTTCCGTTGCCTTGCTTTACGTTGCCTTGCCTTGCTTTACGTTTCTTTACATTGCCTCGCTTTACGTTGCTTTACGTTGCCTTGCTTTACGTTGCTTTACGTTCACTTATGTTGCCTTGCCTTGCTCTACGTTGCTTTTTTTGCCTTGCTTTACGTTGCTTTAAGTTGCCTTGCTTTACGTTGCCTTACGTTGCCTTGCTTTACGATGCCTTGCTTTACGTTGCCCTTCCTTGCTTAACCTTGCCTTGCTTTTCGTTGCCTTGCTTACCTTGCTTTACGTTGCTTTACAATGCCTTGCTTTACGTTGCTTGACGTTGCCTTGCTTTACGTTGCCTTGCCTTACCTTGCTTTACGTTTCCTTGCCTTGCTTTACGTTGATTTATGTTGCCTTGCTTTACGTTACTTTACGTTGCCTTGCTTTACGTTACCTTGTCTTGCCTTGCTTTACGTTGCTTTAAGTTGCCTTGCTTTACGTTGCTTTACGTTGCCTTGCTTTACGTTACCTTGCCTTGCCTTGCTTTAAGTTGCTTTACGTTGCCTTGCTTTACGTTGTTTACGTTGACATTTTTTTACGTTGCCTTGCCTTGCCTTGCTTTACGTCGCTTTACGTTGCCTTGCTTTACATTGCTTTATGTTCCCTTGATTAACGTTTCCTTTCCTTTCCTTGCCTTACGTTGCTTTACGTTGCCTTGCTTTACCTTGCTTTACGTTGCCTCGCTTTACGTTGCTTTACGTTGCCTTGCTTTACGTTGCTTTACGTTGCCTTGCTTTACGTTGCCTTGCCTTTCCTTGCTTTAAGTTTCTGTACGTTGCCTTGCCTTACGTTGCTTTACGTTGCCTTGCTTTACCTTGCCTTACTTTACGTTGCCTTGCTTTACGTTGCTTTATGTTGCCTTGCTTTACTATGCTTTACGTTGCCTTACTTTACGTTGCCTTACGTTGCCTTGCCTTGCTTTACGTTGCCTTAAGTTGCCTTGCTTTACGCTGCTTTACGTTGCCTTGCTTTACGTTGCATTGCTTTACGTTGCCTTGCTTTACGTTGCCTTGCTTTACATTGCTTTACGTTGCCTTACGTTGCCTTGCTTTAAGTTGCCTTGCTTTACGTTGCTTTACGGTGCCTTGCTTTACATTGCCTTGACTTACGTTGCTTTACGTTGCCTGGCTTTACGTTGCCTTGCTTTACGTTGCCTTACGTTGCCTTGCTTTACGTTGCCTTGCTTTAGGTTGCTTTACGTTGCCTTACTTTACGTTGCCTTGCTTTACGTTGCTTTACGTTGCCTTGCTTTACGTTGCCTTACATTGCCTTACTTTACGTTGCCTTGCTTTACGTTGCTTTACGTTGCCTTGCTTTACGTTGCCTTGCTTTACTTTGCTTTACGTTGCCTTGCTTTACTTTGCCTTACGTTGCCTTGCTTTACGTTGCCTTGCTTTACGTTGTCTTGCTTTACTTTGCCTTGCATTGCCTTGCTTTACGTTGCCTTGCTTTACGTTGCTTTACGTTCCCTTACTTTAAGTTGCCTTGCTTTACCTTGCTTTACGTTTCTTTATGATGCCTTGCTTTACGTTGCTTTACGTTGCATAGATTTACGATGCCTTCCTTTCCGTGCCTTGCCTTGCCTTGCTTTACGTTGCCTTGCCTTGCTTTACGTTGCCTTTCCTTGCCTTGCTTTACGTTCTTTTACGTTGCCTTGCTTTATGTTGCTTTACATTGCCTTGCTTTACGTTGCCTTGCCTTGCCTGGCTTTACTTTGCTTTACGTTGCCTTGCTTTACGTTGCCTTGCTTTACGTTACTTTAAGTTGCCTTGCTTTATCTTGCCTTGCTTTAATTTGACTAACGTTGCCTTGCTTTACGTTGCCTTGCTTTACGTTGATTTACGTTGCCATGCTTTACGTTGCCTTACGTTGCCTTACTTTACGTTGCCTTGCTTTACGTTGCTTTACGTTGCCTTTCTTTACGTTGCCTTACGTTGCCTTGCTTTACGTTGCCTTGCTTTACTTTGCTTTACGTTGCCTTGCTTTATGTTGCCTTGGTTTACGTTGCTTTACGTTGCCTTGCTTTACGTTGCCTTGCATTACGTTGCTTTACGTTGCCTTACTTTACGTTGCCTTGCTTTACGTTTCCTTACTTTACGTTGCTTTACGTTGCCTTACATTACGTTGCATTGCTTTACGTTGCCTTACGTTGCCTTGCTTTACGTTTCCTTGCTTTACGTTGCTTTACGTTGCCTTGCTTTACGTTGCCTTGCTTTACGTTGCTTTACATTGCCTTGCTTTATTTTGCCTAGCTTTACGTTGCTTTACGTTGTCTTGCTTTACGTTACCTTACTTTATGTTGCCTTGCTTTACTTTGCCTTACTTTACGTTGCTTTACGTTGCCTTGCCTTGCCTTACTTTACGTTCCTTTACGTTGCCTTGCTTTACGTTGCCTTGCTTTACGTTGCCTTGCTTTACATTGCTTTACGTTGCCTTACGTTGCCTTGCTTTAAGTTGCCTTGCTTTACGTTGCTTTACGTTGCCTTGCTTTACGTTTCTTTATGTTACCTTGCTTTAAGTTGCTTTACGTTGCCTTGCTTTACGTTGCTTTACGTTGCCTTGCTTTACATTGCTTTAAGTTGCCATTGTTTTACGTTGCCTTGCCTTTCCTTGCTTTAAGTTGCTTTACGTTGCCTTGCCTTACGTTGATTTAAGTTGCCTTGCTTTACCTTGCCTTACTTTAGGTTGCCTTGCTTTACGTTGCTTTACGTTTCCTTGCTTTACGTTGCTTTACGTTGCCTTACTTTACGTTGCCTTACGTTGCCTTGCCTTGCTTTACGTTGCTTTACGTTGCCTTGCTTTACGTTGCTTTATGTTGCCTTGCTTTACGTTGCTTTAAGATGCCTTGCTTTACGTTGCCTTGCCTTGCCTTGCTTTACGTTTCTTTCCGTTGCCTTGCTATACTTTGCCTTGCCTTGCCTTGCTTTACTTTTCTTTACGTTGCCTCGATTTAGGTTGCTTTACGTTGCCTTGCTTTACGTTGCTTTAAGATGCCTTGCTTTATGTTGCCTTGCCTTGCCTTGCTTTACGTTGCTTTACATTGCCTTGCTATACGTTCCTTTACATTGCCTTGCTTTACGTTGCCTTACTTTAGGTTGCCTTGCTTTACGTTGCTTTACGTTGCCTTGCTTTACGATGCTTTACGTTGCCTTGATTTACGTTGCCTTGCTTTACGTTGCCTTGCTTTACCTTGCTTTACGTTCCCTTATGTTGCCTTGCCTTGCTCTACGTTGCTTTTTGTTGCCTTGCTTTACGTTGATTTACGTTGCCTTGAGTTACGTTGCCTTGCTTTACGTTGCCTTGCTTTAAGTTGCCTTGCCTTGCCTTGCTTTACGTTATTTTACTTTGCCTTGACTTACGTTGCCTTGCCTTGCCTGGCTTTACGTTGCTTTACGTTGCCTTGCTTTACGTTGCTTTACGTTGCCTTGCTTTACGTTGCCTTGCTTTACGTTGCCTTGCCTTGCCTTGCTTTCCGTTGCTTTAAGTTGCCTTGCTTTACGTTGCTTTACGTTGCCTTGCTTTACGTTGCCTTGCCTTGCCTTGCTTTACGTGTCTTTACATTGCCTTGCTTTATGTTAACTCGCCTTGCCTTGCTTTACGTTGCTTTAAGTTGCCTTGCTTTACGTTGCTTTATGTTGCCTTGCTTTACGTTGCTTTACGTTGCCTTTACTTTTCGTTGCCTTACGTTGCCTTGCCTTGCTTTACGTTGCTTTACGTTGCCTTGCTTTACGTTGCTTTATGTTGCCTTGCTTTACGTTGCCTTGCTTTAAGTTGCCTAGCTTTACGTTGCTTTGCTTTACATTGCTTTACGTTGCCTTACGTTGCCTTCCTTTAAGTTGCCTTGCTTTACGTTGCTTTACGTTGCCTTGCTTTACGTTGCCTTGCTTTACGTTGCTTTACGTTGCCTGGCTTTTCGTTGCCTTACTTTACGTTGCTTTCTGTTGCCTTACGTTGCCTTGCTTTACGTTGCTTTACGTTGCCTTGCTTTATATTGCCTTGCTTTACTTTGCCTTACGTTGCCTTGCTTTACGTTGCCTTGCTTTACGTTGCCTTACGTTGCCTTGCTTTACGTTGCCTTGCTTTACGTTGCCTTGCTTTACATTGCCTTGCCTTGCTTTACGTTGCCTTGCTTTACGTTGCTTTACGTTGCCTTGCTTTACGTTGCCTTGCTTTTCGTTGCCTTGATTTACCTTGCTTTACGTCACTTTACGATGCCTTGCTTTACGTTGCTTTACGTTGCCTTGATTTACGTTGCCTTGGCTTGCCTTGCTTTACGTTGCCTTGCCTTGCCTTGCTTTACATTCCTTTACCTTGCCTTGCTTTACGTTGCTTTACGTTGCCTTGCTTTACGTTGCCTTGCCTTGCTTTACGTTGCTTTACTTTTCCTTGCTTTACGTTTATTTCCGTTGCCTTCCTTTACATTGCTTTACGTTGCCTTACTTTACGTTGCCTTGTTTTACGTTGCTTTTCGTTGCTTTACGTTGCCTTGCTTTACGTTGCCTTGCTTTACGTTGCTTTAAGTTTCCTTGCTTTACGTTGCCTTGCCTTACGTTGCTTTACGTTGCCTTGCTTTACGTTGCCTTCCTTTACGTTGCCTTGCTTTACTTTGCTTTACGTTGCCTTGCTTTACGTTGCCTTGCTTTAAGTTGCTTTACGTTGCCTTGCTTTAAGTTGCTTTACGTTGCCTTACTTTACGTTGCCTTGCCTTGGCTTGCTTTACGTTGCCTTGCTTTTCGTTGCCTTGATTTACCTTGATTTACGTTGCTTTACGATGCCTTGCTTTACGTTGCTTTACGTTGCCTTGCTTTATGTAGCCTTGCCTTGCCTTGCTTTACGTTGCCTTGCCTTGCCTCGCTTTAAGTTGCTTTAAGTTTTCTTGCTTTACGTTGCCTTGCTTTACGTTGCTTTACGTTGCCTTCCTTTACATTGCCTTGCCTACGTTGCTTTACGTTGCCTTGCTTTACGTTGCTTTACGTTGCCTTGCTTTACGTTGCTTTACGTTGCCTTGCTTTACGTTGCCTTACGTTGCCTTGCTTTACGTTGCCTTGCTTTACGTTGCCCTTCCTTGCTTAACCTTGCCTTGCTTTACGTTACCTTGCCTTGCCTTGCTTTTCGTTGCCTTGCTTACCTTGTTTTACGTTGATTTACAATGCCTTGCTTTACGTTGCCCTTCCTTGCTTAACCTTGCCTTGCTTTACGTTGCCTTGCCTTGCCTTGCTTTTCGTTGCCTTGCTTACCTTGTTTTACGTTGATTTACAATGCCTTGTTTTACGTTGCTTGACGTTGCCTTGCTTTACGTTTCCTTGCCTTACCTTGCTTTACGTTGCCTTGCCTTGCTTTACGTTGATTTATGTTGCCTTGCTTTACGTTACTTTACGTTGTCTGGCTTTACGTTGCTTTACGTTGTCTTGCTTTACGTTGCCTTGCCTTCCCTTTCTTTATGTTGCTTTACGTTGCCTTGCTTTACGTTGCCTTGCTTTACGTTGCTTTACGTTGCCTTGCTTTACGTTGCCTTACGTTGCCTTACTTTACGTTACCTTGCTTTACGTTGCCTTACGTTGCCTTGCTTTACGTTGCCTTACGTTGCCTTGCTTTACGTTGCCTTGCTTTACTTTGCTTTACGTTGCCTTGCTTTATGTTGCCTTGCTTTACGTTGCTTTATGTTGCCTTGCTTTACGTTGCCTTGCTTTACGTTGCTTTACGTTGCCTTACGTTGCCTTGCGTTACGTTGCCTTGCGTTACGTTGCCTTGCTTTACGTTGCTTTACGTTGACTTGCTTTACTTTGCCTTTTCTTGCCTTTCTTTACGTTGCCTTGCTTTACGTTGCCTTGCCTTGCTTTACGTTGCCTTGCCAGGGCTTTCTTTACGTTCCCTTGATTTCCCTTGCTTTACGTTGCTTTACGATGCCTTGCTTTACGTTGCTTTACGTTGCCTTGCTTTAAGTTGTCTTGCTTTACGTTGCTTTACGTTGCCTTGCTTTACGTTGCCTTGCTTTACGTTGCCTTACTTTACGTTGCTTTACGTTACCTTACTTTACGTTGCCTTGCTTTACGTTGCCTTACGGTGCCTTGCTTTACGTTGCCTTGCTTTACGTTGCCTTACTTTACGTTGCTTTACATTGCCTTACTTAACATTGCCTTGCTTTACGTTGCCTTGCTTTACGTTGCTTTATGTTGCCTTGCTTTATGTTGCCTTGCTTTACGTTGCTTTATGTTGTCTTGCTTTACGTTGCCTTACTTTATGTTGCTTTACGTTGCCTTACTTTACGTTGCCTTGCTTTACGTTGCCTTGCTTTACGTTGCCTTGCGTTACGTTTCTTTACGTAGCCTTGCTTTACGTTGCCTTGCTTTACGTTGCCTTGCTTTATGTTGCTTTACGTTGCCTTACGTTGCCTTGCTTTACGTTGCCTTGCTTTACGTTGCTTTACGTTGCCTTGCTTTACGTTGCTTTACGTTGCCTTGCTTTACGTTGCTTTACGTTGCCTTGCTTTAACTTACCTTGCCTTGCCTTGCTTTAAGTTGCTTTACACTGCCTTGCTTTATGTTGCTTTACGTTGTCTTGCTTTACGTTGCCTTGCCTTGCCTTGATTTACGTTGCTTTACGTTGCCTTGCATTACGTTGCTTTAAGTTGCCATTGTTTTAAGTTGCCTTGCCTTGCCTTGCTTTACGTTGCTTTTCGTTGCCTTGCTTTACTTTGCTTTATGTTGCCTTGCTTTACGTTGCCTTGCTTTACGTTGCCTTACGTTGCCTTAATTTACGTTGCCTTGCTTTACGTTGCTTTACGTTGCCTTGCTTTACGTTGCCTTACGTTGCCTTGCTTTACGTTGCCTTGCTTTACTTTGCTTTACGTTGCCTTGCTTTATGTTGCCTTGCTTTACGTTGTTTTACGTTGCCTTGCATTACGTTGCTTTACGTTGCCTTACGTTGCCTTGCGTTACGTTGCCTTGCTTTACGTTGCTTTACGTTGACTTGCTGTACGTTCTCTTGCTTTACTTTGCATTACGTTGCCTTGCTTTACTTTGCCTTGCTTTACTTTGCCTTGTCTTGCCTTGCTTTACGTTGCCTTGCTTTACGTTGCCTTGCCTTGCTTTACGTTGCCTTGCCTTGGCTTTCTTTACGTTGCCTTGATTTCCCTTGCTTTACGTTGCTTTACGATGCCTTGCTTTACGTTGCTTTACGTTGCCTTGCTTTACGTTGTCTTGCTTTACGTTGCTTTACGTTGCCTTGCTTTAAGTTGCCTTGCTTTACGTTGCCTTACGTTGCCTTACTTTACGTTGCCTTGCTTTACGTTGCCTTACGTTGCCTTGCTTTACGTTTCCTTGATTTAGGTTGCTTTACGTTGCCTTGCTTTACGTTGCCTTGCTTTACGTTGTTTTACGTTGCCTTGCTTTAAGTTGCTTTACGTTGTCTTGCTTTACGTTGCCTTACTTTATGTTGCTTTACGTTGCCTTACTTTACATTGCCTTGCTTTACGTTGCCTTGCTTTACGTTGCTTTATGTTGCCTTGCTTTATGTTGCCTTGCTTTACGTTGCTTTACGATGCCTTGCTTTACGTTGCTTTACGTTGCCTTGCTTTACGATGCCTTGCTTTCTGTGCCTTGCCTTGCCTTGCTTTACGTTGCCTTGCCTTGCTTTACGTTGCTTTACGTTGCCTTGCTTTACGTTTCTTTACGTTGCCTTGCTTTACGTTGATTTACGTTGCCTTGCTTTTACGTTGCCTTGCCTTGCCTTGCTTTCCGTTCCCTTACGTTGCCTTTCTTTATGTTGCTTTACGTTGCCTTGCTTTACGTTACCTTGCTTTAAGTTGCCTTGCCTTGCCTTGCTTTACGTTATTTTACTTTGCCTTGCTTTACATTGCCTTGCCTTGCCTGTCTTTACTTTGCTTTACGTTGCCTTGCTTTACGTTGCCTTGCTTTACGTTACTTTAAGTTGCCTTGCTTTACCTTGCCTTGCTTTACTTTGCCTTACGTTGCCTTGCTTTACATTGCCTTGCTTTACGTTGCTTTACGTTGCCTTGCTTTACGTTGCCTTGCTTTACGTTGCCTTACGTTGCCTTGCTTTACGTTGCCTTGCTTTACGTTGCTTTACGTTGCCTTGCTTTACGTTGCCTTGCTTTACGTTGCCTTACGTCGCCTTACTTTACGTTGACTTGCTTTACGTTGCTTTACGTTGCCTTGCTTTACGTTGCCTTACGTTGCCTTGCTTTACGTTGCCCTGCTTTACTTTGCTTTACGTTGCCTTGCTTTATGTTGCCTTCCTTTACGTTGCTTTACGTTGCCTTGCTTTACGTTGCCTTGCTTTACGTTGCTTTAAGTTGCCTTACGTTGCCTTGCGTTACGTTGCCTTGCTTTACGTTGCTTTACGTTGACTTGCTTTACGTTGTCTTGCTTTACTTTGCATTACGTTGCCTTGCTTTACTTTGCCTTGCTTTACTTTGCCTTGTCTTGCGTTTCTTTACGTTGCCTTGCTTTACGTTGCCTTGCCTTGCTTTACGTTGCCTTGCCTTGGCTTTCTTTACGTTGCCTTGATTTCCCTTGCTTTACGTTGCTTTACGATGCCTTGCTTTACGTTGCTTTACGTTGCCTTGCTTTACGTTGTCTTGCTTTACGTTGCTTTACGTTGCCTTGCTTTACGTTGCCTTGCTTTACGTTGCCTTACTTTACGTTGCTTTACGTTGCCTTACTTTACGTTGCCTTGCTTTACGTTGCCTTACGTTGCCTTGCTTTACGTTATCTTGCTTTAAGTTGCTTTACGTTGCCTTGGTTTACGTTGCTTTACGTTGCCTTGCTTTATGTTGCCTTGCTTTACATTGCTTTACGTTGTCTTGCTTTACGTTGCCTTACTTTATTTTGCTTTACGTTGCCTTACTTTACATAGCCTTGATTTACGTTGCCTTACTTTACGTTGCTTTACGTTGCCTTGCCTTGCCTTGCCTTACTTTACGTTGCTTTACGTTGCCTTGCTTTACGTTGCCTTGCTTTACGTTGCTTTACGTTGCCTTGCTTTACGTTGCCTTGCTTTACGTTGCTTTACGTTGCCTTACGTTGCCTTGCTTTACGTTGCCTTGCTTTTCGTTGCTTTATGTTGCCTTGCTTTACGTTGCTTTACGTTGCCTTGCTTTAACTTACCTTGCCTTGCCTTACTTTAAGTTGCTTTACACTGCCTTGCTTTACGTTGCCTTACGTTGTCTTGCTTTACGTTGCCTTGCCTTGCCTTGATTTACGTTGGTTTACGTTGCCTTGCATTACGTTGCTTTAAGTAGCCATTGTTTTACGTTGCCTTGCCTTGCCTTGCTTTACGTTGCTTTTCGTTGCCTTGCTTTACTTTGCTTTATGTTGCCTTGCTTTACGTTGCCTTGCCTTTCCTTGCTTTAATTTGCTGTACGTTGCCTTGCTTTACGTTGCTTTACGTTGCCTTGCTTTACGTTGCCTTGCTTTAAGTTGCCTTGCTTTACGTTGCCTTGCTTTACATTGCTTTACGTTGCCTTACGTTGCCTTGCTTTAAGTTTCCTTGCTTTACGTTGCTTTACGTTGCCTTGCTTTACGTTGCCTTGCTTTACGTTGCTTTAAGTTGTCTTGCTTTACGTTGATTTACGTTGCCTTGCTTTACATTGCCTTGCCTTGTCTTGCTTTCCGATGCTTTACGTTGCCTTGCTTTATGTTCATTTACGTTGCCTTGCTTTACGTTGCCTTGCCTTGCCTTGCTTAACGTTGCTTTACGTTGCCTTGCTTTACGTTGCTTTATGTTGCCTTGCTTTACGTTACCTTGCCTTGCCTTGCTTTAAGTTGCTTTACGTTGCCTTGCTTTACGTTGCTTTACGTTGTCTTGCTTTACGTTGCCTTGCCTTGCATTGATTTACATTGCTTTACGTTGCCTTGCTTTACGTTGCTTTACGTTGCCATTGTTTTACGTTGCCTTACCTTGCCTTGCTTTAAGTTGCTTTTCGTTGCCTTGCTTTACGTTGCTTTATGTTGCCTTGCTTTACGTTGCCTTGCCTAGCCTTGCTTTACCTTGCTTTAAGTTGCCTCGCTTTACGTTGCTTTACGTTCCCTTGATTTACGTTGCTTTACGTTGCCTTCCTTTACGTTGCCTTACTTTACTTTGCCTTGCTTTTCCTTGCTTTAAGTTGCTGTACGTTGCCTTGCCTTACGTTGCTTTACGTTGCATTGCTTTACCTTGCCTTACTTTAGGTTGCCTTGCCTTACGTTGCTTTAAGTTGCCTTGCTTTACATTGCTTTACGTTCCCTTACGTTGCCTTGCTTTAAGTTGCCTTGCTTTACGTTGCTTTACGTTGCCTTGCTTTACTTTGCCTTACGTTGCCTTGCTTATATGTTGCCTTGCTTTACGTTTCCTTACTTTACGTTGTCTTGCTTTACGTTACTTTTATTTACCTTGCTTTACGTTGCCTTGCTTTACTTTGCCTTATGTTGCCTTGCTTTTCGTTGCCTTGATTTACCTTGCTTTACGTTGCTTTACGATGCCTTGCTTTACATTGCTTTACGTTGCCTTGCTTTATGTTGCCTTGCCTTGCCTTGCTTTACGTTGCCTTGCCTTGCCTTGCTTTACATTGCTTTACGTTGCCTTGTTTTACGTTGCCTTGCTTTACGATGCTTTACGTTGCCTTGCTTTATGTTGCCTTGCTTTATGTTGCTTTACGTTGCCTTGCTTTACATTGCCTTGCTTTATGTTGTCTTGCCTTGCCTTGCTTTACGTTGCTTTACTTTGCCTTGCTTTACGTTGCCTTACTTTGCATTGATTTACGTTGCTTTACGTTGCCTTGCTTTACGTTGCCTTGCCTTGCCTTGCTTTACGTTGCTTTACGTTGCCTTGCTTTACGTTGCTTTAGGTTGCCTTGCTTTACGTTGCCTTTCCTTGCCTTGCTTTACGTTTCTTTCCGTTGCCTTGCTTTACGTTGCCTTGCCTTGCCTTTCTTTACGTTTCTTTACGTTGCCTTGCTTTACGTTGCCTTGCCTTGCCTTGCTTTACGTTGCTTTACCTTGCCTTGCTTACGTTCCTTTACATTGCCTTGCTTTACGTTGCCTTACTTTAGGTTGCCTTGCTTTACGTTGCTTTAAGTTGCCTTGCTTTACGATGCTTTATGTTGCCGTGATTTACGTTTCCTTGCTTTATGTTTCCTTGCTTTACGTTGCTTTACGTTCCCTTATGTTGCCTTTCCTTGCTCTACGTTGCTTTTTGTTGCCTTGCTTTACGTTGATTTACGTTGCCTTGCTTTACGTTGCCTTGCTTTACGTTGCCTTGATTTACGTTGCCTTGCCTTGCCTTGCTTTACGTTATATTACTTTGCCTTGCTTTACGTTGCTTTGCCTTGCCTGGATTTACGTTTCCTTGCTTTACGTTGCTTTAGGTTGCCTTGCTATACGTTGCTTTACGTTGCCTTGCTTTACGTTGCCTTGCCTTGCCTTGCTTTACGTTGCTTTAAGTTGCCTTGCTTTACGTTGTTTTACGTTTGCTTGCTTTACGTTACCTTGCCTTGCCTTGCTTTAAGTTGCTTTACGTTGCCTTGCTTTACGTTGCTTTACGTTGTCTTGCTTTACGTTGCCTTGCCTTGCCTTGATTTATGTTGCTTTATGTTGCCTTGCTTTACGTTGCTTTACGTTGCCTTGCTTTACGTTGCTTTACTTTGCCTTGCTTTACGTTGATTTACGTTTCCTTCCTTTACATTGTTTTACGTTGCCTTACTTTACGTTGCCTTGCTTTACTTAGCTTTACGTTTCCTTACGTTGCCTTGCTTTACATTGCCTTGCTTTACTTAGCTTTACGTTGCCTTACGTTGCCTTGCTTTACATTGCCTTGCTTTATTTGCTTTACGTTGCCTTGCTTTACTTTGCCTTACGTTGCCTTGCTTTACGTTGCCTTGCTTTACGTTGCATTGTTTTACGTTTCTTTACGTTGCCTTACTTTAACTTGCCTTGCTTTACCTTGCTTTACGTTGCTTTACGATGCCTTGCTTTACGTTGCTTTACGTTGCCTTGCTTTACGATGCCTTGCTTTCTGTGCCTTGCCTTGCCTTGCTTTACGTTCCCTTGCCTTGCCTTGCTTTCCGATCCCTTACGTTGCCTTTCTTTATGTTGCTTTACGTTGCCTTGCTTTACGTTACTTTAAGTTGCCTTGCTTTACCTTGCCTTGCTTTACTTTGCCTTACGTTGCCTTGCTTTACATTGCCTTGCTTTACGTTGCTTTACGTTGCCTTGCTTTACGTTGCCTTACATTGCCTTGCTTTACGTTGCCTTGCTTTACGTTGCTTTACGTTGCCTTGCTTTACGTTGCCTTGCTTTACGTTGCCTTACGTTGCCTTACTTTACGTTGACTTGCTTTACGTTGCTTTACGTTGCCTTGCTTTACGTTGCCTTACGTTGCCTTGCTTTACGTTGCCCTGCTTTACTTTGCTTTACGTTGCCTTGCTTTATGTTGCCTTCCTTTACGTTGCTTTACGTTGCCTTGCTTTACGTTGCCTTGCTTTACGTTGCTTTAAGTTGCCTTACGTTGCCTTGCGTTACGTTGCCTTGCTTTACGTTGCTTTACGTTGACTTGCTTTACGTTGTCTTGCTTTACTTTGCATTACGTTGCCTTGCTTTACTTTGCCTTGCTTTACTTTGCCTTGTCTTGCGTTTCTTTACGTTGCCTTGTTTTACGTTGCCTTGCCTTGCTTTACGTTGCCTTGCCTTGGCTTTCTTTACGTTGCCTTGATTTCCCTTGCTTTACGTTGCTTTACGATGCCTTGCTTTACGTTGCTTTACGTTGCCTTGCTTTACGTTGTCTTGCTTTACGTTTCTTTACGTTGCCTTGCTTTACGTTGCCTTGCTTTACGTTGCCTTACTTTACGTTGCTTTACGTTGCCTTACTTTACGTTGCCTTGCTTTACGTTGCCTTACGTTGCCTTGCTTTACGTTATCTTGCTTTAAGTTGCTTTACGTTGCCTTGGTTTACGTTGCTTTACGTTGCCTTGCTTTATGTTGCCTTGCTTTACATTGCTTTACGTTGTCTTGCTTTACGTTGCCTTACTTTATGTTGCTTTACGTTGCCTTACTTTACATTGCCTTGATTTACGTTGCCTTACTTTACGTTGCTTTACGTTGCCTTGCCTTGCCTTGCCTTACTTTACGTTGCTTTACGTTGCCTTGCTTTACGTTGCTTTACGTTGCCTTGCTTTACGTTGCCTTGCTTTACGTTGCTTTACGTTGCCTTACGTTGCCTTGCTTTACGTTGCCTTGCTTTTCGTTGCTTTATGTTGCCTTGCTTTACGTTGCTTTACGTTGCCTTGCTTTAACTTACCTTGCCTTGCCTTACTTTAAGTTGCTTTACACTGCCTTGCTTTATGTTGCTTTACGTTGTCTTGCTTTACGTTGCCTTGCCTTGCCTTGATTTACGTTGGTTTACGTTGCCTTGCATTACGTTGCTTTAAGTAGCCATTGTTTTACGTTGCCTTGCCTTGCCTTGCTTTACGTTGCTTTTCGTTGCCTTGCTTTACTTTGCTTTATGTTGCCTTGCTTTACGTTGCCTTGCCTTTCCTTGCTTTAATTTGCTGTACGTTGCCTTGCTTTACGTTGCTTTACGTTGCCTTGCTTTACGTTGCCTTGCTTTAAGTTGCCTTGCTTTACGTTGCCTTGCTTTACATTGCTTTACGTTGCCTTACGTTGCCTTGCTTTAAGTTTCCTTGCTTTACGTTGCTTTACGTTGCCTTGCTTTACGTTGCCTTGCTTTACGTTGCTTTAAGTTGTCTTGCTTTACGTTGATTTACGTTGCCTTGCTTTACATTGCCTTGCCTTGCCTTGCTTTCCGATGCTTTACGTTGCCTTGCTTTATGTTCATTTACGTTGCCTTGCTTTACGTTGCCTTGCCTTGCCTTGCTTAACGTTGCTTTACGTTGCCTTGCTTTACGTTGCTTTATGTTGCCTTGCTTTACGTTACCTTGCCTTGCCTTGCTTTAAGTTGCTTTACGTTGCCTTGCTTTACGTTGCTTTACGTTGTCTTGCTTTACGTTGCCTTGCCTTGCATTGATTTACATTGCTTTACTTTGCCTTGCTTTACGTTGCTTTACGTTGCCATTGTTTTACGTTGCCTTACCTTGCCTTGCTTTAAGTTGCTTTTCGTTGCCTTGCTTTACGTTGCTTTATGTTGCCTTGCTTTACGTTGCCTTGCCTAGCCTTGCTTTACGTTGCTTTAAGTTGCCTCGCTTTACGTTGCTTTACGTTCCCTTGATTTACGTTGCTTTACGTTGCCTTCCTTTACGTTGCCTTACTTTACTTTGCCTTGCTTTTCCTTGCTTTAAGTTGCTGTACGTTGCCTTGCCTTACGTTGCTTTACGTTGCATTGCTTTACCTTGCCTTACTTTAGGTTGCCTTGCCTTACGTTGCTTTACGTTGCATTGCTTTACCTTGCCTTACTTTAGGTTGCCTTGCCTTACGTTGCTTTAAGTTGCCTTGCTTTACATTGCTTTACGTTCCCTTACGTTGCCTTGCTTTAAGTTGCCTTGCTTTACGTTGCTTTACGTTGCCTTGCTTTACTTTGCCTTACGTTGCCTTGCTTTTCGTTGCCTTGATTTACCTTGCTTTACGTTGCTTTACGATGCCTTGCTTTACATTGCTTTACGTTGCCTTGCTTTATGTTGCCTTGCCTTGCCTTGCTTTACGTTGCCTTGCCTTGCCTTGCTTTACATTGCTTTACGTTGCCTTGTTTTACGTTGCCTTGCTTTACGATGCTTTACGTTGCCTTGCTTTATGTTGCCTTGCTTTATGTTGCTTTACGTTGCCTTGCTTTACATTGCCTTGCTTTATGTTGTCTTGCCTTGCCTTGCTTTACGTTGCTTTACGTTGCCTTGCTTTACGTTGCCTTACTTTGCATTGATTTACGTTGCTTTACGTTGCCTTGCTTTACGTTGCCTTACTTTGCATTGATTTACGTTGCTTTACGTTGCCTTGCTTTACGTTGCCTTGCCTTGCCTTGCTTTACGTTGCTTTACGTTGCCTTGCTTTACGTTGCTTTAGGTTGCCTTGCTTTACGTTGCCTTTCCTTGCCTTGCTTTACGTTTCTTTCCGTTGCCTTGCTTTACGTTGCCTTGCCTTGCCTTTCTTTACGTTTCTTTACGTTGCCTTGCTTTACGTTGCCTTGCCTTGCCTTGCTTTACGTTGCTTTACCTTGCCTTGCTTTACGTTCCTTTACATTGCCTTGCTTTACGTTGCCTTACTTTAGGTTGCCTTGCTTTACGTTGCTTTAAGTTGCCTTGCTTTACGATGCTTTATGTTGCCGTGATTTACGTTTCCTTGCTTTATGTTTCCTTGCTTTACGTTGCTTTACGTTCCCTTATGTTGCCTTGCCTTGCTCTACGTTGCTTTTTGTTGCCTTGCTTTACGTTGATTTACGTTGCCTTGCTTTACGTTGCCTTGCTTTACGTTGCCTTGATTTACGTTGCCTTGCCTTGCCTTGCTTTACGTTATATTACTTTGCCTTGCTTTACGTTGCTTTGCCTTGCCTGGATTTACGTTTCCTTGCTTTACGTTGCTTTAGGTTGCCTTGCTTTACGTTGCTTTACGTTGCCTTGCTTTACGTTGCCTTGCCTTGCCTTGCTTTACGTTGCTTTAAGTTGCCTTGCTTTACGTTGTTTTACGTTTGCTTGCTTTACGTTACCTTGCCTTGCCTTGCTTTAAGTTGCTTTACGTTGCCTTGCTTTACGTTGCTTTACGTTTTCTTGCTTTACGTTGCCTTGCCTTGCCTTGATTTATGTTGCTTTATGTTGCCTTGCTTTACGTTGCTTTACGTTGCCTTGCTTTACGTTGCTTTACTTTGCCTTGCTTTACGTTGATTTACGTTTCCTTCCTTTACATTGTTTTACGTTGCCTTACTTTACGTTGCCTTGCTTTACTTAGCTTTACGTTGCCTTACGTTGCCTTGCTTTACATTGCCTTGCTTTACTTAGCTTTACGTTGCCTTACGTTGCCTTGCTTTACATTGCCTTGCTTTATTTGCTTTACGTTGCCTTGCTTTACGTTGCTTTACGTTGCCTTGCTTTACGTTGCCTTGCTTTACGTTGCATTGTTTTACGTTTCTTTACGTTGCCTTACTTTAACTTGCCTTGCTTTACCTTGCTTTACGTTGCTTTACGATGCCTTGCTTTACGTTGCTTTACGTTGCCTTGCTTTACGATGCCTTGCTTTCTGTGCCTTGCCTTGCCTTGCTTTACGTTCCCTTGCCTTGCTTTACATTGCTTTACGTTGCCTTGCTTTACGTTGCTTTACGTTGCCTTGCTTTTACGTTGCCTTGCCTTGCCTTGCTTTCCGATCCCTTACGTTGCCTTTCTTTATGTTGCTTTACGTTGCCTTGCTTTACGTTGCCTTGCTTTACGTTATTTTACTTTGCCTTGCTTTACATTGCCTTGCTTTACGTTACTTTAAGTTGCCTTGCTTTACCTTGCCTTGCTTTACTTTGCCTTACGTTGCCTTGCTTTACATTGCCTTGCTTTACGTTGCTTTACGTTGCCTTGCTTTACGTTGCCTTGCTTTACGTTGCCTTACGTTGCCTTGCTTTACGTTGCCTTGCTTTACGTTGCTTTACGTTGCCTTGCTTTACGTTGCCTTACGTTGCCTTACTTTACGTTGCTTTACGTTGCCTTGCTTTACGTTGCCTTACGTTGCCTTGCTTTACGTTGCCTTGCTTTACTTTGCTTTACGTTGCCTTGCTTTATGTTGCCTTGCTTTACGTTGCTTTACGTTGCCTTGCATTACGTTGCCTTGCTTTACGTTGCTTTACGTTGCCTTACGTTGCCTTGCGTTACGTTGCCTTGCTTTACGTTGCTTTACGTTGACTTGCTTTACGTTGTCTTGCTTTACTTTGCATTACGTTGCCTTGCTTTACTTTGCCTTGCTTTACTTTGCCTTGTCTTGCCTTGCTTTACGTTGCCTTGCTTTACGTTGCCTTGCCTTTCTTTACGTTGCCTTGCCTTGGCTTTCTTTACGTTGCCTTGATTTCCCTTGCTTTATGTTGCTTTACGATGCCTTGCTTTATGTTGCTTTACGTTGCCTTGCTTTACGTTGTCTTGCTTTACGTTCCTTTACGTTGCCTTGCTTTACGTTGCCTTGCTTTACGTTGCCTTGCTTTACGTTGCTTTACGTTGCCTTAATTTACGTTACCTTGCTTTACGTTGCCTTACGTTGCCTTCCTTTACGTTGCCTTACTTTATTTTGCCTTGCCTTTCCTTGCTTTAAGTTGCTGTACGTTGCCTTGCCTTACGTTGCTTTACGTTGCATTGCTTTACCTTGCCTTACTTTAGGATGCCTTGCCTTACGTTGCTTTAAGTTGCCTTGCTTTACATTGCTTTACGTCCCCTTACGTTGCCTTGCTTTAAGTTGCCTTGCTTTACATTGCTTTACGTTGCCTTGCTTTACTTTGCCTTACGTTGCCTTGCTTTACGTTTCCTTACTTTACGTTGTCTTGCTTTACGTTACTTTAATTTGCCTTGCTTTACATTGCCTTGCTTTATTTTGCCTTATGTTGCCTTGCTTTTCGTTGCCTTGATTTACCTTGCTTTACGTTGCTTTACGATGCCTTGCTTTACATTGCTTTACGTTGCCTTGCTTTATGTTGCCTTGCCTTGCCTTGCTTTACGTTGCCTTGCCTTGCCTTGCTTTACGTTGCTTTACGTTGCCTTGCTTTACGTTGCCTTTCTTTACGTTGCCTTGCTTTACTTTGCCTTACGTTGCCTTGCTTTACATTGCCTTGCTTTACGTTGCTTTACGTTGCCTTGCTTTACGTTGCCTTGCTTTACGTTGCCTTACGTTGCCTTGCTTTACATTGCCTTGCTTTACGTTGCTTTACGTTGCCTTGCTTTACGTTGCCTTGCTTTACGTTGCCTTACGTTGCCTTGCTTTACGTTGCCTTGCTTTACGTTGCTTTACGTTGCCTTGCTTTACGTTGCCTTACGTTGCCTTACTTTACGTTGCTTTACGTTGCCTTGCTTTACGTTGCCTTACGTTGCCTTGCTTTACGTTGCCTTGCTTTACTTTGCTTTACGTTGCCTTGCTTTATGTTGCCTTGCTTTACGTTGCTTTACGTTGCCTTGCATTACGTTGCCTTGCTTTACGTTGCTTTACGTTGCCTTACGTTGCCTTGCGTTACGTTGCCTTGCTTTACGTTGCTTTACGTTGACTTGCTTTACGTTGTCTTGCTTTACTTTGCATTACGTTGCCTTGCTTTACTTTGCCTTGCTTTACTTTGCCTTGTCTTGCCTTGCTTTACGTTGCCTTGCTTTACGTTGCCTTGCCTTTCTTTACGTTGCCTTGCCTTGGCTTTCTTTACGTTGCCTTGATTTCCCTTGCTTTACGTTGCTTTACGATGCCTTGCTTTATGTTGCTTTACGTTGCCTTGCTTTACGTTGTCTTGCTTTACGTTCCTTTACGTTGCCTTGCTTTACGTTGCCTTGCTTTACGTTGCCTTACTTTACGTTGCTTTACGTTGCCTTAATTTACGTTACCTTGCTTTACGTTGCCTTACGTTGCCTTCCTTTACGTTGCCTTACTTTATTTTGCCTTGCCTTTCCTTGCTTTAAGTTGCTGTACGTTGCCTTGCCTTACGTTGCTTTACGTTGCATTGCTTTACCTTGCCTTACTTTAGGATGCCTTGCCTTACGTTGCTTTAAGTTGCCTTGCTTTACATTGCTTTACGTCCCCTTACGTTGCCTTGCTTTAAGTTGCCTTGCTTTACATTGCTTTACGTTGCCTTGCTTTACTTTGCCTTACGTTGCCTTGCTTTACGTTTCCTTACTTTACGTTGTCTTGCTTTACGTTACTTTAATTTGCCTTGCTTTACATTGCCTTGCTTTATTTTGCTTTATGTTGCCTTGCTTTTCGTTGCCTTGATTTACCTTGCTTTACGTTGCTTTACGATGCCTTGCTTTACATTGCTTTACGTTGCCTTGCTTTATGTTGCCTTGCCTTGCCTTGCTTTACGTTGCCTTGCCTTGCCTTGCTTTACGTTGCTTTACGTTGCCTTGCTTACGTTACCTTTCTTTACGTTGCCTTGCTTTACGTTGCCTTGCTTTATGTTGCCTTGCTTTACGTTGCTTTACGTTGCCTTCCTTTACGTTGCCTTGCTTTATGTTGTCTTGCCTTGCCTTGCTTTACGTTGTTTTACGTTGCCTTGCTTTACGTTGATTTACGTTGCCTTGCTTTACGTTGCTTTACGTTGTCTTGCTTTACGTTGCCTTACTTTGCATTGATTTACGTTGCTTTACGTTGCCTTGCTTTACGTTGCCTTGCCTTGCCTTGCTTTACGTTGCTTTACGTTGCCTTGCTTTACGTTGCTTTACGTTGCCTTGCTTTACGTTGCCTTTCCTTGCCTTGCTTTACGTTTCTTTCCGTTGCCTTGCTTTACGTTGCATTACGTTGCCTTGCTTTACGTTGCATTACGTTGCCTTGCTTTACGTTGCCTTGCCTTGCCTTGCTTTACGTTGCTTTACCTTGCCTTGCTTTACGTTCCTTTACATTGCCTTGCTTTACGTTGCCTTACTTTAGGTTGCCTTGCTTTACGTTGCTTTAAGTTGCTTGCTTTACGATGCTTTATGTTGCCTTGATTTACGTTGCCTTGCTTTACGTTTCCTTGCTTTACGTTGCTTTACGTTCCCTTATGTTGCCTTGCCTTGCTCTACGTTGCTTTTTGTTGCCTTGCTTTACGTTGATTTACGTTGCCTTGCTTTACGTTGCATTGCTTTACGTTGCCTTGCTTTACGTTGCCTTGATTTACGTTGCCTTGCCTTGCCTTGCTTTACGTTATATTACTTTGCCTTGTTTACGTTGCTTTGCCTTGCCTGGAATTACGTTGCCTTGCTTTACGTTGCTTTACGTTGCCTTGCTTTACGTTGCTTTACGTTGCCTTACTTTACGTTGATTTACGTTGCCTTGCATTACGCTGCCTTGCCTTGCCTTGCTTTACGTGTCTTTACGATGCCTTGCTTTACGTTGCCTTGCCTTGCCTTGCTTTACGTTGCTTTAAGTTGCCTTGCTTTACGTTGCTTTACGTTGGCTTGCTTTACGTTACCTTGCCTTGCCTTGCTTTAAGTTGCTTTACGTTGCCTTGCTTTACGTTGCTTTACGTTGTCTTGCTTTACGTTGCCTTTCCTTGCCTTGATTTATGTTGCTTTATGTTGCCTTGCTTTACGTTGCTTTACGTTGCCTAGCTTTACGTTGCTTTACTTTGCCTTGCTTTACGTTTATTTACGTTTCCTTCCTTTACATTGTTTTACGTTGCCTTACTTTACGTTGCCTTGCTTTACTTAGCTTTACGTTGCCTTACGTTGCCTTGCTTTACATTGCCTTGCTTTACTTATCTTTACGTTGCCTTACGTTGCCTTGCTTTACATTGCCTTGCTTTACTTTGCTTTACGTTGCCTTGCTTTACGTTGCTTTACGTTGCCTTGCTTTACGATGCCTTGCTTTCTGTGCCTTGCCTTGCCTTGCTTTACGTTGCCTTGCCTTGCTTTACGTTGCTTTACGTTGCCTTGCTTTACGTTGCTTTACGTTGCCTTGCTTTACGTTGATTTACGTTGCCTTGCTTTTACGTTGCCTTGCCTTGCCTTGCTTTCCGTTCCCTTACGTTGCCTTTCTTTATGTTGCTTTACGTTGCCTTGCTTTACGTTGCCTTGCCTTGCCTTGCTTTACGTTATTTTACTTTGCCTTGCTTTACCTTGCCTTGCCTTGCCTGTCTTTACTTTGCTTTACGTTGCCTTGCTTTACGTTGCCTTGCTTTACGTTACTTTAAGTTGCCTTGCTTTACCATGCCTTGCTTTACTTTGCCTTACGTTGCCTTGCTTTACTTTGCCTTGCTTTACGTTGCCTTACGTTGCCTTGCTTTACGTTGCTTTACGTTGCCTTGCTTTATGCTGCCTTTCCTTGCCTTGTTTTACGTTGTTTTATGTTGCCTTGCTTTACGTTGATTTACGTTGCCTTGCTTTACGTTGCTTTACGTTGTCTTGCTTAAAGTTGCCTTATGTTGCCTTGATTTACGTTGCTTTACGTTGCCTTGCTTTACGTTGCCTTGCCTTGCCTTGCTTTACGTTGCTTTACGTTGCCTTGCTTTACGTTGATTTACGTTGCCTTGCTTTACGTTGCCTTATTTTACGTTGCCTTGCTTTACGTTGCTTTACGTTGCCTTGCTTTACGTTGCATTGCCTTGCTTTACGTTGCTTTGCCTTGCTTTACGTTGCTTTACTTTTCCTTGCTTTACGTTGTTTTACTTTGCCTTCTTTTACATTGCTTTACGTTGCCTAACTTTACGTTGCCTTGTTTTACGTTGCTTTACGTTGCTTTACGTTGCCTTGCTTTACCTTGCCTTGCTTTACTTAGCTTTACTTTGCCTTACGTTGCCTTGTTTTACATTGCCTTGCTTTACATTGCTTTACGTTGCCTTGCTTTACGTTGCCTTGCTTTTCCTTGCTTTACGTTGCTTTACGATGCCTTGCTTTACGTTGCTTTATGTTGCCTTGGTTTACGTTGCCGTGCTTTCCGTGCCTTGCCTTGCCTTGCTTTCCGTTCCCTTACGTTGCCTTGCTTTATGTTGCTTTACTTTGCCTTGCTTTACGTTGCCTTGCTTTACGTTGCCTTGCCTTGCCTTGCTTTACGTTATTTTTCTTTGCCTTGCTTTATGTTGCCTTGCCTTGCCTGGCTTTACTTTGCTTTACGTTGCCTTGCTTTACGTTGCTTTACGTTGCCTTGCTTTACGTTGCCTTGCTTCACGTTGATTTACGTTGCCTTGCTTTACGTTGCCTTGCCTTGCCTTGCTTTCCGTTGCTTTACGTTGCCTTGCTTTATGTTGCTTTACGTTGCCTTGCTTTACGTTGCCTTGCCTTTCCTTTCTTAACGTTGCTTTACTTTGCCTTGCTTTACGTTGCCTTGCCTTGCCTTGCTTTACGTTGCTTTACGTTGCCTTGATTTACGTTGCTTTACGTTGCCTTGCTTTACGTTACCTTGCCTTGCATTGCTTTACATTGCCTTGCTTTACGTGGCCTTGCTTTACGTTGCTTTACGTTGCCTTTCTTTACGTTACCTTGCTTTAAGTTGCCTTGCCTTGCCTTGCTTTACATTACCTCACCTTGCCTTGCTTTACGTTGCCTCGCTTTACGTTGCTTTACATTGCCTTGCTTTACGTTGCTTTACGTTGCCTTGCTTTACGTTGCCTTGACTTTCCTTGCTTTAAGTTGCTGTACGTTACCTTCCCTTACGTTGCTTTACGTTGCCTTGCTTTACCTTGCCTTACTTTAGGTTGCCTTGCTTTACGTTGCTTTACGTTGCCTTGCTTTACGTTGCTTTACGTTGCCTTACTTTACGTTGCTTACTTTGCCTTGCCTTGCTTTATGTTACTTTACTTTGCCTTGCTTTACGTTGCTTTACGTTGCCTTGCTTTACGTTGCCTTGCTTTACTTTGCCTTGCTTTACATTGCTTTACGTTGCCTTACGTTGCCTTGCTTTAAGTTGCCTTTCTTTACGTTGCCTTACGTTGCCTTGCCTTACGTTGCTTTACGTTGCCTTGCTTTACGTGGCCTTGCTTTACGTTGCTTTACGTTGCCTTGCTTTACGTTGCCTTGCTTTAAATTGCTTTTCGTTGCCTTACTTTACGTTGCCTTGCTTAACGTTACTTTAAGTTGCCTTGATTTACGTTGCCTTGCTTTACGTTGCTTTACGTTGCCTTGCTTTACGTTGCCTTGCCTTGCCTTGCTTTACGTTGCCTTGCCTTGCCTTGCTTTACGTTGCTTTACGTTGCCTTGCTTTACTTTAGCTTGCTTTACGTTCCTTTATGTTGCCTTGCTTTACGTTGCCTTGCTTTACGTTGCTTTAAGTACCTTGCTTTACGTTGCCTTGCTTTACGTTGCTTTACGTTGCCTTGCTTTAAGTTGCCTTCCTTTATGTTGCCTTGCCTTGCCTTCCTTTACGTTGTTTTACATTGCCTTGCTTTACGTTGATTTACGTTGCCTTGCTTTACGTTGCTTTACGTTGTCTTGCATTACGTTGCCTTACTTTGCATTGATTTACGTTTCTTTACGTTGCCTTGCTTTACGTTGCCTTGCCTTGCCTTGCTTTACGTTGCTTTACATTGCCTTGCTTTACTTTGCTTTACGTTGCCTTGCTTTACGTTGCCTTTCCTTGCCTTGCTTTACGTTTCTTTCCGTTGCCTTGCTATACTTTGCCTTGCCTTGCCTTGCTTTACGTTTCTTTACGTTGCCTCGCTTTAGGTTGCTTTACGTTGCCTTGCTTTACGTTGCTTTAAGATGCCTTGCTTTACGTTGCCTTGCCTTGCCTTGCTTTACGTTGTTTTACGTTGCCTTGCCTTGCCTTGCTTTACGTTGCTTTAAGTTCCCTTGCTCTACGTCGCTTTACGTTGCCTTGCTTTACGTTGCTTTACGTTGCCTTGCTCTACGTTGCCTTGACTTGCCTTGCTTTATGTTGCCTTACGTTGCCTTGCTTTATGTTGCTTTACGTTGCCTTGCTTTACGTTGCGTTACGTTGCCTTGCCTTGCCTTGCTTTACGTTGTTTTACGTTGCCTTGCCTTGCCTTGCTTTACGTTGCTTTAAGTTCCCTTGCTCTACGTCGCTTTACGTTGCCTTGCTTTACGTTGCTTTACGTTGCCTTGCTCTACGTTGCCTTGACTTGCCTTGCTTTATGTTGCCTTACGTTGCCTTGCTTTATGTTGCTTTACGTTGCCTTGCTTTACGTTGCTTTACGTTGCCTTGCTTTACATTGCTTTACGTTGCCTTACGTTGCCTTGCTTTACGTTGCCATGCTTTACTTTGCCTTGCTTTACATTGCTTTACGTTGCCTTACGTTGCCTTGCTTTAAGTTGCCTTTCTTTACGTTGCTTTACGTTGCCTTGCCTTACGTTGCTTTACGTTGCCTTGCTTTACGTGGCCTTGCTTTACGTTGTTTTACGTTGCCTTGCTTTACGTTGCTTTACGTTGCCTTGCTTTAAGTTGCTTTTCGTTGCCTTACTTTACGTTGCCTTACTTTACTTTGCCTTGCTTTACGTAACTTTAAGTTGCCTTGATTTACGTTGCCTTGCTTTACTTTGCCTTACGTTGCCTTGCTTTACCTTGCCTTGCCTTACTTTACGTTGCTTTACGTTGCCCTGCTTTACGTTGCTTTACGTTGCCTTGCTTTACGTTGCCTTGCCTTGCCTTGCTTTACGTTGCCTTGCCTTGCCTTGCTTTACGTTGCTTTACGTTGCCTTGCTTTACTTTAGCTTGCTTTACGTTCCTTTATGTTGCCTTGCTTTACGTTGCCTTGCTTTACGTTGCTTTACGTTGCCTTGCTTTAAGTTGCCTTCCTTTATGTTGCCTTGCCTTGCCTTCCTTTACGTTGTTTTACGTTGCCTTGCTTTACGTTGATTTACGTTGCCTTGCTTTACGTTGCTTTACGTTGTCTTGCTTTACGTTGCCTTACTTTGCATTGATTTACGTTTCTTTACGTTGCCTTGCTTTACGTTGCCTTGCCTTGCCTTGCTTTACGTTGCTTTACGTTGCTTTACGTTGCCTTGCTTTACGTTGCCTTTCCTTGCATTGCTTTACGTTTCTTTCCGTTGCCTTGCTATACATTGCCTTGCCTTGCCTTGCTTTACGTTTCTTTACGTTGCCTCGCTTTAGGTTGCTTTACGTTGCCTTGCTTTACGTTGCTTTAAGATGCCTTGCTTTACGTTGCCTTGCCTTGCCTTGCTTTACGTTGCTTTACCTTGCCTTGCTATACGTTCCTTTACATTGCCTTGCTTTACGTTGCCTTACTTTAGGTTGCCTTGCATTACGTTGCCTTGCTTTACGTTGCTTTACGTTCCCTTATGTCGCCTTGCCTTGCTCTAGGTTGCTTTTAGTTGCCTTGCTTTAAGTTGATTTACGTTGCCTTGAGTTACGTTGCCTTGCTTTACGTTGCCTTGCTTTACGTTGCCTTGCCTTGCCTTGCTTTACGTTATTTTACTTTGCCTTGACTTACGTTGCCTTGCCTTGCCTGGATTTACGTTGCTTTACGTTGCCTTGCTTTACGTTGCTTTACGTTGCCTTGCTTTACATTGCTTTACGTTGCCTTGCTTTACGTTGCCTTGCCTTGCCTTGCTTTCCGTTGCTGTACGTTGCCTTGCTTTACGTTTCTTTACGTTGCCTTGCTTTACGTTGCCTTGCCTTGCCTTGCTTTACGTGTCTTTACATTGCCTTGCTTTATGTTGCCTCGCCTTGCCTTGCTTTACGTTGCTTTAAGTTGCCTTGCTTTACGTTGCTTTACGTTGCCTTGCTTTACGTTACCTTGCCTTGCCTTGCTTTAAGTTGCTTTACGTTGCCTTGCTTTACGTTGCTTTACGTTGCCATTTTTTTACGTTGCCTTGCCTTGCCTTGCTTTACGTTGCTTTTCGTTGCCTTTCTTTACGTTGCTTTATGTTGCCTTGATTTACGTTTCCTTTCCTTGCCTTGCTTTACGTTGCTTTACGTTGCCTTGCTTTACCCTGCTTTACGTTGCCTCGCTTTACGTTGCTTTACGTTGCCTTGCTTTATGTTGCTTTACGTTGCCTTGCTTTACGTTGCCTTGCCTTTCCTTGCTTTACGGTGCCTTGCTTTACGTTGCCTTGATTTACATTGCTTTACGTTGCCTGGCTTTACGTTGCATTGCTTTACGTTGCCTTACGTTGCCTTGCTTTACGTTGCCTTGCTTTATGTTGTTTACGTTGCCTTACATTACGTTGCCTTGCTTTACGTTGCCTTGCTTTACGTTGCCTTGCCTTGCCTTGCTTTACGTTGCTTTACCTTGCCTTGCTTTACGTTGCCTTGCTTTACGTTGCTTTACGTTGCCTTCCTTTACGTTGCCTTGCTTTACGTTGCTTTACGTTGCCTTGCTTTACGTTGCCTTACGTTGCCTTACTTTACGTTGCCTTGCTTTACGTTGCTTTACGTTGCCTAATGTTACCTTGCTTTACGTTGCCCTTCCTTGCTTAACCTTGCCTTGCTTTACGTTGCCTTGCCTTGCCTTGCTTTTCGTTGCCTTGCTTACCTTGCTTTACGTAGCTTTACAATGCCTTGCTTTACGTTGCTTGACGTTGCCTTGCTTTACCTTGCCTTGCCTTACCTTGCTTTACGTTGCCTTGCCTTGCTTTACGTTGATTTATGTTACCTTGCTTTACGTTACTTTACGTTGCCTTGCTTTACGTTGCTTTACGTTGTCTTGCTTTACGTTACCTTGCCTTCCCTTGCTTTATGTTGCTTTACGTTGCCTTGCTTTATGTTGCTTTACGTTGCCTTGCTTTACGTTGCCTTGCCTTGCCTTGCTTTACGTTGTTTTACGTTGCCTTGCTTTACGTTGCCTTGCCTTGCCTTGCTTTACGTTGCTTTAAGTTCCCTTGCTCTACGTCGCTTTACGTTGCCTTGCTTTACGTTGCTTTACGTTGCCTTGCTTTACGTTGCCTTGACTTGCCTTGCTTTATGTTGCCTTACATTGCCTTGCTTTATGTTGCTTTACGTTGCCTTGCTTTACGTTGCTTTACGTTGCCTTGCTTTACGTTACCTTGCTTTACATTGCTTTACGTTGCCTTACGTTGCCTTGCTTTACGTTGCCTTGCTTTACGTTATTTTAATTTGCCTTGCTTTACCTTGCCTTGCTTTACTTTGCCTTACGTTGCCTTGCTTTAAGTTGCCTTGCTTTACGTTGCTTTACGTTGCCTTGCTTTACGTTGCCTTTCTTTACGTTGCCTTACGTTGCCTTGCTTTACGTTGCCTTGCTTTACGTTGCTTTACGTTGCCTTGCTTTACGTTGCCTTACGTTGCCTTAATTTACGTTGCCTTGCTTTACGTTGCTTTACGTTGCCTTGCTTTACGTTGCCTTACGTTGCCTTGCTTTACGTAGCCTTGATTTACTTTGCTTTAAGTTGCCTTGCTTTATGTTGCCTTGCTTTACGTTGCTTTACGTTGCCTTGCTTTACGTTGCCTTGCTTTACGTTGCTTTACGTTGCCTTGCTTTACGTTGCCTTGTTTTACGTTGCCTTACTTTACATTGCTTTAAGTTGCCTTACCTTACGTTGCCTTGCTTTACGTTGCCTTATGTTGCCTTGCTTTACGTTTCCTTGCTTTACGTTGCTTTACGTTGCCTTGCATTACGTTGCCTTGCTTTACTTTGCTTTACGTTGCCTTGCTTTATTTTGCCTTGCTTTAATTTGCCTTACGTTGCCTTGCTTTACGTTCCCTTACTTTATGTTGCTTTACGTTGCCTTACTTTACGTTGCCTTGCTTTACGCTGCCTTGCTTTACGTTGCTTTACGTTGCCTTGCTTTACGTTGCTTTACGTTGCCGTTGTTTTACGTTGCCTTGCCTTGCCTTGCTTTACTTAGCTTTTCGTTGCCTTGCTTTACGTTGCTTTATGTTGCCTTGCTTTACGTTGCCTTGACTTTCCTTGCTTTAAGTTGCTGTACGTTGCCTTGCCTTACGTTGATTTACGTTGCCTTGCTTTACCATGCCTTACTTTAGGTTGCCTTGCTTTACGTTGCTTTACGTTGCCTTGCTTTACGTTGCTTTACGTTGCCTTACTTTACGTTGCCTTACGTTGCCTTGCCTTGCTTTACGTTGCTTTACTTTTCCATGCTTTACGTTGCTTTATGTAGCCTTTCTTTACGTTGCCTTGCTTTAAGTTGCCTTGCTTTACGTTGCCTTGCTTTACATTGCTTTACGTTGCCTTACGTTGCCTTCCTTTAAGTTGCCTTGCTCTACGTTGTTTAACGTTGCCTTGCTTTACGTTGCCTTGCTTTACGTGGCTTTACGTTGCCTTGATTTATGTTTCCTTGCTTTACGTTTCTTTACATTGCCTTGCTTTTCGTTGACTTGCTTTATGTTGCCTTACTTTACATTGCTTAACGTTGCCTTGCTTTACGTTGCCTTGCATTACGTTTCCTTGCTTTACTTTGCTTTACGTTGCCTTGCTTTATTTTGCCTTGCTTTACGTTGCTTTACGTTGTCTTGCTTTACGTTGCCTTACTTTACGTTGCTTTACGTTGCCTTCCTTTTCGTTGCCTTGATTTACCTTGCTTTACGTTGCTTTACGTTGCCTTGCCTTGCTTTACGTTGCTTTACTTTGCCTTGCTTTACCTTGATTTACGTTGCCTTCCTTTACATTGCTTTACGCTGCCTTACTTTACGTTGCCTTGTTTTACGTTGCTTTACGTTGCTTTACGTTGCTTTACGTTGCCTTGCGTTACTTAGCTTTACGTTGCCTTACGTTGCCTTGCTTTACATTTCCTTGCTTTACTTTGCTTTATGTTGCCTTGCTTTACGTTGCTTTACGTTGCCTTGCTTTACGTTGCCTTGCCTTACGTTGCTTTACGTTGCCTTGCTTTACGTTGCCTTGCTTTACGTTGCTTTACGTTGCCTTACGTTGCCTTGCTTTACGTTGCCTTGCTTTAAGTTGCTTTACGTTGCCTTACTTTACGTTGCCTTGCTTTACGTTACTTTAAGTTGCCTTGCTTTACTTTGCCTTACGTTGTTTGCTTTACGTTGCCTTGCTTTACGTTGTCTTCCTTTACTTTGCCTTGCCTTGCCTTGCTTTACGTTGCCTTGCTTTACGTTGCCTTGCTTTACGTTGCTTTACGTTGCCTTCCTTTACGTTGCCTTGCTTTACGTTGCTTTACGTTGCCTTGCTTTACGCTGCTTTACGTTGTCTTGCTTTACGTTGCCTTACGTTGCATTGATTTACGTTGCTTTACGTTGCCTTGCTTTACGTTGCCTTGCCTTGCCTTGCTTTACTTTGCTTTACGTTGCCTTGCTTTACGTTGCTTTATGTTGCCTTGCTTTACGTTGCCTTTCCTTGCCTTGCTTTACGTTGCTTTCCGTTGCCTTGCTTTACGTTGCCTTGCCTTGCTCTACTTTGCTTTTTGTTGTCTTGCTTTACGTTGCTTTACGTTACCTTGTTTTACGATGCTTTATTTTGCCTTGATTTACGTTGCCTTGCTTTACGTTGCCTTGCTTTATGTTGCTTTACCTTGTCTTACGTTGCCTTGCTTTAAATTGCCTTGCTTTACGTTGCTTTACGTTGCCTTGCTTTACGTTGCCTTGCTTTAAGTTTCTTTACATTGCCTTGCTTTACGTTGCCTTGCTTTCCGTTGCTTTACGTTGCCTTACGTTGCCTTGCTTTACGTAGCCTTACTTTACGTTGCCTTGCTTTACATTGCCTTGCTCTACTTAGCTTTACGTTGCCTTACGTTTCCTTGCATTACATTGCCTTGATTTACTTTGCTTTAGGTTGCCTTGCTTTACGTTGCTTTACGTTGCCTTGCTTTACGTTGCCTTGCCTTGCTTTACGTTGCTTTACTTTTCCTTGCTTTACGTTGATTTCCGTTGCCTTCCTTTACATTGCTTTACGTTGCCTTACTTTACGTTGCCTTGTTTTACGTTGCTTTACGTTGCTTTACGTTGCCTTGCTTTACGTTGCCTTGCTTTACGTTGCTTTACGTTGCCTTGCTTTACGTTGCCTTGCCTTACGTTGCTTTACGTTGCCTTACTTTACGTTGCCTTGCTTTACGTTGCCTTACGTTGCCTTACGTTGCCTTGCTTTACGTTGCCTTGCTTTAAGTTGCTTTACGTTGCCTTACTTTACGTTGCCTTGCCATGGCTTGCTTTACGTTGCCTTGCTTTTCGTTGCCTTGATTTACCTTGATTTACGTTGCTTTACGTTGCCTTGCTTTACGTTGCCTTGCCTTGCTTTACTTTGCTTTACGTTGCCTTGCTTTACGTTGCTTTATGTTGCCTTGCTTTACGTTGCCTTTCCTTGCTTTGCTTTACCTTGCTTTCCGTTGCCTTGCTTTACGTTGCCTTGCCTTGCTCTACTTTGCTTTTTGTTGTCTTGCTTTACGTTGCTTTAAGTTGCCTTGCTTTACGATGCTTTATTTTGCCTTGATTTACGTTGCCTTGCTTTACGTTGCCTTGCTTTATGTTGCTTTACCTTGTCTTACGTTGCCTTGCTTTAAATTGCCTTGCTTTACGTTGCTTTACGTTGCCTTGCTTTACGTTGCCTTGCTTTACGTTTCTTTACATTGCCTTGATTTACGTTGCCTTGCTTTCCGTTGCTTTACGTTGCCTTACGTTGCCTTGCTTTACGTAGCCTTACTTTACGTTGCCGTGCTTTACATTGCCTTGCTCTACTTAGCTTTACGTTGCCTTACGTTTCCTTGCATTACATTGCCTTCATTTACTTTGCTTTACGTTGCCTTGCTTTACGTTGCTTTACGTTGCCTTGCTTTACGTTGCCTTGCCTTGCTTTACGTTGATTTACTTTGCCTTGCTTTACGTTGCTTTACTTTGCCTTGCTTTACGTTGATTTCCGTTGCCTTCCTTTACATTGCTTTACGTTGCCTTACTTTACGTTGCCTTGTTTTACGTTGCTTTACGTTGCTTTACGTTGCCTTGCTTTACGTTGCTTTACGTTGCCTTGCTTTACGTTGCCTTGCCTTACGTTGCTTTACGTTGCCTTGCTTTACGTTGCCTTGCTTTACGTTGCTTTACCTTGCCTTACGTTGCCTTGCTTTACGTTGCCTTGCTTTAAGTTGCTTTACGTTGCCTTACTTTACGTTGCCTTGCCTTGGCTTGCTTTACGTTGCCTTGCTTTTCGTTGCCTTGATTTACCTTGTTTTACGTTGCTTTACGATGCCTTGCTTTACGTTGCTTTACGTTGCCTTGCTTTATGTAGCCTTGCCTTGCCTTGCTTTACGTTGCCTTGCCTTGCCTCACTTTACGTTGCTTTACGTTGTCTTGCTTTACGTTGCCTTGCTTTACGTTGCTTTACGTTGCCTTCCTTTACATTGCCTTGCTTTACGTTGCTTTACGTTGCCTTGCTTTACGTTGCCTTCCTTTATGTTGCATTGCCTTGCCTTCCTTTACGTTGTTTTACGTTGCCTTGCTTTACGTTGCTTTACGTAGCCTTGCTTTACGTTGCCTTGCTTTACGTTGCCTTACGTTGCCTTGCTTTACGTTGCCTTGCCTTACGTTGCCCTTCCTTGCTTAACCTTGCCTTGCTTTACGTTACCTTGCCTTGCCTTGCTTTTCGTTGCCTTGCTTACCTTGTTTTACGTTGATTTACAATGCCTTGCTTTACGTTGCCCTTCCTTGCTTAACTTTGCCTTGCTTTACGTTGCCTTGCCTTGCCTTGCTTTTCGTTGCCTTGCTTACCTTGTTTTACGTTGATTTACAATGCCTTGTTTTACGTTGCTTGACGTTGCCTTGCTTTACGTTGTCTTGCCTTACCTTGCTTTACGTTGCCTTGCCTTGCTTTACGTTGATTTATGTTGCCTTGCTTTACGTTACTTTACGTTGCCTGGCTTTACGTTGCTTTACGTTGTCTTGCTTTACGTTGCCTTGCCTTCCCTTGCTTTATGTTGCTTTACGTTGCCTTGCTTTATGTTGCTTTACGTTGCCTTGCTTTACGTTGCCTTGCCTTGCTTTACGTTGCTTTAAGTTGCCTTGCATTACGTCGCTTTACGTTGCTTTACGTTGCCTTGCTCTACGTTGCCTTGACTTGCCTTGCTTTATGTTGCTTTACGTTGCCTTGCTTTACGTTGCATTACTTTGCCTTGCTTTACGTTGACTTGCCTTGCCTTCCTTTACGTTGCTTTACCTTACCTTGCTTAAGTTGCTTTACGTTGCCTATCGTTTCCTTGCCTTGCTTTATGTTGCTTTAAGTAGCCTTGCTTTACGTTGCCTTGCTATACGTTCCCTTGCTTTACGTTGCTTTACGTTGCCTTACATTGCCTTGCTTTACGTTCCCTTGACTTACGTTGCTTTACGTTGCCTTGCTTTACGTTGCCTTACGTTGCCTTACTTTACGTTGCCTTGCTTTACGTTGCTTTACGTTGCCTTGCTTTACGTTGCCTTACGTTGCCTTGCTTTACGTTGCCTTGCTTTACTTTGCTTTACGTTGCCTTGCTTTATGTTGCCTTGCTTTACGTTGCTTTACGTTGCCTTGCTTTACGTTGCCTTGCTTTACGTTGCTTTACGTTGCCTTGCTTTACGTTGCCTTGCTTTACGTTGCCTTACTTTACGTTGCCTTGCTTTATGTTGCCTTACGTTGCCTTGCTTTATGTTTCCTTGCTTTACGTTGCTTTACGTTGCCTTGCTTTACGTTGCCTTGCTTTACGTTGCTTTATGTTGCCTTGCTTTACGTTGCTTTACGTTGTCTTGCTTTACGTTGCCTTCCTTTACGTTGCTTTACGTTGCCTTGCTTTACGTTGCCTTGCCTTGCTTTACGTTGCTTTACTTTGCCTTGCTTTACGTTGATTTACGTTGCCTTCCTTTACATTGCTTTAGTTGCCTTAATTACGTTGCCTTGTTTTACGTTGCTTTACGTTCCTTTACATTGCCTTGCTTTACGTTGCCTTGCTTTACTTAGCTTTACGTTGCCTTACGTTGCCTTGCTTTACATTGCCTTGCTTTACTTTGCTTTACGTTGCCTTGCTTTACGTTGCCTTGCCTTACGTTGCTTTACGTTACCTTGCTTTACGTTGCCTTGCTTTACGTTGCTTTACGTTACCTTGCTTTAAGTTGCTTTTCGTTGCCTTACTTTATGTTGCCTTGCTTTACGTTACTTTAAGTTGCCTTGCTTTACGTTGCCTTGCTTTACTTTGCCTTACGTTGCCTTGATTTACGTTGCCTTGATTTACGTTGCCTTGCTTTACGTTGTCTTGCTTTACTTTGCCTTGCCTTGCCTTGCTTTACGTTGCCTTGCCTTGGCTCGCTTTACGTTGCTTTACGTTGTCTTGCTTTACGTTGCCTTGCTTTACGTTGCTTTACGTTGCCTTCCTTTACATTGCCTTGCTTTACGTTGCTTTACGTTGCCTTGCTTTACGTTGCCTTCCTTTATGTTGCATTGCCTTGCCTTCCTTTACGTTGTTTTACGTTGCCTTGCTTTACGTTGCTTTACGTTGCCTTGCTTTACGTTGCTTTACGTTGCCTTGCTTTACGTTGCCTTACGTTGCCTTGCTTTACGTTGCCTTGCTTTACGTTGCCCTTCCTTGCTTAACCTTGCCTTGCTTTACGTTACCTTGCCTTGCCTTGCTTTTCGTTGCCTTGCTTACCTTGTTTTACGTTGATTTACAATGCCTTGCTTTACGTTGCCCTTCCTTGCTTAACCTTGCCTTGCTTTACGTTGCCTTGACTTGCCTTGCTTTTCGTTGCCTTGCTTACCTTGTTTTACGTTGATTTACAATGCCTTGTTTTACGTTGCTTGACGTTGCCTTGCTTTACGTTGTCTTGCCTTACCTTGCTTTACGTTGCCTTGCCTTGCTTTACGTTGATTTATGTTGCCTTGCTTTACGTTACTTTACGTTGCCTGGCTTTACGTTGCTTTACGTTGTCTTGCTTTACGTTGCCTTGCCTTCCCTTGCTTTATGTTGCTTTACGTTGCCTTGCTTTATGTTGCTTTACGTTGCCTTGCTTTACGTTGCCTTGCCTTGCTTTACGTTGTTTTACGTTGCCTTGCCTTGCTTGCTTTACGTTGCTTTAAGTTGCCTTGCTTTACGTCGCTTTACGTTGCTTTACGTTGCCTTGCTCTACGTTGCCTTGACTTGCCTTGCTTTACGTTGCCTTGCCTTGCCTTGCTTTATGTTGTTTTACGTTGCCTTGCTTTACGTTGCATTACTTTGCCTTGCTTTACGTTGACTTGCCTTGCCTTCCTTTACGTTGCTTTACCTTGCCTTGCTTAAGTTGCTTTACGTTGCCTATCGTTTCCTTGCCTTGCTTTATGTTGCTTTAAGTAGCCTTGCTTTACGTTGCCTTGCTATACGTTCCCTTGCTTTACGTTGCTTTACGTTGCCTTACATTGCCTTGCTTTACGTTCCCTTGACTTACGTTGCTTTACGTTGCCTTGCTTTACATTGCTTTACGTTCCCTTACGTTGCCTTGCTTTAAGTTGCCTTGCTTTACGTTGCTTTACGTTGCCTTTCTTTACTTTGCCTTACGTTGCCTTGCTTATACGTTGCCTTGCTTTACGTTTCCTTACTTTACGTTGTCTTGCTTTACGTTACTTTAATTTGCCTTGCTTTACGTTGCCTTGCTTTACTTTGCCTTATGTTGCCTTGCTTTTCGTTGCCTTGATTTACCTTGCTTTAAGTTGCTTTACGATGCCTTGTTTTACATTGCTTTACGTTGCCTTGCTTTATGTTGCCTTGCCTTGCCTTGCTTTACGTTGCCTTGCCTTGCCTTGCTTTACGTTGCTTTACGTTGCCTTGCTTTACGTTGCCTTGCTTTACGTTGCTTTACGTTGCCTTGCTTTATGTTGCCTTGCTTTATGTTGCTTAACGTTGCCTTGCTCTACATTGCCTTGCTTTATGTTGTCTTGCCTTGCCTTGCTTTACGTTTCTTTACGTTGCCTTGCTTTACGTTGCCTTGCCTTGCCTTGCTTTACTTTGCTTTACCTTGCCTTGCTTTAGGTTCCTTTACATTGCCTTGCTTTACGTTGCCTTACTTTAGGTTGCCTTGCTTTACGTTGCTTTAAGTTGCCTTGCTTTACGATGCTTTATGTTGCCGTGATTTACGTTGCCTTGCTTTACGTTTCCTTGCTTTACGTTGCTTTACGTTCCCTTATGTTGCCTTGCATTGCTCTACGTTGCTTTTTGTTGCCTTGCTTTACGTTGATTTACGTTGCCTTGCTATACGTTGCCTGGCTTTACGTTGCCTTGATTTACGTTGCCTTGCCTTGCCTTGCTTTACGTTATATTACTTTGCCTTGCTTTACGTTGCTTTGCCTTGCCTGGATTTACGTTTCCTTGCTTTACGTTGCTTTACGTTGCCTTGCTATACGTTGCTTTACGTTGCCTTACTTTACGTTGATTTACGTTGCCTTGCTTTACGCTGACTTGCCTTGCCTTGCTTTACGTGTCTTTACATTGCCTTGCTTTACTTTGCCTTGCCTTGCCTTGCTTTACGTTGCTTTAAGTTGCCTTGCTTTACGTTGCTTTACGTTGGCTTGCTTTACGTTACCTTGCCTTGCCTTGCTTTAAGTTGCTTTACGTTGCCTTGCTTTACGTTGCTTTACGTTGTCTTGCTTTACGTTGCCTTGCCTTGCCTTGATTTATGTTGCTTTATGTTGCCTTGCTTTACGTTGCTTTACGTTGCCTTGCTTTACGTTGCTTTACTTTGCCTTGCTTTACGTTGATTTACGTTTCCTTCCTTTACATTGTTTTACGTTGCCTTACTTTACGTTGCCTTGCTTTACTTAGCTTTACGTTGCCTTACGTTGCCTTGCTTTACATTGCCTTGCTTTACTTAGCTTTACGTTGCCTTACGTTGCCTTGCTTTACTTAGCTTTACGTTGCCTTACGTTACCTTGCTTTACGCTGCTTTACGTTGCCTTGCTTTACGTTGCCTTGCTTTACGTTGCTTTACGTTGCCTTACTTTAACTTGCCTTGCTTTACATTGCTTTACGTTGCTTTACGATGCCTTGCTTTACGTTGCTTTACGTTGCCTTGCTTTACGATGCCTTGCTTTCTGTGCCTTGCCTTGCCTTGCTTTACGTTCCCTTGCCTTGCTTTACGTTGCTTTACGTTGCCTTGCTTTACGTTGCTTTACGTTGCCTTGCTTTACGTTGATTTACGTTGCCTTGCCTTGCCTTGCTTTCCGTTCCCTTACGTTGCCTTTCTTTATGTTGCTTTACGTTGCCTTGCTTTACGATGCGTTGCTTTCTGTGCCTTGCCTTGCCTTGCTTTACGTTGCCTTGCCTTGCTTTACGTTGCTTTACGTTGCCTTGCTTTACGTTGCTTTACGTTGCCTTGCTTTACGTTGATTTACGTTGCCTTGCTTTTACGTTGCCTTGCCTTGCCTTGCTTTCCGTTCCCTTACTTTGCCTTTCTTTATGTTGCTTTACGTTGCCTTGCTTTACGTTACCTTGCTTTACGTTGCCTTGCCTTGCCTTGCTTTACGTTATTTTACTTTGCCTTGCTTTACATTGCCTTGCCTTGCCTGTCTTTACTTTGCTTTACGTTGCCTTGCTTTACGTTGCCTTGCTTTACGTTACTTTAAGTTGCCTTGCTTTACCTTGCCTTGCTTTACTTTGCCTTACGTTGCCTTGCTTTACATTGCCTTGCTTTACGTTGCTTTACGTTGCCTTGCTTTACGTTGCTTTACGTTGCCTTGCTTTACGTTGCCTTACGTTGCCTTACTTTACGTTGCCTTGCTTTACGTTGCTTTACGTTGCCTTGCTTTACGTTGCCTTACGTTGCCTTGCTTTACGTTGCCTTGCTTTACTTTGCTTTACATTGTCTTGCTTTATGTTGCCTTACTTTACGTTGCTTTACGTTGCCTTGCTTTACGTTGCCTTGCTTTAGGTTGCTTTACGTTGACTTGCTTTACGTTGTCTTGCTTTAATTTGCATTACGTTGCCTTGCTTTACTTTGCCTTGCTTTACTTTGCCTTGTCTTGCTTTGCTTTACGTTGCCTTGCTTTACGTTGCCTTGCCTTGCTTTACGTTGCCTTGCCTTGGCTTTCTTTACGTTGCCTTGATTTCCCTTGCTTTACGTTGCTTTACGTTGCCTTGCTTTACGTTGCTTTACGTTGCCTTACTTTACGTTGCCTTGCTTTACGTTGCCTTACGTTGCCTTTCTTTACGTTTCCTTGCTTTACGTTGCTTTTCGTTGCCTTGCTTTACGTTGCCTTGCTTTACGTTGTTTTACGTTGCCTTGCTTTATGTTGCCTTGCTTTAAGTTGCTTTACGTTGTCTTGCTTTACGTTGCCTTAATTTATGTTGCTTTACATTGCCTTACTTTGCATTGCCTTGCTTTACGTTGCCTTGCTTTACGTTGCTTTATGTTGCCTTGCTTTATGTAGCCTTGCTTTACGTTGCTTTACGATGCCTTGCTTTACGTTGATTTACGTTGCCTTGCTTTACGATGCCTTGCTTTCTGTGCCTTGCCTTGCCTTGCTTTACGTTGCCTTGCCTTGCTTTACGTTGCTTTACGTTGCCTTGCTTTACGTTGCTTTACGTTGCCTTGCCTTGCCTTGCTTTACGTTGCTGTACGTTGCCTTGATTTACGTTTCCTTGCTTTACGTTGCTTTACGTTGCCTTCCTTTACGTTGCCTTGCTTTACGTTGCTTTACGTTGCCTTGCTTTACGTTGCCTTCCTTTATGTTGCCTAGCCTTGCCTTCCTTTACGTTGTTTTACGTTGCCTTGCTTTACGTTGCTTTACGTTGTCTTGCTTTACGTTGCCTTACGTTGCATTGATTTACGATGCTTTACGTTGCCTTGCCTTGCCTTCCTTTACGTTGCTTTACGTTGCCTTGCTTTACATTGCTTTATGTTGCTTTCCTTTACGTTGCCTTTCCTTGCCTTGCTTTAGGTTGCTTTCCGTTGCCTTGCTTTACGTTGCCTTGCCTTGCTTTACGTTTCTTTACGTTGCCTCGCTTTACGTTGCTTTACGTTGCCTTGCTTTAAGTTGCTTTACGTTCACTTATGTTGCCTTGCCTTGCTCTACGTTGCTTTTTGTTGCCTTCCTTTACGTTGCTTTACGTTGCCTTGCTTTACGATGCTTTAATTTGCCTTCATTTACGTTGACATGCTTTACGTTGCCTTGCTTTAAGTTGCCTTGCTTTACGTTGCTTTACATTGTCTTGCTTTACGTTGCCTTGCTTTACATTGCTTTACGTTGTCTTGCTTTACGTTGCCTTACTTTATGTTGCTTTACGTTGCCTTACTTTACATTGCCTTGATTTACGTTGCCTTACTTTACGTTGCTTTACGTTGCCTTGCCTTGCCTTACTTTACGTTGCTTTACGTTTCCTTGCTTTACGTTGCCTTGCTTTACGTTGCCTTGCTTTAGGTTGCCTTGCTTTACGTTGCTTTATGTTGCCTTACGTTGCCTTGCTTTACGTTGCCTTGCTTTACGTTGCTTTACGTTGCCTTACTTTACGTTGCTTTACGTTGTCTTGCTTTATGTTGCCTTGCCTTGCATTGATTTACATTGCTTTACGTTTCCTTGCTTTACGTTGCTTTACGTTGCCATTGTTTTACGTTGCCTTACCTTGCCTTGCTTTAAGTTGCTTTTCGTTGCCTTGCTTTACGTTTCTTTATGTTGCCTTGCTTTACGTTGCCTTGCCTAGCCTTGCTTTACGTTGCTTTAAGTTGCTTCGCTTTACGTTGCTTTACGTTGCCTCGATTTACGTTGCTTTACGTTGCCTTCCTTTACGTTGCCTTACTTTACTTTGCCTTGCCTTTCCTTGCTTTAAGTTGCTGTACGTTGCCTTGCCTTACATTGCTTTACATTGCCTTGCTTTACATTGCTTTACGTTCCCTTACGTTGCCTTGCTTTAAGTTGCCTTGCTTTACGTTGCTTTACGTTGCCTTGCTTTACTTTGCCTTACGTTGCCTTGCTTATACGTTGCCTTGCTTTACGTTTCCTTACTTTACGTTGTCTTGCTTTACGTTACTTTAATTTGCCTTGCTTTACGTTGCCTTGCTTTACTTTGCCTTATGTTGACTTGCTTTTCGTTGCCTTGATTTACCTTGCTTTACGTTGCTTTACGATGCCTTGCTTTACATTGCTTTACGTTGCCTTGCTTTATGTTGCCTTGCCTTGCCTTGCTTTACGTTGCCTTTCCTTGCCTTGCTTTACGTTGCTTTACGTTGCCTTGCTTTACGTTGCCTTGCTTTACGTTGCTTTACGTTGCCTTGCTTTATGTTGCCTTGCTTTATGTTGCTTAACGTTGCCTTGCTCTACATTGCCTTGCTTTATGTTGTCTTGCCTTGCCTTGCTTTACGTTTCTTTACGTTGCCTTTCTTTACGTTGCCTTGCCTTGCCTTGCTTTACTTTGCTTTACCTTGCCTTGCTTTACGTTCCTTTACATTGCCTTGCTTTACGTTGCCTTACTTTAGGTTGCCTTGCTTTACGTTGCTTTAAGTTGCCTTGCTTTACGATGCTTTATGTTGCCGTGATTTACGTTGCCTTGCTTTACGTTTCCTTGCTTTACGTTGCTTTACGTTCCCTTATGTTGCCTTGCATTGCTCTACGTTGCTTTTTGTTGCCTTGCTTTACGTTGATTTACGTTGCCTTACTTTACGTTGCCTGGCTTTACGTTGCCTTGATTTATGTTGCCTTGCCTTGCCTTGCTTTACGTTATATTACTTTGCCTTGCTTTACGTTGCTTTGCCTTGCCTGGATTTACGTTTCCTTGCTTTACGTTGCTTTACGTTGCCTTGCTATACGTTGCTTTACGTTGCCTTACTTTACGTTGATTTACGTTGCCTTGCTTTACGCTGACTTGCCTTGCCTTGCTTTACGTGTCTTTACATTGCCTTGCTTTACTTTGCCTTGCCTTGCCTTTCTTTACGTTGCTTTAATTTGCCTTGCTTTACGTTGCTTTACGTTGGCTTGCTTTACGTTACCTTGCCTTGCCTTGCTTTAAGTTGCTTTACGTTGCCTTGCTTTACGTTGCCTTACGTTGCCTTGCTTTACATTGCCTTGCTTTACTTAGCTTTACGTTGCCTTACGTTGCCTTGCTTTACATTGCCTTGCTTTACTTTGCTTTACGTTGCCTTGCTTTACGTTGCTTTACGTTGCCTTACTTTACGTTGCTTTACGTTGCCTTGCCTTGCCTTACTTTACGTTGCTTTACGTTTCCTTGCTTTACGTTGCCTTGCTTTACATTGCCTTGCTTTACGTTGCCTTGCTTTACGTTGCTTTATGTTGCCTTACGTTGCCTTGCTTTACGTTGCCTTGCTTTACGTTGCTTTACGTTGCCTTGCTTTACGTTGCTTTACGTTGTCTTGCTTTACGTTGCCTTGCCTTGCATTGATTTACATTGCTTTACGTTTCCTTGCTTTACGTTGCTTTACGTTGCCATTGTTTTACGTTGCCTTACCTTGCCTTGCTTTAAGTTGCTTTTCGTTGCCTTGCTTTACGTTTCTTTATGTTGCCTTGCTTTACGTTGCCTTGCCTAGCCTTGCTTTACGTTGCTTTAAGTTGCTTCGCTTTACGTTGCTTTACGTTGCCTCCATTTACGTTGCTTTACGTTGCCTTCCTTTACGTTGCCTTACTTTACTTTGCCTTGCCTTTCCTTGCTTTAAGTTGCTGTACGTTGCCTTGCCTTACGTTGCTTTACGTTTCCTTGCTTTACATTGCTTTACGTTCCCTTACGTTGCCTTGCTTTAAGTTGCCTTGCTTTACGTTGCTTTACGTTGCCTTGCTTTACTTTGCCTTACGTTGCCTTGCTTATACGTTGCCTTGCTTTACGTTTCCTTACTTTACGTTGTCTTGCTTTACGTTACTTTAATTTGCCTTGCTTTACGTTGCCTTGCTTTACTTTGCCTTATGTTGCCTTGCTTTTCGTTGCCTTGATTTACCTTGCTTTACGTTGCTTTACGATGCCTTGCTTTACATTGCTTTACGTTGCCTTGCTTTATGTTGCCTTGCCTTGCCTTGCTTTACGTTGCCTTTCCTTGCCTTGCTTTACGTTGCTTTACGTTGCCTTGCTTTACGTTGCTTTACGTTGCCTTGCTTTATGTTGCCTTGCTTTATGTTGCTTAACGTTGCCTTGCTCTACATTGCCTTGCTTTATGTTGTCTTGCCTTGCCTTGCTTTACGTTTCTTTACGTTGCCTTGCTTTACGTTGCCTTGCCTTGCCTTGCTTTACTTTGCTTTACCTTGCCTTGCTTTACGTTCCTTTACATTGCCTTGCTTTACGTTGCCTTACTTTAGGTTGCCTTGCTTTACGTTGCTTTAAGTTGCCTTGCTTTACGATGCTTTATGTTGCCGTGATTTACGTTGCCTTGCTTTACGTTTCCTTGCTTTACGTTGCTTTACGTTCCCTTATGTTGCCTTGCATTGCTCTACGTTGCTTTTTGTTGCCTTGCTTAACGTTGATTTACGTTGCCTTGCTTTACGTTGCCTGGCTTTACGTTGCCTTGATTTACGTTGCCTTGCCTTGCCTTGCTTTACGTTATATTACTTTGCCTTGCTTTACGTTGCTTTGCCTTGCCTGGATTTACGTTTCCTTGCTTTACGTTGCTTTACGTTGCCTTGCTATACGTTGCTTTACGTTGCCTTACTTTACGTTGATTTACGTTGCCTTGCTTTACGCTGACTTGCCTTGCCTTGCTTTACGTGTCTTTACATTGCCTTGCTTTACTTTGCCTTGCCTTGCCTTGCTTTACGTTGCTTTAATTTGCCTTGCTTTACGTTGCTTTACGTTGGCTTGCTTTACGTTACCTTGCCTTGCCTTGCTTTAAGTTGCTTTACGTTGCCTTGCTTTACGTTGCTTTACGTTGTCTTGCTTTACGTTGCCTTGCCTTGCCTTGATTTATGTTGCTTTATGTTGCCTTGCTTTACGTTGCTTTACGTTGCCTTGTTTTACGTTGCTTTACTTTGCCTTGCTTTACGTTGATTTACGTTTCCTTCCTTTACATTGTTTTACGTTGCCTTACTTTACGTTGCCTTGCTTTACTTAGCTTTACGTTGCCTTACGTTGCCTTGCTTTACATTGCCTTGCTTTACTTAGCTTTACGTTGCCTTACGTTGCCTTGCTTTACATTGCCTTGCTTTACTTTGCTTTACGTTGCCTTGCTTTACGTTGCTTTACGTTGCCTTGCTTTACGTTGCCTTGCTTTACGTTGCTTTACGTTGCCTTACTTTAACTTGCCTCGCTTTACATTGCTTTACGTTGCTTTATGATGCCTTGCTTTACGTTGCTTTACGTTGCCTTGCTTTACGTTGCTTTACATTGCCTTGCTTTACGTTGATTTACGTTGCCTTGCCTTTACGTTGCTTTGCCTTGCCTTGCTTTCCGTTCCCTTACGTTGCCTTTCTTTATGTTGCTTTACGTTGCCTTGCTTTACGATGCCTTGATTTCTGTGCCTTGCCTTGCCTTGCTTTACGTTGCCTTGCCTTGCTTTACGTTGCTTTACGTTGCCTTGCTTTACGTTGCTTTACGTTGCCTTGCTTAACGTTGATTTACGTTGCCTTGCTTTTACGTTGCCTTGCCTTGCCTTGCTTTCCGTTCCCTTACGTTGCCTTTCTTTATGTTGCTTTACGTTGCCTTGCTTTACGTTACCTTGCTTTACGTTGCCTTGCCTTGCTTTACGTTATTTTACTTTGCCTTGCTTTACATTGCCTTGCCTTGCCTGTCTTTACTTTGCTTTACGTTGCCTTGCTTTACGTTGCCTTGCTTTACTTAGCTTTACGTTGCCTTGCTTTACCTTGCCTTGCTTTACTTTGCCTTACGTTGCCTTGCTTTACATTGCCTTGCTTTACGTTGCTTTACGTTGCCTTGCTTTACGTTGCCTTGCTTTAAGTTGCCTTAAGTTGCCTTGCTTTACTTTGCCTTGCTTTACGTTGCTTTACGTTGCCTTGCTTTACATTGCCTTACGTTGCCTTACTTTACGTTGCCTTGCTTTACGTTGCTTCACGTTGCCTTGCTTTACGTTGCCTTGCCTTGCTTTACGTTGCCTTGCCTTGGCTTTCTTTACGTTGCCTTGATTTCCCTTGCTTTACGTTGCTTTACGTTGCCTTGCTTTACGTTGTCTTGCTTTACGTTGCTTTACGTTGCCTTACTTTACGTTGCCTTGCTTTACGTTGCCTTACGTTGCCTTGCTTTACGTTTCCTTGCTTTACGTTGCTTTACGTTGCCTTGCTTTACGTTGCCTTGCTTTACGTTGTATTACGTTGCCTTGCTTTATGTTACCTTGCTTTAAGTTGCTTTACGTTGTCTTGCTTTACGTTGCCTTACTTTATGTTGCTTTACGTTGCCTTTACTTTACATTGCCTTGCTTTACGTTGCCTTGCTTTACGTTGCTTTATGTTGCCTTGCTTTATGTTGCCTTGCTTTACCTTGCTTTACGATGCCTTGCTTTACGTTGCTTTACGTTGCCTTGCTTTACGATGCCTTGCTTTCTGTGCCTTGCCTTGTCTTGCTTTACGTTGCCTTGCCTTGCTTTACGTTGCTTTACGTTGCCTTGCTTTACGTTGCTTTACGTTGCCTTGCTTTACGTTGATTTACGTTGCCTTGCTTTTACGTTGCCTTGCCTTGCCTTGCTTTCCGTTCCCTTACATTGCCTTTCTTTATGTTGCTTTACGTTGCCTTGCTTTACGTTGCCTTGCTTTACGTTGCCTTGCCTTGCCTTGCTTTACGTTATTTTACTTTGCCTTGCTTTACATTGCCTTGCCTTGCCTGTCTTTACTTTGCTTTACGTTGCCTTGCTTTACGTTGCCTTGCTTTACGTTACTTTAAGTTGCCTTGCTTTACCTTGCCTTGCTTTACTTTGCCTTACGTTTCCTTGCATTACATTGCCTTGATTTACTTTGCTTTACGTTGCCTTGCTTTACGTTGCTTTACGTTGCCTTGCTTTACGTTGCCTTGCCTTGCTTTACGTTGCTTTACTTTGCCTTGCTTTACGTTGATTTCCGTTGCCTTCCTTTACATTGCTTTACGTTGCCTTACTTTACGTTGCCTTGTTTTACGTTGCTTTACGTTGCTCTACGTTGCCTTGCTTTACGTTGCCTTGCTTTACGTTGCTTTACGTTGCCTTGCTTTACGTTGCCTTGCCTTACGTTGCTTTACGTTGCCTTGCTTTACGTTGCCTTGCTTTACGTTGCTTTACGTTGCCTTACGTTGCCTTGCTTTACGTTGCCTTGCTTTAAGTTGCTTTACGTTGCCTTACTTTACGTTGCCTTGCCTTGGCTTGCTTTACGTTGCCTTGCTTTTCGTTGCCTTGATTTACCTTGATTTACGTTGCTTTACGATGCCTTGCTTTACGTTGCTTTACGTTGCCTTGCTTTATGTAGCCTTGCCTTGCCTTGCTTTACGTTGCCTTGCCTTGCCTCGCTTTACGTTGCTTTACGTTGTCTTGCTTTACGTTTCCTTGCTTTACGGTGCTTTACGTTGCCTTCCTTTACATTGCCTTGCTTTACGTTGCTTTACGTTGCCTTGCTTTACGTTGCCTTCCTTTATGTTGCATTGCCTTGCCTTCCTTTACGTTGTTTTACGTTGCCTTGCTTTACGTTGCCTTGCTTTACGTTGCCCTTCCTTGCTTAACCTTGCCTTGCTTTACGTTACCTTGCCTTGCCTTGCTTTTCGTTGCCTTGCTTACCTTGTTTTACGTTGATTTACAATGCCTTGCTTTACGTTGCCCTTCCTTGCTTAACCTTGCCTTGCTTTACGTTGCCTTGACTTGCCTTGCTTTTCGTTGCCTTGCTTACCTTGTTTTACGTTGATTTACAATGCCTTGTTTTACGTTGCTTGACGTTGCCTTGCTTTACGTTGTCTTGCCTTACCTTGCTTTACGTTGCCTTGCCTTGCTTTACGTTGATTTATGTTGCCTTGCTTTACGTTACTTTACGTTGCCTGGCTTTACGTTGCTTTACGTTGTCTTGCTTTACGTTGCCTTGCCTTCCCTTGCTTTATGTTGCTTTACGTTGCCTTGCTTTATGTTGCTTTACGTTGCCTTGCTTTACGTTGCCTTGCCTTGCTTTACGTTGTTTTACGTTTCCTTGCCTTGCTTGCTTTAAGTTGCTTTAAGTTGCCTTGCTTTACGTCGCTTTACGTTGCTTTACGTTGCCTTGCTCTACGTTGCCTTGACTTGCCTTGCTTTACGTTGCCTTGCCTTGCCTTGCTTTATGTTGCTTTACGTTGCCTTGCTTTACGTTGCATTACTTTTCCTTGCTTTACGTTGACTTGCCTTGCCTTCCTTTACGTTGCTTTACCTTGCCTTGCTTAAGTTGCTTTACGTTGCCTATCGTTTCCTTGCCTTGCATTATGTTGCTTTAAGTAGCCTTGCTTTACGTTGCCTTGCTATACGTTCCCTTGCTTTACGTTGCTTTAAGTTGCCTTACATTGCCTTGCTTTATGTTCCCTTGACTTACGTTGCTTTACGTTGCCTTGCTTTACGTTGCCTTAAGTTGCCTTACTTTACGTTGCCTTGCTTTACGTTGCTTTACGTTGCCTTGCTTTACGTTGCCTTACGTTGCCTTGCTTTACGTTGCCTTGCTTTACTTTGCTTTACCTTGCCTTGCTTTATGTTGCCTTGCTTTACGTTGCTTTACGTTGCCTTGCTTTACGTTGCCTTGCTTTACGTTGCTTTACGTTGCCTTGCTTTACGTTGCCTTGCTTTACGTTGCCTTACTTTACGTTGCCTTGCTTTACGTTGCCTTACGTTGCCTTGCTTTACGTTTCCTTGCTTTACGTTGCTTTACGTTGCCTTGCTTTACGTTGCCTTGCTTTACGTTGCTTTATGTTGCCTTGCTTTACGTTGCTTTACGTTGTCTTGCTTTACGTTGCCTTGCTTTACGTTGCTTTACGTTGCCTTGCTTTACGTTGCCTTGCCTTGCTTTACGTTGCTTTACTTTGCCTTGCTTTACGTTGATTTACGTTGCCTTCCTTTACATTGCTTTACGTTGCCTTAATTACGTTGCCTTGTTTTACGTTGCTTTACGTTGCCTTGCCTTACGTTGCTTTAGGTTGCCTTGCTTTACTTAGCTTTACGTTGCCTTACGTTGCCTTGCTTTACATTGCCTTGCTTTACTTTGCTTTACGTTGCCTTGCTTTACGTTGCTTTACGTTGCCTTGCTTTACGTTGCCTTGCCTTACGTTGCTTTACGTTGCCTTGCTTTACGTTGCCTTGCTTTACGTTGCTTTACGTTACCTTGCTTTAAGTTGCTTTTCGTTGCCTTACTTTATGTTGCCTTGCTTTACGTTACTTTAAGTTGCCTTGCTTTACGTTGCCTTGCTTTACTTTGCCTTACGTTGCCTTGATTTACGTTGCCTTGCTTTACGTTGTCTTGCTTTACTTTGCCTTGCCTTGCCTTGCTTTACGTTGCCTTGCTTTACGTTGCCTTGCCTTGCTTTACGTTGCCTTGCTTTACGTTGCCTTGCCTTGGCTTGCTTTACGTTGCCTTGCTTTTCGTTGCCTTTATTTACCTTGATTTACGTTGCTTTACGATGCCTTGCTTTACGTTGCTTTACGTTGCCTTGATTTATGTTGCCTTGCCTTGCTTTACGTTGCCTTGCCTTGCCTTGCTTTACGTTGCTTTACGTTGCCTTGCTTTACGTTGCCTTCCTTTACGTTGCTTTACGTTGCCTTCCTTTACGTTGGCTTGCTTTACGTTGCTTTACGTTGCCTTGCTTTACGTTGCCTTCCTTTATGTTGTCTTGCCTTGCCTTCCTTCACGTTGTTTTACGTTGCCTTGCTTTACGTTGCTTTACGTTGCCTTGCTTTACGCTGCTTTACGTTGTCTTGCTTTACGTTGCCTTACGTTGCATTGATTTACGTTGCTTTACGTTGCCTTGCTTTACGTTGCCTTGCCTTGCCTTCCTTTACGTTGCTTTACGTTGCCTTGCTTTACATTGCTTTATGTTGCTTTCCTTTACGTTGCCTTTCCTTGCCTTGCTTTAGGTTGCTTTCCGTTGCCTTGCTTTACGTTGCCTTGCCTTGCTTTACGTTTCTTTACGTTGCCTCGCTTTACGTTGCTTTACGTTGCCTTGCTTTACGTTGCTTTACGTTCACTTATTTTGCCTTGCCTTGCTCTACGTTGCTTTTTGTTGCCTTCCTTTACGTTGCTTTACGTTGCCTTGCTTTACGATGCTTTAATTTGCCTTCATTTACGTTGACATGCTTTACGTTGCCTTGCTTTAAGTTGCCTTGCTTTACGTTGCTTTACATTGTCTTGCTTTACGTTGCCTTGCTTTACATTGCTTTACGTTGCCTTGCTTTACGTTGCCTTACTTTATGTTGCTTTACGTTGCCTTACTTTACATTGCCTTGATTTACGTTGCCTTACTTTACGTTGCTTTACGTTGCCTTGCCTTGCCTTACTTTACGTTGCTTTACGTTTCCTTGCTTTACGTTGCCTTGCTTTACGTTGCTTTACGTTGCCTTAAGTTGCCTTGCTTTACGTTGCCTTGCTTTACGTTGCTTTACGTTGCCTTGCTTTACGTTGCTTTACGTTGTCTTGCTTTACGTTGCCTTGCCTTGCATTGATTTACATTGCTTTACGTTGCCTTGCTTTACGTTGCTTTACGTTGCCATTGTTTTACGTTGCCTTACCTTGCCTTGCTTTATGTTGCTTTTCGTTGCCTTGCTTTACGTTTCTTTATGTTGCCTTGCTTTACGTTGCCTTGCCTAGCCTTGCTTTTCGTTGCTTTAAGTTGCTTCGCTTTACGTTGCTTTACGTTGCCTCGATTTACGTTGCTTTACGTTGCCTTCCTTTACGTTGCCTTACTTTACTTTGCCTTGCCTTTCCTTGCTTTAAGTTGCTGTACGTTGCCTTGCCTTACGTTGCTTTACGTTGCCTTGCTTTACATTGCTTTATGTTCCCTTACGTTGCCTTGCTTTAAGTTGCCTTGCTTTACGTTGCTTTACGTTGCCTTGATTTACTTTGCCTTACGTTGCCTTGCTTATACGTTGCCTTGCTTTACGTTTCCTTACTTTACTTTGTCTTGCTTTACGTTACTTTAATTTGCCTTGCTTTACGTTGCTTTACATTGCCTTGCTTTATGTTGCCTTGCTTTACATTGCTTTACGTTGTCTTGCTTTACGTTGCCTTGCTTTACGTTGCTTTACGTTGCCTTACGTTGCCTTGCGTTACGTTGCCTTGCTTTACGTTGCTTTACGTTGACTTGCTTTACGTTGTCTTGCTTTACTTTGCATTACGTTGCCTTGCTTTACTTTGCCTTGCTTTACTTTGCCTTGTCTTGCCTTGCTTTTCGTTGCCTTGCTTTACGTTGCCTTGCCTTGATTTACGTTGCCTTGCCTTGGCTTTCTTTACGTTGCCTTGATTTCCCTTGCTTTACGTTGCTTTACGATGCCTTGCTTTACGTTGCCTTGCTTTACGTTGCCTTACTTTACGTTGCTTTACGTTGCCTTACTTTATGTTGCCTTGCTTTACGTTGCCTTACGTTGCCTTGCTTTACGTTTCCTTGCTTTACGTTGCTTTACGTTGCCTTGCTTTAAGTTGCCTTGCTTTACGTTGTATTACGTTGCCTTGCTTTATGTTGCCTTGCTTTAAGTTGCTTTACGTTGTCTTGCTTTACGTTGCCTTACTTTATGTTGCTTTACGTTGCCTTACTTTACATTGCCTTCATTTACGTTGCCTTGCTTTACGTTGCTTTATGTTGCCTTGCTTTATGTTGCCTTGCTTTACGTTGCTTTACGATGCCTTGCTTTACGTTGCTTTACGTTGCCTTGCTTTACGATGCCTTGCTTTCTGTGCCTTGCCTTGTCTTGCTTTACGTTGCCTTGCCTTGCTTTACGTTGCTTTACGTTGCCTTGCTTTACGTTGCTTTACGTTGCCTTGCTTTACGTTGCCTTGCTTTACGTTGCCTTGCCTTGCCTTGCTTTCCGTTCCCTTACGTTGCCTTTCTTTATGTTACTTTACGTTGCCTTGCTTTACGTTGCCTTGCTTTACGTTGCCTTGCCTTGCCTTGCTTTACGTTATTTTACTTTGCCTTGCTTTACATTGCCTTGCCTTGCCTGTCTTTAGTTTGCTTTACGTTGCCTTGCTTTACGTTGATTTACGTTGCCTTGCTTTACGTTGCCTTGCTTTACATTGCCTTACGTTGCCTTGCTTTACGTTGCCTTGCTTTACGTTGCTTTAGGTTGCCTTGCTTTACGTTACCTTACGTTGCCTTACTTTACGTTGCCTTGCTTTACGTTGCTTTACGTTGCCTTGCTTTACGTTGCCTTACGTTGCCTTGCTTTACGTTGCCTTGCTTTACTTTGCTTTACTTTGCCTTGCTTTATGTTGCCTTGCTTTACGTTGCTTTACGTTGCCTTGCGTTACGTTGCCTTGCTTTACGTTGCATTACGTTGACTTGCTTTACGTTGTCTTGCTTTACTTTGCATTACGTTGCCTTGCTTTACTTTGCCTTGCTTTACTTTGCCTTGTCTTGCCTTGCTTTACGTTGCCTTGCTTTACGTTGCCTTGCCTTGCTTTACGTTGCCTTGCCTTGGCTTTCTTTACGTTGCCTTGATTTCCCTTGCTTTACGTTGCTTTACGATGCCTTGCTTTACGTTGCTTTACGTTGCCTTGCTTTACGTTGCCTTGCTTTACGTTGCTTTACGTTGCCTTGCTTTACGTTGCCTTGCTTTACGTTGCCTTACTTTACGTTGCTTTACGTTGCCTTACTTTACGTTGCCTTGCTTTACGTTGCCTTACGTTGCCTTGCTTTACGTTGCCTTGCTTTACGTTGCCTTACTTTACGTTGCTTTACGTTGCCTTACTTTACATTGCCTTGCTTTACGTTGCCTTGCTTTGCGTTGCTTTATGTTGCCTTGCTTTACGTTGCTTTATGTTGTCTTGCTTTACGTTGCCTTACTTTATGTTGCTTTACGTTGCCTTACTTTACATTGCCTTGCTTTACGTTGCCTTACTTTACGTTGCTTTACGTTGCCTTGCCTTGCCTTACTTTACGTTGCTTTACGTTGCCTTGCTTTATGTTGCCTTGCTTTACGTTGCCTTGCTTTACGTTGCCTTGCTTTACGTTGCTTTACGTTGCCTTGCTTTACGTTGCTTTACGTTGCCTTACGTTGCCTTGCGTTACGTTTCCTTGCTTTACGTTGCTTTACTTTGTCTTGCTTTACGTTGTCTTGCTTTACTTTGCATTACGTTGCCTTGCTTTACTTTGCCTTGTTTTACTTTGCCTTGTCTTGCCTTGCTTTACGTTGCCTTGCTTTACGTTGCCTTGCCTTGCTTTACGTTGCCTTGCCTTGGCTTTCTTTACGTTGCCTTGATTTCCCTTGCTTTACGTTTCTTTACGATGCCTTGCTTTACGTTGCCTTGCTTTACGTTGCCTTACTTTACGTTGCTTTACGTTGCCTTACTTTACGTTGCCTTGCTTTACGTTGCCTTACGTTGCCTTGCTTTACGTTGCCTTGCTTTACGTTGCCTTACTTTACGTTGCTTTACGTTGCCTTACTTTACATTGCCTTGCTTTACGTTGCCTTGCTTTACGTTGCTTTATGTTGCCTTGCTTTACGTTGCTTTATGTTTTCTTGCTTTACGTTGCCTTGCTTTACGTTGTCTTGATTTACGTTGCTTTACGTTGCCTTACTTTACGTTGCATTGCTTTACGTTGCCTTACTTTACGTTGCTTTAAGTTGCCTTGCCTTGCCTTACTTTACGTTGCTTTACGTTGCCTTGCTTTACGTTGCCTTGCTTTACGTTGCCTTACTTTACGTTGCTTTACGTTGCCTTAATTTACGTTGCCTTGCTTTACGTTGCCTTACGTTGCCTTGCTTTACGTTGCATTGCTTTACGTTGCTTTACGTTGCCTTGCTTTATGTTGCCTTGCTTTACGTTGCTTTACGTTGCCTTGCGTTACGTTGCCTTGCTTTACGTTGCTTTACGTTGACTTGCTTTACGTTGTCTTGCTTTACATTGCATTACGTTGCCTTGCTTTACTTTGCCTTGTCTTGCCTTGCTTTACGTTGCCTTGCTTTACGTTGCCTTGCCTTGCTTTACGTTGCCTTGCCTTGGCTTTCTTTACGTTGCCTTGATTTCCCTTGCTTTACGTTGCTTTACGATGCCTTGCATTACGTTGCTTTACGTTGCCTTGCTTTACGTTGTCTTGCTTTACGTTGCTTTACGTTGCCTTGCTTTACGTTGCCTTGCTTTACGTTGCCTTACTTTACGTTGCTTTACGTTGCCTTAATTTACGTAGCCTTGCTTTACGTTGCCTTACGTTGCCTTGTTTTAAGTTGCCTTGCTTTACGTTGTATTACGTTGCCTTGCTTTATGTTGCCTTGCTTTAAGTTGCTTTACGTTGTCTTGCTTTACGTTGCCTTACTTTATGTTGCTTTACGTTGCCTTACTTTACATTGCCTTCCTTTACGTTGCCTTGCTTTACGTTGCTTTATGTTGCCTTGCTTTATGTTGCCTTGCTTTACGTTGCTTTACGATGCCTTGCTTTACGTTGCTTTACGTTGCCTTGCTTTATGATGCCTTGCTTTCTGTGCCTTGCCTTGTCTTGCTTTACGTTGCCTTGCCTTGCTTTACGTTGCTTTACGTTGCCTTGCTTTACGTTGCTTTACGTTGCCTTGCTTTACGTTGATTTACGTTGCCTTGCTTTTACGTTGCCTTGCCTTGCCTTGCTTTCCGTTCCCTTACGTTGCCTTTCTTTATGTTGCTTTACGTTGCCTTGCTTTACGTTGCCTTGCTTTACGTTGCTTTATGTTGCCTTGCTTTACGTTGCTTTACGTTGTCTTGCTTTACGTTGCCTTGCTTTACGTTGCTTTACGTTGCCTTGCTTTACGTTGCCTTGCTTTACGTTACTTTAATTTGCCTTGCTTTACCTTGCCTTGCTTTACTTTGCCTTACGTTGCCTTGCTTTACATTGCCTTGCTTTACGTTGATTTACGTTGCCTTGCTTTACGTTGCCTTGCTTTACATTGCCTTACGTTGCCTTGCTTTACGTTACCTTACGTTGCCTTACTTTACGTTGCCTTGCTTTACGTTGCTTTACGTTGCCTTGCTTTACGTTGCTTTACGTTGCCTTGCTTTACGTTGATTTACGTTGCCTTGCTTTTACGTTGCCTTGCCTTGCCTTGCTTTCCGTTCCCTTACGTTGCCTTTTTTTATGTTGCTTTACGTTGCCTTGCTTTACGTTGCCTTGCTTTACGTTGCCTTGCCTTGCCTTGCTTTACGTTATTTTACTTTGCCTTGCTTTACATTGCCTTGCCTTGCCTGTCTTTAGTTTGCTTTACGTTGCCTTGCTTTACGTTGATTTACGTTGCCTTGCTTTACGTTGCCTTGCTTTACATTGCCTTACGTTGCCTTGCTTTACGTTGCCTTGCTTTACGTTGCTTTACGTTGCCTTGCTTTACGTTACCTTACGTTGCCTTACTTTACGTTGCCTTGCTTTACGTTGCTTTACGTTGCCTTGCTTTACGTTGCCTTACGTTGCCTTGCTTTACGTTGCCTTGCTTTACTTTGCTTTACTTTGCCTTGCTTTATGTTGCCTTGCTTTACGTTGCTTTACGTTGCCTTGCGTTACGTTGCCTTGCTTTACGTTGCATTACGTTGACTTGCTTTACGTTGTCTTGCTTTACTTTGCATTACGTTGCCTTGCTTTACTTTGCCTTGCTTTACTTTGCCTTGTCTTGCCTTGCTTTACGTTGCCTTGCTTTACGTTGCCTTGCCTTGCTTTACGTTGCCTTGCCTTGGCTTTCTTTACGTTGCCTTGATTTCCCTTGCTTTACGTTGCTTTACGATGCCTTGCTTTACATTGCATTACGTTGCCTTGCTTTACGTTGTCTTGCTTTACGTTGCTTTACGTTGCCTTGCTTTACGTTGCCTTGCTTTACGTTGCCTTACTTTACGTTGCTTTACGTTGCCTTACTTTACGTTGCCTTGCTTTACGTTGCCTTACGTTGCCTTGCTTTACGTTGCCTTGCTTTACGTTGCCTTACTTTACGTTGCTTTACGTTGCCTTACTTTACATTGCCTAGCTTTACGTTGCCTTGCTTTGCGTTGCTTTATGTTGCCTTGCTTTACGTTGCTTTATGTTGTATTGCTTTACGTTGCCTTACTTTATGTTGCTTTACGTTGCCTTACTTTACATTGCCTTGCTTTACGTTGCCTTACTTTACGTTGCTTTACGTTGCCTTGCCTTGCCTTACTTTACGTTGCTTTACGTTGCCTTGCTTTATGTTGCCTTGCTTTACGTTGCCTTGCTTTACGTTGCCTTGCTTTACGTTGCTTTACGTTGCCTTGCTTTACGTTGCTTTACGTTGCCTTACGTTGCCTTGCGTTACGTTGCCTTGCTTTACGTTGCTTTACTTTGTCTTGCTTTACGTTGTCTTGCTTTACTTTGCATTACGTTGCCTTGCTTTACTTTGCCTTGTTTTACTTTGCCTTGTCTTGCCTTGCTTTACGTTGCCTTGCTTTACGTTGCCTTGCCTTGCTTTACGTTGCCTTGCCTTGGCTTTCTTTACGTTGCCTTGATTTCCCTTGCTTTACGTTTCTTTACGATGCCTTGCTTTACGTTGCCTTGCTTTACGTTGCCTTACTTTACGTTGCTTTACGTTGCCTTACTTTACGTTGCCTTGCTTTACGTTGCCTTACGTTGCCTTGCTTTACGTTGCCTTGCTTTACGTTGCCTTACTTTACGTTGCTTTACGTTGCCTTACTTTACATTGCCTTGCTTTACGTTGCCTTGCTTTACGTTGCTTTATGTTGCCTTGCTTTACGTTGCTTTATGTTTTCTTGCTTTACGTTGCCTTGCTTTACGTTGTCTTGATTTACGTTGCTTTACGTTGCCTTACTTTACGTTGCATTGCTTTACGTTGCCTTACTTTACGTTGCTTTAAGTTGCCTTGCCTTGCCTTACTTTACGTTGCTTTACGTTGCCTTGCTTTACGTTGCCTTGCTTTACGTTGCCTTACTTTACGTTGCTTTACGTTGCCTTAATTTACGTTGCCTTGCTTTACGTTGCCTTACGTTGCCTTGCTTTACGTTTCCTTGCTTTACGTTGCTTTACGTTGCCTTGCTTTACGTTGCCTTACGTTGCCTTGCTTTACGTTGCATTGCTTTACGTTGCTTAACGTTGCCTTGCTTTATGTTGCCTTGCTTTACGTTGCTTTACGTTGCCTTGCGTTACGTTGCCTTGCTTTACGTTGCTTTACGTTGACTTGCTTTACGTTGTCTTGCTTTACATTGCAGTACGTTGCCTTGCTTTACTTTGCCTTGTCTTGCCTTGCTTTACGTTGCCTTGCTTTACGTTGCCTTGCCTTGCTTTACGTTGCCTTGCCTTGGCTTTCTTTACGTTGCCTTGATTTCCCTTGCTTTACGTTGCTTTACGATGCCTTGCTTTACGTTGCTTTACGTTGCCTTGCTTTACGTTGTCTTGCTTTACGTTGCTTTACGTTGCCTTGCTTTATGTTGTCTTGCTTTACGTTGCCTTACTTTATGTTGCTTTACTTTGCCTTACTTTACGTTGCCTTGCTTTACGTTGCCTTACTTTACGTTGCTTTACGTTGCCTTGCCTTGCCTTACTTTACGTTGCTTTACGTTGCCTTGCTTTACGTTGCCTTGCTTTACGTTGCCTTGCTTTACGTTGCTTTACGTTGCCTTACGTTGCCTTGCTTTACTTTATCTTGCTTTATGTTGCTTTACGTTGCCTTGGTTTACGTTGCTTTACGTTGCCTTGCTTTACGTTGCTTTACATTGCCTTGCTTTTTGTTGCCTTGCTTTACATTGCTTTACGTTGTCTTGCTTTACGTTGCCTTGCTTTACGTTGCTTTACGTTGCCTTACGTTGCCTTGCGTTACGTTGCCTTGCTTTACGTTGCTTTACGTTGACTTGCTTTACGTTGTCTTGCTTTACTTTGCATTACGTTGCCTTGCTTTACTTTGCCTTGCTTTACTTTGCCTTGTCTTGCCTTGCTTTTCGTTGCCTTGCTTTACGTTGCCTTGCCTTGATTTACGTTGCCTTGCCTTGGCTTTCTTTACGTTGCCTTGATTTCCCTTGCTTTACGTTGCTTTACGATGCCTTGCATTACGTTGCTTTACGTTGCCTTGCTTTACGTTGTCTTGCTTTACGTTGCTTTACGTTGCCTTGCTTTACGTTGCCTTGCTTTACGTTGCCTTACTTTACGTTGCTTTACGTTGCCTTAATTTACGTAGCCTTGCTTTACGTTGCCTTACGTTGCCTTGTTTTAAGTTGCCTTGCTTTACGTTGTATTACGTTGCCTTGCTTTATGTTGCCTTGCTTTAAGTTGCTTTACGTTGTCTTGCTTTACGTTGCCTTACTTTATGTTGCTTTACGCTGCCTTACTTTACATTGCCTTCCTTTACGTTGCCTTGCTTTACGTTGCTTTATGTTGCCTTGCTTTATGTTGCCTTGCTTTACGTTGCTTTACGATGCCTTGCTTTACGTTGCTTTACGTTGCCTTGCTTTACGATGCCTTGCTTTCTGTGCCTTGCCTTGTCTTGCTTTACGTTGCCTTGCCTTGCTTTACGTTGCTTTACGTTGCCTTGCTTTACGTTGCTTTACGTTGCCTTGCTTTACGTTGATTTACGTTGCCTTGCTTTTACGTTGCCTTGCCTTGCCTTGCTTTCCGTTCCCTTACGTTGCCTTTCTTTATGTTGCTTTACGTTGCCTTGCTTTACGTTGCCTTGCTTTACGTTGCCTTGCCTTGCCTTGCTTTACGTTATTTTACTTTGCCTTGCTTTACATTGCCTTGCCTTGCCTGTCTTTACTTTGCTTTACGTTGCCTTGCTATACGTTGCCTTGCTTTACGTTACTTTAAGTTGCCTTGCTTTACCTTGCCTTGCTTTACTTTGCCTTACGTTGCCTTGCTTTACGTTGCTTTACGTTGCCTTGCTTTACGTTGCCTTGCTTTACGTTGCCTTACGTTGCCTTGCTTTACGTTGCCTTGCTTTACGTTGCTTTACGTTGCCTTGCTTTACGTTGCCTTACGTTGCCTTACTTTACATTGCCTTGCTTTACGTTGCTTTACGTTGCCTTACGTTGCCTTGCGTTACGTTGCCTTGCTTTACGTTGCTTTACGTTGACTTGCTTTACGTTGTCTTGCTTTAATTTGCATTACGTTGCCTTGCTTTACTTTGCCTTGCTTTACTTTGCCTTGTCTTGCCTTGCTTTACGTTGCCTTGCTTTACGTTGCCTTGCCTTGCTTTACGTTGCCTTGCCTTGGCTTTCTTTACGTTGCCTTGATTTCCCTTGCTTTACGTTGCTTTACGATGCCTTGCTTTACGTTGCTTTACGTTGCCTTGCTTTACGTTGTCTTGCTTTACGTTGCTTTACGTTGCCTTGCTTTACGTTGCCTTGCTTTACGTTGCCTTACTTTACGTTGCTTTACGTTGCCTTACTTTACGTTGCCTTGCTTTACGTTGCCTTACGTTGCCTTGCTTTACGTTTCCTTGCTTTACGTTGCTTTACGTTGCCTTGCTTTACGTTGCCTTGCTTTACGTTCTATTACGTTGCCTTGCTTTATGTTGCCTTGCTTTAAGTTGCTTTACGTTGTCTTGCTTTACTTTGCCTTACTTTATGTTGCTTTACGTTGCCTTTACTTTACATTGCCTTGCTTTACGTTGCCTTGCTTTACGTTGCTTTATGTTGCCTTGCTTTATGTTGCCTTGCTTTACCTTGCTTTACGATGCCTTGCTTTACGTTGCTTTACGTTGCCTTGCTTTACGATGCCTTGCTTTCTGTGCCTTGCCTTGTCTTGCTTTACGTTGCCTTGCCTTGCTTTACGTTGCTTTACGTTGCCTTGCTTTACGTTGCTTTACGTTGCCTTGCTTTACGTTGATTTACGTTGCCTTGCTTTTACGTTGCCTTGCCTTGCCTTGCTTTCCGTTCCCTTACGTTGCCTTTCTTTATGTTGCTTTACGTTGCCTTGCTTTACGTTGCCTTGCTTTACGTTGCCTTGCCTTGCCTTGCTTTACGTTATTTTACTTTGCCTTGCTTTACATTGCCTTGCCTTGCCTGTCTTTACTTTGCTTTACGTTGCCTTGCTTTACGTTACTTTAAGTTGCCTTGCTTTACCTTGCCTTGCTTTACTTTGCCTTACGTTGCCTTGCTTTACATTGCCTTGCTTTACGTTGATTTACGTTGCCTTGCTTTACGTTGCCTTGCTTTACATTGCCTTACGTTGCCTTGCTTTACGTTGCCTTGCTTTAAGTTGTTTTACGTTGCCTTGCTTTACGTTGCCTTACGTTGCCTTGCTTTACGTTGCCTTGCTTTGCGTTGCTTTACGTTGCCTTGCTTTACGTTGCCTTACGTTGCCTTGCTTTACGTTGCCTTGCTTTAAGTTGCTTTACGTTGCCTTACTTTACGTTGCCTTGCTTTACGTTACTTTAAGTTGCCTTGCTTTACTTTGCCTTACGTTGTTTGCTTTACGTTGCCTTGCTTTACGTTGTCTTGCTTTACTTTGCCTTGCCTTGCCTTGCTTTACGTTGCCTTGCTTTACGTTGCCTTGCTTTACGTTGCTTTACGTTGCCTTCCTTTACGTTGCCTTGCTTTACGTTGCTTTACGTTGCCTTGTTTTACGCTGCTTTACGTTGTCTTGCTTTACGTTGCCTTACGTTGCATTGATTTACGTTGCTTTACGTTGCCTTGCTTTACGTTGCCTTGCCTTGCCTTGCTTTACTTTGCTTTACGTTGCCTTGCTTTACGTTGCTTTATGTTGCCTTGTTTTACGTTGCCTTTCCTTGCCTTGCTTTACGTTGCTTTCCGTTGCCTTGCTTTACGTTGCCTTGCCTTGCTTTACGTTTCTTTAAGTTGCCTCGCTTTACGTTGCTTTACGTTGCCTTGCTTTACGTTGCTTTACGTTCACTTATGTTGCCTTGCCTTGCTCTACTTTGCTTTTTGTTGTCTTGCTTTACGTTGCTTTACGTTGCCTTGCTTTACGATGCTTTATTTTGCCTTGATTTACGTTGCCTTGCTTTACGTTCCCTTGCTTTATGTTGCTTTACCTTGTCTTACGTTGCCTTGCTTTAAATTGCCTTGCTTTACGTTGCTTTACGTTGCCTTGCTTTACGTTGCCTTGCTTTACGTTTCTTTACATTGCCTTGCTTTACGTTGCCTTGCTTTCCGTTGCTTTACGTTGCCTTACGTTGCCTTGCTTTACGTAGCCTTACTTTACGTTGCCTTGCTTTACATTGCCTTGCTCTACTTAGCTTTACGTTGCCTTACGTTTCCTTGCATTACATTGCCTTGATTTACTTTGCTTTACGTTGCCTTGCTTTACGTTGCTTTACGTTGCCATGCTTTACGTTGCCTAGCCTTGCTTTACGTTGCTTTACTTTGCCTTGCTTTACGTTGATTTCCGTTGCCTTCCTTTACATTTCTTTACGTTGCCTTACTTTACGTTGCCTTGTTTTATGTTGCTTTACGTTGCTTTACGTTGCCTTGCTTTACGTTGCCTTGCTTTACGTTGCTTTACGTTGCCTTGCTTTACGTTGCCTTGCCTTACGTTGCTTTACGTTGCCTTGCTTTATGTTGCCTTGCTTTACGTTGCTTTACGTTGCCTTACGTTGCCTTGCTTTACGTTGCCTTGCTTTAAGTTGCTTTACGTTGCCTTACTTTACGTTGCCTTGCCTTGGCTTGCTTTACGTTGCCTTGCTTTTCGTTGCCTTGATTTACCTTGATTTACGTTGCTTTACGATGCCTTGCTTTACGTTGCTTTACGTTGCCTTGCTTTATGTAGCCTTGCCTTGCCTTGCTTTACGTTGCCTTGCCTTGCCTCGCTTTACGTTGCTTTACGTTGTCTTGCTTTACGTTTCCTTGCTTTACGGTGCTTTACGTTGCCTTCCTTTACATTGCCTTGCTTTACGTTGCTTTACGTTGCCTTGCTTTATGTTGCCTTCCTTTATGTTGCATTGCCTTGCCTTCCTTTACGTTGTTTTACGTTGCCTTGCTTTACGTTGCCTTGCTTTACGTTGCCCTTCCTTGCTTAACCTTGCCTTGCTTTACGTTACCTTGCCTTGCCTTGCTTTTCGTTGCCTTGCTTACCTTGTTTTACGTTGATTTACAATGCCTTGCTTTACGTTGTCCTTCCTTGCTTAACCTTGCCTTGCTTTACGTTGCCTTGCCTTGCCTTGCTTTTCGTTGCCTTGCTTACCTTGTTTTACGTTGATTTACAATGCCTTGTTTTACGTTGCTTGACGTTGCCTTGCTTTACGTTGTCTTGCCTTACCTTGCTTTACGTTGCCTTGCCTTGCTTTACGTTGATTTATGTTGCCTTGCTTTACGTTACTTTACGTTGCCTGGCTTTACGTTTCTTTACGTTGTCTTGCTTTACGTTGCCTTGCCTTCACTTGCTTTATGTTGCTTTACTTTGCCTTGCTTTATGTTGCTTTACGTTGCCTTGCTTTACGTTGCCTTGCCTTGCTTTGCGTTGTTTTACGTTGCCTTGACTTGCTTGCTTTAAGTTGCTTTAAGTTGCCTTGCTTTACGTCGCTTTACGTTGCTTTACGTTGCCTTGCTCTACGTTGCCTTGACTTGCCTTGCTTTACGTTGCCTTGCCTTGCCTTGCTTTATGTTGCTTTACGTTGCCTTGCTTTACGTTGCATTACTTTGCCTTGCTTTACGTTGACTTGCCTTGCCTTCCTTTACGTTGCTTTACCTTGCCTTGCTTAAGTTGCTTTACGTTGCCTATCGTTTCCTTGCTTTGCATTATGTTGCTTTAAGTAGCCTTGCTTTACGTTGCCTTGCTATACGTTCCCTTGCTTTACGTTGCTTTAAGTTGCCTTACATTGCCTTGCTTTATGTTCCCTTGACTTACGTTGCTTTACGTTGCCTTGCTTTACGTTGCCTTAAGTTGCCTTACTTTACGTTGCCTTGCTTTACGTTGCTTTACGTTGCCTTGCTTTACGTTGCCTTACGTTGCCTTGCTTTACGTTGCCTTGCTTTACTTTGCTTTACCTTGCCTTGCTTTATGTTGCCTTGCTTTACGTTGCTTTACGTTGCCTTGCTTTACGTTGCCTTGCTTTACGTTGCTTTACGTTGCCTTGCTTTACGTTGCCTTGCTTTACGTTGCCTTACTTTACGTTGCCTTGCTTTACGTTGCCTTACGTTGCCTTGCTTTACGTTTCCTTGCTTTACGTTGCTTTACGTTGCCTTGCTTTACGTTGCCTTGCTTTACGTTGCTTTATGTTGCCTTGCTTTACGTTGCTTTACGTTGTCTTGCTTTACGTTGCCTTGCTTTACGTTGCTTTACGTTGCCTTGCTTTACGTTGCCTTGCCTTGCTTTACGTTGCTTTACTTTGCCTTGCTTTACGTAGATTTACGTTGCCTTCCTTTACATTGCTTTACGTTGCCTTAATTACGTTGCCTTGTTTTACGTTGCTTTACGTTCCTTTACATTGCCTTGCTTTACGTTGCCTTGCTTTACTTAGCTTTACGTTGCCTTACGTTGCCTTGCTTTACATTGCCTTGCTTTACTTTGCTTTACGTTGCCTTGCTTTACGTTGCTTTACGTTGCCTTGCTTTACGTTGCCTTGCCTTACGTTGCTTTACGTTGCCTTGCTTTACGTTGCCTTGCTTTACGTTGCTTTACGTTACCTTGCTTTAAGTTGCTTTTCGTTGCCTTACTTTATGTTGCCTTGCTTTACGTTACATTAAGTTGCCTTGCTTTACGTTGCCTTGCTTTACTTTGCCTTACGTTGCCTTGATTTACGTTGCCTTGCTTTACGTTGTCTTGCTTTACTTTGCCTTGCCTTGCCTTGCTTTACGTTGCCTTGCTTTACGTTGCCTTGCCTTGCTTTACGTTGCCTTGCTTTACGTTGCCTTGCCTTGGCTTGCTTTACGTTGCCTTGCTTTTCGTTGCCTTGATTTACCTTGATTTATGTTGCTTTACGATGCCTTGCTTTACGTTGCTTTACGTTGCCTTGATTTATGTTGCCTTGCCTTGCTTTACGTTGCCTTGCCTTGCCTTGCTTTACGTTGCTTTACGTTGCCTTGCTTTACGTTGCCTTCCTTTACGTTGCTTTACTTTGGCTTCCTTTACGTTGCCTTGCTTTACGTTGCTTTACGTTGCCTTGCTTTACGTTGCCTTCCTTTATGTTGCCTTGCCTTGCCTTCCTTTACGTTGTTTTACGTTGCCTTGCTTTACGTTGCTTTACGTTGCCTTGCTTTACGCTGCTTTACGTTGTCTTGCTTTACGTTGCCTTACGTTGCATTGATTTACGTTGCTTTACGTTGCCTTGCTTTACGTTGCCTTGCCTTGCCTTCCTTTACGTTGCTTTACGTTGCCTTGCTTTACATTGCTTTATGTTGCTTTCCTTTACGTTGCCTTTCCTTGCCTTGCTTTAGGTTGCTTTCCGTTGCCTTGCTTTACGTTGCCTTGCCTTGCTTTACGTTTCTTTACGTTGCCTCGCTTTACGTTGCTTTTCGTTGCCTTGCTTTACGTTGCTTTACGTTCACTTATGTTGCCTTGCCTTGCTCTACGTTGCTTTTTGTTGCCTTATTTACGTTGCTTTACGTTGCCTTGCTTTACGATGCTTTAATTTGCCTTCATTTACGTTGACATGCTTTACGTTGCCTTGCTTTAAGTTGCCTTGCTTTACGTTGCTTTACATTGTCTTGCTTTACGTTGCCTTGCTTTACATTGCTTTACGTTGTCTTGCTTTACGTTGCCTTACTTTATGTTGCTTTACGTTGCCTTACTTTACATTGCCTTGATTTACGTTGCCTTACTTTACGTTGCTTTACGTTGCCTTGCCTTGCCTTGCCTTACTTTACGTTGCTTTACGTTTCCTTGCTTTACGTTGCCTTGCTTTACGTTGCCTTGCTTTACGTTGCCTTGCTTTACGTTGCTTTATGTTGCCTTACGTTGCCTTGCTTTACGTTGCCTTGCTTTACGTTGCTTTACGTTGCCTTGCTTTACATTGCTTTACGTTGTCTTGCTTTACGTTGCCTTGCCTTGCATTGATTTACATTGCTTTACGTTTCCTTGCTTTACGTTGCTTTACGTTGCCATTGTTTTACGTTGCCTTACCTTGCCTTGATTTAAGTTGCTTTTCGTTGCCTTGCTTTACGTTTCTTTATGTTGCCTTGCTTTACGTTGCCTTGCCTAGCCTTGCTTTACGTTGCTTTAAGTTGCTTCGCTTTACGTTGCTTTACGTTGCCTCGATTTACGTTGCTTTACGTTGCCTTCCTTTACGTTTTCTTACTTTACTTTGCCTTGCCTTTCCTTGCTTTAAGTTGCTGTACGTTGCCTTGCCTTACGTTGCTTTACGTTGCCTTGCTTTACATTGCTTTACGTTCCCTTACGTTGCCTTGCTTTAAGTTGCCTTGCTTTACGTTGCTTTACGTTGCCTTGCTTTACTTTGCCTTACGTTGCCTTGCTTATACGTTGCCTTGCTTTACGTTTCCTTACTTTACGTTGTCTTGCTTTACGTTACTTTAATTTCCCTTGCTTTACGTTGCCTTGCTTTACTTTGCCTTATGTTGCCTTGCTTTTCGTTGCCTTGATTTACCTTGCTTTACGTTGCTTTACGATGCCTTGCTTTACATTGCTTTACGTTGCCTTGCTTTATGTTGCCTTGCCTTGCCTTGCTTTACGTTGCCTTGCCTTGCCTTGCTTTACGTTGCTTTACGTTGCCTTGCTTTACGTTGCTTTACGTTGCCTTGCTTTATGTTGCCTTGCTTTATGTTGCTTAACGTTGCCTACATCTACATTGCCTTGCTTTATGTTGTCTTGCCTTGCCTTGCTTTACGTTTCTTTACGTTGCCTTGCTTTACGTTGCCTTACTTTAGGTTGCCTTGCTTTACGTTGCTTTAAGTTGCCTTGCTTTACGATGCTTTATGTTGCCGTGATTTACGTTGCCTTGCTTTACGTTTCCTTGCTTTACGTTGCTTTACGTTCCCTTATGTTGCCTTGCATTGCTCTACGTTGCTTTTTGTTGCCTTGCTTTACGTTGATTTACGTTGCCTTGCTTTACGTTGCCTGGCTTTACGTTGCCTTGATTTACGTTGCCTTGCCTTGCCTTGCTTTACGTTATATTACTTTGCCTTGCTTTACGTTGCTTTGCCTTGCCTGGATTTACGTTTCCTTGCTTTACGTTGCTTTACGTTGCCTTGCTATACGTTGCTTTACGTTGCCTTACTTTACGTTGATTTACGTTGCCTTGCTTTACGCTGACTTGCCTTGTCTTGCTTTACGTGTCTTTACATTGCCTTGCTTTACTTTGCCTTGCCTTGCCTTGCTTTACGTTGCTTTATGTTGCCTTGCTTTACGTTGCTTTACGTTGGCTTGGTTTACGTTACCTTGCCTTGTCTTGCTTTAAGTTGCTTTACGTTGCCTTGATTTACGTTGCTTTACGTTGTCTTGCTTTACGTTGCCTTGCCTTGCCTTGATTTATGTTGCTTTATGTTGCCTTGCTTTACGTTGCTTTACGTTGCCTTGCTTTACGTTGCTTTACTTTGCCTTGCTTTACGTTGATTTACGTTTCCTTCCTTTACATTGTTTTACGTTGCCTTACTTTACGTTGCCTTGCTTTACTTAGCTTTACGTTGCCTTAAGTTGCCTTGCTTTACATTGCCTTGCTTTACTTAGCTTTACGTTGCCTTACGTTGCCTTGCTTTACATTGCCTTGCTTTACTTTGCTTTACGTTGCCTTGCTTTACGTTGCTTTACGTTGCCTTGCTTTACGTTGCCTTGCTTTACGTTGCTTTACGTTGCCTTACTTTAACTTGCCTTGCTTTACATTGCTTTACGTTGCTTTACGATGCCTTGCTTTACGTTGCTTTACGTTGCCTTGCTTTACGTTGCCTTGCTTTACGTTGCCTTGCCTTGCCTTGCTTTACGTTATTTTACTTTGCCTTGCTTTACATTGCCTTGCCTTGCCTGTCTTTACTTTGCTTTACGTTGCCTTGCTTTACGTTGCCTTGCTTTACGTTACTTTAAGTTGCCTTGCTTTACCTTGCCTTGCTTTACTTTGCCTTACGTTGCCTTGCTTTACATTGCCTTGCTTTACGTTGATTTACGTTGCCTTGCTTTACGTTGCCTTGCTTTACGTTGCCTTACGTTGCCTTGCTTTACGTTGCCTTGCTTTACGTTGCTTTACGTTGCCTTGCTTTACGTTGCCTTACGTTGCCTTGATTTACGTTGCCTTGCTTTGCTTTGCTTTACTTTGCCTTGCTTTATGTTGCCTTGCTTTACGTTGCTTTACGTTGCCTTGCGTTACGTTGCCTTGCTTTACGTTGCATTACGTTGACTTGCTTTACGTTGTCTTGCTTTACTTTGCATTACGTTGCCTTGCTTTACTTTGCCTTGCTTTACTTTGCCTTGTCTTGCCTTTCTTTACGTTGCCTTGCTTTACGTTGCCTTGCCTTGCTTTACGTTGCCTTGCCTTGGCTTTCTTTACGTTGCCTTGATTTCCCTTGCTTTACGTTGCTTTACGATGCCTTGCTTTACGTTGCTTTACGTTGCCTTGCTTTACGTTGTCTTGCTTTACGTTGCTTTACGTTGCCTTGCTTTACGTTGCCTTGCTTTACGTTGCCTTACTTTACGTTGCTTTACGTTGCCTTACTTTACGTTGCCTTGCTTTACGTTGCCTTACGTTGCCTTGCTTTACGTTGCCTTGCTTTACGTTGCCTTACTTTACGTTGCTTTACGTTGCCTTACTTTACATTGCCTTGCTTTACGTTGCCTTGCTTTGCGTTGCTTTATGTTGCCTTGCTTTACGTTGCTTTATGTTGTCTTGCTTTACATTGCCTTACTTTATGTTGCTTTACGTTGCCTTACTTTACATTGCCTTGCTTTACGTTGCCTTACTTTACGTTGCTTTACGTTGCCTTGCCTTGCCTTACTTTACGTTGCTTTACGTTGCCTTGCTTTATGTTGCCTTGCTTTACGTTGCCTTGCTTTACGTTGCCTTGCTTTACGTTGCTTTACGTTGCCTTACGTTGCCTTGCTTTACGTTATCTTGCTTTAAGTTGCTTTATGTTGCCTTGGTTTACGTTGCTTTACGTTGCCTTGCTTTACGTTGCTTTACGTTGCCTTGCTTTATGTTGCCTTGCTTTACATTGCTTTACGTTGTGTTGCTTTATGTTGCCTTACTTTATGTTGCTTTACGTTGCCTTGCTTTATGTTGCCTTGATTTAAGTTGCTTTACGTTGTCTTGCTTTACGTTGCCTTACTTTATGTTGCTTTACGTTGCCTTACTTTACATTGCCTTGCTTTACGTTGCCTTGCTTTACGTTGCTTTATGTTGCCTTGCTTTATGTTGCCTTGCTTTACGTTGCTTTACGATGCCTTGCTTTACGTTGCTTTACGTTGCCTTGCTTTACGATGCCTTGCTTTCTGTGCCTTGCCTTGTCTTGCTTTACGTTGCCTTGCCTTGCTTTACGTTGCTTTACGTTGCCTTGCTTTACGTTGCTTTACGTTGCCTTGCTTTACGTTGATTTACGTTGCCTTGCTTTTACGTTGCCTTGCCTTGCCTTGCTTTCCGTTCCCTTACGTTGCCTTTCTTTATGTTGCTTTACTTTGCCTTGCCTTGCCTTGCTTTACGTTATTTTACTTTGCCTTGCTTTACATTGCCTTGCCTTGCCTGTCTTTACTTTGCTTTACGTTGCCTTGCTTTACGTTGCCTTGCTTTACGTTACTTTAAGTTGCCTTGCTTCACCTTGCCTTGCTTTACTTTGCCTTACTTTGCCTTGCTTTACGTTGCCTTGCTTTACGTTGATTTACGTTGCCTTACGTTGCCTTGCTTTACGTTATCTTGCTTTAAGTTGCTTTACGTTGCCTTGGTTTACGTTGCTTTACGTTGCCTTGCTTTACGTTTCCTTGCTTTATGTTGCCTTGCTTTACATTGCTTTACGTTGTCTTGCTTTATGTTGCCTTACTTTATGTTGCTTTACGTTGCCTTGCTTTATGTTGCCTTGCTTTAAGTTGCTTTACGTTGTCTTGCTTTACGTTGCCTTACTTTATGTTGCTTTACGTTGCCTTACTTTACATTGCCTTGCTTTACGTTGCCTTGCTTTACGTTGCTTTATGTTGCCTTGCTTTATGTTGCCTTGCTTTACGTTGATTTACGTTGCCTTGCTTTACGTTGCCTTGCTTTACATTGCCTTACGTTGCCTTGCTTTACGTTGCCTTGCTTTACGTTGCTTTACGTTGCCTTGCTTTACGTTGCCTTACGTTGCCTTACTTTACGTTGCCTTGCTTTACGTTGCTTTACGTTGCCTTGCTTTACGTTGCCTTACGTTGCCTTGCTTTACTTTGCCTTGCTTCACTTTGCTTTACGTTGCCTTGCTTTATGTTGCCTTGCTTTACGTTGCTTTACGTTGCCTTGCGTTACGTTGCCTTGCTTTACGTTGCTTTACGTTGACTTGCTTTACGTTGTCTTGCTTTAATTTGCATTACGTTGCCTTGCTTTACTTTGCCTTGCTTTACTTTGCCTTGTCTTGCATTGCTTTACGTTGCCTTGCTTTACGTTGCCTTGCCTTGCTTTACGTTGCCTTGCCTTGGCTTTCTTTACGTTGCCTTGATTTCCCTTGCTTTACGTTTCTTTACGATGCCTTGCTTTACGTTGCTTTACGTTGCCTTGCTTTACGTTGTCTTGATTTACGTTGCTTTACGTTGCCTTGCTTTACGTTGCCTTGCTTTACGTTGCCTTACTTTACGTTGCTTTACGTTGCCTTACTTTACGTTGCCTTGCTTTACTTTGCCTTACGTTGCCTTGCTTTACATTGCCTTGCTTTACGTTGCCTTACTTTACGTTGCTTTACGTTGCCTTACTTTACATTGCCTTGCTTTACGTTGCCTTGCTTTACGTTGCTTTATGTTGCCTTGCTTTACGTTGCTTTATGTTGTCTTGCTTTACGTTGCCTTACTTTATGTTGCTTTACGTTGCCTTACTTTACGTTGCATTGCTTTACGTTGCCTTACTTTACGTTGCTTTATGTTGCCTTGCCTTGCCTTACTTTACGTTGCTTTACGTTGCCTTGCTTTACGTTGCCTTGCTTTACGTTGCCTTGCTTTACGTTGCTTTACGTTGCCTTACGTTGCCTTGCTTTACGTTATCTTGCTTTAAGTTGCTTTACGTTGCCTTGGTTTACGTTGCTTTACGTTGCCTTGCTTTACGTTGCTTTACGTTGCCTTGCTTTATGTTGCCTTGCTTTACATTGCTTTACGTTGTCTTGCTTTATGTTGCCTTACTTTATGTTGCTTTACGTTGCCTTACTTTACATTGCCTTGATTTACGTTGCCTTACTTTACATTGCTTTACGTTGCCTTGCCTTGCCTTGCCTTACTTTACGTTGTTTTACGTTGCCTTGCTTTACGTTGCCTTGCTTTACGTTGCTTTACGTTGCCTTGCTTTACGTTGCCTTGCTTTACGTTGCCTTGCTTTACGTTGCTTTACGTTGCCTTACGTTGCCTTGCTTTACGTTGCCTTGCTTTACGTTGCCTTGCTTTAAGTTGCTTTACGTTGCCTTGCTTTAACTTACCTTGCCTTGTCTTACTTTAAGTTGCTTTACACTGCCTTGCTTTATGTTGCTTTACGTTGTCTTGCTTTACGTTGCCTTACCTTGCCTTGATTTACGTTGCTTTACTTTGCCTTGCATTACGTTGCTTTAAGTTGCCATTGTTTTACGTTGCCTTGCCTTGCCTTGCTTTACGTTGCTTTTCGTTGCCTTGCTTTACTTTGCTTTATGTTGCCTTGCTTTACGTTGCCTTGCCTTTCCTTGCTTTAATTTGCTGTACGTTGCCTTGCCTTACGTTGATTTAAGTTGCCTTGCTTTACCTTGCCTTACTTTAGGTTGCCTTGCTTTACGTTGTTTTAAGTTGCCTTGCTTTACGTTGCTTTACGTTGCCTTACTTTACGTTGCCTTACTTTGCCTTGCCTCGCTTTACGTTGCTTTACGTTGCCTTGCTTTACGTTGCTTTACGTTGCCTTGCTTTACGTTGCCTTGCTTTAAGTTGCCTTGCTTTAAGTTTCCTTGCTTTACGTTGCTTTACGTTGCCTTGCTTTACGTTGCCTTGCTTTACGTTGCTTTAAGTTGCCTTGATTTACGTTGATTTACGTTGCCTTGCTTTACATTGCCTTGCCTTGCCTTGCTTTCCGTTGCTTTACGTTGCCTTGCTTTATTTTCCTTTACGTTGCCTTGATTTACGTTGCCTTGCCTTGCCTTGCTTAACGTTGCTTTACGTTGCCTTGCTTTACGTTGCTTTATGTTGCCTTGCTTTACGTTACCTTGCCTTGCCTTGCTTTAAGTTGCTTTACGTTGCCTTGCTTTACGTTGCTTTACGTTGTCTTGCTTTACCTTGCCTTGCCTTGCATTGATTTACATTGCTTTACGTTGCCTTGCTTTACGTTGCTTTACGTTGCCATTGTTTTACGTTGCCTTACCTTGCCTTGCTTTAAGTTGCTTTTCGTTGCCTTGCTTTACGTTGCTTTATGTTGCCTTCCTTTACGTTGCCTTGCCTAGCCTTGCTTTACGTTGCTTTAAGTTGCCTCGCTTTACGTTGCTTTACGTTGCCTCGCTTTACGTTGCTTTACGTTGCCTTCCTTTACGTTGCCTTTACTTTACTTTGCCTTGCCTTTCCTTGCTTTAAGTTGCTGTACGTTGCCTTGCCTTACGTTGCTTTACGTTGCATTGCCTTACCTTGCCTTACTTTAGGTTGCCTTGCTTTACGTTGCTTTAAGTTGCCTTGCTTTACATTTCTTTACGTTCCCTTACGTTGCCTTGCTTTAAGTTGCCTTGCTTTACGTTGCTTTACGTTGCCTTTCTTTACTTTGCCTTACGTTGCCTTGCTTTACGTTTCCTTACTTTACGTTGTCTTGCTTTACGTTACTTTAATTTGCCTTGCTTTACGTTGCCTTGCTTTACTTTGCCTTATGTTGCCTTGCTTTTCGTTGCCTTGATTTACCTTGCTTTACGTTGCTTTACGATGCCTTGCTTTACATTGCTTTACGTTGCCTTGTTTTATGTTGCCTTGCCTTGCCTTGCTTTACGTTGCCTTGCCTTGCCTTGCTTTACGTTGCTTTACGTTGCCTTGCCTTGACTTGCTTTACGTTGCTTTACGTTGCCTTGCTTTACGTTGCCTTGCTTTACGTTGCTTTACGTTGCCTTGCTTTATGTTGCCTTGCTTTACGTTGCTTTACATTGCCTTGCTTTACGTTGCCTTGCTTTATGTTGTCTTGCCTTGCCTTGCTTTACGTTGTTTTACGTTGCCTTGCTTTACGTTGATTTACGTTGCCTTGTTTTACGTTGCTTTACGTTGTCTTGCTTTACGTTGCCTTACTTTGCATTGATTTACATTGCTTTACGTTGCCTTGCTTTACGTTGCCTTGCCTTGCCTTGCTTTACGTTGCTTTACGTTGCCTTGCTTTACGTTGCTTTACGTTGCCTTGCTTTACGTTGCCTTTCCTTGCCTTGTTTTACGTTTCTTTCCGTTCCCTTGCTTTACGTTGCCTTGCCTTGCCTTTCTTTACGTTTCTTTACGTTGCCTTGCTTTACGTTGCCTTGCCTTGCCTTGCTTTACGTTGCTTTACCTTGCCTTGCTTTACGTTCCTTTACATTGCCTTGATTTACGTTGCCTTACTTTAGGTTGCCTTGCTTTACGTTGCTTTAAGTTGCCTTTCTTTACGATGCTTCTTGTTGCCTTGATTTACGTTGCCTTGCTTTAAGTTTCCTTGCTTTACGTTGCTTTACGTTCCCTTATATTGCCTTGCCTTGCTCTACGTTGCTTTTAGTTGCCTTGCTTTACGTTGATTTACGTTGCCTTGCTTTACGTTGCATTGCTTTACGTTGCCTTGCTTTACGTTGCCTTGATTTACGTTGCCTTGCCTTGCCTTGCTTTACGTTATATTACTTTGCCTTGCTTTACGTTGCTTTACGTTGCCTTACTTTACGTTGATTTACGTTGCCTTGCTTTACGCTGCCTTGCCTTGCCTTGCTTTACGTGTCTTTACTTTGCCTTGCTTTACGTTGCCTTGCCTTGCCTTGCTTTACGTTGCTTTATGTTGCCTTGCTTTACGTTGCTTTACGTTGGCTTGCTTTACGTTACCTTGCCTTGCCTTGCTTTAAGTTGCTTTACGTTGCCTTGCTTTACGTTGCTTTACGTTGTCTTGCTTTACGTTGCCTTGCCTTGCCTTGATTTATGTTGCTTTTAGTTGCCTTGCTTTACGTTGCTTTACGTTGCCTTGCTTTACGTTGCTTTACTTTGCCTTGCTTTACGTTGATTTACGTTTCCTTCCTTTACATTGTTTTACGTTGCCTTACTTTACGTTGCCTTGCTTTACTTAGCTTTACGTTGCCTTACGTTGCCTTGCTTTACATTGCCTTGCTTTACTTAGCTTTACGTTGCCTTACGTTGCCTTGCTTTACATTGCCTTGCTTTACTTTGCTTTACGTTGCCTTGCTTTACGTTGCTTTACGTTGCCTTGCTTTACGATGCCTTGCTTTCTGCGCCTTGCCTTGCCTTGCTTTACGTTACCTTGCCTTGCTTTACGTTGCTTTACGTTGCCTTGCTTTACGTTGCTTTACGTTGCCTTGCTTTACGTTGATTTACGTTGCCTTGCTTTTACGTTGCCTTGCCTAGCCTTGCTTTCCGTTCCCTTACGTTGACTTTCTTTATGTTGCTTTACGTTGCCTTGCTTTACGTTGCCTTGCTTTACGTTGCCTTGCCTTGCCTTGCTTTACGTTATTTTACTTTGCCTTGCTTTACATTGCCTTGCCTTGCCTGTCTTTACTTTGCTTTACGTTGCCTTGCTTTACGTTGCCTTGCTTTACGTTACTTTAAGTTGCCTTGCTTTAACTTGCCTTGCTTTACTTTGCCTTACGTTGCCTTGCTTTACGTTGCTTTACGTTGCCTTGCTTTACGTTGCCTTGCTTTACGTTGCCTTACGTTGCCTTGCTTTACGTTGCTTTACGTTGCCTTGCTTTACGTTGCCTTGCTTTATGCTGCCTTTCCTTGCCTTGTTTTACGTTGTTTTATGTTGCCTTGCTTTAAGTTGATTTACGTTGCCTTGCTTTACGTTGCTTTACGTTGTCTTGCTTAAAGTTGCCTTATGTTGCCTTGATTTACGTTGCTTTACGTTGCCTTGCTTTAAGTAGCCTTGCCTTGCATTGCTTTACTTTGCTTTACGTTGCCTTGCTTTATGTTGATTTACGTTGCCTTGCTTTACGTTGCCTTATTTTACGTTGCCTTGCTTTACGTTGCTTTACGTTGCCTTGCTTTACGTTGCCTTGCCTTGCTTTACGTTGCTTTACTTTGCCTTGCTTTACGTTGTTTTACGTTGCCTTCTTTTACATTGCTTTACGTTGCCTTACTTTACGTTGCCTTGCTTTACTTAGCTTTACGTTGCCTTACGTTGCCTTGCTTTACATTGCCTTGCTTTACATTGCTTTACGTTGCCTTGCTTTACATTGCCTTGCTTTACGTTGCCTTGCTTTTCCTTGCTTTACGTTGCTTTACGATGCCTTGCTTTACGTTGCTTTATGTTGCCTTGCTTTACGTTGCCGTGCTTTCCGTGCCTTGCCTTGCCTTGCTTTCCGTTCCCTTACGTTGCCTTGCTTTATGTTGCTTTACGTTGCCTTGCTTTACGTTGCCTTGCTTTACGTTGCCTTGCCTTGCCTGGCTTTACTTTGCTTTACGTTGCCTTGCTTTACGTTGCTTTACGTTGCCTTGCTTTACGTTGATTTACGTTGCCTTGCTTCACGTTGATTTACGTTGCCTTGCTTTACGTTACCTTGCCTTGACTTGCTTTACATTGCTTTACGTTGCCTTACGTTGCCTTGCTTTAAGTTGCCTTTCTTTACGTTGCCTTACGTTGCCTTGCTTTACGTTGCCTTGCCTTACGTTGCTTTACGTTGCCTTGCTTTACGTTGCCTCGCTTTACGTTGCTTTACATTGCCTTGCTTTACGTTTCTTTACGTTGCCTTGCTTTACGTTGCCTTGACTTTCCTTGCTTTAAGTTGCTGTACGTTTCCTTGCCTTACGTTGCTTTACGTTGCCTTGCTTTACGTTGCTTACTTTGCCTTGCCTTGCTTTATGTTGCTTTACTTTGCCTTGCTTTACGTTGCTTTACGTTGCCTTGCTTTACGTTGACTTGCTTTACTTTGCCTTGCTTTACATTGCTTTACGTTGCCTTACGTTGCCTTGCTTTAAGTTGCCTTTCTTTACGTTGCTTTACTTTGCCTTGCCTTACGTTGCTTTACGTTGCCTTGCTTTACGTTGCCTTGCTTTAAGTTGCTTTTCGTTGCCTTACTTTACGTTGCCTTGCTTTACGTTACTTTAAGTTGCCTTGATTTACGTTGCCTTGCTTTACTTTGCCTTACGTTGCCTTGCTTTACGTTGCTTTACGTTGCCTTGCTTTATGTTGCCTTGCTTTACATTGCTTTACGTTGTGTTGCTTTATGTTGCCTTACTTTATGTTGCTTTACGTTGCCTTGCTTTATGTTGCCTTGATTTAAGTTGCTTTACGTTGTCTTGCTTTACGTTGCCTTACTTTATGTTGCTTTACGTTGCCTTACTTTACATTGCCTTGCTTTACGTTGCCTTGCTTTACGTTGCTTTATGTTGCCTTGCTTTATGTTGCCTTGCTTTACGTTGCTTTACGATGCCATGCTTTACGTTGCTTTACGTTGCCTTGCTTTACGATGCCTTGCTTTCTGTGCCTTGCCTTGTCTTGCTTTACGTTGCCTTGCCTTGCTTTACGTTGCTTTACGTTGCCTTGCTTTACGTTGCTTTACGTTGCCTTGCTTTACGTTGATTTACGTTGCCTTGCTTTTACGTTGCCTTGCCTTGCCTTGCTTTCCGTTCCCTTACGTTGCCTTTCTTTATGTTGCTTTACTTTGCCTTGCCTTGCCTTGCTTTACGTTATTTTACTTTGCCTTGCTTTACATTGCCTTGCCTTGCCTGTCTTTACTTTGCTTTACGTTGCCTTGCTTTACGTTGCCTTGCTTTACGTTACTTTAAGTTGCCTTGCTTTACCTTGCCTTGCTTTACTTTGCCTTACGTTGCCTTGCTTTACGTTGCCTTGCTTTACGTTGATTTACGTTGCCTTACGTTGCCTTGCTTTACATTATCTTGCTTTAAGTTGCTTTACGTTGCCTTGGTTTACGTTGCTTTACGTTGCCTTGCTTTACGTTGCTTTGCTTTATGTTGCCTTGCTTTACATTGCTTTACGTTGTCTTGCTTTATGTTGCCTTACTTTATGTTGCTTTACGTTGCCTTGTTTATGTTGCCTTGCCTTAAGTTGCTTTACGTTGTCTTGCTTTACGTTGCCTTAGTTTATGTTGCTTTACGTTGCCTTACTTTACATTGCCTTGCTTTACGTTGCCTTGCTTTACGTTGCTTTATGTTGCCTTGCTTTATGTTGCCTTGCTTTACGTTGATTTACGTTGCCTTGCTTTACGTTGCCTTGCTTTACATTGCCTTACGTTGCCTTGCTTTACGTTGCCTTGCTTTACGTTGCTTTACGTTGCCTTGCTTTACGTTGCCTTACGTTGCCTTACTTTACGTTGCCTTGCTTTACGTTGCTTTACGTTGCCTTGCTTTACGTTGCCTTACGTTGCCTTGCTTTACGTTGCCTTGCTTCACTTTGCTTTACGTTGCCTTGCTTTATGTTGCCTTGCCTTGCCTTGCTTTACGTTGCCTTGCGTTACGTTGCCTTGCTTTACGTTGCTTTACGTTGACTTGCTTTACGTTGTCTTGCTTTACTTTGCATTACGTTGCCTTGCTTTACTTTGCCTTGCTTTACTTTGCCTTGTCTTGCCTTGCTTTACGTTGCCTTGCCTTGCTTTACGTTGCCTTGCCTTGGCTTTCTTTACGTTGCCTTGATTTCCCTTGCTTTACGTTTCTTTACGATGCCTTGCTTTACGTTGCTTTACGTTGCCTTGCTTTACGTTGTCTTGATTTACGTTGCTTTACGTTGCCTTGCTTTACGTTGCCTTGCTTTATGTTGCCTTACTTTACGTTGCTTTACGTTGCCTTACTTTACGTTGCCTTGCTTTACGTTGCCTTACGTTGCCTTGCTTTACGTTGCCTTGCTTTACGTTGCCTTACTTTACGTTGCTTTACGTTCCCTTACTTTACATTGCCTTGCTTTACGTTGCCTTGCTTTACGTTGCTTTATGTTGCCTTGCTTTACGTTGCTTTATGTTGTCTTGCTTTACGTTGCCTTACTTTATGTTGCTTTACGTTGCCTTACTTTACGTTGCATTGCTTTACGTTGCCTTACTTTACGTTGCTTTATGTTGCCTTGCCTTGCCTTACTTTACGTTGCTTTACGTTGCCTTGCTTTACGTTGCCTTGCTTTACGTTGCCTTGCTTTACGTTGCCTTGCTTTACGTTGCTTTACGTTGCCTTACGTTGCCTTGCTTTACGTTATCTTGCTTTAAGTTGCTTTACGTTGCCTTGGTTTACGTTGCTTTACGTTGCCTTGCTTTACGTTGCTTTACGTTGCCTTGCTTTATGTTGCCTTGCTTTACATTGCTTTACGTTGTCTTGCTTTATGTTGCCTTACTTTATGTTGCTTTACGTTGCCTTACTTTACATTGCCTTGATTTACGTTGCCTTACTTTACGTTGCTTTACGTTGCCTTGCCTTGCCTTGCCTTACTTTACGTTGCTTTACGTTGCCTTGCTTTACGTTGCCTTGCTTTACGTTGCTTTACGTTGCCTTGCTTTACGTTGCCTTGCTTTACGTTGCCTTGCTTTACGTTGCTTTACGTTGCCTTACGTTGCCTTGCTTTACGTTGCCTTGCTTTACGTTGCTTTACGTTGCCTTGCTTTAAGTTGCTTTACGTTGCCTTGCTTTAACTTACCTTGCCTTGTCTTACTTTAAGTTGCTTTACACTGCCTTGCTTTATGTTGCTTTACGTTGTCTTGCTTTACGTTGCCTTACCTTGCCATGATTTACGTTGCTTTACTTTGCCTTGCATTACGTTGCTTTAAGTTGCCATTGTTTTACGTTGCCTTGCCTTGCCTTGCTTTACGTTGCTTTTCGTTGCCTTGCTTTACTTTGCTTTATGTTGCCTTGCTTTACGTTGCCTTGCCTTTCCTTGCTTTAATTTGCTGTACGTTGCCTTGCCTTACGTTGGTTTAAGTTGCCTTTCTTTACCTTGCCTTACTTTAGGTTGCCTTGCTTTACGTTGTTTTAAGTTGCCTTGCTTTACGTTGCTTTACGTTGCCTTACTTTACGTTGCCTTACTTTGCCTTGCCTCGCTTTACGTTGCTTTACGTTGCCTTGCTTTACGTTGCTTTACGTTGCCTTGCTTTACGTTGCCTTGCTTTAAGTTGCCTTGCTTTAAGTTTCCTTGCTTTACGTTGCTTTACGTTGCCTTGCTTTACGTTGCCTTGCTTTACGTTGCTTTAAGTTGCCTTGATTTACGTTGATTTACGTTGCCTTGCTTTACATTGCCTTGCCTTGCCTTGCTTTCCGTTGCTTTACGTTGCCTTGCTTTATTTTCCTTTACGTTGCCTTGATTTACGTTGCCTTGCCTTGCCTTGCTTAACGTTGCTTTACGTTGCCTTGCTTTACGTTGCTTTATGTTGCCTTGCTTTACGTTACCTTGCCTTGCCTTGCTTTAAGTTGCTTTACGTTGCCTTGCTTTACGTTGCTTTACGTTGTCTTGCTTTACGTTGCCTTGCCTTGCATTGATTTACATTGCTTTACGTTGCCTTGCTTTACGTTACTTTACGTTGCCATTGTTTTACGTTGCCTTACCTTGCCTTGCTTTAAGTTGCTTTTCGTTGCCTTGCTTTACGTTGCTTTATGTTGCCTTCCTTTACGTTGCCTTGCCTAGCCTTGCTTTACGTTGCTTTAAGTTGCCTCGCTTTACGTTGCTTTACGTTGCCTCGCTTTACGTTGCTTTACGTTGCCTTCCTTTACGTTGCCTTTACTTTACTTTGCCTTGCCTTTCCTTGCTTTAAGTTGCTGTACGTTGCCTTGCCTTACGTTGCTTTACGTTGCATTGCCTTACCTTGCCTTACTTTAGGTTGCCTTGCTTTACGTTGCTTTAAGTTGCCTTGCTTTACATTTCTTTACGTTCCCTTACGTTACCTTGCTTTAAGTTGCCTTGCTTTACGTTGCTTTACGTTGCCTTTCTTTACTTTGCCTTACGTTGCCTTGCTTTACGTTTCCTTACTTTACGTTGTCTTGCTTTACGTTACTTTAATTTGCCTTGCTTTACGTTGCCTTGCTTTACTTTGCCTTATGTTGCCTTGCTTTTCGTTGCCTTGATTTACCTTGCTTTACGTTGCTTTACGATGCCTTGCTTTACATTGCTTTACGTTGCCTTGTTTTATGTTGCCTTGCCTTGCCTTGCTTTACGTTGCCTTGCCTTGCCTTGCTTTACGTTGCTTTACGTTGCCTTGCCTTGACTTGCTTTACGTTGCTTTACGTTGCCTTGCTTTACGTTGCCTTGCTTTACGTTGCTTTACGTTGCCTTGCTTTATGTTGCCTTGCTTTACGTTGCTTTACATTGCCTTGCTTTACGTTGCCTTGCTTTATGTTGTCTTGCCTTGCCATGCTTTACGTTGTTTTACGTTGCCTTGCTTTACGTTGATTTACGTTGCCTTGTTTTACGTTGCTTTACGTTGTCTTGCTTTACGTTGCCTTACTTTGCATTGATTTACGTTGCTTTACGTTGCCTTGCTTTACGTTGCCTTGCCTTGCCTTGCTTTACGTTGCTTTACGTTGCCTTGCTTTACGTTGCTTTACGTTGCCTTGCTTTACGTTGCCTTTCCTTGCCTTGTTTTACGTTTCTTTCCGTTCCCTTGCTTTACGTTGCCTTGCCTTGCCTTTCTTTACGTTTCTTTACGTTGCCTTGCTTTACGTTGCCTTGCCTTGCCTTGCTTTACGTTGCTTTACCTTGCCTTGCTTTACGTTCCTTTACATTGCCTTGATTTACGTTGCCTTACTTTAGGTTGCCTTGCTTTACGTTGCTTTAAGTTGCCTTGCTTTACGATGCTTCTTGTTGCCTTGATTTACGTTGCCTTGCTTTACGTTTCCTTGCTTTACGTTGCTTTACGTTCCCTTATATTGCCTTGCCTTGCTCTACGTTGCTTTTAGTTGCCTTGCTTTACGTTGATTTACGTTGCCTTGCTTTACGTTGCATTGCTTTACGTTGCCTTGCTTTACGTTGCCTTGATTTACGTTGCCTTGCCTTGCCTTGCTTTACGTTATATTACTTTGCCTTGCTTTACGTTGCTTTACGTTGCCTTACTTTACGTTGATTTACGTTGCCTTGCTTTACGCTGCCTTGCCTTGCCTTGCTTTACGTGTCTTTACTTTGCCTTGCTTTACGTTGCCTTGCCTTGCCTTGCTTTACGTTGCTTTAAGTTGCCTTGCTTTACGTTGCTTTACGTTGGCTTGCTTTACGTTACCTTGCCTTGCCTTGCTTTAAGTTGCTTTACGTTGCCTTGCTTTACGTTGCTTTACGTTGTCTTGCTTTACGTTGCCTTGCCTTGCCTTGATTTATGTTGCTTTTAGTTGCCTTGCTTTACGTTGCTTTACGTTGCCTTGCTTTACGTTGCTTTACTTTGCCTTGCTTTACGTTGATTTACGTTTCCTTCCTTTACATTGTTTTACGTTGCCTTACTTTACGTTGCCTTGCTTTACTTAGCTTTACGTTGCCTTACGTTGCCTTGCTTTACATTGCCTTGCTTTACTTAGCTTTACGTTGCCTTACGTTGCCTTGCTTTACATTGCCTTGCTTTACTTTGCTTTACGTTGCCTTGCTTTACGTTGCTTTACGTTGCCTTGCTTTACGATGCCTTGCTTTCTGCGCCTTGCCTTGCCTTGCTTTACGTTACCTTGCCTTGCTTTACGTTGCTTTACGTTGCCTTGCTTTACGTTGCTTTACGTTGCCTTGCTTTACGTTGATTTACGTTGCCTTGCTTTTACGTTGCCTTGCCTAGCCTTGCTTTCCGTTCCCTTACGTTGCCTTTCTTTATGTTGCTTTACGTTGCCTTGCTTTACGTTGCCTTGATTTACGTTGCCTTGCCTTGCCTTGCTTTACGTTATTTTACTTTGCCTTGCTTTACATTGCCTTGCCTTGCCTGTCTTTACTTTGCTTTACGTTGCCTTGCTTTACTTTGCCTTGCTTTACGTTACTTTAAGTTGCCTTGCTTTAACTTGCCTTGCTTTACTTTGCCTTACGTTGCCTTGCTTTACGTTGCTTTACGTTGCCTTGCTTTACGTTGCCTTACGTTGCCTTGCTTTACGTTGCTTTACGTTGCCTTGCTTTACGTTGCCTTGCTTTATGCTGCCTTTCCTTGCCTTGTTTTACGTTGTTTTATGTTGCCTTGCTTTAAGTTGATTTACGTTGCCTTGCTTTACGTTGCTTTACGTTGTCTTGCTTAAAGTTGCCTTATGTTGCCTTGATTTACGTTGCTTTACGTTGCCTTGCTTTACGTAGCCTTGCCTTGCATTGCTTTACGTTGCTTTACGTTGCCTTGCTTTACGTTGATTTACGTTGCCTTGCTTTACGTTGCCTTATTTTACGTTGCCTTGCTTTACGTTGCTTTACGTTGCCTTGCTTTACGTTGCCTTGCCTTGCTTTACGTTGCTTTACTTTGCCTTGCTTTACGTTGTTTTACGTTGCCTTCTTTTACATTGCTTTACGTTGCCTTACTTTACGTTGCCTTGCTTTACTTAGCTTTACGTTGCCTTACGTTGCCTTGCTTTACATTGCCTTGCTTTACATTGCTTTACGTTGCCTTGCTTTACATTGCCTTGCTTTACGTTGCCTTGCTTTTCCTTGCTTTACGTTGCTTTACGATGCCTTGCTTTACGTTGCTTTATGTTGCCTTGCTTTACGTTGCCGTGCTTTCCGTGCCTTGCCTTGCCTTGCTTTCCGTTCCCTTACGTTGCCTTGCTTTATGTTGCTTTACGTTGCCTTGCTTTACGTTGCCTTGCTTTACGTTGCCTTGCCTTGCCTGGCTTTACTTTGCTTTACGTTGCCTTGCTTTACGTTGCTTTACGTTGCCTTGCTTTACGTTGATTTACGTTGCCTTGCTTCACGTTGATTTACGTTGCCTTGCTTTACGTTGCCTTGCCTTGCCTTGCTTTCCGTTGCTTTACGTTGCCTTGCTTTATGTTGCTTTACGTTGCCTTGCTTTACGTTGCCTTGCCTTTCCTTTCTTAACGTTGCTTTACTTTGCCTTGCTTTACGTTGCCTTGCCTTGCCTTGCTTTACGTTGCTTTACGTTGCCTTGATTTACATTGCTTTACGTTGCCTTGCTTTACGTTACCTTGCCTTGACTTGCTTTACATTGCTTTACGTTGCCTTACGTTGCCTTGCTTTAAGTTGCCTTTCTTTAGGTTGCCTTACGTTGCCTTGCTTTACGTTGCCTTGCCTTACGTTGCTTTACGTTGCCTTGCTTTACGTGGCCTTGCTTTACGTTGCTTTACGTTGCCTTGCTTTACGTTACCTTGATTTAAGTTGCCTTACCTTGCTTTGCTTTACGTTGCCTCGCCTTGCCTTGCTTTACGTTGCCTCGCTTTACGTTGCTTTACATTGCCTTGCTTTACGTTTCTTTACGTTGCCTTGACTTTCCTTGCTTTAAGTTGCTGTACGTTTCCTTGCCTTACGTTGCTTTACGTTGCCTTGCTTTACGTTGCTTACTTTGCCTTGCCTTGCTTTATGTTGCTTTACTTTGCCTTGCTTTACGTTGCTTTACGTTGCCTTGCTTTACGTTGCCTTGCTTTACTTTGCCTTGCTTTACATTGCTTTACGTTGCCTTACGTTGCCTTGCTTTAAGTTGCCTTTCTTTACGTTGCTTTACTTTGCCTTGCCTTACGTTGCTTTACGTTGCCTTGCTTTACGTTGCCTTGCTTTAAGTTGCTTTTCGTTGCCTTACTTTACGTTGCCTTGCTTTACGTTACTTTAAGTTGCCTTGATTTACGTTGCCTTGCTTTACTTTGCCTTACGTTGCCTTGCTTTACCTTGCCTTTCTTTATGTTGCCTTGCTTTACTTTGCCTTGCCTTGCTTTACGTTGCCTTGCTTTACGTTTTCTTGCCTTGCCTTGCTTTACGTTGCCTTGCCTTGCCTTGCTTTACGTTGCTTTACGTTGCCTTGCTTTACTTTGCCTTGCTTTACGTTACTTTCCGTTCCCTTGATTTACGTGTCCTTGCTTTACGTTGCTTTACTTTGTCTTGATTTACGTTGCCTTACGTTGCATTGATTTACGTTGCTTTACGTTGCCTTGCTTTACGTTGCCTTGCCTTGCTTTACGTTGCTTTACGTTGCTTTACGTTGCCTTTCCTTGCCATGCTTTACGTTTCATTCCGTTGCCTTGCTTTACGTTGCCTTGCCTTGCTTTACGTTTCTTTACGTTGCCTCGCTTTACGTTGCTTTACGTTGCCTTGCTTTACGTTGCTTTACGTTCCCTTATGTTGCCTTGCTTTGCTCTACGTTGCTTTTTGTTGCCTTGCTTTACGTTGCTTTACGTTGCCTTGCTTTACGTTGCCTTACTTTACCTTGCCTTGCTTTACGTTGCTTTACGTTGCCTTACGTTGCCTTGCTTTACGTTGCCTGCTTTACGTTGCTTTACGTTACCTTGCTTTACGTTGCTTTACGTTGCCTTGCTTTACGTTGCCTTGCTTTACATTGCCCTTCCTTGCTTTACGTTTCCTTACTTTACGTTGCCTTGCCTTGCCTTGCTTTACGTTGCTTTCCGTTGCCTTGCTTTACGTTGCTTTACGATGCCTTGCTTTACGTTGCTTGACTTTGCCTTGCTTTACGTTGCCTTGCCTTGCCTTGCTTTACGTTAATTTACGTTGCCTTGCTTTACGTTGCTTTACGATGCCTTGTTTTACGTTGCTTTACATTGCCTTGCTTTACGTTGCCTTGCCTTGCCTTGCTTTACATTGCCTTGCCTTGCCTTGCTTTACGTTGCTTTCCGTTGCCTTGCTTTACTTTGCCTTATCTTGCCTTGCTTTACGTTTCTTTACGTTGCCTCACTTTACATTGCTTTACGTTGCCTTGATTTACGTTGCTTTACGTTCCCTTATGTTGCCTTGCCTTGCTGTACTTTGTTTTTTGTTGCCTTGCTTTACGTTGCTTTACGTTGCCTTACTTTACATTGCCTTGCTTTACGTTGCCTTGCTTTACGTTGCTTTATGTTGCCTTGCTTTACGTTGCTTTATGTTGTCTTGCTTTACGTTGCCTTACTTTATGTTGCTTTACGTTGCCTTACTTTACGTTGCATTGCTTTACGATGCCTTGCTTTACGTTTCTTTACGTTGCCTTGCTTTACGTTGTCTTGCTTTACGTTGCTTTACGTTGCCTTGCTTTAAGTTGCCTTGCTTTACGTTGCCTTACTTTACGTTGCTTTACGTTGCCTTACTTTACGTTGCCTTGCTTTACGTTGCCTTACGTTGCCTTGCTTTACGTTTCCTTGCTTTACGTTGCTTTACGTTGCCTTGCTTTAAGTTGCCTTGCTTTACGTTGTATTACGTTGCCTTGCTTTATGTTGCCTTGCTTTAAGTTGCTTTACGTTGTCTTGCTTTACGTTGCCTTACTTTATGTTGCTTTACGTTGCCTTACTTTACATTGCCTTCCTTTACGTTGCCTTGCTTTACGTTGCTTTATGTTGCCTTGCTTTATGTTGCCTTGCTTTACGTTGCTTTACGATGCCTTGCTTTACGTTGCTTTACGTTGCCTTGCTTTACGATGCCTTGCTTTCTGTGCCTTGCCTTGTCTTGCTTTACGTTGCTTTGCTTTGCTTTACGTTGCTTTACGTTGCCTTGCTTTACGTTGCTTTACGTTGCCTTGCTTTACGTTGATTTACGTTGCCTTGCTTTTCCGTTGCCTTGCCTTGCCTTGCTTTCCGTTCCCTTACGTTGCCTTTCTTTATGTTGCTTTACGTTGCCTTGCTTTACGTTGCCTTGCTTTACGTTGCCTTGCCTTGCCTTGCTTTACGTTATTTTACTTTGCCTTGCTTTACATTGCCTTGCCTTGCCTGTCTTTACTTTGCTTTACGTTGCCTTGCTTTACGTTGCCTTGCTTTACGTTACTTTAAGTTGCCTTGCTATACCTTGCCTTGCTTTACTTTGCCTTACGTTGCCTTGCTTTACGTTGATTTACGTTGCCTTGCTTTACGTTGCCTTGCTTTACATTGCCTTACGTTGCCTTGCTTTACGTTGCCTTGCTTTACGTTGCTTTACGTTGCCTTGCTTTACGTTACCTTACGTTGCCTTACTTTACGTTGCCTTGCTTTACGTTGCTTTACGTTGCCTTGCTTTACGTTGCCTTACGTTGCCTTGCTTTACTTTGCCTTGCTTTACTTTGCCTTGTCTTGCCTTACTTTACGTTGCCTTGCTTTACGTTGCCTTGCCTTGCTTTATGTTGCCTTGCCTTGGCTTTCTTTACGTTGCCTTGATTTCCCTTGCTTTACGTTGCTTTACGATGCCTTGCTTTACGTTGCTTTATGTTGCCTTGCTTTACGTTGTCTTGCTTTACGTTGCTTTACGTTGCCTTGCTTTACGTTGCCTTGCTTTACGTTGCCTTACTTTACGTTGCTTTACGTTGCCTTACTTTACGTTGCCTTGATTTACGTTGCCTTACGTTGCCTTGCTTTACGTTGCCTTGCTTTACGTTGCCTTACTTTACGTTGCTTTACGTTGCCTTACTTTACATTGCCTTGCTTTACGTTGCCTTGCTTTACGTTGTCTTGCTTTACGTTGCTTTACTTTACCTTGCTTTACGTTGCCTTACTTTACGTTGCCTTGATTTACGTTGCCTTACGTTGCCTTGCTTTACGTTGCCTTGCTTTACGTTGCCTTACTTTACGTTGCTTTACGTTGCCTTACTTTACATTGCCTTGCTTTACGTTGCCTTGCTTTACGTTGCTTTATGTTGCCTTGCTTTACGTTGCTTTATGTTGTCTTGCTTTACGTTGCTTTACGTTGCCTTGCTTTACGTTGCCTTGCTTTATGTTGCCTTGCTTTACATTGCTTTACGTTGTCTTGCTTTATGTTGCCTTACTTTATGTTGCTTTACGTTGCCTTGCTTTATGTTGCCTTGCTTTAAGTTGCTTTACGTTGTCTTGCTTTACGTTGCCTTACTTTATGTTGCTTTACGTTGCCTTACTTTACATTGCCTTGCTTTACGTTGCCTTGCTTTACGTTGCTTTATGTTGCCTTGCTTTACGTTGCATTGCTTTACGTTGCCTTGCTTTACGTTGCCTTGATTTACGTTGCCTTGCCTTGCCTTGCTTTACGTTATATTACTTTGCCTTGCTTTACGTTGCTTTACGTTGCCTTACTTTACGTTGATTTACGTTGCCTTGCTTTACGCTGCCTTGCCTTGCCTTGCTTTACGTGTCTTTACTTTGCCTTGCTTTACGTTGCCTTGCCTTGCCTTGCTTTACGTTGCTTTAAGTTGCCTTGCTTTACGTTGCTTTACGTTGGCTTGCTTTACGTTACCTTGCCTTGCCTTGCTTTAAGTTGCTTTACGTTGCCTTGCTTTACGTTGCTTTACGTTGTCTTGCTTTACGTTGCCTTGCCTTGCCTTGATTTAAGTTGCTTTTAGTTGCCTTGCTTTACGTTGCTTTACGTTGCCTTGTTTTACGTTGCTTTACTTTGCCTTGCTTTACGTTGATTTACGTTTCCTTCCTTTACATTGTTTTACGTTGCCTTACTTTACGTTGCCTTGCTTTACTTAGCTTTACGTTGCCTTACGTTGCCTTGCTTTACATTGCCTTGCTTTACTTAGCTTTACGTTGCCTTACGTTGCCTTGCTTTACATTGCCTTGCTTTACTTTGCTTTACGTTGCCTTGCTTTACGTTGCTTTACGTTGCCTTGCTTTACGATGCCTTGCTTTCTGCGCCTTGCCTTGCCTTGCTTTACGTTACCTTGCCTTGCTTTACGTTGCTTTACGTTGCCTTGCTTTACGTTGCTTTACGTTGCCTTGCTTTACGTTGATTTACGTTGCCTTGCTTTTACGTTGCCTTGCCTAGCCTTGCTTTCCGTTCCCTTACGTTGCCTTTCTTTATGTTGCTTTACGTTGCCTTGCTTTACGTTGCCTTGATTTACGTTGCCTTGCCTTGCCTTGCTTTACGTTATTTTACTTTGCCTTGCTTTACATTGCCTTGCCTTGCCTGTCTTTACTTTGCTTTACGTTGCCTTGCTTTACTTTGCCTTGCTTTACGTTACTATAAGTTGCCTTGCTTTAACTTGCCTTGCTTTACTTTGCCTTACGTTGCCTTGCTTTACGTTGCTTTACGTTGCCTTGCTTTACGTTGCCTTGCTTTACGTTGCCTTACGTTGCCTTGCTTTACGTTGCTTTACGTTGCCTTGCTTTACGTTGTCTTGCTTTATGCTGCCTTTCCTTGCCTTGTTTTACGTTGTTTTATGTTGCCTTGCTTTAAGTTGATTTACGTTGCCTTGCTTTACGTTGCTTTACGTTGTCTTGCTTAAAGTTGCCTTATGTTGCCTTGATTTACGTTGCTTTACGTTGCCTTGCTTTACGTAGCCTTGCCTTGCATTGCTTTACGTTGCTTTACGTTGCCTTGCTTTACGTTGATTTACGTTGCCTTGCTTTACGTTGCCTTATTTTACGTTGCCTTGCTTTACGTTGCTTTACGTTGCCTTGCTTTACGTTGCCTTGCCTTGCTTTACGTTGCTTTACTTTGCCTTGCTTTACGTTGTTTTACGTTGCCTTCTTTTACATTGCTTTACGTTGCCTTACTTTACGTTGCCTTGCTTTACTTAGCTTTACGTTGCCTTACGTTGCCTTGCTTTACATTGCCTTGCTTTACATTGCTTTACGTTGCCTTGCTTTACATTGCCTTGCTTTACGTTGCCTTGCTTTTCCTTGCTTTACGTTGCTTTACGATGCCTTGCTTTACGTTGCTTTATGTTGCCTTGCTTTACGTTGCCGTGCTTTCCGTGCCTTGCCTTGCCTTGCTTTCCGTTCCCTTACGTTGCCTTGCTTTATGTTGCTTTACGTTGCCTTGCTTTACGTTGCCTTGCTTTACGTTGCCTTGCCTTGCCTGGCTTTACTTTGCTTTACGTTGCCTTGCTTTACGTTGCTTTACGTTGCCTTGCTTTACGTTGATTTACGTTGCCTTGCTTCACGTTGATTTACGTTGCCTTGCTTTACGTTGCCTTGCCTTGCCTTGCTTTCCGTTGCTTTACGTTGCCTTGCTTTATGTTGCTTTACGTTGCCTTGCTTTACGTTGCCTTGCCTTTCCTTTCTTAACGTTGCTTTACTTTGCCTTGCTTTACGTTGCCTTGCCTTGCCTTGCTTTACGTTGCTTTACGTTGCCTTGATTTACATTGCTTTACGTTGCCTTGCTTTACGTTACCTTGCCTTGACTTGCTTTTCATTGCTTTACGTTGCCTTACGTTGCCTTGCTTTAAGTTGCCTTTCTTTACGTTGCCTTACGTTGCCTTGCTTTACGTTGCCTTGCCTTACGTTGCTTTACGTTGCCTTGCTTTACGTGGCCTTGCTTTACGTTGCTTTACGTTGCCTTGCTTTACGTTACCTTGATTTAAGTTGCCTTGCCTTGCTTTGCTTTACGTTGCCTCGCCTTGCCTTGCTTTACGTTGCCTCGCTTTACGTTGCTTTACATTGCCTTGCTTTACGTTTCTTTACGTTGCCTTGCTTTACGTTGCCTTGACTTTCCTTGGTTTAAGTTGCTGTACGTTTCCTTGCCTTACGTTGCTTTACGTTGCCTTGATTTACGTTGCTTACTTTGCCTTGCCTTGCTTTATGTTGCTTTACTTTGCCTTGCTTTACGTTGCTTTACGTTGCCTTGCTTTACGTTGCCTTGCTTTACTTTGCCTTGCTTTACATTGCTTTACGTTGCCTTACGTTGCCTTGCTTTAAGTTGCCTTTCTTTACGTTGCTTTACTTTGCCTTGCCTTACGTTGCTTTACGTTGCCTTGCTTTACGTTGCCTTGCTTTAAGTTGCTTTTCGTTGCCTTACTTTACGTTGCCTTGCTTTACGTTACTTTAAGTTGCCTTGATTTACGTTGCCTTGCTTTACTTTGCCTTACGTTGCCTTGCTTTACCTTGCCTTTCTTTATGTTGCCTTGCTTTACTTTGCCTTGCCTTGCCTTGCTTTACGTTGCCTTGCTTTACGTTTTCTTGCCTTGCCTTGCTTTACGTTGCCTTGCCTTGCCTTGCTTTACGTTGCTTTACGTTGCCTTGCTTTACTTTGCCTTGCTTTACGTTACTTTCCGTTCCCTTGATTTACGTGTCCTTGCTTTACGTTGCTTTACGTTGTCTTGATTTACGTTGCCTTACGTTGCATTGATTTACGTTGCTTTACGTTGCCTTGCTTTACGTTGCCTTGCCTTGCTTTACGTTGCTTTACGTTGCTTTACGTTGCCTTTCCTTGCCATGCTTTACGTTTCATTCCGTTGCCTTGCTTTACGTTGCCTTGCCTTGCTTTACGTTTCTTTACGTTGCCTCGCTTTACGTTGCTTTACGTTGCCTTGCTTTACGTTGCTTTACGTTCCCTTATGTTGCCTTGCTTTGCTCTACGTTGCTTTTTGTTGCCTTGCTTTACGTTGCTTTACGTTGCCTTGCTTTACGTTGCCTTACTTTACGTTGCTTTACGTTGCCTTACGTTGCCTTGCTTTACGTTGCCTGCTTTACGTTGCTTTACGTTACCTTGCTTTACGTTGCTTTACGTTGCCTTGCTTTACGTTGCCTTGCTTTACATTGCCCTTCCTTGCTTTACGTTTCCTTGCTTTACGTTGCCTTGCCTTGCCTTGCTTTACGTTGCCTTGCTTTTCGTTGCCTTGCTTACCTTGCTTTACGTTGCTTTACTATGCCTTGCTTTACGTTGCTTGACTTTGCCTTGCTTTACGTTGCCTTGCCTTGCCTTGCTTTACGTTAATTTACGTTGCCTTGCTTTACGTTGCTTTACGATGCCTTGTTTTACGTTGCTTTACATTGCCTTGCTTTACGTTGCCTTGCCTTGCCTTGCTTTACATTGCCTTGCCTTGCCTTGCTTTACGTTGCTTTCCGTTGCCTTGCTTTACTTTGCCTTATCTTGCCTTGCTTTACGTTTCTTTACGTTGCCTCACTTTACGTTGCTTTACGTTGCCTTGATTTACGTTGCTTTACGTTCCCTTATGTTGCCTTGCCTTGCTGTACTTTGTTTTTTGTTGCCTTGCTTTACGTTGCTTTACGTTGCCTTACTTTACATTGCCTTGCTTTACGTTGCCTTGCTTTACGTTGCTTTATGTTGCCTTGCTTTACGTTGCTTTATGTTGTCTTGCTTTACGTTGCCTTACTTTATGTTGCTTTACGTTGCCTTACTTTACGTTGCATTGCTTTACGATGCCTTGCTTTACGTTGCTTTACGTTGCCTTGCTTTACGTTGTCTTGCTTTACGTTGCTTTACGTTGCCTTGCTTTAAGTTGCCTTGCTTTACGTTGCCTTACTTTACGTTGCTTTACGTTGCCTTACTTTACGTTGCCTTGCTTTACGTTGCCTTACGTTGCCTTGCTTTACGTTTCCTTGCTTTACGTTGCTTTACGTTGCCTTGCTTTAAGTTGCCTTGCTTTACGTTGTATTACGTTGCCTTGCTTTATGTTGCCTTGCTTTAAGTTGCTTTACGTTGTCTTGCTTTACGTTGCCTTACTTTATGTTGCTTTACGTTGCCTTACTTTACATTGCCTTCCTTTACGTTGCCTTGCTTTACGTTGCTTTATGTTGCCTTGCTTTATGTTGCCTTGCTTTACGTTGCTTTACGATGCCTTGCTTTACGTTGCTTTACGTTGCCTTGCTTTACGATGCCTTGCTTTCTGTGCCTTGCCTTGTCTTGCTTTACGTTGCTTTGCCTTGCTTTACGTTGCTTTACGTTGCCTTGCTTTACGTTGCTTTACGTTGCCTTGCTTTACGTTGATTTACGTTGCCTTGCTTTTACGTTGCCTTGCCTTGCCTTGCTTTCCGTTCCCTTACGTTGCCTTTCTTTACGTTGCTTTACGTTGCCTTGCTTTACGTTGCCTTGCTTTACGTTGCCTTGCCTTGCCTTGCTTTACGTTATTTTACTTTGCCTTGCTTTACATTGCCTTGCCTTGCCTGTCTTTACTTTGCTTTACGTTGCCTTGCTTTACGTTGCCTTGCTTTACGTTACTTTAAGTTGCCTTGCTTTACCTTGCCTTGCTTTACTTTGCCTTACGTTGCCTTGCTTTACGTTGATTTACGTTGCCTTGCTTTACGTTGCCTTGCTTTACATTGCCTTACGTTGCCTTGCTTTACGTTGCCTTGCTTTACGTTGCTTTACGTTGCCTTGCTTTACGTTACCTTACGTTGCCTTACTTTACGTTGCCTTGCTTTACTTTGCTTTACGTTGCCTTGCTTTACGTTGCCTTACGTTGCCTTGCTTTACTTTGCCTTGCTTTACTTTGCCTTGTCTTGCCTTACTTTACGTTGCCTTGCTTTACGTTGCCTTGCCTTGCTTTACGTTGCCTTGCCTTGGCTTTCTTTACGTTGCCTTGATTTCCCTTGCTTTACGTTGCTTTACGATGCCTTGCTTTACGTTGCTTTATGTTGCCTTGCTTTACGTTGTCTTGCTTTACGTTGCTTTACGTTGCCTTGCTTTACGTTGCCTTGCTTTATGTTGCCTTGCTTTACGTTCCTTTATGTTGTCTTGCTTTACGTTGCCTTACTTTATGTTGCTTTACGTTGCCTTACTTTACGTTGCATTGCTTTACGTTGCCTTGCTTTACGTTGCCTTACTTTACGTTGCTTTATGTTGCCTTGCCTTGCCTTACTTTACGTTGCTTTACGTTGCCTTGCTTTACGTTGCTTTACGTTGCCTTGCTTTACGTAGCCTTGCCTTGCCTTGCCTTACTTTACGTTGCTTTACGTTGCCTTGCTTTACGTTGCCTTGCTTTACGTTGCTTTATGTTGCCTTGCTTTACGTTGCCTTGCTTTACGTTGCCTTGCTTTACGTTGCTTTACGTTGCCTTACGTTGCCTTGCTTTACGTTGCCTTGCTTTACGTTGCTTTACGTTGCCTTGCTTTACGTTGCTTTACGTTGCCTTGCTTTAACTTACCTTGCCTTGTCTTGCTTTAAGTTGCTTTACACTGCCTTGCTTTATGTTGCTTTACGTTGTCTTGCTTTACGTTGCCTTACCTTGCCTTGATTTACGTTGCTTTACTTTGCCTTGCATTACGTTGCTTTAAGTTGCCATTGTTTTACGTTGCCTTGCCTTGCCTTGCTTTACGTTGCTTTTCGTTGCCTTGCTTTACTTTGCTTTATGTTGCCTTGCTTTACGTTGCCTTGCCTTTCCTTGCTTTAATTTGCTGTACGTTGCCTTGCCTTACGTTGATTTAAGTTGCCTTGCTTTACCTTGCCTTACTTTAGGTTGCCTTGCTTTACGTTGTTTTAAGTTGCCTTGCTTTACGTTGCTTTACGTTGCCTTAATTTACCTTGCCTTACTTTGCCTTGCCTCGCTTTACGTTGCTTTACGTTGCCTTGCTTTATGTTGCCTTGCTTTACGTTGCTTTAAGTTGCCTTGCTTTACGTTGATTTACGTTGCCTTGCTTTACATTGCCTTGCCTTGCCTTGCTTTCCGTTGCTTTACGTTGCCTTGCTTTATGTTCCTTTACGTTGCCTTGATTTACGTTGCCTTGCCTTGCCTTGCTTAACGTTGCTTTACGTTGCCTTGCTTTACGTTGCTTTACGTTGCCTTGCTTTACGTTGCTTTATGTTGCCTTGCTTTAAGTTGCTTTACGTTGCCTTGCTTTACGTTGCTTTACGTTGTCTTGCTTTACGTTGCCTTGCCTTGCATTGATTTACATTGCTTTACGTTGCCTTGCTTTACGTTGCTTTACGTTGCCATTGTTTTACGTTGCCTTACCTTGCCTTGCTTTAAGTTGCTTTTCGTTGCCTTGCTTTACGTTGCTTTATGTTGCCTTCCTTTACGTTGCATTGCCTAGCCTTGCTTTACGTTGCTTTAAGTTGCCTCGCTTTACGTTGCTTTACGTTGCCTCGCTTTACGTTGCTTTATGTTGCCTTCCTTTACGTTGCCTTTACTTTACTTTGCCTTGCCTTTCCTTGCTTTAAGTTGCTGTACGTTGCCTTGCCTTACGTTGCTTTACGTTGCATTGCCTTACCTTGCCTTACTTTAGGTTGCCTTGCTTTACGTTGCTTTAAGTTGCCTTGATTTACATTGCTTTACGTTCCATTACGTTGCATTGCTTTAAGTTGCCTTGCTTTACGTTGCTTTACGTTGCCTTGCTTTACTTTGCCTTACGTTGCCTTGCTTTACGTTTCCTTACTTTACGTTGTCTTGCTTTACGTTACTTTAATTTGCCTTGCTTTACGTTGCCTTGCTTTACTTTGCCTTATGTTGCCTTGCTTTTCGTTGCCTTGATTTACCTTGCTTTACGTTGCTTTACGATGCCTTGTTTACATTGCTTTACGTTGCCTTGCTTTATGTTGCCTTGCCTTGCCTTGCTTTACGTTGCCTTGCCTTGCCTTGCTTTACGTTGCTTTAAGTTGCCTTGCCTTGACTTGCTTTACGTTGCTTTACGTTGCATTGCTTTACGTTGCCTTGCTTTACGTTGCTTTACGTTGCCTTGCTTTATGTTGCCTTGCTTTACGTTGCTTTACATTGCCTTGCTTTACGTTGCCTTGCTTTATGTTGTCTTGCCTTGCCTTGCTTTACGTTGTTTTACGTTGCCTTGCTTTACGTTGATTTACGTTGCCTTGATTTACGTTGCTTTACGTTGTCTTGCTTTACGTTGCCTTACTTTGCATTGATTTACGTTGCTTTACGTTGCCTTGCTTTACGTTGCCTTGCCTTGCCTTGCTTTACGTTGCTTTACGTTGCCTTGCTTTACGTTGCTTTACGTTGCCTTGCTTTACGTTGCCTTTCCTTGCCTTGCTTTACGTTTCTTTCCGTTGCCTTGATTTACGTTGCCTTACTTTACGTTGCCTTGCTTTACGTTGCTTTAAGTTGCCTTGCTTTACGATGCTTCTTGTTGCCTTGATTTACGTTGCCTTGCTTTACGTTTCCTTGCTTTACGTTGCTTTACGTTCCCTTATATTGCCTTGCCTTGCTCTACGTTGCTTTTTGTTGCCTTGCTTTACGTTGATTTACGTTGCCTTGCTTTACGTTGCATTGCTTTACGTTGCCTTGCTTTACGTTGCCTTGATTTACGTTTCCTTGCCTTGCCTTGCTTTACGTTATATTACTTTGCCTTGCTTTACGTTGCTTTGCCTTGCCTGGATTTACGTTGCCTTGCTTTACGTTGCTTTACGTTGCCTTGCTTTACGTTGCTTTACGTTGCCTTAATTTACGTTGATTTACGTTGCCTTGCTTTACGCTGCCTTGCCTTGCCTTGCTTTACGTGTCTTTACGTTGCCTTGCTTTACGTTGCCTTGCCTTGCCTTGCTTTACGTTGCTTTAAGTTGCCTTGCTTTACGTTGCTTTACGTTGGCTTGCTTTACGTTACCTTGCCTTGCCTTGCTTTAAGTTACTTTACGTTGCCTTGCTTTACGTTGCTTTACGTTGTCTTGCTTTACCTTGCCTTGCCTTGCCTTGATTTATGTTGCTTTATGTTGCCTTGCTTTACGTTGCTTTACGTTCCCTTGCTTTACGTTGCTTTACTTTGCCTTGCTTTACGTTGATTTACGTTTCCTTCCTTTACATTGTTTTACGTTGCCTTACTTTACGTTGCCTTGCTTTACTTAGCTTTACGTTGCCTTACGTTGCCTTGCTTTACATTGCCTTGCTTTACTTAGCTTTACGTTGCCTTACGTTGCCTTGCTTTACATTGCCTTGCTTTACTTTGCTTTACGTTGCCTTGCTTTACGTTGCTTTACGTTGCCTTGCTTTACGATGCCTTGCTTTCTGTGCCTTGCCTTGCCTTGCTTTACGTTACCTTGCCTTGCTTTACGTTGCTTTACGTTGACTTGCTTTACGTTGCTTTACGTTGCCTTGCTTTACGTTGATTTACGTTGCCTTGCTTTTACGTTGCCTTGCCTAGCCTTGCTTTCCGTTCCCTTACGTTGCCTTTCTTTATGTTGCTTTACGTTGCCTTGCTTTACGTTGCCTTGCTTTACGTTGCCTTGCCTTGCCTTGCTTTACGTTATTTTACTTTGCCTTGCTTTACATTGCCTTGCCTTGCCTGTCTTTACTTTGCTTTACGTTGCCTTGCTTTACGTTGCCTTGCTTTACGTTACTTTATGTTGCCTTGCTTTACCTTGCCTTGCTTTACTTTGCCTTACGTTGCCTTGCTTTACATTGCCTTGCTTTACGTTGCTTTACGTTGCCTTGCTTTACGTTGCCTTGCTTTACGTTGCCTTACGTTGCCTTGCTTTACGTTGCTTTACGTTGCCTTGCTTTACGTTGCCTTGCTTTATGCTGCCTTTCCTTGCCTTGTTTTACGTTGTTTTATGTTGCCTTGCTTTAAGTTGATTTACGTTGCCTTGCTTTACGTTGCTTTACGTTGTCTTGCTTAAAGTTGCCTTATGTTGCCTTGATTTACGTTGCTTTACATTGCCTTGCTTTACGTAGCCTTGCCTTGCATTGCTTTACGTTGCTTTACGTTGCCTTGCTTTACGTTGATTTACGTTGCCTTGCTTTACGTTGCCTTATTTTACGTTGCCTTGCTTTACGTTGCTTTACGTTGCCTTGCTTTACGTTGCCTTGCCTTGCTTTACGTTGCTTTACTTTGCCTTGCTTTACGTTGTTTTACGTTGCCTTCTTTTACATTGCTTTACGTTGCCTTACTTTACGTTGCCTTGCTTTACTTAGCTTTACGTTGCCTTACGTTGCCTTGCTTTATGTTGCCTTGCTTTACGTTGCCTTGCTTTTCCATGCTTTACGTTGCTTTACGATGCCTTGCTTTACGTTGCTTTATGTTGCCTTGCTTTACGTTGCCGTGCTTTCCGTGCCTTGCCTTGCCTTGCTTTCCCTTCCCTTACGTTGCCTTGCTTTATGTTGCTTTACGTTGCCTTGCTTTACGTTGCCTTGCTTTACGTTGCCTTGCCTTGCCTTGCTTTAAGTTATTTTTCTTTGCCTTGCTTTACGTTGCCTTGCCTTGCCTGGCTTTACTTTGCTTTACGTTGCCTTGCTTTACGTTGCTTTACGTTGCCTTGCTTTACGTTGATTTACGTTGCCTTGCTTCACGTTGATTTACGTTGCCTTGCTTTACGTTGCCTTGCCTTGCCTTGCTTTCCGTTGCTTTACGTTGCCTTGCTTTATGTTGCTTTACGTTGCCTTGCTTTACGTTGCCTTGCCTTTCCTTTCTTAACGTTGCTTTACTTTGCCTTGCTTTACGTTGCCTTGCCTTGCCTTGCTTTACGTTGCTTTACGTTGCCTTGATTTACATTGCTTTACGTTGCCTTGCTTTACGTTACCTTGCCTTGACTTGCTTTACATTGCTTTACGTTGCCTTACGTTGCCTTGCTTTAAGTTGCCTTTCTTTACGTTGCCTTACGTTGCCTTGCTTTACGTTGCCTTGCCTTACGTTGCTTTACGTTGCCTTGCTTTACGTGGCCTTTCTTTACGTTGCTTTACGTTGCCTTGCTTTACGTTACCTTGATTTAAGTTGCCTTGCCTTGCTTTGCTTTACGTTGCCTCACCTTGCCTTGCTTTACGTTGCCTCGCTTTACGTTGCTTTACATTGCCTTGCTTTACATTTCTTTACGTTGCCTTGCTTTACGTTGCCTTGACTTTCCTTGCTTTAAGTTGCTGTACGTTTCCTTGCCTTACGTTGCTTTACGTTGCCTTGCTTTACGTTGCTTACTTTGCCTTGCCTTGCTTTATGTTGCTTTACTTTGCCTTGCTTTACGTTGCTTTACGTTGCCTTGCTTTACGTTGCCTTGCTTTACTTTGCCTTGCTTTACATTGCTTTACGTTGCCTTACGTTGCCTTGCTTTAAGTTGCCTTTCTTTACGTTGCTTTACTTTGCCTTGCCTTACGTTGCTTTACGTTGCCTTGCTTTACGTTGCCTTGCTTTAAGTTGCTTTTCGTTGCCTTACTTTACGTTGCCTTGCTTTACGTTACTTTAAGTTGCCTTGATTTACGTTGCCTTGCTTTACTTTGCCTTACGTTGCCTTGCTTTACCTTGCCTTTCTTTATGTTCCCTTGCTTTACTTTGCCTTGCCTTGCCTTGCTTTACGTTGCCTTGCTTTACGTTTTCTTGCCTTGCCTTGCTTTACGTTGCCTTGCCTTGCCTTGCTTTACGTTGCTTTACGTTGCCTTGCTTTACTTTGCCTTGCTTTACGTTACTTTCCGTTGCCTTGATTTACGTGTCCTTGCTTTACGTTGCTTTACGTTGTCTTGATTTACGTTGCCTTACGTTGCATTGATTTACGTTGCTTTACGTTGCCTTGCTTTACGTTGCCTTGCCTTGCCTTGCTTTACGTTGCTTTACGTTGCTTTACGTTGCCTTTCCTTGCCTTGCTTTACGTTTCTTTCCGTTGCCTTGCTTTACGTTGCCTTGCCTTGCTTTACGTTTCTTTACGTTGCCTCGCTTTACGTTGCTTTACGTTGCCTTGCTTTACGTTGCTTTACGTTCCCTTATGTTGCCTTGCTTTGCTCTACGTGCTTTTTGTTGCCTTGCTTTACGTTGCTTTACGTTGCCTTGCTTTACGTTGCCTTACGTTGCCTTACTTTACCTTGCCTTGCTTTACGTTGCTTTACGTTGCCTTACGTTGCCTTGCTTTACGTTGCCTGCTTTACGTTGCTTTACGTTACCTTGCTTTACGTTGCTTTACGTTGCCTTGCTTTACGTTGCCTTGCTTTACATTGCCCTTCCTTGCTTTACGTTTCCTTGCTTTACGTTGCCTTGCCTTGCCTTGCTTTACGTTGCCTTGCTTTACATTGCCCTTCCTTGCTTTACGTTTCCTTGCTTTACGTTGCTTTACTATGCCTTGCTTTACGTTGCTTGACTTTGCCTTGCTTTACGTTGCCTTGCCTTGCCTTGCTTTACGTTAATTTACGTTGCCTTGCTTTACGTTGCTTTACGATGCCTTGTTTTACGTTGCTTTACATTGCCTTGCTTTACGTTGCCTTGCCTTGCCTTGCTTTACATTGCCTTGCCTTGCCTTGCTTTACGTTGCTTTCCGTTGCCTTGCTTTACGTTGCCTTGCCTTGCTTTACGTTTCTTTACGTTGCCTCACTTTACGTTGCTTTACGTTGCCTTGATTTACGTTGCTTTACGTTCCCTTATGTTGCCTTGCCTTGCTGTACTTTGTTTTTTGTTGCCTTGCTTTACGTTGCTTTACGTTGCCTTGCTTTACGATGCTTTATGTTGCCTTGATTTACGTTGCCTTGCTTTACGTTACCTTGCTTTACGTTGCTTTACCTTGCCTTAAGTTGCCTTGCTTTACGTTGCCTTGCTTTACATTACTTTAAGTTGCCTTGCTTTACGTTGCCTTGCTTTACTTGGCCTTACTTTGCCGTGCTTTGCTTTGCCTTGCTTTCCGTTGCTTTCCGTTGTCTTGCTTTACGTTGCCTTACGTTTCCTTACTTTACGTTGCCTTGCTTTACGTTGCTTTACGTTGCCTTACGTTGCCTTGCTTTACGTTGCCTTGCTTTACGTTGCTTTACGTTGCCTTGCTTTACGTTGCTTTGCGTTGCCTTGCTTTACGTTGCCTTGCTTTACGTTACCCTTCCTTGCTTTACCTTGCCTTGCTTTACGTTGCCTTGCCTTGCCTTGCTTTACGTTGCTTTACGATGCCTTGCTTTACGTTCATTGACGTTGCCTTGCTTTACGTTTCCTTGCCTTGCCTTGCTTTACGTTGCCTTGCCTTGCCTTGCTTTACGTTAATTTACGTTGCCTTGATTTACGTTGCTTTACGATGCCTTGCTTTACGTTGCTTTACGTTGCCTTGCTTTACGTTGCCTTGCCTTGCCTTGCTTTACGTTGCCTTGCCTTGCCTTGCTTTACGTTGGTTTATGTTGCCTTGCTATACGTTGCTTTACATTGCCTTGCTTTACGTTGCCTTGCTTTACGTTGCTTTACCTTGCCTTACGTTGCCTTGCTTTACGTTGCCTTCCTTTACATTACTTTAAGTTGCCTTGCTTTACCTTGCCTTGCTTTACTTGGCCTTACTTTGCCGTGTTTGGCTTTGCCTTGCTTTACGTTGCTATACGTTGTCTTGCTTTACGTTTCCTTATGTTGCCTTACTTTACGTTGCCTTACTTTACGTTGCCTTGCTTTACGTTGCTTTACCTTGCCTTGCTTTACGTTGCTTTATGTTGACTTGCTTTACGTTGCCTTGCTTTACGTTGCCCTTCCTTGCTTTACGTTGCCTTGCTTTACGTTGCTTTACGTTGCCTTAATTTACGTTGCTTTAATTTACGTTGCATTACGTTGCCATGCTTTGCGTTGCCTTGCTTTACGTTGCTTTACGTTGCCTTACTTTACGTTGCTTTACGTTGCCTTACGTTACGTTGCCCTGCTTTACGTTGCCTTACGTTACGTTGCATTACGTTGCCTTGCTTTACGTTGCTTTACGTTGCCTTGCTTTACGTTGCCTTCCTTTACGTTGCTTTACGTTGCCTTGTTTTAGGTAGCCTTGCTTTACATTGCTTTACGTTGCCTTGGTTTACTTTGCCTTGCTTTACGTTGCCTTTCTTTACGTTGCTTTACGTTGCCTTGCTTTACGTTGCCTTGATTTTCTTTGCCTTGCTTTACATTGCCTTATTTTACGTTGCTTTACGTTGCCTTGCTTTACGTTGCCTTGATTTATGTTGCCTTACTTTACGTTGCCTTACTTTACATTCCTTTACCTTGCCTTGCTTTACGTTGCTTTACGTTGCCTTGCTTTACGTTGCTTTACGTTGCCTTGCTTTACGTTGCCTTACTTTACGTTGCCTTGTTTTACATTGCTTTACGTTGCCTTGCTTTACGTTGCTTTACGTTGCCTTGCTTTACGTTGCTTTACGTTGCCTTGCTTTACGTTGCCTTGCTTTACATTGCTTTACGTTGCCTTGCTTTACCTTGCCTTGCTTTACGTTTCTTTACGTTGCCTTGATTTACGTTGCCTTGCTTTACGTTGTGTTACTTTACGTTGCTTTACGTTGCTTTACTCTACGTTGCCTTACTTTACGTTTCTTTACATTGCCTTGCTTTACTTTGCCTTGCTTTACGTTGCCTTGCTTTACGTTGCTTTACGTTGCCTTGCTTTAATTTGCCTTGCTTTACATTGCTTTACGTTGCCTTAGTTTACGTTGCCTTGCTTTACGTCCTTATTTTACGTTGCATTACGTTGCCTTACTTTACGTTGCCTTACTTTACGTTGCTTTACGTTGCCTTGCTTTACGTTGCCTTGCTTTACGTTGCTTTACGTTGCCTTGCTTTACGTTGTCTTGCTTTACGTTGCCTTGCTTTACGTTGTTTTACGTTGCCTTGCTTTAATTTGCCTTGCTTTACATTGCTTTACGTTGCCTTACTTTACGTTGCCTTGCTTTACGTCCTTATTTTACGTTGCATTACGTTGCCTTACTTTACGTTGCCTTACTTTACGTTGCTTTACGTTGCCTTGCTTTACGTTGCCTTTCTTTACGTTGCTTTACGTTGCCTTGCTTTACGTTGTCTTGCTTTACGTTGCCTTGCTTTACGTTGCTTTACGTTGCCTTGATTTATGTTGCCTTACTTTACGTTGCCTTACTTTACGTTGCTTTACGTTGCCTTTATTTACGTTGCCATGCTTTACATTGCTTTACGTTGCCTTGCTTTACGTTGCCTTGCTTTACGTTGCTTTACGTTGCCTTGCTTTACGTTGCCTTGCTTTACGTTGCCTTGCTTTACGATGCCTTACTTTACGTTGCTTTACGTTGCCTTACTTTACGTTGCCTTGCTTTACGTTGCTTTACGTTACCTTACTTTATCTTGCCTTACTTTATATCTCCTTACTTTACGTTGCTTTACGTTGCCTTGCTTTAAGTTGCGTTACTTTACGTTGCTTTACGTTGCCTTACTTGACGTTACCTTGCCTTACGTTGCTTTACGTTGCCTTTCTTTACGTTGCCTTACTTTACGTTCCCTTGCCTTACGATTCTTTACGTTGTCTTATTTTACATTGCTTTACGTTGCCTTACTTTACATTGCCTTACTTCACGTTGCCTTGCCTTACGTTGCCTTACCTTACGTTGCCTTACTTTACGTTGCCTTGCCATACGTTGCTTTACGTTGCATTACTTTACGTTGCCTTGAATTACGTTGCCTTTACATTACGATGCCTTACGTTGCTTTACGTTGCTTTACTTTACGTTGCCTTGCCTTACCTTACGTTGCCTTGCCTTGCCTTGTCTTACGTTGCCTTACTTTAGGTTGCCTTACTTTACGTTGCCTTACGTTCCTTTACGTTGTTTTACTTTACGTTGCCTTTATTTACGTTGCCTTGCCTTATGTTCCCTTGCCTTGCCTCGCCTTGCCTTACGTTGCCTTGCCTTGCCTTGCCTTACGTTCCCTTAATTTAGGTTGCTTTACGTTGCCTTACTTTACGTTGCCTTACTTTACTTTGCCTTACTTTACGTTGCCTTACATTTCTTTAGATTGCCTTACTTTACGTTGCCTTACTTTACCTTGCCTTGCCTTACGTTGCCTTGCCTTGCCTTGCCTTACGTTGCCTTACTTTACGTCGCCTTACGTTGCTTTACGTTGCCTTACTTTACGTCGCCTTACTTTACGTTGCCTTAATTTACGTTGCATTACTTTACGTTTCTTTACGTTGCCTTACTCTACGTTGCCTTACTCTACGTTGCCTTATTTACGTTGCTTTACATTGCATTACTCTACCTTGCCTTACTTTAAGTTGCTGTACATTGCCTTGCTTTACATTGCCTTGCTTTACGTTGCCTTGCTTTACGTTGCCTTACTTTACGTTGCCTTAATTTACGTTGCTTTACGTTGCCTTTACTTTACGTTGCCTTACTTTACGTTACCTTGCCTTACGTTGCTTTACGTTGCCTTACATTACGTTGCCTTAGTTTACGTTGCCTTGCCTTATGTTGATTTACGTTGCCTTACTTTACGTTGCCTTAGTTTATGTTGCTTTACGTTGCCTCACTTTACGTTGCCTTACTTTACGTTGCCTTGCCTTACGTTGCTTTACGTTGCCTTTCTTTACGTTGCCTTACTTTACGTTCCCTTGCCTTACGTTGCTTTACCTTGTCTTACTTTACATTGCCTTACTTCACGTTGCCTTGCCTTACGTTGCCGTACTTTACGTTGCCTTACTTTACGTTGCCTTGCCTTACGTTCCCTTACTTTCTGTTGCCTTACTTTACGTTGCTTTACGTTGCCTTACTTTACATTGCCTTATTTTACGTTGCCTTACTTTACATTGCCTTACTTTACCTTGCCTTTACTTTACGTTGCCTAAATTTATGTTGCTTTATGTTGCCTTAATTTACGTTGCCTTTCCTTACGTTGCCTTGCATTACGTTGCTTTACGTTGCCTTTCTTTACGTTGCCTTGCTTTACGTTCCCTTGCCTTACGTTGCTTTACGTTGTCTTACTTTACGTTACCTTACTTTACGTTGCATTCCCTTATGTTGCCTTACTTTACGTTGCCTTACTTTACATTGCTTTACGTTGCCTTACTTTACATTGCCTTACTTCACGTTGCCTTGCCTTACGTTGCCTTACTTTACGTTGCCTTACTTTCTGTTGCCTTACTTTACATTGCTTTACGTTGCCTTACTTTACGTTGCTTTACGTAGACTTACTTTACGTTGCCTTACTTTACGTTGCCTTGCCATAAGTTGCTTTACGTTGCATTACTTTACGTTGCCTTGAATTACGTTGCCTTGAATTACGTTGCCTTACTTTACATTGCCTTACGTTGCTTTACGTTGCCTTACTTTACGTTGCCTTACTTTACGCTGCTTTACGTTGCCTTTTTTACGTTGCCTTGCCTTATTTTGCCTTACTTTACGTTGCCTTACTTTACATTGCTTTACGCTTCCTTACTTTACATTGCCTTACTTCACGTTGCCTTGCCTTACGTTGCCTTACTTTACGTTTCCTTACTTTACGTTGCCTTACTTTACGTTTCCTTGCCTTACTTTGCTTTACGTTGCCGTAATTTACGTTGCCTTACTTTACGTTGCCTTGCCTTACGTTGCCTTACTTTACGTTGCCTTAATTTGCTTTACGTTGCCTTATTTTACATTGACTTACTTTACGTTGCCTTTACTTTACGTTTCCTAAATTTATGTTGCTTTACGTTGCCTTACTTTAGGTTGCTTTTCCTTATGTTGCCTTGCCTTACGTTGCTTTACGTTGCCTTACCTTACGTTGCCTTACTTTACGTTGCCTTGCCTTACGTTGCTTTACGTTTCTTTATGTTGCCTTACTTTACGTTGCCTTGCCTTACGTTGCATTGCCTTGTCTTACGTTGCCTTAATTTATGTTGCCTTACGTTGCTTTACGTTGCATTACTTTACGTTGCCTTACTTTACCTTGCTTTACGTTGCCTTGCTTTACGTTGATTTACGTTGCCTTACTTTACGTTGCTTTACGTTGCCTTACTTTACGTTGCCTTGCTTTACGTTGCCTTACTTTACGTTGCTTTACGTTGCCATTACTTTACGTTGCCTTACTTTACGTTGCCTTGCCTTACGTTGCTTTACGTTGCCTTACTTAAGGTTGCCTTGCCTTACATTGCTTTATGTTGCCTTACTTTACATTACCATACTTTACGTTGCCTTGCCTTACGTTGCTTTACGTTGCCTTACATTACGTTGCCTTACTTTACGTTGCCTTGCCTTACGTTGCTTTACGTTGCCTTACTTTACGTTGCCTTACTTTACGTAGCCTTACTTTATGTGGCTTGCCTTACGTTGCTTTACGTTGCCTTTCTTTACGTTGCCTTACTATACGTTCCCTTGCCTTATGTTGCTTTACGTTGTCTTACTTTACGTTGCCTTACTTTACGTTGCCTTGCCTTATGTTGCCTTACTTTACGTTGCCTTACTTTACATTGCTTTACGTTGCCTTACTTTACGTTGCCTTACTTTACGTTGCCTTACTTTACGTTGCCTTCCCTTAAGTTGCTTTACGTTGCCGTGCTTTACGTTGCCTTACTTTACGTTGCCTTACGTTGCTTTATATTGCCTTACTTTACGTTGCCTTACTTTACGTTGCCTCGCCTTACGTTGCTTTACGTTGCCTTACTTTACGTATCCTAACTTTACGTTGCCTTGCCTTACGTTGCCTTACTTTTTGTTGCCTTACTTTACGTTGTTTACGTTGCCTTGCTTTACGTTGCCTTGCTTTACGTTGCTTTACGTTGCCTTGTTTTACGTTACCTTGCTTTACGTTGCCTTGCTTTACGTTGTCTTGCTTTACGTTGCTTTACGTTGCCTTGCTTTACGTTGCTTTACGTTGCCTTGCTTTATGTTGCCTTACTTTACGTTGCTTTACGTTGCCTTGTTTTAGGTTGCCTTGCTTTACATTGCTTTACGTTGCCTTGCTTTACGTTGCCTTGCTTTACGTTGCTTTAAGTTGCCTTGCTTTACGTTGCCTTGCTTTACGTTGCCTTGCTTTACATTGCCTTACTTTACGTTTCTTTACGTTGCCTTACTCTACGTTGCCTTACTCTACGATGCCTTATTTACGTTGCTTTACGTTGCCTTGCTCTACGTTGCCTTACTTTACGTTGCTGTACATTGCCTTGCTTTACGTTGCCTTGCTTTACGTAGCCTTGCTTTATGTTGCTTTACGTTGCCTTGCTTTACTTTGCCTTGCTTTACGTTGCCTTGCTTTACATTGCCTTACTTTACGTTGCTTTACGTTGCCTTACTTTACGTTGCCTTGCTTTACGTTGCTTTACGTTACCTTACTTTATCTTGCCTTACTTTATGTTGCCTTACTTTACGTTGCTTTACGTTGCCTTGCTTTACGTTGCCTTACTTTACTTTCCTTTACCTTGCCTTGCTTTACATTGCTTTACGTGGCCTTGCTTTACGTTGCTTTACGTTGCCTTACTTTACGTTGCCTTACTTTACGTTGCTTTACGTTGCCTTACTTTACGTTGCCTTACTTTACCTTGCTTTATGTTGCCTTACTTTACCTTGCCTTACTTTACCTTGCTTTACGTTACCTTACTTTACGTTGCTTTGCTTTACGTTGCCATACTTTACGTTGCTTTACGTTGCCTTACTTTACGTTGCCTTGCTTTACGTTGCCTTGCTTTACGTTGCCTTACTTTACGTTGCCTTGCTTTACGTTGCCTTGCTTTACGTTGCCTTACTTTACGTTGCTTTACTTTACGTTGCCTTGCTTTACGTTGCCTTGCTTTACGTTGCCTTACTTTACATTGCTTTACGTTGCCTTAGTTTACGTTGCCTTACTTTACGTTACTTTACGTTGCCTTACTTCACGTTGCCTTGCCTTACGTTGCCTTACTTTACGTTTCCTTACTTTACGTTGCCTTACTTTACGTTTCCTTGCCTTACTTTGCTTTACGTTGCCGTAATTTACGTTGCCTTACTTTACGTTGCCTTGCCTTACGTTGCCTTACTTTACGTTGCCTTAATTTGCTTTACGTTGCCTTATTTTACATTGACTTACTTTACGTTGCCTTTACTTTACGTTTCCTAAATTTATGTTGCTTTACGTTGCCTTACTTTAGGTTGCTTTTCCTTATGTTGCCTTGCCTTACGTTGCTTTACGTTGCCTTACCTTACGTTGCCTTACTTTACGTTGCCTTGCCTTACGTTGCTTTACGTTTCTTTATGTTGCCTTACTTTACGTTGCCTTGCCTTACGTTGCATTGCCTTGTCTTACGTTGCCTTAATTTATGTTGCCTTACGTTGCTTTACGTTGCATTACTTTACGTTGCCTTACTTTACCTTGCTTTACGTTGCCTTGCTTTACGTTGATTTACGTTGCCTTACTTTACGTTGCTTTACGTTGCCTTACTTTACGTTGCCTTGCTTTACGTTGCCTTACTTTACGTTGCTTTACGTTGCCATTACTTTACGTTGCCTTACTTTACGTTGCCTTGCCTTACGTTGCTTTACGTTGCCTTACTTAAGGTTGCCTTGCCTTACATTGCTTTATGTTGCCTTACTTTACATTACCATACTTTACGTTGCCTTGCCTTACGTTGCTTTACGTTGCCTTACATTACGTTGCCTTACTTTACGTTGCCTTGCCTTACGTTGCTTTACGTTGCCTTACTTTACGTTGCCTTACTTTACGTAGCCTTACTTTATGTGGCTTGCCTTACGTTGCTTTACGTTGCCTTTCTTTACGTTGCCTTACTATACGTTCCCTTGCCTTATGTTGCTTTACGTTGTCTTACTTTACGTTGCCTTACTTTACGTTGCCTTGCCTTATGTTGCCTTACTTTACGTTGCCTTACTTTACATTGCTTTACGTTGCCTTACTTTACGTTGCCTTACTTTACGTTGCCTTACTTTACGTTGCCTTCCCTTAAGTTGCTTTACGTTGCCGTGCTTTACGTTGCCTTACTTTACGTTGCCTTACGTTGCTTTATATTGCCTTACTTTACGTTGCCTTACTTTACGTTGCCTCGCCTTACGTTGCTTTACGTTGCCTTACTTTACGTATCCTAACTTTACGTTGCCTTGCCTTACGTTGCCTTACTTTTTGTTGCCTTACTTTACGTTGTTTACGTTGCCTTGCTTTACGTTGCCTTGCTTTACGTTGCTTTACGTTGCCTTGTTTTACGTTACCTTGCTTTACGTTGCCTTGCTTTACGTTGTCTTGCTTTACGTTGCTTTACGTTGCCTTGCTTTACGTTGCTTTACGTTGCCTTGCTTTATGTTGCCTTACTTTACGTTGCTTTACGTTGCCTTGTTTTACGTTGCCTTGCTTTACATTGCTTTACGTTGCCTTGCTTTACGTTGCCTTGCTTTACGTTGCTTTAAGTTGCCTTGCTTTACGTTGCCTTGCTTTACGTTGCCTTGCTTTACATTGCCTTACTTTACGTTTCTTTACGTTGCCTTACTCTACGTTGCCTTACTCTACGATGCCTTATTTACGTTGCTTTACGTTGCCTTGCTCTACGTTGCCTTACTTTACGTTGCTGTACATTGCCTTGCTTTACGTTGCCTTGCTTTACGTAGCCTTGCTTTATGTTGCTTTACGTTGCCTTGCTTTACTTTGCCTTGCTTTACGTTGCCTTGCTTTACATTGCCTTACTTTACGTTGCTTTACGTTGCCTTACTTTACGTTGCCTTGCTTTACGTTGCTTTACGTTACCTTACTTTATCTTGCCTTACTTTATGTTGCCTTACTTTACGTTGCTTTACGTTGCCTTGCTTTACGTTGCCTTACTTTACTTTCCTTTACCTTGCCTTGCTTTACATTGCTTTACGTGGCCTTGCTTTACGTTGCTTTACGTTGCCTTACTTTACGTTGCCTTACTTTACGTTGCTTTACGTTGCCTTACTTTACGTTGCCTTACTTTACCTTGCTTTATGTTGCCTTACTTTACCTTGCCTTACTTTACCTTGCTTTACGTTACCTTACTTTACGTTGCTTTGCTTTACGTTGCCATACTTTACGTTGCTTTACGTTGCCTTACTTTACGTTGCCTTGCTTTACGTTGCCTTGCTTTACGTTGCCTTACTTTACGTTGCTTTACTTTACGTTGCCTTGCTTTACGTTGCCTTGCTTTACGTTGCCTTACTTTACATTGCTTTACGTTGCCTTAGTTTACGTTGCCTTACTTTACGTTACTTTACGTTGCCTTACTTTACGTTGCCTTGCCTTACGTTGCTTTACGTTGCCTTACTTAAGGGTGCCTTGCCTTACGTTGCTTTATGTTGCCTTACTTTTCATTACCATACTTTACGTTGAGTTGCCTTACGTTGCTTTACGTTGCCTTACATTACGTTGCCTTACTTTACGTTGCCTTGCCTTACGTTGCTTTACGTTGCCTTACTTTACGTTGCCTTACTTTACGTTGCTTTACGTTGCCTTACTTTACGTTGCCTTACTTTACGTTGCCTTGCCTTACGTTGCTTTATGTTGCCTTTCTTTACGTAGCCTTACTTTACGTTCCCTTGCCTTACTTTGCTTTACGTTGTCTTACTTTACGTTACCTTACTTTACGTTGCCTTGCCTTATGTTGCCTTACTTTACGTTGTCTTTCTTTACATTGCTTTACGTTGCCTTACTTTACATTGCCCTACTTCACGTTGCCTTGCCTTACGTTGCCTTGCTTTACATTGCCTTATTTTACGTTGCCCTACTTTACGTTTCCTTGCCTTACGTTGCTTTCCGTTGACGTACTTTACGTTGCCTGACTTTACATTGCCTTGCCTTACGTTACCTTACTTTACGTTGCCTTATGTTGCTTTACGTTGCCTTACTTTACATTGCCTTACTTTACGTTGCCTTTACTTTACGTTGCCTAAATTTATGTTGCTTTACGTTGCCTTACTTTACGTTGCCTTTCCTTACGTTGCCTTGCCTTACATTGCTTTACGTATCCTTACTTCACGTTGCCTTACTTTACGTTGCCTTACTTTATGTTGCCTTGCTTTAAGTTGCCTTGCCTTGCCTTACGTTGGCTTAATTTATGTTGCCTAACGTTGCTTTACGTTGCCTTACTTTACGTTGCCTTACGTTGCTTTACGTAGCCTTACTTTACGTTGCCTTTACTTTACGTTGCCTTGCTTTACGTTGCCTTACTTTACATTGCTTTACGTTGCCTTAGTTTACGTTGCCTTACTTTATGTTGATTTATGTTGCCTTGCTTTAATTTGCCTTGCTTTACGTTGCTATACGTTGCCTTGCTTTCGTTGCCTTAATTTACATTGCTTTACCCCTCCTTATTTTACGTTGCCTTGCTTTACGTCCTTACTTTACGTTGCCTTACGTTGCCTTACTTTACGTTGCCTTACTTTACGTTGCCTTGCTTTACGTTGCCTTGCTTTACGTTGATTTACGTTGCCTTACTTTACGTTGCTTTACATTGCCTTACTTTACGTTGCCTTGCTTTACGTTGCCTTTCTTTACGTTGCCTTACTTTACGTTGCTTTACTTTACGTTGCTTTACGTTGCCTTTACTTTACGTTGCCTTAGTTTACGTTGCCTTGCCTTACGTTGCTTTACGTTGCCTTACTTAAGGTTGCCTTGCCTTACATTGCTTTATGTTGCCTTACTTTACATTACCATACTTTACGTTGCCTTGCCTTACGTTGCTTTACGTTGCCTTACATTACGTTGCCTTACTTTACGTTGCCTTGCCTTACGTTGCTTTACGTTGCCGTACTTTACGTTGCCTTACTTTACGTTGCCTTGCCTTACTTTGCCTTACTTTATGTTGCCTTACGTTGCTTTACGTTGCCTTACTTTACATTGCGTTACTTTACGTTGCCTTTACTTTACGTTGCCTAAATTTATGTTGCTTTACGTTGCCTTACTTTACGTTGCCTTTCCTTACGTTGCCTTGCCTTACGTTGTTTTCCGTTTCTTTACGTTTCCTTACTTTACGTGGCCTTACTTTACGTTGCCTTGCCTTACGTTGCCTTTCCTTGCCTTACGTTGCCTTAATTTATGTTGCCTTACGTTGCTTTACGTTGCCTTACTTTACATTGCCTTACGTTGCTTTACGTAGCCTTACTTTATGTTGCCTTTACTTTACGTTGCCTTGCTTTACGTTGCCTTACTATACATTGTTTTACGTTGCCTTTACTTTACGTTGCCTTAATTTACGTTGCTTTACTTTACGTTGCCTTACTTTACGTTGCTTTATGTTGCCTTGCTTTAATTTGCCTTGCTTTACATTGCTTTACGTTGCCTTACTTTACGTTGCCTTGCTTTACGTCCTTACTTTACGTTGCCTTACGTTGCCTTACTTTACGTTGCCTTACTTTACGTTGCTTTACGTTGCCTTGCTTTACGTTGCCTTGCTTTACGTTGCTTTACGTTGCCTTGCTTTACGTTGTCTTGCTTTACGTTGGCTTGCTTTACGTTGCTTTACGTTGCCTTGCTTTATGTTGCCTTACTTTACGTTGCTTTACGTTGCCTTTATTTACGTTGCCATGCTTTACATTGCTTTACGTTGCCTTGCTTTACTTTGCCTTGTTTTACGTTGCTTTACGTTGCCTTGCTTTACGTTGCCTTGCTTTACGTTGCCTTGCTTTACGATGCCTTACTTTACGTTGCTTACGTTGCCTTACTTTACGTTGCCTTGCTTTACGTTGCTTTACGTTACCTTACTTTATCTTGCCTTACTTTATATCTCCTTACTTTACGTTGCTTTACGTTGCCTTGCTTTAAGTTGCCTTACTTTACTTTCCTTTTCCTTGCCTTGCTTTACTTTGCTTTACGTTGCCTAGTTTACGTTGCTTTACGTTGTCTTACTTTACGTTGCCTTACTTTACGTTGCTTTACGTTGCCTTACATTACGTTGCCTTACGTTGCCTTACATTACGTTGCCTTACATTACGTTGCTTTACGTTGCCTTATTTTACGTTGCCTTGCTTTACGTTGCCTTGCTTTACGTTGATTTACGTTGCCTTACTTTACGTTGCTTTACGTTGCCTTACTTTACGTTGCCTTGCTTTACGTTGCCTTACTTTACGTTGCCTTACTTTACGTTGCTTTACGTTGCCTTTACTTTAAGTTGCCTTTAATTTACGTTGCCTTACTTTACGTTGATTTATGTTGCCTTGCTTTAATTTGCCTTGCTTTACGTTGCTATACGTTGCCTTGCTTTCGTTGCCTTACTTTACATTGCTTTACCTTGCCTTATTTTACGTTGCCTTGCTTTACGTTGATTTATGTTGCCTTGCTTTAATTTGCCTTGCTTTACGTTGCCTTGCTTTCGTTGCCTTACTTTACATTGCTTTACCTTGCCTTAGTTTACGTTGCCTTACTTTACGTTGATTTATGTTGCCTTGCTTTAATTTGCCTTGCTTTACGTTGCTATACGTTGCCTTGCTTTCGTTGCCTTACTTTACATTGCTTTACCTTGCCTTATTTTACGTTGCCTTGCTTTACGTCCTTACTTTACGTTGCCTTACGTTGCCTTACTTTACGTTGCCTTACTTTACGTTGCCTTGCTTTACGTTGCCTTGCTTTACGTTGATTTACGTTGCCTTACTTTACGTTGCTTTACGTTGCCTTACTTTACGTTGCTTTACATTGCCTTACTTTACGTTGCCTTGCTTTACGTTGCCTTGCTTTACGTTGCCTTAATTTACGTTGCTTTAATTTACGTTGCTTTACGTTGCCTTTACTTTACGTTGCCTTAGTTTACGTTGCCTTGCCTTACGTTGCTTTACGTTGCCTTACTTAAGGTTGCCTTGCCTTACATTGCTTTATGTTGCCTTACTTTACATTACCATACTTTACGTTGCCTTGCCTTACGTTGCTTTACGTTGCCTTACATTACGTTGCCTTACTTTACGTTGCCTTGCCTTACGTTGCTTTACGTTGCCTTACTTTACGTTGCCTTACTTTACGTTGCTTTACGTTGCCTTACTTTACGTTGCCTTACTTTACGTTGCCTTGCCTTACGTTGCTTTACGTTGCCTTTCTTTACGTTGCCTTACTTTACGTTCCCTTGCCTTACGTTGCTTTACGTTGTCTTACTTTACGTTACCTTACTTTACGTTGCCTTGACTTATGTTGCCTTACTTTACGTTACCTTACTTTACGTTGTCTTGCCTTATGTAGCCTTACTTTACGTTGCCTTACTTTACATTGCTTTACGTTGCCTTACTTTACATTGCCTTACTTCACGTTGCCTTGCCTTACGTTGCCTTACTTTACGTTGCCTTACTTTACATTGCCTTACTTTACGTTTCCTTGCCTTACGTTGGTTTACGTTGCCGTAATTTACGTTGCCTTACTTTACGTTGCCTTGCCTTACATTGCCTTACTTTACGTTGCCTTACTTTACGATGCCTTGCCTTACGTTGCTTTACGTTTCCTTACTTTACGTTGCCTTACTTTACGTTTCCTTGCCTTACGTTGGTTTACGTTGCCGTAATTTACGTTGCCTTACTTTACGTTGCTTTACGTTTCCTTACTTTACGTTGCTTTACGTTGACTTACTTTACGTTGCCTTACTTTACGTTGCCTTGCCATACGTTGCTTTACGTTGCATTACTTTACGTTGCCTTGAATTACGTTGCCTTACTTTACATTGCCTTACGTTGCTTTACGTTGCCTTTCTTTACGTTGCCTTACGTTACGCTGCTTTACGTTGCCTTACTTTACGTTGCCTTACTTTACGTTGCCTTGCCTTACGTTGCTTTACGTTGCCTTTCTTTACGTTGCCTTACTTTACATTGCTTTACGTTGCCTTACTTTATATTGCCTTACTTCAAGTTGCCTTGCCTTACGTTGCTTTACTTTACGTTTCCTTACTTTACATTGCCTTACTTTACGTTTCCTTGCCTTACTTTGCTTTACGTTGCCGTACTTTACGTTGCCTTACTTTACGTTGCCTTGCCTTACTTTGCCTTACTTTATGTTGCCTTACGTTGCTTTACGTTGCCTTACTTTACATTGCGTTACTTTACGTTGCCTTTACTTTACGTTGCCTAAATTTATGTTGCTTTACGTTGCCTTACTTTACGTTGCCTTTCCTTACGTTGCCTTGCCTTACGTTGTTTTCCGTTTCTTTACGTTTCCTTACTTTACGTGGCCTTACTTTACGTTGCCTTGCCTTACGTTGCCTTTCCTTGCCTTACGTTGCCTTAATTTATGTTGCCTTACGTTGCTTTACGTTGCCTTACTTTACATTGCCTTACGTTGCTTTACGTAGCCTTACATTATGTTGCCTTTACTTTACCTTGCCTTGCTTTACGTTGCCTTACTTTACATTGTTTTACGTTGCCTTACTTTACGTTGCCTTAATTTACGTTGCTTTACTTTACGTTGCCTTACTTTACGTTGCTTTATGTTGCCTTGCTTTAATTTGCCTTGCTTTACATTGCTTTACGTTGCCTTACTTTACGTTGCCTTGCTTTACGTCCTTACTTTACGTTGCCTTACGTTGCCTTACTTTACGTTGCCTTACTTTACGTTGCTTTACGTTGCCTTGCTTTACGTTGCCTTGCTTTACGTTGCTTTACGTTGCCTTGCTTTACGTTGTCTTGCTTTACGTTGGCTTGCTTTACGTTGCTTTACGTTGCCTTGCTTTATGTTGCCTTACTTTACGTTGCTTTACGTTGCCTTGCTTTACGTTGCCTTGCTTTACGTTGCCTTGCTTTACGATGCCTTACTTTACGTTGTTTACGTTGCCTTACTTTACGTTGCCTTGCTTTACGTTGCTTTACGTTACCTTACTTTATCTTGCCTTACTTTATATCTCCTTACTTTACGTTGCTTTACGTTGCCTTGCTTTAAGTTGCCTTACTTTACTTTCCTTTTCCTTGCCTTGCTTTACGTTGCTTTACGTTGCCTAGTTTACGTTGCTTTACGTTGTCTTACTTTACGTTGCCTTACTTTACGTTGCTTTACGTTGCCTTACATTACGTTGCCTTACGTTGCCTTACATTACGTTGCCTTACATTACGTTGCCTTACATTACGTTGCTTTACGTTGCCTTATTTTACGTTGCCTTGCTTTACGTTGCCTTGCTTTACGTTGATTTACGTTGCCTTACTTTACGTTGCTTTACGTTGCCTTACTTTACGTTGCCTTGCTTTACGTTGCCTTACTTTACGTTGCCTTACTTTACGTTGCCTTACTTTACGTTGCTTTACGTTGCCTTTACTTTAAGTTGCCTTTAATTTACGTTGCCTTACTTTACGTTGCCTTGCCTTACGTTGCTTTACGTTGCCTTACTAAAGGTTGCCTTGCCTTACATTTCTTCATGTTGCCTTACTTTACATTACCATACTTTACGTTGCCTTGCCTTACGTTGCTTTACGTTGCCTTACATTACGTAGCTTTACTTTACGTTGCCTTGCCTTACGTTGCTTTACGTTGCCTTACTTTACGTATCCTAACTTTACGTTGCCTTGCCTTACGTTGCCTTACTTTTTGTTGCCTTACTTTACGTTGTTTACGTTGCCTTGCTTTACGTTGCCTTGCTTTACGTTGCTTTACGTTGCCTTGTTTTACGTTACCTTGCTTTACGTTGCCTTGCTTTACGTTGCCTTGCTTTACGTTCCTTTACGTTGCCTTGCTTTACGTTGCTTTACGTTGCCTTGCTTTATGTTGCCTTACTTTACGTTGCTTTACGTTGACTTGTTTTACGTTGCCTTGCTTTACATTGCTTTACGTTGCCTTGCTTTACGTTGCCTTGCTTTACGTTGCTTTAAGTTGCCTTGCTTTACGTTGCCTTGCTTTACGTTGCCTTGCTTTACATTGCCTTACTTTACGTTTCTTTACGTTGCCTTACTCTACGTTGCCTTACTCTACGATGCCTTATTTACGTTGCTTTACGTTGCCTTGCTCTACGTTGCCTTACTTTACGTTGCTGTACATTGCCTTGCTTTACGTTGCCTTGCTTTACGTAGCCTTGCTTTACGTTGCTTTACGTTGCCTTGCTTTACTTTGCCTTGCTTTACGTTGCCTTGCTTTACATTGCCTTACTTTACGTTGCTTTACGTTGCCTTACTGTACGTTGCCTTGCTTTACGTTGCTTTACGTTACCTTACTTTATCTTGCCTTACTTTATGTTGCCTTACTTTACTTTGCTTTACGTTGCCTTGCTTTACGTTGCCTTACTTTACTTTCCTTTACCTTGCCTTGCTTTACATTGATTTACGTGGCCTTGCTTTACGTTGCTTTACGTTGCCTTACTTTACGTTGCCTTACTTTACGTTGCTTTACGTTGCCTTACTTTACGTTGCCTTACTTTACCTTGCTTTATGTTGCCTTACTTTACCTTGCTTTACGTTGCCTTACTTTACCTTGCTTTACGTTACCTTACTTTACGTTGCTTTGCTTTACGTTGCCATACTTTACGTTGCTTTACGTTGCCTTACTTTACGTTGCCTTGCTTTACGTTGACTTGCTTTACGTTGCCTTACTTTACGTTGCTTTACTTTACGTTGCCTTGCTTTACGTTGCCTTACTTTACATTGCTTTACGTTGCCTTAGTTTACGTTGCCTTACTTTACGTTACTTTACGTTGCCTTACTTTACGTTGCCTTGCCTTACGTTGCTTTACGTTGCCTTACTTAAGGGTGCCTTGCCTTATGTTGCTTTATGTTGCCTTACTTTTCATTACCATACTTTACGTTGCGTTGCCTTACGTTGCTTTACGTTGCCTTACATTACGTTGCCTTACTTTACGTTGCCTTGCCTTACGTTGCTTTACGTTGCCTTACTTTACGTTGCCTTACTTTACGTTGCTTTACGTTGCCTTACTTTACGTTGCCTTACTTTACGTTGCCTTGCCTTACGTTGCTTTACGTTGCCTTTCTTTACGTAGCCTTACTTTACGTTCCCTTGCCTTACTTTGCTTTACGTTGTCTTACTTTACGTTACCTTACTTTACGTTGCCTTGCCTTATGTTGCCTTACTTTACCTTGTCTTTCTTTACATTGCTTTACGTTGCCTTACTTTACATTGCCCTACTTCACGTTGCCTTGCCTTACGTTGCCTTGCTTTACATTGCCTTATTTTACGTTGCCCTACTTTACGTTTCCTTGCCTTACGTTGCTTTCCGTTGACGTACTTTACGTTGCCTGACTTTACATTGCCTTGCCTTACGTTACCTTACTTTACGTTGCCTTACGTTGCTTTACGTTGCCTTACTTTACATTGCCTTACTTTACGTTGCCTTTACTTTACGTTGCCTAAATTTATGTTGCTTTACGTTGCCTTACTTTACGTTGCCTTTCCTTACGTTGCCTTGCCTTACATTGCTTTACGTATCCTTACTTCACGTTGCCTTACTTTACGTTGCCTTACTTTATGTTGCCTTGCTTTAAGTTGCCTTGCCTTGCCTTACGTTGGCTTAATTTATGTTGCCTAACGTTGCTTTACGTTGCCTTACTTTACGTTGCCTTACGTTGCTTTACGTAGCCTTACTTTACGTTGCCTTTACTTTACGTTGCCTTGCTTTACGTTGCCTTACTTTACATTGCTTTACGTTGCCTTAGTTTACGTTGCCTTACTTTACGTTGATTTATGTTGCCTTGCTTTAATTTGCCTTGCTTTACGTTGCTATACGTTGCCTTGCTTTCGTTGCCTTACTTTACATTGCTTTACCTTGCCTTATTTTACGTTGCCTTGCTTTACGTCCTTACTTTACGTTGCCTTACGTTGCCTTACTTTACGTTGCCTTACTTTACGTTGCCTTGCTTTACGTTGCCTTGCTTTACGTTGATTTACGTTGCCTTACTTTACGTTGCTTTACATTGCCTTACTTTACGTTGCCTTGCTTTACGTTGCCTTGCTTTACGTTGCCTTACTTTACGTTGCTTTACTTTACGTTCCTTTACGTTGCCTTTACTTTACGTTGCCTTAGTTTACGTTGCCTTGCCTTACGTTGCTTTACGTTGCCTTACTTAAGGTTGCCTTGCCTTACATTGCTTTATGTTGCCTTACTTTACATTACCATAGTTTACGTTGCCTTGCCTTACGTTGCTTTACGTTGCCTTACATTACGTTGCCTTACTTTACGTTGCCTTGCCTTACGTTGCTTTACGTTGCCTTACTTTACGTTGCTTTACGTTGCCTTACTTTACGTTGCCTTACTTTACGTTGCCTTGCCTTACGTTGCTTTACGTTGCCTTTCTTTACGTTGCCTTACTTTACGTTCCCTTGCCTTACGTTGCTTTACGTTTCCTTACTTTACGTTGCCTAACATTACGTTGCCTAACATTACGTTGCCTTGCCTTACGTTGCCTTACTTTTCGTTGCCTTACTTTACGTTGCTCTACGTTGCCTTACTTTACGTTGCTTTACGTAGACTTACTTTACGTTGCCTTACTTTACGTTTCCTTGCCATACGTTGCTTTACGTTGCATTACTTTACGTTGCCTTGTTATTACGTTGCCTTTACATTACGATGCCTTACGTTGCTTTACGTTGCCTTACTTTACGTTGCCTTACTTTACGTTACCTTTACTTTACGTTGCATTACTTTATGTTGCTTTACGTTTCCTTAATTCACGTTGACTTTCCTTACGTTGCCTTGCCTTACGTTGCTTTATTTTGCCTTTCTTTACGTTGCCTTGCCTTACCTTATGTTGCCTTGCCTTGCCTTGTCTTACGTTGCCTTACTTTAGGTTGCCTTACTTTACGTTGCCTTACGTTCCTTTACGTTGATTTACTTTACGTTGCCTTTATTTACGTTGCCTTGCCTTATGTTCCCTTGCCTTGCCTTGCCTTGCCTTACGTTGCCTTGCCTTGCCTTGCCTTACGTTCCCTTACTTTAGGTTGCTTTACGTTGCCTTACTTTACGTTGCCTTACTTTACTTTGCCTTACTTTACGTTGCCTTACGTTTCTTTAGATTGCCTTACTTTACGTTGCCTTACTTTACCTTGCCTTGCCTTACGTTGCCTTGCCTTGCCTTGCCTTACGTTGCCTTGCTTTATGTCGCCTTACGTTGCTTTACGTTGCCTTACTTTACTTTGACTTACTTTACGTTACTTTACGTTGCCTTACTTTACGTTTCTTTACGTTGCCTTACTCTACGTTGCCTTACTCTACGTTGCCTTACTTTACGTTGCCTTGCCTTACGTTGCCTTACTTTCCGTTGCCTTACTTTACGTTGCTTTACGTTGCCTTACTTTACATTGCCTTATTTTAGGTTGCCTTACTTTACATTGCCTTACTTTACCTTGCCTTTACTTTACGTTGCCTAAATTTATGTTGCTTTATGTTGCCTTAATTTACGTTGCCTTTCCTTACGTTGCCTTGCCTTACGTTGCTTTACGTTGCCTTTCTTTACGTTGCCTTACTTTACGTTCCCTTGCCTTACGTTGCTTTATGTTGTCTTACTTTACGTTACCTTACTTTACGTTGCATTGCCTTATGTTGCCTTACTTTACGTTGCCTTACTTTACATTGCCTTACTTCACGTTGCCTTGCCTTACGTTGCTTACTTTACATTGCTTTACGTAGAATTACCTTACGTTGCCTTACTTTACGTTGCCTTGCCATAAGTTGCTTTACGTTGCATTACTTTACGTTGCCTTGAATTACGTTGCCTTGAATTACGTTGCCTTACTTTACATTGCCTTACGTTGCTTTACGTTGCCTTACTTTACGTTGCCTTACTTTACGCTGCTTTACGTTGCCTTTTTTACGTTGCCTTGCCTTATGTTGCCTTACTTTACGTTGCCTTACTTTACATTGCTTTACGTTTCTTTACTTTACATTGCCTTACTTCACGTTGCCTTGCCTTACGTTGCCTTACTTTACGTTTCCTTACTTTACGTTGCCTTACTTTACATTTCCTTGCCTTACTTTGCTTTACGTTGCCGTAATTTACGTTGCCTTACTTTACGTTGCCTTGCCTTACGTTGCCTTACTTTACGTTGCATTAATTTGCTTTACGTTGCCTTATTTTACATTGACTTACTTTACGTTGCCTTTACTTTACGTTGCCTAAATTTATGTTGCTTTACGTTGCCTTACTTTAGGTTGCTTTTCCTTACGTTGCCTTGCCTTACGTTGCTTTACGTTGCCTTACCTTACGTTGCCTTACTTTACGTTGCCTTCCCTTACGTTGGTTTACGTTTCTTTACGTTGCCTTACTTTACGTTGCCTTGCCTTACGTTGCATTGCCTTGTCTTACGTTGCCTTAATTTATGTTCCCTTACGTTGCTTTACGTTTCATTACATTACGTTGCCTTACTTTACGTTGCTTTACGTTGCCTTGCTTTACGTTGGTTTACGTTGCCTTACTTTACGTTGCTTTACGTTGCCTTACTTTACGTTGCCTTGCTTTACGTTGCCTTAATTTACGTTGCCTTACTTTACGTTGCTTTACGTTGCCTTTACTTTACGTTGCCTTACTGTACGTTGCCTTGCCTTACGTTGCTTTATGTTGCCGTACTTAAGGTTGCCTTGCCTTACGTTGCTTTACGTTGCCTTACTTTACGTTGCCTTACTTTACGTTGCCTTACTTTATGTGGCTTGCCTTACGTTGCTTTACGTTGCCTTTCTTTATGTTGCCTTACTATAGGTTCCCTTGCCTTATGTTGCTTTACGTTGTCTTACCTTACGTTGCCTTACTTTACGTTGCCTTGCCTTATGTTGCCTTACTTTACGTTGCCTTACTTTACATTGCTTTACGTTGCCTTACTTTACATTGCATTACTTCACCTTGCCTTACCTTACGTTGCCTTACTTTACGTTGCCTTACTTTACGTTGCCTTACTTTACGTTTCCTGGCCTTAAGTTGCTTTACGTTGCCGTGCTTTACGTTGCCTTACTTTACGTTGCCTTGCCTTACGTTGCCTTACTTTCCCTTGCCTTACATTACGTTGCTTTACGTTGCCTTACTTTACGTTGCCTTGCCTTACGTTGCTTTCCGTTGCCTTACTTAAGGTTGCCTTTACTTTACGTTGCCTAAATTTATGTTGCTTTATGTTGCCTTAATTTACGTTGCCTTTCCTTACGTTGCCTTGCCTTACGTTGCTTTACGATGCCTTACTTCACGTTGCCTTACTTTACGTTGCCTTGCCTTACGTTGCCTTGCCTTGCCTTACGTTGCCTTAATTTATGTTGCCTTACGTTGCTTTACGTTGCCTTACTTTACATTGCCTTACGTTGCTTTACGTTGCCTTACTTTATGTTGCCTTTACTTTACGTTGCCTTGCCCTACGTTTCCTTGCCTTGCCTTACGTTGCCTTACTTTACGTTGCCTTACGTTGCTTTATATTGCCTTACTTTACGTTGCCTTGCCTTACGTTGCCTTACTTTTTGTTGCCATACTTTACGTTGTTTACGTTGCCTTGCTTTACGTTGCCTTGCTTTACGTTGCTTTACGTTGCCTTGCTTTACGATGCCTTGCTTTACGTTGCCTTGCTTTACGTTGCTTTACGTTGCCTTGCTTTACGTTGCCTTGCTTTACGTTGCCTTGCTTTACGTTGCTTTACGTTGCCTTGCTTTATGTTGCCTTACTTTACGTTGCTTTACGTTGCCTTGTTTTACGTTGCCTTGCTTTACGTTGCCTTGCTTTACATTGCCTTACTTTACGTTACTTTACGTTACCTTACTCTACGTTGCCTTACTCTACGTTGCCTTATTTACGTTGCTTTACGTTGCCTTGCTCTACGTTGCCTTACTTTACGTTGCTGTACATTGCCTTGCTTTAAGTTGCTTTGCTTTACGTTGCCTTGCTTTACGTTGCTTTAAGTTGCCTTGCTTTACTTTGCCTTGCTTTACGTTGCCTTGCTTTACATTGCCTTACTTTACGTTGCTTTACGTTGCCTTACTTTACGTATCCTAACTTTACGTTGCCTTGCCTTACGTTGCCTTACTTTTTGTTGCCTTACTTTACGTTGTTTACGTTGCCTTGCTTTACGTTGCCTTGCTTTACGTTGCTTTACGTTGCCTTGTTTTACGTTACCTTGCTTTACGTTGCCTTGCTTTACGTTGTCTTGCTTTACGTTGCTTTACGTTGCCTTGCTTTATGTTGCCTTACTTTACGTTTCTTTACGTTGCCTTGTTTTACGTTGCCTTGCTTTACATTGCTTTACGTTGCCTTGCTTTACGTTGCCTTGCTTTACGTTGCTTTAAGTTGCCTTGCTTTACGTTGCCTTGCTTTACGTTGCCTTGCTTTACATTGCCTTACTTTACGTTTCTTTACGTTGCCTTACTCTACGTTGCCTTACTCTACGATGCCTTATTTACGTTGCTTTACGTTGCCTTGCTCTACGTTGCCTTACTTTACGTTGCTGTACATTGCCTTGCTTTACGTTGCCTTGCTTTACGTAGCCTTGCTTTATGTTGCTTTACGTTGCCTTGCTTTACTTTGCCTTGCTTTACGTTGCCTTGCTTTACATTGCCTTACTTTACGTTGCTTTACGTTGCCTTACTTTACGTTGCCTTGCTTTACGTTGCTTTACGTTACCTTACTTTATCTTGCCTTACTTTATGTTGCCTTACTTTACGTTGCTTTACGTTGCCTTGCTTTACGTTGCCTTACTTTACTTTCCTTTACCTTGCCTTGCTTTACATTGCTTTACGTGGCCTTGCTTTACGTTGCTTTACGTTGCCTTACTTTACGTTGCCTTACTTTACGTTGCTTTACGTTGCCTTACTTTACGTTGCCTTACTTTACCTTGCTTTATGTTGCCTTACTTTACCTTGCTTTACGTTGCCTTACTTTACCTTGCTTTACGTTACCTTACTTTACGTTGCTTTGCTTTACGTTGCCATACTTTACGTTGCTTTACGTTGCCTTACTTTACGTTGCCTTGCTTTACGTTGCCTTGCTTTACGTTGCCTTACTTTACGTTGCTTTACTTTACGTTGCCTTGCTTTACGTTGCCTTGCTTTACGTTGCCTTACTTTACATTGCTTTACGTTGCCTTAGTTTACGTTGCCTTACTTTACGTTACTTTACGTTGCCTTACTTTACGTTGCCTTGCCTTACGTTGCTTTACGTTGCCTTACTTAAGGGTGCCTTGCCTTACGTTGCTTTATGTTGCCTTACTTTTCATTACCATACTTTACGTTGAGTTGCCTTACGTTGCTTTACGTTGCCTTACATTACGTTGCCTTACTTTACGTTGCCTTGCCTTACGTTGCTTTACGTTGCCTTACTTTACGTTGCCTTACTTTACGTTGCTTTACGTTGCCTTACTTTACGTTGCCTTACTTTACGTTGCCTTGCCTTACGTTGCTTTATGTTGCCTTTCTTTACGTAGCCTTACTTTACGTTCCCTTGCCTTACTTTGCTTTACGTTGTCTTACTTTACGTTACCTTACTTTACGTTGCCTTGCCTTATGTTGCCTTACTTTACGTTGTCTTTCTTTACATTGCTTTACGTTGCCTTACTTTACATTGCCCTACTTCACGTTGCCTTGCCTTACGTTGCCTTGCTTTACATTGCCTTATTTTACGTTGCCCTACTTTACGTTTCCTTGCCTTACGTTGCTTTCCGTTGACGTACTTTACGTTGCCTGACTTTACATTGCCTTGCCTTACGTTACCTTACTTTACGTTGCCTTATGTTGCTTTACGTTGCCTTACTTTACATTGCCTTACTTTACGTTGCCTTTACTTTACGTTGCCTAAATTTATGTTGCTTTACGTTGCCTTACTTTACGTTGCCTTTCCTTACGTTGCCTTGCCTTACATTGCTTTACGTATCCTTACTTCACGTTGCCTTACTTTACGTTGCCTTACTTTATGTTGCCTTGCTTTAAGTTGCCTTGCCTTGCCTTACGTTGGCTTAATTTATGTTGCCTAACGTTGCTTTACGTTGCCTTACTTTACGTTGCCTTACGTTGCTTTACGTAGCCTTACTTTACGTTGCCTTTACTTTACGTTGCCTTGCTTTACGTTGCCTTACTTTACATTGCTTTACGTTGCCTTAGTTTACGTTGCCTTACTTTATGTTGATTTATGTTGCCTTGCTTTAATTTGCCTTGCTTTACGTTGCTATACGTTGCCTTGCTTTCGTTGCCTTAATTTACATTGCTTTACCCCTCCTTATTTTACGTTGCCTTGCTTTACGTCCTTACTTTACGTTGCCTTACGTTGCCTTACTTTACGTTGCCTTACTTTACGTTGCCTTGCTTTACGTTGCCTTGCTTTACGTTGATTTACGTTGCCTTACTTTACGTTGCTTTACATTGCCTTACTTTACGTTGCCTTGCTTTACGTTGCCTTGCTTTACGTTGCCTTACTTTACGTTGCTTTACTTTACGTTGCTTTACGTTGCCTTTACTTTACGTTGCCTTAGTTTACGTTGCCTTGCCTTACGTTGCTTTACGTTGCCTTACTTAAGGTTGCCTTGCCTTACATTGCTTTATGTTGCCTTACTTTACATTACCATACTTTACGTTGCCTTGCCTTACGTTGCTTTACGTTGCCTTACATTACGTTGCCTTACTTTACGTTGCCTTGCCTTACGTTGCTTTACGTTGCCGTACTTTACGTTGCCTTACTTTACGTTGCCTTGCCTTACTTTGCCTTACTTTATGTTGCCTTACGTTGCTTTACGTTGCCTTACTTTACATTGCGTTACTTTACGTTGCCTTTACTTTACGTTGCCTAAATTTATGTTGCTTTACGTTGCCTTACTTTACGTTGCCTTTCCTTACGTTGCCTTGCCTTACGTTGTTTTCCGTTTCTTTACGTTTCCTTACTTTACGTGGCCTTACTTTACGTTGCCTTGCCTTACGTTGCCTTTCCTTGCCTTACGTTGCCTTAATTTATGTTGCCTTACGTTGCTTTACGTTGCCTTACTTTACATTGCCTTACGTTGCTTTACGTAGCCTTACTTTATGTTGCCTTTACTTTACGTTGCCTTGCTTTACGTTGCCTTACTATACATTGTTTTACGTTGCCTTTACTTTACGTTGCCTTAATTTACGTTGCTTTACTTTACGTTGCCTTACTTTACGTTGCTTTATGTTGCCTTGCTTTAATTTGCCTTGCTTTACATTGCTTTACGTTGCCTTACTTTACGTTGCCTTGCTTTACGTCCTTACTTTACGTTGCCTTACGTTGCCTTACTTTACGTTGCCTTACTTTACGTTGCTTTACGTTGCCTTGCTTTACGTTGCCTTGCTTTACGTTGCTTTACGTTGCCTTGCTTTACGTTGTCTTGCTTTACGTTGGCTTGCTTTACGTTGCTTTACGTTGCCTTGCTTTATGTTGCCTTACTTTACGTTGCTTTACGTTGCCTTTATTTACGTTGCCATGCTTTACATTGCTTTACGTTGCCTTGCTTTACTTTGCCTTGTTTTACGTTGCTTTACGTTGCCTTGCTTTACGTTGCCTTGCTTTACGTTGCCTTGCTTTACGATGCCTTACTTTACGTTGCTTACGTTGCCTTACTTTACGTTGCCTTGCTTTACGTTGCTTTACGTTACCTTACTTTATCTTGCCTTACTTTATATCTCCTTACTTTACGTTGCTTTACGTTGCCTTGCTTTAAGTTGCCTTACTTTACTTTCCTTTTCCTTGCCTTGCTTTACTTTGCTTTACGTTGCCTAGTTTACGTTGCTTTACGTTGTCTTACTTTACGTTGCCTTACTTTACGTTGCTTTACGTTGCCTTACATTACGTTGCCTTACGTTGCCTTACATTACGTTGCCTTACATTACGTTGCTTTACGTTGCCTTATTTTACGTTGCCTTGCTTTACGTTGCCTTGCTTTACGTTGATTTACGTTGCCTTACTTTACGTTGCTTTACGTTGCCTTACTTTACGTTGCCTTGCTTTACGTTGCCTTACTTTACGTTGCCTTACTTTACGTTGCTTTACGTTGCCTTTACTTTAAGTTGCCTTTAATTTACGTTGCCTTACTTTACGTTGATTTATGTTGCCTTGCTTTAATTTGCCTTGCTTTACGTTGCTATACGTTGCCTTGCTTTCGTTGCCTTACTTTACATTGCTTTACCTTGCCTTATTTTACGTTGCCTTGCTTTACGTTGATTTATGTTGCCTTGCTTTAATTTGCCTTGCTTTACGTTGCTATACGTTGCCTTGCTTTCGTTGCCTTACTTTACATTGCTTTACCTTGCCTTAGTTTACGTTGCCTTACTTTACGTTGATTTATGTTGCCTTGCTTTAATTTGCCTTGCTTTACGTTGCTATACGTTGCCTTGCTTTCGTTGCCTTACTTTACATTGCTTTACCTTGCCTTATTTTACGTTGCCTTGCTTTACGTCCTTACTTTACGTTGCCTTACGTTGCCTTACTTTACGTTGCCTTACTTTACGTTGCCTTGCTTTACGTTGCCTTGCTTTACGTTGATTTACGTTGCCTTACTTTACGTTGCTTTACGTTGCCTTACTTTACGTTGCTTTACATTGCCTTACTTTACGTTGCCTTGCTTTACGTTGCCTTGCTTTACGTTGCCTTAATTTACGTTGCTTTAATTTACGTTGCTTTACGTTGCCTTTACTTTACGTTGCCTTAGTTTACGTTGCCTTGCCTTACGTTGCTTTACGTTGCCTTACTTAAGGTTGCCTTGCCTTACATTGCTTTATGTTGCCTTACTTTACATTACCATACTTTACGTTGCCTTGCCTTACGTTGCTTTACGTTGCCTTACATTACGTTGCCTTACTTTACGTTGCCTTGCCTTACGTTGCTTTACGTTGCCTTACTTTACGTTGCCTTACTTTACGTTGCTTTACGTTGCCTTACTTTACGTTGCCTTACTTTACGTTGCCTTGCCTTACGTTGCTTTACGTTGCCTTTCTTTACGTTGCCTTACTTTACGTTCCCTTGCCTTACGTTGCTTTACGTTGTCTTACTTTACGTTACCTTACTTTACGTTGCCTTGACTTATGTTGCCTTACTTTACGTTACCTTACTTTACGTTGTCTTGCCTTATGTAGCCTTACTTTACGTTGCCTTACTTTACATTGCTTTACGTTGCCTTACTTTACATTGCCTTACTTCACGTTGCCTTGCCTTACGTTGCCTTACTTTACGTTGCCTTACTTTACATTGCCTTACTTTACGTTTCCTTGCCTTACGTTGGTTTACGTTGCCGTAATTTACGTTGCCTTACTTTACGTTGCCTTGCCTTACATTGCCTTACTTTACGTTGCCTTACTTTACGATGCCTTGCCTTACGTTGCTTTACGTTTCCTTACTTTACGTTGCCTTACTTTACGTTTCCTTGCCTTACGTTGGTTTACGTTGCCGTAATTTACGTTGCCTTACTTTACGTTGCTTTACGTTTCCTTACTTTACGTTGCTTTACGTTGACTTACTTTACGTTGCCTTACTTTACGTTGCCTTGCCATACGTTGCTTTACGTTGCATTACTTTACGTTGCCTTGAATTACGTTGCCTTACTTTACATTGCCTTACGTTGCTTTACGTTGCCTTTCTTTACGTTGCCTTACGTTACGCTGCTTTACGTTGCCTTACTTTACGTTGCCTTACTTTACGTTGCCTTGCCTTACGTTGCTTTACGTTGCCTTTCTTTACGTTGCCTTACTTTACATTGCTTTACGTTGCCTTACTTTATATTGCCTTACTTCACGTTGCCTTGCCTTACGTTGCTTTACTTTACGTTTCCTTACTTTACGTTGCCTTACTTTACGTTTCCTTGCCTTACTTTGCTTTACGTTGCCGTACTTTACGTTGCCTTACTTTACGTTGCCTTGCCTTACTTTGCCTTACTTTATGTTGCCTTACGTTGCTTTACGTTGCCTTACTTTACATTGCGTTACTTTACGTTGCCTTTACTTTACGTTGCCTAAATTTATGTTGCTTTACGTTGCCTTACTTTACGTTGCCTTTCCTTACGTTGCCTTGCCTTACGTTGTTTTCCGTTTCTTTACGTTTCCTTACTTTACGTGGCCTTACTTTACGTTGCCTTGCCTTACGTTGCCTTTCCTTGCCTTACGTTGCCTTAATTTATGTTGCCTTACGTTGCTTTACGTTGCCTTACTTTACATTGCCTTACGTTGCTTTACGTAGCCTTACATTATGTTGCCTTTACTTTACGTTGCCTTGCTTTACGTTGCCTTACTTTACATTGTTTTACGTTGCCTTACTTTACGTTGCCTTAATTTACGTTGCTTTACTTTACGTTGCCTTACTTTACGTTGCTTTATGTTGCCTTGCTTTAATTTGCCTTGCTTTACATTGCTTTACGTTGCCTTACTTTACGTTGCCTTGCTTTACGTCCTTACTTTACGTTGCCTTACGTTGCCTTACTTTACGTTGCCTTACTTTACGTTGCTTTACGTTGCCTTGCTTTACGTTGCCTTGCTTTACGTTGCTTTACGTTGCCTTGCTTTACGTTGTCTTGCTTTACGTTGGCTTGCTTTACGTTGCTTTACGTTGCCTTGCTTTATGTTGCCTTACTTTACGTTGCTTTACGTTGCCTTGCTTTACGTTGCCTTGCTTTACGTTGCCTTGCTTTACGATGCCTTACTTTACGTTGTTTACGTTGCCTTACTTTACGTTGCCTTGCTTTACGTTGCTTTACGTTACCTTACTTTATCTTGCCTTACTTTATATCTCCTTACTTTACGTTGCTTTACGTTGCCTTGCTTTAAGTTGCCTTACTTTACTTTCCTTTTCCTTGCCTTGCTTTACGTTGCTTTACGTTGCCTAGTTTACGTTGCTTTACGTTGTCTTACTTTACGTTGCCTTACTTTACGTTGCTTTACGTTGCCTTACATTACGTTGCCTTACGTTGCCTTACATTACGTTGCCTTACATTACGTTGCCTTACATTACGTTGCTTTACGTTGCCTTATTTTACGTTGCCTTGCTTTACGTTGCCTTGCTTTACGTTGATTTACGTTGCCTTACTTTACGTTGCTTTACGTTGCCTTACTTTACGTTGCCTTGCTTTACGTTGCCTTACTTTACGTTGCCTTACTTTACGTTGCCTTACTTTACGTTGCTTTACGTTGCCTTTACTTTAAGTTGCCTTTAATTTACGTTGCCTTACTTTACGTTGCCTTGCCTTACGTTGCTTTACGTTGCCTTACTAAAGGTTGCCTTGCCTTACATTTCTTTATGTTGCCTTACTTTACATTACCATACTTTACGTTGCCTTGCCTTACGTTGCTTTACGTTGCCTTACATTACGTAGCTTTACTTTACGTTGCCTTGCCTTACGTTGCTTTACGTTGCCTTACTTTACGTATCCTAACTTTACGTTGCCTTGCCTTACGTTGCCTTACTTTTTGTTGCCTTACTTTACGTTGTTTACGTTGCCTTGCTTTACGTTGCCTTGCTTTACGTTGCTTTACGTTGCCTTGTTTTACGTTACCTTGCTTTACGTTGCCTTGCTTTACGTTGCCTTGCTTTACGTTCCTTTACGTTGCCTTGCTTTACGTTGCTTTACGTTGCCTTGCTTTATGTTGCCTTACTTTACGTTGCTTTACGTTGACTTGTTTTACGTTGCCTTGCTTTACATTGCTTTACGTTGCCTTGCTTTACGTTGCCTTGCTTTACGTTGCTTTAAGTTGCCTTGCTTTACGTTGCCTTGCTTTACGTTGCCTTGCTTTACATTGCCTTACTTTACGTTTCTTTACGTTGCCTTACTCTACGTTGCCTTACTCTACGATGCCTTATTTACGTTGCTTTACGTTGCCTTGCTCTACGTTGCCTTACTTTACGTTGCTGTACATTGCCTTGCTTTACGTTGCCTTGCTTTACGTAGCCTTGCTTTACGTTGCTTTACGTTGCCTTGCTTTACTTTGCCTTGCTTTACGTTGCCTTGCTTTACATTGCCTTACTTTACGTTGCTTTACGTTGCCTTACTGTACTTTGCCTTGCTTTACGTTGCTTTACGTTACCTTACTTTATCTTGCCTTACTTTATGTTGCCTTACTTTACTTTGCTTTACGTTGCCTTGCTTTACGTTGCCTTACTTTACTTTCCTTTACCTTGCCTTGCTTTACATTGATTTACGTGGCCTTGCTTTACGTTGCTTTACGTTGCCTTACTTTACGTTGCCTTACTTTACGTTGCTTTACGTTGCCTTACTTTACGTTGCCTTACTTTACCTTGCTTTATGTTGCCTTACTTTACCTTGCTTTACGTTGCCTTACTTTACCTTGCTTTACGTTACCTTACTTTACGTTGCTTTGCTTTACGTTGCCATACTTTACGTTGCTTTACGTTGCCTTACTTTACGTTGCCTTGCTTTACGTTGACTTGCTTTACGTTGCCTTACTTTACGTTGCTTTACTTTACGTTGCCTTGCTTTACGTTGCCTTACTTTACATTGCTTTACGTTGCCTTAGTTTACGTTGCCTTACTTTTCGTTACTTTACGTTGCCTTACTTTACGTTGCCTTGCCTTACGTTGCTTTACGTTGCCTTACTTAAGGGTGCCTTGCCTTATGTTGCTTTATGTTGCCTTACTTTTCATTACCATACTTTACGTTGAGTTGCCTTACGTTGCTTTACGTTGCCTTACATTACGTTGCCTTACTTTACGTTGCCTTGCCTTACGTTGCTTTACGTTGCCTTACTTTACGTTGCCTTACTTTACGTTGCTTTACGTTGCCTTACTTTACGTTGCCTTACTTTACGTTGCCTTGCCTTACGTTGCTTTACGTTGCCTTTCTTTACGTAGCCTTACTTTACGTTCCCTTGCCTTACTTTGCTTTACGTTGTCTTACTTTACGTTACCTTACTTTACGTTGCCTTGCCTTATGTTGCCTTACTTTACCTTGTCTTTCTTTACATTGCTTTACGTTGCCTTACTTTACATTGCCCTACTTCACGTTGCCTTGCCTTACGTTGCCTTGCTTTACATTGCCTTATTTTACGTTGCCCTACTTTACGTTTCCTTGCCTTACGTTGCTTTCCGTTGACGTACTTTACGTTGCCTGACTTTACATTGCCTTGCCTTACGTTACCTTACTTTACGTTGCCTTACGTTGCTTTACGTTGCCTTACTTTACATTGCCTTACTTTACGTTGCCTTTACTTTACGTTGCCTTAATTTATGTTGCTTTACGTTGCCTTACTTTACGTTGCCTTTCCTTACGTTGCCTTGCCTTACATTGCTTTACGTATCCTTACTTCACGTTGCCTTACTTTACGTTGCCTTACTTTATGTTGCCTTGCTTTAAGTTGCCTTGCCTTGCCTTACGTTGGCTTAATTTATGTTGCCTAACGTTGCTTTACGTTGCCTTACTTTACGTTGCCTTACGTTGCTTTACGTAGCCTTACTTTACGTTGCCTTTACTTTACGTTGCCTTGCTTTACGTTGCCTTACTTTACATTGCTTTACGTTGCCTTAGTTTACGTTGCCTTACTTTACGTTGATTTATGTTGCCTTGCTTTAATTTGCCTTGCTTTACGTTGCTATACGTTGCCTTGCTTTCGTTGCCTTACTTTACATTGCTTTACCTTGCCTTATTTTACGTTGCCTTGCTTTACGTCCTTACTTTACGTTGCCTTACGTTGCCTTACTTTACGTTGCCTTACTTTACGTTGCCTTGCTTTACGTTGCCTTGCTTTACGTTGATTTACGTTGCCTTACTTTACGTTGCTTTACATTGCCTTACTTTACGTTGCCTTGCTTTACGTTGCCTTGCTTTACGTTGCCTTACTTTACGTTGCTTTACTTTACGTTGCTTTACGTTGCCTTTACTTTACGTTGCCTTAGTTTACGTTGCCTTGCCTTACGTTGCTTTACGTTGCCTTACTTAAGGTTGCCTTGCCTTACATTGCTTTATGTTGCCTTACTTTACATTACCATAGTTTACGTTGCCTTGCCTTACGTTGCTTTACGTTGCCTTACATTACGTTGCCTTACTTTACGTTGCCTTGCCTTACGTTGCTTTACGTTGCCTTACTTTACGTTGCTTTACGTTGCCTTACTTTACGTTGCCTTACTTTACGTTGCCTTGCCTTACGTTGCTTTACGTTGCCTTTCTTTACGTTGCCTTACTTTACGTTCCCTTGCCTTACGTTGCTTTACGTTTCCTTACTTTACGTTGCCTAACATTACGTTGCCTAACATTACGTTGCCTTGCCTTACGTTGCCTTACTTTTCGTTGCCTTACTTTACGTTGCTCTACGTTGCCTTACTTTACGTTGCTTTACGTAGACTTACTTTACGTTGCCTTACTTTACGTTTCCTTGCCATACGTTGCTTTACGTTGCATTACTTTACGTTGCCTTGTTATTACGTTGCCTTTACATTACGATGCCTTACGTTGCTTTACGTTGCCTTACTTTACGTTGCCTTACTTTACGTTACCTTTACTTTACGTTGCATTACTTTATGTTGCTTTACGTTTCCTTAATTCACGTTGACTTTCCTTACGTTGCCTTGCCTTACGTTGCTTTATTTTGCCTTTCTTTACGTTGCCTTGCCTTACCTTATGTTGCCTTGCCTTGCCTTGTCTTACGTTGCCTTACTTTAGGTTGCCTTACTTTACGTTGCCTTACGTTCCTTTACGTTGATTTACTTTACGTTGCCTTTATTTACGTTGCCTTGCCTTATGTTCCCTTGCCTTGCCTTGCCTTGCCTTACGTTGCCTTGCCTTGCCTTGCCTTACGTTCCCTTACTTTAGGTTGCTTTACGTTGCCTTACTTTACGTTGCCTTACTTTACTTTGCCTTACTTTACGTTGCCTTCCCTTACGTTGGTTTACGTTTCTTTACGTTGCCTTACTTTACGTTGCCTTGCCTTACGTTGCATTGCCTTGTCTTACGTTGCCTTAATTTATGTTCCCTTACGTTGCTTTACGTTTCATTACATTACGTTGCCTTACTTTACGTTGCTTTACGTTGCCTTGCTTTACGTTGGTTTACGTTGCCTTACTTTACGTTGCTTTACGTTGCCTTACTTTACGTTGCCTTGCTTTACGTTGCCTTAATTTACGTTGCCTTACTTTACGTTGCTTTACGTTGCCTTTACTTTACGTTGCCTTACTGTACGTTGCCTTGCCTTACGTTGCTTTACGTTGCCTTTCTTTACGTTGCCTTACTTTACGTTCCCTTGCCTTACGTTGCTTTATGTTGTCTTACTTTACGTTACCTTACTTTACGTTGCATTGCCTTATGTTGCCTTACTTTACGTTGCCTTACTTTACATTGCCTTACTTCACGTTGCCTTGCCTTACGTTGCTTACTTTACATTGCTTTACGTAGAATTACCTTACGTTGCCTTACTTTACGTTGCCTTGCCATAAGTTGCTTTACGTTGCATTACTTTACGTTGCCTTGAATTACGTTGCCTTGAATTACGTTGCCTTACTTTACATTGCCTTACGTTGCTTTACGTTGCCTTACTTTACGTTGCCTTACTTTACGCTGCTTTACGTTGCCTTTTTTACGTTGCCTTGCCTTATGTTGCCTTACTTTACGTTGCCTTACTTTACATTGCTTTACGTTTCTTTACTTTACATTGCCTTACTTCACGTTGCCTTGCCTTACGTTGCCTTACTTTACGTTTCCTTACTTTACGTTGCCTTACTTTACATTTCCTTGCCTTACTTTGCTTTACGTTGCCGTAATTTACGTTGCCTTACTTTACGTTGCCTTGCCTTACGTTGCCTTACTTTACGTTGCATTAATTTGCTTTACGTTGCCTTATTTTACATTGACTTACTTTACGTTGCCTTTACTTTACGTTGCCTAAATTTATGTTGCTTTACGTTGCCTTACTTTAGGTTGCTTTTCCTTACGTTGCCTTGCCTTACGTTGCTTTACGTTGCCTTACCTTACGTTGCCTTACTTTACGTTGCCTTCCCTTACGTTGGTTTACGTTTCTTTACGTTGCCTTACTTTACGTTGCCTTGCCTTACGTTGCATTGCCTTGTCTTACGTTGCCTTAATTTATGTTCCCTTACGTTGCTTTACGTTTCATTACATTACGTTGCCTTACTTTACGTTGCTTTACGTTGCCTTGCTTTACGTTGGTTTACGTTGCCTTACTTTACGTTGCTTTACGTTGCCTTACTTTACGTTGCCTTGCTTTACGTTGCCTTAATTTACGTTGCCTTACTTTACGTTGCTTTACGTTGCCTTTACTTTACGTTGCCTTACTGTACGTTGCCTTGCCTTACGTTGCTTTATGTTGCCGTACTTAAGGTTGCCTTGCCTTACGTTGCTTTACGTTGCCTTACTTTACGTTGCCTTACTTTACGTTGCCTTACTTTATGTGGCTTGCCTTACGTTGCTTTACGTTGCCTTTCTTTATGTTGCCTTACTATAGGTTCCCTTGCCTTATGTTGCTTTACGTTGTCTTACCTTACGTTGCCTTACTTTACGTTGCCTTGCCTTATGTTGCCTTACTTTACGTTGCCTTACTTTACATTGCTTTACGTTGCCTTACTTTACATTGCATTACTTCACCTTGCCTTACCTTACGTTGCCTTACTTTACGTTGCCTTACTTTACGTTGCCTTACTTTACGTTTCCTGGCCTTAAGTTGCTTTACGTTGCCGTGCTTTACGTTGCCTTACTTTACGTTGCCTTGCCTTACGTTGCCTTACTTTCCCTTGCCTTACATTACGTTGCTTTACGTTGCCTTACTTTACGTTGCCTTGCCTTACGTTGCTTTCCGTTGCCTTACTTAAGGTTGCCTTTACTTTACGTTGCCTAAATTTATGTTGCTTTATGTTGCCTTAATTTACGTTGCCTTTCCTTACGTTGCCTTGCCTTACGTTGCTTTACGTTGCCTTACTTTACATTGCCTTACGTTGCTTTACGTTGCCTTACTTTATGTTGCCTTTACTTTACGTTGCCTTGCCCTACGTTTCCTTGCCTTGCCTTACGTTGCCTTACTTTACGTTGCCTTACGTTGCTTTATATTGCCTTACTTTACGTTGCCTTGCCTTACGTTGCCTTACTTTTTGTTGCCATACTTTACGTTGTTTACGTTGCCTTGCTTTACGTTGCCTTGCTTTACGTTGCTTTACGTTGCCTTGCTTTACGATGCCTTGCTTTACGTTGCCTTGCTTTACGTTGCTTTACGTTGCCTTGCTTTACGTTGCCTTGCTTTACGTTGCCTTGCTTTACGTTGCTTTACGTTGCCTTGCTTTATGTTGCCTTACTTTACGTTGCTTTACGTTGCCTTGTTTTACATTGCCTTGCTTTACATTGCTTTACGTTGCCTTGCTTTACGTTGCCTTGCTTTACGTTGCCTTGCTTTACATTGCCTTACTTTACGTTACTTTACGTTACCTTACTCTACGTTGCCTTACTCTACGTTGCCTTATTTACGTTGCTTTACGTTGCCTTGCTCTACGTTGCCTTACTTTACGTTGCTGTACATTGCCCTGCTTTAAGTTGCTTTGCTTTACGTTGCCTTGCTTTACGTTGCTTTAAGTTGCCTTGCTTTACTTTGCCTTGCTTTACGTTGCCTTGCTTTACATTGCCTTACTTTACGTTGCTTTACGTTGCCTTACTTTACGTTGCCTTGCTTTACGTTGCTTTACGTTACCTTACTTTATCTTGCCTTACTTTATGTTGCCTTACTTTACCTTGGTTTACGTTGCCTTGCTTTACGTTGCCTTACTTTACTTTCCTTTACCTTGCCTTGCTTTACGTTGCTTTACGTGGCCTTGCTTTACGTTGCTTTACGTTGCCTTACTTTACGTTGCTTTACGTTGCCTTACTTTACGTTGCCTTGCTTTACGTTGCCATACTTTACGTTGCTTTACGTTGCCTTACTTTACGATGCCTTACTTTACGTTGCTTTACTTTGCCTTATTTTACGTTGCCTTACTTTACGTTGCCTTGCTTTACGTTGCCTTGCTTTACGTTGCCTTACTTTACGTTGCCTTGCTTTACGTTGATTTACGTTGCCTTGCTTTACTTTGCTTTACGTTGCCTTACTTTACGTTGCTTTACGTTGCCTTACTTTACGTTGCCTTCCTTTAAGTTGCTTTACGTTGCCTTACTTTACGTTGCCTTACTTTAAGTTGCCTTGCTTTACGTTGCCTTGCTTTACGTTGATTTACGTTGCCTTGCTTTACGTTGCTTTACGTTGCCTTACTTTACGTTGCCTTGCTTTAGGTTGCCTTGCTTTACGTTGCCTAACTTTACGTTGCCTTACTTTACGTTACTTTACGTTGCCTTACTTTACGTTGCCTTCCCTTACGTTGCTTTACGTTGCCTTACTTAAGGTTGCCTTGCCTTACATTGCTTTATGTTGCCTTACTTTTCATTATCATAATTTACGTTGTCTTGCCTTACGTTGCTTTACGTTGCCTTACATTACGTTGCCTTACTTTACGTTGCCTTGCCTTACGTTGCTTTACGTTGCCTTACTTTACGTTTCCTTACTTTACGTTGCTTTACGTTGCCTTACTTTACGTTGCCTTACTTTACGTTGCCTTGCCTTACGTTGCTTTACGTTGCCTTTCTTTACGTTGCCTTACTTTACGTTCCCTTGCCTTACGTTGCTTTACGTTGTCTTACTTTACGTTAGCTTACTTTACGTTGCCTTGCCTTATGTTGCCTTACTTTACGTTGTCTTTCTTTACATTGCTTTACGTTGCCTTACTTTACATTGCCTTACTTCACGTTGCCTTGCCTTACGTTGCCTTGCTTTACATTGCCTTATTTTACGTTGCCCTACTTTACGTTTTCTTGCTTACGTTGCTTTCCGTTGCCGTACTTTACGTTGCCTGACTTTACGTTGCCTTGCCTTACGTTACCTTACTTTACGTTGCCTTACGTTGCTTTACGTTGCCTTACTTTACATTGCCTTACTTTACGTTGCCTTTACTTTACGTTGCCTAAATTTATGTTGCTTTACGTTGCCTTACTTTACGTTGCCATTCCTTACGTTGCCTTGCCTTACATTGCTTTACGTATCCTTACTTCACGTTGCCTTACTTTACGTTGCCTTGCTTTACGTTGCCTTACTTTACATTGCTTTACGTTGCCTTAGTTTACGTTGCCTTACTTTACGTTGATTTATGTTGCCTTGCTTTAATTTGCCTTGCTTTACGTTGCTATACGTTGCCTTGCTTTCGTTGCCTTACTTTACATTGCTTAACCTTGCCTTATTTTACGTTGCCTTGCTTTACGTCCTTACTTTACGTTGCCTTACGTTGCCTTACTTTACGTTGCCTTACTTTACGTTGCCTTGCTTTACGTTGCCTTGCTTTACGTTGATTTACGTTGCCTTACTTTACGTTGCTTTACGTTGCCTTACTTTACGTTGCCTTGCTTTACGTTGCCTTGCTTTACGTTGCCTTACTTTACGTTGCTTTACTTTACGTTGCTTTACGTTGCCTTTATTTACGTTGCCTAAATTTACGTTGCCTTGCCTTACGTTGCTTTACGTTGCCTTACATTACGTTGCCTTACTTTACGTTACCTTGCCTTACGTTGCTTTACGTTGCCTTACTTTACGTTGCCTTACTTTACGTTGCTTTACGTTGCCTTACTTTACGTTGCCTTGCTTTACGTTGCCTTGCTTTACGTTGCTTTATGTTGCCTTGCTTTACGTTGCTTTATGTTGTCTTGCTTTACGTTGCTTTACGTTGCCTTGCTTTACGTTGCCTTGCTTTATGTTGCCTTGCTTTACATTGCTTTACGTTGTCTTGCTTTATGTTGCCTTACTTTATGTTGCTTTACGTTGCCTTGCTTTATGTTGCCTTGCTTTAAGTTGCTTTACGTTGTCTTGCTTTACGTTGCCTTACTTTATGTTGCTTTACGTTGCCTTACTTTACATTGCCTTGCTTTACGTTGCCTTGCTTTACGTTGCTTTATGTTGCCTTGCTTTACGTTGCATTGCTTTACGTTGCCTTGCTTTACGTTGCCTTGATTTACGTTGCCTTGCCTTGCCTTGCTTTACGTTATATTACTTTGCCTTGCTTTACGTTGCTTTACGTTGCCTTACTTTACGTTGATTTACGTTGCCTTGCTTTACGCTGCCTTGCCTTGCCTTGCTTTACGTGTCTTTACTTTGCCTTGCTTTACGTTGCCTTGCCTTGCCTTGCTTTACGTTGCTTTAAGTTGCCTTGCTTTACGTTGCTTTACGTTGGCTTGCTTTACGTTACCTTGCCTTGCCTTGCTTTAAGTTGCTTTACGTTGCCTTGCTTTACGTTGCTTTACGTTGTCTTGCTTTACGTTGCCTTGCCTTGCCTTGATTTAAGTTGCTTTTAGTTGCCTTGCTTTACGTTGCTTTACGTTGCCTTGTTTTACGTTGCTTTACTTTGCCTTGCTTTACGTTGATTTACGTTTCCTTCCTTTACATTGTTTTACGTTGCCTTACTTTACGTTGCCTTGCTTTACTTAGCTTTACGTTGCCTTACGTTGCCTTGCTTTACATTGCCTTGCTTTACTTAGCTTTACGTTGCCTTACGTTGCCTTGCTTTACATTGCCTTGCTTTACTTTGCTTTACGTTGCCTTGCTTTACGTTGCTTTACGTTGCCTTGCTTTACGATGCCTTGCTTTCTGCGCCTTGCCTTGCCTTGCTTTACGTTACCTTGCCTTGCTTTACGTTGCTTTACGTTGCCTTGCTTTACGTTGCTTTACGTTGCCTTGCTTTACGTTGATTTACGTTGCCTTGCTTTTACGTTGCCTTGCCTAGCCTTGCTTTCCGTTCCCTTACGTTGCCTTTCTTTATGTTGCTTTACGTTGCCTTGCTTTACGTTGCCTTGATTTACGTTGCCTTGCCTTGCCTTGCTTTACGTTATTTTACTTTGCCTTGCTTTACATTGCCTTGCCTTGCCTGTCTTTACTTTGCTTTACGTTGCCTTGCTTTACTTTGCCTTGCTTTACGTTACTATAAGTTGCCTTGCTTTAACTTGCCTTGCTTTACTTTGCCTTACGTTGCCTTGCTTTACGTTGCTTTACGTTGCCTTGCTTTACGTTGCCTTGCTTTACGTTGCCTTACGTTGCCTTGCTTTACGTTGCTTTACGTTGCCTTGCTTTACGTTGTCTTGCTTTATGCTGCCTTTCCTTGCCTTGTTTTACGTTGTTTTATGTTGCCTTGCTTTAAGTTGATTTACGTTGCCTTGCTTTACGTTGCTTTACGTTGTCTTGCTTAAAGTTGCCTTATGTTGCCTTGATTTACGTTGCTTTACGTTGCCTTGCTTTACGTAGCCTTGCCTTGCATTGCTTTACGTTGCTTTACGTTGCCTTGCTTTACGTTGATTTACGTTGCCTTGCTTTACGTTGCCTTATTTTACGTTGCCTTGCTTTACGTTGCTTTACGTTGCCTTGCTTTACGTTGCCTTGCCTTGCTTTACGTTGCTTTACTTTGCCTTGCTTTACGTTGTTTTACGTTGCCTTCTTTTACATTGCTTTACGTTGCCTTACTTTACGTTGCCTTGCTTTACTTAGCTTTACGTTGCCTTACGTTGCCTTGCTTTACATTGCCTTGCTTTACATTGCTTTACGTTGCCTTGCTTTACATTGCCTTGCTTTACGTTGCCTTGCTTTTCCTTGCTTTACGTTGCTTTACGATGCCTTGCTTTACGTTGCTTTATGTTGCCTTGCTTTACGTTGCCGTGCTTTCCGTGCCTTGCCTTGCCTTGCTTTCCGTTCCCTTACGTTGCCTTGCTTTATGTTGCTTTACGTTGCCTTGCTTTACGTTGCCTTGCTTTACGTTGCCTTGCCTTGCCTGGCTTTACTTTGCTTTACGTTGCCTTGCTTTACGTTGCTTTACGTTGCCTTGCTTTACGTTGATTTACGTTGCCTTGCTTCACGTTGATTTACGTTGCCTTGCTTTACGTTGCCTTGCCTTGCCTTGCTTTCCGTTGCTTTACGTTGCCTTGCTTTATGTTGCTTTACGTTGCCTTGCTTTACGTTGCCTTGCCTTTCCTTTCTTAACGTTGCTTTACTTTGCCTTGCTTTACGTTGCCTTGCCTTGCCTTGCTTTACGTTGCTTTACGTTGCCTTGATTTACATTGCTTTACGTTGCCTTGCTTTACGTTACCTTGCCTTGACTTGCTTTTCATTGCTTTACGTTGCCTTACGTTGCCTTGCTTTAAGTTGCCTTTCTTTACGTTGCCTTACGTTGCCTTGCTTTACGTTGCCTTGCCTTACGTTGCTTTACGTTGCCTTGCTTTACGTGGCCTTGCTTTACGTTGCTTTACGTTGCCTTGCTTTACGTTACCTTGATTTAAGTTGCCTTGCCTTGCTTTGCTTTACGTTGCCTCGCCTTGCCTTGCTTTACGTTGCCTCGCTTTACGTTGCTTTACATTGCCTTGCTTTACGTTTCTTTACGTTGCCTTGCTTTACGTTGCCTTGACTTTCCTTGGTTTAAGTTGCTGTACGTTTCCTTGCCTTACGTTGCTTTACGTTGCCTTGATTTACGTTGCTTACTTTGCCTTGCCTTGCTTTATGTTGCTTTACTTTGCCTTGCTTTACGTTGCTTTACGTTGCCTTGCTTTACGTTGCCTTGCTTTACTTTGCCTTGCTTTACATTGCTTTACGTTGCCTTACGTTGCCTTGCTTTAAGTTGCCTTTCTTTACGTTGCTTTACTTTGCCTTGCCTTACGTTGCTTTACGTTGCCTTGCTTTACGTTGCCTTGCTTTAAGTTGCTTTTCGTTGCCTTACTTTACGTTGCCTTGCTTTACGTTACTTTAAGTTGCCTTGATTTACGTTGCCTTGCTTTACTTTGCCTTACGTTGCCTTGCTTTACCTTGCCTTTCTTTATGTTGCCTTGCTTTACTTTGCCTTGCCTTGCCTTGCTTTACGTTGCCTTGCTTTACGTTTTCTTGCCTTGCCTTGCTTTACGTTGCCTTGCCTTGCCTTGCTTTACGTTGCTTTACGTTGCCTTGCTTTACTTTGCCTTGCTTTACGTTACTTTCCGTTCCCTTGATTTACGTGTCCTTGCTTTACGTTGCTTTACGTTGTCTTGATTTACGTTGCCTTACGTTGCATTGATTTACGTTGCTTTACGTTGCCTTGCTTTACGTTGCCTTGCCTTGCTTTACGTTGCTTTACGTTGCTTTACGTTGCCTTTCCTTGCCATGCTTTACGTTTCATTCCGTTGCCTTGCTTTACGTTGCCTTGCCTTGCTTTACGTTTCTTTACGTTGCCTCGCTTTACGTTGCTTTACGTTGCCTTGCTTTACGTTGCTTTACGTTCCCTTATGTTGCCTTGCTTTGCTCTACGTTGCTTTTTGTTGCCTTGCTTTACGTTGCTTTACGTTGCCTTGCTTTACGTTGCCTTACTTTACGTTGCTTTACGTTGCCTTACGTTGCCTTGCTTTACGTTGCCTGCTTTACGTTGCTTTACGTTACCTTGCTTTACGTTGCTTTACGTTGCCTTGCTTTACGTTGCCTTGCTTTACATTGCCCTTCCTTGCTTTACGTTTCCTTGCTTTACGTTGCCTTGCCTTGCCTTGCTTTACGTTGCCTTGCTTTTCGTTGCCTTGCTTACCTTGCTTTACGTTGCTTTACTATGCCTTGCTTTACGTTGCTTGACTTTGCCTTGCTTTACGTTGCCTTGCCTTGCCTTGCTTTACGTTAATTTACGTTGCCTTGCTTTACGTTGCTTTACGATGCCTTGTTTTACGTTGCTTTACATTGCCTTGCTTTACGTTGCCTTGCCTTGCCTTGCTTTACATTGCCTTGCCTTGCCTTGCTTTACGTTGCTTTCCGTTGCCTTGCTTTACTTTGCCTTATCTTGCCTTGCTTTACGTTTCTTTACGTTGCCTCACTTTACGTTGCTTTACGTTGCCTTGATTTACGTTGCTTTACGTTCCCTTATGTTGCCTTGCCTTGCTGTACTTTGTTTTTTGTTGCCTTGCTTTACGTTGCTTTACGTTGCCTTACTTTACATTGCCTTGCTTTACGTTGCCTTGCTTTACGTTGCTTTATGTTGCCTTGCTTTACGTTGCTTTATGTTGTCTTGCTTTACGTTGCCTTACTTTATGTTGCTTTACGTTGCCTTACTTTACGTTGCATTGCTTTACGATGCCTTGCTTTACGTTGCTTTACGTTGCCTTGCTTTACGTTGTCTTGCTTTACGTTGCTTTACGTTGCCTTGCTTTAAGTTGCCTTGCTTTACGTTGCCTTACTTTACGTTGCTTTACGTTGCCTTACTTTACGTTGCCTTGCTTTACGTTGCCTTACGTTGCCTTGCTTTACGTTTCCTTGCTTTACGTTGCTTTACGTTGCCTTGCTTTAAGTTGCCTTGCTTTACGTTGTATTACGTTGCCTTGCTTTATGTTGCCTTGCTTTAAGTTGCTTTACGTTGTCTTGCTTTACGTTGCCTTACTTTATGTTGCTTTACGTTGCCTTACTTTACATTGCCTTCCTTTACGTTGCCTTGCTTTACGTTGCTTTATGTTGCCTTGCTTTATGTTGCCTTGCTTTACGTTGCTTTACGATGCCTTGCTTTACGTTGCTTTACGTTGCCTTGCTTTACGATGCCTTGCTTTCTGTGCCTTGCCTTGTCTTGCTTTACGTTGCTTTGCCTTGCTTTACGTTGCTTTACGTTGCCTTGCTTTACGTTGCTTTACGTTGCCTTGCTTTACGTTGATTTACGTTGCCTTGCTTTTACGTTGCCTTGCCTTGCCTTGCTTTCCGTTCCCTTACGTTGCCTTTCTTTACGTTGCTTTACGTTGCCTTGCTTTACGTTGCCTTGCTTTACGTTGCCTTGCCTTGCCTTGCTTTACGTTATTTTACTTTGCCTTGCTTTACATTGCCTTGCCTTGCCTGTCTTTACTTTGCTTTACGTTGCCTTGCTTTACGTTGCCTTGCTTTACGTTACTTTAAGTTGCCTTGCTTTACCTTGCCTTGCTTTACTTTGCCTTACGTTGCCTTGCTTTACGTTGATTTACGTTGCCTTGCTTTACGTTGCCTTGCTTTACATTGCCTTACGTTGCCTTGCTTTACGTTGCCTTGCTTTACGTTGCTTTACGTTGCCTTGCTTTACGTTACCTTACGTTGCCTTACTTTACGTTGCCTTGCTTTACTTTGCTTTACGTTGCCTTGCTTTACGTTGCCTTACGTTGCCTTGCTTTACTTTGCCTTGCTTTACTTTGCCTTGTCTTGCCTTACTTTACGTTGCCTTGCTTTACGTTGCCTTGCCTTGCTTTACGTTGCCTTGCCTTGGCTTTCTTTACGTTGCCTTGATTTCCCTTGCTTTACGTTGCTTTACGATGCCTTGCTTTACGTTGCTTTATGTTGCCTTGCTTTACGTTGTCTTGCTTTACGTTGCTTTACGTTGCCTTGCTTTACGTTGCCTTGCTTTATGTTGCCTTGCTTTACGTTCCTTTATGTTGTCTTGCTTTACGTTGCCTTACTTTATGTTGCTTTACGTTGCCTTACTTTACGTTGCATTGCTTTACGTTGCCTTGCTTTACGTTGCCTTACTTTACGTTGCTTTATGTTGCCTTGCCTTGCCTTACTTTACGTTGCTTTACGTTGCCTTGCTTTACGTTGCTTTACGTTGCCTTGCTTTACGTAGCCTTGCCTTGCCTTGCCTTACTTTACGTTGCTTTACGTTGCCTTGCTTTACGTTGCCTTGCTTTACGTTGCTTTATGTTGCCTTGCTTTACGTTGCCTTGCTTTACGTTGCCTTGCTTTACGTTGCTTTACGTTGCCTTACGTTGCCTTGCTTTACGTTGCCTTGCTTTACGTTGCTTTACGTTGCCTTGCTTTACGTTGCTTTACGTTGCCTTGCTTTAACTTACCTTGCCTTGTCTTGCTTTAAGTTGCTTTACACTGCCTTGCTTTATGTTGCTTTACGTTGTCTTGCTTTACGTTGCCTTACCTTGCCTTGATTTACGTTGCTTTACTTTGCCTTGCATTACGTTGCTTTAAGTTGCCATTGTTTTACGTTGCCTTGCCTTGCCTTGCTTTACGTTGCTTTTCGTTGCCTTGCTTTACTTTGCTTTATGTTGCCTTGCTTTACGTTGCCTTGCCTTTCCTTGCTTTAATTTGCTGTACGTTGCCTTGCCTTACGTTGATTTAAGTTGCCTTGCTTTACCTTGCCTTACTTTAGGTTGCCTTGCTTTACGTTGTTTTAAGTTGCCTTGCTTTACGTTGCTTTACGTTGCCTTAATTTACCTTGCCTTACTTTGCCTTGCCTCGCTTTACGTTGCTTTACGTTGCCTTGCTTTATGTTGCCTTGCTTTACGTTGCTTTAAGTTGCCTTGCTTTACGTTGATTTACGTTGCCTTGCTTTACATTGCCTTGCCTTGCCTTGCTTTCCGTTGCTTTACGTTGCCTTGCTTTATGTTCCTTTACGTTGCCTTGATTTACGTTGCCTTGCCTTGCCTTGCTTAACGTTGCTTTACGTTGCCTTGCTTTACGTTGCTTTACGTTGCCTTGCTTTACGTTGCTTTATGTTGCCTTGCTTTAAGTTGCTTTACGTTGCCTTGCTTTACGTTGCTTTACGTTGTCTTGCTTTACGTTGCCTTGCCTTGCATTGATTTACATTGCTTTACGTTGCCTTGCTTTACGTTGCTTTACGTTGCCATTGTTTTACGTTGCCTTACCTTGCCTTGCTTTAAGTTGCTTTTCGTTGCCTTGCTTTACGTTGCTTTATGTTGCCTTCCTTTACGTTGCATTGCCTAGCCTTGCTTTACGTTGCTTTAAGTTGCCTCGCTTTACGTTGCTTTACGTTGCCTCGCTTTACGTTGCTTTATGTTGCCTTCCTTTACGTTGCCTTTACTTTACTTTGCCTTGCCTTTCCTTGCTTTAAGTTGCTGTACGTTGCCTTGCCTTACGTTGCTTTACGTTGCATTGCCTTACCTTGCCTTACTTTAGGTTGCCTTGCTTTACGTTGCTTTAAGTTGCCTTGATTTACATTGCTTTACGTTCCATTACGTTGCATTGCTTTAAGTTGCCTTGCTTTACGTTGCTTTACGTTGCCTTGCTTTACTTTGCCTTACGTTGCCTTGCTTTACGTTTCCTTACTTTACGTTGTCTTGCTTTACGTTACTTTAATTTGCCTTGCTTTACGTTGCCTTGCTTTACTTTGCCTTATGTTGCCTTGCTTTTCGTTGCCTTGATTTACCTTGCTTTACGTTGCTTTACGATGCCTTGTTTACATTGCTTTACGTTGCCTTGCTTTATGTTGCCTTGCCTTGCCTTGCTTTACGTTGCCTTGCCTTGCCTTGCTTTACGTTGCTTTAAGTTGCCTTGCCTTGACTTGCTTTACGTTGCTTTACGTTGCATTGCTTTACGTTGCCTTGCTTTACGTTGCTTTACGTTGCCTTGCTTTATGTTGCCTTGCTTTACGTTGCTTTACATTGCCTTGCTTTACGTTGCCTTGCTTTATGTTGTCTTGCCTTGCCTTGCTTTACGTTGTTTTACGTTGCCTTGCTTTACGTTGATTTACGTTGCCTTGATTTACGTTGCTTTACGTTGTCTTGCTTTACGTTGCCTTACTTTGCATTGATTTACGTTGCTTTACGTTGCCTTGCTTTACGTTGCCTTGCCTTGCCTTGCTTTACGTTGCTTTACGTTGCCTTGCTTTACGTTGCTTTACGTTGCCTTGCTTTACGTTGCCTTTCCTTGCCTTGCTTTACGTTTCTTTCCGTTGCCTTGATTTACGTTGCCTTACTTTACGTTGCCTTGCTTTACGTTGCTTTAAGTTGCCTTGCTTTACGATGCTTCTTGTTGCCTTGATTTACGTTGCCTTGCTTTACGTTTCCTTGCTTTACGTTGCTTTACGTTCCCTTATATTGCCTTGCCTTGCTCTACGTTGCTTTTTGTTGCCTTGCTTTACGTTGATTTACGTTGCCTTGCTTTACGTTGCATTGCTTTACGTTGCCTTGCTTTACGTTGCCTTGATTTACGTTTCCTTGCCTTGCCTTGCTTTACGTTATATTACTTTGCCTTGCTTTACGTTGCTTTGCCTTGCCTGGATTTACGTTGCCTTGCTTTACGTTGCTTTACGTTGCCTTGCTTTACGTTGCTTTACGTTGCCTTAATTTACGTTGATTTACGTTGCCTTGCTTTACGCTGCCTTGCCTTGCCTTGCTTTACGTGTCTTTACGTTGCCTTGCTTTACGTTGCCTTGCCTTGCCTTGCTTTACGTTGCTTTATGTTGCCTTGCTTTACGTTGCTTTACGTTGGCTTGCTTTACGTTACCTTGCCTTGCCTTGCTTTAAGTTACTTTACGTTGCCTTGCTTTACGTTGCTTTACGTTGTCTTGCTTTACCTTGCCTTGCCTTGCCTTGATTTATGTTGCTTTATGTTGCCTTGCTTTACGTTGCTTTACGTTCCCTTGCTTTACGTTGCTTTACTTTGCCTTGCTTTACGTTGATTTACGTTTCCTTCCTTTACATTGTTTTACGTTGCCTTACTTTACGTTGCCTTGCTTTACTTAGCTTTACGTTGCCTTACGTTGCCTTGCTTTACATTGCCTTGCTTTACTTAGCTTTACGTTGCCTTACGTTGCCTTGCTTTACATTGCCTTGCTTTACTTTGCTTTACGTTGCCTTGCTTTACGTTGCTTTACGTTGCCTTGCTTTACGATGCCTTGCTTTCTGTGCCTTGCCTTGCCTTGCTTTACGTTACCTTGCCTTGCTTTACGTTGCTTTACGTTGACTTGCTTTACGTTGCTTTACGTTGCCTTGCTTTACGTTGATTTACGTTGCCTTGCTTTTACGTTGCCTTGCCTAGCCTTGCTTTCCGTTCCCTTACGTTGCCTTTCTTTATGTTGCTTTACGTTGCCTTGCTTTACGTTGCCTTGCTTTACGTTGCCTTGCCTTGCCTTGCTTTACGTTATTTTACTTTGCCTTGCTTTACATTGCCTTGCCTTGCCTGTCTTTACTTTGCTTTACGTTGCCTTGCTTTACGTTGCCTTGCTTTACGTTACTTTATGTTGCCTTGCTTTACCTTGCCTTGCTTTACTTTGCCTTACGTTGCCTTGCTTTACATTGCCTTGCTTTACGTTGCTTTACGTTGCCTTGCTTTACGTTGCCTTGCTTTACGTTGCCTTACGTTGCCTTGCTTTACGTTGCTTTACGTTGCCTTGCTTTACGTTGCCTTGCTTTATGCTGCCTTTCCTTGCCTTGTTTTACGTTGTTTTATGTTGCCTTGCTTTAAGTTGATTTACGTTGCCTTGCTTTACGTTGCTTTACGTTGTCTTGCTTAAAGTTGCCTTATGTTGCCTTGATTTACGTTGCTTTACATTGCCTTGCTTTACGTAGCCTTGCCTTGCATTGCTTTACGTTGCTTTACGTTGCCTTGCTTTACGTTGATTTACGTTGCCTTGCTTTACGTTGCCTTATTTTACGTTGCCTTGCTTTACGTTGCTTTACGTTGCCTTGCTTTACGTTGCCTTGCCTTGCTTTACGTTGCTTTACTTTGCCTTGCTTTACGTTGTTTTACGTTGCCTTCTTTTACATTGCTTTACGTTGCCTTACTTTACGTTGCCTTGCTTTACTTAGCTTTACGTTGCCTTACGTTGCCTTGCTTTATGTTGCCTTGCTTTACGTTGCCTTGCTTTTCCATGCTTTACGTTGCTTTACGATGCCTTGCTTTACGTTGCTTTATGTTGCCTTGCTTTACGTTGCCGTGCTTTCCGTGCCTTGCCTTGCCTTGCTTTCCCTTCCCTTACGTTGCCTTGCTTTATGTTGCTTTACGTTGCCTTGCTTTACGTTGCCTTGCTTTACGTTGCCTTGCCTTGCCTTGCTTTAAGTTATTTTTCTTTGCCTTGCTTTACGTTGCCTTGCCTTGCCTGGCTTTACTTTGCTTTACGTTGCCTTGCTTTACGTTGCTTTACGTTGCCTTGCTTTACGTTGATTTACGTTGCCTTGCTTCACGTTGATTTACGTTGCCTTGCTTTACGTTGCCTTGCCTTGCCTTGCTTTCCGTTGCTTTACGTTGCCTTGCTTTATGTTGCTTTACGTTGCCTTGCTTTACGTTGCCTTGCCTTTCCTTTCTTAACGTTGCTTTACTTTGCCTTGCTTTACGTTGCCTTGCCTTGCCTTGCTTTACGTTGCTTTACGTTGCCTTGATTTACATTGCTTTACGTTGCCTTGCTTTACGTTACCTTGCCTTGACTTGCTTTACATTGCTTTACGTTGCCTTACGTTGCCTTGCTTTAAGTTGCCTTTCTTTACGTTGCCTTACGTTGCCTTGCTTTACGTTGCCTTGCCTTACGTTGCTTTACGTTGCCTTGCTTTACGTGGCCTTTCTTTACGTTGCTTTACGTTGCCTTGCTTTACGTTACCTTGATTTAAATTGCCTTGCCTTGCTTTGCTTTACGTTGCCTCACCTTGCCTTGCTTTACGTTGCCTCGCTTTACGTTGCTTTACATTGCCTTGCTTTACATTTCTTTACGTTGCCTTGCTTTACGTTGCCTTGACTTTCCTTGCTTTAAGTTGCTGTACGTTTCCTTGCCTTACGTTGCTTTACGTTGCCTTGCTTTACGTTGCTTACTTTGCCTTGCCTTGCTTTATGTTGCTTTACTTTGCCTTGCTTTACGTTGCTTTACGTTGCCTTGCTTTACGTTGCCTTGCTTTACTTTGCCTTGCTTTACATTGCTTTACGTTGCCTTACGTTGCCTTGCTTTAAGTTGCCTTTCTTTACGTTGCTTTACTTTGCCTTGCCTTACGTTGCTTTACGTTGCCTTGCTTTACGTTGCCTTGCTTTAAGTTGCTTTTCGTTGCCTTACTTTACGTTGCCTTGCTTTACGTTACTTTAAGTTGCCTTGATTTACGTTGCCTTGCTTTACTTTGCCTTACGTTGCCTTGCTTTACCTTGCCTTTCTTTATGTTCCCTTGCTTTACTTTGCCTTGCCTTGCCTTGCTTTACGTTGCCTTGCTTTACGTTTTCTTGCCTTGCCTTGCTTTACGTTGCCTTGCCTTGCCTTGCTTTACGTTGCTTTACGTTGCCTTGCTTTACTTTGCCTTGCTTTACGTTACTTTCCGTTGCCTTGATTTACGTGTCCTTGCTTTACGTTGCTTTACGTTGTCTTGATTTACGTTGCCTTACGTTGCATTGATTTACGTTGCTTTACGTTGCCTTGCTTTACGTTGCCTTGCCTTGCCTTGCTTTACGTTGCTTTACGTTGCTTTACGTTGCCTTTCCTTGCCTTGCTTTACGTTTCTTTCCGTTGCCTTGCTTTACGTTGCCTTGCCTTGCTTTACGTTTCTTTACGTTGCCTCGCTTTACGTTGCTTTACGTTGCCTTGCTTTACGTTGCTTTACGTTCCCTTATGTTGCCTTGCTTTGCTCTACGTGCTTTTTGTTGCCTTGCTTTACGTTGCTTTACGTTGCCTTGCTTTACGTTGCCTTACGTTGCCTTACTTTACCTTGCCTTGCTTTACGTTGCTTTACGTTGCCTTACGTTGCCTTGCTTTACGTTGCCTGCTTTACGTTGCTTTACGTTACCTTGCTTTACGTTGCTTTACGTTGCCTTGCTTTACGTTGCCTTGCTTTACATTGCCCTTCCTTGCTTTACGTTTCCTTGCTTTACGTTGCCTTGCCTTGCCTTGCTTTACGTTGCCTTGCTTTACATTGCCCTTCCTTGCTTTACGTTTCCTTGCTTTACGTTGCTTTACTATGCCTTGCTTTACGTTGCTTGACTTTGCCTTGCTTTACGTTGCCTTGCCTTGCCTTGCTTTACGTTAATTTACGTTGCCTTGCTTTACGTTGCTTTACGATGCCTTGTTTTACGTTGCTTTACATTGCCTTGCTTTACGTTGCCTTGCCTTGCCTTGCTTTACATTGCCTTGCCTTGCCTTGCTTTACGTTGCTTTCCGTTGCCTTGCTTTACGTTGCCTTGCCTTGCTTTACGTTTCTTTACGTTGCCTCACTTTACGTTGCTTTACGTTGCCTTGATTTACGTTGCTTTACGTTCCCTTATGTTGCCTTGCCTTGCTGTACTTTGTTTTTTGTTGCCTTGCTTTACGTTGCTTTACGTTGCCTTGCTTTACGATGCTTTATGTTGCCTTGATTTACGTTGCCTTGCTTTACGTTACCTTGCTTTACGTTGCTTTACCTTGCCTTAAGTTGCCTTGCTTTACGTTGCCTTGCTTTACATTACTTTAAGTTGCCTTGCTTTACGTTGCCTTGCTTTACTTGGCCTTACTTTGCCGTGCTTTGCTTTGCCTTGCTTTCCGTTGCTTTCCGTTGTCTTGCTTTACGTTGCCTTACGTTTCCTTACTTTACGTTGCCTTGCTTTACGTTGCTTTACGTTGCCTTACGTTGCCTTGCTTTACGTTGCCTTGCTTTACGTTGCTTTACGTTGCCTTGCTTTACGTTGCTTTGCGTTGCCTTGCTTTACGTTGCCTTGCTTTACGTTACCCTTCCTTGCTTTACCTTGCCTTGCTTTACGTTGCCTTGCCTTGCCTTGCTTTACGTTGCTTTACGATGCCTTGCTTTACGTTCATTGACGTTGCCTTGCTTTACGTTTCCTTGCCTTGCCTTGCTTTACGTTGCCTTGCCTTGCCTTGCTTTACGTTAATTTACGTTGCCTTGATTTACGTTGCTTTACGATGCCTTGCTTTACGTTGCTTTACGTTGCCTTGCTTTACGTTGCCTTGCCTTGCCTTGCTTTACGTTGCCTTGCCTTGCCTTGCTTTACGTTGGTTTATGTTGCCTTGCTATACGTTGCTTTACATTGCCTTGCTTTACGTTGCCTTGCTTTACGTTGCTTTACCTTGCCTTACGTTGCCTTGCTTTACGTTGCCTTCCTTTACATTACTTTAAGTTGCCTTGCTTTACCTTGCCTTGCTTTACTTGGCCTTACTTTGCCGTGTTTGGCTTTGCCTTGCTTTACGTTGCTATACGTTGTCTTGCTTTACGTTTCCTTATGTTGCCTTACTTTACGTTGCCTTACTTTACGTTGCCTTGCTTTACGTTGCTTTACCTTGCCTTGCTTTACGTTGCTTTATGTTGACTTGCTTTACGTTGCCTTGCTTTACGTTGCCCTTCCTTGCTTTACGTTGCCTTGCTTTACGTTGCTTTACGTTGCCTTAATTTACGTTGCTTTAATTTACGTTGCATTACGTTGCCATGCTTTGCGTTGCCTTGCTTTACGTTGCTTTACGTTGCCTTACTTTACGTTGCTTTACGTTGCCTTACGTTACGTTGTCCTGCTTTACGTTGCCTTACGTTACGTTGCATTACGTTGCCTTGCTTTACGTTGCTTTACGTTGCCTTGCTTTACGTTGCCTTCCTTTACGTTGCTTTACGTTGCCTTGTTTTAGGTAGCCTTGCTTTACATTGCTTTACGTTGCCTTGGTTTACTTTGCCTTGCTTTACGTTGCCTTTCTTTACGTTGCTTTACGTTGCCTTGCTTTACGTTGCCTTGATTTTCTTTGCCTTGCTTTACATTGCCTTATTTTACGTTGCTTTACGTTGCCTTGCTTTACGTTGCCTTGATTTATGTTGCCTTACTTTACGTTGCCTTACTTTACATTCCTTTACCTTGCCTTGCTTTACGTTGCTTTACGTTGCCTTGCTTTACGTTGCTTTACGTTGCCTTGCTTTACGTTGCCTTACTTTACGTTGCCTTGCTTTACATTGCTTTACGTTGCCTTGCTTTACGTTGCTTTACGTTGCCTTGCTTTACGTTGCTTTACGTTGCCTTGCTTTACGTTGCCTTGCTTTACATTGCTTTACGTTGCCTTGCTTTACCTTGCCTTGCTTTACGTTTCTTTACGTTGCCTTGATTTACGTTGCCTTGCTTTACGTTGTGTTACTTTACGTTGCTTTACGTTGCTTTACTCTACGTTGCCTTACTTTACGTTTCTTTACATTGCCTTGCTTTACTTTGCCTTGCTTTACGTTGCCTTGCTTTACGTTGCTTTACGTTGCCTTGCTTTAATTTGCCTTGCTTTACATTGCTTTACGTTGCCTTAGTTTACGTTGCCTTGCTTTACGTCCTTATTTTACGTTGCATTACGTTGCCTTACTTTACGTTGCCTTACTTTACGTTGCTTTACGTTGCCTTGCTTTACGTTGCCTTGCTTTACGTTGCTTTACGTTGCCTTGCTTTACGTTGTCTTGCTTTACGTTGCCTTGCTTTACGTTGCTTTACGTTGCCTTGCTTTAATTTGCCTTGCTTTACATTGCTTTACGTTGCCTTACTTTACGTTGCCTTGCTTTACGTCCTTATTTTACGTTGCATTACGTTGCCTTACTTTACGTTGCCTTACTTTACGTTGCTTTACGTTGCCTTGCTTTACGTTGCCTTTCTTTACGTTGCTTTACGTTGCCTTGCTTTACGTTGTCTTGCTTTACGTTGCCTTGCTTTACGTTGCTTTACGTTGCCTTGATTTATGTTGCCTTACTTTACGTTGCCTTACTTTACGTTGCTTTACGTTGCCTTTATTTACGTTGCCATGCTTTACATTGCTTTACGTTGCCTTGCTTTACGTTGCCTTGCTTTACGTTGCTTTACGTTGCCTTGCTTTACGTTGCCTTGCTTTACGTTGCCTTGCTTTACGATGCCTTACTTTACGTTGCTTTACGTTGCCTTACTTTACGTTGCCTTGCTTTACGTTGCTTTACGTTACCTTACTTTATCTTGCCTTACTTTATATCTCCTTACTTTACGTTGCTTTACGTTGCCTTGCTTTAAGTTGCGTTACTTTACGTTGCTTTACGTTGCCTTACTTGACGTTACCTTGCCTTACGTTGCTTTACGTTGCCTTTCTTTACGTTGCCTTACTTTACGTTCCCTTGCCTTACGATTCTTTACGTTGTCTTATTTTACATTGCTTTACGTTGCCTTACTTTACATTGCCTTACTTCACGTTGCCTTGCCTTACGTTGCCTTACCTTACGTTGCCTTACTTTACGTTGCCTTGCCATACGTTGCTTTACGTTGCATTACTTTACGTTGCCTTGAATTACGTTGCCTTTACATTACGATGCCTTACGTTGCTTTACGTTGCTTTACTTTACGTTGCCTTGCCTTACCTTACGTTGCCTTGCCTTGCCTTGTCTTACGTTGCCTTACTTTAGGTTGCCTTACTTTACGTTGCCTTACGTTCCTTTACGTTGTTTTACTTTACGTTGCCTTTATTTACGTTGCCTTGCCTTATGTTCCCTTGCCTTGCCTCGCCTTGCCTTACGTTGCCTTGCCTTGCCTTGCCTTACGTTCCCTTAATTTAGGTTGCTTTACGTTGCCTTACTTTACGTTGCCTTACTTTACTTTGCCTTACTTTACGTTGCCTTACATTTCTTTAGATTGCCTTACTTTACGTTGCCTTACTTTACCTTGCCTTGCCTTACGTTGCCTTGCCTTGCCTTGCCTTACGTTGCCTTACTTTACGTCGCCTTACGTTGCTTTACGTTGCCTTACTTTACGTCGCCTTACTTTACGTTGCCTTAATTTACGTTGCATTACTTTACGTTTCTTTACGTTGCCTTACTCTACGTTGCCTTACTCTACGTTGCCTTATTTACGTTGCTTTACATTGCATTACTCTACCTTGCCTTACTTTAAGTTGCTGTACATTGCCTTGCTTTACATTGCCTTGCTTTACGTTGCCTTGCTTTACGTTGCCTTACTTTACGTTGCCTTAATTTACGTTGCTTTACGTTGCCTTTACTTTACGTTGCCTTACTTTACGTTACCTTGCCTTACGTTGCTTTACGTTGCCTTACATTACGTTGCCTTAGTTTACGTTGCCTTGCCTTATGTTGATTTACGTTGCCTTACTTTACGTTGCCTTAGTTTATGTTGCTTTACGTTGCCTCACTTTACGTTGCCTTACTTTACGTTGCCTTGCCTTACGTTGCTTTACGTTGCCTTTCTTTACGTTGCCTTACTTTACGTTCCCTTGCCTTACGTTGCTTTACCTTGTCTTACTTTACATTGCCTTACTTCACGTTGCCTTGCCTTACGTTGCCGTACTTTACGTTGCCTTACTTTACGTTGCCTTGCCTTACGTTCCCTTACTTTCTGTTGCCTTACTTTACGTTGCTTTACGTTGCCTTACTTTACATTGCCTTATTTTACGTTGCCTTACTTTACATTGCCTTACTTTACCTTGCCTTTACTTTACGTTGCCTAAATTTATGTTGCTTTATGTTGCCTTAATTTACGTTGCCTTTCCTTACGTTGCCTTGCATTACGTTGCTTTACGTTGCCTTTCTTTACGTTGCCTTGCTTTACGTTCCCTTGCCTTACGTTGCTTTACGTTGTCTTACTTTACGTTACCTTACTTTACGTTGCATTCCCTTATGTTGCCTTACTTTACGTTGCCTTACTTTACATTGCTTTACGTTGCCTTACTTTACATTGCCTTACTTCACGTTGCCTTGCCTTACGTTGCCTTACTTTACGTTGCCTTACTTTCTGTTGCCTTACTTTACATTGCTTTACGTTGCCTTACTTTACGTTGCTTTACGTAGACTTACTTTACGTTGCCTTACTTTACGTTGCCTTGCCATAAGTTGCTTTACGTTGCATTACTTTACGTTGCCTTGAATTACGTTGCCTTGAATTACGTTGCCTTACTTTACATTGCCTTACGTTGCTTTACGTTGCCTTACTTTACGTTGCCTTACTTTACGCTGCTTTACGTTGCCTTTTTTACGTTGCCTTGCCTTATTTTGCCTTACTTTACGTTGCCTTACTTTACATTGCTTTACGCTTCCTTACTTTACATTGCCTTACTTCACGTTGCCTTGCCTTACGTTGCCTTACTTTACGTTTCCTTACTTTACGTTGCCTTACTTTACGTTTCCTTGCCTTACTTTGCTTTACGTTGCCGTAATTTACGTTGCCTTACTTTACGTTGCCTTGCCTTACGTTGCCTTACTTTACGTTGCCTTAATTTGCTTTACGTTGCCTTATTTTACATTGACTTACTTTACGTTGCCTTTACTTTACGTTTCCTAAATTTATGTTGCTTTACGTTGCCTTACTTTAGGTTGCTTTTCCTTATGTTGCCTTGCCTTACGTTGCTTTACGTTGCCTTACCTTACGTTGCCTTACTTTACGTTGCCTTGCCTTACGTTGCTTTACGTTTCTTTATGTTGCCTTACTTTACGTTGCCTTGCCTTACGTTGCATTGCCTTGTCTTACGTTGCCTTAATTTATGTTGCCTTACGTTGCTTTACGTTGCATTACTTTACGTTGCCTTACTTTACCTTGCTTTACGTTGCCTTGCTTTACGTTGATTTACGTTGCCTTACTTTACGTTGCTTTACGTTGCCTTACTTTACGTTGCCTTGCTTTACGTTGCCTTACTTTACGTTGCTTTACGTTGCCATTACTTTACGTTGCCTTACTTTACGTTGCCTTGCCTTACGTTGCTTTACGTTGCCTTACTTAAGGTTGCCTTGCCTTACATTGCTTTATGTTGCCTTACTTTACATTACCATACTTTACGTTGCCTTGCCTTACGTTGCTTTACGTTGCCTTACATTACGTTGCCTTACTTTACGTTGCCTTGCCTTACGTTGCTTTACGTTGCCTTACTTTACGTTGCCTTACTTTACGTAGCCTTACTTTATGTGGCTTGCCTTACGTTGCTTTACGTTGCCTTTCTTTACGTTGCCTTACTATACGTTCCCTTGCCTTATGTTGCTTTACGTTGTCTTACTTTACGTTGCCTTACTTTACGTTGCCTTGCCTTATGTTGCCTTACTTTACGTTGCCTTACTTTACATTGCTTTACGTTGCCTTACTTTACGTTGCCTTACTTTACGTTGCCTTACTTTACGTTGCCTTCCCTTAAGTTGCTTTACGTTGCCGTGCTTTACGTTGCCTTACTTTACGTTGCCTTACGTTGCTTTATATTGCCTTACTTTACGTTGCCTTACTTTACGTTGCCTCGCCTTACGTTGCTTTACGTTGCCTTACTTTACGTATCCTAACTTTACGTTGCCTTGCCTTACGTTGCCTTACTTTTTGTTGCCTTACTTTACGTTGTTTACGTTGCCTTGCTTTACGTTGCCTTGCTTTACGTTGCTTTACGTTGCCTTGTTTTACGTTACCTTGCTTTACGTTGCCTTGCTTTACGTTGTCTTGCTTTACGTTGCTTTACGTTGCCTTGCTTTACGTTGCTTTACGTTGCCTTGCTTTATGTTGCCTTACTTTACGTTGCTTTACGTTGCCTTGTTTTACGTTGCCTTGCTTTACATTGCTTTACGTTGCCTTGCTTTACGTTGCCTTGCTTTACGTTGCTTTAAGTTGCCTTGCTTTACGTTGCCTTGCTTTACGTTGCCTTGCTTTACATTGCCTTACTTTACGTTTCTTTACGTTGCCTTACTCTACGTTGCCTTACTCTACGATGCCTTATTTACGTTGCTTTACGTTGCCTTGCTCTACGTTGCCTTACTTTACGTTGCTGTACATTGCCTTGCTTTACGTTGCCTTGCTTTACGTAGCCTTGCTTTATGTTGCTTTACGTTGCCTTGCTTTACTTTGCCTTGCTTTACGTTGCCTTGCTTTACATTGCCTTACTTTACGTTGCTTTACGTTGCCTTACTTTACGTTGCCTTGCTTTACGTTGCTTTACGTTACCTTACTTTATCTTGCCTTACTTTATGTTGCCTTACTTTACGTTGCTTTACGTTGCCTTGCTTTACGTTGCCTTACTTTACTTTCCTTTACCTTGCCTTGCTTTACATTGCTTTACGTGGCCTTGCTTTACGTTGCTTTACGTTGCCTTACTTTACGTTGCCTTACTTTACGTTGCTTTACGTTGCCTTACTTTACGTTGCCTTACTTTACCTTGCTTTATGTTGCCTTACTTTACCTTGCCTTACTTTACCTTGCTTTACGTTACCTTACTTTACGTTGCTTTGCTTTACGTTGCCATACTTTACGTTGCTTTACGTTGCCTTACTTTACGTTGCCTTGCTTTACGTTGCCTTGCTTTACGTTGCCTTACTTTACGTTGCCTTGCTTTACGTTGCCTTGCTTTACGTTGCCTTACTTTACGTTGCTTTACTTTACGTTGCCTTGCTTTACGTTGCCTTGCTTTACGTTGCCTTACTTTACATTGCTTTACGTTGCCTTAGTTTACGTTGCCTTACTTTACGTTACTTTACGTTGCCTTACTTCACGTTGCCTTGCCTTACGTTGCCTTACTTTACGTTTCCTTACTTTACGTTGCCTTACTTTACGTTTCCTTGCCTTACTTTGCTTTACGTTGCCGTAATTTACGTTGCCTTACTTTACGTTGCCTTGCCTTACGTTGCCTTACTTTACGTTGCCTTAATTTGCTTTACGTTGCCTTATTTTACATTGACTTACTTTACGTTGCCTTTACTTTACGTTTCCTAAATTTATGTTGCTTTACGTTGCCTTACTTTAGGTTGCTTTTCCTTATGTTGCCTTGCCTTACGTTGCTTTACGTTGCCTTACCTTACGTTGCCTTACTTTACGTTGCCTTGCCTTACGTTGCTTTACGTTTCTTTATGTTGCCTTACTTTACGTTGCCTTGCCTTACGTTGCATTGCCTTGTCTTACGTTGCCTTAATTTATGTTGCCTTACGTTGCTTTACGTTGCATTACTTTACGTTGCCTTACTTTACCTTGCTTTACGTTGCCTTGCTTTACGTTGATTTACGTTGCCTTACTTTACGTTGCTTTACGTTGCCTTACTTTACGTTGCCTTGCTTTACGTTGCCTTACTTTACGTTGCTTTACGTTGCCATTACTTTACGTTGCCTTACTTTACGTTGCCTTGCCTTACGTTGCTTTACGTTGCCTTACTTAAGGTTGCCTTGCCTTACATTGCTTTATGTTGCCTTACTTTACATTACCATACTTTACGTTGCCTTGCCTTACGTTGCTTTACGTTGCCTTACATTACGTTGCCTTACTTTACGTTGCCTTGCCTTACGTTGCTTTACGTTGCCTTACTTTACGTTGCCTTACTTTACGTAGCCTTACTTTATGTGGCTTGCCTTACGTTGCTTTACGTTGCCTTTCTTTACGTTGCCTTACTATACGTTCCCTTGCCTTATGTTGCTTTACGTTGTCTTACTTTACGTTGCCTTACTTTACGTTGCCTTGCCTTATGTTGCCTTACTTTACGTTGCCTTACTTTACATTGCTTTACGTTGCCTTACTTTACGTTGCCTTACTTTACGTTGCCTTACTTTACGTTGCCTTCCCTTAAGTTGCTTTACGTTGCCGTGCTTTACGTTGCCTTACTTTACGTTGCCTTACGTTGCTTTATATTGCCTTACTTTACGTTGCCTTACTTTACGTTGCCTCGCCTTACGTTGCTTTACGTTGCCTTACTTTACGTATCCTAACTTTACGTTGCCTTGCCTTACGTTGCCTTACTTTTTGTTGCCTTACTTTACGTTGTTTACGTTGCCTTGCTTTACGTTGCCTTGCTTTACGTTGCTTTACGTTGCCTTGTTTTACGTTACCTTGCTTTACGTTGCCTTGCTTTACGTTGTCTTGCTTTACGTTGCTTTACGTTGCCTTGCTTTACGTTGCTTTACGTTGCCTTGCTTTATGTTGCCTTACTTTACGTTGCTTTACGTTGCCTTGTTTTACGTTGCCTTGCTTTACATTGCTTTACGTTGCCTTGCTTTACGTTGCCTTGCTTTACGTTGCTTTAAGTTGCCTTGCTTTACGTTGCCTTGCTTTACGTTGCCTTGCTTTACATTGCCTTACTTTACGTTTCTTTACGTTGCCTTACTCTACGTTGCCTTACTCTACGATGCCTTATTTACGTTGCTTTACGTTGCCTTGCTCTACGTTGCCTTACTTTACGTTGCTGTACATTGCCTTGCTTTACGTTGCCTTGCTTTACGTAGCCTTGCTTTATGTTGCTTTACGTTGCCTTGCTTTACTTTGCCTTGCTTTACGTTGCCTTGCTTTACATTGCCTTACTTTACGTTGCTTTACGTTGCCTTACTTTACGTTGCCTTGCTTTACGTTGCTTTACGTTACCTTACTTTATCTTGCCTTACTTTATGTTGCCTTACTTTACGTTGCTTTACGTTGCCTTGCTTTACGTTGCCTTACTTTACTTTCCTTTACCTTGCCTTGCTTTACATTGCTTTACGTGGCCTTGCTTTACGTTGCTTTACGTTGCCTTACTTTACGTTGCCTTACTTTACGTTGCTTTACGTTGCCTTACTTTACGTTGCCTTACTTTACCTTGCTTTATGTTGCCTTACTTTACCTTGCCTTACTTTACCTTGCTTTACGTTACCTTACTTTACGTTGCTTTGCTTTACGTTGCCATACTTTACGTTGCTTTACGTTGCCTTACTTTACGTTGCCTTGCTTTACGTTGCCTTGCTTTACGTTGCCTTACTTTACGTTGCTTTACTTTACGTTGCCTTGCTTTACGTTGCCTTGCTTTACGTTGCCTTACTTTACATTGCTTTACGTTGCCTTAGTTTACGTTGCCTTACTTTACGTTACTTTACGTTGCCTTACTTTACGTTGCCTTGCCTTACGTTGCTTTACGTTGCCTTACTTAAGGGTGCCTTGCCTTACGTTGCTTTATGTTGCCTTACTTTTCATTACCATACTTTACGTTGAGTTGCCTTACGTTGCTTTACGTTGCCTTACATTACGTTGCCTTACTTTACGTTGCCTTGCCTTACGTTGCTTTACGTTGCCTTACTTTACGTTGCCTTACTTTACGTTGCTTTACGTTGCCTTACTTTACGTTGCCTTACTTTACGTTGCCTTGCCTTACGTTGCTTTATGTTGCCTTTCTTTACGTAGCCTTACTTTACGTTCCCTTGCCTTACTTTGCTTTACGTTGTCTTACTTTACGTTACCTTACTTTACGTTGCCTTGCCTTATGTTGCCTTACTTTACGTTGTCTTTCTTTACATTGCTTTACGTTGCCTTACTTTACATTGCCCTACTTCACGTTGCCTTGCCTTACGTTGCCTTGCTTTACATTGCCTTATTTTACGTTGCCCTACTTTACGTTTCCTTGCCTTACGTTGCTTTCCGTTGACGTACTTTACGTTGCCTGACTTTACATTGCCTTGCCTTACGTTACCTTACTTTACGTTGCCTTATGTTGCTTTACGTTGCCTTACTTTACATTGCCTTACTTTACGTTGCCTTTACTTTACGTTGCCTAAATTTATGTTGCTTTACGTTGCCTTACTTTACGTTGCCTTTCCTTACGTTGCCTTGCCTTACATTGCTTTACGTATCCTTACTTCACGTTGCCTTACTTTACGTTGCCTTACTTTATGTTGCCTTGCTTTAAGTTGCCTTGCCTTGCCTTACGTTGGCTTAATTTATGTTGCCTAACGTTGCTTTACGTTGCCTTACTTTACGTTGCCTTACGTTGCTTTACGTAGCCTTACTTTACGTTGCCTTTACTTTACGTTGCCTTGCTTTACGTTGCCTTACTTTACATTGCTTTACGTTGCCTTAGTTTACGTTGCCTTACTTTATGTTGATTTATGTTGCCTTGCTTTAATTTGCCTTGCTTTACGTTGCTATACGTTGCCTTGCTTTCGTTGCCTTAATTTACATTGCTTTACCCCTCCTTATTTTACGTTGCCTTGCTTTACGTCCTTACTTTACGTTGCCTTACGTTGCCTTACTTTACGTTGCCTTACTTTACGTTGCCTTGCTTTACGTTGCCTTGCTTTACGTTGATTTACGTTGCCTTACTTTACGTTGCTTTACATTGCCTTACTTTACGTTGCCTTGCTTTACGTTGCCTTTCTTTACGTTGCCTTACTTTACGTTGCTTTACTTTACGTTGCTTTACGTTGCCTTTACTTTACGTTGCCTTAGTTTACGTTGCCTTGCCTTACGTTGCTTTACGTTGCCTTACTTAAGGTTGCCTTGCCTTACATTGCTTTATGTTGCCTTACTTTACATTACCATACTTTACGTTGCCTTGCCTTACGTTGCTTTACGTTGCCTTACATTACGTTGCCTTACTTTACGTTGCCTTGCCTTACGTTGCTTTACGTTGCCGTACTTTACGTTGCCTTACTTTACGTTGCCTTGCCTTACTTTGCCTTACTTTATGTTGCCTTACGTTGCTTTACGTTGCCTTACTTTACATTGCGTTACTTTACGTTGCCTTTACTTTACGTTGCCTAAATTTATGTTGCTTTACGTTGCCTTACTTTACGTTGCCTTTCCTTACGTTGCCTTGCCTTACGTTGTTTTCCGTTTCTTTACGTTTCCTTACTTTACGTGGCCTTACTTTACGTTGCCTTGCCTTACGTTGCCTTTCCTTGCCTTACGTTGCCTTAATTTATGTTGCCTTACGTTGCTTTACGTTGCCTTACTTTACATTGCCTTACGTTGCTTTACGTAGCCTTACTTTATGTTGCCTTTACTTTACGTTGCCTTGCTTTACGTTGCCTTACTATACATTGTTTTACGTTGCCTTTACTTTACGTTGCCTTAATTTACGTTGCTTTACTTTACGTTGCCTTACTTTACGTTGCTTTATGTTGCCTTGCTTTAATTTGCCTTGCTTTACATTGCTTTACGTTGCCTTACTTTACGTTGCCTTGCTTTACGTCCTTACTTTACGTTGCCTTACGTTGCCTTACTTTACGTTGCCTTACTTTACGTTGCTTTACGTTGCCTTGCTTTACGTTGCCTTGCTTTACGTTGCTTTACGTTGCCTTGCTTTACGTTGTCTTGCTTTACGTTGGCTTGCTTTACGTTGCTTTACGTTGCCTTGCTTTATGTTGCCTTACTTTACGTTGCTTTACGTTGCCTTTGTTTACGTTGCCATGCTTTACATTGCTTTACGTTGCCTTGCTTTACTTTGCCTTGTTTTACGTTGCTTTACGTTGCCTTGCTTTACGTTGCCTTGCTTTACGTTGCCTTGCTTTACGATGCCTTACTTTACGTTGCTTACGTTGCCTTACTTTACGTTGCCTTGCTTTACGTTGCTTTACGTTACCTTACTTTATCTTGCCTTACTTTATATCTCCTTACTTTACGTTGCTTTACGTTGCCTTGCTTTAAGTTGCCTTACTTTACTTTCCTTTTCCTTGCCTTGCTTTACTTTGCTTTACGTTGCCTAGTTTACGTTGCTTTACGTTGTCTTACTTTACGTTGCCTTACTTTACGTTGCTTTACGTTGCCTTACATTACGTTGCCTTACGTTGCCTTACATTACGTTGCCTTACATTACGTTGCTTTACGTTGCCTTATTTTACGTTGCCTTGCTTTACGTTGCCTTGCTTTACGTTGATTTACGTTGCCTTACTTTACGTTGCTTTACGTTGCCTTACTTTACGTTGCCTTGCTTTACGTTGCCTTACTTTACGTTGCCTTACTTTACGTTGCTTTACGTTGCCTTTACTTTAAGTTGCCTTTAATTTACGTTGCCTTACTTTACGTTGATTTATGTTGCCTTGCTTTAATTTGCCTTGCTTTACGTTGCTATACGTTGCCTTGCTTTCGTTGCCTTACTTTACATTGCTTTACCTTGCCTTATTTTACGTTGCCTTGCTTTACGTTGATTTATGTTGCCTTGCTTTAATTTGCCTTGCTTTACGTTGCCTTGCTTTCGTTGCCTTACTTTACATTGCTTTACCTTGCCTTAGTTTACGTTGCCTTACTTTACGTTGATTTATGTTGCCTTGCTTTAATTTGCCTTGCTTTACGTTGCTATACGTTGCCTTGCTTTCGTTGCCTTACTTTACATTGCTTTACCTTGCCTTATTTTACGTTGCCTTGCTTTACGTCCTTACTTTACGTTGCCTTACGTTGCCTTACTTTACGTTGCCTTACTTTACGTTGCCTTGCTTTACGTTGCCTTGCTTTACGTTGATTTACGTTGCCTTACTTTACGTTGCTTTACGTTGCCTTACTTTACGTTGCTTTACATTGCCTTACTTTACGTTGCCTTGCTTTACGTTGCCTTGCTTTACGTTGCCTTAATTTACGTTGCTTTAATTTACGTTGCTTTACGTTGCCTTTACTTTACGTTGCCTTAGTTTACGTTGCCTTGCCTTACGTTGCTTTACGTTGCCTTACTTAAGGTTGCCTTGCCTTACATTGCTTTATGTTGCCTTACTTTACATTACCATACTTTACGTTGCCTTGCCTTACGTTGCTTTACGTTGCCTTACATTACGTTGCCTTACTTTACGTTGCCTTGCCTTACGTTGCTTTACGTTGCCTTACTTTACGTTGCCTTACTTTACGTTGCTTTACGTTGCCTTACTTTACGTTGCCTTACTTTACGTTGCCTTGCCTTACGTTGCTTTACGTTGCCTTTCTTTACGTTGCCTTACTTTACGTTCCCTTGCCTTACGTTGCTTTACGTTGTCTTACTTTACGTTACCTTACTTTACGTTGCCTTGACTTATGTTGCCTTACTTTACGTTACCTTACTTTACGTTGTCTTGCCTTATGTAGCCTTACTTTACGTTGCCTTACTTTACATTGCTTTACGTTGCCTTACTTTACATTGCCTTACTTCACGTTGCCTTGCCTTACGTTGCCTTACTTTACGTTGCCTTACTTTACATTGCCTTACTTTACGTTTCCTTGCCTTACGTTGGTTTACGTTGCCGTAATTTACGTTGCCTTACTTTACGTTGCCTTGCCTTACATTGCCTTACTTTACGTTGCCTTACTTTACGATGCCTTGCCTTACGTTGCTTTACGTTTCCTTACTTTACGTTGCCTTACTTTACGTTTCCTTGCCTTACGTTGGTTTACGTTGCCGTAATTTACGTTGCCTTACTTTACGTTGCTTTACGTTTCCTTACTTTACGTTGCTTTACGTTGACTTACTTTACGTTGCCTTACTTTACGTTGCCTTGCCATACGTTGCTTTACGTTGCATTACTTTACGTTGCCTTGAATTACGTTGCCTTACTTTACATTGCCTTACGTTGCTTTACGTTGCCTTTCTTTACGTTGCCTTACGTTACGCTGCTTTACGTTGCCTTACTTTACGTTGCCTTACTTTACGTTGCCTTGCCTTACGTTGCTTTACGTTGCCTTTCTTTACGTTGCCTTACTTTACATTGCTTTACGTTGCCTTACTTTATATTGCCTTACTTCAAGTTGCCTTGCCTTACGTTGCTTTACTTTACGTTTCCTTACTTTACATTGCCTTACTTTACGTTTCCTTGCCTTACTTTGCTTTACGTTGCCGTACTTTACGTTGCCTTACTTTACGTTGCCTTGCCTTACTTTGCCTTACTTTATGTTGCCTTACGTTGCTTTACGTTGCCTTACTTTACATTGCGTTACTTTACGTTGCCTTTACTTTACGTTGCCTAAATTTATGTTGCTTTACGTTGCCTTACTTTACGTTGCCTTTCCTTACGTTGCCTTGCCTTACGTTGTTTTCCGTTTCTTTACGTTTCCTTACTTTACGTGGCCTTACTTTACGTTGCCTTGCCTTACGTTGCCTTTCCTTGCCTTACGTTGCCTTAATTTATGTTGCCTTACGTTGCTTTACGTTGCCTTACTTTACATTGCCTTACGTTGCTTTACGTAGCCTTACATTATGTTGCCTTTACTTTACCTTGCCTTGCTTTACGTTGCCTTACTTTACATTGTTTTACGTTGCCTTACTTTACGTTGCCTTAATTTACGTTGCTTTACTTTACGTTGCCTTACTTTACGTTGCTTTATGTTGCCTTGCTTTAATTTGCCTTGCTTTACATTGCTTTACGTTGCCTTACTTTACGTTGCCTTGCTTTACGTCCTTACTTTACGTTGCCTTACGTTGCCTTACTTTACGTTGCCTTACTTTACGTTGCTTTACGTTGCCTTGCTTTACGTTGCCTTGCTTTACGTTGCTTTACGTTGCCTTGCTTTACGTTGTCTTGCTTTACGTTGGCTTGCTTTACGTTGCTTTACGTTGCCTTGCTTTATGTTGCCTTACTTTACGTTGCTTTACGTTGCCTTGCTTTACGTTGCCTTGCTTTACGTTGCCTTGCTTTACGATGCCTTACTTTACGTTGTTTACGTTGCCTTACTTTACGTTGCCTTGCTTTACGTTGCTTTACGTTACCTTACTTTATCTTGCCTTACTTTATATCTCCTTACTTTACGTTGCTTTACGTTGCCTTGCTTTAAGTTGCCTTACTTTACTTTCCTTTTCCTTGCCTTGCTTTACGTTGCTTTACGTTGCCTAGTTTACGTTGCTTTACGTTGTCTTACTTTACGTTGCCTTACTTTACGTTGCTTTACGTTGCCTTACATTACGTTGCCTTACGTTGCCTTACATTACGTTGCCTTACATTACGTTGCCTTACATTACGTTGCTTTACGTTGCCTTATTTTACGTTGCCTTGCTTTACGTTGCCTTGCTTTACGTTGATTTACGTTGCCTTACTTTACGTTGCTTTACGTTGCCTTACTTTACGTTGCCTTGCTTTACGTTGCCTTACTTTACGTTGCCTTACTTTACGTTGCCTTACTTTACGTTGCTTTACGTTGCCTTTACTTTAAGTTGCCTTTAATTTACGTTGCCTTACTTTACGTTGCCTTGCCTTACGTTGCTTTACGTTGCCTTACTAAAGGTTGCCTTGCCTTACATTTCTTCATGTTGCCTTACTTTACATTACCATACTTTACGTTGCCTTGCCTTACGTTGCTTTACGTTGCCTTACATTACGTAGCTTTACTTTACGTTGCCTTGCCTTACGTTGCTTTACGTTGCCTTACTTTACGTATCCTAACTTTACGTTGCCTTGCCTTACGTTGCCTTACTTTTTGTTGCCTTACTTTACGTTGTTTACGTTGCCTTGCTTTACGTTGCCTTGCTTTACGTTGCTTTACGTTGCCTTGTTTTACGTTACCTTGCTTTACGTTGCCTTGCTTTACGTTGCCTTGCTTTACGTTCCTTTACGTTGCCTTGCTTTACGTTGCTTTACGTTGCCTTGCTTTATGTTGCCTTACTTTACGTTGCTTTACGTTGACTTGTTTTACGTTGCCTTGCTTTACATTGCTTTACGTTGCCTTGCTTTACGTTGCCTTGCTTTACGTTGCTTTAAGTTGCCTTGCTTTACGTTGCCTTGCTTTACGTTGCCTTGCTTTACATTGCCTTACTTTACGTTTCTTTACGTTGCCTTACTCTACGTTGCCTTACTCTACGATGCCTTATTTACGTTGCTTTACGTTGCCTTGCTCTACGTTGCCTTACTTTACGTTGCTGTACATTGCCTTGCTTTACGTTGCCTTGCTTTACGTAGCCTTGCTTTACGTTGCTTTACGTTGCCTTGCTTTACTTTGCCTTGCTTTACGTTGCCTTGCTTTACATTGCCTTACTTTACGTTGCTTTACGTTGCCTTACTGTACTTTGCCTTGCTTTACGTTGCTTTACGTTACCTTACTTTATCTTGCCTTACTTTATGTTGCCTTACTTTACTTTGCTTTACGTTGCCTTGCTTTACGTTGCCTTACTTTACTTTCCTTTACCTTGCCTTGCTTTACATTGATTTACGTGGCCTTGCTTTACGTTGCTTTACGTTGCCTTACTTTACGTTGCCTTACTTTACGTTGCTTTACGTTGCCTTACTTTACGTTGCCTTACTTTACCTTGCTTTATGTTGCCTTACTTTACCTTGCTTTACGTTGCCTTACTTTACCTTGCTTTACGTTACCTTACTTTACGTTGCTTTGCTTTACGTTGCCATACTTTACGTTGCTTTACGTTGCCTTACTTTACGTTGCCTTGCTTTACGTTGACTTGCTTTACGTTGCCTTACTTTACGTTGCTTTACTTTACGTTGCCTTGCTTTACGTTGCCTTACTTTACATTGCTTTACGTTGCCTTAGTTTACGTTGCCTTACTTTACGTTACTTTACGTTGCCTTACTTTACGTTGCCTTGCCTTACGTTGCTTTACGTTGCCTTACTTAAGGGTGCCTTGCCTTATGTTGCTTTATGTTGCCTTACTTTTCATTACCATACTTTACGTTGCGTTGCCTTACGTTGCTTTACGTTGCCTTACATTACGTTGCCTTACTTTACGTTGCCTTGCCTTACGTTGCTTTACGTTGCCTTACTTTACGTTGCCTTACTTTACGTTGCTTTACGTTGCCTTACTTTACGTTGCCTTACTTTACGTTGCCTTGCCTTACGTTGCTTTACGTTGCCTTTCTTTACGTAGCCTTACTTTACGTTCCCTTGCCTTACTTTGCTTTACGTTGTCTTACTTTACGTTACCTTACTTTACGTTGCCTTGCCTTATGTTGCCTTACTTTACCTTGTCTTTCTTTACATTGCTTTACGTTGCCTTACTTTACATTGCCCTACTTCACGTTGCCTTGCCTTACGTTGCCTTGCTTTACATTGCCTTATTTTACGTTGCCCTACTTTACGTTTCCTTGCCTTACGTTGCTTTCCGTTGACGTACTTTACGTTGCCTGACTTTACATTGCCTTGCCTTACGTTACCTTACTTTACGTTGCCTTACGTTGCTTTACGTTGCCTTACTTTACATTGCCTTACTTTACGTTGCCTTTACTTTACGTTGCCTAAATTTATGTTGCTTTACGTTGCCTTACTTTACGTTGCCTTTCCTTACGTTGCCTTGCCTTACATTGCTTTACGTATCCTTACTTCACGTTGCCTTACTTTACGTTGCCTTACTTTATGTTGCCTTGCTTTAAGTTGCCTTGCCTTGCCTTACGTTGGCTTAATTTATGTTGCCTAACGTTGCTTTACGTTGCCTTACTTTACGTTGCCTTACGTTGCTTTACGTAGCCTTACTTTACGTTGCCTTTACTTTACGTTGCCTTGCTTTACGTTGCCTTACTTTACATTGCTTTACGTTGCCTTAGTTTACGTTGCCTTACTTTACGTTGATTTATGTTGCCTTGCTTTAATTTGCCTTGCTTTACGTTGCTATACGTTGCCTTGCTTTCGTTGCCTTACTTTACATTGCTTTACCTTGCCTTATTTTACGTTGCCTTGCTTTACGTCCTTACTTTACGTTGCCTTACGTTGCCTTACTTTACGTTGCCTTACTTTACGTTGCCTTGCTTTACGTTGCCTTGCTTTACGTTGATTTACGTTGCCTTACTTTACGTTGCTTTACATTGCCTTACTTTACGTTGCCTTGCTTTACGTTGCCTTGCTTTACGTTGCCTTACTTTACGTTGCTTTACTTTACGTTCCTTTACGTTGCCTTTACTTTACGTTGCCTTAGTTTACGTTGCCTTGCCTTACGTTGCTTTACGTTGCCTTACTTAAGGTTGCCTTGCCTTACATTGCTTTATGTTGCCTTACTTTACATTACCATAGTTTACGTTGCCTTGCCTTACGTTGCTTTACGTTGCCTTACATTACGTTGCCTTACTTTACGTTGCCTTGCCTTACGTTGCTTTACGTTGCCTTACTTTACGTTGCTTTACGTTGCCTTACTTTACGTTGCCTTACTTTACGTTGCCTTGCCTTACGTTGCTTTACGTTGCCTTTCTTTACGTTGCCTTACTTTACGTTCCCTTGCCTTACGTTGCTTTACGTTTCCTTACTTTACGTTGCCTAACATTACGTTGCCTAACATTACGTTGCCTTGCCTTACGTTGCCTTACTTTTCGTTGCCTTACTTTACGTTGCTCTACGTTGCCTTACTTTACGTTGCTTTACGTAGACTTACTTTACGTTGCCTTACTTTACGTTTCCTTGCCATACGTTGCTTTACGTTGCATTACTTTACGTTGCCTTGTTATTACGTTGCCTTTACATTACGATGCCTTACGTTGCTTTACGTTGCCTTACTTTACGTTGCCTTACTTTACGTTACCTTTACTTTACGTTGCATTACTTTATGTTGCTTTACGTTTCCTTAATTCACGTTGACTTTCCTTACGTTGCCTTGCCTTACGTTGCTTTATTTTGCCTTTCTTTACGTTGCCTTGCCTTACCTTATGTTGCCTTGCCTTGCCTTGTCTTACGTTGCCTTACTTTAGGTTGCCTTACTTTACGTTGCCTTACGTTCCTTTACGTTGATTTACTTTACGTTGCCTTTATTTACGTTGCCTTGCCTTATGTTCCCTTGCCTTGCCTTGCCTTGCCTTACGTTGCCTTGCCTTGCCTTGCCTTACGTTCCCTTACTTTAGGTTGCTTTACGTTGCCTTACTTTACGTTGCCTTACTTTACTTTGCCTTACTTTACGTTGCCTTACGTTTCTTTAGATTGCCTTACTTTACGTTGCCTTACTTTACCTTGCCTTGCCTTACGTTGCCTTGCCTTGCCTTGCCTTACGTTGCCTTGCTTTATGTCGCCTTACGTTGCTTTACGTTGCCTTACTTTACTTTGACTTACTTTACGTTACTTTACGTTGCCTTACTTTACGTTTCTTTACGTTGCCTTACTCTACGTTGCCTTACTCTACGTTGCCTTACTTTACGTTGCCTTGCCTTACGTTGCCTTACTTTCCGTTGCCTTACTTTACGTTGCTTTACGTTGCCTTACTTTACATTGCCTTATTTTAGGTTGCCTTACTTTACATTGCCTTACTTTACCTTGCCTTTACTTTACGTTGCCTAAATTTATGTTGCTTTATGTTGCCTTAATTTACGTTGCCTTTCCTTACGTTGCCTTGCCTTACGTTGCTTTACGTTGCCTTTCTTTACGTTGCCTTACTTTACGTTCCCTTGCCTTACGTTGCTTTATGTTGTCTTACTTTACGTTACCTTACTTTACGTTGCATTGCCTTATGTTGCCTTACTTTACGTTGCCTTACTTTACATTGCCTTACTTCACGTTGCCTTGCCTTACGTTGCTTACTTTACATTGCTTTACGTAGAATTACCTTACGTTGCCTTACTTTACGTTGCCTTGCCATAAGTTGCTTTACGTTGCATTACTTTACGTTGCCTTGAATTACGTTGCCTTGAATTACGTTGCCTTACTTTACATTGCCTTACGTTGCTTTACGTTGCCTTACTTTACGTTGCCTTACTTTACGCTGCTTTACGTTGCCTTTTTTACGTTGCCTTGCCTTATGTTGCCTTACTTTACGTTGCCTTACTTTACATTGCTTTACGTTTCTTTACTTTACATTGCCTTACTTCACGTTGCCTTGCCTTACGTTGCCTTACTTTACGTTTCCTTACTTTACGTTGCCTTACTTTACATTTCCTTGCCTTACTTTGCTTTACGTTGCCGTAATTTACGTTGCCTTACTTTACGTTGCCTTGCCTTACGTTGCCTTACTTTACGTTGCATTAATTTGCTTTACGTTGCCTTATTTTACATTGACTTACTTTACGTTGCCTTTACTTTACGTTGCCTAAATTTATGTTGCTTTACGTTGCCTTACTTTAGGTTGCTTTTCCTTACGTTGCCTTGCCTTACGTTGCTTTACGTTGCCTTACCTTACGTTGCCTTACTTTACGTTGCCTTCCCTTACGTTGGTTTACGTTTCTTTACGTTGCCTTACTTTACGTTGCCTTGCCTTACGTTGCATTGCCTTGTCTTACGTTGCCTTAATTTATGTTCCCTTACGTTGCTTTACGTTTCATTACATTACGTTGCCTTACTTTACGTTGCTTTACGTTGCCTTGCTTTACGTTGGTTTACGTTGCCTTACTTTACGTTGCTTTACGTTGCCTTACTTTACGTTGCCTTGCTTTACGTTGCCTTAATTTACGTTGCCTTACTTTACGTTGCTTTACGTTGCCTTTACTTTACGTTGCCTTACTGTACGTTGCCTTGCCTTACGTTGCTTTATGTTGCCGTACTTAAGGTTGCCTTGCCTTACGTTGCTTTACGTTGCCTTACTTTACGTTGCCTTACTTTACGTTGCCTTACTTTATGTGGCTTGCCTTACGTTGCTTTACGTTGCCTTTCTTTATGTTGCCTTACTATAGGTTCCCTTGCCTTATGTTGCTTTACGTTGTCTTACCTTACGTTGCCTTACTTTACGTTGCCTTGCCTTATGTTGCCTTACTTTACGTTGCCTTACTTTACATTGCTTTACGTTGCCTTACTTTACATTGCATTACTTCACCTTGCCTTACCTTACGTTGCCTTACTTTACGTTGCCTTACTTTACGTTGCCTTACTTTACGTTTCCTGGCCTTAAGTTGCTTTACGTTGCCGTGCTTTACGTTGCCTTACTTTACGTTGCCTTGCCTTACGTTGCCTTACTTTCCCTTGCCTTACATTACGTTGCTTTACGTTGCCTTACTTTACGTTGCCTTGCCTTACGTTGCTTTCCGTTGCCTTACTTAAGGTTGCCTTTACTTTACGTTGCCTAAATTTATGTTGCTTTATGTTGCCTTAATTTACGTTGCCTTTCCTTACGTTGCCTTGCCTTACGTTGCTTTACGATGCCTTACTTCACGTTGCCTTACTTTACGTTGCCTTGCCTTACGTTGCCTTGCCTTGCCTTACGTTGCCTTAATTTATGTTGCCTTACGTTGCTTTACGTTGCCTTACTTTACATTGCCTTACGTTGCTTTACGTTGCCTTACTTTATGTTGCCTTTACTTTACGTTGCCTTGCCCTACGTTTCCTTGCCTTGCCTTACGTTGCCTTACTTTACGTTGCCTTACGTTGCTTTATATTGCCTTACTTTACGTTGCCTTGCCTTACGTTGCCTTACTTTTTGTTGCCATACTTTACGTTGTTTACGTTGCCTTGCTTTACGTTGCCTTGCTTTACGTTGCTTTACGTTGCCTTGCTTTACGATGCCTTGCTTTACGTTGCCTTGCTTTACGTTGCTTTACGTTGCCTTGCTTTACGTTGCCTTGCTTTACGTTGCCTTGCTTTACGTTGCTTTACGTTGCCTTGCTTTATGTTGCCTTACTTTACGTTGCTTTACGTTGCCTTGTTTTACGTTGCCTTGCTTTACGTTGCCTTGCTTTACATTGCCTTACTTTACGTTACTTTACGTTACCTTACTCTACGTTGCCTTACTCTACGTTGCCTTATTTACGTTGCTTTACGTTGCCTTGCTCTACGTTGCCTTACTTTACGTTGCTGTACATTGCCTTGCTTTAAGTTGCTTTGCTTTACGTTGCCTTGCTTTACGTTGCTTTAAGTTGCCTTGCTTTACTTTGCCTTGCTTTACGTTGCCTTGCTTTACATTGCCTTACTTTACGTTGCTTTACGTTGCCTTACTTTACGTATCCTAACTTTACGTTGCCTTGCCTTACGTTGCCTTACTTTTTGTTGCCTTACTTTACGTTGTTTACGTTGCCTTGCTTTACGTTGCCTTGCTTTACGTTGCTTTACGTTGCCTTGTTTTACGTTACCTTGCTTTACGTTGCCTTGCTTTACGTTGTCTTGCTTTACGTTGCTTTACGTTGCCTTGCTTTATGTTGCCTTACTTTACGTTTCTTTACGTTGCCTTGTTTTACGTTGCCTTGCTTTACATTGCTTTACGTTGCCTTGCTTTACGTTGCCTTGCTTTACGTTGCTTTAAGTTGCCTTGCTTTACGTTGCCTTGCTTTACGTTGCCTTGCTTTACATTGCCTTACTTTACGTTTCTTTACGTTGCCTTACTCTACGTTGCCTTACTCTACGATGCCTTATTTACGTTGCTTTACGTTGCCTTGCTCTACGTTGCCTTACTTTACGTTGCTGTACATTGCCTTGCTTTACGTTGCCTTGCTTTACGTAGCCTTGCTTTATGTTGCTTTACGTTGCCTTGCTTTACTTTGCCTTGCTTTACGTTGCCTTGCTTTACATTGCCTTACTTTACGTTGCTTTACGTTGCCTTACTTTACGTTGCCTTGCTTTACGTTGCTTTACGTTACCTTACTTTATCTTGCCTTACTTTATGTTGCCTTACTTTACGTTGCTTTACGTTGCCTTGCTTTACGTTGCCTTACTTTACTTTCCTTTACCTTGCCTTGCTTTACATTGCTTTACGTGGCCTTGCTTTACGTTGCTTTACGTTGCCTTACTTTACGTTGCCTTACTTTACGTTGCTTTACGTTGCCTTACTTTACGTTGCCTTACTTTACCTTGCTTTATGTTGCCTTACTTTACCTTGCTTTACGTTGCCTTACTTTACCTTGCTTTACGTTACCTTACTTTACGTTGCTTTGCTTTACGTTGCCATACTTTACGTTGCTTTACGTTGCCTTACTTTACGTTGCCTTGCTTTACGTTGCCTTGCTTTACGTTGCCTTACTTTACGTTGCTTTACTTTACGTTGCCTTGCTTTACGTTGCCTTGCTTTACGTTGCCTTACTTTACATTGCTTTACGTTGCCTTAGTTTACGTTGCCTTACTTTACGTTACTTTACGTTGCCTTACTTTACGTTGCCTTGCCTTACGTTGCTTTACGTTGCCTTACTTAAGGGTGCCTTGCCTTACGTTGCTTTATGTTGCCTTACTTTTCATTACCATACTTTACGTTGAGTTGCCTTACGTTGCTTTACGTTGCCTTACATTACGTTGCCTTACTTTACGTTGCCTTGCCTTACGTTGCTTTACGTTGCCTTACTTTACGTTGCCTTACTTTACGTTGCTTTACGTTGCCTTACTTTACGTTGCCTTACTTTACGTTGCCTTGCCTTACGTTGCTTTATGTTGCCTTTCTTTACGTAGCCTTACTTTACGTTCCCTTGCCTTACTTTGCTTTACGTTGTCTTACTTTACGTTACCTTACTTTACGTTGCCTTGCCTTATGTTGCCTTACTTTACGTTGTCTTTCTTTACATTGCTTTACGTTGCCTTACTTTACATTGCCCTACTTCACGTTGCCTTGCCTTACGTTGCCTTGCTTTACATTGCCTTATTTTACGTTGCCCTACTTTACGTTTCCTTGCCTTACGTTGCTTTCCGTTGACGTACTTTACGTTGCCTGACTTTACATTGCCTTGCCTTACGTTACCTTACTTTACGTTGCCTTATGTTGCTTTACGTTGCCTTACTTTACATTGCCTTACTTTACGTTGCCTTTACTTTACGTTGCCTAAATTTATGTTGCTTTACGTTGCCTTACTTTACGTTGCCTTTCCTTACGTTGCCTTGCCTTACATTGCTTTACGTATCCTTACTTCACGTTGCCTTACTTTACGTTGCCTTACTTTATGTTGCCTTGCTTTAAGTTGCCTTGCCTTGCCTTACGTTGGCTTAATTTATGTTGCCTAACGTTGCTTTACGTTGCCTTACTTTACGTTGCCTTACGTTGCTTTACGTAGCCTTACTTTACGTTGCCTTTACTTTACGTTGCCTTGCTTTACGTTGCCTTACTTTACATTGCTTTACGTTGCCTTAGTTTACGTTGCCTTACTTTATGTTGATTTATGTTGCCTTGCTTTAATTTGCCTTGCTTTACGTTGCTATACGTTGCCTTGCTTTCGTTGCCTTAATTTACATTGCTTTACCCCTCCTTATTTTACGTTGCCTTGCTTTACGTCCTTACTTTACGTTGCCTTACGTTGCCTTACTTTACGTTGCCTTACTTTACGTTGCCTTGCTTTACGTTGCCTTGCTTTACGTTGATTTACGTTGCCTTACTTTACGTTGCTTTACATTGCCTTACTTTACGTTGCCTTGCTTTACGTTGCCTTGCTTTACGTTGCCTTACTTTACGTTGCTTTACTTTACGTTGCTTTACGTTGCCTTTACTTTACGTTGCCTTAGTTTACGTTGCCTTGCCTTACGTTGCTTTACGTTGCCTTACTTAAGGTTGCCTTGCCTTACATTGCTTTATGTTGCCTTACTTTACATTACCATACTTTACGTTGCCTTGCCTTACGTTGCTTTACGTTGCCTTACATTACGTTGCCTTACTTTACGTTGCCTTGCCTTACGTTGCTTTACGTTGCCGTACTTTACGTTGCCTTACTTTACGTTGCCTTGCCTTACTTTGCCTTACTTTATGTTGCCTTACGTTGCTTTACGTTGCCTTACTTTACATTGCGTTACTTTACGTTGCCTTTACTTTACGTTGCCTAAATTTATGTTGCTTTACGTTGCCTTACTTTACGTTGCCTTTCCTTACGTTGCCTTGCCTTACGTTGTTTTCCGTTTCTTTACGTTTCCTTACTTTACGTGGCCTTACTTTACGTTGCCTTGCCTTACGTTGCCTTTCCTTGCCTTACGTTGCCTTAATTTATGTTGCCTTACGTTGCTTTACGTTGCCTTACTTTACATTGCCTTACGTTGCTTTACGTAGCCTTACTTTATGTTGCCTTTACTTTACGTTGCCTTGCTTTACGTTGCCTTACTATACATTGTTTTACGTTGCCTTTACTTTACGTTGCCTTAATTTACGTTGCTTTACTTTACGTTGCCTTACTTTACGTTGCTTTATGTTGCCTTGCTTTAATTTGCCTTGCTTTACATTGCTTTACGTTGCCTTACTTTACGTTGCCTTGCTTTACGTCCTTACTTTACGTTGCCTTACGTTGCCTTACTTTACGTTGCCTTACTTTACGTTGCTTTACGTTGCCTTGCTTTACGTTGCCTTGCTTTACGTTGCTTTACGTTGCCTTGCTTTACGTTGTCTTGCTTTACGTTGGCTTGCTTTACGTTGCTTTACGTTGCCTTGCTTTATGTTGCCTTACTTTACGTTGCTTTACGTTGCCTTTATTTACGTTGCCATGCTTTACATTGCTTTACGTTGCCTTGCTTTACTTTGCCTTGTTTTACGTTGCTTTACGTTGCCTTGCTTTACGTTGCCTTGCTTTACGTTGCCTTGCTTTACGATGCCTTACTTTACGTTGCTTACGTTGCCTTACTTTACGTTGCCTTGCTTTACGTTGCTTTACGTTACCTTACTTTATCTTGCCTTACTTTATATCTCCTTACTTTACGTTGCTTTACGTTGCCTTGCTTTAAGTTGCCTTACTTTACTTTCCTTTTCCTTGCCTTGCTTTACTTTGCTTTACGTTGCCTAGTTTACGTTGCTTTACGTTGTCTTACTTTACGTTGCCTTACTTTACGTTGCTTTACGTTGCCTTACATTACGTTGCCTTACGTTGCCTTACATTACGTTGCCTTACATTACGTTGCTTTACGTTGCCTTATTTTACGTTGCCTTGCTTTACGTTGCCTTGCTTTACGTTGATTTACGTTGCCTTACTTTACGTTGCTTTACGTTGCCTTACTTTACGTTGCCTTGCTTTACGTTGCCTTACTTTACGTTGCCTTACTTTACGTTGCTTTACGTTGCCTTTACTTTAAGTTGCCTTTAATTTACGTTGCCTTACTTTACGTTGATTTATGTTGCCTTGCTTTAATTTGCCTTGCTTTACGTTGCTATACGTTGCCTTGCTTTCGTTGCCTTACTTTACATTGCTTTACCTTGCCTTATTTTACGTTGCCTTGCTTTACGTTGATTTATGTTGCCTTGCTTTAATTTGCCTTGCTTTACGTTGCTATACGTTGCCTTGCTTTCGTTGCCTTACTTTACATTGCTTTACCTTGCCTTAGTTTACGTTGCCTTACTTTACGTTGATTTATGTTGCCTTGCTTTAATTTGCCTTGCTTTACGTTGCTATACGTTGCCTTGCTTTCGTTGCCTTACTTTACATTGCTTTACCTTGCCTTATTTTACGTTGCCTTGCTTTACGTCCTTACTTTACGTTGCCTTACGTTGCCTTACTTTACGTTGCCTTACTTTACGTTGCCTTGCTTTACGTTGCCTTGCTTTACGTTGATTTACGTTGCCTTACTTTACGTTGCTTTACGTTGCCTTACTTTACGTTGCTTTACATTGCCTTACTTTACGTTGCCTTGCTTTACGTTGCCTTGCTTTACGTTGCCTTAATTTACGTTGCTTTAATTTACGTTGCTTTACGTTGCCTTTACTTTACGTTGCCTTAGTTTACGTTGCCTTGCCTTACGTTGCTTTACGTTGCCTTACTTAAGGTTGCCTTGCCTTACATTGCTTTATGTTGCCTTACTTTACATTACCATACTTTACGTTGCCTTGCCTTACGTTGCTTTACGTTGCCTTACATTACGTTGCCTTACTTTACGTTGCCTTGCCTTACGTTGCTTTACGTTGCCTTACTTTACGTTGCCTTACTTTACGTTGCTTTACGTTGCCTTACTTTACGTTGCCTTACTTTACGTTGCCTTGCCTTACGTTGCTTTACGTTGCCTTTCTTTACGTTGCCTTACTTTACGTTCCCTTGCCTTACGTTGCTTTACGTTGTCTTACTTTACGTTACCTTACTTTACGTTGCCTTGACTTATGTTGCCTTACTTTACGTTACCTTACTTTACGTTGTCTTGCCTTATGTAGCCTTACTTTACGTTGCCTTACTTTACATTGCTTTACGTTGCCTTACTTTACATTGCCTTACTTCACGTTGCCTTGCCTTACGTTGCCTTACTTTACGTTGCCTTACTTTACATTGCCTTACTTTACGTTTCCTTGCCTTACGTTGGTTTACGTTGCCGTAATTTACGTTGCCTTACTTTACGTTGCCTTGCCTTACATTGCCTTACTTTACGTTGCCTTACTTTACGATGCCTTGCCTTACGTTGCTTTACGTTTCCTTACTTTACGTTGCCTTACTTTACGTTTCCTTGCCTTACGTTGGTTTACGTTGCCGTAATTTACGTTGCCTTACTTTACGTTGCTTTACGTTTCCTTACTTTACGTTGCTTTACGTTGACTTACTTTACGTTGCCTTACTTTACGTTGCCTTGCCATACGTTGCTTTACGTTGCATTACTTTACGTTGCCTTGAATTACGTTGCCTTACTTTACATTGCCTTACGTTGCTTTACGTTGCCTTTCTTTACGTTGCCTTACGTTACGCTGCTTTACGTTGCCTTACTTTACGTTGCCTTACTTTACGTTGCCTTGCCTTACGTTGCTTTACGTTGCCTTTCTTTACGTTGCCTTACTTTACATTGCTTTACGTTGCCTTACTTTATATTGCCTTACTTCACGTTGCCTTGCCTTACGTTGCTTTACTTTACGTTTCCTTACTTTACGTTGCCTTACTTTACGTTTCCTTGCCTTACTTTGCTTTACGTTGCCGTACTTTACGTTGCCTTACTTTACGTTGCCTTGCCTTACTTTGCCTTACTTTATGTTGCCTTACGTTGCTTTACGTTGCCTTACTTTACATTGCGTTACTTTACGTTGCCTTTACTTTACGTTGCCTAAATTTATGTTGCTTTACGTTGCCTTACTTTACGTTGCCTTTCCTTACGTTGCCTTGCCTTACGTTGTTTTCCGTTTCTTTACGTTTCCTTACTTTACGTGGCCTTACTTTACGTTGCCTTGCCTTACGTTGCCTTTCCTTGCCTTACGTTGCCTTAATTTATGTTGCCTTACGTTGCTTTACGTTGCCTTACTTTACATTGCCTTACGTTGCTTTACGTAGCCTTACATTATGTTGCCTTTACTTTACGTTGCCTTGCTTTACGTTGCCTTACTTTACATTGTTTTACGTTGCCTTACTTTACGTTGCCTTAATTTACGTTGCTTTACTTTACGTTGCCTTACTTTACGTTGCTTTATGTTGCCTTGCTTTAATTTGCCTTGCTTTACATTGCTTTACGTTGCCTTACTTTACGTTGCCTTGCTTTACGTCCTTACTTTACGTTGCCTTACGTTGCCTTACTTTACGTTGCCTTACTTTACGTTGCTTTACGTTGCCTTGCTTTACGTTGCCTTGCTTTACGTTGCTTTACGTTGCCTTGCTTTACGTTGTCTTGCTTTACGTTGGCTTGCTTTACGTTGCTTTACGTTGCCTTGCTTTATGTTGCCTTACTTTACGTTGCTTTACGTTGCCTTGCTTTACGTTGCCTTGCTTTACGTTGCCTTGCTTTACGATGCCTTACTTTACGTTGTTTACGTTGCCTTACTTTACGTTGCCTTGCTTTACGTTGCTTTACGTTACCTTACTTTATCTTGCCTTACTTTATATCTCCTTACTTTACGTTGCTTTACGTTGCCTTGCTTTAAGTTGCCTTACTTTACTTTCCTTTTCCTTGCCTTGCTTTACGTTGCTTTACGTTGCCTAGTTTACGTTGCTTTACGTTGTCTTACTTTACGTTGCCTTACTTTACGTTGCTTTACGTTGCCTTACATTACGTTGCCTTACGTTGCCTTACATTACGTTGCCTTACATTACGTTGCCTTACATTACGTTGCTTTACGTTGCCTTATTTTACGTTGCCTTGCTTTACGTTGCCTTGCTTTACGTTGATTTACGTTGCCTTACTTTACGTTGCTTTACGTTGCCTTACTTTACGTTGCCTTGCTTTACGTTGCCTTACTTTACGTTGCCTTACTTTACGTTGCCTTACTTTACGTTGCTTTACGTTGCCTTTACTTTAAGTTGCCTTTAATTTACGTTGCCTTACTTTACGTTGCCTTGCCTTACGTTGCTTTACGTTGCCTTACTAAAGGTTGCCTTGCCTTACATTTCTTTATGTTGCCTTACTTTACATTACCATACTTTACGTTGCCTTGCCTTACGTTGCTTTACGTTGCCTTACATTACGTAGCTTTACTTTACGTTGCCTTGCCTTACGTTGCTTTACGTTGCCTTACTTTACGTATCCTAACTTTACGTTGCCTTGCCTTACGTTGCCTTACTTTTTGTTGCCTTACTTTACGTTGTTTACGTTGCCTTGCTTTACGTTGCCTTGCTTTACGTTGCTTTACGTTGCCTTGTTTTACGTTACCTTGCTTTACGTTGCCTTGCTTTACGTTGCCTTGCTTTACGTTCCTTTACGTTGCCTTGCTTTACGTTGCTTTACGTTGCCTTGCTTTATGTTGCCTTACTTTACGTTGCTTTACGTTGACTTGTTTTACGTTGCCTTGCTTTACATTGCTTTACGTTGCCTTGCTTTACGTTGCCTTGCTTTACGTTGCTTTAAGTTGCCTTGCTTTACGTTGCCTTGCTTTACGTTGCCTTGCTTTACATTGCCTTACTTTACGTTTCTTTACGTTGCCTTACTCTACGTTGCCTTACTCTACGATGCCTTATTTACGTTGCTTTACGTTGCCTTGCTCTACGTTGCCTTACTTTACGTTGCTGTACATTGCCTTGCTTTACGTTGCCTTGCTTTACGTAGCCTTGCTTTACGTTGCTTTACGTTGCCTTGCTTTACTTTGCCTTGCTTTACGTTGCCTTGCTTTACATTGCCTTACTTTACGTTGCTTTACGTTGCCTTACTGTACTTTGCCTTGCTTTACGTTGCTTTACGTTACCTTACTTTATCTTGCCTTACTTTATGTTGCCTTACTTTACTTTGCTTTACGTTGCCTTGCTTTACGTTGCCTTACTTTACTTTCCTTTACCTTGCCTTGCTTTACATTGATTTACGTGGCCTTGCTTTACGTTGCTTTACGTTGCCTTACTTTACGTTGCCTTACTTTACGTTGCTTTACGTTGCCTTACTTTACGTTGCCTTACTTTACCTTGCTTTATGTTGCCTTACTTTACCTTGCTTTACGTTGCCTTACTTTACCTTGCTTTACGTTACCTTACTTTACGTTGCTTTGCTTTACGTTGCCATACTTTACGTTGCTTTACGTTGCCTTACTTTACGTTGCCTTGCTTTACGTTGACTTGCTTTACGTTGCCTTACTTTACGTTGCTTTACTTTACGTTGCCTTGCTTTACGTTGCCTTACTTTACATTGCTTTACGTTGCCTTAGTTTACGTTGCCTTACTTTTCGTTACTTTACGTTGCCTTACTTTACGTTGCCTTGCCTTACGTTGCTTTACGTTGCCTTACTTAAGGGTGCCTTGCCTTATGTTGCTTTATGTTGCCTTACTTTTCATTACCATACTTTACGTTGCGTTGCCTTACGTTGCTTTACGTTGCCTTACATTACGTTGCCTTACTTTACGTTGCCTTGCCTTACGTTGCTTTACGTTGCCTTACTTTACGTTGCCTTACTTTACGTTGCTTTACGTTGCCTTACTTTACGTTGCCTTACTTTACGTTGCCTTGCCTTACGTTGCTTTACGTTGCCTTTCTTTACGTAGCCTTACTTTACGTTCCCTTGCCTTACTTTGCTTTACGTTGTCTTACTTTACGTTACCTTACTTTACGTTGCCTTGCCTTATGTTGCCTTACTTTACCTTGTCTTTCTTTACATTGCTTTACGTTGCCTTACTTTACATTGCCCTACTTCACGTTGCCTTGCCTTACGTTGCCTTGCTTTACATTGCCTTATTTTACGTTGCCCTACTTTACGTTTCCTTGCCTTACGTTGCTTTCCGTTGACGTACTTTACGTTGCCTGACTTTACATTGCCTTGCCTTACGTTACCTTACTTTACGTTGCCTTACGTTGCTTTACGTTGCCTTACTTTACATTGCCTTACTTTACGTTGCCTTTACTTTACGTTGCCTAAATTTATGTTGCTTTACGTTGCCTTACTTTACGTTGCCTTTCCTTACGTTGCCTTGCCTTACATTGCTTTACGTATCCTTACTTCACGTTGCCTTACTTTACGTTGCCTTACTTTATGTTGCCTTGCTTTAAGTTGCCTTGCCTTGCCTTACGTTGGCTTAATTTATGTTGCCTAACGTTGCTTTACGTTGCCTTACTTTACGTTGCCTTACGTTGCTTTACGTAGCCTTACTTTACGTTGCCTTTACTTTACGTTGCCTTGCTTTACGTTGCCTTACTTTACATTGCTTTACGTTGCCTTAGTTTACGTTGCCTTACTTTACGTTGATTTATGTTGCCTTGCTTTAATTTGCCTTGCTTTACGTTGCTATACGTTGCCTTGCTTTCGTTGCCTTACTTTACATTGCTTTACCTTGCCTTATTTTACGTTGCCTTGCTTTACGTCCTTACTTTACGTTGCCTTACGTTGCCTTACTTTACGTTGCCTTACTTTACGTTGCCTTGCTTTACGTTGCCTTGCTTTACGTTGATTTACGTTGCCTTACTTTACGTTGCTTTACATTGCCTTACTTTACGTTGCCTTGCTTTACGTTGCCTTGCTTTACGTTGCCTTACTTTACGTTGCTTTACTTTACGTTGCTTTACGTTGCCTTTACTTTACGTTGCCTTAGTTTACGTTGCCTTGCCTTACGTTGCTTTACGTTGCCTTACTTAAGGTTGCCTTGCCTTACATTGCTTTATGTTGCCTTACTTTACATTACCATAGTTTACGTTGCCTTGCCTTACGTTGCTTTACGTTGCCTTACATTACGTTGCCTTACTTTACGTTGCCTTGCCTTACGTTGCTTTACGTTGCCTTACTTTACGTTGCTTTACGTTGCCTTACTTTACGTTGCCTTACTTTACGTTGCCTTGCCTTACGTTGCTTTACGTTGCCTTTCTTTACGTTGCCTTACTTTACGTTCCCTTGCCTTACGTTGCTTTACGTTTCCTTACTTTACGTTGCCTAACATTACGTTGCCTAACATTACGTTGCCTTGCCTTACGTTGCCTTACTTTTCGTTGCCTTACTTTACGTTGCTCTACGTTGCCTTACTTTACGTTGCTTTACGTAGACTTACTTTACGTTGCCTTACTTTACGTTTCCTTGCCATACGTTGCTTTACGTTGCATTACTTTACGTTGCCTTGTTATTACGTTGCCTTTACATTACGATGCCTTACGTTGCTTTACGTTGCCTTACTTTACGTTGCCTTACTTTACGTTACCTTTACTTTACGTTGCATTACTTTATGTTGCTTTACGTTTCCTTAATTCACGTTGACTTTCCTTACGTTGCCTTGCCTTACGTTGCTTTATTTTGCCTTTCTTTATGTTGCCTTGCCTTACCTTATGTTGCCTTGCCTTGCCTTGTCTTACGTTGCCTTACTTTAGGTTGCCTTACTTTACGTTGCCTTACGTTCCTTTACGTTGATTTACTTTACGTTGCCTTTATTTACGTTGCCTTGCCTTATGTTCCCTTGCCTTGCCTTGCCTTGCCTTACGTTGCCTTGCCTTGCCTTGCCTTACGTTCCCTTACTTTAGGTTGCTTTACGTTGCCTTACTTTACGTTGCCTTACTTTACTTTGCCTTACTTTACGTTGCCTTCCCTTACGTTGGTTTACGTTTCTTTACGTTGCCTTACTTTACGTTGCCTTGCCTTACGTTGCATTGCCTTGTCTTACGTTGCCTTAATTTATGTTCCCTTACGTTGCTTTACGTTTCATTACATTACGTTGCCTTACTTTACGTTGCTTTACGTTGCCTTGCTTTACGTTGGTTTACGTTGCCTTACTTTACGTTGCTTTACGTTGCCTTACTTTACGTTGCCTTGCTTTACGTTGCCTTAATTTACGTTGCCTTACTTTACGTTGCTTTACGTTGCCTTTACTTTACGTTGCCTTACTGTACGTTGCCTTGCCTTACGTTGCTTTACGTTGCCTTTCTTTACGTTGCCTTACTTTACGTTCCCTTGCCTTACGTTGCTTTATGTTGTCTTACTTTACGTTACCTTACTTTACGTTGCATTGCCTTATGTTGCCTTACTTTACGTTGCCTTACTTTACATTGCCTTACTTCACGTTGCCTTGCCTTACGTTGCTTACTTTACATTGCTTTACGTAGAATTACCTTACGTTGCCTTACTTTACGTTGCCTTGCCATAAGTTGCTTTACGTTGCATTACTTTACGTTGCCTTGAATTACGTTGCCTTGAATTACGTTGCCTTACTTTACATTGCCTTACGTTGCTTTACGTTGCCTTACTTTACGTTGCCTTACTTTACGCTGCTTTACGTTGCCTTTTTTACGTTGCCTTGCCTTATGTTGCCTTACTTTACGTTGCCTTACTTTACATTGCTTTACGTTTCTTTACTTTACATTGCCTTACTTCACGTTGCCTTGCCTTACGTTGCCTTACTTTACGTTTCCTTACTTTACGTTGCCTTACTTTACATTTCCTTGCCTTACTTTGCTTTACGTTGCCGTAATTTACGTTGCCTTACTTTACGTTGCCTTGCCTTACGTTGCCTTACTTTACGTTGCATTAATTTGCTTTACGTTGCCTTATTTTACATTGACTTACTTTACGTTGCCTTTACTTTACGTTGCCTAAATTTATGTTGCTTTACGTTGCCTTACTTTAGGTTGCTTTTCCTTACGTTGCCTTGCCTTACGTTGCTTTACGTTGCCTTACCTTACGTTGCCTTACTTTACGTTGCCTTCCCTTACGTTGGTTTACGTTTCTTTACGTTGCCTTACTTTACGTTGCCTTGCCTTACGTTGCATTGCCTTGTCTTACGTTGCCTTAATTTATGTTCCCTTACGTTGCTTTACGTTTCATTACATTACGTTGCCTTACTTTACGTTGCTTTACGTTGCCTTGCTTTACGTTGGTTTACGTTGCCTTACTTTACGTTGCTTTACGTTGCCTTACTTTACGTTGCCTTGCTTTACGTTGCCTTAATTTACGTTGCCTTACTTTACGTTGCTTTACGTTGCCTTTACTTTACGTTGCCTTACTGTACGTTGCCTTGCCTTACGTTGCTTTATGTTGCCGTACTTAAGGTTGCCTTGCCTTACGTTGCTTTACGTTGCCTTACTTTACGTTGCCTTACTTTACGTTGCCTTACTTTATGTGGCTTGCCTTACGTTGCTTTACGTTGCCTTTCTTTATGTTGCCTTACTATAGGTTCCCTTGCCTTATGTTGCTTTACGTTGTCTTACCTTACGTTGCCTTACTTTACGTTGCCTTGCCTTATGTTGCCTTACTTTACGTTGCCTTACTTTACATTGCTTTACGTTGCCTTACTTTACATTGCATTACTTCACCTTGCCTTACCTTACGTTGCCTTACTTTACGTTGCCTTACTTTACGTTGCCTTACTTTACGTTTCCTGGCCTTAAGTTGCTTTACGTTGCCGTGCTTTACGTTGCCTTACTTTACGTTGCCTTGCCTTACGTTGCCTTACTTTCCCTTGCCTTACATTACGTTGCTTTACGTTGCCTTACTTTACGTTGCCTTGCCTTACGTTGCTTTCCGTTGCCTTACTTAAGGTTGCCTTTACTTTACGTTGCCTAAATTTATGTTGCTTTATGTTGCCTTAATTTACGTTGCCTTTCCTTACGTTGCCTTGCCTTACGTTGCTTTACGTTGCCTTACTTTACATTGCCTTACGTTGCTTTACGTTGCCTTACTTTATGTTGCCTTTACTTTACGTTGCCTTGCCCTACGTTTCCTTGCCTTGCCTTACGTTGCCTTACTTTACGTTGCCTTACGTTGCTTTATATTGCCTTACTTTACGTTGCCTTGCCTTACGTTGCCTTACTTTTTGTTGCCATACTTTACGTTGTTTACGTTGCCTTGCTTTACGTTGCCTTGCTTTACGTTGCTTTACGTTGCCTTGCTTTACGATGCCTTGCTTTACGTTGCCTTGCTTTACGTTGCTTTACGTTGCCTTGCTTTACGTTGCCTTGCTTTACGTTGCCTTGCTTTACGTTGCTTTACGTTGCCTTGCTTTATGTTGCCTTACTTTACGTTGCTTTACGTTGCCTTGTTTTACATTGCCTTGCTTTACATTGCTTTACGTTGCCTTGCTTTACGTTGCCTTGCTTTACGTTGCCTTGCTTTACATTGCCTTACTTTACGTTACTTTACGTTACCTTACTCTACGTTGCCTTACTCTACGTTGCCTTATTTACGTTGCTTTACGTTGCCTTGCTCTACGTTGCCTTACTTTACGTTGCTGTACATTGCCTTGCTTTAAGTTGCTTTGCTTTACGTTGCCTTGCTTTACGTTGCTTTAAGTTGCCTTGCTTTACTTTGCCTTGCTTTACGTTGCCTTGCTTTACATTGCCTTACTTTACGTTGCTTTACGTTGCCTTACTTTACGTTGCCTTGCTTTACGTTGCTTTACGTTACCTTACTTTATCTTGCCTTACTTTATGTTGCCTTACTTTACCTTGGTTTACGTTGCCTTGCTTTACGTTGCCTTACTTTACTTTCCTTTACCTTGCCTTGCTTTACGTTGCTTTACGTGGCCTTGCTTTACGTTGCTTTACGTTGCCTTACTTTACGTTGCTTTACGTTGCCTTACTTTACGTTGCCTTGCTTTACGTTGCCATACTTTACGTTGCTTTACGTTGCCTTACTTTACGATGCCTTACTTTACGTTGCTTTACTTTGCCTTATTTTACGTTGCCTTACTTTACGTTGCCTTGCTTTACGTTGCCTTGCTTTACGTTGCCTTACTTTACGTTGCCTTGCTTTACGTTGATTTACGTTGCCTTGCTTTACTTTGCTTTACGTTGCCTTACTTTACGTTGCTTTACGTTGCCTTACTTTACGTTGCCTTCCTTTAAGTTGCTTTACGTTGCCTTACTTTACGTTGCCTTACTTTAAGTTGCCTTGCTTTACGTTGCCTTGCTTTACGTTGATTTACGTTGCCTTGCTTTACGTTGCTTTACGTTGCCTTACTTTACGTTGCCTTGCTTTAGGTTGCCTTGCTTTACGTTGCCTAACTTTACGTTGCCTTACTTTACGTTACTTTACGTTGCCTTACTTTACGTTGCCTTCCCTTACGTTGCTTTACGTTGCCTTACTTAAGTTGCCTTGCCTTACATTGCTTTATGTTGCCTTACTTTTCATTATCATAATTTACGTTGTCTTGCCTTACGTTGCTTTACGTTGCCTTACATTACGTTGCCTTACTTTACGTTGCCTTGCCTTACGTTGCTTTACGTTGCCTTACTTTACGTTTCCTTACTTTACGTTGCTTTACGTTGCCTTACTTTACGTTGCCTTACTTTACGTTGCCTTGCCTTACGTTGCTTTACGTTGCCTTTCTTTACGTTGCCTTACTTTACGTTCCCTTGCCTTACGTTGCTTTACGTTGTCTTACTTTACGTTAGCTTACTTTACGTTGCCTTGCCTTATGTTGCCTTACTTTACGTTGTCTTTCTTTACATTGCTTTACGTTGCCTTACTTTACATTGCCTTACTTCACGTTGCCTTGCCTTACGTTGCCTTGCTTTACATTGCCTTATTTTACGTTGCCCTACTTTACGTTTTCTTGCTTACGTTGCTTTCCGTTGCCGTACTTTACGTTGCCTGACTTTACGTTGCCTTGCCTTACGTTACCTTACTTTACGTTGCCTTACGTTGCTTTACGTTGCCTTACTTTACATTGCCTTACTTTACGTTGCCTTTACTTTACGTTGCCTAAATTTATGTTGCTTTACGTTGCCTTACTTTACGTTGCCATTCCTTACGTTGCCTTGCCTTACATTGCTTTACGTATCCTTACTTCACGTTGCCTTACTTTACGTTGCCTTGCTTTACGTTGCCTTACTTTACATTGCTTTACGTTGCCTTAGTTTACGTTGCCTTACTTTACGTTGATTTATGTTGCCTTGCTTTAATTTGCCTTGCTTTACGTTGCTATACGTTGCCTTGCTTTCGTTGCCTTACTTTACATTGCTTAACCTTGCCTTATTTTACGTTGCCTTGCTTTACGTCCTTACTTTACGTTGCCTTACGTTGCCTTACTTTACGTTGCCTTACTTTACGTTGCCTTGCTTTACGTTGCCTTGCTTTACGTTGATTTACGTTGCCTTACTTTACGTTGCTTTACGTTGCCTTACTTTACGTTGCCTTGCTTTACGTTGCCTTGCTTTACGTTGCCTTACTTTACGTTGCTTTACTTTACGTTGCTTTACGTTGCCTTTATTTACGTTGCCTAAATTTACGTTGCCTTGCCTTACGTTGCTTTACGTTGCCTTACTTAAGGTTGCCTTGCCTTACATTGCTTTATGTTGCCTTACTTTACATTACCATACTTTACGTTGCCTTGCCTTACGTTGCTTTACGTTGCCTTACATTACGTTGCCTTACTTTACGTTACCTTGCCTTACGTTGCTTTACGTTGCCTTACTTTACGTTGCCTTACTTTACGTTGCTTTACGTTGCCTTACTTTACGTTGCCTTACTTTACGTTGCCTTGCCTTACGTTGCTTTAGGTTGCCTTTCTTTATGTTGCCTTACTTTATGTTTCCTTGCCTTACGTTGCTTTACGTTGCCTTACTTTACGTTTCCTTGCCTTACGTTGCTTTACGTTGCCTTACTTTACGTTGCCTTACGTTGCTTTACATTGTCTTACTTTACGTTGCCTTTACTTTATGATGCCTTGCCTTACGTTGCTTTACGTTTCCTTACTTTACGTTGCCTAACATTACGTTGCCTAACTTTACGTTGCCTTGCCTTACGTTGCCTTACTTTTCGTTGCCTTACTTTACGTTGCTTTACGTTGCCTTACTTTACGTTGCTTTACGTAGACTTACTTTACGTTGCCTTACTTTACGTTGCCTTGCCATACGTTGCTTTACGTTCCATTACTTTACGTTGCCTTGAATTACGTTGCCTTACCTTACATTGCCTTACGTTGCTTTACGTTGCCTTACTTTACGTTGCCTTACTTTACGCTGCTTTACGTTGCCTTACTTTACGTTGCCTTACTTTACGTTGCCTTGCCTTACGTTGCTTTACGTTGCCTTTCTTTACGTTGCCTTACTTTACGTTCCCTTGCCTTATGTTGCTTTACGTTGTCTTACTTTACGTTACCTTACTTTACGTTGCCTTGCCTTATGTTGCCTTACTTTACGTTGCCTTACTTTACATTGATTTACGTTGCCTTACTTTACATTGCCTTACTTCACGTTGCCTTACTTTACGTTTCCTTGCATTACGTTGCTTTACGTTGCCATAATTTACGTTGCCTTATTTACGTTGCCTTGCCTTACGTTGCGTTACTTTACGTTGCCTTACGTTGCTTTACGTTGCCTTACGTTGCTTTACGTTGCCTTACTTTACATTGCCTTACTTTACGTTGCCTTTACTTTACGTTGCCTAAATTTATGTTGCTTTACGTTGCCTTAATTTATGTTGCCTTTCCTTACGTTGCCTTGCCTTACGTTGCTTTATGTTGCCTTACTTCACGTTGCCTTACTTTACGTTGCCTTGCCTTACGTTGCCTTGCCTTGCCTTACGTTGCCTTAATTTATGTTGCCTTACGTTGCTTTACGTTGCCTTACTTTATGTTGCCTTACGTTGCTTTACGTTGCCTTACTTTATGTGGCCTTTACTTTACGTTGCCTTGCCCTACGTTGCCTTGCCTTGCCTTACGTTGCCTTACTTTACGTTGCCTTACGTTGCTTTACATTGTCTTACTTTACGTTGCCTTACTTTACGTTGCCTTCCCTTACGTTGCTTTACGTTGCCTTACTTTACGTTGCCTAACTTTATGTTGCCTTGCCTTACGTTGCCTTACTTTACGTTGCCTTACTTTAGGTTGCTTTACGTTGCCTTACTTTACGTTGCTTTAAGTTGACTTACTTTACGTTGCCTTACTTTACGTTGCCTTGCCATACGTTGCTTTACGTTGCATTTACTTTACGTTGCCTTGAATTACGTTTCCTTACTTTACGATTCCTTACGTTGCTTTACGTTGCCTTACTTTACGTTGCCTTACTTTACGTTGCCTTTACTTTACGTTGCACTACTTTATGTTGCTTTACGTTGCCTTACTTTACGTTGCCTTGCTTTACGTTGCCTTTACTTTACGTTTCTTTACGTTGCCTTACTTTACGATGCCTTACTTTACGTTGCTTTACTTTTCCTTACTTTACGTTGCCTTACTTTACGTTGCCTTGCTTTACGTTGCCTTGCTTTACGTTGCCTTGCTTTACGTTGCCTTACTTTACGTTGCCTTACTTTACGTTGCTTTACGTTGCCTTACTTTACGTTGCTTTATGTTGCCTTACTTTACGTTGCCTTACTTTACGTTGCTTTACGTTGCCTTACTCTACGTTGCCTTGCTTTACGTTGCCTTTCTTTACGTTGATTTACATTGCCTTACTTTAAGTTGCTTTACGTTTCCTTACTTTACGTTGCCTTGCTTTACGTTGCCTTGCTTTACGTTGCCTTACTTTACGTTGCCTTACTTTACGTTGCTTTACGTTGCCTTACTTTACGTTGCTTTACGTTGCCTTGCCTTATGTTGCCTTACTTTACGTTGCCTTACTTTACATTGCTTTACATTGCCTTACTTTACATTGCCTTAGTTCACGTTGACTTGCCTTACGTTGCCTTACTTTACGTTGCTTTACGTTGCCTTACTTTACGTTGCCTTACTTTACGTTGCTTTACGTTGCCTTAATTTACGTTGCCTTGCTTTACGTTGCCTTTCTTTACGTTGATTTACGTTGCCTTACTTTAAGTTGCTTTACGTTTCCTTACTTTACGTTGCCTTACTTTACGTTGCTTTACGTTGCCTTACTTTACGTTGCTTTAGGTTGCCTTACGTTACGTTGCCTTGCTTTACGTTGCCTTGCTTTACGTTGCCTTACTTTACGTTGCCTTACTTTACGTTGCTTTACGTTGCCTTACTTTACGTTGCTTTACGTTGCCTTACGTTGCCTTGCCTTATGGTGCCTTACTTTACGTTGCCTTACTTTACATTGCTTTACATTGCCTTACTTTACATTGCCTTACTTCACGTTGCCTTGCCTTACGTTGCTTTACGTTGCCTTACTTCACGTTGCCTTACTTTACGTTGCCTTTCCTTACGTTGCCTTAATTTATGTTGCCTTACGTTGCTTTACATTGCCTTACTTTATGGTGCCTTACGTTGCTTTACGTTTTTTACTTTACGTTTCCTTTATTTACGTTGCCTTGCCTTATGTTCCCTTGCCTTGCCTTGCCTTGCCTTACGTTGCCTTGCCTTGCCTTGCCTTACTTTCCCTTACTTTAGGTTGCTTTACGTTGCCTTACTTTACGTTGCCTTACTTTACTTTGCCTTACTTTACGTTGACTTACGTTTCTTTACATTGCCTTACTTTACGTTGCCTTACTTTACCTTGCTTTACGTTGCCTTACTTTACGTTGCCTTGCCTTACGTTGCTTTACGTTGCCTTACTTTACGTTGCCTTACTTTACGTTTACTTGCTTTACGTTGCCTTGCTTTACGTTGATTTACGTTGCCTTACTTTTCTTTGCTTTACGTTGCCTTTACTTTACGTTGCCTTGCTTTACGTTGCCTTGTTTACCTTGCCTTACTTTACGTTGCCTTACTTTACGTTGCTTTACGTTGCCTTACTTTACGTTGCCTTAATTTACTTTTCTTTGCCTTACGTTGCTTTACATTGCCGTAATTTACGTTGCCTTACTTTACGTTGCCTTGCCTTACGTTGCTTTATGTTTCTTTACGTTGCTTTACGTTGCTTTACTTTACGTTGCCTTACTTTACGTTGCCTTTCCTTACGTTGCCTTGCCTTACGTTGCTTTACATTGCCTTACGTTGCCTTACTTCACGTTGCCTTACTTTACGTTGCCTTGCCTTACGTTGCTTTACGTTTCTTTACGTTGCCTTACTTTACGTTGCCTTACTTTACGTTGCCTTTCCTTACGTTGCCTTGCCTTGACTTACGTTGCCTTAATTTATGTTGCCTTATGTTGCTTTACATTGCCTTACTTTACGTTGCCTTACGTTGCTTTACGTTGTTTTACTTTACGTTGCCTTTATTTACGTTGCCTTCCCTTATGTTCCCTTGCCTTGCCTTGCCTTGCCTTGCCTTTCGTTGTCTTGCCTTGCCTTGCCTTACGTTCCCTTCCTTTAGGTTTCTTTACGTTCCCTTACTTTACGTTGCCTTACTTTACTTTGCCTTACTTTACGTTGCCTTACGTTTCTTTACATTGCCTTACTTTACGTTGCCTTACTTTACCTTGCCTTGCCTTACGTTGCCTTGCCTTGCCTTGCCTTGCCTTACGTTGCCTTACTTTACGCAGCCTTACATTGCTTTACGTTGCCTTACTTTACGCTGCCTTACATTGCTTTACGTTGCCTTACTTTACGTTGCCTTACTTTACGTTGCCTTATTTTACGTTGCTTTACTTTACGTTTCTTTACGTTGCCTTACTCTACGTTGCCTTACATTACGTTGCCTTATTTACGTTGCTTTACGTTGCCTTACTCTACGTTGCCTTACTTTACGTTGCTGTACATTTCCTTGCTTTACATTGCCTTGCTTTACGTTGCCTTGCTTTACGTTGGTTTACATTGCTTTACTTTACGTTGCTTAACGTTGCCTTGCTTTACGTTGCTTTACGTTGCCTTGCTTTACGTTGCCTTGCTTTACGTTCCTTTCCCTTGCCTTACCTTACGTTGCCTTTACATTGCGTTGCTTTACGTTGCCTTATTTTACGTCGCCATGGTTTACGTTGCCTTACTTTACGTTGCTTTACGATGCCTTACTTTACGTTGCCTTACTTTACGTTGCTTTACGTTGACTTACTTTACCTTGCCTTGCTTTACGTTGCCTTGCTTTACGTTGCCTTACTTTACGTTACTTTACGTTGCCTTACTTTACGTTGCTTTACGTTGCCTTACTTTACGTTTCCTTAATTTACGTTGCTTTATGTTCCCTTACTTTACGTTGCCTTGCTTTACTTTGCCTTGCTTTACGTTGCTTTACGTTGCTTAACATTACGTTGTCTAACTTTACGTTGCTTTACGTTGCCTTACTTTACGTTGCCTTGCTTTACGTTGATTTGCTTTACGTTGACTTACTTTACATTGCTTTATGTTGCCTTACTTTACGTTTCCTTACTTTACGTTGCTTTACGTTGCCTTGCTTTACTTTCCCTTGTTTTACGTTGCTTTACGTTGCCTTGCTTTCGTTGCCTTGCTTTACGTTGCCTTGCTTTACGTTGCTTTACGTTGCCTTCCTTTATGTTGCCTTACTTTACGTTGCCTTGCTTTACATTGACTTACTTTACGTTGCTTTACGTTGCCTTTCTTTACGTTGCCTTGCTTTACGTTGCTTTACGTTGCCTTACTTTATGTTGCCTTACTTCATGTTGCCTTACTTTACGTTGCTTTACGTTGCCTTGCTTTACGTTGCCTTACTTTACGTTACTTTACGTTGCCTTGCTTTACGTTGCTTTACGTGGCCTTTCTTTACGTTGCTTTACGTAGCCTTACTTTACGTTGCCTTACTTTAAGTTGCTTTACGTTGCCTTACTTTACGTTGCCTTACTTTACGTTGCCTTGCTTTACGTTGCCTTGCTTTACGTTGATTTACGTTGCTTTATTTTACGCTGTTTTACGTTGCCTTACTTTACGTTGCTTTGCTTTACGTTTCCTTGCTTTACGTTGCCTTACTTTATGTTGCTTTATGTTGCCTTACTTTACGTTGGCTTACTTTACGTTGCCTTGCCTTACTTTGCTTTATGTTGCCTTACTTTACGTCGCCTTAATTTACGTTTCCTTACTTTACGTTGCCTTACTTTACGTTGCCTTACTTTACGTTTCTTTACGTTGCCTTACTCTACGTTGCCTTACTTTATGTTGCCTTGCTTTACTTTGCCTTGATTTACGTTGCTTTACGTTGCTTTACGTTGCCTTTATTTACGTTACCTTACTTTACGTTGCCTTGCTTTACGTTGCCTTACGTTGCCTTGCTTTACGTTGCCTTGCTTTATGTTGCCTTGCTTTACGTTGCTTTACGTTGCCTTACTTTACGTTGCCTTGCTTTACGCTGCCTTACTTTACGTTGCTTTACGTTGCCTTGCTTTACGCTGCCTTAATTTACGTTGCTTTACGTTGCCTCTACTTTACGATGCCTTGCTTTACGTTGCCTTGCTTTATGTTGCCTTGCTTTACGTTGCCTTACTTTACGTTGCTTTACGTTGCCTTAATTTACGTTGCCTTAGTTTGCGTTGCTTAACTTTGCGTTGCCTTACTTTACGTTGCTTTACGTTGCCTTACTTTACTTTGCCTTGCTTTACGTTGCCTTACTTTAAGTTGCTTTACGTTGCCTTGCTTTACGTTGCCTTTCCTTACGTTGCCTTCCCTTACGTTGCTTTACGTTGCCTTACTTTACGTTGCCTTTCCTTGCCTTACGTTGCCTTACTTTACGTTGCTTTACTTTACGTTGCCTTTCCTTACGTTGCCTTACAATACGTTTCCTTACGTTGCTTTACGTTACCTTACTTTACGTTGCCTTACTTTACGTTGCTTTACGTTGCCTTAATTTACGTTGCCTTGCTTTAAGTTGCATTGCTTTACGTTGCTTTATGTTGCTTTACGTTGCCTTACTTTACGTTGCCTTACTTTACGTTGCTTTACGTTGCCTTACTTTACGTTGCCTTGCTTTGCGTTGCCTTACATTACGTTTTTTACGTTGCCTTACTTTACGATGCCTTACTTTACGTTGCTTTACGTTGCCTTGCCTTACGTTGCCTTATTTTACGTTGCCTTGCTTTACGTTGCCTTGCTTTACGTTGCCTTACTTTACGTTGCTTTACGTTGCCTTACTTTACGTGGCCTTTCTTTACGTTGCTTTACGTAGCCTTACTTTACGTTGCCTTACTTTAAGTTGCTTTACGTTGCCTTACTTTACGTTGCCTTGCTTTAAGTTGCCTTGCTTTACGTTGATTTACGTTGCCTTATTTTACGCTGTTTTACGTTGCCTTACTTTACGTTGCTTTGCTTTACGTTTCCTTGCTTTACGTTGCCTTACTTTACGTTGCTTTATGTTGCCTTACTTTACGTTGGCTTACTTTACGTTGCCTTGCCTTACTTTGCTTTATGTTGCCTTACTTTACGTCGCCTTAATTTACGTTTCCTTACTTTACGTTGCCTTACTTTACGTTGCCTTACTTTACGTTTCTTTACGTTGCCTTACTCTACGTTGCCTTACTCTACGTTGCCTTACTTTATGTTGCCTTGCTTTACTTTGCCTTGATTTACGTTGCTTTACGTTGCTTTACGTTGCCTTTATTTACGTTACCTTACTTTACGTTGCCTTGCTTTACGTTGCCTTACGTTGCCTTGCTTTACGTTGCCTTGCTTTATGTTGCCTTGCTTTACGTTGCTTTACGTTGCCTTACTTTACGTTGCCTTGCTTTACGCTGCCTTACTTTACGTTGCTTTACGTTGCCTTGCTTTACGCTGCCTTAATTTACGTTGCTTTACGTTGCCTCTACTTTACGATGCCTTGCTTTACGTTGCCTTGCTTTATGTTGCCTTGCTTTACGTTGCCTTACTTTACGTTGCTTTACGTTGCCTTACTTTACGTTGCCTTAGTTTGCGTTGCTTAACTTTGCGTTGCCTTACTTTACGTTGCTTTACGTTGCCTTACTTTACTTTGCCTTGCTTTACGTTGCCTTACTTTACGTTGCTTTACGTTGCCTTGCTTTACGTTGCCTTTCCTTACGTTGCCTTCCCTTACGTTGCTTTACGTTGCCTTACTTTACGTTGCCTTTCCTTGCCTTACGTTGCCTTACTTTACGTTGCTTTACTTTACGTTGTCTTTCCTTTCGTTGCCTTACAATACGTTTCCTTACGTTGCTTTACGTTACCTTACTTTACGTTGCCTTACTTTACGTTGCTTTACGTTGCCTTAATTTACGTTGCCTTGCTTTAAGTTGCCTTGCTTTACGTTGCTTTATGTTGCTTTACGTTGCCTTACTTTACGTTGCCTTACTTTACGTTGCTTTACGTTGCCTTACTTTACGTTGCCTTGCTTTGCGTTGCCTTACATTACGTTTTTTACGTTGCCTTACTTTACGATGGCTTACTTTACGTTGCTTTACGTTGCCTTGCCTTACGTTGCCTTATTTTATGTTGCCTTGCTTTACGTTGCCTTACTTTACGTTGCTTTACGTTGCCTTACTTTACGTTGCCTTACTTTACGTTGCTTTACGTTGCCTTACTTTACGTTGCCTTGCTTTACCTTGCCTTGCTTTACGTTGCTTTACATTGCCTTACTTTACTTTGCTTGACGTTGCTTTACTTTACGTTGCCTTGCTTTACGTTGCCCTTCTTTACGTTGCCTTACTTTAGGTTGCCTTACTTTACGTTGCTTTACGTTGCCTAACTTAACGTTTCCTTGCCTTACGTTGCTTTATGTTGCCTTAATTTACGTTGCCTTACTGTACGTTCCTTGCCTTAGGTTGCTTTACGTTGCCTTAATTTACGTTCCCTTTACTTACGTTGCTTTACGTTGCCTTACTTTACGTTGCCTTACTTTACGTTGCCTTACCTTACGTTGCTTTACGTTGCCTTACTTTACGTTGCCTTACTTTACGTTGCTTTACGTTGCCTTACTTTACTTTGCTTTACGTTGCCTTACTTTATGTTGCCTTGCCTTACGTTGCTTTACTTTGCCTTGCTTTACGTTGCCTGACTTTACGTTGCCTTGCCTTAAGTTGCTTAACGTTGTCATACTTTACGTTACCTTACTTTACGTTGCTTTGCCTTATGTTTCCTTACTTTACGTTGCCTTACTTTACATTGCTTTACGTTGCCTTACTTTACGTTTCCTTACTTTACGTTGACTTGCCTTACGTTGATTTACGTTGCCTAACTTTACGTTGCCTTACTTTGCGTTGCCTTGCCTTACGTTGAATTACTTTACGTTGCCTTACTTTACGTTGCTTTACGTTGCCTTACTTTACGTTGCCTTACTTTACATTGCCTTGCATTACGTTGCTTTACGTTGCCTTGCTTCACGTTGCCTTAATTTACGTTGCCTTTATTTATGTTGCCTTACTTTATGTTGCTTTACGTTGCCTTACTTTACGTTGCCTTTCCTTACGTTGCCTTGCCTTACTTTGCTTTACGTTGCCTTACTTTACGTTACCTTACTTTACGTTCCCTTGCCTTACGTTGCTTTAAGTTGCTTTACGTTGCCTTACTTTACGTTGCCTTACTTTATGTTGCCTTTCCTTACGTTGCCTTGCCTTGCCTTAAGTTGCCTTGCCATGCCTTACGTTGCCTTACTTTACGTTGCCTTACGTTGCTTTACGTTGCCTTACTTTACGTTGCCTTACTTTACGTTGTCTTACGTTGCTTTTCGTTGCCTTACTTTATGTTGATTTACATTACGTTGCCTTCCCTTTCATTGCTTTACGTTGCCTTTACTTTACGTTGCCTTGTCTTACGTTGCCTTATTTTACGTTGCCTTACGTTGCTTTACGTTGCCTTATTTTACGTTGCCTTGCCTTACGTTGAATTATTTTACGTTGCCTTACTTTACGTTGCTTTACGTTGCCTTACTTTACGTTGCCTTACTTTACGTTGCCTTGCCTTCCGTTGCTTTACGTTGCCTTGCTTTACGTTGCCTTAATTTACCTTGCCTTTTATTTACGTTGCCTTACTTTATGTTGCTTTACGTTGCCTTACTTAACGTTGCCTTTCCTTACGTTGCCTTGCCTTACGTTGCTTTACGTTGCCTTACTTTACGTAACCTTACTTTACGTTGCCTTGCCTTACGTTGCTTTAAGTTGCTTTACGTTGCCTTACTTTACGTTGCCTTACTTTATGTTGCCTTTCCTTTTGTTGCCTTGCCTTGCCTTGCCTTACTTTACGTTGCTTTACGTTGCCTTACTTTACGTTGCCTTACATACGTTGCTTTACTTTGCCTTGTTTTACGTTGCCTTAGCTTTACATTGCTTTACGTTGCCTTGCTTTACGTTGCCTTGCTTTACGTTGCTTTGCTTTACATTGACTTACTTTACGTTGCTTTACGTTGCCTTACTTTACGTTGCCTTGCTTTACGTTGCTTTACGTTGCCTTACTTTATGTTGCCTTACTTCATGTTGCCTTACTTTACGTTGCTTTACGTTGCCTTGCTTTACGTTGCCTTGCTTTACGTTACTTTACGTGGCCTTGCTTTACGTTGCTTTACGTGGCCTTGCTTTACGTTGCTTTACGTAGCCTTACTTTACGTTGCCTTACTTTACCTTGCTTTACGTTGACTACGTTACGTTGCCTTACTTTACGTTGCTTTACGTTGCCTTACTTTACGTTGCCTTGTTTTACGTTGCCTTACTTTACGTTGCTTTACGTTGCCTTACTTTACGATGCCTTACTTTACGTTGCTTTACGTTGCCTTACTTTACGTTGCCTTGCTTTACGTTGCCTTGCTTTACGTTGCCTTGCTTTACGTTGCCTTACTTTACGTTGCTTTACGTTGCCTTACTTTACGTTGCCTTAGTTTGCGTTGCTTTACTTTGCTTTGCCTTACTTTACGTTGCTTTACGTTGCCTTACTTTACGTTGCCTTACTTTACGTTGCCTTGCTTTACGTTGCCTTGCTTTACGTTGATTTACGTTGCCTTATTTTACGTTGTTTTACGTTGCCTTACTTTACGTTGCCTTGCTTTACGTTGCCTTGCTTTACGTTGCTTTACTTTACGTTGCTTTACGTTGCCTTATTTTACGTTGGCTTACTTTACGTTGACTTGCCTTACTTTGCTTTACGTTGCCTTACTTAACGTTGCCTTGCCTTACATTGCTTTATGTTGCCTTACTTTACGTTATCATACTTTACGTTGCCTTGCCTTACGTTGCTTTACGTTGCCTTATATTACGTTGCCATACTTTGCCTTACTTTACGTTGCCTTACTTTACGTTGCCTTGCCTTACGTTGCCTTGCCTTGACTTTCCTTACGTTGCCTTACTTTACGTCGCCTTACTTTACGTTGCCTTACTTTACGTTGACTTACTTTACGTTTCTTTACGTTGCCTTACTCTACGTTGCCTTACTCTACGTTGCCTTACTTTATGTTGCCTTGCTTTACGTTGCCTTGATTTACATTGCTTTACGTTGCTTTACGTTGCCTTTATTTACCTTACCTTACTTTACGTTGCTTTACTTTGCCTTATTTACGTTGCCTTACTTTACGTTGCTTTACGTTGCCTTGCTTTACGTTGCCTTGCTTTACGTTGCTTTACGTTGCCTTACTTTACGTTCCCTTGCTTTACGTTGCCTTACTTTACGTTGCTTTACGTTGCCTCTACTTTACGATGCCTTACTTTACGTTGCTTTACGTTGCCTTACTTTACGATGCCTTGCTTTACGTTGCCTTGCTTTACGTTGCCTTGCTTTACGTTGCCTTACTTTACGTTGCTTTACGTTGCCTTACTTTACGTTGCCTTAGTTTGCGTTGCTTTACTTTGCGTTGCCTTACTTTACGTTGCTTTACGTTGCCTTACTTTACTTTGCCTTGCTTTACGTTGCCTTACTTTACGTTGCTTTACGTTGCCTTGCTTTACGTTGCCTTTCCTTACGTTGCCTTGCCTTACGTTGCTTTACGTTGCCTTACTTTACGTTGCCTTGCCTTGCCTTACGTTGCCTTACTTTACGTTGCTTTACTTTACGTTGCCTGGCATTACGTTGCCTTACATTACGTTTCCTTACGTTGCTTTACGTTACCTTACTTTACGTTGCCTTACTTTACGTTGCTTTACGTTGCCTTACTTTACGTTGCCTTGCTTTAAGTTGCCTTGCTTTACGTTGCTTTATGTTGCTTTACGTTGCCTTACTTTACGTTGCTTTACGTTGCCTTACTTTAAATTGCTTTACTTTACGTTGCCTTGCTTTACGTTGCCTTGCTTTACGTTGCCTTGCTTTATGTTAACTTTACGTTGCCTTGCTTTACCTTGCCTTATATTACGTTGCTTTAAGTTGCCTTACTTTACGTTGCCTTACTTTACGTTGCTTTACGTTGCATTACTTTACGTTACCTTGCTTTGCGTTGCCTTACGTTACGTTTTTTACGTTGCCTTACTTTACGAAGCCTTACTTTACGTTGCTTTACGTTGCCTTGCCTTACGTTGCCTTACTTTACGTTGCCTTGCTTTATGTTGCCTTGCTTTACGTTGCCTTACTTTACGTTGCTTTACGTTGCCTTACTTTACGTTGCCTTAGTTTGCGTTGCTTAACTTTGCGTTGCCTTACTTTACGTTGCTTTACGTTGCCTTGCTTTACGTTGCCTTTCCTTGCCTTACGTTGCCTTACTTTACGTTGCTTTACTTTACGTTGTCTTTCCTTTCGTTGCCTTACAATACGTTTCCTTACGTTGCTTTACGTTACCTTACTTTACGTTGCCTTACTTTACGTTGCTTTACGTTGCCTTAATTTACGTTGCCTTGCTTTAAGTTGCCTTGCTTTACGTTGCTTTATGTTGCTTTACGTTGCCTTACTTTACGTTGCCTTACTTTACGTTGCTTTACGTTGCCTTACTTTACGTTGCCTTGCTTTGCGTTGCCTTACATTACGTTTTTTACGTTGCCTTACTTTACGATGGCTTACTTTACGTTGCTTTACGTTGCCTTGCCTTACGTTGCCTTATTTTATGTTGCCTTGCTTTACGTTGCCTTACTTTACGTTGCTTTACGTTGCCTTACTTTACGTTGCCTTACTTTACGTTGCTTTACGTTGCCTTACTTTACGTTGCCTTGCTTTACCTTGCCTTGCTTTACGTTGCTTTACATTGCCTTACTTTACTTTGCTTGACGTTGCTTTACTTTACGTTGCCTTGCTTTACGTTGCCCTTCTTTACGTTGCCTTACTTTAGGTTGCCTTACTTTACGTTGCTTTACGTTGCCTAACTTAACGTTTCCTTGCCTTACGTTGCTTTATGTTGCCTTAATTTACGTTGCCTTACTGTACGTTCCTTGCCTTAGGTTGCTTTACGTTGCCTTAATTTACGTTCCCTTTACTTACGTTGCTTTACGTTGCCTTACTTTACGTTGCCTTACTTTACGTTGCCTTACCTTACGTTGCTTTACGTTGCCTTACTTTACGTTGCCTTACTTTACGTTGCTTTACGTTGCCTTACTTTACTTTGCTTTACGTTGCCTTACTTTATGTTGCCTTGCCTTACGTTGCTTTACTTTGCCTTGCTTTACGTTGCCTGACTTTACGTTGCCTTGCCTTAAGTTGCTTAACGTTGTCATACTTTACGTTACCTTACTTTACGTTGCTTTGCCTTATGTTTCCTTACTTTACGTTGCCTTACTTTACATTGCTTTACGTTGCCTTACTTTACGTTTCCTTACTTTACGTTGACTTGCCTTACGTTGATTTACGTTGCCTAACTTTACGTTGCCTTACTTTGCGTTGCCTTGCCTTACGTTGAATTACTTTACGTTGCCTTACTTTACGTTGCTTTACGTTGCCTTACTTTACGTTGCCTTACTTTACATTGCCTTGCATTACGTTGCTTTACGTTGCCTTGCTTCACGTTGCCTTAATTTACGTTGCCTTTATTTATGTTGCCTTACTTTATGTTGCTTTACGTTGCCTTACTTTACGTTGCCTTTCCTTACGTTGCCTTGCCTTACTTTGCTTTACGTTGCCTTACTTTACGTTACCTTACTTTACGTTCCCTTGCCTTACGTTGCTTTAAGTTGCTTTACGTTGCCTTACTTTACGTTGCCTTACTTTATGTTGCCTTTCCTTACGTTGCCTTGCCTTGCCTTAAGTTGCCTTGCCATGCCTTACGTTGCCTTACTTTACGTTGCCTTACGTTGCTTTACGTTGCCTTACTTTACGTTGCCTTACTTTACGTTGTCTTACGTTGCTTTTCGTTGCCTTACTTTATGTTGATTTACATTACGTTGCCTTCCCTTTCATTGCTTTACGTTGCCTTTACTTTACGTTGCCTTGTCTTACGTTGCCTTATTTTACGTTGCCTTACGTTGCTTTACGTTGCCTTATTTTACGTTGCCTTGCCTTACGTTGAATTATTTTACGTTGCCTTACTTTACGTTGCTTTACGTTGCCTTACTTTACGTTGCCTTACTTTACGTTGCCTTGCCTTCCGTTGCTTTACGTTGCCTTGCTTTACGTTGCCTTAATTTACCTTGCCTTTTATTTACGTTGCCTTACTTTATGTTGCTTTACGTTGCCTTACTTAACGTTGCCTTTCCTTACGTTGCCTTGCCTTACGTTGCTTTACGTTGCCTTACTTTACGTAACCTTACTTTACGTTGCCTTGCCTTACGTTGCTTTAAGTTGCTTTACGTTGCCTTACTTTACGTTGCCTTACTTTATGTTGCCTTTCCTTTTGTTGCCTTGCCTTGCCTTGCCTTACTTTACGTTGCTTTACGTTGCCTTACTTTACGTTGCCTTACATACGTTGCTTTACTTTGCCTTGTTTTACGTTGCCTTAGCTTTACATTGCTTTACGTTGCCTTGCTTTACGTTGCCTTGCTTTACGTTGCTTTGCTTTACATTGACTTACTTTACGTTGCTTTACGTTGCCTTACTTTACGTTGCCTTGCTTTACGTTGCTTTACGTTGCCTTACTTTATGTTGCCTTACTTCATGTTGCCTTACTTTACGTTGCTTTACGTTGCCTTGCTTTACGTTGCCTTGCTTTACGTTACTTTACGTGGCCTTGCTTTACGTTGCTTTACGTGGCCTTGCTTTACGTTGCTTTACGTAGCCTTACTTTACGTTGCCTTACTTTACCTTGCTTTACGTTGACTACGTTACGTTGCCTTACTTTACGTTGCTTTACGTTGCCTTACTTTACGTTGCCTTGTTTTACGTTGCCTTACTTTACGTTGCTTTACGTTGCCTTACTTTACGATGCCTTACTTTACGTTGCTTTACGTTGCCTTACTTTACGTTGCCTTGCTTTACGTTGCCTTGCTTTACGTTGCCTTGCTTTACGTTGCCTTACTTTACGTTGCTTTACGTTGCCTTACTTTACGTTGCCTTAGTTTGCGTTGCTTTACTTTGCTTTGCCTTACTTTACGTTGCTTTACGTTGCCTTACTTTACGTTGCCTTACTTTACGTTGCCTTGCTTTACGTTGCCTTGCTTTACGTTGATTTACGTTGCCTTATTTTACGTTGTTTTACGTTGCCTTACTTTACGTTGCCTTGCTTTACGTTGCCTTGCTTTACGTTGCTTTACTTTACGTTGCTTTACGTTGCCTTATTTTACGTTGGCTTACTTTACGTTGACTTGCCTTACTTTGCTTTACGTTGCCTTACTTAACGTTGCCTTGCCTTACATTGCTTTATGTTGCCTTACTTTACGTTATCATACTTTACGTTGCCTTGCCTTACGTTGCTTTACGTTGCCTTATATTACGTTGCCATACTTTGCCTTACTTTACGTTGCCTTACTTTACGTTGCCTTGCCTTACGTTGCCTTGCCTTGACTTTCCTTACGTTGCCTTACTTTACGTCGCCTTACTTTACGTTGCCTTACTTTACGTTGACTTACTTTACGTTTCTTTACGTTGCCTTACTCTACGTTGCCTTACTCTACGTTGCCTTACTTTATGTTGCCTTGCTTTACGTTGCCTTGATTTACATTGCTTTACGTTGCTTTACGTTGCCTTTATTTACCTTACCTTACTTTACGTTGCTTTACTTTGCCTTATTTACGTTGCCTTACTTTACGTTGCTTTACGTTGCCTTGCTTTACGTTGCCTTGCTTTACGTTGCTTTACGTTGCCTTACTTTACGTTCCCTTGCTTTACGTTGCCTTACTTTACGTTGCTTTACGTTGCCTCTACTTTACGATGCCTTACTTTACGTTGCTTTACGTTGCCTTACTTTACGATGCCTTGCTTTACGTTGCCTTGCTTTACGTTGCCTTGCTTTACGTTGCCTTACTTTACGTTGCTTTACGTTGCCTTACTTTACGTTGCCTTAGTTTGCGTTGCTTTACTTTGCGTTGCCTTACTTTACGTTGCTTTACGTTGCCTTACTTTACTTTGCCTTGCTTTACGTTGCCTTACTTTACGTTGCTTTACGTTGCCTTGCTTTACGTTGCCTTTCCTTACGTTGCCTTGCCTTACGTTGCTTTACGTTGCCTTACTTTACGTTGCCTTGCCTTGCCTTACGTTGCCTTACTTTACGTTGCTTTACTTTACGTTGCCTGGCATTACGTTGCCTTACATTACGTTTCCTTACGTTGCTTTACGTTACCTTACTTTACGTTGCCTTACTTTACGTTGCTTTACGTTGCCTTACTTTACGTTGCCTTGCTTTAAGTTGCCTTGCTTTACGTTGCTTTATGTTGCTTTACGTTGCCTTACTTTACGTTGCTTTACGTTGCCTTACTTTAAATTGCTTTACTTTACGTTGCCTTGCTTTACGTTGCCTTGCTTTACGTTGCCTTGCTTTATGTTAACTTTACGTTGCCTTGCTTTACCTTGCCTTATATTACGTTGCTTTAAGTTGCCTTACTTTACGTTGCCTTACTTTACGTTGCTTTACGTTGCATTACTTTACGTTACCTTGCTTTGCGTTGCCTTACGTTACGTTTTTTACGTTGCCTTACTTTACGAAGCCTTACTTTACGTTGCTTTACGTTGCCTTGCCTTACGTTGCCTTACTTTACGTTGCCTTGCTTTATGTTGCCTTGCTTTACGTTGCCTTACTTTACGTTGCTTTACGTTGCCTTACTTTACGTTGCCTTAGTTTGCGTTGCTTAACTTTGCGTTGCCTTACTTTACGTTGCTTTACGTTGCCTTGCTTTACGTTGCCTTTCCTTACGTTGCCTTCCCTTACGTTGCTTTACGTTGCCTTACTTTACGTTGCCTTTCCTTGCCTTACGTTGCCTTACTTTACGTTGCCTTACTTTACGTTGCCTGGCCTTACGTTGCCTTACAATACGTTTCCTTACGTTGCTTTACGTTACCTTACTTTATGTTGCCTTACTTTACGTTGCTTTACGTTGCCTTACTTTACGTTGCCTTGCTTTAGGTTGCCTTGCTTTACGTTGCTTTATGTTGCTTTACGTTGCCTTACTTTACGTTGCTTTACGTTGCCTTACTTTACGTTGCCTTACTTTACGTTGCTTTACGTTGCCTTACTTTACGTTGCCTTGCTTTACCTTGCCTTGCTTTACGTTGCTTTACATTGCCTTACTTTACGTTGCTTGACGTTGCTTTACTTTACGTTGCCTTACTTTACGTTGCTTTACGTTGCCTTACTTTACGTTGCCTTACTTTACGTTGCTTTACGTTGCCTTACTTTACGTTGCCTTGCTTTACCTTGCCTTGCTTTACGTTGCTTTACATTGCCTTACTTTACGTTGCTTGACGTTGCTTTACTTTACGTTGCCTTACTTTACGTTGCTTTACGTTGCCTTACTTTACGTTGCCTTGCTTTAAGTTGCCTTGCTTTACGTTGCCTTACTTTACGTTGCTTTACGTTGCCTTACTTTACGTTGCCTTAGTTTGCGTTGCTTGACTTTGCGTTGCCTTACTTTACGTTGCTTTACGTTGCCTTACTTTACTTTGCCTTGCTTTACGTTGCCTTAATTTACGTTGCTTTACGTTGCCTTGCTTTACGTTGCTTTTCCTTACGTTGCCTTGCCTTACGTTGCTTTACGTTGCCTTACTTTACGTTGCCTTGCCTTGCCTTACGTTGCCTTACTTTACGTTGCTTTACTTTACGTTGCCTGGCATTACGTTGCCTTACATTACGTTTCCTTACGTTGCTTTACGTTACCTTACTTTACGTTGCCTTACTTTACGTTGCTTTACGTTGCCTTACTTTACGTTGCCTTGCTTTAAGTTGCCTTGCTTTACGTTGCTTTATGTTGCTTTACGTTGCCTTACTTTACGTTGCCTTACTTTACGTTGCTTTACGTTGCCTTACTTTAAGTTGCTTTACTTTAAGTTGCCTTGCTTTACGTTGCCTTGCTTTACGTTGCCTTGCTTTATGTTAACTTTACGTTGCCTTGCTTTACTTTGCCTTACATTACGTTGCTTTAAGTTGCTTTACTTTACGTTGCCTTACTTTACGTTGCTTTACGTTGCATTACTTTACGTTGCCTTGCTTTGCGTTGCCTTACATTACGTTTTTTACGTTGCCTTACTTTACGATGCCTTACTTTACGTTGCTTTACGTTGCCTTGCCTTACGTTGCCTTACTTTACATTGCCTTGCTTTATGTTGCCTTGCTTTACGTTGCCTTACTTTACGTTGCTTTACGTTGCCTTACTTTACGTTGCCTTAGTTTGCGTTGCTTAACTTTGCGTTGCCTTACTTTACGTTGCTTTACGTTGCCTTACTTTACTTTGCCTTGCTTTACGTTGCCTTACTTTACGTTGCTTTACGTTGCCTTGCTTTACGTTGCCTTTCCTTACGTTGCCTTCCCTTACGTTGCTTTACGTTGCCTTACTTTACGTTGCCTTTCCTTGCCTTACGTTGCCTTACTTTACGTTGCTTTACTTTACGTTGCCTGGCCTTACGTTGCCTTACAATACGTTTACTTACGTTGCTTTACGTTACCTTACTTTACGTTGCCTTACTTTACGTTGCTTTACGTTGCCTTACTTTACGTTGCCTTGCTTTAAGTTGCCTTGCTTTACGTTGCTTTATGTTGCTTTACGTTGCCTTACTTTACGTTGCCTTACTTTACGTTGCTTTACGTTGCCTTACTTTACGTTGCCTTGCTTTGCGTTGCCTTACATTACGTTTTTTACGTTGCCTTACTTTACGATGCCTTACTTTACGTTGCTTTACGTTGCCTTGCCTTACGTTGCCTTATTTTACGTTGCCTTGCTTTACGTTGCCTTGCTTTACGTTTCCTTACTTTACGTTGCTTTACGTTGCCTTACTTTACGTTGCCTTACTTTACGTTGCTTTACGTTGCCTTACTTTACGTTGCCTTGCTTTACCTTGCCTTACTTTACGTTGCTTTACTTTACGTTGCCTTTCCTTACGTTGCCTTACAATACGTTTCCTTACGTTGCTTTACGTTACCTTACTTTACGTTGCCTTACTTTACGTTGCTTTACGTTGCCTTAATTTACGTTGCCTTGCTTTAAGTTGCATTGCTTTACGTTGCTTTATGTTGCTTTACGTTGCCTTACTTTACGTTGCCTTACTTTACGTTGCTTTACGTTGCCTTACTTTACGTTGCCTTGCTTTGCGTTGCCTTACATTACGTTTTTTACGTTGCCTTACTTTACGATGCCTTACTTTACGTTGCTTTACGTTGCCTTGCCTTACGTTGCCTTATTTTACGTTGCCTTGCTTTACGTTGCCTTGCTTTACGTTGCCTTACTTTACGTTGCTTTACGTTGCCTTACTTTACGTGGCCTTTCTTTACGTTGCTTTACGTAGCCTTACTTTACGTTGCCTTACTTTAAGTTGCTTTACGTTGCCTTACTTTACGTTGCCTTGCTTTAAGTTGCCTTGCTTTACGTTGATTTACGTTGCCTTATTTTACGCTGTTTTACGTTGCCTTACTTTACGTTGCTTTGCTTTACGTTTCCTTGCTTTACGTTGCCTTACTTTACGTTGCTTTATGTTGCCTTACTTTACGTTGGCTTACTTTACGTTGCCTTGCCTTACTTTGCTTTATGTTGCCTTACTTTACGTCGCCTTAATTTACGTTTCCTTACTTTACGTTGCCTTACTTTACGTTGCCTTACTTTACGTTTCTTTACGTTGCCTTACTCTACGTTGCCTTACTCTACGTTGCCTTACTTTATGTTGCCTTGCTTTACTTTGCCTTGATTTACGTTGCTTTACGTTGCTTTACGTTGCCTTTATTTACGTTACCTTACTTTACGTTGCCTTGCTTTACGTTGCCTTACGTTGCCTTGCTTTACGTTGCCTTGCTTTATGTTGCCTTGCTTTACGTTGCTTTACGTTGCCTTACTTTACGTTGCCTTGCTTTACGCTGCCTTACTTTACGTTGCTTTACGTTGCCTTGCTTTACGCTGCCTTAATTTACGTTGCTTTACGTTGCCTCTACTTTACGATGCCTTGCTTTACGTTGCCTTGCTTTATGTTGCCTTGCTTTACGTTGCCTTACTTTACGTTGCTTTACGTTGCCTTACTTTACGTTGCCTTAGTTTGCGTTGCTTAACTTTGCGTTGCCTTACTTTACGTTGCTTTACGTTGCCTTACTTTACTTTGCCTTGCTTTACGTTGCCTTACTTTACGTTGCTTTACGTTGCCTTGCTTTACGTATCCTTTCCTTACGTTGCCTTCCCTTACGTTGCTTTACGTTGCCTTACTTTACGTTGCCTTTCCTTGCCTTACGTTGCCTTACTTTACGTTGCTTTACTTTACGTTGTCTTTCCTTACGTTGCCTTACAATACGTTTCCTTACGTTGCTTTACGTTACCTTACTTTACGTTGCCTTACTTTACGTTGCTTTACGTTGCCTTACTTTACGTTGCCTTGCTTTAAGTTGCCTTGCTTTACGTTGCTTTATGTTGCTTTACGTTGCCTTACTTTACGTTGCCTTACTTTACGTTGCTTTACGTTGCCTTACTTTACGTTGCCTTGCTTTGCGTTGCCTTACATTACGTTTTTTACGTTGCCTTACTTTACGATGGCTTACTTTACGTTGCTTTACGTTGCCTTGCCTTACGTTGCCTTATTTTATGTTGCCTTGCTTTACGTTGCCTTACTTTACGTTGCTTTACGTTGCCTTACTTTACGTTGCCTTACTTTACGTTGCTTTACGTTGCCTTACTTTACGTTGCCTTGCTTTACCTTGCCTTGCTTTACGTTGCTTTACATTGCCTTACTTTACTTTGCTTGACGTTGCTTTACTTTACGTTGCCTTGCTTTACGTTGCCCTTCTTTACGTTGCCTTACTTTAGGTTGCCTTACTTTACGTTGCTTTACGTTGCCTAACTTAACGTTTCCTTGCCTTACGTTGCTTTATGTTGCCTTAATTTACGTTGCCTTACTGTACGTTCCTTGCCTTAGGTTGCTTTACGTTGCCTTAATTTACGTTCCCTTTACTTACGTTGCTTTACGTTGCCTTACTTTACGTTGCCTTACTTTACGTTGCCTTACCTTACGTTGCTTTACGTTGCCTTACTTTACGTTGCCTTACTTTACGTTGCTTTACGTTGCCTTACTTTACTTTGCTTTACGTTGCCTTACTTTATGTTGCCTTGCCTTACGTTGCTTTACTTTGCCTTGCTTTACGTTGCCTGACTTTACGTTGCCTTGCCTTAAGTTGCTTAACGTTGTCATACTTTACGTTACCTTACTTTACGTTGCTTTGCCTTATGTTTCCTTACTTTACGTTGCCTTACTTTACATTGCTTTACGTTGCCTTACTTTACGTTTCCTTACTTTACGTTGACTTGCCTTACGTTGATTTACGTTGCCTAACTTTACGTTGCCTTACTTTGCGTTGCCTTGCCTTACGTTGAATTACTTTACGTTGCCTTACTTTACGTTGCTTTACGTTGCCTTACTTTACGTTGCCTTACTTTACATTGCCTTGCATTACGTTGCTTTACGTTGCCTTGCTTCACGTTGCCTTAATTTACGTTGCCTTTATTTATGTTGCCTTACTTTATGTTGCTTTACGTTGCCTTACTTTACGTTGCCTTTCCTTACGTTGCCTTGCCTTACTTTGCTTTACGTTGCCTTACTTTACGTTACCTTACTTTACGTTCCCTTGCCTTACGTTGCTTTAAGTTGCTTTACGTTGCCTTACTTTACGTTGCCTTACTTTATGTTGCCTTTCCTTACGTTGCCTTGCCTTGCCTTACGTTGCCTTGCCATGCCTTACGTTGCCTTACTTTACGTTGCCTTACGTTGCTTTACGTTGCCTTACTTTACGTTGCCTTACTTTACGTTGTCTTACGTTGCTTTTCGTTGCCTTACTTTATGTTGATTTACATTACGTTGCCTTCCCTTTCATTGCTTTACGTTGCCTTTACTTTACGTTGCCTTGTCTTACGTTGCCTTATTTTACGTTGCCTTACGTTGCTTTACGTTGCCTTATTTTACGTTGCCTTGCCTTACGTTGAATTATTTTACGTTGCCTTACTTTACGTTGCTTTACGTTGCCTTACTTTACGTTGCCTTACTTTACGTTGCCTTGCCTTCCGTTGCTTTACGTTGCCTTGCTTTACGTTGCCTTAATTTACCTTGCCTTTTATTTACGTTGCCTTACTTTATGTTGCTTTACGTTGCCTTACTTAACGTTGCCTTTCCTTACGTTGCCTTGCCTTACGTTGCTTTACGTTGCCTTACTTTACGTAACCTTACTTTACGTTGCCTTGCCTTACGTTGCTTTAAGTTGCTTTACGTTGCCTTACTTTACGTTGCCTTACTTTATGTTGCCTTTCCTTTTGTTGCCTTGCCTTGCCTTGCCTTACTTTACGTTGCTTTACGTTGCCTTACTTTACGTTGCCTTACATACGTTGCTTTACTTTGCCTTGTTTTACGTTGCCTTAGCTTTACATTGCTTTACGTTGCCTTGCTTTACGTTGCCTTGCTTTACGTTGCTTTGCTTTACATTGACTTACTTTACGTTGCTTTACGTTGCCTTACTTTACGTTGCCTTGCTTTACGTTGCTTTACGTTGCCTTACTTTATGTTGCCTTACTTCATGTTGCCTTACTTTACGTTGCTTTACGTTGCCTTGCTTTACGTTGCCTTGCTTTACGTTACTTTACGTGGCCTTGCTTTACGTTGCTTTACGTGGCCTTGCTTTACGTTGCTTTACGTAGCCTTACTTTACGTTGCCTTACTTTACCTTGCTTTACGTTGACTACGTTACGTTGCCTTACTTTACGTTGCTTTACGTTGCCTTACTTTACGTTGCCTTGTTTTACGTTGCCTTACTTTACGTTGCTTTACGTTGCCTTACTTTACGATGCCTTACTTTACGTTGCTTTACGTTGCCTTACTTTACGTTGCCTTGCTTTACGTTGCCTTGCTTTACGTTGCCTTGCTTTACGTTGCCTTACTTTACGTTGCTTTACGTTGCCTTACTTTACGTTGCCTTAGTTTGCGTTGCTTTACTTTGCTTTGCCTTACTTTACGTTGCTTTACGTTGCCTTACTTTACGTTGCCTTACTTTACGTTGCCTTGCTTTACGTTGCCTTGCTTTACGTTGATTTACGTTGCCTTATTTTACGTTGTTTTACGTTGCCTTACTTTACGTTGCCTTGCTTTACGTTGCCTTGCTTTACGTTGCTTTACTTTACGTTGCTTTACGTTGCCTTATTTTACGTTGGCTTACTTTACGTTGACTTGCCTTACTTTGCTTTACGTTGCCTTACTTAACGTTGCCTTGCCTTACATTGCTTTATGTTGCCTTACTTTACGTTATCATACTTTACGTTGCCTTGCCTTACGTTGCTTTACGTTGCCTTATATTACGTTGCCATACTTTGCCTTACTTTACGTTGCCTTACTTTACGTTGCCTTGCCTTACGTTGCCTTGCCTTGACTTTCCTTACGTTGCCTTACTTTACGTCGCCTTACTTTACGTTGCCTTACTTTACGTTGACTTACTTTACGTTTCTTTACGTTGCCTTACTCTACGTTGCCTTACTCTACGTTGCCTTACTTTATGTTGCCTTGCTTTACGTTGCCTTGATTTACATTGCTTTACGTTGCTTTACGTTGCCTTTATTTACCTTACCTTACTTTACGTTGCTTTACTTTGCCTTACTTTACGTTGCCTTACTTTACGTTGCTTTACGTTGCCTTACTTTACGTTGCTTTACGTTGCCTTGCTTTACGTTGCCTTGCTTTACGTTGCTTTACGTTGCCTTACTTTACGTTCCCTTGCTTTACGTTGCCTTACTTTACGTTGCTTTACGTTGCCTCTACTTTATGATGCCTTACTTTACGTTGCTTTACGTTGCCTTACTTTACGATGCCTTGCTTTACGTTGCCTTGCTTTACGTTGCCTTGCTTTACGTTGCCTTGCTTTACGTTGCCTTACTTTACGTTGCTTTACGTTGCCTTACTTTACGTTGCCTTAGTTTGCGTTGCTTTACTTTGCGTTGCCTTACTTTACGTTGCTTTACGTTGCCTTACTTTACTTTGCCTTGCTTTACGTTGCCTTACTTTACGTTGCTTTACGTTGCCTTGCTTTACGTTGCCTTTCCTTACGTTGCCTTGCCTTACGTTGCTTTACGTTGCCTTACTTTACGTTGCCTTGCCTTGCCTTACGTTGCCTTACTTTACGTTGCTTTACTTTACGTTGCCTGGCATTACGTTGCCTTACATTACGTTTCCTTACGTTGCTTTACGTTACCTTACTTTACGTTGCCTTACTTTACGTTGCTTTACGTTGCCTTACTTTACGTTGCCTTGCTTTAAGTTGCCTTGCTTTACGTTGCTTTATGTTGCTTTACGTTGCCTTACTTTACGTTGCCGTACTTTACGTTGCTTTACGTTGCCTTACTTTAAATTGCTTTACTTTACGTTGCCTTGCTTTACGTTGCCTTGCTTTACGTTGCCTTGCTTTATGTTAACTTTACGTTGCCTTGCTTTACCTTGCCTTATATTACGTTGCTTTAAGTTGCCTTACTTTACGTTGCCTTACTTTACGTTGCTTTACGTTGCATTACTTTACGTTACCTTGCTTTGCGTTGCCTTACGTTACGTTTTTTACGTTGCCTTACTTTACGAAGCCTTACTTTACGTTGCTTTACGTTGCCTTGCCTTACGTTGCCTTACTTTACGTTGCCTTGCTTTATGTTGCCTTGCTTTACGTTGCCTTACTTTACGTTGCTTTACGTTGCCTTACTTTACGTTGCCTTAGTTTGCGTTGCTTAACTTTGCGTTGCCTTACTTTACGTTGCTTTACGTTGCCTTGCTTTACGTTGCCTTTCCTTACGTTGCCTTCCCTTACGTTGCTTTACGTTGCCTTACTTTACGTTGCCTTTCCTTGCCTTACGTTGCCTTACTTTACGTTGCCTTACTTTACGTTGCCTGGCCTTACGTTGCCTTACAATACGTTTCCTTACGTTGCTTTACGTTACCTTACTTTATGTTGCCTTACTTTACGTTGCTTTACGTTGCCTTACTTTACGTTGCCTTGCTTTAGGTTGCCTTGCTTTACGTTGCTTTATGTTGCTTTACGTTGCCTTACTTTACGTTGCTTTACGTTGCCTTACTTTACGTTGCCTTACTTTACGTTGCTTTACGTTGCCTTACTTTACGTTGCCTTGCTTTACCTTGCCTTGCTTTACGTTGCTTTACATTGCCTTACTTTACGTTGCTTGACGTTGCTTTACTTTACGTTGCCTTACTTTACGTTGCTTTACGTTGCCTTACTTTACGTTGCCTTGCTTTAAGTTGCCTTGCTTTACGTTGCCTTACTTTACGTTGCTTTACGTTGCCTTACTTTACGTTGCCTTAGTTTGCGTTGCTTGACTTTGCGTTGCCTTACTTTACGTTGCTTTACGTTGCCTTACTTTACTTTGCCTTGCTTTACGTTGCCTTAATTTACGTTGCTTTACGTTGCCTTGCTTTACGTTGCCTTTCCTTACGTTGCCTTCCCTTACGTTGCTTTACGTTGCCTTACTTTACGTTGCCTTTCCTTGCCTTACGTTGCCTTACTTTACGTTGCTTTACTTTACGTTGCCTGGCCTTACGTTGCCTTACAATACGTTTACTTACGTTGCTTTACGTTACCTTACTTTACGTTGCCTTACTTTACGTTGCTTTACGTTGCCTTACTTTACGTTGCCTTGCTTTAAGTTGCCTTGCTTTACGTTGCTTTATGTTGCTTTACGTTGCCTTACTTTACGTTGCCTTACTTTACGTTGCTTTACGTTGCCTTACTTTACGTTGCCTTGCTTTGCGTTGCCTTACATTACGTTTTTTACGTTGCCTTACTTTACGATGCCTTACTTTACGTTGCTTTACGTTGCCTTGCCTTACGTTGCCTTATTTTACGTTGCCTTGCTTTACGTTGCCTTGCTTTACGTTTCCTTACTTTACGTTGCTTTACGTTGCCTTACTTTACGTTGCCTTACTTTACGTTGCTTTACGTTGCCTTACTTTACGTTGCCTTGCTTTACCTTGCCTTGCTTTACGTTGCTTTACATTGCCTTACTTTACGTTGCTTGACGTTGCTTTACTTTACGTTGCCTTGCTTTACGTTGCCCTTCTTTACGTTGCCTTACTTTGCGTTGCCTTACTTTACGTTGCTTTACGTTGCCTAACTTAACGTTTCCTTGCCTTACGTTGCTTTATGTTGCCTTAATTTACGTTGCCTTACTTTACGTTCCTTGCCTTAGGTTGCTTTACGTTGCCTTAATTTACGTTCCCTTTACTTACGTTGCTTTACGTTGCCTTACTTTACGTTGCCTTACTTTACGTTGCCTTACCTTACGTTGCTTTACGTTGCCTTACTTTACGTTGCCTTACTTTACGTTGCTTTACGTTGCCTTACTTTACTTTGCTTTACGTTGCCTTACTTTATGTTGCCTTGCCTTACGTTGCTTTACTTTGCCTTACTTTACGTTGCCTGACTTTACGTTGCCTTGCCTTAAGTTGCTTAACGTTGTCATACTTTACGTTACCTTACTTTACGTTGCTTTGCCTTATGTTTCCTTACTTTACGTTGCCTTACTTTACATTGCTTTACGTTGCCTTACTTTACGTTTCCTTACTTTACGTTGACTTGCCTTACGTTGATTTACGTTGCCTTACTTTACGTTGCCTTACTTTGCGTTGCCTTGCCTTACGTTGAATTACTTTACGTTGCCTTACTTTACGTTGCTTTACGTTGCCTTACTTTACGTTGCCTTACTTTACATTGCCTTGCATTACGTTGCTTTACGTTGCCTTGCTTCACGTTGCCTTAATTTACGTTGCCTTTATTTATGTTGCCTTACTTTATGTTGCTTTACGTTGCCTTACTTTACGTTGCCTTTCCTTGCCTTTCCTTACGTTGCCTTGCCTTACGTTGCTTTACGTTGCCTTACTTTACGTTGCCTTACTTTACGTTGCCTTAGTTTGCGTTGCTTTACTTTGCTTTGCCTTACTTTACGTTGCTTTACGTTGCCTTACTTTACGTTGCCTTACTTTACGTTGCCTTGCTTTACGTTGCCTTGCTTTACGTTGATTTACGTTGCCTTATTTTACGTTGTTTTACGTTGCCTTACTTTACGTTGCCTTGCTTTACGTTGCCTTGCTTTACGTTGCTTTACTTTACGTTGCTTTACGTTGCCTTACTTTACGTTACCTTACTTTACGTTGCCTTGCCTTACTTTGCTTTACGTTGCCTTACTTAACGTTGCCTTGCCTTACATTGCTTTATGTTGCCTTACTTTACGTTATCATACTTTACGTTGCCTTGCCTTACGTTGCTTTACGTTGCCTTATATTACGTTGCCATACTTTGCCTTACTTTACGTTGCCTTACTTTACGTTGCCTTGCCTTACGTTGCCTTGCCTTGCCTTTCCTTACGTTGCCTTACTTTACGTCGCCTTACTTTACGTTGCCTTACTTTACGTTGACTTAGTTTACGTTTCTTTACGTTGCCTTACTCTACGTTGCCTTACTCTACGTTGCCTTACTTTATGTTGCCTTGCTTTACGTTGCCTTGCTTTACGTTGCTTTACGTTGCCTTACTTTACGTTCCCTTGCTTTACTTTGCCTTACTTTACGTTGCTTTACGTTGCCTCTACTTTACGATGCCTTACTTTACGTTGCTTTACGTTGCCTTACTTTACGATGCCTTGCTTTACGTTGCCTTGCTTTACGTTGCCTTGCTTTACGTTGCCTTACTTTACGTTGCTTTACGTTGCCTCTACTTTACGATGCCTTACTTTACGTTGCTTTACGTTGCCTTACTTTACGATGCCTTGCTTTACGTTGCCTTGCTTTACGTTGCCTTACTTTACGTTGCTTTACGTTGCCTTACTTTACGTTGCCTTTGTTTGCGTTGCTTTACTTTGCGTTGCCTTACTTTACGTTGCTTTACGTTGCCTTACTTTACTTTGCCTTGCTTTACGTTGCCTTACTTTACGTTGCTTTACGTTGCTTTGCTTTACGTTGCCTTTCCTTACGTTGCCTTGCCTTACGTTGCTTTACGTTGCCTTACTTTACGTTGCCTTGCCTTGCCTTACGTTGCCTTACTTTACGTTGCTTTACTTTACGTTGCCTGGCATTACGTTGCCTTACATTACGTTTCCTTAAGTTGCTTTACGTTATCTTACTTTACGTTGCCTTACTTTACGTTGCTTTACGTTGCCTTACTTTACGTTGCCTTGCTTTAAGTTGCCTTGCTTTACGTTGCTTTATGTTGCTTTACGTTGCCTTACTTTACGTTGCCTTACTTTACGTTGCTTTACGTTGCCTTACTTTAAGTTGCTTTACTTTACGTTGCCTTGCTTTACGTTGCCTTGCTTTACGTTGCCTTGCTTTATGTTAAATTTACGTTGCCTTGCTTTACCTTGCCTTACATTACGTTGCTTTAAGTTGCCTTACTTTACGTTGCCTTACTTTACGTTGCTTTACGTTGCATTACTTTACGTTGCCTTGCTTTGCGTTGCCTTACATTACGTTTTTTACGTTGCCTTACTTTACGATGCCTTACTTTACGTTGCTTTACGTTGCCTTGCCTTAAGTTGCCTTACTTTACGTTGCCTTGCTTTACATTGCCTTGCTTTACTTTGCCATACTTTAAGTTGCTTTACGTTGCCTTACTTTACGTTGCCTTACTTTACGTTGCTTTACGTTGCCTTACTTTACGTTGCCTTGCTTTACCTTGCCTTGCTTTATGTTGCTTTACATTGCCTTATTTTACGTTGCTTTACGTTGCCTTACTTTACGTTGCCTTGCTTTACGTTGCCCTACTTTACGTTGCCTTACTTTACGTTGCTTTTCGTTGCCTAATTTAACGTTTCCTTGCCTTACGTTGCTTTATGTTGCTTTAATTTACGTTGCCTTACTTTACGTTGCCTTCCCTTAGGTTGCTTTACGTTGCCTTACTTTACGTTCCCTTTACTTACGTTGCTTTACGTTGCCTTACTTTACGTTGCCTTACCTTACGTTGCTTTACGTTGCCTTACTTTACGTTGCCTTACTTTACGTTGCTTTACGTTGCCTTACTTTACTTTGCTTTACGTTGCCTTACTTTACGTTGCCTTGCCTTACGTTGCTTTACGTTGCCTTACTTTACGTTGCCTTACTTTACGTTGCTTTACGTTGCCTTGCCTTACGTTGCTTTACGTTGCCTTACTTTACTTTGCTTTACGTTGCCTTGCCTTACGTTGCTGTACTTTGCCTTACTTTACGTTGCCTTACTTTACGTTGCTTTACGTTGCCTTGCCTTACGTTGCTGTACTTTGCCTTACTTTACGTTGCCTTGCCTTAAGTTGCTTAACGTTGTCATACTTTACGTTACCTTACTTTACGTTGCTTTGCCTTATATTTCCTTACTTTACGTTGCCTTACTTTATGTTGCTTTACGTTGCCTTACTTTACGTTGCCTTTCCTTACGTTGCCTTGCCTTGCGTTGCTTTACGTTGCCTTATTTACGTTACCTTACTTTATGTTGCCTTTCCTTACGTTGCCTTGCCTTGCCTTGCCTTGCCTTACGTTGCCTTACTTTACGTTGCCTTGCCGTGCCTTACGTTGCCTTACTTTACGTTGCCTTACTTTACGTTGCCTTACTTTACGTTGCCTTACGTTGCTTTACGTTGCCTTACTTTATGTTGATTTACATTACGTTGCCTTCCCTTACGTTGCTTTACGTTGCCTTACTTTACGTTGCCTTGCCTTACGTTGCCTTACTTTACGTTGCCTTACGTTGCTTTACGTTGCCTTATTTTACGTTGCCTTACTTTACGTTGCCTTTCCTTACGTTGCCTTGCCTTACGTTGCTTTACGTTGCCTTACTTTACGTTACCTTACTTTACGTTGCCTTGCCTTACGTTGCTTTAAGTTGCTTTACGTTGCCTTACTTTACGTTGCCTTACTTTATGTTGCCTTTCTTTTCGTTGCCTTTCCTTGCCTTGCCTTACGTTGCCTTGCCTTGCCTTACTTTGCCTTACTTTACGTTGCCTTACGTTGCTTTACGTTGCCTTACTTTACGTTGCCTTGCTTTACGTTGCCCTACTTTACGTTGCCTTACTTTACGTTGCTTTTCGTTGCCTAATTTAACGTTTCCTTGCCTTACGTTGCTTTATGTTGCTTTAATTTACGTTGCCTTACTTTACGTTGCCTTCCCTTAGGTTGCTTTACGTTGCCTTACTTTACGTTCCCTTTACTTACGTTGCTTTACGTTGCCTTACTTTACGTTGCCTTACTTTACGTTGCCTTACCATACGTTGCTTTACGTTGCCTTACTTTACGTTGCCTTACTTTACGTTGCTTTACGTTGCCTTACTTTAATTTGCTTTACGTTGCCTTACTTTACGTTGCCTTGCCTTACGTTGCTTTACGTTGCCTTACTTTACGTTGCCTTACTTTACGTTGCTTTACGTTGCCTTACTTTACTTTGCTTTACGTTGCCTTGCCTTACGTTGCTGTACTTTGCCTTACTTTACGTTGCCTTGCCTTAAGTTGCTTAACGTTGTCATACTTTACGTTACCTTACTTTACGTTGCTTTGCCTTATATTTCCTTACTTTACGTTGCCTTACTTTACATTGCTTTACGTTGCCTTACTTTACGTTTCCTTACTTTACGTTGACTTGCCTTACATTGATTTACGTTGCCTTACTTTACGTTGCCTTACTTTACGTTGCCTTGCCTTACGTTGAATTACTTTACGTTGCCTTACTTTACGTTGCTTTACGTTGCCTTACTTTACGTTGCCTTTCCTTACGTTGCCTTGCCTTACGTTGCTTTACGTTGCCTTATTTACGTTACCTTACTTTATGTTGCCTTTCCTTACGTTGCCTTGCCTTGCCTTGCCTTACGTTGCCTTGCCTTGCCTTGCCTTGCCTTACGTTGCCTAACTTTACGTTGCCTTGCCGTGCCTTACGTTGCCTTACTTTACGTTGCCTTACTTTAGGTTGCCTTACGTTGCTTTACGTTGCCTTACTTTATGTTGATTTACATTACGTTGCCTTCCCTTACGTTGCTTTACGTTGCCTTACTTTACGTTGCCTTACTTTACGTTGCCTTGCCTTACGTTGCCTTAATTTACGTTGCCTTACGTTGCTTTACGTTGCCTTATTTTACGTTGCCTTACTTTACGTTACCTTTCCTTACGTTGCCTTGCCTTACGTTGCTTTACGTTGCCTTACTTTACGTTACCTTACTTTACATTGCCTTGCCTTACGTTGCTTTAAGTTGCTTTACGTTGCCTTACTTTACGTTGCCTTACTTTATGTTGCCTTTCTTTTCGTTGCCTTGCCTTGCCTTGCCTTACGTTGCCTTGCCTTGCCTTGCCTTACTTTGCCTTACTTTACGTTGCCTTACGTTGCTTTACGTTGCCTTACTTTACGTTGCCTTACTTTACGTTGCCTTGCCTTACGTTGCCTTACTTTACGTTGCCTTGCCTTACGTTGCTTTACGTTGCCTTACTTTACGTTGCCTTGCCTTACGTTGCTTTACGTTGCCTTACTTTACGTTGCCTTACTTTACGTTGCCTTGCCTTACGTTGCCTTACTTTACGTTGCCTTCCCTTGCCTTACGTTGCCTTGCCTTGCCTTGCCTTACTTTACGTTGCCTTGCCTTTCTTTACGTTGCCTTGCCTTGCTTTACGTTGCCTTGCCTTTACTTTACGTTGCCTTGCTTTACTTTACGTTACCTTGCCTTAATTTACGTTGCCTTGCCTTACGTTGCTTTACGTTGCCTTACTTTACGTTGCTTTACGTTGCCTTACTTTACGTTGCCTTGCTTTACGTTGCCTTGCCTTAAGTTGCTTTACGTTGTCATACTTTACGTTACCTTACTTTACGTTGCCTTGCCTTATGTTCCTTACTATACGTTGCCTTCCTTTACGTTACCTTGCCTTACGTTGCTTTACGTTGCCTTACTTTACGTTGCCTTACTTTACGTTGCCTTGCCTTACGTTGCTTTACGTTGCCTTACTTTACATTGCTTTACGTTGCCTTACTTTACGTTTCCTTACTTTACGTTGACTTGCCTTACGTTGATTTACGTTGCCTTACTTTACGTTGCCTTACTTTACGTTGCTTTACTTTATGTTTCTTTACGTTGCCTTACTCTACGTTGCCTTACATTACGTTGCCTTATTTACGTCGCTTTACGTTGCCTTACTCTACGTTGCCTTACTTTACGTTGCTGTACATTTCCTTGTTTTACATTGCCTTGCTTTACGTTGCCTTACTTTACGTTGCTTTACGTTGCCTTACTTTACTTTGCCTTGCTTTACGTTGCCTTACTTTACGTTGCTTTACGTTGCCTTGCTTTACGTTGCCTTTCCTTACGTTGCCTTGCCTTACGTTGCTTTACGTTGCCTTACTTTACGTTGACTTGCCTTGCCTTACGTTGCCTTATTTACGTTGCTTTACGTTGCCTTACTTTACGTTGCCTTGCTTTACCTTGCCTTGCTTTATGTTGCTTTACATTGCCTTACTTTACGTTGCTTGACGTTGCCTTACTTTACGTTGCCTTGCTTTACGTTGCCCTGCTTTACGTTGCCTTACTTTACGTTGCTTTACGTTGCCTAACTTAACGTTTCCTTGCCTTACGTTGCTTTATGTTCCTTTAATTTACGTTGCCTTACTTTACGTTGGCTTACCTTAGGTTGCTTTACGTTGCCTTACTTTACGTTCCCTTTACTTACGTTGCTTTACGTTGCCTTACTTTACGTTGCCTTACTTTACGTTGCCTTACCTTACGTTGCTTTACTTTGCCTTACTTTACGTTGCCTTACTTTACGTTGCTTTACGTTGCCTTACTTTACTTTGCTTTACGTTGCCTTACTTTACGTTGCCTTGCCTTACGTTGCTTTACTTTGCCTTACTTTACGTTGCCTTACTTTACGTTGCCTTACTTTACGTTGCTTTACGTTGCCTTACTTTACTTTGCTTTACGTTGCCTTACTTTACGTTGCCTTGCCTTACGTTGCTTTACTTTGCCTTACTTTACGTTGCCTTAACTTACGTTGCCTTGCCTTAAGTTGCTTAACGTTGTCATACTTTACGTTACCTTACTTTACGTTGCTTTGCCTTATGTTTCCTTACTTTACGTTGCCTTACTTTACATTGCTTTACGTTGCCTTACTTTACGTTTCCTTACTTTACGTTGACTTGCCTTACGTTGATTTACGTTGCCTTACTTTACGTTGCCTTACTTTACGTTGCCTTTACTTTACGTTGCTTTACGTTGCCTTACTTTACTTTGCTTTACGTTGCCTTACTTTACGTTGCCTTGCCTTACGTTGCTTTACTTTGCCTTACTTTACGTTGCCTTAACTTACGTTGCCTTGCCTTAAGTTGCTTAACGTTGTCATACTTTACGTTACCTTACTTTACGTTGCCTTACTTTACATTGCTTTACGTTGCCTTACTTTACGTTTCCTTACTTTACGTTGACTTGCCTTACGTTGATTTACGTTGCCTTACTTTACGTTGCCTTACTTTACGTTGCCTTGCCTTACGTTGAATTACTTTACGTTGCCTTACTTTACGTTGCTTTACGTTGCCTTACTTTACGTTGCCTTACTTTACGTTGCCTTGCCTTACGTTGCCTTACTTTATGTTGCTTTACGTTGCCTTAATTTACGTTGCCTTTCCTTACGTTGCCTTGCCTTACGTTGCTTTACGTTGCCTTACTTTACGTTGCCTTGCCTTGCCTTACGTTGCCTTATTTACGTTGCTTTACGTTGCCTTACTTTACGTTGCCTTGCTTTACCTTGCCTTGCTTTATGTTGCTTTACATTGCCTTACTTTACGTTGCCTGACGTTGCCTTACTTTACGTTGCCTTGCTTTACGTTGCCCTGCTTTACGTTGCCTTACTTTACGTTGCTTTACTTTGCCTAACTTAACGTTTCCTTGCCTTACGTTGCTTTATGTTCCTTTAATTTACGTTGCCTTACTTTCCGTTGCCTTGCCTTAGGTTGCTTTACGTTGCCTTACTTTACGTTCCCTTTACTTACGTTGCTTTACGTTGCCTTACTTTACGTTGCCTTACTTTACGTTGCCTTACCTTACGTTGCTTTACGTTGCCTTACTTTACGTTGCCTTACTTTACGTTGCTTTACGTTGCCTTACTTTACTTTGCTTTACGTTGCCTTACTTTACGTTGCCTTGCCTTACGTTGCTTTACTTTGCCTTAATTTACGTTGCCTTAACTTACGTTGCCTTGCCTTAAGTTGCTTAACGTTGTCATACTTTACGTTACCTTACTTTACGTTGCTTTGCCTTATGTTTCCTTACTTTACGTTGCCTTACTTTACATTGCTTTACGTTGCCTTACTTTACGTTTCCTTACTTTACGTTGACTTGCCTTACGTTGATTTACGTTGCCTTACTTTACGTTGCCTTACTTTACATTGCTTTACGTTGCCTTACTTTACGTTTCCTTACTTTACGTTGACTTGCCTTACGTTGATTTACGTTGCCTTACTTTACGTTGCCTTACTTTACGTTGCCTTGCCTTACGTTGAATTACTTTACGTTGCCTTACTTTACGTTGCTTTACGTTGCCTTACTTTACGTTGCCTTACTTTACGTTGCCTTGCCTTACGTTGCCTTACTTTATGTTGCTTTACGTTGCCTTACTTTACGTTGCCTTTCCTTACGTTGCCTTGCCTTACGTTGCTTTACGTTGCCTTACTTTACGTTAACTTACTTTATGTTGCCTTTCCTTACGTTGCCTTGCCTTGCCTTGCCTTACGTTGCCTTGCCTTGCCTTGCCTTGCCTTACGTTGCCTTACTTTACGTTGCCTTGCCTTGCCTTACGTTGCCTTACTTTACGTTGCCTTACTTTACGTTGCCTTACGTTGCTTTACGTTGCCTTACTTTATGTTGATTTACATTACGTTGCCTTCCCTGACGTTGCTTTACGTTGCCTTACTTTACGTTGCCTTTCCTTTCGTTGCCTTTCCTTACGTTGCCTTACTTTACGTTGCCTTACGTTGCTTTACGTTGCCTTATTTTACGTTGCCTTACTTTACGTTGCCTTTCCTTACGTTGCCTTGCCTTACGTTGCTTTACGTTGCCTTACTTTACGTTACCTTACTTTACGTTGCCTTGCCTTACGTTGCTTTAAGTTGCTTTACGTTGCCTTACTTTACGTTGCATTACTTTATGTTGCCTTTCTTTTCGTTGCCTTGCCTTGCCTTGCCTTACGTTGCCTTGCCTTGCCTTGCCTTACTTTGCCTTACTTTACGTTGCCTTACGTTGCTTTACGTTGCCTTACTTTACGTTGCCTTACTTTACGTTGCCTTAATTTACGTTGCCTTGCCTTACGTTGCCTTACTTTACGTTGCCTTGCCTTACGTTGCTTTACGTTGCCTTACTTCACATTGCCTTACTTTACGTTGCCTTGCCTTACGTTGCTTTACGTTGCCTTACTTTACGTTGCCTTACTTTACGTTGCCTTGCCTTTCGTTGCCTTACTTTACATTGCCTTCCCTTGCCTTACGTTGCCTTGTCTTGCCTTGCCTTACTTTACGTTGCCTTGCCTTTCTTTACGTGCCTTGCCTTTACTTTACGTTGCCTTGCCTTACTTTACGTTACCTTGCCTTACTTTACGTTGCCTTGCCTTACTTTACGTTCCCTTGCCTTACTTTACGTTGCCTTGCCTTGCCTTGCCTTATGTTGCCTTGCCATGCCTTGCCTTACGTTGCCTTGCCTTGCCTTACGTTGCCTTACTTTATGTTGCCTTGCCTTACTTTACGTTGCCTTGCCTTACTTTATGTTGCCTTGCCTTACTTTACGTTGCCTTGCCTTACTTTACGTAACCTTGCCTTGCCTTGCCTTGCGTTGCCTTAGTTTACTTTGCCTTGCCTTACTTTACGTTGCCTTGCCTTGCCTAACCTTGCCTTGCCTTACTTTACGTTGCCTTGCCTTGCCTTGCCTTACGTTGCCTTACTTTAAGTTGCCTTGCCTTGCCTTGACTTACGTTGCCTTACTTTACCTTGCGTTGCTTTACATTGCTTTACGTTGCCTGGCTTTACGTTGCCTTGCTTTACGTTGCCTTACTTTACGTTGCCTTGCTTTACCTTGCTTTACGTTGCCTTGCTTTACGTTGCTTTACGTTGCCTTACTTTTCGTTGCCTTACTTTACGTTGCTTTACGTTGCCTTACTTTACGTTCCCTTGCCTTACGTTGCCCTGCTTTACGTTGCCTTACTTTACGTTGATTTACGTTGCCTTACTTAACGTTTCCTTGCCTTACGTTGCTTTACGTTGCCTTACTTTACGTTGCCTTCCTTTACGTTACCTTGCCTTACGTTGCTTTACGTTGCCTTACTTTACGTTGCCTTACTTTACGTTGCTTTTCGTTGCCTTACTTTACGTTGCTTTACTTTGCCTTACTTTACGTTGCCTTACTTTACGTTGCCTTGCCTTAAGTTGCTTTACGTTGTCATACTTTACGTTACCTTACTTTACGTTGCCTTGCCTTATGTTGCCTTACTTTACGTTGCCTTACTTTACATTGCTTTACGTTGCCTTACTTTACGTTTCCTTACTTTACGTTGACTTGCCTTACGTTGCTTTACGTTGCCTTACTTTACGTTGCCTTACTTTACGTTGCTTTACTTTACGTTTCTTTACGTTGCCTTACTCTACCTTGCCTTACATTACGTTGCCTTATTTACGTCGCTTTACGTTGCCTTACCCTACGTTGCCTTACTTTACGTTGCTGTACATTTCCTTGCTTTACATTGCCTTGCTTTACGTTGCCTTGCTTTACGTTGGTTTACATTGCTTTACTTTACGTTGCTTAACGTTGCCTTGCTTTACGTTGCTTTACGTTGCCTTGCTTTACGTTGCTTTGCTTTACGTTCCTTTACCTTGCCTTACTTTACGTTGCCTTTATTTACGTTGCTTTACGTTGCCTTATTTTACGTCGCCATGGTTTACGTTGCCTTACTTTACGTTGCTTTACGTTGACTTACTTTACCTTGCCTTGCTTTACGTTGCCTTGCTTTACGTTGCCTTACTTTACGTTACTTTACGTTGCCTTACTTTACGTTTCCTTACTTTACGTTGCTTTACCTTCCCTTACATTACGTTGCCTTGCTTTACGTTGTCTTGCTTTAAGTTGCTTTACGTTGCTTTACATTACGTTGTCTAACTTTACGTTCCTTTCTGTTGCCTTACTTTACGTTGCCTTGCTTTACGTTGACTTATTTACATTGCTTTACGTTGCCTTACTTTACGTTTCTTTACTTTACGTTGCTTTACGTTGCCTTGCTTTACTTTGCCTTGTTTTACGTTGCTTTACGTTGCCTTGCTTTCGTTGCCTTGATTTACGTTGCCTTGCTTTACGTTGCTTTACGTTGCCTTCCTTTATTTTGCCTTACTTTACGTTGCTTTACGTTGCCTTGCTTTACTTTGCCTTCCTTTATTTTGCCTTACTTTACGTTGCTTTACGTTGCCTTGTTTTACGTTGCCTTGCTTTACATTGCTTTACGTTGCCTTGCTTTACGTTGCCTTGCTTTACATTGACTTACTTTACGTTGCTTTACGTTGCCTTACTTTACGTTGCTTTACGTAGCCTTATTTTACGTTGCTTTACTTTACGTTGCATTACGTTGACTTCGTTACGTTGCCTTAATTTACGTTGCTTTACGTTGCCTTACTTTAAGTTGCCTTGCTTTACGTTGCCTTACTTTACGTTGCTTTACGTTGCCTTACTTTACGATGCCTTTACTTCACGTTGCTTTACGTTGCCTTACTTTACGTTGCCTTGCTTTACGTTGCCTTGCTTTACGTTGCCTTACTTTACGTTGCTTTACGTTGCCTTACTTTACGTTGCCTTAGTTTGCGTTGCTTTTCTTTGCGTTGCCTTACTTTACGTTGCTTTACGTTGCCTTACTTTACGTTGCCTTACTTTACGTTGCCTTGCTTTACGTTGCCTTGCTTTACGTTGATTTACTTTGCCTTATTTTACGTAGTTTTACGTTGCCTTACTTTACGTTGCCTTGCTTTACGTTGCCTTGCTTTACGTTGCCTTACTTTACGTTGCTTTACGTTGCCTTACTTTACGTTGGCTTACTTTACGTTGCCTTGCCTTACTTTGCTTTACGTTGCCTTACTTAACGTTGCCTTGCCTTACATTGCTTTATGTTGCCTTACTTTACGTTATCATACTTTACCTTTCCTTGCCTTACGTTGCTTTACGTTGCCTTATATTACGTTGACTTACGTTGCCTTACATTACGTTGCCTTACTTTACGTTGCCTTGCCTTACGTTGCCTTGCCTTGCCTTACGTTGCCTTACTTTACGTCGCCTTACTTTACGTTGCCTTACTTTACGTTGCCTTACTTTACGTTTCTTTACGTTGCCTCACTCTACGTTGCCTTACTCTACGTTGCCTTACTTTATGTTGCCTTGCTTTACGTTGCCTTGATTTACGTTGCTTTACGTTTCTAATGTTGCCTTTATTTACGTTACCTTACTTTATGTTGCTTTACTTTGCCTTACTTTACGTTGCCTTACTTTACGTTGCTTTACGTTGCCTTGCTTTACGTTGCCTTGCTTTACGTTGCTTTACGTTGCCTTACTTTATGTTGCCTTACTTCATGTTGCCTAACTTTACGTTGCTTTACGTTGCCTTGCTGTACGTTGCCTTACTTTACGTTACTTTACGTGGCCTTGCTTTACGTTGCTTTACGTGGCCTTGCTTTACGTTGCTTTACGTAGCCTTACTTTACGTTGCCTTACTTTACGTTGCTTTACGTTGACTTCGTTACGTTGCCTTACTTTACGTTTCTTTACGTTGCCTTACTTTACGTTGCCTTGCTATACGTTGCCTTGCTATACGTTGCTTTATGTTGCCTTACTTTACGATGCCTTACTTTACGTTGCTTTACGTTGCCTTACTTTACGTTGCCTTGCTTTACGTTGCCTTGCTTTACGTTGCCTTGCTTTACGTTGCCTTACTTGACGTTGCTTTACGTTGCCTTACTTTACGTTGCCTTAGTTTGCGTTGCTTTACTGCGCGTTGCCTTAATTTACGTTGCTTTACGTTGCCTTAATTTACGTTGCCTTACTTTACGTTGCCTTGCTTTACGTTGCCTTGCTTTACGTTGATTTACGTTGCCTTATTTTACATTGTTTTACGTTGCCTTACTTTACGTTTTTTTGCTTTACGTTGCCTTGCTTTACGTTGCCTTATTTTACGTTGCTTTCGTTGCCATACTTTACGTTGGCTTACTTTACGTTGCCTTGCCTTACTTTGCTTTACGTTGCCTTACTTAACGTTGCCTTGCCTTACATTGCTTTATGTTGCCTTACTTTACGTTATCATACTTTACGTTGCCTTGCCTTACGTTGCTTTACGTTGCCTTATATTACGTTGCCTTACGTTGCCTTACATTACTTTGCCTTACTTTACGTTGCCTTGCCTTACGTTGCCTTGCCTTGCCTTACGTTGCCTTACTTTACGTCGCCTTACTTTACGTTGCCTTACTTTACGTTTCTTTACGTTGCCTTACTCTACGTTGCCTTACTCTACATTGCCTGACTTTATGCTGCCTTGCTTTACGTTGCCTTGCTTTACGTTGCTTTACGTTGCTTTACGTTGCCCTTATTTACCTTACCTTACTTTACGTTGCTTTACTTTGCCTTACTTTACGTTGCCTTACTTTACGTTGCTTTACGTTGCCTTTCTTTACGTTGCTTTACGTTGCCTTACTTTACGTTCCCTTGCTTTACGTTGCCTTAATTTACGTTGCTTTACGTTGCCTCTACTTTACGATGCCTTTCTTTAAGTTGCTTTACGTTGCCTTACTTTATGATGCCTTGCTTTACGTTGCCTTGCTTTATGTTGCCTTGCTTTACGTTGCCTTACTTTACGTTGCTTTACGTTGCCTTACTTTTCGTTGCCTTAGTTTGCGTTGTATAACATTGCGTTGCCTTGCTTTACGTTGGTTTACATTGCATTGCTTTACCTTTCCTTGCTTTATGTTGCTTTACGTTGCCTTGTTTTACGTTGCCTTGCTTTACGTTGCTTAACATTGCCTTGCTTTAAGTTGCCTTGACTTACGTTGCCTTACTTTGCCTTGCTTTACGTTGCATTGCTTTACGTTGCCTTGCTTTACGTTTCCTTGCTTTACAGTGCTTTACGTTGCTTTGCTTTACATTGCCTTGCTTTACGTTACCTTACGTTGCCTTGGTTTACGGTGGTTTACGTTGCCTTGCTTTACGTTTCCTTGCTTTACGTTGCTTTACGTTGCCTTGGTTTACGTTGCCTTGCTTTACGTTGCTTAACATTGCCTTGCTTTACGTTGTCTTGACTTACGTTGCCTTACTTTACGTTGCTTTACGTTGCCTTACTTTACGTTGCCTTGCTTTACGTTGCTTTACATTGCCTTACTTTACGTTGCCTTGCTTTACTTTGCTTTACATTGCCTTACTTTACGTTGCCTTACATAGCCTTACTTTACCTTGCCTTAATTTACGTTGCTTTACGTTGCCTTGCTTTACGTTGCTTCACGTTGCCTTGCTTTACGTTGCTTTACGTTGTCTTGCTTTACGTTTCCATGCTTTACGTTTCCTTGATTTATGTTGCTTTATGTTGCCTTGGTTTACGTTGCCTTAAGTTGCCTTACTTTACGTTGCCTTACTTTACGTTGCTTTACTTTACGTTTCTTTACGTTGCCTTACTCTACGTTGCCTTACATTACGTTGCCTTATTTACGTCGCTTTACGTTGCCTTACCCTACGTTGCCTTACTTTACGTTGCTGTACATTTCCTTGCTTTACATTGCCTTGCTTTACGTTGCCTTGCTTTACGTTGGTTTACATTGCTTTACTTTACGTTGCTTAACGTTGCCTTGCTTTACGTTGCTTTACGTTGCCTTGCTTTACGTTGCTTTGCTTTACGTTCCTTTACCTTGCCTTACTTTACGTTGCCTTTATTTACGTTGCTTTACGTTGCCTTATTTTACGTCGCCATGGTTTACGTTGCCTTACTTTACGTTGCTTTACGTTGACTTACTTTACCTTGCCTTGCTTTACGTTGCCTTGCTTTACGTTGCCTTACTTTACGTTACTTTACGTTGCCTTACTTTACGTTTCCTTACTTTACGTTGCTTTACCTTCCCTTACTTTACGTTGCCTTGCTTTACGTTGTCTTGCTTTAAGTTGCTTTACGTTGCTTTACATTACGTTGTCTAACTTTACGTTCCTTTCTGTTGCCTTACTTTACGTTGCCTTGCTTTACGTTGCCTTGCTTTACGTTGACTTACTTTACATTGCTTTACGTTGCCTTACTTTACGTTTCCTTACTTTACGTTGCTTTACGTTGCCTTGCTTTACTTTGCCTTGTTTTACGTTGCTTTACGTTGCCTTGCTTTCGTTGCCTTGATTTACGTTGCCTTGCTTTACGTTGCTTTACGTTGCCTTCCTTTATTTTGCCTTACTTTACGTTGCTTTACGTTGCCTTGCTTTACTTTGCCTTCCTTTATTTTGCCTTACTTTACGTTGCTTTACGTTGCCTTGTTTTACGTTGCCTTGCTTTACATTGCTTTACGTTGCCTTGCTTTACGTTGCCTTGCTTTACATTGACTTACTTTACGTTGCTTTACGTTGCCTTACTTTACGTTGCTTTACGTAGCCTTATTTTACGTTGCTTTACTTTACGTTGCATTACGTTGACTTCGTTACGTTGCCTTAATTTACGTTGCTTTACGTTGCCTTACTTTAAGTTGCCTTGCTTTACGTTGCCTTACTTTACGTTGCTTTACGTTGCCTTACTTTACGATGCCTTTACTTCACGTTGCTTTACGTTGCCTTACTTTACGTTGCCTTGCTTTACGTTGCCTTGCTTTACGTTGCCTTACTTTACGTTGCTTTACGTTGCCTTACTTTACGTTGCCTTAGTTTGCGTTGCTTTTCTTTGCGTTGCCTTACTTTACGTTGCTTTACGTTGCCTTATTTTACGTTGCCTTACTTTACGTTGCCTTGCTTTACGTTGCCTTGCTTTACGTTGATTTACTTTGCCTTATTTTACGTAGTTTTACGTTGCCTTACTTTACGTTGCCTTGCTTTACGTTGCCTTGCTTTACGTTGCCTTACTTTACGTTGCTTTACGTTGCCTTACTTTACGTTGGCTTACTTTACGTTGCCTTGCCTTACTTTGCTTTACGTTGCCTTACTTAACGTTGCCTTGCCTTACATTGCTTTATGTTGCCTTACTTTACGTTATCATACTTTACCTTTCCTTGCCTTACGTTGCTTTACGTTGCCTTATATTACGTTGACTTACGTTGCCTTACATTACGTTGCCTTACTTTACGTTGCCTTGCCTTACGTTGCCTTGCCTTACGTTGCCTTACTTTACGTCGCCTTACTTTACGTTGCCTTACTTTACGTTGCCTTACTTTACGTTTCTTTACGTTGCCTCACTCTACGTTGCCTTACTCTACGTTGCCTTACTTTATGTTGCCTTGCTTTACGTTGCCTTGATTTACGTTGCTTTACGTTTCTAATGTTGCCTTTATTTACGTTACCTTACTTTATGTTGCTTTACTTTGCCTTACTTTACGTTGCCTTACTTTACGTTGCTTTACGTTGCCTTGCTTTACGTTGCCTTGCTTTACGTTGCTTTACGTTGCCTTACTTTATGTTGCCTTACTTCATGTTGCCTAACTTTACGTTGCTTTACGTTGCCTTGCTGTACGTTGCCTTACTTTACGTTACTTTACGTGGCCTTGCTTTACGTTGCTTTACGTGGCCTTGCTTTACGTTGCTTTACGTAGCCTTACTTTACGTTGCCTTACTTTACGTTGCTTTACGTTGACTTCGTTACGTTGCCTTACTTTACGTTGCTTTACGTTGCCTTACTTTACGTTGCCTTGCTATACGTTGCCTTGCTATACGTTGCTTTATGTTGCCTTACTTTACGATGCCTTACTTTACGTTGCTTTACGTTGCCTTACTTTACGTTGCCTTGCTTTACGTTGCCTTGCTTTACGTTGCCTTACTTGACGTTGCTTTACGTTGCCTTACTTTACGTTGCCTTAGTTTGCGTTGCTTTACTGCGCGTTGCCTTAATTTACGTTGCTTTACGTTGCCTTAATTTACGTTGCCTTACTTTACGTTGCCTTGCTTTACGTTGCCTTGCTTTACGTTGATTTACGTTGCCTTATTTTACATTGTTTTACGTTGCCTTACTTTACGTTTTTTTGCTTTACGTTGCCTTGCTTTACGTTGCCTTATTTTACGTTGCTTTCGTTGCCATACTTTACGTTGGCTTACTTTACGTTGCCTTGCCTTACTTTGCTTTACGTTGCCTTACTTAACGTTGCCTTGCCTTACATTGCTTTATGTTGCCTTACTTTACGTTATCATACTTTACGTTGCCTTGCCTTACGTTGCTTTACGTTGCCTTATATTACGTTGCCTTACGTTGCCTTACATTACGTTGCCTTACTTTACGTTGCCTTGCCTTACGTTGCCTTGCCTTGCCTTACGTTGCCTTACTTTACGTCGCCTTACTTTACGTTGCCTTACTTTACGTTTCTTTACGTTGCCTTACTCTACGTTGCCTTACTCTACATTGCCTGACTTTATGCTGCCTTGCTTTACGTTGCCTTGCTTTACGTTGCTTTACGTTGCTTTACGTTGCCCTTATTTACCTTACCTTAATTTACGTTGCTTTACTTTGCCTTACTTTACGTTGCTTTACGTTGCCTTTCTTTACGTTGCTTTACGTTGCCTTACTTTACGTTCCCTTGCTTTACGTTGCCTTAATTTACGTTGCTTTACGTTGCCTCTACTTTACGATGCCTTACTTTAAGTTGCTTTACGTTGCCTTACTTTATGATGCCTTGCTTTACGTTGCCTTGCTTTATGTTGCCTTGCTTTACGTTGCCTTACTTTACGTTGCTTTACGTTGCCTTACTTTTCGTTGCCTTAGTTTGCGTTGTATAACATTGCGTTGCCTTGCTTTACGTTGGTTTACATTGCATTGCTTTACCTTTCCTTGCTTTATGTTGCTTTACGTTGCCTTGTTTTACGTTGCCTTGCTTTACGTTGCTTAACATTGCCTTGCTTTAAGTTGCCTTGACTTACGTTGCCTTACTTTGCCTTGCTTTACGTTGCATTGCTTTACGTTGCCTTGCTTTACGTTTCCTTGCTTTACAGTGCTTTACGTTGCTTTGCTTTACATTGCCTTGCTTTACGTTACCTTACGTTGCCTTGGTTTACGGTGGTTTACGTTGCCTTGCTTTACGTTTCCTTGCTTTACGTTGCTTTACGTTGCCTTGGTTTACGTTGCCTTGCTTTACGTTGCTTAACATTGCCTTGCTTTACGTTGTCTTGACTTACGTTGCCTTACTTTACGTTGCTTTACGTTGCCTTACTTTACGTTGCCTTGCTTTACGTTGCTTTACATTGCCTTACTTTACGTTGCCTTGCTTTACTTTGCTTTACATTGCCTTACTTTACGTTGCCTTACATAGCCTTACTTTACCTTGCCTTAATTTACGTTGCTTTACGTTGCCTTGCTTTACGTTGCTTCACGTTGCCTTGCTTTACGTTGCTTTACGTTGTCTTGCTTTACGTTTCCATGCTTTACGTTTCCTTGATTTATGTTGCTTTATGTTGCCTTGGTTTACGTTGCCTTAAGTTGCCTTACTTTACGTTGCATTACTCTACGTTGCTTTACGTTGCCTTGCTTTACGTTGCCTTGCTTTACGTTGCTTTACGTTGCCTTAATTTACGTTGCCTTGTGTACGTTGCCTTGATTTACGTTGCCTTACTTTACGTTGCCTTGCTTTACGTTGCTTTACGTTGCTTTGGTTTACGTTGCCTTGATTTACGTTGCTTTACGTTGCTTTGCTTTACGTTGCCTTGCTTTACGTTGCCTTGCTTTACATTGCTTTACGTTGCTTTACGTTGCCTTGCTTTTCGTTGCCTTGCTTTACATTGCCTTACGTTGCCTTCCTATACATTGCCTTGCTTTTCGTTGCTTTACGTTGCCTTGCTTTACGTTGATTTACGTTGCCTTGATTTACGTTGCTTTACGTTGCCTTGCTTTACGTTGCCTTGCTTTAGGTTGCCTTGCTTTACTTTGCCTTATGTTGCCTTGCTTTATGTTGCCTTGCTTTAGGTTGCTTTACGTTGCCTTGCTTTACGTTGCTTTTAGTTGCCTTACTTCACGTTGCCTTGCTTTACGTTGCTTTACGTTGCCTTGCTTTACGTTGCTTTACGTTGTCTTGCTTTACGTTTCCATGCTTTACGTTTCCTTGATTTATGTTGCTTTACGTTGCCTTAATTTACGTTGCCTTACGTTGCCTTACTTTACGTTGCCTTGCTTTACGTTGCTTTTAGTTGCCTTGCTTTACGTTGCCTTACGGTGCCTTACTTTATGTTGCCTTGGTTTACGTTGCCTTACGTTGCCTTACTTTACGTTGCATTACTCTACGTTGATTTACGTTGCCTTGCTTTAAGTTGCCTTGCTTTACGTTGCTTTACGTTGCTTTGGTTTACGTTTCCTTGATTTACGTTGCTTTACGTTGCCTTGCTTTACGTTGCCTTGCATTACGTTGCCTTGCTTTACGTTGCTTTACGTTGCTTTGCTTTACGTTGCCTTGCTTTACGTTACCTTACGTTGCCTTACTTTGCATTGGTTTACGTTGCCTTGCTTTACGTTTCCTTGCTTTACGTTGATTTACGTTGCCTTCATTTACGCTGCTTAACATTGCCTTGCTTTACGTTCTCTTGACTTACGTTGCCTTGCTTTACGTTGCTTTACATTGCCTTACTTTACGATGCCTTACGTACACTTTCTTTACGTTGCCTTACTTTACGTTGATTTACGTTGCCTTGCTTTACGTTGCTTTACGTTGCCTTGCTTTAAGTTGCTTTACATTGCCTTACTTTACATTGCCTTACATTGCCTTACTTTACGTTACCTTACTTTACACTGCTTTACGTTGCCTTGCTTTACCTTGCTTTGCTTTACGTTGCTTTACCTTGCCTTACATTACGTTGCCTTGCTTTACCTTGCTTTACGTTGTCTTGTTTTACGTTTCTTTACGTTGCCTTACTTTAAGTTGCCTTGCTTTACGTTGTCTTAATTTACGTTGCCTTACATTACCTTATTTACGTTGCCTTGCTTTAAGTTGCTTTACGTTGCCTTGCTTTACGTTGATTTACGTTGCCTTGCTTTACGTTGCCTTGCTTTACGTTGCCTTGTTTTACGTTGCCTTGCTTTACGTTGCTTTACGTTGCCTTGCTTTACATTGCCTTGCCTTGTCTTTCTTTACGTTGCTTTACGTTGCCTTGCTTTACGTTGCTTTACATTGCCTTGCTTTACGCTGCCTTGACTTGCCTTGCTTTACGTTGCCTTGCCTTGCCTTGCTTTACGTTGCTTTACGTTGCCTTGCTTTACGTTGCTTTACGTTGCCTTGCTTTACGTTGCTTTACGTTGCCTTGCTTTGCGTTGCCTTGCCTTGCCTTGCTTTATGTTGCTTTACGTTGCCTTGCTTCACGTTGCTTTTCGATGCCTTACTTTACGTTGCCTTGCCTTGCCTTGCTTTATGTTGCTTTACGTTGCCTTGCTTTACGTTGCTTTACATTGCCTTGCTTTACGTTGCCTTGCCTTGCCTTGCTTTACGTTGCTTTACGTTGCCTTGCTTTACTTTGCTTTACGTTGCCTTGCTTTACGTTGCCATACCTTGCCTTGCTTTACATTGCTTTACGTTGCCTTGATTTACGTTGCTTTACATTGCCTTACTTTATGTTGCCTTGCTTTACGTTGCCTTAATTTATGTTGCTTTACGTTGCCTTATATTACGTTGCCTTGCTTTACGTTGCCTTGCTTTACTTTGCCTTACCTTACGTTGCCTTACTTTACGTTGCCTTGCTTTACGTTGCCTTCCTTTACTTTGCCTTACCTTACGTTGCCTTACGTTGCCTTACTTTAAGTTGCCTTTCTCTACGTTGCTTTACGTTGCCTTACTTTACGTTGCTTTACGTTGCCTTTCTTTACCTTGCCTTGCTTTACGTTGCTTTACGTTGCCTTGCTTTACGTTGCCTTGCTTTACATTGATTTACGTTGCCTTGCCTTACGTTGCCTTGCTTTAGGTTGCTTTACGTTGCCTTGCTTTATGTTGCCTTGCTTTACGTTGCCTTGTTTTACGTTGCTTTACGTTGCCTTTCTTTTCGTTGCCTTACTTTACATTGCCTTGCTTTACTTTGCTTTATTTTACGTTGCTTTACGTTGCCTTGCTTTACGTTGCTTTACTTTGCCTTTCTTTACGTTGCTTTATGTTGCCTTGCTTTACGTTGCTTTACGTTGCCTTGCTTTACGTTGCCTTTCCTTGCCTTGCTTCACGTTGCTTTACATTGCCTTGCATTACGTTGCCTTGCCTTACGTTGCCTTGCCTTGCCTTGGTTTACGTTGCTTTACATTGCCTTGCTTTGCGTTGTTTTACGTTGCCTTGCCTTGCTTTACGTTGCTTTACGTTGCATTGCTTTACGTTGCTTTACGTTGCCTTGCTTTGCGTTGCCTTTCCTTGCCTTGCTTTACGTTTCTTTACGTTGCCTTGCTTCACGTTGCTTTACGTTGCCTTGCTTTACGTTGCCTTAATTTACGTTGCCTTGTCTTGCCTTGCTTTATGTTGCTTTACGTTGCCTTGGTTTACGTTGCTTTACATTGCCTTGCTTTACGTTGCCTTACCTTGCCTTGCTTTACGTTGCTTTACGTTGCCTTGCTTTACTTTGCTTTACGTTGCCTTGCTTTATGTTGCCATACCTTGCCTTGCTTTACATTGCTTTACGTTGCCTTGCTTTACTTTGCTTTACGTTGCCTTGCTTTACATTGCCTTACTTTACGTTACCTTACTTTAGGTTGCTTTACGTTGCCTTGCTTTACCTTGCCTTGCTTTACGTTGCCTTACCTTGCTTTACGTTGCTTTACTTTGCCTTGCTTTACTTTGCTTTACGTTGCCTTGCTTTACGTTGCCATACCTTGCCTTGCTTTACATTGCTTTAAGTTGCCTTGCTTTACGTTGCTTTACGTTGCCTTGCTTTACATTGCCTTACTTTACGTTACCTTACTTTACGTTGCTTTACGTTGCCTTGCTTTACGTTGCCTTGCTTTATTTTTCTTTACGTTCGCTAGCTTTACGTTGCCTTGCTTTACGTTGCTTTACGTTACCTTGCTTTACGTTGCCTTACGTTGCCTTGCTTTACGTTGCCTTGCTTTAGGTTGCTTTACGTTGCCTTGCTTTACGTTGCCTTAAGTTGCCTTTCTTTACGTTGCCCTGCTTTACGTTGCTTTATGTTGCCTTGCTTTACGTTGCTTTACGTTTCCTTACTTTACGTTGCCTTACGTTGCCTTACCTTACGTTGCCTTGCTTTACGTTGCCTTACGTTGCCTTACTTTACGTTGCCTTGCTTTAGGTTGCTTTACAGTGCCTTGTTTTACATTGCCTTGCTTTACGTTGCCTTGCTTTACGTTGCCTTACTTTACGTTGCTTTACGTTGCCTTGCTTTACGTTGTCTTGCTTTACGTTGCCTTACGTTGCCTTGCTTTACGTTGCCTTGCTTTACGTTGATTTATGTTGCCTTACTTTACGTTGACTTACGTTGCCTTGCTTTACGTTGCACTGCTTTACGTTGCTTTACGTTGCCTTACTTTACGTTGCCTTGCTTTACGTTGCTTTACGTTGCCTTGCTTTACGTTGCCTTACTTTACGTTGCTTTACGTTGCCTTACTTTACGTTGCCGTGCTTTACGTTGCTTAACATTACCTTACTTTACGTTCCCTTGCTTTACGTTGCTTTACTTTACGTTGCTTTACATTGCCATACTTTACGTTGCCTTACGTAGCCTTACTTTACGTTGCCTTACTTGACGTTGCTTTACGTTGCCTTGCTTTACGTTGCCTTGCTTTACATTGCCTTGCTTTACATTGCTTTACGTTGGCTTGATTTACATTGCCTTACTTTACGTTGCTTTACGTTGCCTTACTTTACGTTGCTTTACGTTGCCTTGATTTACGTTGCCTTACGTTGCCTTGCTTTACGTTGCCTTGCATTACGTTGCCTTACGTTGCCTTGATTTACGTTGCCTTGCATTACGTTGCCTTACTTTACATTGCTTTACGTTGCCTTTCTTTACGTTGCCTTACATTACGTTGCCTTACATTGCCTTAACTTACGTTGCCTTACCTTAGGTTGCCTTACCTTACGTTGCCTTACGTTGCCTTACCTAAATTTGCCGTACTTTACGTTGCCTTATATTACGTTGCCTTACTTTACGTTGCCTTACGTTGCCTTACCTTACGTTCCCTTTCCTTACGTTGCCTAACTTTACGTTGCTTTACCTTATGTTGCCTTACTTGACTTACGTTGCCTTACGTTACCTTGCCTTACGTTGCCTTACCTTGCATTGCCTTACTTTACGTTGCCTTACGTTGCCTTACTGACGTTGTCTTAATTTACGTTGCCTTACGTTGCCTTACGTTGCCTTGCCTTACGTTGCCTTGCCTTACGTTGCCTTGCCTTTCGTTGCCTTAGGTTGCCTTAACTTACGTTGCCTTACGTTGCCTTACCTTACGTTGACTTACTTTACGTTGCCTTACCTTACGTTGCCTTACCTTTCGTTGCCTTACCTTTCGTTGCCTTACATTACGTTGCATTACGTTGCCTTACCTTACTTTGCCTTACTTTACTTTGCCTTACCTTACGTTGCCTTACTTTACGTTGCCTTATTTTTCCTTACCTTACTTTGCCTTACTTTACGTTGCCTAACCTTACGTTGCCTTACGTTGCCTTACCTTACGTTGCCTTATGTACCTTACCTGACGTTGCCTTACCTCACGTTGCCTTACGTTGCCTTGCCTTACGTTGCCTTACGTTGCCTTGCCTTACGTTGCCTTGCCTTATGTTTCCTTACCTTATGTTGCCTTACGTTGCCTTACCTTACGTTGCCTTACGTTGCCTTTCCTTACGTTGCGTTACCTTACGTTGCTTTACCTTACGTTGCCTTACGTTTCCTTACCTTACGTTGCCTTACCTTACGTTGCCTTACGTTGCCTTATTTACGTTGCCTTACGTTACGTTGCCTTAAGTTGCCTTTCCTTACGTTGCCTTACCTTACATTGCCTTACTTTTCCTTAAATTACGTTGCCTTTCCTTACGTTGCCTTGCCTTACGTTTCCTTGCCTTTCGTTGCCTTACCTTACGTTGTCTTACGTTGCCTTACCTTACGTTGCCTTACCTTACATTGCCTTACATTTACGTTGCCTTATCTTACGTAGCTTTACCTTACGCTTCCTTAATTTGCCTTACCTTACGTTGCCTTACGTTGCCTTACCTTAGCTTATGTTGCCTTACCTTAAGTTCCCTAACCTTACGTTGCCTTACTTTACGTTGCCTTACGTTGCCTTACCTTTCCTTGACTTACGTTGCCTTGCCTTACATTACGTTGCCTTACGTTGCCTTACCTTACGTTCCCTTGCCTTGCCCTGCCGTAGTTGTCTTACGATGCTTTACCTTGCCTTACCTTCCCTTGCCCTGCCTTGCATTGCCTTACGTTGCCTTACGTTGCCTTACCTTACCTTACTTTGCCTTACGTTGCCTTTACCTTACCTTACATTGCCTTGCCTTACGTTGCCTTACGTTGCCTTATATTACGTTGCCTTACATTGCCTTACCTTTACGTTGCCTTACGTTGCCTTACCTTACCTTACGTTGCCTTACCTGACTTTGCCTTACCTTACGTTGCCTTACGTTGCCTTACCTTACGTTGCCTTAAATTACGTTGCCTTACATTGCCTTGCCTTACGTTGCCTTATGTTGCCTTTACCTTACGTTGCCTTACGTTACCATACGTTGCCTTACCTTACGTTGCCTTACCTTACGTTGCTTTACCTTACGTTGCCTTACCTTACGTTGCCTTACCTTATGTTGTCTTAACTTAGGTTGCCTTGCCTTACGTTGCCTTACGTTGCCTCGCCTTACGTTGCCTTGCCTTACGTTGCCTTGCCTTACGTTGCCTTGCCTTACGTTGCCTTACGTTGCCTTACCTTACGTTTCCTTACGTTGCCTTACCTTACGTTGCCTTACCTTACGTTTCCTTACGTTGCCTTACCTTACGTTGCCTTGCCTTACGTTGCCTTACGTTGCCTTACCTTACGTTGCCTTACGTGGCCTTACTTTGCCTTACCTTACGTTGCCTTACCTTACGTTGCCTTTCCTTACGTTGCCTTACCTTACGTTGCCTTGCCTTACGTTGCCTTACTTTGACTTACTTTGCCTTACCTTAGGTTGTCTTGCCTTACGTTTCCTTATGTTGCCTTACTTTACGTTGCCTATACCTTACGTTGCCTTACCTTACGTTGCCTTAAATTACGTTGCCTTCCCTTATGTTGCCTTACCTTACGTTTCCTTACGTTGCCTTACCTTACATTGCCTTACGTTGCCTTACCTTACGTTGCCTTACCTTACTTTGCCTTACGCTGCCTTACCTTACGTTGCCTTACCTTACGTTGCCTTGCCTTATGTTGCTTTACCATACGTTTCCTTACGTTGCTTTACTTTACGTTGCCTTTCCTTATGTTGCCTTACTTTGCCTTACCTTACGTTGCTTTCCCTTATGTTGCCTTACATTGCCTTACCTTACGTTGCCTTACCTTACGTTGCCTTACGTTACCTTACGTTGCCTTGCCTTACGTTGCCTTACGTTGCCTTGCCTTACGTGGCCTTAACTTACGTTGCCTTACGTTGCCTTACCTTACGTTGCCTTACGTTGCCTTGCCTTACGTTTCCTTACGTTGCCTTTCCTTATATTGCCTTACCTTACGTTGCCTTACGTTGCCTTGCCTTACGTTGCCTTGCCTTATGTTTCTTGCCTTACGTTGCCTTACGTTGCCTTAACTTACATTGCCTTACCTTACGTTGCCTTACGTTGCCTTACCTTACGTTGTCTTACGTTGCCTTACCTTACGTTGCCTTACGTTGCCTTACCTTACGTTGCCTTACCTTACGTTGCCTTAAGTTGCCTTTCCTTACGTTGCCTTACCTTGCCTTAAATTACGTTGCCTTGCCTTACGTTGCCTTGCCTTACGTTGCCTTGCCTTACGTTGCCTTACCTTACGTTGCCTTGCCTTACATTGCCTTGCCTTACGTTGCCTTGCCTTACGTTGCCTTACCTTACGTTGCCTTACCTTACGTTGCCTTACCTTTACGTTGCCTTATCTTACGTAGCCTTACGTTTCCTTGACTTACATTGCCTTGCCTTACCTTACGTTGCCTTACGTTGCCTTACCTTACGTTGCCTTGCCTTAACTTACGTTTCCTTGCGTTGCCTTACCTTACGTTGCATTGCCTTACCTTACATTGCCTTACGTTTCCTTACCTTACGTTCCCTTGCCTTGCCCTGCTGTATGTTGTCTTACGATGCTTTACCTTGCCTTACCTTCCCTTGCCCTGCCTTGCCTTTCCTTACGTTGCCTTACGTTGCCTTACCTTACCTTACGTTGCCTTACGTTGCCTTAACTTACGTTGCCTTACGTTGCCTTAACTTACGTTGCCTTGCCTTACGTTACGTAGCCTTACGTTGCCTTACCTTACGTTGCCTTGCCTTACGTTGCCTTGCCTTACGTTGCCTTACCTTACGTTTCCTTGCCTTACGTTGTCTTAACTTACATTGCCTTACCTTACGTTGCCTTGCCTTACCTTACGTTGCCTTAGGTTGCCTTACTTACGTTGCCTTGCCTTACCTTACGTTGCTTTACGTTGCCTTAACTTACGTTGCCTTAAATTACGTTGCCTTACGTTGCCTTAGCCAACGTTGCCTTATGTTGCCTTACCATACGTTGCCTTACATAGCCTTACCTTACATTGCCTTACGTTGCCTTACCTTACGTTGCCTTACTTTGCCTTATCTTACCTTGCCTTAACTTACGTTGCCTTACCTTACGTAGCCTTACCCTACGTTGCCTTAATTTCCCTTACCTTAAGTTGCCTTACGTTGCCTTACCTTACGTTGCCTTACCTTACGTTGCCTTACTTTTCCTTACGTTGCCTTGCCTTACGTTGCCTTGCCTTACGTTGCCTTACGTTTCCTTGCCTTACTTTACGTTGCCTTACCTTACGTTGCCTTGCCTTAAGTTTCCTTGCCTTAAGTTGCCTTACCTTACGTTGCCATACCTTACGTTGCCTTACGTTGCCTTACCTTACGTTGCCTTACCTTACGTTGCCTTACCTTTCTTTGCCTTACGTTGCCTTACCTTACCTTACGTTGCCTTACCTTACGTTGCCTTACGTTGCCTTAACTTACGTTGCCTTACGTTGCCTTTACCTTACGTTGCCTTACGTTGCCTTACCTTACCTTACGTTGCCTTACCTTACGTTGCCTTACTTTTCCTTACGTTGCCTTGCCTTACGTTGCCTTGCCTTACGTTGCCTTACGTTTCCTTGCCTTACTTTACGTTGCCTTACCTTACGTTGCCTTGCCTTAAGTTTCCTTGCCTTAAGTTGCCTTACCTTACGTTGCCATACCTTACGTTGCCTTACGTTGCCTTACCTTACGTTGCCTTACCTTACGTTGCCTTACCTTACCTTACGTTGCCTTACCTTACGTTGCCTTACGTTGCCTTAACTTACGTTGCCTTACGTTGCCTTTACCTTACGTTGCCTTACGTTGCCTTACCTTACCTTACGTTGCCTTACCTTACGTTGCCTTAACTTACGTTGCCTTACGTTGCCTTACCTTACGTTGCCTTACGTTGCCTTCCCTTACGTTGCCTTCTATTACCTTACGTTACCTTACCTTGCCTTACCTTACTTTGCCTTACCTTGCCTTTCCTTACCTTGCCTTACCTTACTTTACATTAACTTGCCTTTCCTTACCTTTCTTTACCTTACCTTGCCTTACCTTACCTTCCTTTACCTTACCGTACCTTACCTTACTTTAACTTACCTTGCCTTACCTTAACTTACTTTACCTTACCTTACCTTACTTTACCTTATCTTGCCTTACCTTACCTTACCTTACCTACCCTTCCCTTCCTTAACTTTTCTTACCTTACCTTACCTTGCCTTACCTTATTTACCTTACCTTGCCTTTCCTTACTTTACCTTACCTTGCCTTACCTTACCTTATTTTACCTTACCTTGCCTTGCCTTACCTTACTTTACCTTACCTTGCCTTACCGTACTTTACCTTACTTTACCTTACCTTGCCTTGCCTTGCCTTACTTTACCTAACCTTGCCTTGCCTTACTTTACCTTACCTTGCCTTGCCTTACTTTACCTTACCTTGCCTTACCTTGCCTTGCCTTACTTTACCTTACCTTGCCTTGCCTTACGTTACCTTACCTTGCCTCACTTTACCTTACCTTAATTTACCTTACCTTGCCTTACTTTACCTTACCTTACCTTAACTTACCTTCCCTTACCTTGCCTTACCTTACTTTACCTTACCTTGCCTTGCCTTTCTTTACCTTACCTTGCCTTACCTTACTTTACCTTAATTTAACTTACCTTCCGTTACCTTACGTTACCTTATCTTGCCTTACCTTTCCTGACCTAATATTACCTTACCTTGCCTTACCTTAATTTACCGTACCTTGCTTACCTTACCTTACCTTACTTTGCCTTACTTTAACTTAACTTGCCTTACCTTAATTACCTTAGCTTTCCATACCTTACCTTACCTTGCCTTACCTTACCTTGCCTTACCTTACCTTGCCTTACCTTATTTTACCTTACTTTAACGTACCTTGCCTTACCTTACCTTGCCTTACTTTACCTTACCTTGCCTTGCCTTAACTTAGTTTGCCTTACCTTACCTTTCCTTGCCTTATCTTACTTTACCTTACCTTACCTTGCCTTAACTTACCTTAATTTACCTTACCTTACCTTACTTTACCTTACCTTGCCTTACCTTCCCTTCCCTTCCATAAATTTTCTTTCCTTACATTACCTTCCCTTACCTTACTTTACCTTACCTTTCCTTACCTTACCCTACCTTACTTTACCTTACCTTGCCTTGCCTTACTTTACCTTACTTTACCTTACCTTGCCTTGCCTTACTTTACCTAACCTTGCCTTGCCTTACTTTACCTTACCATGCCTTGCCTTACGTTACCTTACATTGCCTTACCTTACCTTACCTTGCCTTACCTTGCCTTACCTTACCTTACTTTTTCTTACCTTGTCTTACCTTACTTTACCTTACCTTGCCTTACCTTAAGTTACCTTATCTTGTCTTACCTTACTTTACCTTACCTTGCCTTACCTTCCCTTCCCTCCCTTCCTTAACTTTTCTTACCTTACCTTACCTTGCCTTACCTTACTTTACCTTACCTTGCCTTACCTTACCTTACTTTACCTTACCTTGCCTTACCTTACCTTGCCTTACCTTACTTTAACTTACCTTGCCTTACCTAACCTTGCCTTACCTTACCTTACTTTACCTTACCTTGCCTTAATTATCTTTCATTACCTTACCTTGCCTTACCTTACCTTACCTTGCCTTACCTTACTTTACCTTACCTTGCCTTGCCTTACCTTACTTTACCTTACCTTGCCTTACCTTACTTTAAATTACCTTACCTTATTTAACTTACCTTGCCTTACCTTACCTTTCCTTACCTTACCTTGCTTTACCTTACCTTGCCTACCTTACCTTGCCTTACCTTACCTTGCTTTACCTTACCTTGCCTACCTTACCTTACCTTGCCTTCCCTTCCATTACGTTCCCTTCCCTTCCTTAACTTTTCTTACCTTACCTTACCTTTTCTTACCTTACCTTGCCTTACCTTACTTTAAATTTCCTTACCTTATTTACCTTACCTTGCCTTACCTTACCTTTCCTTACCATACTTTACCTTACCTTGCCTTACCTTACCTTGCCTTACCTTACTTTACCTTACCTTGCCTTACCTTACCTTACCTTACTTCACATTACCTTGCCTTACCTTACCTTACTTTACCTTCCCTTCCCTTTCCTTCCTTAAATTTCTTACCTTACCTTGCCTTGCCTTACGTTACCTTACATTGCCTTACCTTACCTTACTTTACCTTACCTTGCCTTACCTTGCCTTGCCTAACTTTACCTTACCTTACCTTGTCTAACCTTGCCTTACCTTACCTTACCTTGCCTTACCTTGCCTTACCTTAAGTTACCTTACCTTGCCTTACCTTCTCTTACCTTACTTTACCTTACCTTGCCTTATCTTGCCTTACCTTGCCTTACCTTACTTTACCATACCTTGACTTACCTTCTCTTCCCTCCCTTTCTTAACTTTTCTTACCTTACCTTGCCTTACCTTACTTTACCTTACCTTGCCTTGCCTTACCTTACTTTACCTTACCTTGCCTTACCTTATCTTACTTTCCCTTCCCTTCCCTTCCCTTCCCTTCCCTTCCCTTCCCTTCCCTTCCCTTCCCTTCCCTTCCCTTCCCTTCCCTTCCCTTCCCTTCCCTTCCCAGCCCTTCCCAGCCCTTCCCTTCCCAGCCCTTCCCAGCCCTTCCCATCCCTTCCTTAACTTTTCTTCCCTTCCCTTCCCTTACCTTATTTTACCTTACCTTTCCTTACCTTACCTTACTTTACTTTACCTTACCTTGCCTTCCCTTCCCTTCCCTTCCCTTCCCTTCCTTAACTTTTCTTACCTTACCTTCCCTTGCCTTACCTTGCCTTCCCTTACCTTACCTTACTTTATCTTACCTTGCCTTACTTTACCTTACCTTGCCTTACCTTACCTTGCCTTACCTTCCCTTACCTTACTTTACCTTACCTTGCCTTACCTTACCTTACTTTACCTTACTTTGCCTTACCTTACCTTACTTTACCTTACCTTGCCTTACCTTACCTTCCCTTCCTTAACTTTTCTTACCTTACCTTACCTTCCCTTACCTTACTTTCCCTTACTTTGCCTTACCTTACCTTGCCTTACCTTACGTTACCTTAATTTACCTTACCTTGCCTTACTTTACTGCCGCGATTGAGAGACGGGACAATACTTGATACAAGCAAAAAGTGTCAATTTTATTGTGTTTTTAAGACATATATATACTAGTTACAAGAAGCGTGTTTCAAACTGATTGGTCCTTACACTAAACTAAGCGATCACAGATTGGTTAATACAAAAAAGCTTTTTTCAAACATGTACTTCCTTCAGTAACAACAATAGTTCCTCTTATCAAGGTGACTGTCTCGCAACCACAGACACCTGTGCTCATCCTCACGTAGCCAGTACTCTTTTGTTCCTTCTAAACAAAGGCCTTATCTCGCTCTTCCCAAGGCCTGCGGCCGACTAATTCCAGCACGTCCAGCACGTCCTCCTTTATCAACTGTTCTCTGCTGGGGGTCTTCCTGAAGCTAGCCAAATCCTGTCCTACATCTCCCCCTTCCTGTTGCACAACAAGAATCTTCTTCATAGAACGCGCCATTAGTCCTTGCAGGCATTGTAATAGGCATGGCAAAAAGAGTAGTAAAAGAATAAAGACCACCAAAACATACACAATCATTTTTACAAGACTCCTTAACCACCCCGACAGTCCCCATCCTTCAAAGAGCTTATCTAACCAATCCCAACTGTCACTTTGTTGAAGTCTGGAGACTCCCACCTTGAGCTGTTGGGTGCTCATATGAATAGATTCCGAGTGATCGGAGAGATTCATACAACACATACCTTCAAAATCTTCACAACCATGTCCCTGTGCCAAAAGCAAAAAATCTATTGCAGCTCTATTTTGCAGGGTAGCATGTCGCACACTGTCTACATCTAATAAAAGTCCAGAAAGAGCACTGCTAGTAGCGTTTGTTTGTTTTGCCAGCCAACAGCCGAGTTTATCTAGGGTTGCCAGTGCTTTTGCAGCTGCACTCCCGGGTAACAAAAGAGAAGTGGCAAAGCGTGGGCCAAAAGACCAAAACTCCACATTGTCATCACACTCAGAGGTGTATGTATGGACACTTCGTCTTGCCCTGTGGGAAAGGCGATGTTGCAAAATCGTGGATGTATTGGGAGTTAGAACAGATAGACGTCCAAGACTACATGGTCCTCCTTTTATATGAGAGGGGATCATGGGCCATGCTCTGTCTCCGCAAATAAAAAATATTCCTGGTGGTAATAAAAGGGGAACATTGCTAGACTTGGACAATTTCATTGCTGTATAATTACACCAAATAGCAGCGTTTTTAAAGATGGGGTGGACGGGGGAAACATCCCATGCCTTGGACTGATTTTTCCCTGTATAGTTAAACCTGACACAAAAATCCATTTTTACTGATCCAAGGAGTTCAATCTCCTGTGGCTCTAGGGTGGCAAGTGGAAGATATGGGGTCCACGCATCCCAGCAGTTGGTGACATTCCTGGATATGCCCTTTTGAAAGAGGGTTTCCAGGAGAAACTTAGGTATTGGCCACTCCTCTAGTGGCAATCTCACAAGACACGTAGAAAATGGATTATTAGGAGAGGCAGTGGCAAGGCACAACGTATCTTGTCCTGTGAGATTTGCTAGTGTCACCCATATATTGACCTTGGGTAGTGCAGGCAGGAATGGGTAACTCTGCGTGCTCCCCAACATAATCATGATAAAAACTACTAGCTGAGGAACAACTTTTTGCCCCTTTCTAGCTTCCAAGCAAACCGTCTTTTGCATCTTTCTTTTGTTTGATTCCAGTCCTGTTTAAGGACGGCCTATATGGCGGGGTACTAGGTTTGTCCTGCTACACTCTAAATTACAGATTACAACCTCTCGTGCCCTTTTTCCCACTAAATTACCCCAATTTATATATTCACATAAATATCGGTCATTCCCTAATGATTAATGCCCTATAACAAGCAAAAGTTTAACTACAACAATCTCCTTTTCTAAACAGTCTTCACACCATCACCTGGCGAGAGTTGCTCGGTGCAACCACTCCTTCTCACACGTGTAACATATACACAAGACCCAAGGGTCACAAGATTTACATAAGGCACAAATGATTCCAACAATGAGTGTTTCTCTGCCCTGGTTCATACAGTTTTTTCACGTTTCCAGCGTTCAGTCCCTGTTGTCCCGATCTTCTTCAGGAAATTCATCAAATTGTTGTCCAGGAGACTGGTCCTGAGGGTGACTGAGGTTTTCACCAGATGATTGTTGTAAGGATTCACGGAAGGGTCGCACATTCTTTGCCGGGATCCATCGTGGACCTTTCTCTGTGGAGACACAAGCATAACCTCTGCCCCATGTAACAAGAGGATATGGTCCCATGACCTTACCTGTTTCTGGGTCGCGAACCAGTACTGGGGCTTTGACTCGCACCTCGAGTGACACAGCTGTATTAAAATGTCGAACAATTGGAGGGTTGTTATCTATCAAAGAACAATTTAAAAAATTAAAAACATACAAGGCTTTCTGCAAACGCTCCTCAGGAGTGACGGTTCCTATTCCCCCTTTTTGTTGTTGCATCAGGTGTTTCAGTGATTGGTGAGAACGCTCAATCAAAGATTGACCTGTGGGGGAATGAGGAATACCAGTAATATGGGTTATACCCCAAGAGTCAAAGAATACTTTTGTTGCGGTTGAGATATATGCAGGGCCATTATCCGTTTTTATTTGAGAGGGTATAGCCAAAGTGGCAAAGGCACGCATCAAATGTTTATGGACGTCACGTGCTTTTTCTCCTGTGTGACAAGAAGCGAACAAGGCGCCGGAAAAGGTGTCTATAGAAGAGTGAATATTCTTCAGTTTGCCAAACTCCGGAAAGCGAGTTACATCTGTTTGCCATAGCTGTAAACTTTGTAGTCCTCTGGGATTAACTCCTCCTGCTATCGATGGAAAAGAATGTCTTTGGCAGTCAGGACATACAGCAACGATATTAGATGCTTGCTGAGAGGTGAGGCCAAACTGCCGTTTGAGACCTCCAGCATTCTGGTGAAAAAAGGAATGGCTAAGTTTAGCCTGTGCTTTGCGATCGGGCAATACCTGCACTGGTAATGTCAATAAATCGGCCTGTCTATTTCCTTCTGCAATAAAGCCAGGTAGAGAAGTGTGTGACCTAACATGCATAACAAAATAGGGGTGAGGGCGAGAGTCCAAAAGAAAAATAAGCTCCTGTAACAAGGCAAATAAGTTAGGATGTGAAAGGTCATGCAATAAAGATGCTTCGGCTCTCTCTACAATCCCTGCAACATAAGCAGAATCAGTAACAAGATTAAGTGGTGTGGTCCACCTTCGGAAAACTCGAACTACTGCAGTCAGTTCCACTATTTGGGGGGATCCAAGAATGGTGTCTATGTCCGAGTTCCATCGTTCATGTTGGTCATCCCACCATAGAATAACTGACTTATGTGTTTTTCCAGACCCATCTGTAAATACAGTAAAGGCCTGCAATGGCTGATCACTCCTTTTCGGCTTAGGCATTAAACGAAAATCAGCATTAAGTAACTTATGTGAAGGTGGATGGGATGTGAGTTGACCCGCATAGTCAGTTAGTGCCATAGTAAAGGCATCTGATTGTTGATAAAGCCACTGTAAATACATATTCGTTACAGGTAAGCAAATACAAGTAAAATCTACTCCTGATAATGCCAGCAAACGTTGCCTGGCCTTAATTATCAAACAGGCAAACATTTCATGCTGAGTCAAAATAGTTTTTGAAGATTGATTCGGCAAAAAAATCCATTCAATAATTAACAGTGGGTCTGATTTTTCAAAATCCCATTGAAATATCAGGGCATGAGGCTGTCGAGCGGGATTTAAAATAATCAGGTAAAAAGGTAATTCGGGAGCCCACCGATGTGCTTGTTTAAAGCTGATTGCCGTAGCAACCTTTTGTAAGGAGTCAATGGCCTCAGGGCCAAGACTGCGGTGGGAACGCAAGTCAGTGTCTCCCTTGAGCAGCCTGAACAAGGGGCCTAAGTCCGTGTTAGAAATTCCCAACAGCGTCCGGACCCAATTGATTGTACCTAATAGTCTCTGTACATCATGTAAATTTTTTACGTCTGTTCGTATCTGTAAAGGTTGCGGAATTACGGATTGACCCCTTATACGCCAGCCCAAATATTTCCATGGTGATGTTTTTTGAATTTTTTCCGGCGCAATACAAAGGCCTGCCGAATCGACGGCGGTCATGACAAGGGCTATGGCTTCCTCCATGACCTCGTGGCGTTGTGCAGCCACTAAAATATCATCCATGTAATGATATAGTAAAGCACTGGGCGCAACGGTCCTGACAGGGCTAAGCACTTTAGCCACATACCACTGACAGATTGTAGGGCTATTCTTCATTCCTTGTGGCAGCACAACCCACTGGTATCTTTGCAACGGAGCTTGCATGTTAACGCTTGGAACGGAAAAAGTGAATTTAGGAGCATCATTTGGATGCAGGGGGATATTGAAAAAACAATCTTTGAGATCGATAACAGTCAAATGCCAATCTCGAGGGATCATAGTAGGGGACGGAAGGCCGGGTTGTAGGGCCCCCATGTCTTCCATAGCATCATTAATTTTTCTAAGATCATGGAGCAAGCGCCATTTGCCAGACTGTTTTTTGATAACAAAAATAGGTGAATTCCAAGGACTGGTAGAAGGCACAATACGTCCTTTCAGCAATTGTTCAGCAACTAATTCTTGAAGGGGGCGAAGCTTTTCCAGTGGAAGGGGCCATTGATCCACCCAAATGGGGGTATCAGTTTTCCAGGTTATTTTCAGGGTGTCGCGCACTTCAATGGCCCCATCTAAAAATGGGTCCGAATAGACATTCCCCACTGGGACAACACATCACGCCCCCACAAAATCATGGGAACTGGCAATACAAAAGGCTTAATGGAGGCTATGTGTCCCTCTGGACCTTGAATTTGGATCAATTCCAGACTCTGGTGACTGCTACCAGTCCCACCAATTCCAGGTAATGTTTGGGAAACATTGGTTAAAGGCCATTGTGGTGGCCATTTGGCCTGTGATATTACAGTAACATCAGCTCCAGTGTCGATAATCCCACTGAGCACTATTTGTTGTTTCCCACGAATGAGGGTACATTGACATAGGGGTCGTTTTTGAGAGATAGACTGCACCCACAAAATTTGTGGGTCCCCTGTAGACCCGAACCCTCCCCTCCTTTGATAGGGTTGGCGAGAATCAGGGGAATCCGTTCCCATGGGAATCAGCACCAATTGTGCTATACAGCTACCTTTCGGTACTGTACAGGGGGGAAATCGGGTCCATGCCATGATTTTAATTTCATTAACACTGTCCGAGTCAATGACCCCCGGTAATACAAAAAGTCCCGACAAGGTAGTAGATGACCTTCCTAACAATAACACTTGTGTCCTAGGGGGTAAAGGTCCCAAAACATTTGTCAATAATAAGTGAACCGAAGAATCTAATAGTGTTACTGTGTGTGTGGTTGCCAGGTCCAGTCCGGCACTACCTGCTGTTGCTGGGCGAAGACTTGAGGCGGCGCTCTTTCCCTCCAGGGGTGTTGAAAGGTTGGCTGCGGTATTTGTGTCTGCACGCGTCGCTGCCCCGCGCTCTGTGGTCGGTTTCCCTGTATCAGTTGTCCCTGAAAATCATACTTGGCGCGACACTGATTAGCATAATGGCGCCCTTTTCGGCATCTGGGACAAATTCCAGGTGCTTGGGGCCGAGTTCCAGCATTAGTACTTAAACAATTTTTTCTCAGATGGCCAGGCTTGCCGCAACCATAACAATTCCCCGGTCCTGTTGGACTTATCGGGGTGCGCATGGCTGCAAAAGCTGCAGCCATAGTTTCAAATTTATGATCCATAGTACCAATTCTGTTACAAGCCTCCACCATTTCAATCAACGTAGGATTCTGGTTCGGGAGAGATTTTAACAGTTTCTTACAATCCGCATTAGCGTTCTCGATAGCTAATTTCAGCAATAAAATTTCCCGGGCCTCTGCATTATCTATTTGTCGTTCCAAGGCCTGTTTTAATCTGTCTATAAACTGCATATAAGGCTCTTGGGGTTCCTGGGTAATAGTAGTAAACACTTTTTGTGGTTTTTGAGAATCAGGGACTTTCAAAAAAGCCTTTTTGGCCTCTTCACGGGTCGCCTCAAGGGCCTCCTGTGGGATTCGAACCTGGTCCACAGGGTTGGTATGTCGTCCTGTCCCTGTAAGATGTTCTATGGTTAGCGCGGCTATATCAGTATTACCATGACCCACATAAGTCAAAAGAAGTGCCTGTAGTCCCCCCCTCCAGTGAGCTTCCCATAAAGAATATTGTGTAGGCGTCAGTAACAATTGTGCTAAAGATTTTAAATCATGTGGAGTCATGACATAGGTATCAAAGACAGAGGACAATAGACTTACAAAATACGGAGAGGAGAGTCCATGTTCAGTTACCGTACGGCGCAATTCCTTAATAACTGGGAAAGAAAGAGCCTCCCACTTGGCCCCCCGACCTTGATAAATAACGGGGGCTACTATGGTTTTTGCGATTTCAAACTCTCCCTTCTTTAAGGCTTGACGCCTTATATTAATCCACACATCATGTGGATCGGGGGGGTAGAGGTCTGGTCCCTTTTCAGGGTCCACCGGTCCTGGATCAAAGGGATCCTCCTCAGGAGGATAGCTAGCAGCACACACCTCCAACAGCGCAGCAGGTTTCCCATCCTCTGGCAAAAGTGAGGGCATGGCAGGAGTGTCCTCCTCTCTTTCTGCCTTGTCTTGCTGACTTTTTTCTTGCGCTTTCAAAGTCTCAAAAATACTTCTCCACCACGGGAGCATGCGCTGCGCTTCGGCATTCCCTATAGTTGCTGCATCCCACAGTTTCACCCCCACATCATCCCAGAGTTCCCGTGTAAAGATAGTGGATGCAGTTACGGTGGGTATTTTCGCCTGTACCCATTTAAGTATTACTTTAAGATCATGCCCAGAGATATTTTTCCCATGCTTTTGAAGAAGGGCTTTCATAAGTTCATATACGTCTCTTTCAGGGGAAGAAGCCTGGTTCCCCATTTTCCCGTTTCCCACAGCTCACCTCTATGCTCCAGAGGGATTATTTACCGGCCGGTTCCTGCTTCCTTTCAGCAGCTCATTCAACGTTCTGTGGAACTCGTGGCATGTCACCAGATAGGTGGTTCTCTGACCCTTGGCAATCACGTCGGTATCACGTCGGGGTCACCAATTTGCCGCGATTGAGAGACGGGACAATACTTGATACAAGCAAAAAGTGTCAATTTTATTGTGTTTTCAAGACATATATATACTAGTTACAAGAAGCGTGTTTCAAACTGATTGGTCCTTACACTAAACTAGGCGATCACAGATTGGTTAATACAAAAAAGCTTTTTTCAAACATGTACTTCCTTCAGTAACAACAATAGTTCCTCTTATCAAGGTGACTGTCTCGCAACCACAGACACCTGTGCTCATCCTCACGTAGCCAGTACTCTTTTGTTCCTTCTAAACAAAGGCCTTATCTCGCTCTTCCCAAGGCCTGCGGCCGACTAATTCCAGCACGTCCAGCACGTCCTCCTTTATCAACTGTTCTCTGCTGGGGGTCTTCCTGAAGCTAACCAAATCCTGTCCTACACTTTACCTTACTTTACCTTACCTTGCCTTACTTTACCTTACCTTGCCTTACCTTGCCTTCCCTTCCCTTCCTTAACTTTTCTTACCTTACCTTACCTTACCTTACTTTACTTTCCCTTGCCTTCCCTTGCCTTACCTTACATTACCTTACCCTGCCTTGCCTTACCTTACATTACCTTACCTTGCCTTACTTTACCTTACTTTACCTTACCTTGCCTTACTTTACCTTACCTTGCCATCCCTTCCCTTCCTTAACTTTTCTTACCTTACCTTCCCTTACCTTACTTTACCTTACCTTGCCTTCCCTTACCTTACTTTACCTTACCTTTCCTTACTTTAACTTACTTTAACTTACTTTACCTTACCTTTCCTCACTTTAACTTACTTTACCTTACTTTACCTTACCTTGCCTTACTTTAACTTACCTTGCCTTACTTTACCTTACCTTGCCTTACCTTTCCTTCCCTTCCCTTCCTTAACTTTCCTTATCTTACCTTTCCTTACTTTACCTTACTTTACCTTACTTTACCTTACCTTCCCTTCCCTTCCGTTCCTTAACTTTTCTTACCTTACCTTCCCTTACCTTACTTTACCTTAACTTGCCTTACCTTACCTTACATTACTTTACCTTACCTTGCCTTACTTTACCTTACCTTGCCTTACCTTGCCTTACTTTACCTTACCTTGCCTTACCTTGCCTTCCCGTCCCTTCCTTAAATTTTCTTACCTTACATTCCCTTACCTTACCTTGCCTTACCTTACTTTACCTTACCTTGCCTTACTTTACCTTACTTTACCTTACCTTGCCTTAGTTTACCTTACCTTGCCTTAGTTTACCTTACCTTGCCTTACCTTGCCTTCCCTTCCCTTCCTTAACTTTTCTTACCTTCCCTTCCCTTACCTTAATTTACCTTACCTTACTTTACCTTACCTTGCCTTACCTTGCCTTCCCTTGCCTTGCCTTACCTTACCTTTCCATACCTTACCTTACCTTGCCTTGCCTTACCTTGCCTTACCTTATCTTACCTTAACTTGCCTTGCCTTCCCTTTCTTAACTTTTCTTACCTTACCTTACCTTCCTTTACCTTCCCTTGCCTTGCCTTACCTTCCCTTGCCTTACTTTACCTTGCCTTGCCTTACCTTACCTTTCCTTGCCTTACCTTATTTTACCTCACCTTACCTTACCCTTCCTTACCTTACTTTACCTTACCTTGCCTTACCCTACCCAACCCCATCTTACCCGACCTTAACCTAAACAGACCTTACCCTGACCTGTCCTGACCTGTCCTGACCTTACCTGGTAATTTAAGATTAGGTAAGGTTATGTAAGGTCAAGGTAAATGTCAAGGTCAGGTCAAGGTCAGGCCAAGGTGAGGGCAAGGTAAGGTCGTTGTAGGTAAGCTCAGGTAAGGTTATGGTAAGGTCAATCCGGGTCAGGTTTGAGTAAGGTCAGGTCAGGTCAGGGTAAGGTCAGGTCTGGGTCAGTTAATGTAAGATAGGGTAAGGTAAGGTACGGTATGTTAAGGAAAAGTTAAGGTAACGTAAGGTAAGGTAAGGTGAGGTAAAGGCAAGGTCATGGTCAGGTCACGGTCAGGCCAAGGTCAAGGTCAGGCCAAGGTGAGGACAAGGTGTCAAGCTCAGGTCAATGTCAAAGTCAGGGAAATGTATGTTCGGGGCAGGTAAAGCCAGGAAAGTAAATTTCAGGTTAAGATCAGGTCAGGAGAGGTAAGGACAAGTTAGCTTCGGGTAAGGTCAGGTCAGGTCCGGTCTCGTCAAGGTAAGGTCAGGTCACTGTAAGTTAAGGTAAGGAAGGGTAAGGTCGGGTCAGGGTAAGTTAAGGTGACATCAGGGAAAGTGAAGTTCAGGTCAGGGCAAGTTAAGGTCAAGTCCTCTTAAGTTAAGGGTAAGTTAAGGATAAGTTAAGGGTATGGGAAAGGAAGGGGAAGGGAAGGTCTGTACCTTAAACATACATTACCCTAAATTACCTTACAATACCTTACCCTTACCTGAACTTAACCTGACCTGACCTGAACTTAGCCTGACCTGACCTTACCCTGAAATTACCTTACCTTACCTAACCTTAAGTTACCTTATCTTAGCCTACCTTACCGTACCCTTACCTTACACTTATCTTACCCTTATCTTACCTTAGCTTAAATTACCTTACATTACCTTACCTAAACTTACCTTATGTTAACTTACCCTACCTGAACTTATCTTACCTTACATCACCTTACCCTATCTTACCTTACATTACCTTACCTTACCCATACCAGACCTTACCCTGATCTGACGTCACCTTGACCTGACCTGTCCTGACCAGACCTGATCTTAATTTCCCATAAACTTAAATTGCCTGACCTTAACTTACCTGTCCTGATGTTACCATAGATCACCTTAACTTACCCTAATGTATATTACCTTACCTTAACTTCCCTTACATTACCTTGCCTTGCCGTGCCTTGTCTTACTTTGCCTTGCCTTACCTTACACTAACTATCCTTACTATACCTTACCTTACCTTAGCTTACCTTACCTTGCCTTTCGTTACCTTGCCTTACCTTGCCCCGCCTTGCCCCGTTTTGCCTTGCCTTGCCCTGCCTTGCCCCGCCTCACCTTGCCTTGCCCCACCTTGCCTTGCCTTGCCCTGCCTTACCTTGCCTTGCCCCGCCTTGCCTCGCCTTGCCTTCCCGCGACTTGCCTTGCCTTGCCTTCCCCCGCCTTGCCTCGCCTTGCATTGCCCTGCCTTGCCCACCTTGCCCTGCCTTGACTTGCCCCGACTCGCCCCGCCTTGTCCTGCATTGCCCCGTCTTGCCCCGCCCCACCTTTCCCCGCCTCGCCTTGCCCCACCCCTCCTTGCCCCGCCTGGCCTTGCCCCATCTTGCCTTGCCTTGCACAGCATTGCCTTTCCCCAACTTGCCCCGCCTTGCCCCACATTGCCTTGCCTTGCCTTGGCCCGCCTTGCCTTGCCTTGACCCTCCTTGCCTTGCATTGCCTCACCTTGCCCCGCCTTGCACCGCCGTGCCCCGCCTTGCCTTGCCCCTTACATTACAAATTAAAATGATGTCTCAATTGACACAGAAGACACAGATATTATAAATGACAACGATATCACAAAATACACAGACGACACAGATGACAGGTGACACAAACGACAGAGACATTATAAATGACAAAGATGTCACAATAGACACAGACGACACAGACTACAGTGCGTATTCTGACAACACAGACATTATAAATGATAATGATGTCACAATATACACAGAAGACACAGACATTATAAATGACAAGGATATCAAATTAGACACAGATGACACAGATAACACAGACATTATAAATGACAATGATTTCAATTTAGACACAGATGACACAGATGACACAGACGACACAGCCATTATAAACGAAAATGATGTCACAATACACACAGCCGACAAAGACAATATAAATGACAATGATGTCAAAATTGACACAGACGACACAGACATGACAAATGACAATGATTTCACAACAGAGACGACACACATATTTTAAATGTCAATAATGTCACAATAGAAACAGACGACACAGACATTATAAGTGACCATGATGCAAAAATAGACAGAGACGACACAGAAGACACAGAAACTATAAATGACAATGATGTCACAATAGACACAGATGACACAGATATTATAAATAACAATGAATTCACAATAGACACAGACGACACAGACATTATAAATTACAATGCTGTCACAATAGACACAGAAGACACAGACATTATTAATGACGATGATGTCACAGTAGACATAGACGAAAAAGACATCATAATTGAAAATGATATCTAAATAGACACAGGTGATAGAGACTTTATAAATTAAAACTATGTCACAATAGACACAGATGACACAGACGACACAGACATTATAAATTACAATGATGTCAAAATAGGCACAGAGAACAAAAAGACAGACAACACAGACGACTCAGACATTGTAAATGACAATGATGTCACAATAGACACAGACGACCCAGACGACCCAGACATTATAAATGACAATGATGCAACAATAGACACAGATGACACAGACGACACAGACATTATGAAGGAAAACGATGCCACAATAGACAGAGACGAAACAGATGACACAGAAATAATAAATGACAATTATATCACCATCAACACAGCTGACACAGACGACAAAGACATTATAAATGACAGTGATGTCACAATAGACACAGATGACACAGACGACACTAACGACACAGACATTGTAAATAACAATGATGTGAAAATTTACACAGATGACACAGACTTTATAAATTACAATGATGAAACAATAGACACAGACGACACAGACTTTATAAATGGCAATGATGTCACAATAGACACAGACGACCCAGACATAATACATGACCATGATGTCACAATAGACCCAGATGACAAAGACGAGACAGACATTAAAATGACAACGATGTCACAACAGACACAGATGACAGAGGCGACACAATCTTTATAATTGACAATGATGTCACAATAGACACAGACAACAGAGACAACACAGACCACACAGAAAACACAGACATTATAAATGAAAATGATGACACAATATACACAGACAACACAGATTACAGAGACATTATAAATGACAATGATGTCACATTACACAGGCTACAGAGACATTATAAATGACAATGATATCACAATAGACACAAACGACACAGATGATACAGACGACACAGACATTATACACGAAAATGATGTCAAAATAGACACAGACGACAGACGACACAGAAGACAGAGACATTAAAAATGAAAATGATATCACAATACACACAGTTGACACAGACGTAACATAAGACAAAGACGTTATGAACATGATGTCAAAATTAAGACAGATGACACAGATGACACAGTCATTATAAATGAAAATGATGTCACCATAGACACAGACGACTCAGACGACATAGAAGACACAGACTTGAGAGACAACACAGACAGCAAAGACATTATAAATGAAAATGAAGACACAATAGAAACAGAAGAAATAGAAATTATAAATGACATGATGTCACAATAGACACATGCGACACAGACATTGTAAATTACAATGATGACAAAATAGACACATACGACACAGACAACACAGACATTATAAATGACAATGATATCACAACAGACACAGAAGACACACATGACACAGACCTTATAAACGACAATGATCTCACAATAGACACAGACGACAGAGTCAAAAAAGATGACACAGATATTATAAATGATAATGATGTCACAATAGACACAGCCGACACAGGCATTATAGATTACAATGATGACACAATAAACACAGACAACACAGCCGACACAACCGACACAGATATAATTAATGACAATGATGTCACAATAGACACAGAGGACACTGACATTATTAATGACAACTACGTCACAATAGACACAGAAGACACAGACAAAAAAGACTACATAGATAGCATAAATACCAATGCTGTCAGATTAGACACAGACGATACAGACTACACAGACAACTCAGAGGACACAGACATTATAAATGGCAATGATGTTAAAATATTCTCAGACGACACAGACAACACAGATATAAATGAAAATTGTTTCAAAATACACACAGATGACACAGACGACATAGACTTTATAAATGAAAATGATGTCAGAATACACACAGACAACACAGACATTATAAATGACAATGACACCACAATAGACACAGACGACACAGACATTATAAATGACAATAATATCACAATAGACACAGATGACACAGAGGACACAGAAAACACAGACATTATAAATGACAATGATGTCACAATAGACAAAGGCAACACAGATGACAGAGGCGACGCAGAGGACACAGACAACAGACACATTATAAATGACTATTATCTCACAAGATATACAGAATACACAGACATTATAAATAACAATGATGTTACAACAGACATTGATGACACAGACGTGACAGACGACACAGACATTATAAACGAAAATGATGTCACAATACACACAGCCAACACAGACAAAATAAATGATATTCATATCACAATAGACACAGACGACACAGACATTATATAGGAAATGATGTCACAATAGACACAGACGACACAAACGACACATACAATATAAGTAACAGTGATGTCACAATAGAAACAGATGACAGACGAAACTGACCACGCAGTCGACAGACATTATAAAGGACAAAGATGTCAAAATAGACACAGATGACACAGTCAACACAGACAATATAAACGAAAATGATGTCACAATAGACGCAAACGACACAGACATAAATGACAATGATGTCACAACAGAGGCAGACGACACAGACGGCACAGACATTATAAATGACAACGATGTTACAATATACAAAGACGAAAGAGACTACACAGACGACACAGACATAATAAAAAAAATATGCCACAATAGACACAGACGACACATATATTATAGAAGACAATGATGTCACATTAAACACAGACGACACAGATTACAAAGACAACACAGATTATAAATGACAATGATGTCACAGTAGACGCAGACGCCGCAGACGCCACAAACGACACAGACATTATAAATGACAATGATGTCACAATAGACAAAGCCAAATCAGACTACACAGACGACACAGACTTTATAAAGGAAAATGATGTCACAATAGACACAGATGAAAAAGATGACAGATGATAGAAATGACAACGGTGTCACAATAGACACAGACAACACAAATGACAGATATTATAAATGAAAATGATGTCAAAATAGACACATACAACACAGACCTTATAAATAACAATGATATCACAATAGACACAGATGACGCAGACGACACAGACTTTATAAATGACAATGATGTCACAATAGACACAGATGACACAGAAGACAGACATAAATGACAATGATGTTACAATAGAAAAGACGACACAGATGACAAGACACTATAAATGACAACGATGCCACAAAAGACACAGATGACACAGAAGACACAGATATTATAGATGATAATGATGTCACAATAGACCCAGACGACAAAGACGACACAGACTACACCGACATTATAAATGACAATGCCGTCACAATAGACACAGAATGTACAGTGACATAATATATGACAATCATATCACAATAGACAAAGACAACACAGACGACAAAGACGTTATAAATGACAATAATGTCACAATAGACCCAGAAAAACAGACAAGACAGACATAAATGGCAATCATATAACAATAAACAGAGACGACAAAGAGGAAACAGACATTATAAATGACAATGATGTAAAAATACACAAAGACGACAGACCACACAGACTTTACAAATGACTATGCTGTCACAATAGACACAGACGACAGAGATATTATAAATGCCGATTATGTCACATTAGACATAGTCGACACAGATGAAACAGACGACACAGATGACACAGACATTATAAATGAACATGATGTCACAATAAACACAGACGACACAGACAACAAAGACATTATAAATGACAATGATGTCACAATAGACACAGAAGACACAGACATTATAAAACACAATGATTTCACAATAGACATAGACAACACACATGACAACGAGATTATAAATGACATTGATGTCAAAATATACACACACGACACAGACATTATAAATGACAATGATGTCACAGTAGACACAGAGGACAGACGACACAGATGACAGAGACGACACAGACATGATAATTAACAGTGGTACCACAATAGACAGAGACAACACATGACACAGACAACACAGACGACAGATATCAGAGACGAAACAGACTACACAGACGACACAGGCGAAACAAACGGCACAAATATATTAAATGAAAATTATGTCCAGTAGACACAGTAGACATAGACGAAACATACGACATAGACGTTATAAATGAAAATGATGTCATAATAGACATAGACGACAAAGGCGACACAGACATTATAAATGACAATGATGTTCACAAAAGACACAAACGACACAGAGGACAAAGAGGATACAGACGACACAGACATTATAAATGACAATGATATCACAATAGACACAGATGAGACAGACGACACATATATTGTAAATGAAAATGATATCACAATAGACACAGACGACACAGACATTATAAATGACAATGATGTCAAAATAGACATTGATAACACAGACATTGTAAATGACAATGATGTCACAATAGACACCGACGACACAGACATTATAAATGTCAATGAAATAAAAACAGACACAGATGACACAGAAAACACATACATAATTAATGAAAATTATTTCACAAAAGGCAGACTACTCAGACTACACTAACATTATAAATGAAAATTATGTCACAAAATACAAAGGCGACACAGACGACAGACATTATAAATGACAGTGAAGTCAAAATAGACACAGACGACAGAGAAGACAGACATTTTAAATGACAATGATGTCACAATAGACATAATCGACACAGACGAAACAGACGACAGAGAAGACACAGACATTATAAATGAACATGATATCACAATAAACACAGACACAGACAACAAAGACATTATAAATCACAATGATGTCACAATAGACACAGATGACAAAACAACACAGACGACAGATATTATTAATGAAAATAATGTCACAACAGACACAGATGACAGACGACAGACATTATATTTGACAATGATGTCACAATAGACACAGATGACACAGTGGACACAGGCTTTATAAATGAAAATGTTGTAACAATAGGCACAGACAACTAAGACGACAGAGTCGACACAGACATTAAAAATGACAATGATGTCACCATAGACACAGACGACAGAGACAACACAGTAGTTCAAAGACGACACAGACAACACAGACATAAAAAATGACAATGATATCAAAATAGACACAGATGACACAGCCATTATAAATGACAACGATGTCATAATAGACTCAGACGACACAGACATTATAAATGACAATAATATCACAATAGACAAAGACGACTCAGCCGACACCGGTATTTTATGACAATGTTGTCGCAATAGTCACAGATGAAACAGACGACACAAACTTTATACATGAAAATGACGTCACAATAGACACAGACGACACAGAAATGATAAATTACAATGACGTCACAATAGACACAGATGACTCAGCAGACACAGATATTATAAATGACAATGATGTCACAATAGACACAGACGACAGATATTATAAATGAAAATTATTTCACAATAGACAGACAACAGAGACGACACAGATATTAAAAATGGCAATTATGTCACAATAGACAGACGACACACTACAAAGGCGACACAGACTTCATAAATGATAATGATGTCACAATAGATACATAATACATAGACATTTTGAATGACAATGATGTCACAAAAGTCACAGACAACACAGATGACACAGACGACAGACATTAAAAATGACACTGATTTCACAAGACATACAGAGGACATGGACATTAAAAATGAAAATGATGTCACAGAGACATTATAGATAACAATTATTTCACAATAGACACAGATGACACAGATTTTATATATGAAAATGATATCAAAATATACAAAGATGGCACACACGACACAGACATTATAAGCGACAATAATATCACAATAGACACAGACGACAGACAACACAGACAGTATAAATGACAATGGTGTCACAATATGAACAGATGACAGAGACAACACAGAAGACAGATATTATAAACGAAAGAAAAGTAACAGTAGACACAGACGACTGAAAAGACACAAACGTAACAGACATTATAATTGAAAATGATGTCACAATAGACACAGATTACACAGATATTACAAATGACAATGATGTCACAATAAACACAGATGACAGACGACACAGACATTACAAATGACAATGATGTCAAAGTAGACACAGACGACGCAGACAACCAAAACGACACAGAAATTAAAAATTAAAATGAAGTCACAATAGACAGATGACACAGACGATTCAGACATTATAAATGACAATGATGTCACAATAGACAGAGATAACAGAGATATTATAAATGAAAATGATGTCAGAATAGACACAGAAGACACAGACTTTATAAATGACAATGATGTCACAATAGACGCATTCGACACAGACGACACAGGCATTTTATATGACAATGATATCAAAATAGACAAAGATGACACACACGACTCAGACATTATAAATGACAATAATATCACAATAGACACAGACGACACAGTATAAATGACAATGGTGTCACAATATAAACAGACGACAGAGACGACACAGACATTATAAACGACAATAAAGTCACAGTAGACACAGATGACAGAAAAGGCACAAACGACAGACATTAAAATTGAAAACGGTGTCAAGATAAACACAGACAACACAGATATTATAAATAACAACGATGTCAAAATAGACAAAGACGACACAGACATTGTAAATGACAATGATGACACAATACACAGAGACGACACAGACGACAAAGACATTATAAATGACAATGATGTCACAGTAGACACAGATGACAGACAACACAAACGACAGATATTATAAATGAAAATGATGTCAAAATAGACACAAACAACACAGATGACACAGATATTATAAATGAAAAAGATATCACAATAGACACAGATGACACAGACGATGCAGACATTATAAATGACAATGATATCAAAATAGACACAGATGACACAGACATAAATTACAATAATATGACAACAGACACAGACGACAGAAAAAATTTAAAAAAATTATGTCACAATAGACACAGACGACAATGGTGACACAGACGACACAAGTATTAAAAGCGATAATGATGACAAAATAGACACAGACGACACAGACATTATATATGACAACGATATCAAAAGAGACAAAGATGACACACACAACAGACATTATAAATGACAATAATATCGCGATAGACAAAGATGACACAGACAACACAGACAGTATAAATAACAACGATGTCACAATATAAACAGACGACAGAGACGACACAGGCAACACAGACATTATAAATGACAATGAATTAGCAGTAGATACAGACAACAGAAAAGACACAAAAGACACAGACATTATAATTCAAAATAATGTCAAAATAGACACAGACAACAAAGACATTATAAATAACAATGATGTCACAATAGACACAGACGACACAGACATTATAAATGCCAATGATGTCATAATACACACAGACATTACAAATGACAATGATGTCACTGTAGACACAGAAAACACAAATGACACAGACATTATCAATGAAAATGATGTCACAATAGACACAGATGACACAGATATTATACATGAAAATGATGTCACCATAGACAAAGACGACAAAGACATTATAAATGACAATAATATCACAATAGACACAGATGATACAGACATTATAAATTACAATGATGTGACAATAGACACAGACAACACAAACGACAGACATTATAAATAAAGATGATAACAAAATAGACAGAGACGACACAGAAGACAGATATTATAATTGAAATTGATGTCAGAATAGACACAGAAGACACAGGCATTATATATGACAACGATATCACAATAGACACAGACGACACAGACATTATAAATGAAAACGTCATGATAGACACAGACGACAAAGACGACACAGTCGACAGAGATGACACAGACATTAAAAATGACAATTATGCCAAAATAGACACAGATGTTATAAATGCCAACGATGTCACAATAGACACGGATTACACAGAAGACACAGACATTATAAATGCCAATGATGTCACAATAGAATCGGACTCCAGAGACGACTGAGACAAAATAGACGACACAGGTATTGTAAATGACAATGATGTCGCAATAGACAAAGACGACAAAAACAAAAGAGATGACACAGACATTATAAATAATAATGATGCCACAACAGACACAAATGACTCAGACGGCACAGACATTTTAAATGACAATGATGTCACAATAGACACAGATGAAACAGACGACAGAGACGACACAGACAAAACAAACATTATAAATGAAAATGATGTCTTAATAGACACAGACGATAGAGACGACAGACCAGAAATTCATTATAAATTAAAATGTTGTCACGATTGAAACAGAAGGCACAGAGGACACAGATGACACAGACATTATAAATGACAAAGATGTCACAACAGACACTAACGACACAGACATTATAAAACACAATGACGTCACATTAGACAAAGACGAATGAGATGACACAGATGATGCAGTCATTATAAAGGACAATGATGTAACTATAGACAGAGACGACATTGACATTATAAATCACAATGCTTTCACAATAGACACAGACTACACAGACAACACAGTATAAATGACAATGGTGTCACAATATAAACAGACGACAGAGACGACACAGACATTATAAACGACAATAAAGTCACAGTAGACAGACGACAGAAAAGGCACAAACGACACAGACATTATAATTGAAAATGACGTCAAAATAGACACAGACAACACAGACATTATACATAACAACGATGTCAAAATAGACACAGACGACACAGACATTAAAAATGACAATGATTTCACAATACACAGAGACGACACAGACAACAAAGACACTATAAATGACAATGATGTCACAGTACACACAGACGACACAGACAAAACAAACGACACAGACATTATAATTGAAATTGATGTCAAAATAGACACAGACGACACAGACATTATAAAATACAATGATGTCAGAATAGACACAGACGACACAGATGGCAGATATTATAAATGAATATGATGTCACAATAGACACAGACGATACAGACATTATAAATTACAACGATATCAAAATAGACACAGATGACACAGACATAAATGACAACGATGTGGCAATAGACACAGACGACACAGATAACAGACATAAATAACGATGATGTCACAATAGACAGAGATGACACAGAAGACAGAGATATTATAAATGAAAATGATGTCAGAATAGACAAAGAAGACAGACTTTATGATGTGATGGTAGACACAGACGACTGAGACAACATAAAAGACACAATCAACAGAGACATTATAATTGAAAATTACGTCACAATAGACACAGAATACACAGACATTATAAATGACAATGATGTCAAAATAGACATAGACAACACAGACATATATGACAACTTTGTCAAAATAGACACAGACGACAGAGACATTTTAAATGGCAGTGATGTCACTATAGAAATAGATGACACAGACGACAGACATTAGATACGAAAAAGATGCCAAAATACACGGAGACAACACAGACATTATAAATGATAATGATGTCACAATAGACAAAAGCGACACAGACAATATAAATAACACAGACGACACAGACATTATAAACGACTATTTTGTCACTATTAACACAGACAACACAGACGACACACACGACAGACATTATAAATGAAAATGATGCCATAATAGACAGAGACGACACAGATGACACTGACATTATAAATGAGAATGATGTTACAATAGACACAGATGACAAATGCAACCAGACTTTATAAAGAATAACGATGTCAAAATATAAAATGACAACACAGAAAACACAGACATTATAAATGACAATGAAGTCACAATAGCCACCGACGACACAGACAGTATAAATGGCTATTATGTGGCAATACACACAGAAGACACATATGACACAGACTTAAAAAGGACAATGATATCACAATAGACAAAGACGACAGAGATGACACAAACAACACAGACATTACAAAAGACAATGATGTCGCAATAGACACTGAAGATACAGATGACAAAGATGACAAAGTCTTTATAAATGAAAATGATATCACAACAGACACAAATGACACAGACAACAAAGATGACACAGGTTTTAAAAGTGATAATGATGCCAAAATATACACAGACATTATATATGATAATCATGTCACAAGAGAGTCGACACAGATAATATAAATGACAATGATGTCACAATAGACAGAGACGACACAGAAGACACAGACAACACAGACATAATAAATGAAAATGATGTCACAATTGACACAGACGATACAGACATTATAAATGACAATGGTGTCACAATAAACACAGACGACACAGACATTATAAATGACAGTGATGTCACAATAGACATAGAAGGCACAGGCGACACAGACATTATAAATGAAAATGATTTAACAATAGACACCCACGACAAAGACGACACAGACATTATAATTGACAATGATGTCTCAATAGACACAGACGACAGACGTTATAAATTACTATGATGTCAAAATAGACACAGTTGACAGAGATGACACAGGCATTATGTATGACAAAGATATCAAAATAGATACAGACGACACAGACATTATAAATGACAATGATGTCACAATAGACACCGACGACAGAGACATTATAAACAACAATTATTTCACAATAGGCACAGATGATAGAGACATTATAAATGACAGTGATGTGACAATAGACACATATGACACAGACATTATAAATGACAATGATGTCACGATAGACAAATACGACAAAAACGACACAGACAGATATTATAAATGAAAATGATGGCACAATAGACACAGATGAAACAGACGACACAGACGAAACAGACTTTATAAATGACAATGATGTCACTATAGACACAGACGACATAAAAGACACAAACTACAGAGACATTATAATTGAAAATTTTGTCACAATAGACACAGACATAGTAAATGAAAATTATGTCACAGTAGACACAGACGACACATACGACACAGATATTTTTAATGTCAATTAAATCAAAATAGACACCGACAACACAAATGACAGAGACATAATAAATGACAAATATTTCAAAATAGACACAGACACCAGAGACAAAACAGATGACTCAGACAACACAGACTTTATAAATGACAACGATGTAACAATAAACACAGAAAATATGACACAAACAACACAGACGAAAAAGACGACATAGACATTAATGACAAGGATGCCAGAATATACACAGATGACAGAGACGGCAAAGACATTATAATTGACAGTTTGTAACAATAGACACAGACGATACAGACGACGGTGACATTTTAACGACAATGATGTCACATTAGACACAGACAACACAGATGACACAGACATTATAAGTGACATGGATCTCAAAATAGACAAAGAATTCACAGAGGACACAGACTTTATAAATGACATGGATTTAAAAATAGACACAGACGCCTCAGACGACACAGAGAACACAGACAACACAGATGACTCAGACGACACAGACGTCATAAATGAAAATGATGTCACAATACACACAGACGACAAAGCCATTACAAATGAAAATGATGTCACAATAGTCACAGAAGACAGACGATTCAGACGACACAGACATGAATGACAATTATGTAACCATAGACTCAGACAACACAGAGGACACAGATATTATGTGTTACAATGAGGTCACAATAGACACAGACATTATTAATGACAACGATGTCACCACAGACAGAGACGAGACAGACGACAAAGACATTATAAATGAAAATGATGTCACAATGGACACAGACGAAACATGCATTATAAAAAACAAGGATGTCACCAAAGACATAGATGACACAGACGACACAGACATTACAAATGACAATGATGTCACAGGAGACACAGACGACACAGTCGACAAAGACATAAATGACAATGATATCACAATAGACACAGACGATACAGACATTATAAATGATAATGATATCACAATAGACACACATGACACAGACGTCACAGACATTATAAATGACAATGATGTCAAAATAGACACAGACGACACAGATGATACAGTCATTATTAGTGACAATCATGTCAAAATAGAAACAGACGACACAGAAGAAACAGACAGTAAAAATGAAAATTATTTCACAATACACACAGACGACACAGATATTGTAAACGAAAGAGATATTAAATTAGACTAAGAGGACACTCGACACAGACATTATAAATAAGAATGATACCACAATAGACACAGACATTATAAATGACAATGATGACACAGTAGACAGACAACACAAACAACATAAAAGACACAATCGACAGAGACATTATAATTGAAAATTGCGTCATAATAGGCACAGACAACACAGATATTATATAAAAAAGTTAAGTCACAATAGACAGACGACAGAGACATTTTAAATGACAGTGGTGTCTGTATAGAAATAGATGACACAGACGACACAGACCTTATATACATAATTTATGCCACAACACACAAAGAAAACACAGACATTATAAATCACAATGATTTTACAATAGACAAAGGCAACACAGAATTATAAATGACACAGACAACAAAGACATTATAAATGACAGTGATGTCAAAATAGACATAGACGACACAGATGACACAGACATTATAATTGAGAATGATGGCACAATAGACACAGACGACACACGAGACTCAGACATTATAAATTAAAATGATGTCAAAATAGAAAATGACGACACAGACTTTATAAATGACAATATGGCACAATAGACACCGACGACACAGACAGTATAAATGGCAATTATGTGACAATACACACATAAGACACATATGACACAGACATTAAAAAGACAAAGATATCACAATAGACACAGACGACAAAGACGACAGCGACTACAAAGTCATTATAAATGAAAATTATGTCACAATAGACAGAGACGACACAGGCGACACAGACGACATAAATGACAATGATGTCACAAGAGACACAGATGTCATAGATGACACAGACGACAAATCCACTGTAAATGAAAATGTCACAATAGACATAGATGACACTGACCACACAGACGTTATATATGACAATGATGTCACAACAGACACAGACAACACAGACATTATAAAGGACAAAGATGTCACAATAGACAGAGATCACATAGATTACACAGACATTATAAATGACAATGATGCCACAATAGACACAAATGACACAGACATTAAAAATGACAGTGATGACACAATAGACAACGACGAGAGAGACAAGGGAGACGACACACACATGGTTAATGACAAAGATATCACAATAGGGAAAGACGACACAAACCACACAGACGACAAAGACATTATAAAAGACAATGATATCACAATAGACACAAACGACTCAGACATTATATTTGAAAATGATGTCACAAAAGACACAGAAGACACAGACATTATAAATGACAATGATATAACAGTAGACACAGAAGACAGACGACAAAAACGACACAGATATTTCTAATGAGTATTAAATCAAAATAGACACCGACAACACAAACAACACAGACATCATACATGACAATTATTTCAAAAAAGACAAAGACGACACACCCGACACATATATTATAAATGACAATGATACCAAAATAGACACAGAGGCCACAGACGACACAGACATTATAAATGACAATGATGTCACAAAAGACACAGATGACACAGACAACACAGACATTTTAAATGACAATGATGTCACAACATACACGACACAGACATAAATTACAATGATGTTACATTTGATAAAGACGAAAGACGACAAAGACGACAGTCATTATAAATGAAAATGTTGTTAAAATAGACACAGAAGATACAGACATTATAAATTACAATGACGTCACAACAGACGCAGAGGACAGAAGATACAGATAGATGACAATTATTTCACAATTCACACAGACATTATATATGAAGAGCATATATTAGAAGAGCAACAAAGCTGGTGAAGGGGCTGGAGAACAGGCCTTATGAGGAGCGGCTAAGAGAGCTGGGGTTGTTTAGCCTGGAGAAAAGGAGGCTGAGGGGTGACCTCATTGCTCTCTACAACTACCTGAAAGGAGGTTGTAGAGAGGAAGGTGCTGGCCTCTTCTTCCAAGTGACAGGGGACAGGACAAGAGGGAATGGCCTCAAGCTCCGCCAGGGGAGATTTAGGCTGGACATTAGGAAAAAATTTTTTACAGAAAAGGTCATTGGGCGCTGGAACAGGCTGCCCAGGGAGGTGGTTGAGTCACCTTCCCTGGAGATGTTTAAGGCACGGGTGGACGAGGTGCTAAGGGGCATGGTTTAGTGTTTGATAGGAACAGTTGGATGATCCGGTGGGTCTCTTCCAACCTGGTTATTCTGTGATTCTGTGAAAATTATATCAAAATAGACAAAAACGACACACACGATAAAGACATTATAAATGACAATAATATCACAATAGACACAGACAACACAGATGACAAAGACATTATAAATGAAAATGATGTCACTATAGACACAGACGTCAGAGACAACAGAGTGACACAGACATTATATATTACAATAAAGACACAGAAGACACAGACGAATCAGACGACAGAAAATACACATACGACAGACAGTTTAATCGATAATGATGTCACAATAGACACAGACAACACAGACGACACAGACATTATAAAGGTAAATGATATCACAATATACACCCACGACAGAGATGACACAGACATCATAAATTACAATGATACCACAATATTCACAGACGACTTAGACGACACAGACATTATAAATGATAATGATGTCAGAATAGACACAGACGACACAAACATTATAAATTACAATGATGTCACAATATTCACAGACGACACATATATTATAAATGTCAATGGTGTCAGAGTAGACACAGACATTATAAATGACAATGATGTCACAATGGACACAGACGATTCAGACGACAGAGATGACACAGACTACACAGATAACAAAGTCATTACAAGTGAAAATGATGTCACAATATACAAAGCCAACACAGACCACACAGATATTATAAATGACAATGATACCAAAATCAACACAGACCAAACAGACGACACAGACATTATAAATGTCAATGATGTAACAAAACACACAGACAACACAGACATTATAAATTACAATGATGTCACAATAGACACAGACGACACAGACATTATAAATTACAATGTATTCACAATAGACATAGAAGACACAGACATTAAAAACTATAATGATGTTACAGTAGACATGGACTACACAGAAAAAAAAACGACAGGCATTATAAATGACAGTGATGTCACAGTCGACACACACAACACCGACGACACAGAGGACAAAGACATTATAAATGACAATGATGTTATAATAGACACAGATGACACGGATGACAGACGACAAAGACATTAAAAATAAAAATGATGTCACAAAACACATTGAAGAAATAGACATAAATAAAAATGAATTCAAAATACACAAAGACAACAGCGATGACACAGACATTATAAATGCAAACAATATCACAATAGACACAGAAGACAGAGATGACATAGACGACACAGAAAACAAAGATATTATAAATGACAATGATGTCATAATAAAAACAGATGACAGACATTATAAATGAAAACAATGTCACATTAAACACAGATGACACAGACGACAGACATTACAAATGACAATGATGTCACAATAGACACAGACGACAGATGACACAAACGGCACAAACGACACACACAATATAAATGACAATGATGTCACAATAGACACAGACATCACAGACATTATAAATGAAAAAGAAGTCACAATAGACAGACGACAGACAACACAGGCATTACAAATGACAACTGTGTAAGAATACACAGTTGAGGATACAGACGAAACAGAGGACACAGTCATTTTTAATGACAATGTTGTCACAATAGACACAGACTACACAAACATAATATAAAATGAAGTCACAACAGACGCAGAAGACACAGAAGACACAGACATTATAAATCACAATGGTGTCACAATAGACATAGACGACAGAAGAAACAGACATTATAAACTACAATGATGACACAATAGACAGACTACACAGACGACACAGACATTATAAGTGACAGTGATGTCAAAATAGACAAAGATGACACAGACGACACAGACTTTATAAATTAAAATGATGTCACAATAGACACAGACGACACAGACATAAATGACAATGATGTCACAATAGACATGTACAACACGACACAGACTATAAACTACAATGATGTCACAGTAGACACAGACAGACAACAGATATTATAAATGACAATAATATCACAATAGCCACTGACGACAAAAATATTATAAATGACAATGATGTCACAATAGACACAGGCGACACAGATTTTATAAATGACAATTATGTCTCAATAGACAGAGACGACACAGCCATTATAAATGACAAAGATGTCACAATATTCACAGATGACAGAGACACTATAAATGACAGTGCTCTCACATTAGACATAGACGACAGATTTTATAAATGACAATTAGGTCTCAATAGACACAGACTAGACAGACGACACAGACGAAAGACATTATAAATGACAATGATGTCGCAATCGACACAGATGACAGACATTATAAAAACAATAATGTCACAATAGACACAGACGATGCAGACATGATAAATGAAAATGATGTCACAACTTTCACAGACGACACAGAACTTAAAAATGAAAATGATGTCACAATAGACTCAGACGACACAGATAATATAAATTACAATGATGTAACAATAGACACAGGAGTCACAATAGACACAGTTCTCACAGATATTATAAATTACAATGATGTAACAATAGGCACAGGAAGCACAGACGACACATACGACAAAGACAATAAAGACTTTATAAATGACAACGATGTCACAATAGACACAGACGACACAGACATTATAAATTACAATGATGTCACAATATTCTCAGATTACATATACGACATATACGACGATACAGAGATTATAAAAAACAATGATGTCAAAATAGACAAAGATGACACAGACGACAAAGACTTTATAAATGACAATGATGTCACAATAGACACAGACATTATAAATGACAAATATATCAAAATAGACAAAGAAAACACAGAATACACAGACATTATAAACGAAATGATGTCAAAATATACACAGAAGACACAGACATTATACATGACAATGATGTCACAATAGACACAGACGACAGACATTTTAAATAACAATGATATCACAAAAGACAGAAAACAGAGACATTATATATGACAATGATATCACAATAGACACTGACGACACAGACAACATAAATGAGAAAAATATCACAATAGACACAGACAACACAGACATTATAAATGACAAAAATGTCAAAACATAGACAGACGACACAGACATTATAAAAAATGATATCTAAATATACACAGATGACAGAGACATTATAAATGACAAGGATGTCACAATAGACAAAGAAGACACAGACGACAGAGATGACACAGACTTAGTAAATGAATACTATGTCACAACAGAAACAGACGACACAGACATTAAAAACTGCTATGGAGTCACATTAGAAACAGATGACACATACGACAGACTACACAGAAGACACAGACATTATAAATGACAATGATGTCACAATAGACACAGACGACACAGACATTGTAAATCAAAATTATAACAAAATAGAAACAAATGACACAGACACTATAAATTAAAACGATATCACAAAAGAAACAGATGATACAGACTACACTGACATTATAAATGACAGTGATTTCAATATAGACAAAGATGACACCAACTACACAGACATTAAAAATGATGACAATAATGTCACATTACACACAGATGACAGACATAATAAATGAAATTGATGTCAAAATAGACACAGACGACACAGACATTATAAATGAAAATGATGTCAAAATAGACACAGAAGACAGAGACATTTTAAATGACAATGATTTCAGAATAGACACAGACGACACAGAACGTAGAAATGACAGTGATGTCACAAGAAAGACGACACAGATATTATAAAGGGCAATGACGTCACAATAGACACTGAAAACACAGATGACATATTATAAATAAAAATGATGTCACAATAGACACAAACACCAGAGACGACACAGGTGAAATGAAAGACACAGGTATTAAAAGTGATAATGATGCCACAATAGACACAGACGACACAGACATTATACATGACAACGATGACACAATAGAAACAGACGACACAGACATTATAAATGACAATGATGTCCCAAGAGACACAGATGAAACATACGACACAGACATTATTAGCGACAAGGGTGTCACAATAGACAAAGACGACACAGACAATATATTTTACAATGATGTCACATTAGACACAGATGACACAGACAACATAGATGACACAGATGGCACAGATATTATTAATAAAAATGATGTCACAATATACACAAACAACACAGACGACATTGACGACATCGATGACAGTGACATTATAAATGACAATGATGTCACATTAGACACAGTAGACACAGACATTGTAATTGACAAAGATGTCACAATAGACAGACGACATAGACGACACAGATTTTATGAACGACAGTGAGGTTGCTATAGACGCAGACGACACAGACTTTCTAAACATCAATGAGGTCACTACAGACACAGGCGACACAGACTTTCTAAATGACAGTGAGGTCGCTAGAGACGCAGACGACACAGACTTTATGAATGACAGTGAGGTCGCTAGAGACGCAGACGACACAAACATTATGAACAACAGTGAGGTCGCTAGAGACGCAGGCGACACAGACTTTCTAAACCACAGCGAGGTCACTAGAGACGCAGGCGACTCAGACCTTATGAACGACAGAGAGGTCGCTGTAGACACAGGCGAGACAGACTTTCTGAACGACAGTGAGGTCGCTGTAGACACTGGCAACACAGACCTTCTGAACGACAGTGAGGTCGCTGTAGACACAGGCGACACAGACCTTCTGAACGACAGTGAGGTCGCTGTAGACACTGGCGGCACAGACATTCTGAACGACATTGAGGTCCCTGTAGACACTGGCGGCACAGACCTTCTGAATGACAGTGAGGTCGCTGTAGACACAGACGACACAGACATTATGAACGACAGTGAGGTCGCTGTAGACAAAGGCGACACAGACCTTCTGAACAACAGTGAGGTCGCTGTAGACACAGGCGACACAGACCTTATGAATGACAGTGAGGTCGCGGTAGACACAGGCGACACAGACCTTATGAACGACAGTGAGGTCGCCGTAGACACAGGCGACACAGACCTTCTGAACGACAGTGAGGTCGCTGTACACACAGACGACACAGAATTTCTAAACCTCAATGAGGTCGCTATAGACACAGACGACACAGACGTTCTAAACGTCAATGAGGTCACTAGAGACAAGGACGACATAGACTTCCTAAATGACAGTGAGGTCGCTAGAGACACAGACGACCCAGACTTTCTAAACCTCAATGAAGTCGCTATAGACACAGACGACCCAGACGACACAGACTTCCTAAAACTCATTGAGGTCGCTATAGACAGAGACGACACAGACTTTCTAAACCTCAATGAAGTCGCTATAGACACAGACGACACAGACTTTCTAAACGTCAATGAGGTCGCTGTGGACACAGGCGACACAGACGTTCTAAACGTCAATGAGGTCACTATAGACACAGGCGACACAGACTTTCTAAACGTCAATGAGGTCGCTATAGACAGAGACGATTCAGAATTTCTAAACCTCATTGAGGTTGTTATAGGCACAGACGACACAGACTTTCTAAACCTCAATGAGGTCGCTATAGACACTGATGACACAGAATTTCTAAACGACAATGAGGTCGCTGTAGACACAGACGACACAGACTTTCTAAACCTCAATGAGGTCGCTGTATACACAGACGACACAGACTTTCTAAACCTCAATGAGGTCGCTATAGACACAGACGACACAGACAACACAGACGTTCTAAACGTCAGGGAGGTCTTTATAGACACAGACGACACAGACTTTCTAAACTTCAATGAGGTCGCCATAGACACAGACGACACAGAAATTCCAATCGACAATGAGGTCGCTGTAGACAAAGGCGACACAGACCTTCTGAACGACAGTGAGTTCGCTGTAGACACAGGCGACAAAGACCTTCTTAACGACAGTGAGGTCGCTGTAGACACAGGCGACAAAGACCTTATGAACGACAGTGAGGTCACTGTAGACACAGGCAACAAAGACCTTATGAACGACAGTGAGGTCACTGTAGACACTGGCGACACACGCTTTCTAAACGTCAGGGAGGTCTTTATAGACACAGGCGACACAGGCTTTCTAAACGTCAGGGAGGTCGCTGCGGACACAGGCGACACAGGCTTTCTAAACCTCCATGAGGTCGCTATAGACACAGATTCTTTAAACGACAGTGAGGTCGCTAGAGACACAGGCTTTCTAAACGTCAGGGAGGTCTTTATAGACACAGGCGACACATGCATTCTAAACGTCAGGGAGGTCTTTATAGACAAAGGTGACACAGGCTTTCTAAACGTCAGGGAGGTCTTTATAGACAAAGGCGACACAGGCTTTCTAAACGTCAGGGAGGCCTTTATAGACAAAGGCGACACAGGCTTTCTAAACGTCAGGGAGGCCTTTATAGACAAAGGCGACACAGGCTTTCTAAACGTCAGGGAGGTCGCTGCGGACACAGGCGACACAGGCTTTCTAAACATCAGGGAGGTCGCTGTGGACACAGGCGACAGGCTTTCTAAACGTCAGGGAGGTCGCTGCGGACACAGGCATTATAATGGACAATGATTTCACAACAGAGACAGATGACAGACACGAAAATGATGACACAGACATTATAAATGAGAATGATGTCACAATAGAAACAGACGACAGACAAAAATGACAACACAGATGACACTGACATTATAAATGACAACGATTTCACAATAGAGACAGACAACAGAAACATTAAAAATGACAATGATGTTCAAAATAGACACACACTATATATAACAATGACGTCACAATAGACACAGACGACACAGACATCATATATGACAACGATGCTCATTGCATCTTGAAAGACAAAAAATAAAACCAAAACAAAATTACTAGCTGGTAGTTGTAGGTAATGTAGGTACAAGTCATATCTAACTGTTGACTCGGCAGCCAACCCACCTGGCTATGGGAATCTACCCCCAGTTTAATTGTCACCCCTTGCTGCCAGACCCGATGCCTCTGCACCTGTAGAACTCAACATTCAATAACTTACCCCCAGACTCGATAGTAACTAAACAATTCCACACACTGTTTTGATTCAGGAATGCCAACCCTTCTTCACACAACAGCCAGGCAGAAAAAAAAAAGATAAAATCAAATCTTAACAACCATACACACCAGATTTATTGCCCCAAGAATTTAAACTGCTCTACCGACACTCCAACGTCAGATCTGAGATGGCTTTGGTCATTCCTTCTGTGGCTGCATAACCGACCAAAAATGATTCTCCTCACCCCATGTATCTATGGCTACTTGCTCTGGAATGCACCGTATCACCTCGCCCTTCAAAGCCTAACTAGACGGGTATATCTAAAGATCGAATTTCACTGCTGTTCTTCTGCTAACTACTGATTCTTTAGCTCAGGCAGAGCAGCTCCAGCCAGATTCAAACGTGCACAGACTGACTCTGCACAGAAAAGCAATGACAGGATGCAGAAACAAAAAGGAAACTTGGTAAGAATGACTCTCAAAAGAGGGCTGGCATTGGGCAACAAGATGTAGGGAGCTGCAAGAAAGATTATGTCAGCCCTTGAAAAATGGAAGACTATGGCCCCTTTAAGAGCCACAGCCACAACTAGAAGGATGCAAGGGTGAGCCCTTCTTAAAGACCTCAAAACAGAGTATGTATGGAGGAAGTGCCAGAACAGGGATTTAAGAAAATGGAACAATAAGGGCTGAGGATACTAATGTGTCCTGCGATGCCTACACAATAGGCAACTGACCGGAAATTTCCAAAATACAAGACCTATCTGTACATGAAGATCAGAATGCAAGAAAAGCAGCGCCCGATCAGCACCTTACTAAGAACAGACATCCAAGAGTCTAGAGAAGACACGTGGACCAAATGCAAAGATGACATCAAGACCTGCAGAAGATTTAAGACACAGCAGAGTCTACACAGTCTAAACAACAAGACAGATATAGGCTGGAACTGCCCTGCCTGGTACACGCTAGCTTGGGGCTGAAAATTAAACCCCTCTCCAAACGTGTAACAAGGTGCACTCTTCCTGCACAACCCTCTACCCTAGGCTAAATCCCCTCCCTGCCATTCTCAACATTCTGCCCTCTTCCCGGACCAAAACCACAGCCCCCTTAACTTTCTGAGGACCGAGGGCCTGAAGATATCCTTGGCAGAAAAAACCCAAACTGCATCAACTAACTGGAAAAATCCTGCACTCTCACATTGTCCTGGACTACAATCTGCAAAAAAAAAAAAAAGAAAAACATACAGAAAACACAGTGCCAAGTCATCACACTGCTCACTGCCAAAATCTTGTACTACACCCACTGCAAAACTGCCAAGGCATTCTGCTCACCTATTTGATGCCAACTCAAACATTGGATGTTGCAGTCATCATCACCTGGGGCACTTCAGGTAGACAGACAGAAAATTTACTATTGTGCTTCTGAGAAATCAGTCCCGTGCTCCATCTCTCTACTCCCCTGTTCACCTCAACTGCTCTTTGCATTCTAAAAGCGGACCACACAGCATCTACAAAACCAAAGGCCAATGCTCAATGGAGTTGCTGCGTACTACGGGGCTCTAACACACCTATTTGAACAACAACCTCCTCACCTCTCAGACCACACATCACCAAGAAGCTTCACCCCTCTGAGGCTGCATTTGGCACCTGCCACAGAAAAAGCATGCTTTTGTACTACACTAAAGCACAGGCTGCCCCAAGCAACGCCTATCTCCCACTGCATTACCTTGACTGCTCAGATGCCCAGCTTGCCTCATCTTCTGTGGTTGTGTTGAGGCTTGAGCTCCACCTGGAATATACAAACAGCAAGGATGATTATAACTTCATTGAAGAAAACCAACACACGGTAACTGATCATACAGCCACGGTTACATTTCCCTACCAACACCACAGCCAACTCACCTCACTATGGCACACTAACTGCACACAACTCCATCCGTGCCCCTCGGCACACAGGTCAGCCCGCTACGTCTGAAAAACACAACAGCAAAGAAGTCACCCTGACGCTCAGCAACGCCCTAAGAATTCCAAGACTCTACTGCACATTACAGCCAAGCAAAGCTAGTCCACAACCAAACCCAAACATTAATAGCCGCTCCCTTGACATACAAACCCCTTCGTTACCGCTCCACTGGCTGCTCCCATGCAGTTTTGGTCACCCCCTCTGTGGCTCCAGAGACAAGCAGAAACTACCCTCCTCACCCGCCACACCTAGGGCTGCTAGTTCTGCAAATAAGGGATGCCCCTAGACCGCAATGTCTAGGCACGTCAAAACGTTAAGCACACAATCGGGCCACTATACCCCTGCTGATGCTTATCGCCTCCTCTACGCACCTGGCAGACCAGCTCCAACCAGACACAAACACACACAGAACACCAATACACAAGACCGACCTCAGGAACCTGGAACAAAAGAAAAGTCGTGGCAACAAGGAGGACTCCTGGACCACGCGTGCCAATGGGCAAGGCAATGGACAGGGCTCCAAGGAACAACTTTCGGTAGCCCTGGAAAAGCGAAGAACCGTGCATGGTTCCAAAGAGATGGTGCCACAACTGGCAAGATGAACGGGCAAGAAGCCCCTTTTAAAGACCTAAAGATGCAGAGGATGGATGGAACAAGTCCCAGAACAGGGATCCAGGAAAACAGAAGACTAACTATCCCGGATGGCGAGGCAGGCTGTAAGGCTGCAGCAGAAGACGACTGACCAGATGCTTCCAAAACACAAGAGCGATCCTCACTTTAGAAATGTGAAGAAAGAAAAGCAGTGCTCCGTTGACACTGACTTGATCAGTACAAACATTTGGGACCCTAGACATGGTGCCCAAGGCATGCCTGCGATGCCCTGAGCACAAAAGATGACATCAAGACCTGCAGAAAATTTCAGACATGGCACGGTGACTACACAAACTAGACAACAACAGATACAGGCTGGAACTGCCCTGCCCATACAGGGTTTGGGCTGAGAAGTAGACCCCTCTGCCTTCACCTGCCCAAAGAGGACTCCCTGCACAGCCTAGGCTACCTTCCAAACACCTCCCTGCTAGCCCCATCCCACCTCCCGCTTCCCAACTCCCGTCTCTCAACTTAGCTTTCAGAGGGCCACGAATGAAGCTGTCCTTGGACAAAGCAGCTCAAATCACATCAGCTAACAGAAATAATCCTGAAGTCACTGCGTTCCTCTTCAGCATCTGCAAGAAAAATTAACAGAAAAACACAGTGCCAAAACACGAGACCAATCCAGGCTTTAGGAACACAATGCAAGAAAAGCAGTGCCCAGTCGACAGTGCATTGATGAGTACGAGCATTCAGGACCCTAGATATGGTGCTCGAGGCATGTCCGGCATGCCGTAAAGGATCCCTCATTACAACGGGATGTGGCCAAGACTGGGAGGATGTATGTGAAAGGATCACCTTTTAAATGACTAAAGGCACAAGATGCATGGAAGAAGTCTCAGGTCAACAGCGATCCTTGAAAACATATGACTAACTATTGTGGCCGCCAACACAGGCTGCAAGGCCATGGGAAAAGATGGCTGACTAGAAACTTTGAAAACATGAAGCCAATCCACGCTTAGGTTATGATGCAAGAAGAACAGTGCCTAATTGGTATTGTACCCATGAGTACAGGCATTCAAGACCCTCGAGATGCTGCTCAAGTCATATGCTGCATTCCTTTAAAGCAAAGGGGACATCAAGGCTTAAGAAACGTAAAAGAGAAACAGAATATAAAGCACACAGCACAGACAAGCTGGAACAGCCCTGCCTGGAACATGCTAGCTTTGGGCTGAGAAGTAACACCCTCCAGCTCTCCCTGCCCAAAGGGGACACTTCCCGCACAGCCCTCTCCCCTAGGCTACTTTTAAAACTCCTCCCTGCCATCCCCAGCCTTCTCCCCTCTGTCATACCCCACCCCTGCCCCCGTCCCTCAACTTAGCTTTCAGACCACCAGGAGGCTTCCTCAGCAGAAAAAAAACTCCAAGAGCATCAGCTTCCTGGAATGATCCTACAGTTGCCAGGATCCACTTTGCAATCTACAAGAAAACTAAAATAGCCCCAACAGCCAGCATTGCACTGATCAATGTCACCACCTTACATGACAACTTGCTCTGCCTAACTGCCATATCCTTCCACTCACTTGCTCCACAGCAGTTCTTATGTCAGATGCTGCAGCTGTTATCACCCAGGGTAATTAAATTCAGAGAATTACTCTCACACCTGTGAGAAGTCTGCCCCATGCTCCTTCTCCCTACTACCCAGCTCATCTCAAATGCTCTTCCCATTCCCAAGGTGCCTGCCAAACCAAAAGTAAATACTATGTTGCCAAAGAACACTTTGCTCTTCTAGACATACTCAACTTCCTCCTCACCATCAGCCCCACAATGATGAGAATAAACCTGACTACCTCACCAGCACCCCAAAATTCTGTGCCCTCTGCTTACCTCTCCTCTCTTCCTCACCACTTAAGATGTAGGACCAGTAGTGGTGATACCCAGGACAAAAGAAAGATGAGCCACGGAAATCCACATTTTAGGAAGTAACCAAACTTTAGTCGTAGGAGTGAACAAGAAGAACTTGAAAAAAATATTCTTATCAAAACCCAGTAAAGATTATTAACACAGAAGACCTAAAAACACAGGACACTCACCACACAGCAATGGAGACTGGAATTACAGAGGCAGTCAGCCGATGAAAAACTCGCAACAGTGGGATTGACTACTCTAAGACCTAAATTGGAAACTCAATGACCGTAAAAAAACACAATGGATTAACAGGGACAAGGTAACAACCGCAGTAAGCAATAATAGAGCAAACCTCACTGGTAAGTTCAGGAAAAATCTAAAACTCTACTAAATAAGGGAGGCTTGTGTGCCCACAGACCAGATGAAGAAGAGTTGCTCAGCTGCTAACTGTTACGAGCCTAAACAATATCCAATTTCTTCCCTGAGAAATTAAAGGGAAACAAGCGGCAGAACCCTGCACTGTAGATAGGCAGCGAGTCCACACCTTTAAGTAGCAAGGTCTCTGATATTCATAGGATCACCAGGTTGGAAAAGACCCATTGGATCATTGAGTCCACCCATTCCTATCAATCACTAAACAATGCCCCTCACCATCTCATCCACCCATCCTTTAAACACCTCCAGGGAAGGTGACTCTACCACCTCCTTGGGCAGCCTTTGCCCATCCCCAATAACCCTTTCAGTGAAATATTTTTTCCTGATGTACTGCCTGAAGCTTCCCTGGCAGAGCTTGAGGCTATTCCCTCTTGTCCTGTCCCCTGTCCCTTGGGAGAGGTGACCAGCTGCCTCCTCTCCACAACCTCCTTTCAGGTAGCTGCAGAGAGCAATGAGGTCTCCCCTCAGCCTCCTCTTCTCCAGGCTAAACACCCCCAGCTCTCTCAGCCACGCCTCATAAGGCTTGTTCACCAGCCCCCTCACCAGCTACATTACTCTTCTCTGGACATTCAGATGGATGGAGACAGGATGCACGCAAAGAAGTTAGTTGAGGAACACAATAAGTAAAAGGTATAAGGGAGCAGAGATCTCCAAGCCCTAGAGATTACATTTCTTAGGATAACTAATACTTTTAAACTTGTGTCTCAACCTCATCATTACCTCATTGGCTACAGAGAGACTAGAACAACAGACACCTGAACGGCACTTGCATCTGACCACCAAACTGACCCAAGAAAGACTAATGAACCCATCTCCCTTTCCCCAAACCATTAAAGCCCTTTTCTACCCCTGAAGTATCAGAGAAGGAACCCGGCTCCTTCTTTACAGGACCTGCCCTATATTTTAACCCCCCTGACACTTCTGTGTTGCTATTCCCTGGGAGCTGTGCTCCTGAGCCCTTCCCAGGGCTCCCCTGGCCCCTTTTATCTTCCACCAACCCACAGACTCTACTTCCTACCCTAGGCCAACAAACTTCATTCCAGATTATTATCACCCACGAGGTGCCCATTACAAACTGCAGAGCCCCTAGGACCAATACATCATGTCACACAGAATGAGAAACAACAACAAATCATCCCATAACCAAAAACTCGAGGCAAAGCACCCAGAAAAAAATACAAAGAAGGATACCAAAAACATCTTGCCCCCTCCAACACCCAATCAAAAATAACTGACAAAAAAGCCCCATAGTTACACCTGTATGTGCTGCTTCGCCTGGACTCTTCCAAAGCTCATACCTCCAACAGATGCCTCTGCTTCTTTAGAAGAACAAAAAGAAAAAAAAACTAAAAAAGCCAAAAACCACCACTTACCCAACTACCTTAATCGACCTAAAAGCTACAATGAATGGAAACAGCAGCAAAACTCTAATCTCAAGGATAAACCACAACCTAAATGACCTCCAGAGGCAAGGCCTGTGGCTTATATACCCCCTGGGCCTTCCCGCCCACCACCTGTGACTGGGGTGTGGTGAAGCCCTCACAAGTATAAATAGTGCCTGAGGAGCAGCTGTGTTTTATTAACTCTACCTTGCATTCTTAGCTAGAACAACACTACTACATGTCTGAAAGTATCCTTACAAGAAATAACAGTATGCGTGCTGTCAATGCAACATTGCTAGTTGTGACAGTGATGGGACTAGGTAACAAACATTTTAGAGCTGGACTTTTTGGTTCCTTTCATTTACCGTGCTGCTACAATTCCTGTTCCCAGGTATCCCTATACCCCTACTCTTTAATTTTTCTGTGCTCTTTTCTCTCTTTTCCCCCCCCCCCCCAGTCTTCAGTATCTGTTCTCTGCCTATACTATTTTTTTCTTTTTCCATCTTTATCCCAATCTGCGTTCCTCATTCTGTTCCCCCACAATTTCACTGGCTTGATCCTTGTAGCTTGTTCTTTCTCTGCACCTGCAAATGCCTTGCTTTTCTTTCTTTCTTTCTCTATTCCTTTGTATTGCTTACTGTTGCTGTTCCAGCTTTTCCATTCACTCTGACTCTTGACACTCCCCTTTACTTCTCTTGCTGTTTCTGAATTTTTGTGCTAGTCCCTGCTCTTTTTTATAATCCTCTGTCTGTAGGGCTCCTAGTTCCTCTCAAACAAGTCAGCTCTTTTTTATGTACACACATGGCCTTATGAGAAATGGCTCAGAAAGCTGGGGTTGTTTAACCTGGAGAAGTGGAGGCTGAGGGGAGACCTCATTGCTCTCTACAACTACAAGGTCTACAAAGAAGGTCGAACAAGGGAAATGAAGGGCAAAGAAGGTGGGAGAAGGGCAAAGAAGGTGGGAGAAGGGCAAAGAAGGTGGGAGAAGGGCAAAGAAGGTGGGAGAAGGGCAAAGAAGGTGGGAGAAGGGCAAAGAAGGTGGGAGAAGGGCAAAGAAGGTGGGAGAAGGGCAAAGAAGGTGGGAGAAGGGCAAAGAAGGTGGGAGAAGGGCAAAGAAGGTGGGAGAAGGGCAAAGAAGGTGGGAGAAGGGCAAAGAAGGTGGGAGAAGGGCAAAGAAGGTGGGAGAAGGGCAAAGAAGGTGGGAGAAGGTTGGAGAAGTTCAAAGAAGTTCGAAGAATATCGGAGAAGGTCAGAGAAGTTAAGAGTAGGTCAGAGAAGGTCGGATTAGGTCGGAGAAGGTCAGAAAATGTCAAAGAAGGTTGGAGAAGTTCAAAGAAGGTCGGAAAAGGTCAAAGGTGGTTGGAGAATTTCAAAGAAGTTCGTAGAATTTCAGAGAAGGTCAAAGAAGGTCAGAGAATTTCGTAGAAGGTCAAAGAAGCTCAGAGAAGATCAAAGAAGGTTGGAGAAAGATAAAGAAGGTTGGAGAAGATTGGAGAAGTTCGAAGAAGGTAAAAGATGGTCGGAGAAGGTCAAAGAAATTTGAAGAAGGTTGGAGAATTTCGGAGAAGTTAGGAGAAGGTCAGATAAGGTCAAAAAAGCATGGAGAAGGTCGGAGAAAGTAAAAGAAGCTTGGAGAAGGTCGCAGAAGGTCAAAGAAGCTTGGAGAAGGCCTAAGAAGGTTGGAGAAAGATAAAGACAGTTGGAGAAGTTCAGAGAAGGTCGGAGAAGGTCAGAGTAGTTCGGAGAAGTTCAAAGGTGGTCGGAGAAGGTCAAAGAGGGTCGGAGAAAGATAAAGAAGCTCGGAAAAGGTCGGAGAAGCTCGGAGAAGGTCAAAGAAGGTTGGAGAAAGATAAAGACGGTTGGAGAAAATGGGAGAAGGTCGGAAAATGTCAATGAAGGTCGGAAAGGTCAGACAAGGTCGGAGAAATTGGGAGAACGTCGGAGAAGGTCAGATAAGTTAAAAGAAGGTCGGAGAAGGTCAGAGAAGGTCAGAGAGGATCGGAGAAGGTCAGAGAAGATCAGAGAGGATCGGAGAAGGTCAAAGAAGGTCGGAGAAGGTCGAAGAAGGTCAGAGAGGGTCAAAGAAGGTCAGAGAGGGTCAAGGAAGTTTGGAGAAGGTCGGAGAAGGTCGCAGAAGGACAAAGGATTAGGAGAAGTTTGGGGAAGGTCAAAGAAGCCAGGAGAAAGTCAAAGAAAGTTGGAGAAGTATAAAGAGGGTCAGAGAAGATCAGAGAAGTTCAGAGAAGGTCAAAGATGGTCGGGGAAGTCAGAGCGTGTCTACAGCGACCTCATTGTCGTTTAGAAAGTCTGTGTCGCCTGTGTCTACAGCAACCTCATTGTCGTTTAGAAAGTCTGTGTTGCCTGTGTCTATAGCGACCTCACTGTCGTCTGGGTCGTCTGTGTCTATAGTGACCTCACTGACATTTAGAAAGTCTGTGTCATCTGTGTCTATAGTGACCTCATTGATGTTTAGAAAGTCTGTGTCGTCTGTGTTCACAGCGACCTCATTGAGGTTTAGAAAGTCTGTGTCGCCTGTGTCTACAGCGACCTCACTGTCGTTTAGAAAGTCTTTGTCGTCTCTGTCTACAGCGACCTCATTGAGGTTTAGAAAGTCTGTGTCGTCATTACATTTAGTGACCTCATTGAGGCTTAGAAAGTCTGTGTCGTTGGTGTCTATAGCGATCTCACTGTCATTTAGAAAGTCTGAGTCATCTGTATCTATAGCGACCTCACTGACGTTTAGAAAGTCTGTGTCGTCTGTGTCTATAACGACCTCATTGAGGTTTAGAAAGTCTGTGTCGTCTGTGTCTATAGCGACCTCATTGAGGTTTAGAAAGTCTGGGTCGTCTGTGTCTACAGCGACCTCATTGAGGTTTAGAAAGTCTGTGTCGTCTGTGTCTACAGCGACCTCATTGATGTTTAGAAAGTCTGCGTCATCTGTGTCTACAGCGACCTCATTGAGGTTTAGAAAGTCTGGGTCGTCTGTGTCTATAGCGACCTCATTGAGGTTTAGAAAGTCTGGGTCGTCTGTGTCTATAGCGACCTCATTGAGGTTTAGAAAGTCTGTGTCGTCTGTGTCTACAGCGACCTCATTGAGCAATTCAGAGAAGGTCAGAGAAGGTTGAAGAAGGTCAGAGAAGGTTGGAATAGGTCGGAAAAGGTCAAAGAAGGTCGGAAAAGGTCAAAGAAGGTCGGAAAAGGTCAAAGAAGGTCGGAAAAGGTCAAAGAAGGTCGGAAAAGGTCAAAGAAGGTCAGAGAGGGTCGGAGAAGGTCAGAGAGGGTCGGAGAAGGTCAGAGAGGGTCGGAGAAGGTCGCAGAAGGACAAAGGATTAGGAGAAGTTTGGAGAAGGTCAAAGAAGCCAGGAGAAGGTCAAAGAGAGTTGGAGAAGTATAAAGAGGGTCAGAGAAGATCAGAGAAGTTCAGAGAAGGTCAAAGATGGTCGGGGAAGTCAGAGCGTGTCTACAGCGAGCTCATTGTCGTTTAGAAAGTCTGTGTCATCTGTGTCTATAGTGACCTCATTGATGTTTAGAAAGTCTGTGTCGTCTGTGTTCACAGCGACCTCATTGAGGTTTAGAAAGTCTGTGTCGCCTGTGTCTACAGCGACCTCACTGTCGTTTAGAAAGTCTTTGTCGTCTCTGTCTACAGCGACCTCATTGAGGTTTAGAAAGTCTGTGTCGTCATTACATTTAGTGACCTCATTGAGGCTTAGAAAGTCTGTGTCGTTGGTGTCTATAGCGATCTCACTGTCATTTAGAAAGTCTGAGTCATCTGTATCTATAGCGACCTCACTGACGTTTAGAAAGTCTGTGTCGTCTGTGTCTATAACGACCTCATTGACGTTTAGAAAGTCTGTGTCGTCTGTGTCTATAGCGACCTCATTGAGGTTTAGAAAGTCTGGGTCGTCTGTGTCTATAGCGATCTCATTGAGGTTTAGAAAGTCTGCTTCGTCTGTGTCTACAGCGACCTCATTGAGGTTTAGAAAGTCTGTGTCGTCTGTGTCTACAGCGACCTCATTGAGGTTTAGAAAGTCTGTGTCGTCTGTGTCTACAGCGACCTCATTGATGTTTAGAAAGTCTGTGTCATCTGTGTCTACAGCGACCTCATTGAGGTTTAGAAAGTCTGGGTCGTCTGTGTCTATAGCGACCTCATTGAGGTTTAGAAAGTCTGGGTCGTCTGTGTCTATAGCGACCTCATTGAGGTTTAGAAAGTCTGTGTCGTCTGTGTCTACAGCGACCTCATTGAGCAATTCAGAGAAGGTTGAAGAAGGTCAGAGAAGGTTGGAATAGGTCGGAAAAGGTCAAAGAAGGTCGGAAAAGGTCAAAGAAGGTCGGAAAAGGTCAAAGAAGGTCAGAGAGGGTCGGAGAAGGTCAGAGAGGGTCGGAGAAGGTCAGAGAGGGTCGGAGAGGGTCGGAGAAGGTCAGAGAGGGTCAGAGAAGGTCAGAGAGGGTCAGAGAAGGTCGCAGAAGGACAAAGGATTAGGAGAAGTTTGGAGAAGGTCAAAGAAGCCAGGAGAAGGTCAAAGAGAGTTGGAGAAGTATAAAGAGGGTCAGAGAAGATCAGAGAAGTTCAGAGAAGGTCAAAGATGGTCGGGGAAGTCAGAGCGTGTCTACAGCGAGCTCATTGTCCTTTAGAAAGTCTGTGTCGTCTGTGTCTACAGCGACCTCATTGAGGTTTAGAAAGTCTGTGTCGTCTGTGTCTATAGCAACCTCATTGAGGTTTAGAAAGTCTGTGTCGTCTGTGTCTACAGCGACCTCATTGAGCAATTCAGAGAAGGTCAGAGAAGGTTGGAATAGGTCGGAAAAGGTCAAAGAAGTTCGGAAAAGGTCAAAGAAGGTCAGAGAGGGTCGGAGAGGGTCGGAGAAGGTCGCAGAAGGACAAAGGATTAGGAGAAGTTTGGAGAAGGTCAAAGAAGCCAGGAGAAGGTCAAAGAGAGTTGGAGAAGTATAAAGAGGGTCAGAGAAGATCAGAGAAGTTCAGAGAAGGTCAAAGATGGTCGGGGAAGTCAGAGCGTGTCTACAGCGACCTCATTGTCGTTTAGAAAGTCTGTGTCGCCTGTGTCTACTGCGACCTCATTGAGGTTTAGAAAGTCTGTGTCGCCTGTGTCTACAGCGACCTCACTGTCGTTTAGAAAGTCTTTGTCGTCTCTGTCTACAGCGACTTCATTGAGGTTTAGAAAGTCTGTGTCGTCATTACATTTAGTGACCTCATTGATGTTTAGAAAGTCTGTGTTGTCTGTGTTCACAGCGACCTCACTGAGGTTTAGAAAGTCTGTGTCGTCTGTGTCCACAGCGACCTCATTGAGGTTTAGAAAGTCTATGTCGTCTGTGTCATCATTGTCTATAGCGACCTCACTGATGTTTAGAAAGTCTGTATCATCACTGTCTATAGGGACCTCATTGATATTTAGAACGTCTGTGTCGTCATTAAATTTAGTGACCTCATTGAGGTTTAGAAAGTCTGTGTCATCTGTGTCTATAGCGACCTCATTGAGGTTTAGAAAGTCTGTGTTGTCTGTGTCTACAGCGACCTCATTGAGCAATTCAGAGAAGGCGGGGGAAGGCGGGGGAAGGCGGGGGAAGGCGGGGGAAGGCGGGGGAAGGCGGGGGAAGGCGGGGGAAGGCGGGGGAAGGCGGGGGAAGGCGGGGGAAGGCGGGGGAAGGCGGGGGAAGGCGGGGGAAGGCGGGGGAAGGTCGGAAAAGATCAAAGAGGTTCAGAGAAGGTCAAAGAAGTTTGGAGAAAATCAAAGAAGTTCTAAGAAGGTCAGAGAAGGAAAGTGATATTTGGAGAAAGTCAAAGAATATCGGAAAAGGTCAGAGAAGTTTGGAGAAGGTCAAAGAACATCAGAGAAGTTCAGAGAATGTCAAAGAAGTGGGAGAAGTTCAGAGAAGGTTGGAGAAGCCAAAGGAAGTCCAGAGAAGGTAGTAGAATTCAGAGAAGTTCGAAATAGACCAGATAATTTTGGAGAAGTTCGGAGAAAGTCAAAGAAGGTGGGAGAAGGGCAAAGACTGGTGGAGAAAGGAGGAGACTATCAGAAAAGGGCAAAGACGGGCGGAGAAGGGCAATAATGGGCGGAGAAGGGTAACCATGGGCAGAGAAGGTCAAAAACAGGTGGAGGAGGGTGGAGAATATTGGAGAAGTTCAAAGAAGGGCAAAGACGAGCAGAGAAGGGCAAAGACGGGCAGAGAGGGACGGAGAATATTGGAGAAGTTCAAAGAAGGGCAAAGACGAGCAGAGAAGGGCAAAGACGGGCAGAGAGGGACGGAGAATATTGGAGAAGTTCAAAGAAGGGCAAAGATGGGAGGAGAAGGATAAAGACGGGCTGAGAAGAGCAAAGATGGTAGGAGAAGGACGGAGAATATCGGAGAAGGGCAAAGATGGGCGGAGAAGGGCAAAGGGGCGGAGAAGGGCAGAGATTATCGGAGAATTTCAAAGGAGGCAAAGAGGAGCGGAGAAGGGCAAAGAGGGGCGAAGAAGGGCAAAGATAAGCGGAGAAGGGCAGAGAATATCAGAGAAGTGCAAAGATGGGAAAAGACGTACAGAGAAGGGATAAGACGTGCAGAGAAGGGTGGAAAATAATGGAGAAATGCAAAGATGGGCAAAGAGTTTAGGAGAAGGGCAAAGACGGGCGGAGAAGTGTATACAATATTGGAGAAGTTCAAAGAAAAGCAGAGACGGGCGTAGAAGGGCAGAGATGGGCGGAGAAGGGTGGATAATATTGGAGAAGGGCGAAGACGGGCGGAGAAGGGCGAAGACGGGCGGAGAAGGGCGAAGACGGGCGGAGAAGGGCGAAGACGGGCGGAGAATATCGGAGAAGTGCAAAGAAAGACAATGACGGGTGGAGAAGGCCTAAGACGGGCAGAGAAGGGCAAAGAAGCGTAGAGAAAGGCAAAGTTGGGAAGAGAAGTTATGAAAAGGGCAAAGAAGGGCAAAGACGGGTGGAGAAGGGAGGAGAACATCGGACAAGTGCAAAGAAGGGCAAAGACGGGCGGAGAAGGGCAAAGACGGGCGGATAATATCGGAGAAGTGCAAAGCAGTGCAAAGATGGGAGGAAAAGGGGAAAGGAGGGCTGAGAAGGGCAAAGATGGGAGGAGAAGGACGGAGAATATTGAAGAAAGGCAAAGAGAGGAGGAGAAGGGCAAGGACGGGCGGAGAAGGACAAAGACGGGCGGAGAAGGGCGGAGATTATTGGAAAAGTTCAAAAGAAGCAAAGAGGGGCGGAGAAGGGCAAAGAGGGGCGGAGAAGGGCAAAGAGGGGCGGAGAAGGGCAAAGAGGGGCGGAGAAGGGCAAAGAGGGGCGGAGAAGGGCAAAGAGGGGCGGAGAAGGGCAAAGAGGGGCGGAGAAGGGCAAAGAGGGGCGGAGAAGGGCAAAGAGGGGCGGAGAAGGGCAAAGAGGGGCGGAGAAGGGCAGAGAATATCGCAGAAGTGCAAAGATGTGCAAAGATGGGCGGAGAAGGGCAAAGATGGGCGGAGAAGAGCAAAGAGGGTCAGATAATTTAAAAGAAAGTCAGAGAAGGTCAAATAAGTACAGAGTAGGTCGGAGAAGGTCAGAGAAGTTCAAAGAATGTTGGAGAAGGTCGGAGAAGGACAGAGAAGCTCAAAGAAATTCAGAGAATTTCAAAAGTTGTTGAAGAAGTTTGGAGAAGGTCGGAGAAGATCAAGGAAGGTCAGAGAATTTCAAAGGCATTCGGAGAAGGTCAGAGGAAATCATAGAAGGTTGGAGAATGTCAAAGAATTTTGGAGAATGTCAAAGAAGTTCGGAGAAAGTCCAAGAAGGTCAGAGAATTTCGGAGAAGTTCAGAGAAGGTCAAAGAAGGTCTGACAAGGTCAAAGAAGGTCAGAGAAGATGAAAGAAATTCGAAGAAAGCGGTAGGAAGTCAAAGAAGTTCAGAGAATATCAAAGAAGGTCGGAGAAGGTCGGAGAAATTTGTAGAAGGTCAAAGAACATCGGAAAAGGTGAGAGAAGTTTGGAGAAGGTCAAAGAATATCAGAGAAGATCCGAGAAGGTCAAAGAAAGTCAGAGAAGGTAAAAGAAGGTCGGAAAATGTCAAAGAAGTTCAGAGAATGTCAAAAAAGTCGGAGAAGTTCGAAGAAGGTCGGAGAAGTTCGTAGAAGGACAGAGAAGGTCGGAGAAGGCAAAGGAAGTTCAGAGAAGGCTGTAGAATTCAGAGAAGTTCAAAATAGATCAGATAATTTCAGAGAAGTTCAGAGAAAGTCAAAGAAGGTGGGAGCAGGGCAAAAACGGGAGGAGAAGGGCAAAGATTGGTGGAGAAAGGAGGAGAATATTGGAGAAGGGCACAGGGGTGCAGAGAAGGGCAAAGAGGTGCGGAGAAGGGCAAAGACGGGTGGAGAAGGGTGGAGAATATCAGAGGAGTGCAAAGATGTGCAAAGACGGGCAGAGAAAGGCAAAGACCGGCTGAGAAGTGTGGAAAACACTGGAGAAGGGCAAGGACAGGCGGAGAACAGCAAAAACGGGTGGAGAACGGCAAAGACGGGTGAAGAAATGAGGAGAACACTGGACAAGGGCAAAGACGGGTGGACAAGGGCAAAGACGGGCGGACAAGGGCAAAGACGGGCGGACAAGGGCAAAGACGGGCGGACAAGGGCAAAGTAGGATGGAGGAGGGCAAAGACAGGCAGAGAAGTTCAAAAGCGGGTGGAGAAGTGTGGAGAATATTGGAGAAGGGCAAAGATGGGTGGAGAAGGGCAATAACGCGCAGAGACGGGCAGAGAATATTTGAGAAGTGGAAAGATGGGCAAAGACGGGGGCAGAAGGGCGGAGACGGGCAAAAAGGACGGAGACGGGCAAAGACGGGCGGAGAAGTGCAGAGAATATTAGAGAAGAGCAAAGATGGGCAAAGAAAAGGGTAGAAGGGCAAAGAGGGGCGGAGAAGGGCAAAGAGGGGCGGAGAAGGGCAAAGAGGGGCGGAGAAGGGCAAAGAGGGGCGGAGAAGGGCAAAGAGGGGCGGAGAAGGGCAAAGAGGGGCGGAGAAGGGCAAAGAGGGGCGGAGAAGGGCAAAGAGGGGCGGAGAAGGGCAAAGAGGGGCGGAGAAGGGCAAAGAGGGGCGGAGAAGGGCAAAGAGGGGCGGAGAAGGGCAAAGAGGGGCGGAGAAGGGCAAAGAGGGGCGGAGAAGGGCAAAGAGGGGCGGAGAAGGGCAAAGAGGGGCGGAGAAGGGCAAAGAGGGGCGGAGAAGGGCAAAGAGGGGCGGAGAAGGGCAAAGAGGGGCGGAGAAGGGCAAAGAGGGGCGGAGAAGGGCAAAAGCGGGCGAAGAAGTCGGGAGAATATCGGAGAAGGGCAAAGATGGGCGGAGAAGGGTAATAACGGGCGGAGAAGGGCAGAGAATATTTGAGAATTGGAAAGAGCGGTAAAGACGGGTGAAAAAAACAAAGACTGGTGGAGAAGGGTAAAGAAGGGTGGAGAAGTGCAAAGAAAGGTGGAGAAGGGTGGAGAATATCAGGGAAGTGGAAAGATGTGCAAAGACGGGCAGAGAAAGGCAAAGACGGGCTGAGAAGTGTGGAGAACAACGGAGAAGGGCAAGGACAGGCGGAGAAGGGAAAACATAAGGGGATTAGGGCAAAAACGGGCAGAGAAGGTTGGAGAATATCGGAGAAGTGCAAAGATGTGCAAAGACAATTGGACAAGGGCAAAGACGGGCGGACAAGGGCAAAGACGGGCAGAGAAGTTAAGAAAAGGGCAAAAAAGTGGAAAGACGGGCGGAGAAGGGCAAAGACGGGCGGAGAAGGGCAAAGACGGGCGGAGAAGGGCAAAGACAGGCGGATAGTATCAGAGAAGTGCAAAGCAGTGCAAAGATGGGAGGAAAAGGGGAAAGGCGGGCTGAGAAGGGCAAAGACGGGTGGAGAAGGGCAAAGACGGGCGGAGAAGGGCAAAGACGGGCGGAGAAGGGCAAAGACGGGCGGAGAAGGGCAAAGACGGGCGGAGAAGGGCAAAGACGGGCGGAGAAGGGCAGAGATTATTGGAAAAATTCAAAAGAAGTAAAGAGGGGCGGAGAAGGGCAAAGAGGGGCGGAGAAGGGCAAAGATGGGCGGAGAAGGGCAATAACGGGCGGAGAAGGGCAGAGAATATTTGAGAAGTGGAAAGACGGGCGGAGACGGGCGGAGAATATTGGAGAAGGGCAAAGATGGGCAAAGATGGTTGAGAAGGGCAAAGATGGACAAAGAAAGGCAAAGTCGGGTGGAGAACTGTGGAGAATATAGGAGAAGGGCAAAAGGGGTGTGGAGAAGGGCAAAGGGGTGCGGAGAAGGGCAAAGACGTGTGGAGAAGGGCGGAGAATATCAGAGAAGTGCTAAGATGTGCAAAGACGGGCAGAGAAAGGCAAAGACGGGCTGAGAAGTGTGGAGAACACCGGAGAAGGGCAAGGACAGGTGGAGAACAGCAAAAACGGGTGGAGAACGACAAAGACAGGTGAAGAAATGAGGAGAATACTGGAGAAGGGCAAAGACGGGCGGGGAAGGGCAAAGACGGGCGGGGAAGGGCAAAGACGGGCGGGGAAGGGCAAAGACAGGCAGAGAAGTTCAAAAGCGGGCGGAGAAGTGTGGAGAATATCGGAGAAGGGCAAAGATGGGCGGAGAAGTGCAGAGAATATTTAAGAAGTGGAAAGATGGGCAAAGAAGGGGGAGAAGGGCAAAAACAGGGGGAGAAGGGCAAAGGGGTGTGGAGAAGGGCAAAGACGGGTGGAGAAGGGCGGAGAATATCAGAGAAGTGCAAAGATGGGCAGAGAAAGGCAAAGACGGGCTGAGAAGTGTGGAGAACAACGGAGAAGGGCAAGGACAGGTGGAGAACAGCAAAAACGGGCGGAGAAGGGCAAAGACGGGTGAAGAAATGAGGAGAATACTGGAGAAGGGCAAAGGGGGCGGAGAAGGGCAAAGACGGGTGAAGAAATGAGGAGAATACTGGAGAAGGGCAAAGGGGGGCGGAGAAGGGCAAATACGAGCAAAGACGGGCGGAGATTGACAAAGACGGGCAGAGATTGGCAAAGACGGGTGGAGAAGGGTGGAGAATATTGGAGAAGGGCAAAGGCGGGCGGAGAAGTGCAAAGGCGGGCGGAAAAGGGTGGATAATATCAAAGAAGGGCAAGGACGGGCGGAGAAGGGCAAAGAAGGGCGGAGAAGGGAAAACATAAGGGGATAAGGGCAAAAACGGGCAGAGAAGGTTGGAGAATATTGGAGAAGTGCAAAGATGGGCAAAGATTGGCGGAGAAGGGCAAAGACGGGAGGAGAAGGGCAAAGACGGGAGGAGAAGGGCAAAGACGGGAGGAGAAGGGCAAAGACGGGAGGAGAAGGGCAAAGACGGGAGGAGAAGGGCAAAGATGTGCATAGACAAGGGGAGAAGGGCAAAGACGTGTGGAGAAGGGCAAAGATGGGCGGAGAAGGGCAGAAAAGATCAAAGAAGGGCAAAGATGGGTGGAGAAGTGCAAAGATGGGTGGAGAAGGGCAAGATGGGTGGAGAAGGGCAAGATGGGTGGAGAAGGGCAAGATGGGTGGAGAAGGGCAAGATGGGTGGAGAAGGGCAAGATGGGTGGAGAAGGGCAAGATGGGTGGATAAGGGCAAAGATGGGCGGAGAAGGGTAATAACGGGCGGAGAAGGGCAGAGAATATTTGAGAAGTGGAAAAAGGTGTAAAGACGGGTGGAAAAAAACAAAGATGGGTGGAGAAGGGTAAAGAAGGGGGGAGAATTGCAAAGTCAGGCGGAGAAGGGTGGAGAATATCAGAGAAGTGGAAAGATGGGCAAAGACGGGCGGAGAAGGGCAAAGACGGGCGGAGAAGGGCAAAGACGGGCGGAGAAGGGCAAAGACGGGCGGAGAAGGGCAAAGACGGGCGGAGAAGGGCAAAGACGGGCGGAGAAGGGCAAAGACGGGCGGAGAAGGGCAAAGACGGGCGGAGAAGGGCAGAGAATATTGGAGAAGGGCAAAGATGGGCAAAGAAGTGTGGAGATTATCGGAGAAGAGGAAAGATGGAAAAAGACGGGTGAGAAGGGCAAAGATGGACTGAGAAGGGCGAAGTCGGGCAAAGAATTGTGGAGAATATAGGAGAAGGGCAAAGACGCCTGGAGAAGGGCAAAGACGCCTGGAGAAGGGCAGAGAATATTACAGAAGGGCAAAGATAAGCAAAGAAAAGTGTAGAAGGACAAAGACGGGCGGAGAACTGTGGAGAACATCGAAGAAGTGCAAAGAAGGGCAAAGAGGGGCGGAGAAGGGCAAAGAGGGGCGGAGAAGGGCAAAGAGGGGCGGAGAAGGGCAAAGAGGGGCGGAGAAGGGCAAAGAGGGGCGGAGAAGGGCAAAGAGGGGCGGAGAAGGGCAAAGAGGGGCGGAGAAGGGCAAAGAGGGGCGGAGAAGGGCAAAGAGGGGCGGAGAAGGGCAAAGAGGGGCGGAGAAGGGCAAAGAGGGGCGGAGAAGGGCAAAGACGGGCGGAGAAGGGTAAAGACGGGCGGAGAAGGGTAATAACGGGCAGAGAAGGGTAATAACGGGCAGAGAAGGGCAGAGAATATTTGAGAAGTGGAAAGAAGGGCAAAGACGGGCGGAGAAGGGCAAAGACGGGCGGAGAAGGGCAAAGACGGGCGGAGAAGGGCAAAGACGGGCGGAGAAGGGCAAAGACGGGCGGAGAAGGGCAAAGACGGGCGGAGAAGGGCAAAGACGGGCGGAGTAGGGCAAAGACGGGCGGAGTAGGGCAAAGACGGGCGGAGTAGGGCAAAGACGGGTGGAGAAGGGTGGAGGAAATCGGAGAAGCGCAAAGATGGGAAAAGACGGGTGGAGAAGGGCAAAGTAGGATGGAGAAGGGCAAAGAAAGGCAGAGAAGGGCAAAAGCGGGTGGAGAAATGTGGAGAATATCGGAGAAGCGCAAAGACGGGCGGAGAAGGGCAAAGACGGGTGGAGAAGGGTGTAGAATATCGGAGAAGTACAAAGATGGGCAAAGACGGGCGGAGAAGGGCAAAGATGGGCGGAGAAGGGCAAAGACGGGCGGAGAAGGGCAAAGACGGGCGGAGAAGGGCAAAGACGGGCGGACAACAGCTAAGAAGGGCTGACAAGTGCAAAGATAAGCGGAGAAGGGCAAAGACGGTCGGACAAGGGCAAAAACATGCGGACAAGAACAAAGATGGGGGGAGAAGGGCAAAGACGAGCGGAGAAGTGCAAAGACGGGTGCAGAAGGGCAAAGATGGGCTCACAAATGAAAGACGGGCAGAAAAAGGCAAAGAAGTGCAGAGAGTGGCAAATAAGGGCGGATAGTGGCAAAGAAGTGAGGAGAGTGGCAAAGACATCCGGAGAGTGGCAAAGAAGGGCGGAGAAGGGGAAAGACGGGCGGACAAGGGCAAGGACGGGCGGACAAGGGCAAGGACGGGCGGACAAGGGCAAGGACGGGCGGACAAGGGCAAGGAATTTCGGAGAGGGACAAAGACGGGTAGAGAAGGGCACAGACGGGCGGAGAAGTGCAAAGACGAGCAATGACGGCGGAGAAGCACAAAGTCGGTCAGAGAAGAGCGAAGACATGCGGAGAAGGGCAAAGACAGGCGTAGAAGGGCAAACAAGTGCGGAGACTGCAAGGACGGGCAGAGAAGTGCAAAGACGTGCCAAGAAGAGCAAAGACAGGCACAGAAGGGCAAAGACGGGCTCACAAGTGCAAAGACGGGGGGAGAAGGACAAAGAAGGGAGGAGAATGGCAAAGACGGGAGGAGAATGGCAAAGACGGGAGGAGAAGTGCTGAGAACAACGGAGAAGGGCAAAGACGGGTGAAGAAGGACAGAGAAAACCGAAGATTGGCACAAACAGACGGAGAAGGGCAAACATGGGCGGAGAAGGCAAATACGGGCAGACGAGGGAAAAGATGGGCAAAGGAAGGCGAAGACATGAGCTAGGAGGGCAAAGACGGGCGGAAGAGGGCAAAGACGGGCGGAAGAGGGCAAAGACGGGCGGAAGAGGGCAAAGACGGGCAGAGAACGGCAAAGACGGGCAGAGAAGGGCAAAGACGGGCGGAGAAGGGCAAAGACGGGCGGAGAAGGGCAAAGACGGGCGGAGAAGGGCAAAGACGGGGCGGAGAAGGGCAAAGACGGGGCGGAGAAGGGCAAAGACGGGGCGGAGAAGGGCAAAGACGGGGCGGAGAAGGGCAAAGACGGGGCGGAGAAGGGCAAAGACGGGCGGAGAAGGGCAAAGACGGGCGGAGAAGGGCAAAGACGGGCGGAGAAGGGCAAAGACGGGCGGAGAAGGGCAAAGACGGGCGGAGAAGGGCAAAGACGGGCGGAGAAGGGCAAAGACGGGCGGAGAAGGGCAAAGACGGGCGGAGAATTGTGGAGAGTACCAGTGAATGGCAAAGAGCGGCGAAGAAGAGAAAAGACACGCGGAGAAGGGCAAAGACGGACGAAGAAGGGCCAAGAGGGGTGGAGAGGGGCAAAGACGGGCAAAAAAGTGCAAAGACAGTCGGAGAAGGGCAAAGATGTGCGGAGAAGGGCAAAGACGGGCGGAGAAGGGCAAAGACGGGCGGAGAAGGGCAAAGACGGGCGGAGAAGGGCAAAGACGGGCGGAGAAGGGCAAAGACGGGCGGAGAAGGGCAAAGACGGGCGGAGAAGGGCAAAGACGGGCGGAGAAGAGAGGGGAATATCGGAGAAGTGCAAAGATGAACAAAGATGGGCGGAGAAGGGCAAAGACGGGCGGAGAAGGGCAAAGACGGGCGGAGAAGGGCAAAGACGGGCGGAGAAGGGCAAAGACGGGCGGAGAAGGGCAAAGACGGGCGGAGAAGGGCAAAGACGGGCGGAGTAGGGCAAAGACGGGCGGAGTAGGGCAAAGACGGGCGGAGTAGGGCAAAGACGGGTGGAGAAGGGTGGAGGAAATCGGAGAAGCGCAAAGATGGGAAAAGACGGGTGGAGAAGGGCAAAGTAGGATGGAGAAGGGCAAAGAAAGGCAGAGAAGGGCAAAAGCGGGTGGAGAAATGTGGAGAATATCGGAGAAGCGCAAAGACGGGCGGAGAAGGGCAAAGACGGGTGGAGAAGGGTGTAGAATATCGGAGAAGTACAAAGATGGGCAAAGACGGGCGGAGAAGGGCAAAGATGGGCGGAGAAGGGCAAAGACGGGCGGAGAAGGGCAAAGACGGGCGGAGAAGGGCAAAGACGGGCGGACAACAGCTAAGAAGGGCTGACAAGTGCAAAGATAAGCGGAGAAGGGCAAAGACGGTCGGACAAGGGCAAAAACATGCGGACAAGAACAAAGATGGGGGGAGAAGGGCAAAGACGAGCGGAGAAGTGCAAAGACGGGTGCAGAAGGGCAAAGATGGGCTCACAAATGAAAGACGGGCAGAAAAAGGCAAAGAAGTGCAGAGAGTGGCAAATAAGGGCGGATAGTGGCAAAGAAGTGAGGAGAGTGGCAAAGACATCCGGAGAGTGGCAAAGAAGGGCGGAGAAGGGGAAAGACGGGCGGACAAGGGCAAGGACGGGCGGACAAGGGCAAGGACGGGCGGACAAGGGCAAGGACGGGCGGACAAGGGCAAGGAATTTCGGAGAGGGACAAAGACGGGTAGAGAAGGGCACAGACGGGCGGAGAAGTGCAAAGACGAGCAATGACGGCGGAGAAGCACAAAGTCGGTCAGAGAAGAGCGAAGACATGCGGAGAAGGGCAAAGACAGGCGTAGAAGGGCAAACAAGTGCGGAGACTGCAAGGACGGGCAGAGAAGTGCAAAGACGTGCCAAGAAGAGCAAAGACAGGCACAGAAGGGCAAAGACGGGCTCACAAGTGCAAAGACGGGGGGAGAAGGACAAAGAAGGGAGGAGAATGGCAAAGACGGGAGGAGAATGGCAAAGACGGGAGGAGAAGTGCTGAGAACAACGGAGAAGGGCAAAGACGGGTGAAGAAGGACAGAGAAAACCGAAGATTGGCACAAACAGACGGAGAAGGGCAAACATGGGCGGAGAAGGCAAATACGGGCAGACGAGGGAAAAGATGGGCAAAGGAAGGCGAAGACATGAGCTAGGAGGGCAAAGACGGGCGGAAGAGGGCAAAGACGGGCGGAAGAGGGCAAAGACGGGCGGAAGAGGGCAAAGACGGGCAGAGAACGGCAAAGACGGGCAGAGAAGGGCAAAGACGGGCGGAGAAGGGCAAAGACGGGCGGAGAAGGGCAAAGACGGGCGGAGAAGGGCAAAGACGGGGCGGAGAAGGGCAAAGACGGGGCGGAGAAGGGCAAAGACGGGGCGGAGAAGGGCAAAGACGGGGCGGAGAAGGGCAAAGACGGGGCGGAGAAGGGCAAAGACGGGCGGAGAAGGGCAAAGACGGGCGGAGAAGGGCAAAGACGGGCGGAGAAGGGCAAAGACGGGCGGAGAAGGGCAAAGACGGGCGGAGAAGGGCAAAGACGGGCGGAGAAGGGCAAAGACGGGCGGAGAAGGGCAAAGACGGGCGGAGAAGGGCAAAGACGGGCGGAGAATTGTGGAGAGTACCAGTGAATGGCAAAGAGCGGCGAAGAAGAGAAAAGACACGCGGAGAAGGGCAAAGACGGACGAAGAAGGGCCAAGAGGGGTGGAGAGGGGCAAAGACGGGCAAAAAAGTGCAAAGACAGTCGGAGAAGGGCAAAGATGTGCGGAGAAGGGCAAAGACGGGCGGAGAAGGGCAAAGACGGGCGGAGAAGGGCAAAGACGGGCGGAGAAGGGCAAAGACGGGCGGAGAAGGGCAAAGACGGGCGGAGAAGGGCAAAGACGGGCGGAGAAGGGCAAAGACGGGCGGAGAAGAGAGGGGAATATCGGAGAAGTGCAAAGATGAACAAAGATGGGCGGAGAAGGGCAAAGACGGGCGGAGAAGGGCAAAGACGGGCGGAGAAGGGCAAAGACGGGCGGAGAAGGGCAAAGACGGGAGGAGAAGTGCTGAGAACAATGGAGAAGGGCAAAGACGGGTGAAGAAGGACGGAGAAAACCGAAGATTGGCACAAACAGACGGAGAAGGGCAAACATGGGCGGAGAAGGCAAATACGGGCAGACGAGGGAAAAGATGGGCAAAGGAAGGCAAAGACGTGAGCTAGGACGGCAAAGACGGGCGGAGAACGGCAAAGACGGGCGGAGAAAGGCAAAGACGGGCGGAGAATTGTGGAGAGTACCAGTGAATGGCAAAGAGCGGCGGAGAAGAGCAAGGACAGGCGGAGAAGGGCAAAGACGGACGAAGAAGGGCCAAGAGGGGTGGAGAGGGGCAAAGACGGGCAAAAAAGCGCAAAGACAGTCGGAGAAGGGCAAAGATGGGCGGAGAGGAGTAAAGACAGGCGGACAATAGCAAAGGAAGGCGGACAAAGGCAAAGACGGGCGCACAAGTGCAAACATGGGCGGAGAAGGGCAAAGACGGGCAAAGGCGGGCGGAGAAGGGCAAAGGCGGGCGGAGAAGGGCAAAGGCGGGCGGAGAATTTTGGAGAGTACCAGTGAATGGCAAAGAGTGGCGGAGAAGAGCAAAGACAGGCGGAGAAGGGCAAAGACGGACGAAGAAGGGCCAAGAGGGGTGGAGAGGGGCAAAGACGGGCAAAAAAGCGCAAAGACAGTCGGAGAAGGGCAAAGATGGGCGGAGAGGAGTAAAGACAGGCGGACAATAGCAAAGGAAGGCGGACAAAGGCAAAGACGGGCGCACAAGTGCAAACATGGGCGGAGAAGGGCAAAGACGGACGGACAAGGGCAAAAAGATGTGGACAAGAACAAAGACGGCAGTAGAAGGGCAAAGACAGACAGAGAAGGGCAAAGACGGGTGGACAAGAACAAAGACGGGGGAAGAAGTGCAAAGACGGACAGAGAAGGGCAAAGACGGACAGAGAAGGGCAAGGACGGACAGAGAAGGGCAAGGACAGTCAGAGAAATCCTGAGAATACCGGAGAAGGGCAAAGTCTGGTGGAGAAGGGCAAAGTCTGGTGGAGAAGGGCAAAGTCTGGTGGAGAAGGGCAAAGTCTGGTGGAGAAGGGCAAAGTCTGGTGGAGAAGGGCAAAGTCTGGCCGAGAAGGGCAAAGACGGGCCGAGAAGGGCAAAGACGGGCCGAGAAGGGCAAAGACGGGCCGAGAAGGGCAAAGACGGGCCGAGAAGGGCAAAGACGGGCCGAGAAGGGCAAAGACGGGCCGAGAAGGGCAAAGACGGGCCGAGAAGGGCAAAGACGGGCCGAGAAGGGCAAAGACGGGCCGAGAAGGGCAAAGACGGGCCGAGAAGGGCAAAGACGGGCCGAGAAGGGCAAAGACGGGCCGAGAAGGGCAAAGACGGGCCGAGAAGGGCAAAGACGGGCCGAGAAGGGCAAAGACGGGCCGAGAAGGGCAAAGACGGGCCGAGAAGGGCAAAGACGGGCCGAGAAGGGCAAAGACGGGCCGAGAAGGGCAAAGACGGGCCGAGAAGGGCAAAGACGGGCCGAGAAGGGCAAAGACGGGCCGAGAAGGGCAAAGACGGGCCGAGAAGGGCAAAGAAAGCGGACAATTGACAAGACGGTTATACAAAGACAAAGATGGTTGCACAAGTGATAAGAAGGGCGGAAAACGGCTAAGAAGGGCTGACAAGTGCAAAGATAGGCAGAGAAGGGCAAAGACGGTCGGACAAGGGCAAAAACATGCGGAAAAGAACAAAGACGGGGGGAGAAGGGCAAAGACGGGCGCAGAAGGGCAAAGACGGGCGCAGAAGGGCAAAGACGGGCGGAGAAGGGCGGAGAAGGGCAAAGACGGGCGGAGAAGGGCAAAGACGGGCGGAGAAGGGCAAAGACGGGCGGAGAAGGGCAAAGACGGGCGGAGAAGGGCAAAGACGGGCGGAGAAGGGCAAAGACGGGCGGAGAAGGGCAAAGACGGGCGGAGAAGGGCAAAGACGGGCGGAGAAGGGCAAAGACGGGCGGAGAAGGGCAAAGACGGGCGGAGAAGGGCAAAGACGGGCGGAGAAGGGCAAAGACGGGCGGAGAAGGGCAAAGACGGGCGGAGAAGGGCAAAGACGGGCGGAGAAGGGCAAAGACGGGCGGAGAAGGGCAAAGACGGGCGGAGAAGGGCATAGACGTGCCAAGAAGAGCAAAGACGGGAGAAGTGCTGAGAATAACAGAGAAGGGCAAAGACGGGCGAAGAAGGACGGAGAATACCGAAGAATGACACAGACAGACGGAGAAGAGCAAACATGGGCGGAGAAGGCAAATACGGGCAGACGAGGGCAAAGATGGGCAAAGGAAGGAAAAGATGGGCGCTAGGAGGGCAAAGATGGCTGGACAAGGGCAAAGAGGGGCGGAGAAGGGCAAAGACTGGTGGGGAAGGGCAAAGACTGGCGGGGAAGGGCAAAGACAGTTGGAGAATTGTGGAGAGTACCGGTGAATGGCAAAGAGGGGCGGAGAAGGGCAAAGACAGGTGGAGAAGAGTAAAGACGGCGATAGAAGGGCAAAGACGAGCGGACAAGAACAAAGACGGGGGGAGAAGGGCAAAGAGGTTTAGACAAGGGCAAAGACAGTCTGAGAAATCCTGAGAATACTGGAGAAGTGCAAAGACAGGCGGAGAAGGGCAAAGACAGATGGAGTAGAGCAAAGACGGGCGGAGAAGTGTGGAGAGTACCGGAGAAGGGCAAAGACTGTCGGACAAGTGCAAAGACAGGTTGAGAAGGAAAAAGACGGGCAGAGAAGTGCGGAGAATACCGGACAAGGGCAAAGACGGGCGGACAAGGGCAAAGACGGGCGGACAAGGGCAAAGACGGGCGGACAAGGGCAAAGACGGGCGGACAAGGGCAAAGACGGGCGGACAAGGGCAAAGACGGGCGGACAAGGGCAAAGACGGGCGGACAAGGGCAAAGACGGGCGGACAAGGGCAAAGACAATCGGTGAAGTTAAAAGACAGTCAGAGAAGTGCGGAGAGTACTTGAGAAGGGCAAAGACGGGTGGAAAAGGGAAAAGACGGGAGGAGAAGGGCAAATAGGGGTGGAGAACGGCAAATAGGGGTGGAGAATGGCAAATAGGGGTGGAGAATGGCAAATAGGGGTGGAGAAGGGCAAAGACGGGCGGGGAAGTGCATAGACAGTGGGACAAGTGCAAAGACGGGCGGAGATATGCAAAGATGAACGAAGAAATGCCAAGATGGGCAGAGAGGAGCAAAGACGGGCAGAGAAGGGCAAAGACGGGCAGAGAAGGGCAAAGACGGGCAGAGAAGGGCAAAGACGGGCAGAGAAGGGCAAAGACGGGCAGAGAAGGGCAAAGACGGGCAGAGAAGGGCAAAGACGGGCAGAGAAGGGCAAAGACGGGCAGAGAAGGGCAAAGACGGGCGGAGAATCGCGAAAATGGACGGAGAATGGCAAAGACAGGCGGAGAATTACGGAGAGTACTGGAGAAGGGCAAAGACGGGCAGACAAAGGGAAAGATGGGCGGACAATTACAAAGGCGGGCGGAGAAGGGCAAAGACGGGCGGAGAAGGGCAAAGACGGGCGGAGAAGGGCAAAGACGGGCGGAGAAGGGCAAAGACGGGCGGAGAAGGGCAAAGACGGGCGGAGAAGGGCAAAGACGGGCGGAGAAGGGCAAAGACGGGCGGAGAAGGTCGGAGAAGGACAGAGAAGCTCAAAGAAATTCAGAGAATTTCAAAAGTTGTTGAAGAAGTTTGGAGAAGGTCGGAGAAGATCAAGGAAGGTCAGAGAATTTCAAAGACATTCGGAGAAGGTCAGAGGAGTTCATAGAAGTTTGGAGAATGTCAAAGAATTTTGGACAATGTCAAAGAAGTTCAGAGAAAGTCCAAGAAGGTCAGAGAATTTCGGAGAAGTTCAGAGAAGGTCAAAGAAGGTCTGACAAGGTCAAAGAAGGTCAGAGAAGATGAAAGAAATTCAAAGAAAGCGGTAGGAAGTCAAAGAAGTTCAGAGAATATCAAAGAAGGTCGGAGAAGGTCGGAGAAATTTGTAGAAGTTCAAAGAACATCGGAAAAGGTGAGAGGAGTTTGGAGAAGGTCAAAGAATATCAGAGAAGATCCGAGAAGGTCAAAGAAAGTCAGAGAAGGTAAAAGAAGGTCGGAAAATGTCAAAGAAATTCAGAGAAGGTCGGAGAAGTTCGTAGAAGGACAGAGAAGGTCGGAGAAGCCAAAGGAAGTCCAGAGAAGGCTGTAGAATTCAGAGAAGTTCAAAATAGGTCAGATAATTTCAGAGAAGTTCAGAGAAAGTCAAAGAAGGTGGGAGCAGGGCAAAAACGGGAGGAGAAGGGCAAAGATTGGTGGAGAAAGGAGGAGAATATTGGAGAAGGGCAAAGGGTTGCGGAGAAGGGCAAAGGGGTGCGGAGAAGGGCAAAGGGGTGCGGAGAAGGGTGGAGAATATCAGAGAAGTGCAAAGATGTGCAAAGAATCACAGAATCACAGAATAACCAGGTTGGAAGAGACCCACCGGATCACCGAGTCCAACCGTTAAGCTGAGCAGAGAAAGGCCAAGACGGGCTGAGAAGTGTGGAAAACACCGGAGAAGGGCAAGGACAGGCGGAGAACAGCAAAAACGGGTGAAGAACGGCAAAGACGGGTGAAGAAATGAGGAGAATACTGGAGAAGGGCAAAGACGGGCGGAGAAGGGCAAAGACGGGCGGAGAAGGGCAAAGACGGGCGGAGAAGGGCAAAGACGGGCGGAGAAGGGCAAAGACGGGCGGAGAATTGTGGAGAATATAGGAAAAGGGAAAAGACAGCTGGAGAAGGGCAGAGAATATTGAAGAAGGGCAAAGATAAGCAAAGAAAAGGGTAGAAGGGCAAAGACGGGCGGAGAAGTATGGAGAATATCGAAGAAGTGCAAAGATGGGCAAAGACGGGCGGAGAAGGGCAAAGACGGGCGGAGAAGGGCAAAGACGGGCGGAGAAGGGCAAAGACGGGCGGAGAAGGGCAAAGACGGGCGGAGAAGGGCAAAGACGGGCGGAGAAGGGCAAAGACGGGCGGAGAAGGGCAAAGACGGGCGGAGAAGGGCAAAGACGGGCGGAGAAGGGCAAAGACGGGCGGAGAAGTGTGGAGAATATCGGAGAAGGGCAAAGATGGGCGGAGAAGGGCAATAACGGGCATAAAAGGGCAGAGAATATTTGAGAAGTGGAAAGAAGGGCGGAGACGGCCGGAGACGGGCAGAGAATATTGGAGAAGGGCAAAGATGGGCAAAGATGGTTGAGAAGGGCAAAGATGGACAAAGAAAGGCAAAGTCGGGTGGAGAACTGTGGAGAATATAGGAGAAGGGCAAAGGGGTGTGGAGAAGGGCAAAGGGGTGCGGAGAAGGGCAAAGACGGGTGGAGAAGGGCGGAGAATATCAGAGAAGTGCTAAGATGTGCAAAGACGGGCAGAGAAAGGCAAAGACGGGCTGAGAAGTGTGGAGAACACCGGAGAAGGACAAGGACAGGTGGAGAACAGCAAAAACGGGTGGAGAACGGCAAAGACAGGTGAAAAATGAGGAGAATACTGGAGAAGGGCAAAGACGGGCGGGGAAGGGCAAAGACGGGCGGGGAAGGGCAAAGACGGGCGGGGAAGGGCAAAGACGGGCGGGGAAGGGCAAAGACGGGCGGGGAAGGGCAAAGACGGGCGGGGAAGGGCAAAGACGGGCGGGGAAGGGCAAAGACGGGCGGGGAAGGGCAAAGACGGGCGGGGAAGGGCAAAGACGGGCGGGGAAGGGCAAAGACGGGCGGGGAAGGGCAAAGACGGGCGGGGAAGGGCAAAGACGGGAAGAAGAAGGGCAAAGACGGGGCGGAGAAGGGCAAAGACGGGGCGGAGAAGGGCAAAGACGGGGCGGAGAAGGGCAAAGACGGGGCGGAGAAGGGCAAAGACGGGGCGGAGAAGGGCAAAGACGGGGCGGAGAAGGGCAGAGACGGGGCGGAGAAGGGCAGAGACGGGGCGGAGCAGGGCAGAGACGGGCGGAGCAGGGCAGAGACGGGCGGAGCAGGGCAGAGACGGGCGGAGCAGGGCAGAGACGGGCGGAGCAGGGCGGAGAATATCGGAGAAGTACAAAGATGTGCAAAGACAAGGGGAGAAGGGCAAAGACGTGTGGAGAAGGGCAAAGATGGGCGGAGAAGGGCGGAAAAGATCAAAGAAGTGCAAAGATGGGTGGAGAAGAGCAAGATGGGCGGAGAAGGGCAAGATGGGCGGAGATGGGCAAAGATGGGCGGAGAAGGGTAATAACGGGCGGAGAAGGGCAGAGAATATTTGAGAAGTGGAAAAAGGGGTAAAGATGGGTGGAAAAAAACAAAGATGGGTAGAGAAGGGTAAAGAAGGGGGGAGAATTGCAAAGACAGGCGGAGAAGGGTGGAGAATATCAGAGAAGTGGAAAGATGGGCAAAGACGGGCGGAGAAGGGCAAAGACGGGCGGAGAAGGGCAAAGACGGGCGGAGAAGGGCAAAGACGGGCGGAGAAGGGCAAAGACGGGCGGAGAAGGGCAAAGACGGGCGGAGAAGGGCAAAGACGGGCGGAGAAGGGCAAAGACGGGCGGAGAAGGGCAAAGACGGGCGGAGAAGGGCAAAGACGGGCGGAGAAGGGCAAAGACGGGCGGAGAAGGGCAAAGACGGGCGGAGAAGGGCAAAGACGGGCGGAGAAGGGCAAAGACGGGCGGAGAAGGGCAAAGACGGGCGGAGAAGGGCAAAGACGGGCGGAGAAGGGCAAAGACGGGCGGAGAAGGGCAAAGACGGGCGGAGAAGGGCAAAGACGGGCGGAGAAGGGCAAAGACGGGCGGAGAAGGGCAAAGACGGGCGGAGAAGGGCAAAGACGGGCGGAGAAGGGCAAAGACGGGCGCAGAAGGGCAAAGACGGGCGCAGAAGGGCAAAGAGGGGCGCAGAAGGGCAAAGAGGGGCGCAGAAGGGCAAAGAGGGGCGCAGAAGGGCAAAGAGGGGCGCAGAAGGGCAAAGAGGGGCGGACAATTGACAAGACGGTTAGACAAAGGCAAAGATGGTTGCACAAGTAATAAGACGGGCGGACAACGGCTAAGAAGGGCTGACAAGTACAAAGATAGGCAGAGAAGGGCAAAGACGGTCGGACAAGGGCAAAAACATGAGGACAAGAACAAAGATGGGGGGAGAAGGGAAAACAAGTGCGGAGAATGCAAAGATGGGCAGAGAAGTGCAAAGACGTGCCAAGAAGAGCAAAGACTGCCGGAAAAGGGCAAAGAAGTGTGGATAGTGGTAAGGAAGTGAGGAGAGTTGCAAAGATGTCTGGAGAAGGGGAAAGACGGGCAGAGAAGGGGAAAGACGGGCAGAGAAGGGGAAAGACGGGCAGAGAAGGGGAAAGACGGGCAGAGAAGGGGAAAGAAGGTTGCACAAGGGCAAAGACAGGCGGAGAAGAGCAAAGACGGTCGCAGAATTGCGGACAGTACCGAAGAAGAGCAAAGACGGACGGAGAAGGGTAAAGACAGGTGGAGAAGGGCAAAGATGGGCAGACCAGGGCAAAGGCGGGCAGACCTGGGCAAAGGCGGGCAGACCTGGGCAAAGGCGGGCAGACCTGGGCAAAGGCGGTCTGACAAGGGCAAAGAATTCTGGAGAAGGACAAAGACGGGCAGAGAACGGCACAGAAGGGCGGAGAAGGGCACAGTTGGGCAGAGAAGAGCAAACAAGTGCGGAGAATGCAAAGACGGGCATAGAAGTGCAAAGACGAGCAAAGACGGGCGGAGAAGCACAAAGTCGGTCGGAGAAGGGCAAAGACGGGCGGAGAAGGGCAAAGACGGGCGGAGAAGGGCAAAGACGGGCGGAGAAGGGCAAAGACGGGCGGAGAAGGGCAAAGACGGGCGGAGAAGGGCAAAGACGGGCGGAGAAGGGCAAAGACGGGCGGAGAAGGGCAAAGACGGGCGGAGAAGGGCAAAGACGGGCGGAGAAGGGCAAAGACGGGCGGAGAAGGGCAAAAACGGGCGGAGAATGCAAGGACGTGCCAAGAAGAGCAAAGACGGGCGCAGAAGGGCAAAGATGGGTTCACAAGGGCAAAGACGGGGGGAGAAGGGCAAAGACGGGGGGAGAAGGGCAAAGACGGGGGGAGAAGGGCAAAGACGGGGGGAGAAGGGCAAAGACGGGGGGAGAAGGGCAAAGACGGGGGGAGAAGGGCAAAGACGGGGGGAGAAGGGCAAAGACGGGAGAAGTGCTGAGAATAACAGAGAAGGGCAAAGACGGGCGAAGAAGGACGGAGAATACCAAAGAATGACACAGACAGACGGAGAAGAGCAAACATGGGCGGAGAAGGCAAATACGGGCAGACGAGGGCAAAGATGGGCAAAGGAAGGAAAAGATGGGCGCTAGGAGGGCAAAGATGGCTGGACAAGGGCAAAGAGGGACGGAGAAGGGCAAAGACTGGCGGAGAAGTGCAAAGACAGTCGGAGAATTGTGGAGAGTACCGGTGAATGGCAAAGAGGGGCGGAGAAGGGCAAAGACAGGCAGAGAAGAGTAAAGACGGCGATAGAAGGGCAAAGACGGGCGGACAAGAACAAAGATGGGGGGAGAAGAACAAAGACGGGGGGAGAAGAGCAAAGACGTGCGGAGAAGGGCAAAGATGGGTGGACAAGAACAAAGACGTGCGGAGAAGGGCAAAGATGGTTGGACAAGAACAAAGACGTGGGGAGAAGGGCAAAGACGGACAGAGAAGGGCAAAGACAGAGAGAGAAGGGCAAAGAGGTTTAGACAAGGGCAAAGACAGTCTGAGAAATCCGGAGAATACTGGAGAAGTGCAAAGACAGGCGGAGAAGGGCAAAGAAAGATGGAGTAGAGCAAAGACGGGCGGAGAAGTGTGGAGAGTACCGGAGAAGGGCAAAGACTGGCGGACAAGTGCAAAGACAGGTTGAGAAGGAAAAAGACGGGCAGAGAAGTGCGGAGAATACCGGAGAAGGGCAAAGAGGGGCGGACAAGGGCAAAGAGGGGCGGACAAGGGCAAAGAGGGGCGGACAAGGGCAAAGACGGGCGGACAAGGGCAAAGACGGGCGGACAAGGGCAAAGACGGGCGGACAAGGGCAAAGAGGGGCGGACAAGGGCAAAGAGGGGCGGACAAGGGCAAAGAGGGGCGGACAAGGGCGGAGAGTACTTCGGAAGGGCAAAGACGGGCGGGGAAGGGCAAAGACGGGCGGGGAAGGGCAAAGACGGGCGGGGAAGGGCAAAGACGGGCGGGGAAGGGCAAAGACGGGCGGGGAAGGGCAAAGACGGGCGGGGAAGGGCAGAGAATCGCGAAAATGGACGGAGAATGGCAAAGACGGGCGGAGAATTACGGAGAGTACTGGAGAAGGGCAAAGACGGGCAGACAAAGGGAAAGATGGGCGGACAATTACAAAGGCGGGCGGACAACAGCAAAGATGTGCGGACAAGGGCAAAGATGGGCGGAGAAGAGTTAAAAGGGTCAGACAAGGTCAAAGATGGGCGGAGAAGGGCAAGGACGGGCGGAGAAGGGCAAGGACGGGCGGAGAAGGGCAAGGACGGGCGGAGAAGGGCAAGGACGGGCGGAGAAGGGCAAGGACGGGCGGAGAAGGGCAAGGACGGGCGGAGAAGGGCAAGGACGGGCGGAGAAGGGCAAGGACGGGCGGAGAAGGGCAAGGACGGGCGGAGAAGGGCAAGGACGGGCGGAGAAGGGCAAAGAAAGGTGGACAATTGCCAAGACGGGTGCACAAGTTATAAGACCGGCTGACAACAGCTAAGAAGGGCTGACAAGTGAAAAGATAGGCGGAGAAGGGCAAAGACGGGTGGAGAATTGCGGAGAGTACCGGAGAATGGCAAAGATGGGTGGAGAAAGGCAAAGTCGGTCAGAGAAAGGCAAAGGAGTGCTGTGAGTGGCAAAGACGGGCGGAGAAGGGCAAAGACGGGCGGAGAAGGGCAAAGACGGGCGGAGAAGGGCAAAGACGGGCGGAGAAGGGCAAAGACGGGCGGAGAAGGGCAAAGACGGGCGGAGAAGGGCAAAGACGGGCGGAGAAGGGCAAAGACGGGCGGAGAAGGGCAAAGACGGGCGGAGAAGGGCAAAGACGGGCGGAGAAGGGCAAAGACGGGCGGAGAATTGTGGAGAGCATTGGAGAAGGGCAAAGACGGGCGGAGAAGGGCAAAGACGGGCGGAGAAGGGCAAAGACGGGCGGAGAAGGGCAAAGACGGGCGGAGAAGGGCAAAGACGGGCGGAGAAGGGCAAAGACGGGCGGAGAAGGGCAAAGACGGGCGGAGAAGGGCAAAGACGGGCGGAGAAGGGCAAAGACGGGCGGAGAAGGGCAAAGACGGGCGGAGAAGGGCAAAGACGGGCGGAGAAGGGCAAAGACGGGCGGAGAAGGGCAAAGACGGGCGGAGAAGGGCAAAGACGGGCGGAGAAGGGCAAAGACGGGCGGAGAAGGGTGGAGAATATCGGAGAAGGTCAAAGACGGGCGGAGAAGTGTAATAACGGGCGGAGAAAGGTAATAACGGGCGGAGAAAGGTAATAACGGGCGGAGAAAGGTAATAACGGGCGGAGAAAGGTAATAACGGGCGGAGAAAGGTAATAACGGGCGGAGAAGGGCAGAGAATATTTGAGAATTGGAAAGAGGGGTAAAGAGGGGTGAAAAAAACAAAGACTGGTGGAGAAGGGTAAAGAAGGGCGGAGAAGTGCAAAGAAAGGCGGAGAAGGGTGGAGAATATCAGGGAAGTGGAAAGATGGGCAAAGACGGGCGGAGAAGGGAGGAGAATATCAGAGAAGTGCAAGGAACAGCAAAGACGGGCGGAGAAGGGCAAAGACGGGCGGAGAAGGGAGGAGAATATCAGAGAAGTGCAAGGAACAGCAAAGACGGGCGGAGAAGGGCAAAGACGGGCGGAGAAGGGAGGAAAATATCAGAGAAGTGCAAGGAACAGCAAAGACGGGCGGAGAAGGGCAAAGACGGGCGGAGAAGGGCAAAGACGGGCGGAGAAGGGCAAAGACGGGCGGAGAAGGGCAAAGACGGGCGGAGAAGGGCAAAGACGGGCGGAGAAGGGCAAAGACGGGCGGAGAAGGGCAAAGACGGGCGGAGAAGGGCAAAGACGGGCGGAGAAGGGCAAAGACGGGCGGAGAAGGGCAAAGACGGGCGGAGAAGGGCAAAGACGGGCGGAGAAGGGCAAAGACGGGCGGAGAAGGGCAAAGACGGGCGGAGAAGGGCAAAGACGGGCGGACAATTGACAAGACGGTTAGACAAAGACAAAGATGGTTGCACAAGTAATAAGACGGGCGGACAACGGCTAAGAAGGGCTGACAAGTACAAAGATAGGCAGAGAAGGGCAAAGACGGTCGGACAAGGGCAAAAACATGAGGACAAGAACAAAGATGGGGGGAGAAGGGAAAACAAGTGTGGAGAATGCAAAGATGGGCAGAGAAGTGCAAAGATGTGCCAAGAAGAGCAAAGACTGCCGGAAAAGGGCAAAGAAGTGCGGATAGTGGCAAGGAAGTGAGGAGAGTTGCAAAGATGTCTGGAGAAGGGGAAAGACGGGCAGAGAAGGGGAAAGACGGGCAGAGAAGGGGAAAGACGGGCAGAGAAGGGGAAAGACGGGCAGAGAAGGGGAAAGACGGGCAGAGAAGGGGAAAGACGGTTGCACAAGGGCAAAGACAGGCGGAGAAGAGCAAAGACGGTCGCAGAATTGCGGACAGTACCGAAGAAGAGCAAAGACGGACGGAGAAGGGTAAAGACAGGTGGAGAAGGGCAAAGATGGGCAGACCAGGGCAAAGGCGGGCAGACCTGGGCAAAGGCGGGCAGACCTGGGCAAAGGCGGTCTGACAAGGGCAAAGAATTCTGGAGAAGGACAAAGACGGGCAGAGAACGGCACAGACGGGCGGAGAAGGGCACAGTTGGGCAGAGAAGAGCAAACAAGTGCGGAGAATGCAAAGACGGGCATAGAAGTGCAAAGACGAGCAAAGACGGGCGGAGAAGCACAAAGTCGGGCGGAGAAGGGAAAAGACGGGCGGAGAAGGGAAAAGACGGGCGGAGAAGGGAAAAGACGGGCGGAGAATGCAAGGACGTGCCAAGAAGAGCAAAGACGGGTTCACAAGGGCAAAGACGGGTTCACAAGGGCAAAGACGGGGGGAGAAGGGCAAAGACGGGGGGAGAAGGGCAAAGACGGGGGGAGAAGGGCAAAGACGGGGGGAGAAGGGCAAAGACGGGGGGAGAAGGGCAAAGACGGGGGGAGAAGGGCAAAGACGGGGGGAGAAGGGCAAAGACGGGGGGAGAAGGGCAAAGACGGGGGGAGAAGGGCAAAGACGGGGGGAGAAGGGCAAAGACGGGGGGAGAAGGGCAAAGACGGGGGGAGAAGGGCAAAGACGGGAGAAGTGCTGAGAATAACAGAGAAGGGCAAAGACGGGCGAAGAAGGACGGAGAATTCCGAAGAATGACACAGAGAGACGGAGAAGAGCAAACATGGGCGGAGAAGGCAAATACGGGCAGACGAGGGCAAAGATGGGCAAAGGAAGGAAAAGATGGGTGCTAGGAGGGCAAAGATGGCTGGACAAGGGCAAAGAGGGACGGAGAAGGGCAAAGAGGGACGGAGAAGGGCAAAGAGGGACGGAGAAGGGCAAAGACTGGCGGAGAAGGGCAAAGACTGGCGGAGAATTGTGGAGAGTACCGGTGAATGGCAAAGAGGGGCGGAGAAGGGCAAAGACAGGCGGAGAAGAGTAAAGACGGCGATAGAAGGGCAAAGACGGGCGGACAAGAACAAAGATGGGGGGAGAAGAACAAAGACGGGGGGAGAAGAGCAAAGACGTGCGGAGAAGGGCAAAGATGGGTGGACAAGAACAAAGACGTGCAGAGAAGGGCAAAGATGGGTGGACAAGAACAAAGACGTGGGGAGAAGGGCAAAGACAGAGAGAGAAGGGCAAAGAGGTTTAGACAAGGGCAAAGACAGTCTGAGAAATCCGGAGAATACTGGAGAAGTGCAAAGACAGGCGGAGAAGGGCAAAGAAAGATGGAGTAGAGCAAAGACGGGCGGAGAAGTGTGGAGAGTACCGGAGAAGGGCAAAGACTGGCGGACAAGTGCAAAGACAGGTTGAGAAGGAAAAAGACGGGCAGAGAAGTGCGGAGAATACCGGAGAAGGGCAAAGAGGGGCGGACAAGGGCAAAGAGGGGCGGACAAGGGCAAAGAGGGGCGGACAAGGGCAAAGAGGGGCGGACAAGGGCAAAGAGGGGCGGACAAGGGCAAAGAGGGGCGGACAAGGGCAAAGAGGGGCGGACAAGGGCAAAGAGGGGCGGACAAGGGCAAAGAGGGGCGGACAAGGGCAAAGAGGGGCGGACAAGGGCAAAGAGGGGCGGACAAGGGCAAAGAGGGGCGGACAAGGGCAAAGAGGGGCGGACAAGGGCAAAGAGGGGCGGACAAGGGCAAAGAGGGGCGGACAAGGGCGGAGAGTACTTGGGAAGGGCAAAGACGGGCGGGGAAGGGCAAAGACGGGCGGGGAAGGGCAGAGAATCGCGAAAATGGACGGAGAATGGCAAAGACGGGCGGAGAATTACGGAGAGTACTGGAGAAGGGCAAAGACGGGCAGACAAAGGGAAAGATGGGCGGACAATTACAAAGGCGGGCGGACAACAGCAAAGATGTGCGGACAAGGGCAAAGATGGGCGGAGAAGAGTTAAAAGGGTCAGACAAGGTCAAAGATGGGCGGAGAAGGGCAAGGACGGGCGGAGAAGGGCAAGGACGGGCGGAGAAGGGCAAGGACGGGCGGAGAAGGGCAAGGACGGGCGGAGAAGGGCAAGGACGGGCGGAGAAGGGCAAAGAAAGGTGGACAATTGCCAAGACGGGTGCACAAGTTATAAGACCGGCGGACAACAGCTAAGAAGGGCTGACAAGTGAAAAGATAGGCGGAGAAGGGCAAAGACGGGTGGAGAATTGCGGAGAGTACCGGAGAATGGCAAAGATGGGTGGAGAAAGGCAAAGTCGGTCAGAGAAAGGCAAAGGAGTGCTGTGAGTGGCAAAGACGGGCGGAGAAGGGCAAAGACGGGCGGAGAAGGGCAAAGACGGGCGGAGAAGGGCAAAGACGGGCGGAGAAGGGCAAAGACGGGCGGAGAATTGTGGAGAGCATTGGAGAAGGGCAAAGATGGGCGGAGAATGGCAAAGTCGGGTAAAGAAAGGCAGACGACACAGACGACACAGATAAATGACAATGAGTTCAAAATAGAAACAGAAGAAACGTTGACGACACATACAACAAGACATTATAAATGAAAATGATGTGACAATATACACAGACGACACAAACGACACAGACAAAACAGACAACAAAGATGACACAGGCATTATTTATGACAATGTCACATTAGACACTGCTGACGCAGAAGACACAGACGACAAAGGCATTATAAATTACAATGATGTAACAATAGACACAGAAAACAAAGATGACACAGACGACACAGATGACACAGACATTATAAATGTCAATGACGTCACAATTGACACAGGCAACACAGATATTATAAATTAAAATGATGTAACAAAAGAAACTGAAGACACAGACATTATAAATGACAATGATGTCACAATAGACACAGAAGACACAGACTACATAGACGACACATAGGACACAGACGACAAAGACATGATAAAGACAATGATGTCACAATAGAAACAGACGATAGATATTATAAATGACAATGATGTCAAAATAGTCACTGATGACAATACACAGACAAAGACATTATAAATGACAATGATGTCACAATAGACAAAGATGACAGAATACACAGACGACAGAGACATAATTTATGACAAATATTTCACAACAGGAACTAACGACACAGAAGACACAGACATTACATATGAAAACGATGTCACAATAGACACAGACGAGAGACGAAACAGATGACACAGATGACAAAGACATTATAAATTACAATGATGTCACAATAGACACAGATGAAAGAGATGACAGAGACTTTATAAATGACAATGATGCCACAATAAACACAGATGACACAGACAACACAGAGGACAGAGACGACATATGCAAAAAACACATTATTAAAGAAAATGATGTCACAATAGACAAAGACGACACATACATTATAAATGACAATGATGTCAAAATAGACACAGACGAAAGAGATGACAGGGACGACACAGACATTACAAATGGTAATGATGTAACAATAGACACAGACAAAAAAATGTATAAATGACAATTATGTCACAATAGACACAGACGATACAGTCTTTATAAATCACAATGGTGTCAGAATAGACACAGACGTTATATATGACAAAAATGTCACAATAGATACAGACGACACAGACGGCACATACATTATAAATGACAATGATGTCAAGATAGACACAGACGACAGAAAACACAGACATTATAAATGAAAATTACGTCACTATAGACACAGACGACACAGACATTATAAACTACATGATGTCATAATAGACAGAGATGACACAGACTACACAGATATTATAAATGACAATGATGGCACAAAAGACACAGACGACACAGACATTATAAAGGACAACTGTGCCAAAATAGGCACAGACGTCACTGACTACACAGACACTAAAATTGACAATTAAGTCACAATAGCCACAGATGACACAGACGACACAGATATGATAAATGACAATTTTTTAACAATGAAACAGAAGACATAGACATTATACATGACAATGATATCACAACAGACATAGATGACACAGACATTATAAATGCAAATGAATTCACAGTAGACACAGACGACACAGAAATTATAATTGACACTGCTGTCACCATAGACACAGATGACACAGACGACACAGAAAATACAAATTGAAATGCTGTCACAATAGACACCGACGACACAGACACGGAAGTCACAGACATTATAAATGACATGGATGTCACAATGGACACAGACGACATAGACAACACAGACATTATAAATGACAATGACGTCACAATAGACACAGACGACACAGACATCATATATGACAACGATGCTCATTGCATCTTGAAAGACAAAAAATAAAACCAAAACAAAATTACTAGCTGGCGTTTGTAGGTAATGTAGGTACAAGTCATATCTAACTGTTGACTCGGCAGCCAACCCACCTGGCTATGGGAATCTACCCCCAGTTTAATTGTCACCCCTTGCTGCCAGACCCGATGCCTCTGCACCTGTAGAACTCAACATTCAATAACTTACCCCCAGACTCGATAGTAACTAAACAATTCCACACACTGTTTTGATTCAGGAATGCCAACCCTTCTTCACACAACAGCCAGGCAGAAAAAAAAAAAAGATAAAATCAAATCTTAACAACCATACACACCAGATTTATTGCCCCAAGAATTTAAACTGCTCTACCGACACTCCAACGTTATATCTGAGATGGCTTTGGTCATTCCCTCTGTGGCTGCATAACCGACCAAAAATGATTCTCCTCACCCCATGTATCTATGGCTACTTGCTCTGGAATGCACCGTATCACCTCGCCCTTCAAAGCCTAACTAGACGGGTATATCTAAAGATAGAATTTCACTGCTATTCTTCTGCTAACTACCGATCCTTAGCTCAGGCAGAGCAGCTCCAGCCAGATTCAAACGTGCACAGACTGACTCTGCACAGAAAAGCAATGACAGGATGCAGAAACAAAAAGGAAACTTGGTAAGAATGACTCTCAAAAGAGGGCTGGCATTGGGCAACAAGATGTAGGGAGCTGCAAGAAAGATTATGTCAGCCCTTGAAAAATGGAAGACTATGGCCCCTTTAAGAGCCACAGCCACAACTAGAAGGATGCAAGGGTGAGCCCTTCTTAAAGACCTCAAAACAGAGTATGTATGGAGGAAGTGCCAGAACAGGGATTTAAGAAAATGGAACAATAAGGGCTGAGGATGATAATGTGTCCTGCGATGCCTACACAATAGGCAACTGACCAGAAATTTCCAAAATACAAGACCTATCTGTACATGAAGATCACAATGCAAGAAAAGCAGCGCCCGATCAGCACCTTACTAAGAACAGACATCCAAGAGTCTAGAGATGACACGTGGACCAAATGCAAAGATGACATCAAGACCTGCAGAAGATTTAAGACACAGCAGAGTCTACACAGTCTAAACAACAAGACAGATATAGGCTGGAACTGCCCTGCCTGGTACACGCTAGCTTGGGGCTGAAAATTAAACCCCTCTCCAAACGTGTAACAAGGTGCACTCTTCCTGCACAACCCTCTACCCTAGGCTAAATCCCTTCCCTGCCATTCTCAACATTCTGCCCTCTTCCAGGACCAAAACCACAGCCCCCTTAACTTTCTGAGGACCGAGGGCCTGAAGATATCCTTGGCAGAAAAAACCCAAACTGCATCAACTAACTGGAAAAATCCTGCACTCTCACATTGTCCTGGACTATAATCTGCAAAAAAAAAAAAAAAAACAAACATACAGAAAACACAGTGCCAAGTCAGCATCACACTGCTCACTGCCAACATCTTGTACTACACCCACTGCAAAACTGCCAAGGCATTCTGCTCACCTATTTGATGCCAACTCAAACATTGGATGCTGCAGTCATCATCACCTGGGGCACTTCAGGTAGACAGACAGAAAATTTACTATTGTGCTTCTGAGAAATCAGTCCCGTGCTCCATCTCTCTACTCCACTGTTCACCTCAACTGCTCTTTGCATTCTAAAAGCGGACCACACAGCATCTACAAAACCAAAGGCCAATGCTCAATGGAGTTGCTGCGTACTACGGGGCTCTAACACACCTATTTGAACAACAACCTCCTCACCTCTCAGACCACACATCAGCAAGAAGCTTCACCCCCCTGAGGCTGCATTTGGCACCTGCCACAGAAAAAGCATGCTTTTGTACTACACTAAAGCACAGGCTGCCCCAAGCAACACCTATCTCCCACTGCATTACCTTGACTGCTCAGATGCCCAGCTTGCCTCATCTTCTGTGGTTGTGTTGAGGCTTGAGCTCCACCTGGAATATACAAACAGCAAGGATGATTATAACTTCATTGAAGAAAACCAACACACGGTAACTGATCATACAGCCACGGTTACATTTCCCTACCAACACCACAGCCAACTCACCTCACTATGGCACACTAACTGCACACAACTCCATCCGTGCCCCTCGGCACACAGGTCAGCCCGCTACGTCTGAAAAACACAACAGCAAAGAAGTCACCCTGACGCTCAGCAACGCCCTAAGAATTCCAAGACTCTACTGCACATTACAGCCAAGCAAAGCTAGTCCACAACCAAACCCAAATATTAATAGCCGCTCCCTTGACATACAAACCCCTTCGTTACCGCTCCACTGGCTGCTCCCATGCAGTTTTGGTCACCCCCTCTGTGGCTCCAGAGACAAGCAGAAACTACCCTCCTCACCCGCCACACCTAGGGCTGCTAGTTCTGCAAATAAGAGATGCCCCTAGACCACAATGTCTAGGCACGTCAAAACATTAAGCACACAATCGGGCCACTATACCCCTGCTGATGCTTATCGCCTCCTCTACGCACCTGGCAGAGCAGCTCCAACCAGAAACAAACACACACAGAACACCAATACACAAGACCGACGTCAGGAACCTGGAACAAAAGAAAAGTCGTGGCAACAAGGAGGACTCCTGGACCACGCATGCCAATGGGCAAGGCAATGGACAGGGCTCCAAGGAACAACTTTCGGTAGCCCTGGAAAAGCGAAGAACCGTGCATGGTTCCAAAGAGATGGTGCCACAACTGGCAAGATGAACGGGCAAGAAGCCCCTTTTAAAGACCTAAAGATGCAGAGGATGGACGGAACAAGTCCCAGAACAGGGATCCAGGAAAACAGAAGACTAACTATCCCGGATGGCGAGGCAGGCTGTAAGGCTGCAGCAGAAGACAACTGACCAGATGCTTCCAAAACACAAGAGCGATCCACACTTTAGAAATGTGAAGAAAGAAAAGCAGTGCTCCGTTGACACTGACTTGATCAGTACAAGCACTTGGGACCCTACACATGGCGCCCAAGGCATGCCTGCGATGCCCTGAGCACAAAAGATGACATCAAGACCTGCAGAAAATTTCAGACATGGCACGGTGACTACACAAACTAGACAACAACAGATACAGGCTGGAACTGCCCTGCCCATACAGGGTTTGGGCTGAGAAGTAGACCCCTCTGCCTTCACCTGCCCAAAGAGGACTCTCCCTGCACGGCCTAGGCTACCTTCCAAACACCTCCCTGCTAGCCCCATCCCACCTCCCGCTTCCCAACTCCCGTCTCCCAATTTAGCTTTTAGAGGGCCACGAATGAAGCTGTCCTTGGACAAAGCAGCTCAAATCACATCAGCTAACAGAAATAATCCTGCAGTCACTGCGTTCCTCTTCAGCATCTGCAAGAAAAATTAACAGAAAAACACAGTGCCAAAACATGAGACCAATCCAGGCTTTAGGAACACAATGCAAGAAAAGCAGTGCCCAGTCGACAGTGCATTGATGAGTACGAGCATTCAGGACCCTAGATATGGTGCTCGAGGCATGTCCGGCATGCCGTAAAGGATCCCTCATTACAACGGGATGTGGCCAAAACCAGGAGGATGTACGTGAAAGGATCACCTTTTAAATGACTAAAGGCACAAGATGCATGGAAGAAGTCTCAGGTCAACAGCGATCCTTGAAAACATATGACTAACTATTGTGGCCGCCAACACAGGCTGCAAGGCCATGGGAAAAGATGGCTGACTAGAAACTTTGAAAACATGAAGCCAATCCACACTTAGTTTATGATGCAAGAAGAACAGTGCCTAATTGGTATTGTACCCATGAGTACAGGCATTCAAGACCCTCGAGATGCTGCTCAAGTCATATGCTGCATTCCTTTAAAGCAAAGGGGACATCAAGGCTTAAGAAACGTAAAAGAGAAACAGAATATAAAGCACACGGCACAGACAAGCTGGAACGGCCCTGCCTGGAACATGCTAGCTTTGGGCTGAGAAGTAACACCCTCCAGCTCTCCCTGCCCAAAGGGGACACTTCCCGCACAGCCCTCTCCCCTAGGCTACTTTTAAAACCCCTCCCTGCCATCCCCAGCCTTCTCCCCTCTGTCATACCCCACCCCTGCCCCCGTCCCTCAACTTAGCTTTCAGACCACCAGGAGGCTTCCTCAGCAGAAAAAAAACTCCAAGAGCATCAGCTTCCTGGAATGATCCTACAGTTGCCAGGATCCACTTTGCAATCTACAAGAAAACTAAAATAGCCCCAACAGCCAGCATTGCACTGATCAATGTCAGCACCTTACATGACAACTTGCTCTGCCTAACTGCCATGTCCTTCCACTCACTTGCTCCACAGCAGTTCTAATTTCAGATGCTGCAGCTGTTATCACTCAGGGTAATTAAATTAAGAGAATTACTCACACCTGTGAGAAGTCTGCCCCATGCTCCTTCTCCCTACTACCCAGCTTATCTCAAATGCTCTTCCCATTCCCAAGGTGGCCCACACAGTGCCTGCCAAACCAAAAGTAAATACTATGTTGCCAAAGAACACTTTGCTCTTCTAGACATACTCAACTTCCTCCTCACCATCAGCCCCACAATGATGAGAATAAGCCTGACTACCTCACCAGCACCCCAAAATTCTCTGCTATCTGCTTACCTCTCCTCCTCACCACTTAAGTTGTAGGACCAGTAGTGGTGATACCCAGGACAAAAGAAAGATGAGCCACGGAAATCCACATTTTAGGAAGGAACCAAACTTTAGTCGTAGGAGTGAACAAGAAGAACTTGAAAAAAATATTCTTATCAAAACCCAGTAAAGATTATTAACACAGAAGACCTAAAAACACAGGACACTCACCACACAGCAATGGAGACTGGAATTACAGAGGCAGTCAGCCAATGAAAAACTCGCAACAGTGGGATTGACTACTCTAAGACCTAAATTGGAAACTCAATGACCGTAAAAAAACACAATGGATTAACAGGGACAAGGTAACAACTGCTGTAAGCAATAATAGAGCAAACCTCACTGGTAAGTTCAGGAAAAATCTAAAACTCTACTAAATAAGGGAGGCTTGTGTGCCCACAGACCAGATGAAGAAGAGTTGCTCAGCTGCTAACTGTTACGAGCCAAAACAATATCCAATCTCTTCCCTGAGAAATTAAAGGGAAACAAGCGGCAGAATCCTGCACTGTAGATAGGCAGAGAGTCCATACCTTTAAGTAGCAAGGTCTCTGATATTCATAGGATCACCAGGTTGGAAAAGACCCATTGGATCATTGAGTCCAACTATTCTTATCAATCACTAAACAATGCCCCTCACCATCTCATCCACCCATCCTTTAAACACCTCCAGGGAAGGTGACTCTACCACCTCCTCGGGCAGCCTTTGCCCATCCCCAATAACCCTTTCAGTGAAATATTTTTTCCTGATGTACAGCCTGAGGCTTCCTTGGCAGAGCTTGAGGCTATTCCCTCTTGTCCTGTCCCCTGTCCCTTGGGAGAGGTGACCAGCTCCCTCCTCTCCACAACCTCCTTTCAGGTAGTTGCAGAGAGCAATGAGGTCTCCCCTCACCCTCTTCTTCTCCAGGCTAAACACCCCCAGCTCTCTCAGCCACGCCTCATAAGGCTTGTTCACCAGCCCCCTCACCAGCTACATTGCTCTTCTCTGGACAGTCAGATGGATGGAGACAGGATGCACGCAAAGAAGTTAGTTGAGGAACACAATAAGTAAAAGGTATAAGGGAGCAGAGATCTCCAAGCCCTAGAGATGACATTTCTTAGGATAACTAATAATTTTCAACTTGTGTCTCAACCTCATCATTACCTCATTGGCTACAGAGAGACTAGAACAACAGACACCTGAATGGCACTTGCATCTGACCACCAAACTGACCCAAGAAAGACTGATGAACCCATCTCCCTTTCCCCAAACCATTAAAGCCCTTTTCTACCCCTGAAGTATCAGAGAAGGAACCCGGCTCCTTCTTTACAGGACCTGCCCTATATTTTAACCCCCCTGACACTTCTGTGTTGCTATTCCCTGGGAGCTGTGCTCCTGAGCCCTTCCCAGGGCTCTCCTGGCCCCTTCTATCTTCCACCAACCCACAGACTCTACTTCCTACCCTAGGCCAACAAACTTCATTCCAGATTATTATCACCCACAAGGTGCCCATTACAAACTGCAGAGCCCCTAGGACCAATACATCATGCCACACAGAATGAGGAACAACAACTAATCATCCCATAACCAAAAACTCGAGGCAAAGCACCCAGAAAAAAATACAAAGAAGGATACCAAAAACATCTTGCCCCCTCCAACACCCAATCAAAAATTACTGACAAAAAAGCCCCATAGTTACACCTGTATGTGCTGCTTCGCCTGGACTCTTCCAAAGCTCATACCTCCAACAGACACCTCTGCTTCTTTAGAAGAACAAAAAGAAAAAAAAAACTAAAAAAGCCAAAAACCACCACTTACCCAACTACCTTAATCTGCCTAAAATCTACAATGAATGGAAACAGCAGCAAAACTCTAATCTCAAGGATAAACCACAACCTAAATGACCTCCAGAGGCAAGGCCTGTGGCTTATATACCCCCTGGGCCTTCCCGCCCACCACCTGTGACTGGGGTGTGGTGAAGCCCTCACAAGTATAAATAGTGCCTGAGGAGGAGCTGTGTTTTATTAACTCTGCCTTGCATTCTCAGCTAGAACAACACTACTACATGTCTGAAAGTATCCTTACAAGAAATAACAGTATGCGTGCTCTCGCTGCAATATTGCTAGTTGTGACAGTGATGGGACTAGGTAACGAACATTTTAGAGCCGGACTTTTTGGATCCTTTCATTTATCGTGCTGCTACAATTCCTGTTCCCAGGTATCCCTATACCCCTACTCTTTAATTTTTCTGTGCTCTTTTCTCTCTTTTTTTTTCCCCCCCCAAATCTTCAGTATCTGTTCTCTGCCTATACTATTTTTTTCCTTTTCCATCTTTATCCCAATCTGCGTTCCTCATTCTGTTCCCCCACAATTTCACTGGCTTGATCCTTGTAGCTTGTTCTTTCTCTGCACCTGCAAATGCCTTGCTTTTCTTTCTCTTTCTTTCTTTCTCTATTCCTTTGTATTGCTTACTGTTGCTGTTCCAGCTTTTCCATTCACTCTGACTCTTGACACTCCCCTTTACTTCTCTTGCTGTTTCTGAATTTTTGTGCTAGTCCCTGCTCTTTTTTATAATCCTCTGTCTGTAGGGCTCCTAGTTCCTCTCAAACAAGTCAGCTCTTTTTTATGTACACACATGGCCTTATAAGAAATGGCTCAGAGAGCTGGGGTTGTTTAACCTGGAGAAGTGGAGGCTGAGGGGAGACCTCATTGCTCTCTACAACTACAAGATCTACAAAGAAGGTCGAACAAGGGAAATGAAGGGCAAAGAAGGTGGGAGAAGGGCAAAGAAGGTGGGAGAAGGGCAAAGAAGGTGGGAGAAGGGCAAAGAAGGTGGGAGAAGGGCAAAGAAGGTGGGAGAAGGGCAAAGAAGGTGGGAGAAGGGCAAAGAAGGTGGGAGAAGGGCAAAGAAGGTGGGAGAAGGGCAAAGAAGGTGGGAGAAGGGCAAAGAAGGTGGGAGAAGGGCAAAGAAGGTGGGAGAAGGGCAAAGAAGGTGGGAGAAGGGCAAAGAAGGTGGAAGAAGGGCAAAGAAGGTGGGAGAAGGGCAAAGAAGGTGGGAGAAGGTTGGAGAAGTTCAAAGAAGTTCGAAGAATATCGGAGAAGGTCAGAGAAGTTAAGAGTAGGTCAGAGAAGGTCGGATTAGGTCGGAGAAGGTCAGAAAATGTCAAAGAAGGTTGGAGAAGTTCAAAGAAGGTCGGAAAAGGTCAAAGGTGGTTGGAGAATTTCAAAGAAGTTCGTAGAATTTCAGAGAAGGTCAAAGAAGGTCAGAGAATTTCGTAGAAGGTCAAAGAAGCTCAGAGAAGTTCAAAGAAGGTTGGAGAAAGATAAAGAAGGTTGGAGAAGATTGGAGAAGGTCGAAGAAGGTAAAAGATGGTCGGAGAAGGTCAAAGAAATTTGAAGAAGGTTGGAGAATTTCAGAGAAGTTAGGAGAAGGTCAGATAAGGTCAAAAAAGCATGGAGAAGGTCGGAGAAAGTAAAAGAAGCTTGGAGAAGGTCGCAGAAGGTCAAAGAAGCTTGGAGAAGGCCTAAGAAGGTTGGAGAAAGATAAAGACAGTTGGAGAAGTTCAGAGAAGGTCAGAGTAGTTCGGAGAAGTTCAAAGGTGGTCGGAGAAGGTCAAAGAGGGTCGGAGAAAGATAAAGAAGCTCGGAAAAGGTCGGAGAAGCTCGGAGAAGGTCAAAGAAGGTTGGAGAAAGATAAAGACGGTTGGAGAAAATGGGAGAAGGTCGGAAAATGTCAATGAAGGTCGGAAAGGTCAGACAAGGTCGGAGAAGGTGGGAGAACGTCGGAGAAGGTCAGATAAGTTAAAAGAAGGTCGGAGAAGGTCAGAGAGGATCGGAGAAGGTCAGAGAAGATCAGAGAGGATCGGAGAAGGTCGGAGAAGGTCAGAGAGGGTCGGAGAAGGTCAGAGAGGGTCGGAGAAGGTCGCAGAAGGACAAAGGATTAGGAGAAGTTTGGGGAAGGTCAAAGAAGCCAGGAGAAAGTCAAAGAAAGTTGGAGAAGTATAAAGAGGGTCAGAGAAGATCAGAGAAGTTCAGAGAAGGTCAAAGATGGTCGGGGAAGTCAGAGCGTGTCTACAGCGACCTCATTGTCGTTTAGAAAGTCTGTGTCGCCAGTGTCTACAGCAACCTCATTGTCGTTTAGAAAGTCTGTGTTGCCTGTGTCTATAGCGACCTCACTGTCGTCTGGGTCATCTGTGTCTATAGTGACCTCACTGACATTTAGAAAGTCTGTGTCATCTGTGTCTATAGTGACCTCATTGATGTTTAGAAAGTCTGTGTCGTCTGTGTTCACAGCGACCTCATTGAGGTTTAGAAAGTCTGTGTCGCCTGTGTCTACAGCGACCTCACTGTCGTTTAGAAAGTCTGTGTCGTCTGTATCTATAGCGACCTCACTGACGTTTAGAAAGTCTGTGTCGTCTGTGTCGTCTGTGTCGTCTGTGTCTATAGCGACCTCATTGAGGTTTAGAAAGTCTGGGTCATCTGTGTCTATAACGATCTCATTGAGGTTTAGAAAGTCTGGGTCGTCTGTGTCTACAGCGACCTCATTGAGGTTTAGAAAGTCTGGGTCGTCTGTGTCTACAGCGACCTCATTGAGGTTTAGAAAGTCTGGGTCGTCTGTGTCTATAGCGACCTCATTGAGGTTTAGAAAGTCTGGGTCGTCTGTGTCTATAGCGACCTCATTGAGGTTTAGAAAGTCTGTGTCGTCTGTGTCTATAGCAACCTCATTGAGGTTTAGAAAGTCTGTGTCGTCTGTGTCTACAGCGACCTCATTGAGCAATTCAGAGAAGGTCAGAGAAGGTTGGAATAGATCGGAAAAGGTCAAAGAAGGTCGGAGAGGGTCGGAGAAGGTCGGAGAGGGTCGGAGAAGGACAAAGGATTATGAGAAGTTTGGAGAAGGTCAAAGAAGCCAGGAGAAGGTCAAAGAAAGTTGGAGAAGTATAAAGAGGGTCAGAGAACATCAGAGAAGTTCAGAGAAGGTCAAAGATGGTCGGGGAAGTCAGAGCGTGTCTACAGCAACCTCATTGTCGTTTAGAAAGTCTGTCGCCTGTGTCTACAGCGACCTCATTGTCGTTTAGAAAGTCTGTGTCGTCTGTGTTCACAGCGACCTCATTGATGTTTAGAAAGTCTGTGTCGCCTGTGTCTACAGCGACCTCATTGAGGTTTAGAAAGTCTATGTCGTCTGTGTCATCATTGTCTATAGCGACCTCATTGAGGTTTAGAAAGTCTGTGTCGTCACTGTCTATAAAGACCTCATTGATATTTAGAACGTCTGTGTCGTCATTAAATTTAGTGACCTCATTGAGGTTTAGAAAGTCTGTGTCATCTGTGTCTATAGTGACCTCATTGAGGTTTAGAAAGTCTGTGTCATCTATGTCTACAGCGACCTCATTGAGCAATTCGGAGAAGGTCAGAGAAGGTCGAAGAAGGTCAGAGAAGATGGAAGAAGGTCAGAGAAGATGGAAGAAGGTCAGAGAAGATGGAAGAAGGTCAGAGAAGATGGAAGAAGGTCAAGGAAGGTCGGAGAAGGTCAAGGAAGGTCGGAGAAGGTCAAGGAAGGTCGGAGAAGGTCGGAAAATATCAAAGAGGTTCAGAGAAGGTCAAAGAAGTTTGGAGAAAATCAAAGAAGTTCTAAGAAGGTCAGAGAAGGAAGGAGATATTTGGAGAAAGTCAAAGAATATCGGAAAAGCTCAGAGAAGTTTGGAGAAGGTCAAAGAACATCAGAGAAGATCCGAGAAGGTCAAAGAATGTCAGAGAAGGTAAAAGAAGGTCGGAAAATGTCAAAGAAGTTCAGAGAATGTCAAAGAAGTCGGAGAAGTTCAGAGAAGGTCGGAGAAGTTCGTAGAAGGACAGAGAAGGTCGGAGAAGGCAAAGGAAGTTCAGAGAAGGCTGTAGAATTCAGAGAAGTTCGAAATAGATCAGATAATTTTGGAGAAGTTCAGAGAAAGTCAAAGAAGGTGGGAGAAGGGCAAAGACTGGTGGAGAAAGGAGGAGAATATCAGAGAAGGGCAAGGACGGGCGAAGAAGGGCAAAGACAGGCAGAGAATTGTTGAGAATATACGAGAAGTGCAAATATGGGCGGAGAAGGGCAATAATGGGTGGAGAAGGGTAACCATGGGCAGAGAAGGTCAAAAACAGGTGGAGAAGGGTGGAGAATATTGGAGAAGTGCAAAGAAGGGCAAAGACGAGCAGAGAAGGGCAAAGACGAGCAGAGAAGGGCAAAGACGGGCGGAGAGGGACGGAGAATATTGGAGAAGTTCAAAGAAGGGTAAAGATGGGAGGAGAAGGACAAAGACGGGCTGAGAAGAGCAAAGATGGTAGGAGAAGGACGGAGTATATCGGAGAAGGGCAAAGATGGGCGGAGAAGGGCAAAGGGGCGGAGAAGGGCAGAGATTATCGGAGAATTTCAAAGGAGGCAAAGAGGAGCGGAGAAGGGCAAAGAGGGGCGAAGAAGTGCAAAGATAGGCGGAGAAGGGCAGAGAATATCAGAGAAGTGCAAAGATGGGAAAAGACGTACAGAGAAGGGATAAGACGTGCAGAGAAGGGTGGAAAATAATGGAGAAATGCAAAGATGGGCAAAGAGTTTAGGAGAAGGGCAAAGATGGGCGGAGAAGTGTGTACAATATTGGAGAAGTTCAAAGAAAAGCAGAGACGGGCGGAGAAGGGCGGAGACGGTCGGAGAAGGGCAAAGACTGGTAAAGAAGTGTGGAGAAGGGCAAAGTTGGGCAGAGAAGTTAAGAAAAGGGCAAAGAAGGGCAAAGACGGGTGGAGAAGGGAGGAGAACATCGGACAAGTGCAAAGAATCACAGAATCACAGAATAACCAGGTTGGAAGAGACCCACCGGATCACCGAGTCCAACCGTTCCTACCAAACACTAAACCATATCCCTCAGCACCTCGTCCACCCGTGCCTTAAACACCTCCAGGGAAGGTGACTCAACCACCTCCCTGGGCAGCCTGTTCCAGTGCCCAATGACCCTTTCTGTAAAGAATTTTTTCCTAACGTCTAGCCTAAACCTCCCCTGTCGGAGCTTGAGGCCATTCCCTCTTGTCCTGTCCCCTGTCACTTGGGAGAAGAGGCCAGCACCCTCCTCTCTACAACGTCCTTTCAGGTAGTTGTAGAGAGCAATGAGGTCACCCCTCAGCCTCCTCTTCTCCAGGCTAAACAACCCCAGCTCTCTCAGCCGCTCCCCATAAGGCCTGTTCTCCAGCCCTTTCACCAGCTTTGTTGCTCTTCTCTGGACTCTCTCCAGAGCCTCAACATCCTTCTTGTGGTGAGGGGCCCAGAACTGAACACAGTATTCGAGGAGCGGTCTCACCAGTGCCGAGTACAGAGGGAGGATAACCTCCCTGGACCTGCTGGTCACGCCGTTTCTGATACAAGCCAAGATGCCATTGGCCTTCTTGGCCACCTGGGCACACTGCTGGCTCATATTCAGTCGGCTGTCAACCAACACCCCCAGGTCCCTCTCCTCCAGGCAGCTTTCTAGACAGACTTCTCCCAGTCTGTAGCACTGCATAGGGTTGTTGTGCCCCAAGTGCAGGACCCGGCATTTGGCCTTGTTAAACCTCATGCCATTGGACTCTGCCCAGCGGTCCAGCCTGTTCAGATCCCTTTGCAGAGCCTCCCGACCCTCCAGCAGATCGACACTTCCACCCAGCTTAGTGTCATCCGCAAACTTGCTAAGGGTGCATTCGATGCCTTCATCCAGGTCATTGATGAAGACATTGAACAGGGCTGGACCCAGCACTGAGCCCTGGGGAACCCCACTTGTCACTGGCCTCCAGCTGGATTTCACACCATTTACCACCACTCTCTGGGCCCGGCCATCCAACCAGTTTTCCACCCAGGAGAGTGTGCGCCTGTCCAGCCCAGAGGCTGACAGTTTCTCAAGCAGAACGCTGTGAGAAACTGTGTCAAAGGCTTTGCTGAAGTCCAGGAAGACTACATCCACAGCCTTTCCCTCATCCAGTAGCCGGGTCACTTTGTCATAGAAGGCGATCAGGTTAGTCTGGCAAGACCTGCCTTTTGTGAACCCATGTTGACTGGGCCTGATCACCCGGTTCTCTTGCATGTGCTTCATGATAGCACTCAAGATCACCTGTTCCATGACTTTCCCTGGCACTGAGGTCAGACTGACAGGCCTGTAGTTTCCTGGGTCCTCCCTGCGGCCCTTTTTGTAGATGGGCACAACATCAGCCAGCCTCCAGTCCAGTGGGACTTCCCCAGTCTTCCAGGACTGTTGGAAGATGATGGAAAGGGGTTTGGCCAGCACATCCGCCAGCTCCTTCAGTACCCTAGGGTGAATCCCGTCCGGCCCCATAGACTTGTGACTGTCCAGTCGGGCTAGCAAGGCTCTGACCACCTCCTCTTGGATCATGGGAGCCTCATTTTGCTCCTCTAGCTCCTGGGTTTGTACACAGGCGGAACGACCCTCCTTACGACTAAAGACTGAGGCAAAGAAGGCATTAAGTACCTCAGCCTTTTCCTCATCCCCTGTTACTGTTGTCCCTTCTGTGTCCAATAGGGACTGTATGGTCTCCCTAGTCCGCCTTTTATTATTTATATATTTGTAGAAAGATTTTTTGTTATCTTTCACTGACTTGGCCAATCCAATTTCTAGCTGAGCCTTAGCCCTTCTGATTTTTTCCCTACACAATCTCACTTCCCTCCTGTAGTCCACCCAAGAGGCCTGTCCCTTCTTCCAGAGGCCATAAACATTTCTTTTCTTCTTGATATCCCTCAAGATCTCTCTATTCAACCAAGCTGGCTTTCTCCCCTGCCGGCTTTTTTTCCGGACCACGGGGATGGCTTTCTCCTGAGCTGCTAGGACCACCCCTTTGAAGAGCTCCCAGCCCTCCTGGGCTCCCTTGCCCTTGAGTACTGTCTCCCATGAGACTTCACCAACCAGCCTGCTGAAGAGATCAAAGTCAGCCCTCTGGAAATTTAATGTTACCGTCTTGCTAACCACCCTCTTCACTTCACCTAGAACAGAAAATTTTATAATCTCATGGTCGCTTAGTCCTAGGCGTCCACCTACCGCCACATCCCCTACAAGGCCTTCTCTGTTCACCAACAGGAGGTCCAGGAGGGCACCTTCCCTGGTTGGTTCATTCACCAACTGTGCAAGGAAGTTATCTCCCACGCACTCCAGGAACCTCCTAGACTGCTTCCTTTCTGCTGTGTTGTACACCCAGCAGATATCAGGCAGATTGAAGTCTCCCACCAGAACGAGAGGCATCGATCTAGAGATTAACCCCAGCTGTTTATAGAAGAGCTCATCAGCTGCTTCTCCTTGGTTGGGTGGTCTGTAACAGACTCCCATCACAAAATCTACCTTCTGGTGGGCTCCTCTGATTTTGACCCACAGGCACTCAACCTCCTCATCTCCACAATCCATCTCAGTGATGTCCAAGTCCTCCCTTACAAAGAGGGCTACCCCACCTCCTCTCCTACCCTTCCTGTCCCGCCTGAAAAGCTTATACCCCACCATAGTCGTACTCCAGTTATATGAGTCGTCCCACCACGTTTCCGTGATGGCAACAACATCATAGGCCCCTTGCCCTACGACAGCTTCCAGCTCTTCCTTCTTATTTCCCATTCTGCGTGCATTGGTGTAAATGCACTTCAGCTGAGCTGCCGAGCCTTCAGCCCTCCTAGAGGGAACAGGGTTCGTTCCCAACTGCCTGGTAACTGGATCAGTTGACACCAGAGTGCCTGCATCTCCCTTAACACCCCGAGGTGTGTTCTCCCCCACTTTTTGTGCGGTGAGGTACTGGTGGTCCTCGCCCGCGCACCCTCTCCCAATCACCAATTCCCCACATCCAGGCTCATTCCTGTCTAGCCTGGGCTCAACCCCCTCCCCCTTCACATCTAGTTTAAAGCTCGATTTATGAGCTTGGCTAGGTTTCTGGCAAGGGCTTTAGCCCCCCTAGGAGACCCATGTGTCCCGCCCTTAGCGAGAAAGCCTGGGGGTGCATGAGCCCCGCCATGATCAAAAAAACCAAAGCCCCTCTCCTCGCACCAGGCTCGGAGCCAGGTATTAATCGAATTCTTCCTCCTGGCTTCCCCCTCCTCTCTATTTAGCATTGGGATGGAGCAGAATACTACTTGTGCCCCAGAGCCCTCCATCACTTTCCCAATTGCCCTGAAGCCATTCTTGATGGCTTTGGCCTTTTTGTTTGTTAGGTCATCATTACCAGTTTGGACTACTATCAAAGGATAGTAGTCCGTCTCGTGAACCAGGGAAGGAAGTTTTCTAGCTACCTCCTTCCCTGATGCAAAGAAGGGCAAAGACGGGCGGAGAAGGGCAAAGACAGGCGGATAATATCGGAGAAGTGCAAAGCAGTGCCAAGATGGGAGGAAAAGGGGAAAGGCGGGCTGAGAAGGGCAAAGATGGGAGGAGAAGGACGGAGAATATCAAAGAAGGGCAAGGACGGGCGGAGAAGGGCAAGGACGGGCGGAGAAGGGCGGAGATTATTGGAAAAGTTCAAAAGAAGCAAAGAGGGGTGGAGAAGGGCAAAGAAGGGCGGAGAAGGGCAGAGAATATCGGAGAAGTGCAAAGATGGGCAAAGACGGGCGGAGAAGGGCAAAGACGGGCGGAGAAGGGCAAAGACGGGCGGAGAAGGGCAAAGACGGGCGGAGAAGGGCAAAGACGGGCGGATAATATCGGAGAAGTGCAAAGCAGTGCCAAGATGGGAGGAAAAGGGGAAAGGCGGGCTGAGAAGGGCAAAGATGGGAGGAGAAGGACGGAGAATATCAAAGAAGGGCAAGGACGGGCGGAGAAGGGCAAGGACGGGCGGAGAAGGGCAAGGACGGGCGGAGAAGGGTGGAGATTATTGGAAAAGTTCAAAAGAAGCAAAGACGGGCGGAGAAGGGCAAAGACGGGCGGAGAAGGGCAAAGACGGGCGGAGAAGGGCAAAGACGGGCGGAGAAGGGCAAAGACGGGCGGAGAAGGGCAAAGAAGGTCCAATAAGTACGGAGTAGGTCGGAGAAGGTCAGAGAAGTTCAAAGAATGTTGGAGAAGGTTGCAGAAGGATAGAGAAACTCAAGGAAATTCAGAGAATTTCAAAAGTTGTTGAAGAAGTTTGGAGAAGGTCGGAGAAGATCAAGGAAGGTCAGAGAATTTCAAAGGCATTCGGAGAAAGTCGGAGGAAATCATAGAAGGTTGCAGAATGTCAAAGAATTTTGGAGAAGGTCAAAGAAGTTCAGAGGAAGTCCAAGAAAGTCAGAGAAGTTCGGAGAAGGTCAAAGAAGGTCTGACGAGGTCAAAGAAGGTCAGAGAAGATGAAAGAAATTCGCAGAAAGCGGTAGGAAGTCAAAGAAGTTCAGAGAATATCAAAGAAGGTCAGAGAAGGTCGGAGAAATTTGTAGAAGATCAAAGAACATCGGAAAAGTTCAGAGAAGTTTGGAGAAGGTCAAAGAACATCAGAGAAGATCCCAGAAGGTCAAAGAATGTCGGAGAATGTAAAAGAAGTTTGGAAAAGGTCAAAGAAGTTCAGAGAATGTCAAAAAAGCTGGAGAAGTTCGAAGATGGTCGGAGAAGTTCGTAGAAGGACAGAGAAGGTAGGAGAAGGCAAAGGAAGTTAAGAGAAGGCTGTAGAATTCAGAGAAGTTCAAAAAAGATCAGAAAATTTCAGAGAAGTTCAGAGAAACTCAAAGAAGGTGGGATCAGGGCAAAAATGAGAGAAGGGCAAAGGGGTGCGGAGAAGGGCAAAGGGGTGCGGAGAAGGGCAAAGACGGGTGGAGAAGGGCGGAGAATATCAGAGAAGTGCAAAGATGTGCAAAGACGGGCAGAGAAAGGCAAAGATGGGCTGAGAAGTGTGGAGAACAACGGAGAAGGGCAAGGACAGGCGGAGAACAGCAAAAATGGGTGGAGAACGGCAAAGAAGGGTGAAGAAATGAGGAGAACACTGGAGAAGGGCAAAGAGGGGCGGAGAAGGGCAAAGAGGGGCGGAGAAGGGCAAAGAGGGGCGGAGAAGGGCAAAGAGGGGCGGAGAAGGGCAAAGGGGGGCGGAGAAGGGCAAAGGGGGGCGGAGAAGGGCAAAGGGGGGCGGAGAAGGGCAAAGGGGGGCGGAGAAGGGCAAAGGGGGGCGGAGAAGGGCAAAGGGGGGCGGAGAAGGGCAAAGGGGGGCGGAGAAGGGCAAAGGGGGGCGGAGAAGGGCAAAGGGGGGCGGAGAAGGGCAAAGGGGGGCGGAGAAGGGCAAAGGGGGGCGGAGAAGGGCAAAGAGGGGCGGAGAAGGGCAAAGGGGGGCGGAGAAGGGCAAAGAGGGGCGGAGAAGGGCAAAGAGGGGCGGAGAAGGGCAAAGACGGGCAGAGATTGGAAAAGAAGGGCGGAGAAGGGTGTAGAATATTAGAGAAGTGCAATGATGGGCAAAGACGGGCGGAGAAGTGCAAAAACGGGCGGAGAAGTGCAAAGACGGGCGGAGAAGGGTGGATAATATCGGAGAAGGGCAAGGACGGGCGGAGAAGGGCAAGGACGGGCGGAGAAGGGAAAACATAAGGGGATAAGGGCAAAAACGGGCAGAGAAGGGTGGAGAATATCGGAGAAGTGCAAAGATGGGCAAAGATTGGCGGAGAAGGGAGGAGAATATCGGAGAAGTGCAGAATATGGCAAAGACGGGCGGAGAAGGGCAAGGACGGGCGGAGAAGAGAAAACATAAGGGGATAAGGGCAAAAACGGGCAGAGAAGGGTGGAGAATATCGGAGAAGTGCAAAGATGGGCAAAGATTGGCGGAGAAGGGAGGAGAATATCGGAGAAGTGCAGAATATGGCAAAGACGGGCGGAGAATGGCAAAGACGTGCGGAGAATGACAAAAACAGGGGGAGAAGGGCAAAGAGGGGCAGAGAAGAACAAAGTGGGGCTAAGAAGGGCAAAGATGGGCTGAGAAGGGCAAAGACGGGTGGAGAAGTGCAGAGAATATCGGAGAAGTGCAAAGATGTACAAAGACAAGGGGAGAAGGGCAAAGACGTGCAGAGAAGGGCAAAGATTGGCGGAGAAGAGCGGAAAAGATCAAAGAAGGGCAAAGATGTGCGGAGAAGGGTAATAACGGGCGGAGAAGGGCAGAGAATATTTGAGAAGTGGAAAGAGGGGTAAAGACGGGTGGAAAAAAACAAAGACGGTTGGAGAAGGGTAAAGAAGGGGGGAGAAGTGCAAAGACAGGCGGAGAAGGGTGGAGAATGTCAGAGAAGTGGAAACATGGGCAAAGACGGGCGGAGAAGGGCGAAGACGGGCGGAGAAGGGCGAAGACGGGAGGAGAAGGGCAAAGACAGGCGGAGAAGGGCAGAGAATATCGGAGAAGGGCAAAGATGGGCACAGAAAAGGGTAGAAGGGTGAAGAAGTGTGGAGACTATCGGAGAAGAAGAAAGATGGAAAAAGACAGGTGAGAAGGGCAAAGATGGACGGAGAAGGGCAAAGTCGGGCAAAGAATTGTGGAGAATATAGGAGAAGGGCAAAGACGCCTGGAGAAGGGCAAAGACGCCTGGAGAAGGGCAGGGAATATTAGAGAAGGGCAAAGATAAGCAAAGAAAATGGTAGAAGGGCAAAGACGGGCGGAGAAGTGTGGAGAACATCGAAGAAGTGCAAGGAAGGGCAAGGACGGGCGGAGAAGGGCAAGGACGGGCGGAGAAGGGCAAAGACGGGCGGAGAAGGGCAAAGACGGGCGGAGAAGGGCAAAGACGGGCGGAGAAGGGCAAAGACGGGCGGAGAATGGTGGAGAATATTGGAGAAGTGCAAAGATGGGCAAGGACGGGCGGAGAAGGGCAAGGACGGGCGGAGAAGGGCAAAGACGGGCGGAGAAGGGCAAAGAAAGGCGGACACTTGCCAAGACGGTCGGACAAAGGCAAAGACGGTTGCACAAGTGATAAGACGGACGGACAACGGCTAAGAAGGGCTGACAAGTGCAAAGATAGGCGGAGAAGGGCAAAGACGGTCGGACAAGGGCAAAAACATGCGGACAAGAACAAAGATGGGGGGAGAAGGGCAAAGACGAGCGGAGAAGGGCAAAGACGGGTGCAGAAGGGCAAAGATGGGCTCACAAATGAAAGACGGGTGGAAAAGGGCAAAGAAGTGCAGAGAGTGGCAAAGAAGGGAGGATAGTGGCAAGGAAGTGAGGAGAGTGGCAAAGGCGGGCGGACAAGGTCAAAGGCGGGCGGACAAGGGCAACGACGGGCGGACAAGGGCAACGACGGGCGGACAAGGGCAACGACGGGCGGACAAGGGCATAGACGGGCGGAGAGGGACAAAGACGGGCGGAGAGGGACAAAGACGGGCAGAGAAGTGCACAGACGGGCGGAGAAGTGCAAACAAGTGCGGAGAATGCAAAGATTGGCAGAGAAGTGTAAAGACGAGCAATGACGTGTGGAGAAGCACAAAGTCAGTCAGAGAAGAGCGAAGACATGCGGAGAAGGGCAAAGACAGGCGGAGAAGGGCAAACAAGTGCGGAGCCTGCAAGGACGGGCAGAGAAGTGCAAAGACGTGCCAAGAAGAGCAAAGAGAGGCACAGAAGGGCAAAGACGGGCTCACAAGTGCAAAGACGGGGGGAGAAGGGCAAAGACGGGCGGAGAAGTGCAAAGACAGGAGGAGAAGTGCTGAGAACAACGGAGAAGGGCAAAGACGGGCGAAGAAGGACGGAGAATACCGAAGATTGGCACAGACAGACGGAGAAGGGCAAACATGGGCGGAGAAGGCAAATACGGGCAGACGAGGGAATAGATGGGCAAAGGAAGGCAAAGACGGGCGGAGAAGGGCAAAGACGGGCGGAGAAGGGCAAAGACGGGCGGAGAAGGGCAAAGACGGGCGGAGAAGGGCAAAGACGGGCGGAGAAGGGCAAAGACGGACGGACAACGGCTAAGAAGGGCTGACAAGTGCAAAGATAAGCGGAGAAGGGCAAAGACGGTCGGACAAGGGCAAAAACATGCGAACAAGAACAAAGATGGGGGGAGAAGGGCAAAGACGAGCGGAGAAGGGCAAACAAGTGCGGAGAATGCAAGAACCGGCAGAGAAGTGCAAAGACGTGCCAAGAAGAGCAAAGACGGGTGCAGAAGGGCAAAGAAGGGCTCACAAGTGAAAGACGGGCGGAAAAGGGCAAAGAAGTGCAGAGAGTGGCAAAGAAGTGCGGATAGTGGCAAGGAGGTGAGGAGAGTTGCAAAGACGTCTGGAGAGTGGCAAAGGCGGGCAGAGAAGGGGAAAGAAGGGCGGAGAAGTGGAAAACCGGGTGGAGAAGGGCAAAGACGGGAGGAGAAGGGAAAAGACAGGTGGACAAAGGCAAAGAAGGTTGCACAAGGGCAAAGACAGGCGGAGAAGAGCAAAGACGGTCGCAGAATTGCGGAGAGTACCGAAGAAGGGCAAAGACGGGCGGACAAGGGCAAAGACGGGCGGACAAGGGCAAAGACAAACGGACAAGTGCAAAGAATGTTGGAGAAGGACAAAGACGGGCAGAGAACGGCACAGACGGGGGGAGAAGGGCACAGTTGGGCAGAGAAGAGCAAACAAGTGCGGAGAATGCAAAGACGAGCAAAGACGGGCGGAGAAGCGCAAAGACGGGCGGAGAAGCGCAAAGACGGGCGGAGAAGCGCAAAGACGGGCGGAGAAGCGCAAAGACGGGCGGAGAAGCGCAAAGACGGGCGGACAAAGGCAAAGAGGAGCGGAGAAGGGCAAAGACGGGCGGAGAAGGGCAAATAGGGGTGGAGAAGGGCAAAGACGGGCGGGGAAGTGCATAGACAGTGGGACAAGTGCAAAGACGGGCGGAGATATGCAAAGATGGACGAAGAAATGCCAAGATGGGCGGAGAGGAGCAAAGACGGGCAAAAAAGCGCAAAGACGGGCAGAGAAGTGCAAAGACGGGCGGAGAATGACAAAGACGGGAGGAGAAGATCAAAGACGGGCGCAGAAGTGCAAAGAAAGGCGGACAATTGCCAAGATGGGCGGACAAAGGCAAAGACGGGTGCACAAGTGATAAGACGGGCAGACAACATCTAAGAAGGGCTGACAAGGGCAAAGATAGGTGGAGAAGGGCAAAGACGGGTGGAGAATTGCGGAGAGTACCGGAGAATGGCAAAGATGGGTGGAGAAAGGCAAAGTCGGTCAGAGAAAGGCAAAGAAGTGCTGAGAGTGGCAAAGACGGGCGGAGAAGGGCGAAGATAGGTGGAGAAGGGTAAAGACGGGCGGAGAAGGGCAAAGACAGGCTGACAAGGGCAAAGACGGGGGGAGAATTGTGGAGAGCATTGGAGAAGGACAAAGACGGGCGGAGAATGGCAAAGTCGGGCAAAGAAAGGCAGACAAGACAGACGACACAGATGTTATAAATGACAATGAGGTCAAAAAAGAAACAGAAGAAACAGAGGATGTTGACGACACATACAACAAGACATTATAAATGAAAATGATGTGACGATATACACAGATGACACAAACGACACAGACAACACAGACAACAAAGACAACACAGGCATTATTTATGACAATGATGTCACAATATACACTGCTGACGCAGACGACACAGACGACAAAGACATTATATATGACAATGATGTCACAATAGACACAGAAAACACAGATGACACAGACGACACAGATGACACAGACATTATAAATGTCAATGATGTCACAATTGACACAGGCAACACAGATATAAATTACAATGATGTCACAAAAGAAACTGAAGACACAGATATTAAAAACGACAATGATGTCACAATAGACACAGAAGACACAGACTACATAGACGACACATAGGACACAGACGACAAAGACATGATAAAGACAATGATGTCACAATAGAAACAGACGACAGATATAAATGACAATGATGTCAAAATAGACACTGATGACACAATACACAGACAAAGACATTATAAATGACAATGATGTCACAATAGACAAAGATGACAGAATACACAGACGACAGAGACATAATTTATGACAAAGATTTCACAATAGGCACTAACGACACAGACGACACAGACATTATAAATGAAAATGATGTCACAATAGAAACAGACGAGAGATGAAACAGATGACACAGACGACAAAGACATTATAAATTACAATGATGTCACAATAGACACAGATGAAAGAGATGACAGAGACTTTATAAATGACAATGATGCCACACTAGACACAGATGACACAGACAACACAGAGGACAGAGATGACATATGCAAAAAAGTCATTATTAAAGAAAATGATGTCAAAATAGACACAGACGACACATACATTATAAACGACAATGATGTCACAATAGACACAGACGAAAGAGATGACAGAGATGACACAGACATTACAAATGGTAATGATGTAACAATAGACACAGACAAAAAAAATTTATAAATGACAATTATGTCACAATAGACACAGAGGATACAGTCTTTATAAATGACAATGGTGTCAGAATAGACACATATGACACAGACATTATATATGACAATGATGTAACAATAGATACAGACGACACAGACAGCACATACATTATAAATGACAATGATGTCAAGATAGACACAGACGACAGAAAACACAGACATTATAAATGAAAATTACGTCACTATAGACACAGACGACACAGACATTATAAAGGACAATGGTGCCAAAATAGGCACAGACGTCACTGACTACAGAGACACTAAAATTGACAATTAAGTCACAATAGCCACAGATGACACAGACGACACAGATATTATAAATGACAATTTTTTAACAATGAAACAGATGACATAGACATTATACATGACAATGATATCACAATAGACATAGATGACACAGACATTATAAATGCAAATGAATTCACAGTAGACACAGACGACACAGAAATTATAATTGACACTGCTGTCACCATAGACACAGACCACACAGACCACACAGAAGACACAGATACTGTAAATAACAATGGTATCACTATAGTCACAGATGACACAGACGACACAGACTTTATAAATGACAATGATGAAACAACAGACACAGACGACATACGACACAGATATAATAAATGAAAATTATGTCAAAATAGACACAGATGACACAGATAGCAAAGACAACACAGACATTATAAATAACAGTGAGGTCACAATAAACACTTACAACACAGACGAAACAGATATTTTTAATGACAATTATGTCACAATAGACACAGACGACTCAGAAGACAGACTTTATAAATGACAGTTATGTCACAACAGACACAGACAACACAGACATTATAAATGACAATGATGTCACAATTGACACAGACGTCACAGAGGATACAGACCACACAGAAGACAGACGACACAGATATTATAAATGACAATGATGTTCACAATATTCACAGATGACACAGGCATTATAAATTACAAAGATGTAACAATACAAACGGACGACAAAAAACGACACAGACATAAGTGACAATGATGTCACAATAGACACAGACGACAAAGATGACACAGACATTATAAATGACAATGCTTACACAGACGACACAGACATTAAAATGACAATGATGTCACAATTGACACAGACGTCACAGAGGATACAGAGCACACAGAAAACAGACGACAGATATTATAAATGACAATGATGTTCAAAATATAAATAGATGACACAGGCATCACAGGGATTATAAATTACAAAATGTCACAATACTCACAGACGACACAAACGACACAGACATAGATGACAATGATGTCACAATAGACACAGACATTATAAATGACAATGATGTCACAATAGACATAGATGACACAAACTACACAGACACTGAAATGACAATGATGTCACAAAAGCCACAGATGACAGAGACCTTATAAATTAAAATTATGTCACAATAAACACAGACGACATAGACGAAAAAGACATTATAAAAGACAATGATGTCACAAAACACAGACAACAAAGACTTTATAAATGAAAATGATTACACAGACGACACAGACAATATAAATGACAATGATGTCACAATAGACACAGATGACACAGACGAACCAGTCATTACAAATGACAATTTTGTCAAAATAGACACAGACAACAACGACTACACAGACTTTATAAATGGAAATTAAGTCACAATAGACACAGACGACATAGAAGAAACAGATATTATAAATGACAATGATGTCACAATTGACACAGACGACAACGACTACACAGATTTTATAAATGAAAATTATGTCACAATAGACACAGACGACATAGATGAAACAGATATTATAAATGACAATGATGTTACAATAGACACAGACGACACAGACATTATAAATGACAATGATTTTACAATAGACACAGACGACACAGGCGTTATAAATGACAATGATAGCAAAATAGACACAGATGACACAGACATTATCAATGACAATAATGTCACAATAGACACAGACAACACAGAGAATACCAATGACAATGATTTCACAATAGACACAGAGGTCACAGACGACCCAGACTTTACAGAGGACACAGGAGACACCAACATTATAATTGAAAATGACATCACAATAGAAAAAGACTACACAGATGACCCAGAAGACACAGACTTTATAAATGATTATGATGTCAAAATAGACACAGATAACACACACATTATGAATGAAAATGTTTTCACAATAGACACAGATGACTCAGAAGACACAGACATTATTAATGGCAATGATATCACAATAGACAAAGATGACACAGACGACACAGATGAAAAAATACATTATAAATGTCAATGATATCTCAAAATATACAGACGACACAGACATTTTAAATTACAATGATGTCACAATAGAAATAGACGACACAGACGACACTATTATAAATGACAATATCGCAGTTGACACAGACGACACAGGCGACAGATGTTAAAAATGACAATCATATCACAATAGACACAGACGACACAGAAATAATAAATGAAAATTATGTCACTATAGAACAGACAACCCAGATGACACAGACGACACAGATATTATTAAAGACAATGATAACACAAAAGATATAGATGACACAGACAATACAGACAACACAGACATTATAAAAGTCAAAGAAGTCAATATAGAAATAGACGGCACAGACGACACAGACATTATAAATAATAATGAAGTCAAAATACACTCAGAAGACACAGACGACGTAGAATACACAGATATTATAAATGAAAATGATGTCACAACAGACACAGACGACACAGATGACACAGACGACAGAGACATTATAAATAACAGTTATGTCACAAAAGACACAGACGAGACAGATGAAACAGACACCATAAAAGACAATGATGTCACAATAAACAAAGACGACACAGACGACACAGACATTATAAATGACAAAGGTGTCAAAATAAACTCAGACGACACAGACATTATAAATGACACTGATGTCACCATAGACACAGACGACAGAGACAACACAGATGACACACATGTTAATTAAGAGTGATACCACAATAGATGCAGATGACAGATGACACAGTAGACATAGAGGAAACAGACGACACAGACATTATAAATGAAAATGATGTCACGATAGACATAGACGACTAAGACGACAGAGACGACACAGACATTATAGGTGAAAGTGATTTCACAATTGACACAGATGACACAGACATTACAAATGACATTGATGTCACAATAATCACAGATGACACAGATGACACAGACTTTATAAATACAACGATGTCACAATAGACACAGACGACACATGACACAGACGACTGAGATGACAGAGACGTTATAAATGACACTCAAGTCACCAGAGACACAGACGACAGAGACGACAGAGACATGTTAATAAACAGTGATACCACAAAAGATACAGACAAGAGATGACACAGAAGACATAGAGGAAACAGACGACACAGACAACACAGATGTTATAAATGAAAATGATGTCACGATAGACATAGACGACTAAGACGACACAGATGACACAGACATTATAAGTGAAAGTGATGTCACAATTGACACAGAAAACACAGAGGACAAAGAGGATACAGACGACACAGATAGTATAAATGACAATGGTATCACAATAGACACAGATGACACAGATTAAAAAGTCATTATATATTACACTTAAGTCAAAACAGACAGACGACAAAAATATTTAAAAAGACAATAATGTCACAATATACACAGACGACACGGATATTGTAAATGTCAAAGATGTCATAATAAACACCGACGACACAGACGACAGAGATATTATTATTGACAATGATGCCACAATAGACACAGACGACGCAGATGACACAGGCATTATAAATATCTATGATGTCATAACAGACAGCAACACAGACGACACAGACATTATAAATAACGAAGATGTCACAATAGACACAGACAACAGAGACTTTTTAAATGACAATAATGCCTCAATGTACACAGACGACAGAGAAGAAAAAGACATTATAAATGACAATGATGTCACAATAGACACAACAGACACAGACGACACAGACATTATAAATGAAAATTATGTCACAATAGACACAGACGATACAGTTGACATAGACTTTATAAATGAAAATGATGTTCTAATAGACACAGACGACACAGACATTATAAATGACAATGATGTCACAATAAACATAGACGACATAGACGACACATCGTTAACGACAATGATGTCACATGAGACACAGATGATACATATACTATAAATGACAATGATGTCACAGGAGAAACAGATGACACAGACTTTAAAAATTACAATGATGTTACAATAGACACCGATGAGAGTCATAAAGGAAAATGATGTCACAATAGATAGAGATGACACAGAATACAAAGACGACAGAGACTTTATTAACGACAATGATGTCACAATAGACACAGACTACACAGACTTTAGAAATTACAATGACGTCATAATAGAAGCAGACGACACAGACCACACAGACATTATAAATGACAATGATGTTACATTAGAAACAGATGACACAGACATTAAAAATGACAATATCAGAATAGACACAGACGACACAGACATTATAAAAGAGAATGATTCCAAAAAAGACAACGTCACAGACTACACAGATGACACAGACATTATAAATTAAAATGATGTCACAATAGACACAGAAAACACAGATGACACAGACGACAAAGACATTATAAAAGACAGTGATGTCACAATAGACACAGACGACACAGACATTATAAATGACAATGATGTCACAATGGACACAGACGACACAGACCACACAGATATAATAAATGACAAGGAAGTTCAGAATATACACAGATGACACAGATGACACAGACATTATAAATGACACTTATGTCACTATAGACACAGATGACGCAAATATTACAAATGACAATGATATCACAAAAGACACAGACGACACATACGACAACGACGATAGAGACGACACAAAAGACACAGACAATGTAAATGACAATGATGTCTCAAAAGACAAGGACGACACAGGCGACAAAGACATTATAAATGACAAGGATTTCACAAAAGACACATACAACACAGTCATTATAAATGACAATGATGTCACAATATAAATAGATGACACAAACGACACAGATATTATAAATGACAATAATGCCAAAATAGACACAGACAACACAGAAGACATAGTCATCATAAAATAAAAAAAGTCACAATAGACACTGACGACACAGACATTAAAATTGACAATGATGTCACAATTGACACAGAAGACACCGACATTATATACAACAATGATGTCACGCTAGACACAGACGAAACAGACATTAAAAATGACAATGATGACACAATATACAGAGATGACACAGATGACAAAGACATTAAAAAAAACAGAGTTGTCACATTACACAGAAGACACAGATGACAGATATTATATATGACAATGATGTCACAATATACACAGACAACACAGACAACACAGACATTATAAATAATATCAATGTCACAATAGATGCAGACAAGAGACAAGACAGAAGACACTGACATTATTATGACAATGATGTCACAATAGACGCAGACAACACAGATGAAAAAGACGACACAGACAATATAATTGACAATGATGTCACCATAGACACAGAAGAAAAAGACTACACAGACGACACAGACGACACAGACATTAAAAATGACATTGATGTCACAACTGACACAGATGAAACAGATATTATAGCTGACAATTATGTCACAATATACAAAGATGACACAGACGACACAGAAGACACAAATTATCAATGAGAAGGATTAAACAATAGACCCAGAAACACAGACGACACAGACATTATAAATGACAAAGATGTCACAATAGACACAGATGAAACGACGACACAAGCATTATAAACGACAATGGTGTAACAATAGACACAGACAACACAGACAACATAGAGGACACACATGTATAATACAATGATGTTGCAATAATCACAGATGACACAGACAACACAGACATTACTAATAAAATTAATTCCAATAGACATAGACGATAGAGACGACACAGATGACACAGACATTATAAATTAAAATGATGTCATTATAGATACAGATGACACAGACGACACAGACATTATAAATTACAATGATGTCAAAATAGACTCAGACGACACAGACATCACAGACGACAGACAGTATAAATTGCAAAGATGTCACAGTAGACACAAGCAACACAGACAACAACACCGATAGAGATGACACAGATGAAACAGACATAAAAAATCACAATGAAGTCACAACAGACACAGACGACACAAACATTATAAATGACAATGATGTCACAATTGACACAGACGTCACAGAGGATACAGACCACACAGAAGACAGACGACACAGATATTATAAATGACAATGATGTTCACAATATACACAGATGACACAGACGACACAGGCATTATAAATTACAAAGATGTCACAATACACACGGACGACAAAAAACGACACAGACATAAGTGACAATGATGTCACAATAGACACAGACGACAAAGATGACACAGACATTATAAATGACAATGATTACACAGACGACACAGACATTATAAATCAAAATGATGTAAAAATATACACAGATGACACAGACGACACAGACATTAAAATGACAATGATGTCACAATTGACACAGACGTCGCAGAGGATACAGAGCACACAGAAAACAGACGACACAGATATTGTAAATGACAATGATGTTCACAATATACAAAGATGACACAGGCGACACGGACATTATAAATGACAATCATGTCACAATAGACACAGATGACACAGACGACACAGGCATTATAAATTACAAAGATGTCACAATACACACAGACGACACAAACGACACAGACATTATAAATGACAATGATTACACAGACGACACAGACATTATAAATGACAATGATGTCACAACATACACAGATGACACAGACTACACAGACATTGAAATGACAGTGATGTCACAAAAGCCACAGACGACAGAGACTTTATAAATTAAAATTATGTCACAATAAACATAGACGACATAGACGACAAAGACATTATAAATGACAATGATGTCACAAAACACAGACAAAACAGACTTTATAAATGAAAATGATTACACAGACAACACAGACAATATAAATGTCAATGATGTCACATTAGACACAGATGACACTGTCATTACAAATGACAATGATGTAAAAATAGACACAGACAACAACGACTACACAGATTTATAAATGAAAATTATGTCACAATAGACACAGACGACATAGAAGACACAGATATTATAAATGACAAAGATGTCACAATATACACTGACGACACAGATATTAAAAATGAAAATGGTGTCACAATACAAACAGACGATACAGACGACAGACATTATATATTACAGTAATGTCACAACAGACATACAAAAAAGACGACACAGACATTATAAATGACAATGATTTCACAATAGACAGAGACGACAGAGATATTTTAAATGACAACAATGTCACAATAGACAAAAACGACACATACGACTCAGACATTATAAATGACAATGATGTCACAACAGACAATGACGACACAGAAACTATACATGACTATGATGTCACTATAGACACAGACATTATAAATGAGAAGGATGTTACAATATACACAGACGACAAAGACATTAATAATGAAAATGATGTCACAATAGACACCGACGACACAGGCATTATAAGTGACAATGATGTCACAATAGACTCAGATGACACAGACATTATAAACGACATTGATGTCACAATAGACACAGGGGACACAGACGACACAGACATTATAAATCAAAATGATGTCACAATATACACAGATGACACAGACGACACAGACATTAAAATGACAATGATGTCACAATTGACACAGACGTCACAGAGGATACAGAGCACACAGAAAACAGACGACACAGATATTGTAAATGACAATGATGTTCACAATATACACAGATGACACAGGCATTATAAATTACAAAGATGTCACAATACACACGGACGACACAAACGACACAGACATAAGTGACAATGATGTCACAATAGACACAGACGACAAAGACGACACAGACATTATAAATGACAATGATTACACAGACGACAGACATTATAAATCAAAATGATGTCACAATATACACAGATGACACAGACGACACAGATATTAAAATGACAGTGATGTCAAAATTGACACAGACGTCACAGAGGATACAGAGCACACAGAAAACAGACGACACAGGTATTATAAATGTCAATGATGTTTACAATATACACAGATGACACAGGCGAGACAGACATTATAAATGACAATCATGTCACAATAGACACAGATGACACAGACGACACAGACATTATAAAATAGAAAGATGTCACAATACACACAGATGACACAGACGACACAGACATTATAAATGACAATGATGTCACAACATACACAGATGACACAGACTACACAGACATTGAAATGACAGTGATGTCACAAAAGCCACAGACGACAGAGACATAATGAATTAAAATTATGTCACAATAAACACAGACGACAGACGACAAAGACATTATAAATTACAATGATGTAACAAAACACAGACAACACAGACTTTATAAATGAAAATGATTACACAGACAACACAGACAATATAAATGACAATGATGTCACAATAGACACAGATGACACAGACGACACAGACATTACAAATGACAATGATGTCAAAATAGACACAGACGACAACGACTACACAGACTTTATAAATGACAATGATGTCACAATACACACAGACGATACAGACAACAGACATTATATATTACAGAGATGTCACAACAGACAGATACAAAAAAACCGACACAGACATTATAAATGAAAATGATTTCACAATAGACAGAGAAGACACAGACATTTTAAAAGACAATGATGTCACAACAGACAATGACGACACTGAAACTATAAATGACTATGATGTCACTATAGACACAGACATTATAAATGAGAATGATGTTACAATATACACAGAAGACAAAGACATTAATAATGAAAATGATGTCACAATAGACACCGACGACACAGGCATTATAAGTGACAATGATGTCACAATAGACTCAGACGACACAGACATTATAAACGACAATGATGTCACAATAGACACAGAGGACACAGTCGACACAGACATTATAAATGACAATGATGTCACAATAGATGCAGATGACACAGATGACACTGACATTGTAAATGAAAATAATGTCACAATAGACGCAGACGCCACAGACGACACAGACATAATAAATGACAATGATGTAAAAATAGAAACTGATGACACAGACATTATAAATTAAAATGATGTCAAAATAGACACAGAAGACACAGATATTATAAATGACAATGATGTCACAATAGACAGAGACGACACATACGACACAGACATTATAATTGTCAACGATTTTACAATTGACACAGATGACAAAGACATTATAAATAGCAATGATGTTACAATAGACACAGACGAAACAGACATTATAATTGAAAATGATGTTACAGTTGACACAGACGACAAAGACGACACAGACTTTATAAATGACAGTGATATCACCATAAACACAGATGCCAGAGATGACACAGAAGTTAAAAGATGACACAGACGACACAGACATAAAAAATGACAATTATATCAAAATAGACCAGACGACACAGACATTATAAATGACAATGATGTCACAATAGACTCAGACGACACAGACATTATAAATGACAATGATGGCAAAATAGACACAGACGACACAGACATTATAAATTACAGTTATATCTCAATAGACACAGAAGACACAGATGACATAGATGACACAGACAACACAGATATTATAAATGACAAAGATGTCACAATAGACACAGACGACTCAGACATTATAAGTGACATTTATGTAAAAATACACACAGACGATACAGATGACACAGGCATTATAAATGACAATGATCATAAAATCATAGAATAACCAGGTTGGAAGAGACCCACCGGATCATCGAGTCCAACCATTCCTATCAAACACTATACCATGCCTCTTAGCACCTCGTCCACCCGTGCCCTAAACACCTCCAGGGAAGGTGACTCAACCACCTCCCTGGGCAGCCTCTGCCAGGGACCAATGACCCTTTCTGTGAAGAACTTTTTCCTAATGCCCAGCTTAAATCTCCCCTGGCTGAGCTTGAGGCCATTCCCTCTTGTCCTGTCCCCTGTCACTTGGAAGAAGAGACCAGCACCCTCCTCTCTACAACCTCCTTTCAGGGAGTTGGAGAGAGCAATGAGGCCTCCCCTCAGCCTCCTCTTCTCCAGGTTAAACAACCCCTGCTCTTTCAGCCGCTCCTCGTAAGACCTGCTCTCCAGCCCCCTCACCAGCTTTGTTGCTTTTCTCTGGACTCGCTCCAGAGCCTCAACATCCTTCTTGTGGTGAGGGGCCCAGAACGGAACACAGGATTCGAGGAGCGGTCTCACCAGTGCTGACTACAGAGGGAGGATAACCTCCCTGGACCTGCTGGTTACGCTGTTTCTGATACAAGCCAAGATGTCACTGGCCTCCAGCTGGATTTCACACCATTTACCACCACTCTCTGCGCCCGGCCATCCAACCAGTTTTCCACCCAGGAGAGTGTGTGCCTGTCCAGGCCAGAGGCTGACAGTTTCTCAAGCAGAATGCTGTGAGAAACTGTGTTAAAGGCTTTACTAAAGTCCAGGAAGACCACATCCACAGCCTTTCCCTCATCCAGCAGCCGAGTCACTTTGTCATAGAAGGCAATCAGGTTAGTTTGCCAAGACCTACCTTCTGTGAACCCATGTTGACTGGACCTGATCACCCAGTTCTCTTGCATGTGCTTCATGATAGCACTCAAGATCACCTGCTCCATGACTTTCCCTTGCACTGAGTTCAGACTGACAGGCCTGGAGTTTCCTGGGTCCTTCCTGCGACCCTTCTTGTAGATGGGCACAGCATCAGCCAGCCTCCAGTCCAGTGGGACTTCCCCAGTCAGCCAGGACTGTTGGAAGATGATGGAAAGAGGTTTGGCCAGCACATCTGCCAGCTCCTTCAATACCCTTGGGTGAATCCCGTCCGGCCCCATAGACTTGTGGGTGTCTAGTCGGGCTAGCAAGGCTCTGACCACCTCCTCTTGGATCACGGGAGCCTCATTCTGCTCCTCCAGCTCCTGAGTTTGTACACAGACGGAATGACCCTCCTTACAAATAAAGACTGAGGCAAAGAAGGCATTAAGTACCTCAGCATTTTCCTCATCCCCAGTCACTGTTGTTCCTTCTGTGTCCAATAGGGACTGTATGGTCTCCCTAGTCCTCCTTTTATTATGTATATGTTTGTAGAAAGATATTTTGTTCTCGTTCACAGACTTGGCCAATCTGATTTCTAGCTGAGCCTTAGCCCTTCTGATTTTTTCCCTACACAATATGTCACAATAGACACAGAAGACACAGATTTTATAAATTAAAATGATATCAAAATAGACACAGACGACAAAGACATTATAAATGAAAAAGATGTCTCAATAGACACAGAAGATGCAGAAATTATAAATGACAATAACGTCACAATAGACATAGACTCAGATGACACAGACACTATAAACTACAATGATGTCACAATAGACAAAGACTAGACAGACGACACAGACAACAGATATTATAAACGACAATGATGTCACAATAGACACAGACGACACAGACGACCCAAAGGACACTTATTATAAATGAAAATGATGTCACATTATTCATAGACGACACACACGATGCAGACATTATAAATAAAAATGACGTCACAATAGACAAAAACGACAGAGATGACACAGACAAAAGAGACATTATAAATGACAAAGATTCCACAATAGACACAGACGATACAGACGATAGAGACGACACAGACGACAGTAATTCTAAATAAAAATGAGGCCACAGAAGACACAGAAACATTATAAATGACAATGATATCCCAACAGAAACAGATGACAGACATTATAAATGACAATGATGTTACAATAGATACAGACGACAGAGACGACATAGACTTTATAAATGGAAATGATTTCACAATAGACAAAGACGACACATGACACAAAAGACACAGATATTATAAATGACTATAATGTCACAATATACACAGACGACACAGACCACAGAGATATTATAAATGAAAATGATGTCACAATAGACACAGACGACGCAGAAGACACAGACATTATAAATGACAGTGATGCCAAAAAAGACAAAGATTACACAGACGACAAAGACGACACAGACATTATAATTGAAAATGATGTCACAACAAAGAAGACACAGACATTATAAATGACAATGACGTCACAACAGAAAAAGATGACAAAAACGACAAAGACAACACAAACATTATAAATAACAATGATTTCAAAATAGACAAAGACGACACAGACATTATAAATGACAATGATGTCACAATAGACACAGACGACACAGAATTAAAAAAAAGAATTAGGTCAAAATTGACACAGACGACACAGACAAAAATGTCATTATAAATGACAACGATATCACAATAGACACAAGAGTCTCAGATGACACCAACGACACAGATATTATTAACGACAATGATGTCACAATACACAGACTACACAGACAGTATAAATGGCAATGATGTCAAAATAGACAAAGACGAAACAGATATTATAATTGACAATGATGTTAAAATAGAAACAGACGACAGAGACAACACAAACATTATAAATGAAAATGATGTTACAAAAGACACAAACTATACAGACGATACAGACATTGTAAATGAAAATGATGTCTCAACAGACACAGACGACACAGACAACACTGACGTCAAATCATTATAAATGAAATAGTTTTCACAATAGACAGAGACGACACAGACATTATAAATGACAATGATGTCACAATAGACACAGATAACACAGATGACCCAGAAGACACAGATATTATAAAGTAAAACGATGTCACAATAGACACAGACCTTATAAATGACAATGATGTCACAATAGATACAGACGACACAGACATTATAAACAACCATGATGTCACAATAGACACAGAAGAAACAGACCACAGAGATATTATATATGAAAATGATGTCAAAATAGACACAGACGACACAGACATTAAAAATGACAATGATGCCAAAATAGACAAAGATTACACAGACGACAAAGGCGACATAGACATTATAATTGAAAATGATGTCACAACAAAGAAGACACAGACATTATAAATGACAATGACGTCACAATAGAAAAAGATGACAAAAACGACACAGACGACACAGACATTATAAATAACAATGATGTCAAAATAGAAACAGACGACAAGACAACATAGACATTAGAAATGAAAATGATGTCACAATAGACACAGACAACACAGACATTATAAATGACAATGATATCAAAATAGACATAGACGACACAGATGACACTGATATTATAAATGACAATGATGTAAAAATAGACACCGACGACACAGACAGTATAAATGGCAATGATGTGACAAGACACACAGATGACACATACGACACAGACTTTAAAAATGACAACGATATCACAATAGACACAGACGATAAAGACGACAGAGATGACACAAACAACACAAACACTATAAAAGAAAATGATGTCGCAATAGACATTGACAGTACAGATGACAAAGTCATTATAAATTAAATTGATGTCACAATAGACATGGACGACACAGACATTATAAATGAAAATGATGTCACAAGAGACACAGATAACAGATGTTATACATGACAATGATGCCAAAATAGACACACACGATACAGACACAGACAGTATAAATGACACTGATGTCACAATAGACACAGATGACACGGACCACACAGACATTATAAATGAAATAGATTTCACAATAGACACAGACTTTAAACATGACAATGATGTCACAATAAACAGAGACGTCACAGACATTATAAATGACAAAAATTTCAAAACAGACACAGACAACACAGACATTATAACGATAATCGTGTCAAATTATACACAGAAGACAAAGACGACAGAGATGACACAGAAGAAAGAGACATTATAAATGACAAGGATGTCACAATAGACACAGACTTCAGACAACAGAGACTACAGAGATGACACAGATATTGTAAATTAATATTATGTCAGAATAGAAACAGAGGACACAGATGACACAGACACTATAAATGACAGAGATATCACAATTGAAACAGACGACGCAGACGAGAGAGACATTATAATTGACTATGATGTCACTATAGACACAGACATTATAAATAACAATGATGTAACAATAGACACAGACGACAAAGACATTTTAAATGACAACGATGTCACCATAGACAAAGATGACACAGACATTACAAACGACAATAATGTCACAATAGACACAGAAGACACAGACGACAAAGACATAAATGACAATGATGTCAAAATACACACAGACGACACAGATTACACAGACATTAAAAATGATAATGATTTCATAATAGACACAGACAACACAGACATTATAAATGAGAATGATGTCACAATAGACACAGACAGCAGAGATGACACAGTTTTAAAAGACAAGAGAGACATTATAAATGACAATGATTTCAAAATAGAAACAGACGCCACAGACCACACAAAGGACACAGACAACACAGATAACACAGATGTTATAAATGAAAATGATGTCACAATAGACACAGAAGACACAAACGATAGACGACAGAGACATGAATGACAATTATGTTCAACATAGACACAGACGATACAGAAGACACAGACATTATAAATGACAATGTTGTCAAAATAGACACAAACAATACAGACATTATAAATGACAATTATATCACAATAGACAAAGACGACACAAAAGACACAGACATTATTAATGAAAATGATATCACAATAGACATAGACGACACAGACATTGTAAATGACAATGATGTCACTATAGACACAGACGACAGAAACGACACAGAAGACAAAACCATTATAAATGACAATGATTTCACAGTAGACACAGACGGCACAGACATCAGAGACAACACAGACAGTATAAATGACAATGATGTCACAATAGACACAGACAACACAGATGACACAAATGACACAAAAGACACAGACATTATAAATGACAATTATGGCAAAATAAACACAGACGACACAGACATTATACATGACACTGATGAAACAAACAGAGACGACACAGATTACACAGACGACTGAGACGACAGAGTCGACACAGACTACAAAGATAATATAAATAAAAACTAAGTCACACTAGACACAGACAACACAGACGACACAGAGGACACTCATGTAATAAATGAAAATGTTGTCACAATACACACAGATGACGCAGACTTCACAGACATTATAAATGACAATGATGTCACAAAAGACACAAATGACACAGACATTATAAATGACAACGATTTCACAACAGGCACAGACGACACAGACATTATAAACAACAATAACGTCACTATAGTCATAGACGACACAGACATGGTAAATTAAAATAATGTCACAACAGACACAGACGATACAGACAGTATAAATGACAAGGATGTCACAATAGAGACAGACGACACAGACGTCACAGACATTATAAATGGCTATGATGTCACAATAGACACACTCAACACATATTATAAGTGATAATTAAGTAACAATAGACACATACGATACAGACGACAGAGACTACAAAGACATTATAAATGACAATGATGTCAAACTAGACAGAGACGACACAGACAAAAGAGAGTTATAAATGACAGTGATGTCAAAATTGACACAGACGACACAGATGACAGAGATGACATACGACAAAGACATTATAAATGACAAAGGTGTCACAATAGAAACATGACCCAGATGACGCAGATGACTCAGACTTTATAAATAACGATGATGTCACAATAGACACAGACCCACCGGGTCATCAAGCCCAACCTTGAAAGTTGGCAGTTAAGGCACCCAGAGTGTGTTTAAATATTTTCATTTATTCGTTTCCTTTTCTTTCCCCCTTTTTTGTCTCAAAACCTGAGAAAAATATATCTGATATATAAATGCGTAAGATCAGAAAAATAATCATGGCATGTTCACAGGGCATGTGGAGGCCATCAATCCGAAAAAAATTATAAACTATAAAACCAATGGTATAGGACTTACATGCATCCTGCTTCCCTTACTTAAATGACAATGATGTCACAACACACACAAATGACACAAACATGATAAATGACTATGATGTCACAATAGACACAGATGACACAGACAACAAAGACATTATAAGTGACAATGATGTCAAGATAGACTCAGACAGCACAGACGACACCAACATTATAAATGACAATGATGTCACCGCAGACGGAGACGACACAGAGCACACAGACGACAAAGACATAAAAATTAAAATGATGTTACGATAGACACAGAAGACACAGACATTATAAACGTCAAAGATGTCACAAAAGACAAAGACGAGACAGACATCATAAATGACAATGATGTCACCATAGACACAGACGACACAGTAGACACATACCACACAGAAATTATAAATGACAATGATGTCACCATAGACACAGACGACTCAGACAAGACAGACATTATAAATGACAATGATGTCACAAGAGACACAGACGACACAGATGACGCAGTGGATAGAGATGACATATGCAACAAAGACATTATTAAAGAAAATGATGTCACAATAGACATAGATGAAAGAGATGACACAGACACTATAAATGACAATGATGTCGTAATAGACCAGAAGACACAGACGACAAAGACATTATAAATGACAATGATGCCACAATAGACACAGATGACAGAGACAACAGAGAGGACAGAGACAAAATATGCAAAAAAGACATTATTAAAGAAAATTATGTCATAATAGACATAGACGACACATACATTATAAATGACAATGATGTCACAATAGACAGAGACGAAGAAAAATTTATAAATGAATATTATGTCACAATTGATACAGACGACAGAGACGACTGAGACATTATAAATGAAAATGAATTCAAAATAGACACAGACAACACAGACATTATAAATAAAAGTGATGTCACAATAGACACACACGACACAGACATTATAAATGAAAATGACTTCACAATAGACACACACGACACAGACGAAAGAGACAATACTGACGACACAGATATTATAAATGACAATGATGTCACAATAGACACAGAGGACAGAGACGAGATATGCAAGAAAGATATTGTTAAAGAATAATTTATCACAATAGAAACAGACGTCACAGACGACACATACATTACAAATGACAATGATGTCACAATAGACACAGACGACAAAGACATTATAAATGAAAACTATATCACGATAGACAGACAGACGATTCAGATGACACAGACGACAGAGATATTATAAATTTCAATTACGTCAATAAACAGAGACGACGCAGATGATGTCACAATAGACACAGACGACACAAACATTAAAAATGAAAAAGATGTCACAATAGACACAGATTAGAGAGTCAGTATAAATGACAATGTCATCACAATAGACACAGATGACATAGACATTATAAATGACAATGATGTAACAATAGACACAGACGACACAGAAGACAAATATATTATAAATGACAAGGATGTCACAATAGACTCAGACGACAGAGACAATACAGAGGAAACAGACAACACAGATATTATAAATGGCAGTGATGACACAATAGACCCAGACAAGACAGACGACACAGACAACATAAATTACAATGATGTCACAATAGAGAGAGACGACACAGACATTATGAATGACAATTTTATCAAAATAGATACAGACAACACAGATGACACAGATGTTATAACATAAAATCCTATCAAGGTAGACACAGAAGACACAGACATTATAAATGGCAATGATGTCACAATAGACACAGATGACACAGAGGACACAGACCCTACAAATGAATATGATGTCACAATAGACATAGACGACAGATGTTATAAATGAAAATTATGTCAAAATAGACAAAGACGAAACAGACGACACAGTCATTATAAATGACGATGATTTCACAATAGACACAGACAACAGAGACGACACAGAAAATACAGACGGCAGATGACAGAGACATTATAAATGACACTGATATCACAAAAGACACAGACTACACAGATGAAAAACACGACACAGATGAAAAAGACATTATAAATGACAAAGATTTCACAATAGACGGAGATGACACAGATGACAGAGACATTATAAATGACAATGATGTCACAATAGACACAGACGACACAGGCATTATAAATTACAAAGATGTCACAATAGACAGACGACACAGACATTATAATTGACAATTATGTCACAATATACACAGATGACAAAGACGACACAGTCATTTATAATGTCTGACTTCTATGATACCATAATAGACTCTGATGACACAGACACACATATTATAAATGAAAAATATGTAGCAATAGACACAGACCACACAGACGAGAAAGACGACAAAGACATTATAAATTAAAATGATGTCACAAAAGACACAGATGAAACAGACAGTACAAATGATAATGATGTCACAATAGACACAGATGACACACACTACACAATCATCATTAATGACAATGACATCACAAGAGACACAGATGACACAGACGACATAGACATAATAAATGAAAATAATGTCACAATAGCCTCAGATGACACAGACTACACATACATTATAAATGATAATGATGTCACAATAGAGACAGACCACACAGACCACAAAGACATTATAAATGACGATGTCACAATAGACAGAAGACACAGACATTATAAATGAGAATGATGTCACAATAGACACAGACGACGACTACACAGATTGTGTAAATTACGATGTCACAATAGACACATACGACAGAGACGATACAGACGTTATAAACGACAACGATTTCACAATAGACACAGATGACACAGAAGACAAAGACATTATAAATGACAATGTTGTCACAACAGACACAGATGACACAGACAAGAGAGATTTTGTAAATGACAGTGATTTCACAATAGGCACAGAAGTAAAGAGACGACACAGATGTTATAAATGGCAATGATGTCACAATAAACAGAGATGACACAGTATAAATGAAAATGATATAACAGATGACACAGATGATCCTGATGACACTAACGACACAGACATTATAAATAACATTGATGTCACAATAGACAAATATGACACAGACCACACAGACAATATAAATGAAAATGATGTCACAATAGACACAAACGACACAGATGACAAGATATTATACCTGACAATGATATCACAATAGACACAGACGACCCAGAACACACAGACATTAAAAATGACAATGATGTCAAAGTAGGCAAAGATGACACAGACATTATACATGAAAATTGTTTCAAAATACACACAGACGAGACAGAAGACACACATTATAAATGAAAATGATGTCACAATATAAAGAGACAACACAGACATAAATGACAATGATGTCAAAACATACACAGATGACACAGACATTATAAATGACAATGATGTCACAATAGACACAGACGACAAAGAAGACACAGACGAGAAAGAAGACACAGACATTATAATTTTCTTTTATGTCACAACAGACACAGACGAAACAAAGGACGGACATTATAAATGACAAAGATGTCACAATAGACACAGACGACACAGACTTTATAAATTAAAATTATGTCACAATTGACACAGACAACATAGACGACTAAGACATTATAAATGACAACGATGTCACAAAACACAGACGACACAGATATTATAAATGACAACGATGTCAAAATAGACACAGACGACGCAGACTTCATAAATGACAATGATGTTACAATAGATACAGACGACAGAGACAATACAGATATTATTAATGAAAGCAATGTCACAATAGAGAGACAACACAGACGACAGAGACATTACAAATGACAATGATGTCACAATAGAAACAGAGGTCACAGACGACCCAGACTATACAGATGACAAAGAAGACGCCCACAATATAAATGAAAAAGATGCCAAAATAGTTACAGAAGACCCAGACGACACAGACGTTATAAATGACAATGTTTTCACAATAGACACAGATGACTCAGCCATACCGACGACACAGATATTATTAATGACAATGATATCACAACAGACACAGACGACACAGAAAAAAAAGACATTATAAAGGACAATGATGTCACAAAAGACACAGACGACACAGACAAAATAAATGACAAAGATGTCACTATTGACACAGATGACACAGACAAAACAGACTACTCAGGCATTATATATGAAGAATATGTCAAAGTAAAAACAGACCACACAGACGAGACAGACGACACAGACATTATAAATTAAAATGATGTCACAATAGACAGAGACAACACACACTACACAATCATCATTAATGACAATGACATCACAAGAGACACAGACGACACAGATGACACAGATGACATAGACATAATAAATGAAAATAATGTCACAATAGCCTCAGATGACACAGACTACACATACATTATAAATGATAATGATGTCACAATAGAGACAGACCACACAGACCACAAAGACATTATAAATGACGATGTCACAATAGACAGAAGACACAGACATTATAAATGAGAATGATGTCACAATAGACACAGACGACGACTACACAGATTGTGTAAATTACGATGTCACAATAGACACATACAACAGAGACGATACACACGTTATAAATGACAACGATTTTACAATAGACACAGATGACACAGACAAGACAGACTTTGTAAATGACAGTGATTTCACAACAGGCACAGAAGTAAGAGACGACAGAGACGACACAGATGTTATAAATGGCAATGATGTCACAATAAAGAGAGATGACACAGATGACACAGTATAAATGAAAATATCACAGATGACACCGATGACCCTGATGACACAAACGACACAGACATTATAAATAACATTGATGTCACAATAGACAAATATGACACAGACCACACAGACAATATAAATGAAAATGATGTCACAATAGACACAAACGACACAGATGACAAGATATTATACCTGACAATGATATCACAATAGACACAGACGACCCAGAACACACAGACATTAAAAATGACAATGATGTCAAAGTAGGCAAAGATGACACAGACATTATACATGAAAATTGTTTCAAAATACACACAGACGAGACAGAAGACACACATTATAAATGAAAATGATGTCACAATATAAAGAGACAACACAGACATAAATGATAATGATGTCAAAACATACACAGATGACACAGACATTATAAATGACAATGATGTCACAATAGACACAGACGAGAAAGAAGACACAGACATTATAATTTTCTTTTATGTCACAACAGACACAGACGAAACAAAGGACGGACATTATAAATGACAAAGATGTCACAATAGACACAGACGACACAGACTTTATAAATTAAAATTATGTCACAATTGACACAGACAACATAGACGACTAAGACATTATAAATGACAACGATGTCACAAAACACAGACGACACAGATATTATAAATGACAACGATGTCAAAATAGACACAGACGACGCAGACTTCATAAATGACAATGATGTTACAATAGATACAGACGACAGAGACAACACAGGTATTATTAATGAAAGCAATGTCACAATAGAGAGACAACACAGACGACAGAGACATTACAAATGACAATGATGTCACAACAGAAACAGAGGTCACAGACGACCCAGACTATACAGATGACAAAGAAGACGCCCACAATATAAATGAAAAAGATGCCAAAATAGTTACAGAAGACCCAGACGACACAGACGTTATAAATGACAATGTTTTCACAATAGACACAGATGACTCAGCCATACCGACGACACAGATATTATTAATGACAATGATATCACAACAGACACAGACGACACAGAAAAAAAAGACATTATAAAGGACAATGATGTCACAAAAGACACAGACGACACAGACAAAATAAATGACAAAGATGTCACTATTGACACAGATGACACAGACAAAACAGACTACTCAGGCATTATATATGAAGAATATGTCAAAGTAAAAACAGACCACACAGACGAGACAGACGACACAGACATTATAAATTAAAATGATGTCACAATAGACAGAGACAACACACACTACACAATCATCATTAATGACAATGATATCACAAGAGACACAGACGACACAGATTACACAGACTACACAGACGGCACAGACATTATAAATGACAATGAGGTCACAATATACAAAGATGACACAAAAGACAGACATAATTAACGAAAATGATGTTACTATAGACAGAGACAACACAAAAATTATAAATGAAAATGATATCACAATAGACACAGACTACACAGACGACACAGATATTATAAATTACAAGTATGTCACGATACACACAGACGACACAGACATTACAAATTACAATGATGTCACAATAGACACAGACAACACAGACTGTATAAATGACAAGGATGTCACAAAAGACAGAGGACACAGACTACACAGACACTATAAATGACAATGATGTCACAGTAGACACAGATGACATCAACAACACAGACATTTTTAATGACAATGAAATCACAATAGACACCGACAAAATAGATATTATAAATGACAATTATTTCAAAATAGACACAGAAGCAACAGACGCCTCAGATGCCGCAAACGCCTCAGATAACACAGATGACTCAGACAACACAGACTTTATAAATTACAATGATGTCACAATAAACACAGACAAAAAAGACGACACAATCGACACAGAAAAAAAGAAGGCATAGAGATAATTAATGACAATGAAGTCACAATAGACACAGATGACAGACACGACACATAAGACACAAACGACACAGACATTATAAATGAAAATGATGTCACAACAGACACAGACGAAACAGACATGATAAATGACAATGAGATGTCACAATAGACACAGACGAAACAGACATGATAAATGACAATGATGTCACAATAGACACAGACAACACAGAAGACACAGTAAAACTGACAATGATGTCACAATATACAAAGACGACAGAGACGGCAAAGACCTTATGAATGACAATTATGTAACAATAGACACAGACAACACAGACATTATAAGTGACATGGATGTCACAGTAGACACAGAAGTCACAGAGGACGCAGACATTATAAATGACATGGATTTCAAAATAAACACAGACAACACACAGGACACAGAGGACATAGATGTTACAAATGAAAATGATACCACGATAAAAGCAGATGAAAATGACAACACAGACGACAAAGATTTTATAAACGAAAATGATGTCAAAATATACACAGACGACACAGATATTATAAATGAAAAAGATGTCACAATAAACAAAGATGACACAGACGACCCAGACATTATAAATTACAATGATGTCAAAATAGACAGAGATGACACAGACATTATAAATGACAATGATGTCACAATAGACACAGAGGACACAGACATTATAAAAGACAATGATGTGACACTAGACACAGACAACACAGACAACGCTCATGTTAAAAATGACAATGATGTCACAATAAACACAGACGACACATACAACACACATTATATATGACAATGATGTCACAATAGACACAGACGACACAGAGGACAGAGACGAGATATGCAAGAAAGACATTGCTAAAGAATAATTTATCACAATAGAAACAGACGTCACAGACGACACATACATTACAAATGACAATGATGTCACAATAGACACAGACGACAAAGACATAATAAATGAAAACTATATCACAATAGACAGACGATTCAGATGACACAGACGACAGAGATATTATAAATTTCAATTATGTCACAATAGACAGAGATGACACAGATTATGTCACAACAGACACAGACATTAAAAATGAAAAAGACGTCAAAATAGACACAGATTAGAGAGTCAGTATAAATGACAATGTCATCACAATAGACACAGATGACATAGATATTATAAATGACAAGGATGTCACAATAGACTCAGACGACAGAGACAATACAGAGGAAACAGACGACACAGATATTATAAATGGCAGTGATATCACAATAGACCCAGACAAGACAGAAGAAACAGACAATATAAATGACAATGATGTCACAATACACACAGACGACACAGATGACACAGAAGACACAGACATTATAAATGACAATGATGTCACAAACAGAGACGACACACAAGATAAAGACATTATAAATGACCATGATGTCAAAATAGACACAAACAATACAGACATTATAAATGACAATGATGTCACAATATACAAAGACGACACAAACGACACAGACATTAATGAAAATGATGTTACTACAGAGACAGACATTATAAACGAAAATATTGTCACTATAGACACAGACGACAGAAACGACACAGAAGACAAAACCATTATAAATGACAATGATTTCACAGTAGTCAAAGACGACACACACGACACAGACATTATAAATGAAAATGATGTCACAATAGGCACAGACCACACTGACGACTCAGATGACACAGACGACACAGACATTATAGGTGACAATGGTGTCATAATTAACAGATGACTCCGACATTATAAGTGACAATGATGTCACAATATACACAGACAACACAGACTTTATAAGAAACTATGTCACAATTGACAGACAAAACAGACATAATAAATGACAATGATGTCACTATAGACAGACGACAGACACGAAAATGGGCACACAGACATCATAAATGACAATGATTTCACAAAAGATACAGACGACAGAGATGACAGACACGAAAATGACGACACAGACATTATAAATGACGATGTCAATATAGACACACACGACACTCACGACACTCACTATATATGAGAATGATGTCACAATAGGCACAGCCAGACACGAAAATGACGACTCATACAACACAGACATTATAAATGACAGTGATTTCACAATAGAAACAGACGACACAGACAGACACGAGAATGATGACAGAGACGACACAGACATTAAAAATGACAATGATGTCAAAATAGACACACACGACACACACCATATATAACAATGATGTCACAATAGACACAGATGACAAAAACATCATAAATGACAACGATGCTCATTGCATCTTGAAAGACAAAAAATAAAACCAAAACAAAATTACTAGCTGGCGTTTGTAGGTAATGTAGGTACAAGTCATATCTAACTGTTGACTCGGCAGCCAACCCACCTGGCTATGGGAATCTACCCCCAGTTCAATTGTCACCCCTTGCTGCCAGACCCGATGCCTCTGCACCTGTAGAACTCAACATTCAATAACTTACCCCCAGACTCGATAGTAACTAAACAATTCCACACACTGTTTTGATTCAGGAATACCAACCCTTCTTCACACAACAGCCAGGCAGAAAAAAAAAAGATAAAATCAAATCTTAACAACCATACACACCAGGTTTATTGCCCCAAGAATTTAAACTGCTCTACCGACACTCCAACATTATATCTGAGATGGCTTTGGTCATTCCCTCTGTGGCTGCATAACCGACCAAAAATGATTCTCCTCACCCCATGTATCTATGGCTACTTGCTCTGGAATGCACCGTATCACCTCGCCCTTCAAAGCCTAACTAGACGGGTATATCTAAAGATCGAATTTCACTGCTATTCTTCTGCTAACTACCGATTCTTTAGCTCAGGCAGAGCAGCTCCAGCCAGATTCAAACGTGCACAGACTGACTCTGCACAGAAAAGCAATGACAGGATGCAGAAACAAAAAGGAAACTTGGTAAGAATGACTCTCAAAAGAGGGCTGGCATTGGGCAACAAGATGTAGGGAGCTGCAAGAAAGATTATGTCAGCCCTTGAAAAATGGAAGACTATGGCCCCTTTAAGAGCCATTGCCACAACTAGACGGATGCAAGGGTGAGCCCTTCTTAAAGACCTCAAAACAGAGTATGTATGGAGGAAGTGCCAGAACAGGGATTTAAGAAAATGGAACAATAAGGGCTGAGGATGCTAACGTGTCCTGTGATGCCTACGCAATAGGCAACTGACCAGAAATTGCCAAAATGCAAGACCTATCTGTACATGAAGATCAGAATGCAAGAAAAGCAGCGCCCGATCAGCACCTTACTAAGAACAGACATCCAAGAGTCTAGAGATGACACGTGGACCAAATGCAAAGATGGCATCAAGACCTGCAGAAGATTTAAGACACAGCAGAGTCTACACAATCTAAACAACAAGACAGATATAGGCTGGAACTGCCCTGCCTGGTACACGCTAGCTTGGGGCTGAAAATTAAACCCCTCTCCAAACGTGTAACAAGGTGCACTCTTCCTGCACAACCCTCTACCCTATGCTAAATCCCTTCCCTGCCATTCTCAACATTCTGCCCTCTTCCCGGACCAAAACCACAGCCCCCTTAACTTTCTGAGGACCGAGGGCCTGAAGATATCCTTGGCAGAAAAAACCCAAACTGCATCAACTAACTGGAAAAATCCTGCACTCTCACATTGTCCTGGACAATAATCTGCAAAAAAAAAAAACAAAAACATACAGAAAACACAGTGCCAAGTCATCATCACACTGCTCACTGCCAAAATCTTGTACTACACCCACTGCAAAACTGCCAAGGCATTCTGCTCACCTATTTGATGCCAATTCAAACATTGGATGCTGCAGTCATCATCACCTGGGGCACTTCAGGTAGACAGACAGAAAATTTACTATTGTGCTTCTGAGAAATCAGTCCCGTGCTCCATCTCTCTACTCCCCTGTTCACCTCAACTGCTCTTTGCATTCTAAAAGCGGACCACACAGCATCTACAAAACCAAAGGCCAATGCTCAATGGATTTGCTGCGTACTACGGGGCTCTAACACACCTATTTGAACAACAACCTCCTCACCTCTCAGACCACACATCAGCAAGAAGCTTCACCCCCCTGAGGCTGCATTTGGCACCTGCCACAGAAAAAGAATGCTTTTGTACTACACTAAAGCACAGGCTGCCCCAAGCAACACCTATCTCCACTGCATTACCTTGACTGCTCAGATGCCCAGCTTGCCTCATCTTCTGTGGTTGTGTTGAGGCTTGAGCTCCACCTGGAATATACAAACAGCAAGGATGATTGTAACTTCATTGAACAAAACCAACACACGGTAACTGATCATACAGCCACGGTTACATTTCCCTACCAACACCACAGCCAACTCACCTCACTATGGCACACTAACTGCACACAACTCCATCCGTGCCCCTCGGCACACAGGTCAGCCCGCTACGTCTGAAAAACACAACAGCAAAGAAGTCACCCTGACGCTCAGCAACGCCCTAAGAATTCCAAGACTCTACTGCACATTACAGCCAAGCAAAGCTAGTCCACAACCAAACCCAAACATTAATTGCCGCTCCCTTGACATTCAAACCCCTTCGCTACTGCTCCACTGGCTGCTCCCATGCAGTTTTGGTCACCCCCTCTGTGGCTCCAGAGACAAGCAGAAACTACCCTCCTCACCCGCCACACCGAGGGCTGCTAGTTCTGCAAATAAGAGATGCCCCTAGACCGCAATGTCTAGGCACGTCAAAACGTTAAGCACACAATCGGGCCACTATACCCCTGCTGACGCTTATCGCCTCCTCTACACACCTGGCAGAGCAGCTCCAACCAGACACAAACACACACAGAACACCAATACACAAGACCGACCTCAGGAACCTGGAACAAAAGAAAAGTCGTGGCAACAAGGAGGACTCCTGGACCACGCATGCCAATGGGCAAGGCAATGGACAGGGCTCCAAGGAACAACCTACGGTAGCCCTGGAAAAGCGAAGAACCGTGCATGGTTCCAAAGAGATGGTGCCACAACTGGCAAGATGAACGGGCAAGAAACCCTTTTAAAGACCTAAAGATGCAGAGGATGGATGGAACAAGTCCCAGAACAGGGATCCAGGAAAACAGAAGACTAACTATCCCGGATGGCGAGGCAGGCTGTAAGGCTGCAGCAGAAGACGACTGACCAGATGCTTCCAAAACACAAGAGCGATCCACACTTTAGAAATGTGAAGAAAGAAAAGCAGTGCTCCGTTGACACTGCCTTGATCAGTACAAGCATTTGGGACCCTAGACATGACGCCCAAGGCATGCCTGCGATGCCCTGAGCACAAAAGATGACATCAAGACCTGCAGAAAATTTCGGAGATGGCACGGTGACTACACAAACTAGACAACAACAGATACAGGCTGGAACTGCCCTGCCCATACAGGGTTTGGGCTGAGAAGTAGACCCCTCTGCCTTCACCTGCCCAAAGAGGACTCCCTGCACAGCCTAGGCTACCTTCCAAACCCCTCCCTACTAGCCCCATCCCACCTCCCGCTTCCCAACTCCGGTCTCTCAACTTAGCTTTCAGAGGGCCACGAATGAAGCTGTCCTTGGCCAAAGCAGCTCAAATCACATCAGCTAACAGAAATAATCCTGCAGTCACTGCGTTCCTCTTCAGCATCTGCAAGAAAAATGAACAGAAAAACACAGTGCCAAAACACGAGAACGATCCCGGCTTCAGGAGCACGATGCAAGAAAAGCAGTGCCCAATCAACAGTGCATTGATGAGTACAAGCATTCAGGACCCTAGATATGGTGCTCGAGGCATGTCCGGCATGCCGTAAAGGATCCATCATTACAATGGGATGTGGCCAAAACCAGGAGGATGTACGTGAAAGGATCACCTTTTAAATGACTAAAGGCACTAAAGGCATGGAAGAAGTCTCAGGTCAACAGCGATCCTTGAAAACATATGACTAACGATTGTGGCCACCAACACAGGCTGCAAGGCCATGGGAAAAGATGGCTGACTAGAAACTTTGAAAACATGAAGCCAATCCACGCTTAGGTTATGATGCAAGAAGAACAGTGCCTAATTTGTATTGTACCCATGAGTACAGGCATTCAAGACCCTTGAGATGCTGCTCAAGTCATATGCTGCATTCCTTTAAAGCAAAGGGGACATCAAGGCTTAATAAACGTAAAAGTGAAACAGAATATAAAGCACACGGCACAGACAAGCTGGAACGGCCCTGTCTGGAATGTGCTAGCTTTGGGCTGAGAAGTAACACCCTCCAGCTCTTCCTGCCCAAAGGGGACACTTCCCGCACAGCCCTCTCCCCTAGGCTACTTTTAAAACCCCTCCCTGCCATCCCCAGCCTTCTCCCCTCTGTCATACACCACCCCTGCCCCCATCCCTCAACTTAGCTTTCAGACCACCAGAAGGCTTCCTCAGGAGAAAAAACTCCAAGAACATCAGCTTCCTGGAATGATCCTACAGTTGCCAGGATCCACTTTGCAATCTACAAGAAAACTAAAATAGCTCCAACAGCCAGCATTGCACAGGTCAATGTCAGCACCTTACATGACAACTTGTTCTGCCTAACTGCCATGTCCTTCCACTCACTTGCTCCACAGCAGTTCTTCTGTCAGATGCTGCAGCTGTTATCACCCAGGGTAATTAAATTCAGAGAATTACTCTCACACCTGTGAGAAGTCTGCCCCATGCTCCTTCTCCCTACTACCCAGCTCATCTCAAATGCTCTTCCCATTCCCAAGGTGGCCCACACAGTGCCTGCCAAACCAAAAGTAAACACTATGTTGCCAAAGAACACTTTGCTCTTCTAGACATACTCAACTTCCTCCTCACTATCAGCCCCACAATGATGAGAATAAGCCTGACTACCTCACCAGCACCCCAAAATTCTCTGCTATCTGCTTACCTCTCCTCCTCACCACTTAAGTTGTAGGACCAGTAGTGGTGATACCCAGGACAAAAGAAAGATGAGCCACGGAAATCCACATTTTAGGAAGTAACCAAACTTTAGTCGTAGGAGTGAACAAGAAGAACTTGAAAAAAATATTCTTATCAAAACCCAGTAAAGATTATTAACACAGAAGACCTAAAAACACAGGACACTCACCACACAGCAATGGAGACTGGAATTACAGAGGCAGTCAGCCAATGAAAAACTCGCAACAGTGGGATTGACTACTCTAAGACCTAAATTGGAAACTCAACGACCGTAAAAAACCACAATGGATAACAGGGACAAGGTAACAACCGCTGTAAGCAATAACAGGGCAAACCTCACTGGCAAGTTCAGGAAAAATCTAAAACTCTACTAAATAAGGGAAGCTTGTGTGCCCACAGACCAGATGAAGAAGAGTTGCTCAGCTGCTAACTGTTACGAGCCAAAACAATGTCCAATCTCTTCCCTGAGAAATGCAAGGGAAACAAGCGGCAGAATCCTGCACTGTAGATAGGCAGTGAGTCCATACCTTTAAGTAGCAAGGTCTCTGATATTCATAGGATCACCAGGTTGGAAAAGACCCATTGGATCATTGAGTCCAACCATTCCTATCAATCACTAAACAATGCCCCTCACCATCTCATCCACCCATCCTTTAAACATCTCCAGGGAAGGTGACTCTACCACCTCCTTGGGCAGCCTTTGCCCATTCCCAATAACCCTTTCAGTGAAATATTTTTTCCTGATGTACTGCCTGAAGCTTCCCTGGCAGAGCTTGAGGCTATTCCCTCTTGTCCTGTCCCCTGTCCCTTAGGAGAAGATGCCAGCTCCCTCCCCTCCACAACCTCCTTTCAGGTAGTTGCAGAGAGCAATGAGGTCTCCCCTCACCCTCCTCTTCTCCAGGCTAAACACCCCCAGCTCTCTCAGCCACTCCTCATAAGGCTTGTTCACCAGGCCCCTCACCAGCTACATTACTCTTCTCTGGACATTCAGATGGATGGAGACAGGATGCACGCAAAGAAGTTAGTTGAGGAACACAATAAGTAAAAGGTATAAGGGAGCAGAGATCTCCAAGCCCTAGAGATGACATTACTTAGGGTAACTAATAATTTTCAACTTGTGTCTCAACCTCATCATTACCTCATTGGCTACAGAGAGACTAGAACAACAGACACCTGAACGGCACTTGCATCTGACCACCAAACTGACCCAAGAAAGACTGACGAACCCATCTCCCTTTCCCCAAACCATTAAAGCCCTTTTCTACCCCTGAAGTATCAGAGAAGGAACCCGGCTCCTTCTTAACAGCACCTGCCCTATATTTTAACCCCCCTGACACTTCTGTGTTGCTGTTCCTTGGGAGCTGTGCTCCTGAGCCCTTCCCAGGGCTCCCTTGGCCCCTTCTATCTTCCACCAACCCACAGACTCTACTTCCTACCCTAGGCCAACAAACTTCATTCCAGATTATTATCACCCACAAGGTGCCCATTACAAACTGCAGAGCCCCTAGGACCAATACATCATGCCACACAGAATGAGGAACAACAACAAATCATCCCATAACCAAAAACTTGAGGCAAAGCACCCAGAAAAAAAAAAAAGAAGGAAATCAAAAACATCTTGCCCCCTCCAACACCCAATCAAAAATAACTGACAAAAAAGCCCCATAGTTACACCTGTATGTGCTGCTTCGCCTGGACTCTTCCAAAGCTCATACCTCCAACAGACACCTCTGCTTCTTTAGAAGAACAAAAAGAAAAAAAAAAACTAAAAAAGCCAAAACCCACCACTTACCCAACTAGCTTAATCTGCCTAAAAAGCTACAATGAATGGAAACAGCAGCAAAACTCTAATCTCAAGGATAAACCACAACCTAAATGACCTCCAGAGGCAAGGCCTGTGGCTTATATACCCCCTGGGCCTTCCCGCCCACCACCTGTGACTGGGGTGTGGTGAAGCCCTCACAGGTATAAATAGTGCCTGAGGAGCAGCTGTGTTTTATTAACTCTGCTTTACATTCTCAGCTAGAGCAACACTACTACATGTCTGAAAGCATCCTTACAAGAAATAACAGTATGCGTGTTCTCACTGCAATATTGCTAGTTGTGACAGTGATGGGACTAGGTAACGAACATTTTAGAGCTGGACTTTTTGGTTCCTTTCATTTATCGTGCTGCTACAATTCCTGTTCCCAGGTATCCCTATACCCCTACTCTTTAATTTTTCTGTGCTCTTTTCTCTCTCTTCCCCCCCCCTCCCCAGTCTTCAGTATCTGTTCTCTGCCCATACTTTTTTTTTCCTTTTCCATCTTTGTCCCAATCTCCGTTCCTCATTCTGTTCCCCCACAATTTCACTGGCTTGATCCTTGTAGTTTGTTCTTTCTCTGCACCTGCAAATGCCTTGCTTTTCTTTCTCTTTCTATCTCTCTTTCTTTCTCTATCCCTTTGTATTGCTCACTGTTGCTGTTCTATCTTTTCCATTCACTCTGTATCTTGACACTCCCCTTTTCATCTCTTGCTATTTCTGAATTTTTGTGCTAGTCCTTGCTCTTTTGAATAATCCTCTGTCTGTCTGTAGGGCTTCTAGATCCTCTAAAACAAGTCAGCTCTTTTTTATGTACACACATGACCTTATGAGAAATGGCTCAGAGAGCTGGGGTTGTTTAGCCTGGAGAAGTAGAGGCTGAGGGGAGATCTCATTGCTCTCTACAACTACAAGGTCAACAAAGAAGGTCGGACAAGGGAAATGAAGGGCGAAGAAGGTCGGAGAAGGGCAAAGAATTTTGGAGAAGGGCAAAGAATTTCGGAGAAGGGCAAAGAATTTCAGAGAAGGTTGGAGAAGTTAAAAGAAGTTCAAAGAATTTCGGAGAAGGTCGGAGAAGTTAAGAGTAGGTCAGAGAAGGTCAGATTATGTCGGAGAAGGTCAGAGAATGTCAAAGAAGCTTGGAGAAGTTCAAAGAAGGTCAGAGAAGGTCAAAGGTGGTTGGAGAATTTCAAAGTAGTTCAGAGAAGGTCAGAGAATTTCGGAGAAGTTCAAAGAAGCTCAGAGAAAGTCAAAAAAGTTTGGAGAAAAATAAAGACGGTTGGAGAAGTTCGGAGAAGGTCAAAGAATTTTGAAGAAGGTTGGAGAATGTCAGAGAAGTTGGGAGAAGGTTGGAGAAGGTTAAAAAAGCGTGGAGAAGGTCGGAGAAAGTAAAAGAAGTTTGGAGAAAGTCGCAGAAGGTTGGAGAAGGTCTAAGAAGGTCGGAGAAAGATAAAGACAGTTAGAGAAGATCGGAGAAGGTCAGAGAAGGTCAAAGAAGGGTGGAGAAGGTCGGAGAAGTTCAGTGAAGTTCGGAGAAGTTCAAAGGTGGTCAGAGAAGGTCAAAGAGGGTCGGAGAAAGATAAAGATGTTTGGAGAAGATCGGAGAAGGTCGAAGAAGGTAAAAGATGGTCGGAGAAGGTAAAAGAATTTTGAAGAAGGTCAGAGAATGTCAAAAAAAGTGTGGAGAAGGTTGGAGAAAGTAAAAGAAGTTTGGAGAAGGTTGGAGAAGGTAAAAAAAGCATGGAGAAGGTCGGAGAAGCTCGGAGAAAGATAAAGATGGTTGGAGAAGATCGGAGAAGGTCAAAGAAAGTCAGAGAAGTTCAGAGAAGGTCAAAGAAGGTTGAAGAAGTTCAGAGAAGTTCGAAGAAGGTCAAAGAAGGTGGGAGAAGTCAAAGAAGGTCGGAGAAGTTCAGATAAGTTAAAAGAAGGCCGGAGAAGCTGAAAGAAGGCCGGAGAAGGTCAAAGAAGGCTGGAGAAAGTAAAAGAAGGTCAGAGAAGTTCAGAGAATGTCAAAGAAGGGTGGAGAAGGTCGGAGAGGTTTGGAGAAGGTCGCAGAAGGACGAAGGATTAGGAGAAGTTTGGAGAAGGTCAAAGATGGTCAGAGAAAGTCATAGAAGGTCAATGAAAGTTGGAGAAGTATAAAGATGGTCAGAGAAGATTGGAGAAGTTCGGAGAAGGTCAAAGATGGTCGGAGAAAATCAGAGAAGGTCGGAGAAGGTCAGAGAAGGTAGGAAAATTTGGGAGAAGGTCAAAAAATGTCAAAGAAGTTCGGAGAAGGTCGGAAAAGGTGAAAGCAAGTTGGAGAAGGCCGGAGAAATTCCAGGAAGGTCAGAGAAGTTCGAAGAAGGTCAGAGAAGGTCAAAGAAGGGTGGAGAAGGTCAGAATAGGTCAGAGAAGATCAAAGAAGTTCATAGAAGGTTGGAGAATGTCAAAGAAGTTTGGAGAAGGTCAAAGAAGTTCGGAGAAAGTCAAAGAAGGTTGGAGAGGTTGGAGAAGGTCAAAGAAGGTCTGACAAGATCAAAGAAGATCGGAGAAGGTCAAAGAACATCGGAGAATGTCGGAGAAGTTCAAAGAAGGTTGGAGAATGTCAAAAGAGGTTGGAGAAGGGTGGAGAATTTCGCAGAATTACGGAAAAGGTCGAAGAAGTTCAGAGGTGTTCAAAGATTGTCGGAAAATGTGAAAGAAGTTCGAAGAAGAGGTCAGAGGTCAGGGTAAGGGTTCAGAGGTCAGAGGTCGGGATAAGGGTTCAGAGGTCAGGGTAAGGGTTCAGAGGTCAGAGGTCATGGGTCAGGGGTCGGGGGTCATGGGTAAGGGGTCAGGGGCCATGGGTCAGGGGTCAGGGGTCAGGGTCAGGAGTCAGGGGTCAGAGGTCAGGGTCAGGGGTCAGGGGTCAGAGGTCAGAGGTAAGAGCTAAGGCTAAGAGGTCAGAGGTCAGGGGACAGGGTCAGAGGTCAGGGGTCAGGGGGTCAGGGGTCAGGGTCAGGAGTAAGGGGTCAGAGGTCTGTGTCAGGGGTCAGGGTCAGGAGTCAGAGTCAAGGGTCAGGGGTCATGGGTCAGAGTTCAGGGGTCAGGGGTCAGAGGTCAGGGGTCAGGGGGTCAGGGCTTAGGGTCAGGGGTCAGGGGTCAGTGGTCAAGGTGATGTTCAGGGGTTAGGGGTCAGGGTCGGGGTAAGGATGAGGGGTCAGGGGTCAGAGGTCAGTGTAAGGGTTCAGAGGTCAGAGGTCAGGGGTCAGGTTTGGGGGACATGGGTAAGCGGTAAAGGGTCAGGGGTCAGATTCAAGGGTCAGAGGTCAGGGGTCAGAGGTTAGGGGTAAGGGTTCAGAGGTCGGGGTCAGAGGTCAGGTGTCAGGGGTCAGAGGTCAGGGATCATTGGTCATGCTTCAGATGTCAGTGGTCAGGGGTCAGAGGTCAGGGGTCGGGGTCATATGTCATAGGTCAGGGGTCATGGGTCATAGGTCAGGGGTCAGAGCTCAGGGTCAGAGGTCAGAGGTCAGGGGGTAAGGGTCAGGGTCAGGGGTCAGTGTCAGGGGTCAGGGGTCAGAGTGATATTCAGGGGTTGGGGTCAGGGTCGGGGTCAGGGTGAGGGGTCAGGGGTCAGGGGTCAGAGGTCAGGGTAACGGTTCAGAGGTCAGGGGTCAGGGGTCCGGGTTCATGGATAAGGGGTCAGGGGTCAGGGGGTCAGGGGGTCAGGGGTCAGAGTCATAGGTCAGGGTCAGGGGTCAGAGGTCAGGTGTCAGGGGTCAGGGGTGAGGGGTCAGGGCCAAAGGTCAGAGGTCAGGGGTCGGGGTCATCGGTCAGGGTCAGAGGTAAGGGTTAGAGGTCAGAGGTCGGGGGTCAGGGGTCAGAAGTCATATGTCAGGGGTCATGGGACATAGGTCAGGGTTCAGAGGTCGGGGTCACGATTCAGAGGTCAGGTGTCAGAGGTCAGAGGTCAGGGTTCAGAGCTCAGGGTCAGAGGTCAGGGGTCAGAGGTCAAGTGTCAGGGATCATGAGTCAGAAGTCAGGGTCAGGGTTCAGAGGTAAGGGGTCAGAGGTCATAGGTCAGGGGTCATAGGTCAGGGAGTAAGGGTCAGGGTCAGGGGTCAGGGGTTGGGGTTCATGGGTAAGGGGTCAGGGTCAGGGGTCAGAGGTCAGGGGTCATGGGTCAGGTGTCAGAGTCAAGGGTCAGAGGTCAGGGGGTCAGGGTCAGGAGTCAGGGGTCAGAGGTCAGGGTCAGGGGTCAGAGGTACAGGGGTAAGAACTCAGGCTCAGAGGTCAGAGGTCAGGGGACAGGGTCAGATGTCAGGGGTCAGGTGTCAGGGTCAGGGGTCAGGGTCAGGAGTCAGGGGTCAGAGGTCTGGGTCAAGGGTCAGGGTCAGGGGTCAGAGGTCAGAGTCAAGGGTCAGAGGTCAGGTCTCAGGGGTCATGGGTCAGGGGTCAGAGGTCAGGGTTCAGAGGTCAGAGGTCAGGGGTCAGCGGGTCAGGGGTCAGGGGTTAGGGTCAGTGTCAGGGATCAGGGTCAGGGGTCAGGGTCAGTGTGAGGGGTCAGGTTCATGGGTCAGGGGTCAGGGTCACGGTCAGGGGTTACGGGTCAGGGTCAGGTGTCAGGGTGAGGGGTCAGGGGCCATTATCAAGGGTCAGGGTCAGGAGTCAGGGGTCAGAGGTCAGGGTTCAGGGTGATGTTCAGGGGTTAGGGGTTAGGGGTCAGGGTCGGGGTCAGTGTGAGGGGTCAGGGGTCAGGGGTCATAGGTCAGGGTAAAGGTTCAGAGGTCAGAGGTCATGGGTCAGTGGTCAGTGGTCAGGGTCATGGGTAAGGGGTCAGGGTCAGAGGTCAGGGGTCAGAGTTCAGGGGTCACAGATCAGGGTCAGAGGTACGGGGTCAGGGGGTCAGGGGTCAGTGGTCGGGGGTCTGGGGTCAGAGGTCAGGGTCAGGGGTCAGAGGTCAGGGGTCAGAGCTCAGGGTCAGAGGTCAGGGAAAAGGGTCAGAGGTCAGGGATCAGGGTGATGTTCAGGGGTTAGGGGTCAGGGTCGGGGTCAGGGGTCAGGGTGAGGGATCAGGGGTCAGAGGTCAGGGTAAGGGTAAGGGTTCAGGGGTCAGAGGTCAGGGGTCAGGGGTCAGGGGTCGGGGGTCATGGGTAAGGGGTCTGTGTCAGGGGTCAGGGGTCAGAGTCAAGCTTCAGAGGTCAGAGGTTGGGGGTCGTGGGTCAGGGGTCAGAGATCAGGGTTCAGAGGTCAGGGGTCGGGGTAAGGGGGTCAGGGGTCAGGGTCATAGGACAGGGTCAGGGGTCAGAAGTCAGGGTGTCAGGGTTCATGGGTCAGAGGTCAGAGGGTCATACGTCAGGGGTCAGGATTCAGAGGTAAGGTGTCAGGGGTCAGAGGTCAGGGTGAGAGGTCAGAGGTCAGGGGTCAGGTGTCATAGATCAAGTGTCAGGCTTTAGAGGTCAGGGTCAGTGGTTAGAGGTCAGGGGTCAGAGGTCACGTGTCAGGGGTCGGAGGTAAGGGGTCAGATGTCAGGGGTCAGGGGTCAGAGGTCAGGGTTTAGAGGTCGGGGTCAGAGGTCAGGTGTCAGGGGTTGGAGGTCAGGGGTCAGGGGTCATGGGTCATGGGTCAGAGGTAAAGGGTCAGTGGTCGGGGGTCAGAGGTCATAGGTTAGGGGTCATGGGTCATAGGTCAGGAATCAGAGGTCAGGGTAAGGGTTCAGAGGTCAGGGGTCGGAGGTCATAGTTAAGGGGTCAGGGTCAGGGGTCGTAGGTCAGAGGTACAGGGTCAGGGGTCGGGGGTCGGGAGTCAGAGGTCAGGGTATAGAGGTCAGGTATCAGGGGTCGGAGGTCAGGGGTCAGGGGTCATGGGTCATGGGTCAGAGGTCAGGTGTCAGGGGTCGGGGGTCAGAGGTCATAGGTTAGGGGTCATGGGTCATAGCTCAGGGATCAGAGGTCAGGGTAAGTGTTCAGATGTAAGGGGTCAGAGGTCATGGTTAAGGGGTCAGGGTCAGAGGTCATGGGCCATGGGTCAGGGGTCAGAGGTCAAGGAACAGAGGTCAGTAGTCGGGGTCGGAGGTCAGAGGTACGGGGTCAGGGGTCATGGGTCATATGTCAGAGGTCATGGGTCAGGGTAAGGGGTCATGGGTCATGGGTCAGGGTCAGGGGTCAGGGTTGGACGTCAGAGGTCAGGGGTCAAAGGTCAGGTTTCAGGGGTCAGAGGTCAGGAGGTATGGGTCAGGGTCAGGGGTCAGGGGTCAGGGGTTAGGGGTCATGGGTAAGGGGTCAGGGGTCAGGGTAAGGGTTCAGAGGTCAGAAGTCAGGGTAAGGGTTCAGAGGTCAGAGGTCAGGGGTCAGGGGTCGGGGGTCATGGGTAAGGGGTCAGGGTCAGGGGTCGGGGTCAGGGTTAGTGGTCAGAGTCAAGGGTCATAGGTCAGGTCTCAGGGGTCAGGGGTCAGAGGTCAGAGGTCAGGGGTCAGGGGGTCAGCTGGTGAGGGGTCAGGGGTTAGGGTCAGGGTCAGGGATCAGGGTCAGGGGTCAGGGTCAGTGTGAGGGGTCAGGTTCAGGGGTCAGGGGTCAGGGTCACGGTCAGGGGTTACGGGTCAGGGTCAGGTGTCAGGGTGAGGGGTCAGGGGCCATTATCAAGGGTCAGGGTCAGGAGTCAGGGGTCAGAGTTCAGGGTGATGTTCAGGGGTTAGGGGTTAGGGGTCAGGGTCGGGGTCAGTGTGAGGGGTCAGGGGTCAGGGGTCATAGGTCAGGGTAAAGGTTCAGAGGTCAGAGGTCATGGGTCAGCGGTCGGGGTCATGGGTAAGGGGTCAGGGTCAGAGGTCAGGGGTCAGAGTTCAGGGGTCACAGATCAGGGTCAGAGGTAAGGGGTCAGGGGTCAGGGGGTCAGGGGTCAGTGGTCGGGGGTCTGGGGTCAGAGGTCAGGGTCAGGGGTCAGAGGTCAGGGGTCAGAGCTCAGGGTCAGAGGTCAGGGAAAAGGGTCAGAGGTCAGGGATCAGGGTGATGTTCAGGGGTTAGGGGTCAGGGTCGGGGTCAGGGGTCAGGGTGAGGGATCAGGGGTCAGGGGTCAGAGGTCAGGGTAAGGGTAAGGGTTCAGGGGTCAGAGGTCAGGGGTCAGGGGTCAGGGGTCGGGGGTCATGGGTAAGGGGTCTATGTCAGGGGTCAGGGGTCAGAGTCAAGCTTCAGAGGTCAGAGGTTGGGGGTCGTGTGTCAGGGGTCAGAGATCAGGGTTCAGAGGTCAGAGGTCAGGGGTCAGGGGTCAGGGTCATAGGACAGGGTCAGGGGTCAGAGGTCAGGGGTAAGGGGCTCAGGGGTCAGGGTCATAGGACAGGGTCAGGGGTCAGAGGTCAGGGTGTCAGGGTTCATGGGTCAGAGGTCAGGGGGTCATACGTCAGGGGGTCAGGGTTCAGAGGTAAGGTGTCAGGGGTCAGGGGTCAGAGGTCAGGGTTAGAGGTCAGAGGTCAGGAGTCAGGTGTCATAGATCAAGAGTCAGGCTTTAGAGGTCAGGGTCAGTGGTTAGAGGTTAGGGATCATGGGTCAGGGGTCAGAGGTCACGTGTCAGGGGTCGGAGGTAAGGGGTCGAGGTCAGAGGTCAGGGGTCAGGGGTCGGGGGTCAGAGGTCAGGGTTTAGAGGTCGGGGTCAGAGGTCAGGTGTCAGGGGTCGGAGGTCAGGGGTCATGGGTCATGGGTCAGAGGTAAAGGGTCGGGTCGGGGGTCAGAGGTCATAGGTTAGGGGTCATGGGTCATAGGTCAGGAATCAGAGGTCAGGGTAAGGGTTCAGAGGTCAGGGGTCGGAGGTGATAGTTAAGGGGTCAGGGTCAGGGGTCAGGGGTCGTAGGTCAGAGGTACAGGTTCAGGGGTCAGGGGTCGGGGGTCATGGGTCATTGTCAGGGGTCAGGGTTAAAGGTCAGCGGTCAGGGGTCAGAGGTCATAGGTCAGGGGTCATGGGTCATAGGTCAGGGTTCAGAGGTCAAGGTAAGAGGTCATAGGTCAGAGGTCAGGGTAAGGGTTCAGAGGTCAGAGGTAAGGGGTCATGTGTAAGGGGTCAGGGTCAGGGGTCAGTGGTCATGGGTCAGGGGTCAGAGGTCAAGGTTCACAGGTCAGAGGTCAGGGGTCAGGGGTTAGGGTCATAGGTCAGGGTCAGGGGTCAGAGGTCAGGTGTGAGGGTTCGGAGGTCAGAGATCAGTGGTGAGGGGTCATGGGACAGGGGTCAGAGGTCACGGGTCAGGGCCAGTGGTCAGAGGTCAGGGGTCGGGGGTCAGAGGTCGGGGTCAAGTGTCAGGTGTCAGCGGTCATGGGTCAGGGTCAGATGTCAGGGGCCAGGGCTAGGGTTCAGAGGTCATGTGTCAGGGGTCAGAGGTCAGGGCCAGGGGTCAGAGTTCATGGGTCAGGGGTCATAGTTCATAGGTCAGGGGTCATGGGTCATAGGTCAGGGTTCAGAGGTGAGGTGTCAGGGGTCAGAGGTCAGAGGTCAAGTGTCAGGGTTAAGAGTTCAGGGTCAGGGGTCAGAGGTCAGGGATCATGGGTCACAGGCCGGGGTCGGGGTTCAGATGTCAGAGGACAGGGGTCAGGAGTCGGGGGTCATGGGTCAGGGGTCAGGGGTCAGGGGGTCAGGGGTCAGTGGTCGGGGGTCTGGGGTCAGAGATCAGGGTCAGGGGTCAGAGGTCAGGGGTCAGAGCTCAGGGTCAGAGGTCAGGGAAAAGGGTCAGAGGTCAGGGATCAGGGTGATGTTCAGGGGTTAGGGGTCAGGGTCGGGGTCAGGGGTCAGGGTGAGGGATCAGGGGTCAGGGGTCAGAGGTCAGGGTAAGGGTAAGGGTTCAGGGGTCAGAGGTCAGAGGTCAGAGGTCAGGGGTCGGGGGTCATGGGTAAGGGGTCTGTGTCAGGGGTCAGGGGTCAGAGTCAAGCTTCAGAGGTCAGAGGTTGGGGGTCGTGGGTCAGGGGTCAGAGATCAGGGTTCAGAGGTCAGAGGTCAGGGTCATAGGACAGGGTCAGGGGTCAGAGGTCAGGGTGTCAGGGTTCATGGGTCAGAGGTCAGAGGGTCATACGTCAGGGGTCAGGGTTCAGAGGTAAGGTGTCAGGGGTCAGAGGTCAGGGTGAGAGGTCAGAGGTCAGGAGTCAGGTGTCATAGATCAAGTGTCAGGCTTTAGAGGTCAGGGTCAGTGGTTAGAGTTCAGGGATCATGGGTCAGAGGTCAGGGGTCAGATGTCACGTGTCAGGGGTCGGAGGTAAGGGGTCAGAGGTCAGAGGTCAAGGGTCAGGGGTCAGAGGTCAGGGTTTAGAGGTCGGGGTCAGAGGTCAGGTGTCAGGGGTTGGAGGTCAGGGGTCATGGGTCAGAGGTAAAGGGTCAGTGGTCGGGGGTCAGAGGTCATAGGTTAGGGGTCATGGGTCATAGGTCAGGAATCAGAGGTCAGGGTAAGGGTTCAGAGGTCAGGGGTCGGAGGTCATAGTTAAGGGGTCAGGGTCAGGGGTCAGGGGTCGTAGGTCAGAGGTACAGGGTCAGGGGTCAGGGGTCGGGGGTCAGAGGTCAGGGTATAGAGTTCAGGGGTCAGAGGTCAGGTGTCAGGGGTCGGAGGTCAGGGTTCAGGGGTCATGGGTCAGAGGTCAGGGGTCGGGGTTCAGAGGTCATAGGTTAGGGGTCATGGGTCATAGGTCAGGGATCAGAGGTCAGGGTAAGTGTTCAGAGGTAAGGGGTCAGAGGTCATGGTTAAGGGGTCAGGGTCAGAGGTCATGGGCCATGGGTCAGGGGTCAGAGGTCAAGGAACAGAGGTCAGTAGTCAGGGGTCGTAGGTCAGAGGTACGGGGTCAGGGGTCATGGGTCATATGTAAGAGGTCATGGGTCAGGGTCAGGGGTCAGGGGTCATGGGTCAGGGTCAGGGGTCAGGGTTGGACGTCAGAGGTCAGGGGTCAGAGGTCAGGTTTCAGGGGTCAGAGGTTGGGGGTAAGGGTCAGGGTCAGGGGTCAGGGGTTAGGGGTTATGGGTAAGGGGTCAGGGGTCAGGGTAAGGGTTCAGAGGTCAGAAGTCAGGGTAAGGTTTCAGAGGTCAGAGGTCAGGGGTCAGGGGTCGGGGGTCATGGGTAAGGGGTCAGGGTCAGGGGTCAGGGGTCAGAGTCAAGCTTCAGAGGTCAGAGGTTAGGGGTCGTGGGTCAGGGGTCAGAGATCAGGGTTCAGAGGTCAGGGGTCAGGGGTCAGGGGTAAGGGGGTCAGGGGTCAGGGTCATAGGACAGGGTCAGGGGTCAGAGGTCAGGGTGTCAGGGTTCATGGGTCAGAGGTCAGAGGGTCATACGTCAGGGGTCAGGGTTCAGAGGTAATGTGTCAGGGGTCAGAGGTCAGGGGTCAGGTGTCATAGATCAAGTGTCAGGCTTTAGAGGTCAGGGTCAGTGGTTAGAGGTCAGGGATCATGGGTCAGAGGTCAGGGGTCAGAGGTCACTTGTCAGGGGTCGGAGGTAAGGGATCAGAGGTAAGGGGTCAGGGGTCAGGGGTCAGAGGTCAGGGTTTAGAGGTCGGGGTCAGAGGTCAGGTGTCAGGGGTCGGAGGTCGGGGTCAGGGGTCATGGGTCAGAAGTAAAGGGTAATTGGTCGGGGGTCAGAGGTCATAGGTTAGGGGTCATGGGTCATAGGTCAGGAATCAGAGGTCAGGGTAAGGGTTTAGAGGTAAGGGTTTAGAGGTCAGGGGTCGGAGGTCATAGTTAAGGGGTCAGGGTCAGGGGTCAGGGGTCGTAGGTCAGAGGTACAGGGTCAGGGGTCAGGGGTCGGGGGCCAGAGGTCAGGGTATAGAGGTCAGGGGTCAGAGGTCAGTTGTCAGGGGTCGGAGGTCAGGGGTCAGGGGTCATGGGTCATGGGTCAGAGGTCAGGGGTCGGGGGTCAGAGGTCATAGGTTAGGGGTCATGGGTCATAGGTCAGGGATCAGAGGTCAGGGTAAGTGTTCAGAGGTAAGGGGTCAGAGGTCATGGTTAAGGGGTCAGGGTCAGAGGTCATGGGCCATGGGTCAGAGTCAGAGGTCAAGGAACAGAGGTCAGTAGTCAGGGGTCGGAGGTCAGAGGTACGGGGTCAGGGGTCATGGGTCATATGTCAGAGGTCATGGGTCAGGGTCAGGGGTCATGGGTCAGGTGTCAGGGTCAGGGGTCAGGGTTGGACGTCAGAGGTCAGGGGTCAGAGGTCAGGTTTCAGGGGTCAGAGGTCAGGGGGTAAGGGTCAGGGTCAGGGGTCAGGGGTCAGGGGTTAGGTGTCATGGGTAAGGGGTCAGGGGTCAGGGGTCAGGGTAAGGGTTCAGAGGTCAGAAGTCAGGGTAAGGGTTCAGAGGTCAGAGGTCAGGGGTCAGGGGTCGGGGGTCATGGGTCAGAGTCAAGGGTCAGAGGTCAGGTCTCAGGGGTCATGGGTCAGGGGTCAGAGGTCAGGGTTCAGAGGTCAGAGGTCAGGGGTCAGGGGTTAGGGTCAGGGTCAGGGATCAGGGTCAGGGGTCAGGGTCAGTGTGAGGGGTCATGTTCAGGGGTCAGGGGTCAGGGTCACGGTCAGGGGTTACGGGTCAGGGTCAGGTGTCAGGGTGAGGGGTCAGGGGCCATTATCAAGGGTCAGGGTCAGGAGTCAGGGGTCAGAGGTCAGGGTGATGTTCAGGGGTTAGGGGTTAGGGGTCAGGGTCGGGGTCAGTGTGAGGGGTCAGGGGTCAGGGGTCATAGGTCAGGGTAAAGGTTCAGAGGTCAGAGGTCATGGGTCAGCGGTCGGGGTCATGGGTAAGGGGTCAGGGTCAGAGGTCAGGGGTCAGAGTTCAGGGGTCACAGATCAGGGTCAGAGGTAAGGGGTCAGGGGTCAGGGGGTCAGGGGTCAGTGGTCGGGGGTCTGGGGTCAGAGGTCAGGGTCAGGGGTCAGAGGTCAGGGGTCAGAGCTCAGGGTCAGAGGTCAGGGAAAAGGGTCAGAGGTCAGGGATCAGGGTGATGTTCAGGGGTTAGGGGTCAGGGTCGGGGTCAGGGTTCAGGGTGAGGGATCAGGGGTCAGGGGTCAGAGGTCAGAGTAAGGGTAAGGGTTCAGGGGTCAGAGGTCAGGGGTCAGGGGTCGGGGGTCATGGGTAAGGGGTCTGTGTCAGGGGTCAGGGGTCAGAGTCAAGCTTCAGAGGTCAGAGGTTGGGGGTCGTGGGTCAGGGGTCAGAGATCAGGGTTCAGAGGTCAGAGGTCAGGGGTCAGGGTCATAGGACAGGGTCAGGGGTCAGAGGTCAGGGTGTCAGGGTTCATGGGTCAGAGGTCAGAGGGTCATACGTCAGGGGTCAGGGTTCAGAGGTAAGGTGTCAGGGGTCAGAGGTCAGGGTGAGAGGTCAGAGGTCAGGGGTCAGGTGTCATAGATCAAGTGTCAGGCTTTAGAGGTCAGGGTCAGTGGTTAGAGGTCAGGGATCATGGGTCAGAGGTCAGGGGTCAGAGGTCACTTGTCAGCGGGTCGGAGGTAAGGGATCAGAGGTCAGAGGTCAGGGGTCAGGGGTCAGAGGTCAGGGTTTAGAGGTCGGGGTCAGAGGTCAGGTGTCAGGGGTTGGAGGTCAGGGGTCATGGGTCAGAAGTAAAGGGTCAGTGGTCGGGGGTCAGAGGTCATAGGTTAGGGGTCATGGGTCATAGGTCAGGAATCAGAGGTCAGGGTAAGGGTTCAGAGGTCAGGGGTCGGAGGTCATAGTTAAGGGGTCAGGGTCAGGGGTCAGGGGTCGTAGGTCAGAGGTACATGGTCAGGGGTCAGGGGTCGGGGGCCAGAGGTCAGGGTATGGAGTTCAGGGGTCAGAGGTCAGGTGTCAGGGGTCGGAGGTCAGGGTTCAGGGGTCATGGGTCAGAGGTCAGGGGTCGGGGTTCAGAGGTCATAGGTTAGGGGTCATGGGTCATAGGTCAGGGATCAGAGGTCAGGGTAAGTGTTCAGAGGTAAGGGGTCAGAGGTCATGGTTAAGGGGTCAGGGTCAGAGGTCATGGGCCATGGGTCAGGGGTCAGAGGTCAAGGAACAGAGGTCAGTAGTCAGGGGTCGTAGGTCAGAGGTACGGGGTCAGGGGTCATGGGTCATATGTAAGAGGTCATGGGTCAGGGTCAGGGGTCAGGGGTCATGGGTCATGGGTCAGGGTCAGGGGTCAGGGTTGGACGTCAGAGGTCAGGGGTCAGAGGTCAGGTTTCAGGGGTCAGAGGTCGGGGGTAAGGGTCAGGGTCAGGGGTCAGGGGTCAGGGGTTAGGGGTTATGGGTAAGGGGTCAGGGGTCAGGGTAAGGGTTCAGAGGTCAGAAGTCAGGGTAAGGTTTCAGAGGTCAGAGGTCAGGGGTCAGGGGTCGGGGGTCATGGGTAAGGGGTCAGGGTCAGGGGTCAGGGGTCAGAGTCAAGCTTCAGAGGTCAGAGGTTAGGGGTCGTGGGTCAGGGGTCAGAGATCAGGGTTCAGAGGTCAGGGGTCAGGGGTAAGGGGGTCAGGGGTCAGGGTCATAGGACAGGGTCAGGGGTCAGCGGTCAGGGTGAGAGGTCAGAGGTCAGAGGGTCATAGATCAAGTGTCAGGCTTTAGAGGTCAGGGTCAGTGGTTAGAGGTCAGGGATCATGGTTCAGAGGTCAGGGGTCAGAGGTCACGTGTCAGGGGTCGGAGGTAAGTGGTCAGAGGTCAGAGGTCAGGGGTCAGGGGTCAGAGGTCAGGGTTTAGATGTCGGGGTCAGAGGTCAGGTGTCAGGGGTCGGAGGTCGGGGTCAGGGGTCATGGGTCAAAAGTAAAGGGTCATTGGTCGGGGGTCAGAGGTCATAGGTTAGGGGTCATGGGTCATAGGTCAGGAATCAGAGGTCAGGGTAAGGGTTTAGAGGTCAGGGGTCGGAGGTCATAGTTAAGGGGTCAGGGTCAGGGGTCAGGGGTCGTAGGTCAGAGGTACAGGGTCAGGGGTCAGGGGTCGGGGGCCAGAGGTCAGGGTATAGAGGTCAGGGGTCAGAGGTCAGTTGTCAGGGGTCGGAGGTCAGGGGTCAGGGGTCATGGGTCATGGGTCAGAGGTCAGGGGTCGGGGGTCAGAGGTCATAGGTTAGGGGTCATGGGTCATAGGTCAGGGATCAGAGGTCAGGGTAAGTGTTCAGAGGTAAGGTGTCAGAGGTCATGGTTAAGGGGTCAGGGTCAGAGGTCATGGGCCATGGGTCAGAGTCAGAGGTCAAGGAACAGAGGTCAGTAGTCAGGGGTCGGAGGTCAGAGGTACGGGGTCAGGGGTCATGGGTCATACGTCAGAGGTCATGGGTCAGGGTCAGGGGTCATGGGTCATGGGTCAGGGTCAGGGGTCAGGGTTGGACGTCAGAGGTCAGGGGTCAGAGGTCAGGTTTCAGGGGTCAGAGGTCAGGGGGTAAGGGTCAGGGTCAGGGGTCAGGGGTCAGGGGTTAGGTGTAATGGGTAAGGGGTCAGGGGTCAGGGTAAGGGTTCAGAGGTCAGAAGTCAGGGTAAGGGTTCAGAGGTCAGAGGTCAGGGGTCAGGGGTCGGGGGTCATGGGTAAGGGGTCAGGGTCGGGGGTCAGGGGTCAGAGTCAAGGGTCAGAGGTCAGGTCTCAGGGGTCATGGGTCAGGGGTCAGAGGTCAGGGTCAGAGGTCAGAGGTCAGGGGTCAGGGGTTAGGGTCAGGGTCAGGGATCAGGGTCAGGGGTCAGGGTCAGTGTGAGGGGTCAGGTTCAGGGGTCAGGGGTCAGGGTCACGGTCAGGGGTTACGGTTCAGGGTCAGGTGTCAGGGTGAGGGGTCAGGGGCCATTATCAAGGGTCAGGGTCAGGAGTCAGGGGTCAGAGGTCAGAGTGATGTTCAGGGGTTAGGGGTTAGGGGTCAGGGTCGGGGTCAGTGTGAGGGGTCAGGGGTCAGGGGTCATAGGTCAGGGTAAAGGTTCAGAGGTCAGAGGTCATGGGTCAGCGGTCGGGGTCATGGGTAAGGGGTCAGGGTCAGAGGTCAGGGGTCAGAGTTCAGGGGTCACAGATCAGGGTCAGAGGTAAGGGGTCAGGGGTCAGGGGGTCAGGGGTCAGTGGTCGGGGGTCTGGGGTCAGAGGTCAGGGTCAGGGGTCAGAGGTCAGGGGTCAGAGCTCAGGGTCAGAGGTCAGGGAAAAGGGTCAGAGGTCAGGGATCAGGGTGATGTTCAGGGGTTAGGGGTCAGGGTCGGGGTCAGGGGTCAGGGTGAGGGATCAGGGGTCAGAGGTCAGGGTAAGGGTAAGGGTTCAGGGGTCAGAGGTCAGGGGTCAGGGGTCAGGGGTCAGGGGTCAATGGTCAGGGGGTCAGGGGTCAGTGGTCGGGGGTCTGGGGTCAGAGGTCAGGGTCAGGGGTCAGAGGTCAGGGGTCAGAGCTCAGGGTCAGAGGTCAGGGAAAAGGGTCAGAGGTCAGGGATCAGGGTGATGTTCAGGGGTTAGGGGTCAGGGTCGGGGTCAGGGGTCAGGGGTCAGGGTGAGGGATCAGGGGTCAGAGGTCAGGGTAAGGGTAAGGGTTCAGGGGTCAGAGGTCAGGGGTCAGGGGTCAGGGTTCGGGGGTCATGGGTAAGGGGTCAGTGTCAGGGGTCAGGGGTCAGAGTCAAGCTTCAGAGGTCAGAGGTTGGGGGTCGTGGGTCGGGGGTCAGAGGTCAGGGTTTAGAGGTCGGGGTCAGAGGTCAGGTGTCAGGGGTCGGAGGTCAGGGGTCATGGGTCATGGGTCAGAGATAAAGGGTCGGGGTCGGGGGTCAGAGGTCATAGGTTAGGGGTCATGGGTCATAGGTCAGGAATCAGAGGTCAGGGTAAGGGTTCAGAGGTCAGGGGTCGGAGGTCATAGTTAAGGGGTCAGGGTCAGGGGTCAGGGGTCGTAGGTCAGAGGTACAGGGTCAGGGGTCAGGGGTCGGGGGTCATGGGTCATTGTCAGGGGTCAGGGTTAAAGGTCAGCGGTCAGGGGTCAGAGGTCATAGGTCAGGGGTCATGGGTCATAGGTCAGGGTTCAGAGGTCAAGGTAAGAGGTCATAGGTCAGAGGTCAGGGTAAGGGTTCAGAGGTCAGAGGTAAGGGGTCATGTGTAAGGGGTCAGGGTCAGGGGTCAGTGGTCATGGGTCAGGGGTCAGAGGTCAAGGTTCACAGGTCAGAGGTCAGGGGTCAGGGGTTAGGGTCATAGGTCAGGGTCATGGGTCATAAGTCAGGTTTCAGAGAGCAGGGTAAGGGTTCAGAGGTCAGAAGTCAGGGTAAGGGTTCAGAGGTCAGAGGTCAGGGGTCAGAGGTTAGGGTCATGGGTAAGGGGTAAGGGTCAGGGGTCAGAGGTCATGGGTCAGGGGTCAGAGGTCAGGGTCAAGGGTCAGAGGTCAGGGGTCAGGGGTCATGGGTCAGGGTTCAGTGTCAAGGGTCTGGGTCAGGATCAGTTGTCAGAGGTCAGGTTCAGGGGTCAGAGGTCAGGGGTCAGGGCCAGGGGTCAGAGGTCGTTGTCGGGGGTCATGGGTCAGGGTAAGGGGTCAGGGTTAGAGGTCAGAGGTCAGCCATCAGAGGTCAGGTGTCAGGGCTCAGAGGTCAGGGTTAAGGGTCACGGTCAGGGTTCAGCGTTTGGTGGTCATGGGTAAGGGTTCAGGGTCAGGGGTCAGAGTGATGTTCAGGTGTTAGGGGTCAGGGTCGGGGTCAGGGTGAGGGGTCAGGGGTCAGAGGTCAGGGAAAGGGTTCAGAGGTCAGAGGTCAGGGGTCAGGGGTCGGGGGTCATGGTTAAGGGGTCAGGGTCAGGGATCGGGGTCAGCGTCAAGGGTCAGAGGTCAGGGGTCAGGGGTCATGGGTCATGTTTCAGGGGTCAGGGCCAGGGATCAGAGGTCAGGGGTCAGATTTCAGGGGTCATGGTTCAGGGGTCAGAGGTCAGAGTCAAGGGTCAGAGGTCGGGGTCAGGGGTCATGGGTCAGGTGTAAGAGGTCAGGGGTCAGGGCCAGGGGTCAGAGGTCAGGGGTCGGGGGTCATGGGTCAGGGTCAGGGGTCTAGGTTAGAGGTCAGAGGTCAGGGGTCAGGTGTCAGGGATCAGAGGTCATAGGTCAGGGGTAATGGGTCATAGGTCAGGGTTCAGAGGTCGGGGTCAGGGTTCAGAGGTCAGGTGTCAGGGGTCAGAGGACAGAGGTCAGGGTCAGGGGTCAGAGCTCAGGGTCAGAGGTCACGGGTCAGAAGTCAAGTGTCAGAGTTCAGAGATCGTGGTCAGGTTTCTGAGGTCAGAGGTCAGGGGTCAGGGGTCATGGGTCATGGGTCAGAGTCAGGGGTCGGGGTTAGAGGTCATAGGTCAGGGGTCATGGGTCATAGGTCAAGGGTCAGAGCTCAGGGTAGGAGGTCAGAGGTCAGGGAGTAAGGGTCGGTGTCAGGGGTCAGGGGTTGGGGGTCATGGGTAAGGGTTCAGGGTCAGGGGTCAGGGTGATGTTCAGGGGTTAGGTGTCAGGGTCGGGGTCAGGGGTCAGGGGTCAGAGGTCTAGGGTAAGGGTTCAGAGCGCAGAGGTCAGGGTAAGGGTTCAGAGGTCAGAGGTCAGGGGTCAGGGGTCGGGGGTCATGGGTAAGGGGTCAGGGGTCAGAGTCAAGGGTCAGAGGTCAGGGGTCAGAGGTCGGGGAGTAAGGGTCAGGGACAGGGGTCAGGGGTCAGGGGTTGGGGTCATGGGTCATAGGTCAGGGTTCAGTGCACAGGGTAAGGGTTCAGGGTTCAGAGGTCAGGGGTCAGGGGTCGGGGGTCAGAGGTCATAGGTCAGGGGTCATTGGTCATAAGTCAGGGTTCAGAGAGCAGGGTAAGGGTTCTGAGGTCAGAAGTCAGGGTAAGGGTTCAGAGGTCAGAGGTCAGGGGTCAGAGGTTAGGGTCATGGGTAAGGGGTAAGGGTCAGGGGTCAGGGTTCATGGGTAAGGTGTCAGAGGTCAGGGTTCAGAGGTCAGAGGTGAGGGGTCAGGGGCTCAGGGGTCAGGGTCATGGGTCAGGGGCTCAGGTGTCAGGGTCATAGGTCAGGGTCTGTGGCCAGAGATCAGGTGTCAGGGGTTGGAGGTCAGAGGTCAGGGGTCAGGGGTCAGAGTTCATATGTCAGAGGTCAGAGGTCAGAGGTAAGGGTCAGGGTTCAGAGCTCAGGGTCAGAGGTCAGGTGTCAGAGGTCAGGGAGTAAGGGTCAGGGGTCAGGGGTAAGAGCTCACGGTCAGAGGTCAGGGGTCAGGGGACATGGTCAGGGGACAGGGTCAGAGGTCAGGGGTCAGGGTGAGGGGTCAGGGGTCAGGGGTCAGAGGTCAGGGAAAGGGTTCAGAAGTCAGAGGTCAGGGGTCAGATTCAAGGGTCAGAGGTCAGGGGTCAGGGGTCAAGGGTCAGGGGGCAGAGGTCAGGTTTCAGAGCTCACAGGTCAGGGGTAAGGGTCATAGGTCAGGGTCATGGGTCAGAGGTCAGGTGTCTGGGGACGGAGGTCAGAGGTCAGGGGTCATGTGTCAGGGGTCAGAGGTCAGGGGTCAGGGCCAGGGGTTGGGGGTCGGGGTCAGGGGTCGGGGGTCATGGGTCACGGTCAGGGTTCAGGGTTAGAGGTCAGAGGTAAGGGGTCAGGTGTCAGGTGTCAGAGGTCATATGTCAGGGGTCATGGGTCATAGGTCAGGGTTCAGAGGTCGGGGTCAGGGTTCAGAGGTCAGGTGTCAGGGGTCAGAGGTCTGGGGTCAGGGGTCAGAGGTCAAGTGTCAGGGTTCAGAGGTCAGGGTCAGGGTTCAGAGGTCAGGGATCATGGGTCAGGGGTCGGGGGTCATGGGTAAGGGGTCAGGGTCAGGGGTCAGGGGTCATGGGTCAGGGTTCAGAGGTCAGGGTTCAGAGGTCAGAGGTCAGGGAGTAAGGGGTCAGGGTCATAGGTCAGGGTAGGGGTCAGAGGTCAGGGGTCAGGGGTCAGGGGTCAGAGGTCAGGGGTCAGGGCCAGGGGTCAGAGGTCAGGGTTTAGGGGTCATGGGTCAGGGTCAGTGGTCAGGGTTAGAGGTCAGATGTCGGGGGTCAGAAGTCAGAGGTCGGGGGTCAGGGTCAGGGTGAGGGGTCAGGGGCTGGGGTCATGGGTAAGGGGTCAGGGTCAGGGGTCAGGGTTAGGGGTTAGGGGTCAGGGTGATGGTCAGGGGTTAGGGGTCAGGGTCGGGGTCAGGGTGAGGGGTCAGGTGTCAGAGGTCAGGGTAAGGGTTTAGATGTCAGAGGTCAGAGGTCAGGGGTCAGGGCTCGGGGGTCATGTGTAAGGGGTCAGGGTCAGGGGTTAGGGGTCAAAGTCAAGGGTCAGAGGTCAGGGGTCAGAGGTCATGGGCCAGGGGACAGAGGTCAGGGTTCAGAGGTCAGGGGTCAGGGGGTCAGGGATCAAGGTCATAGGTCAGGGTCAGGGGCCAGAGGTCAGGTGTCAGGGGTTGGAGGTCAGAGGTCAGGGGTCGGGGTCATGGGTCAGGGGTCAGGGGTCACAGGTCAGGGTTCATATGTCAGCGGTCAGGGGTCGGAGGTCAGAGGTCAGGGTCCGGGGTCAGAGCTCAGGGTCAGAGGTCAAGGGTCAGGGGTCAGAGGTGCGGGGTCAGAGGTCAAGTGTCAGGGATCATGAATCAGAGGTCGGGGTTTGGGTTCAGAGGTCAGAGGTCAGGTGTCAGGGGTCAGAGGTCGGGGTCAGAGTTCAGGGTCAGAGGTCAGGGGTCAGAGGTCATAGGTCAGGGGTTATAGGTCAGGGAGTAAGGGTCAGGGTCAGGGTTTAGGGGTTTGGGGTCATGGGTAGGGGTTCAGGGTCAGGGGTCAGAGGTCAGGGGTCATGGTTCAGGGGTCAGGGGTCAGAGTCAAGGGTCAGGGGTCAGTGTCAAGGGTCAGGGTCAGGGTCAAGAGTCAGTGGTCAGAGGTCAGGGTCAGTGATCAGTGGTCAGGGTAATGTTCAGGGGTTAGGGGTCAGGGTTGGGGTCAGAGCTCAGGGTCAGTGGTCCGAGATCAGTTTTCAGGGGTCAGAGTTCAGAGGTCATGGGTCAGGGTTCATGGGTAAGCGGTCAGGGTCAGGGGTCAGAGTCAAGGGTCAGAGGTCAGGGGTCAGGGGCCAGAGGTTAGGGGTCAGGGTTCAGAGGTCAGGGGTCAGAGGTCAGGTGTCAGGATTCGGAGGTCAGGGGTCAGAGGTCATGGGTAAGGGGTCAGAGGTTATAGGTCAGGGGTCAGGGGTCGGGGGTCACAGGTCATAGGTCAGGGGTCATGGGTTATAGGTCAGGATTCAGAGGTCAGGGTAAGGGATCATGGATCATAGGTCAGGGTTCAGAGGTCAGGGTAAGGGTTCAGAGGTCAGAGGTCAGGGTAAGTGTTCAGAGGTCATAGGTCAGGTGTCAGCGTCATAGGTCAGGTTCATGGGTCAGAGGTCAGGTGTCTGTGGTCATGGGTCAGGGGTCAGAGGTCAGGGGTCAGGGCCAGGGGTCAGAGGTCATGGGTCGGGGTCATGGGTCAGGGTCAGGGGTCAGGGATAGAGGTCAGAGGTAAGGGGTCAGTTGTCAGGGGTCAGAGGTCATAGGTCAGGGGTCAGGGGTCATAGGTCAGGGTTCAGAGGTCGGGGTCAGGGTTCAGAGGTCAGGTGTCAGGGGTCAGAGGTCAGAGGTCAGGGGTCAGGGGTCAGAGGTCATGTGTCAGGGTTAAGAGTTCAGGGTCAGGGATCAGAGGTCAGGGATCGTGGGTCACAGGCCGGGGTCGGGTTTCAGATGTCAAAGGAAAGGGGTCAGGGGTCGCGGGTCATGGGTAAGGGGTCAGGGTCAGGGGTCAGGGTGAGGGGTCAGTGTGAGGGGTCAGGGGTCAGGGTTCAGAGGTCAGGGTTCAGAGGTCAGAGTTAAGGGGTCAGGGGTCAGGTTTCATAGGTCAGGGTCAGAGGTCAGGGTTCAGGGGTCAGGGGTCAACGGTCATGGGTCAGTGGTCAGAGGTCAGGGGTCAGGGCCAGGGGTCAGAGGTCAGGGTCATGGGTCAGGGCTAAGAGGTCAGAGGTAAGGGGTTCAGGGGTCAGGTTTCATAGGTCAGGGTCAGGGGTCAGAGGTCAGAGGTCAGGGGTCAGGGGTCATGGGTCAGTGGTCAGAGGTCAGGGGTCAGGGCCAGGGGTCAGAGATCAGGTTTCGGGGGTCTTGGGTCAGGGTCAGTGGTCAGGGTTAGAGGTCAGAGGTCGGGGGTCAGAAGTCAGAGGTCGGGGGTCAGAGGTCATATGTCAGGGGTCATGGGTCATAGGTCAGTGTTCAGAGGTCGGGGTCAGTGTTCAGAGGTCAGGGTCAGGAGTCAGAGGTCAGGTATCATGGGTCACAGGTCGGGGTCAGGGTTCAGAGGTCAGAGGACAGGGATCATGGGTCGGGGGTCATGGGTAAGGGGTCAGGGTCAGGGGTCATGGTTCAGGTTTCAGAGGTCAGGGTTCAGAGGTCAGAGGTCAGGGTAAGGGTTCAGACGTCAGAGGTCAGGGGTCAGGGCTCGGGGGTCATGGGTAAGGGGTCAGGGTCAGGGGTCAGGGGTCAGAGTCAAGGGTCAGAGGTCAGGGTTCAGAGGTCAGGGGTCAGGGGTTCAGGGATCAAGGTTATAGGTCAGGTGTCAGGGGCCAGAGTCAGGTTTCAGGGGTCAGAGGTCAGGGGTCGGGGTCATGGGTCAGAGGTCAGGGTTCATATGTCAGAGGTCAGGGGTCAGGGCCAGGGATTAGAGGTCAGGGGTCGGAGGTCATGGGTCAGGGTCAGGGGTCAGTGTTAGAGTTCAGAGGTAAGGGTTAAGGTGTCAGGGGTCAGGGGTCATAGGTCAGGGGTCATGGGTCATAAGTCAGGGTTCAGAAGTCGGGCTCAGGGTTCAGAGGTCAGGTGTCAGGGGTCAGAGGTCAGGGGTCAGAGGTCAGAGGTCAAGTGTCAGCGTTCAGAGGTCAGGAGTCAGTGGTCAGTGATCATGGGTCACAGGGCGGGGTCGGGGTTCAGATGTCAGAGGACAGGGGTCAGGGTTCGGGGGTCATGGGTAAGCGGTCAGGGTGAGGGGTCAGGGGTCAGGGGTCATGGTTCAGAAGTCAGGGTTCAGAGGTCAGAGGTCAGGGGGTCAGGAGTCAGGGTCATAGGTCAGGGTCGGGGTCAGGGGTCAGGGGTCAGAGGTCAGGGGTCAGGGCCAGGGGTCAGAGTTCAGGGTTCGGGGGTCATGGGTCAGGGTCAGGGGTCAGGGTTAGAGGTCAGAGGTCGGAGGTCAGAAGTCAGAGGTCGGGGTCAGAGGTCATATGTCAGGTCATAGGTCAGGGGGTAAGTGTCAGGGTGAGGGGTCAGGGGTTTGGGGTCATGGGTAAGGCGTCAGGGTCAGGGGTCAGACACACAGAATCACACACAGAATAACCAGGTTGAAAGAGACCCACCGGATCACCAAGTCCAACCGTTCCTACCAAACACTAAACCATATCCCTCAGCACCTCGTCCACCCATGCCTTAAACACTTCCAGGGAAGGTGACTCAACCACCTCCCTGGGCAGCCTGTTCCAGGGTCAGGGTCAGGGTTCAGGGGTCAGGGTGATGTTCAGGGGTTAGGGGTCTGGGTCGGGGTCAGAGTTCAGGGTCAGAGGTCAGAAGTCATGGGTCAGTGGTCAGAGGTCAGGTGTCAGCTGTCAGGGCTCATGTGTAAGCAGTCAGGGTCAGGGGTCAGAATCAAGGGTCAGAGTTCAGGGCTCAGGGGTCAGGGGCCAGAGGTTAGGGGTCAGGGTTCAGAGGTCAGGGGTCAGAGGTCAGGTGTCAGGAGTCGGAAGTCAGGGGTCAGGGGTCAGGGGTCATGGGTCATGGGTCAGAGATCAGAGGTCAGGGGTCAGGGGTCGGGGGTCAGAGGTCAGGGGTCGGGGGTCAGAGTTCAGGGGTCAGGGGTCATGGGTCATAGGTCAGGGTTCAGAGGTTTGGGTAAGGGATCATGGGTCATAGGTCAGGGTTCAGAGGTCAGGGTAAGGGTTCATGGGTCATAGGTCAGGGTTTAGAGGTCAGGGTAAGGGTTCAGAGATCAGAGATCAGGGTAAGGGTTCAGAGATCAGGGGTCAGGGGTCAGAGTCATAGGTCAGGGTCATGGGTCAGAGGTCAGGTGTCTGGGGTCGGAGGTCAGATGTCATGGGTCAGGGTCATGGGTCAGGGGTCAGAGGTCAGGGATCAGGGCCAGGGGTAAGAGGTTGGGGGTCGGGGGTCATGGGTCATAGGTAAGGGGGTAAGGGTCAGGGTGAGGGGTCAGGCGTTGGTGGTCATGGGTAAGGGGTCAGGGGTCAGGGTCAGAGGACAGGGGTCAGGGTGATGTTCAGGGGTTAGGGGTCAGGGTCGGGGTCAGGGTGAGGGGTCAGGGGTCAGAGGTCAGGGTAAGGGTTCAGAGGTCAGAGGTCAAGCTAAGGGTTCAGAGGTCAGAGATCAGGGGTCAGGGCTCGGGGGTCATGGGTAAGGGGTCAGGGTCAGGGGTCAGGGGTCAGAGGTCGGGGTCAGGGGTAAGGGGGTCAGGGTCCAGGGTCATGGGTCAGGGGCCAGAGGTCAGTTGTTCAGGGGTCAGAGGTCAGAGGCCAGGGGTCAGGGTCATGGGTCAGGAGTCACAGGTCAGGGTTCATATGTCAGAGGTCAGGGGTCAGAGTTCAGAGGTCAGGGTCAGGGGTCAGAGCTCAGGGTCAGAGGTCAGGGATCATGGGTCAGGGGTGCGGGGTCAGAGGTCAAGTGTCAGGGATCATGAATCAGAGGTCGGGGTCAGGGTTCAGAGGTCAGAGGTCAGGTATCAGGGGTCAGAGGTTAGGGTCAACGTTCAGGGTCAGAGGTCAAGGGTCAGAGGTCATAGGTCAGGGAGTAAGGCTCAGGGTCAGGGGTCAGGGCTTGGGGGTCATGGGTAAGGGGTCAGGGTCAGGGGTCAGCAATCCCCTGATCTCTGACCCCGACCCCTGACCTCTGACCCTGAGCTCTGACCCCTGACCCTGACCTCTGACCTCTGAACCCTGACTTCTGACCTGTGACCCCTGACCTCTGACCCCTGAACCCCTGACCCCTGACCTCTGAACCCTGACCTCTGATCCCTGACCCATGACCCCTGACCTCTGACCCCTGACCCATGACACCTGACCCCTGACCTATGACCCATGACCCCTGACATATGACATCTGACCCCCGACCTCTGACTTCTGACCCCCGACCTCTGACCTCTAACCCTGACCCCTGACCCTGACCCATGACCCCCGACCACTGACCTCTTACCCCTGGCTCTGACCCCGACCTCTGACCCCTGACCCCTGACCCATGACCCCTAACCCCGACACCTATCCTCCGACCTCTGACCCCAACCTCTGACCCTGACCCCTGACCCCTGAACCCTGACCTCTGACCCCTGACCTCTGACCCTTGACTCTGACCCCTGACCCCTGACCCTGACCCCCTACCCATGACCCCCGAACCTTGACCCCTGGCCTCCGACCTCTGAACCCTTACCCTGAACTCTGACATCTGAAACCGTACCCTAGACCTCTGACGCCTGACCCCTGACCCCTCACCCTGACCCCTGACCCCTCACCCCTGAACATCACCCTGACCCCTGACCCTGCCCCCTTACCCATGACCCCCAACCCCTGACCCCTGACCCTGACCCTTACCCCTGAACTCTGACCTCTGACCCTGAGCTCTGACATCAGAACTATGACCCATGAACACTGACCTATGACCTCTAACCCCGACCCCCGACGCCTGACACCTGACATCTGACCCATGACACCTGACCCCTGACCTCCAACCGCTGACACCTGACCTCTGACCCCTGACCCATGACCCCTGACACCTGACCTCTGACCCTTGAATCTGACCCCTGACACCTGACCTCTGACCTCTGAACCCTGACCTCCGACCCATGACACCTGACCTATGAACCCTGACCCCTGAAATCTGACCTCCGACCCCTGACCCATTACTCCCGAACCCTGACCTCTGACCCCTGGCCCTGACCCCTGACCTCTGACCCATGACCCATGACCCCTGACCCCTGACCACTGACCTCCGACCCATGACACCTGACCTATGACCCCTAACCCCTGACCACTGACCATTGACTCTGACGCCTGACCCTGACCCCTGACCCTGACCTCTGACCCCTGACACCTGACCTCTGAACTCTGAACCCTGTCCCCGACCTCTGATTCATGATCCCTGACACTTGACCTCTGACCCCTGATCTCTGACCCTGAGCTCTGACCCCTGACCCTGACCTCTGAACCCTGACACTTGACCTCTGACCCCTGACCCCTGACCTCTGACCCCTGACCCTGACCTCTGACCCTGACCTCTGACCCATGACCCTGACCTCTGACCCCTGACCCTGACCTCTGAACCCTGACACTTGACCTCTGACCCCTGACCCCTGACCTCTGACCCCTGACCCTGACCTCTGACCTCTGAACACTGACACCTGACCTCTTAACCCTGACCTTGACCACTGACCTCTGAACCCTGACCTATGACCCATGACCCCTGACCTATGACCTCTGACCCCTGACCCCTGACCTCTAAACCTGACCCCTGACCCTGACCCTTGGCCCCGACCCCTGACCTCTGACCCTTGGCCCCCACCCCTGACCTCTGACCCCTGACTTATGCCCCTGACCCCTGACCTCTCACCCTTGACTCTGACCCCTGACCTCTGACCATGACCCCCTACCGATGACCCCCTAACCCTGACCTTTGACCACTGACCCCTGACACCTGACCTCTGGCCCCTGACCCTGACCTATGACCCTCAGCCCTGACCTCTGAACCCTGACTTCTGACCCCTGACCCCTGACCTATGACCTCTGAACCCTTACCTCTGACCCCTGACCCATGACCCCTGACCTCTGACAATTGACTCTGACCCCTGACCCCCGACCCCTGACCTCTGACTTCTGAACCCTTACCCTGACCCCTGACCTCTCACCATGACCCCGAGCCCGACCCCTAAAACCTGAACATAACCCTGACCCCTGACCCCTGACGCTGACCCCTGACCCTGACCTCTGACCACTGACTCTTGACCCTGACCCTTGACACTGACCCCTGACCAATGACGCCTGACCCCTGACCTCTGACTCTTGACTCTGACCCCTGACACATGACCCCAACCCCTGACCCCGACCCTGACCCTTACTCCCTGACCTATGATCCCTGACCTATGAACTCTGACCCCTGACCTCTGACCTCTGACCCTGACCACTGACACCTGACCTCTGACCTCTGAACTTTGACCCCGACCTCTGATTCATGATCCCTGACACTTGAACTCTGTCCGCTGACCTCTGACCCCTGACCTCTGACCCTGAGCTCTGACCCCTGACCCTGACCTCTGAACTGTGACCCCTGACCTCTGACATTTGAACCCTGACCTCTGACCCCTGACCCCTGACTTCTGACTTCCGACACCTGACACCTGACCTCTGGCCCCTGACCCTGACCTATGACCCTGATCCCTGACCCCCTGACCCCTGACCTCTTAACCCTGACCTCTGACCCCTTACCCATGACCCCCGACCCCTGACCCCTAACCTCTGAACCCTTACCCTGACCTCTAACCTCTGAACCCTTACCCTGACCTCTGACCCCTGACCCCTCACCCTGACCCTGACCCCTGACCCCTGAACATCACTCAGACCCCTGACCCCTTACATATTACCCCAAGCCCTGACCCTGACCCCCTGACCCCTGACCCCTTACCTCTGACCTCTAACCCTGACCCCTGACCCATGACCCTCGACCCCTGATCTCTGACACCTGGCCTTGACCTTTGACCCCTGGCCCTTACCCCTGACCTCTGACCCCTGACCCTGACCTCTGACCACTGACTCCTGACCCTGACCCTTGACACTGACCCCTGACCAATGACGCCTGATCCCTGACCTCTGACTCTTGACTCTGACCCCTGACCCATGACCCCAACCCCTGACCCTGACCCTTATCCCTGACCTATGATCCCTGACCTATGAACTCTGACCCCTGACCTCTGACCTCTGACCCTGACCACTGACACCTGACCTCTGACCTCTGAACCCTGACCCCGACCTCTGATTCATGATCCCTGACACTTGACTTCTGTCCGCTGACCTCTGACCCTTGACCTCTGACCCTGAGCTCTGACCCCTGACCCTGACCTCTGAACTGTGACCCCTGACCTCTGACATTTGAACCCTGACCTCTGACCCCTGACCCCTGACTTCTGACTTCCGACCCCTGACACCTGACCTCTGACCCCTGACCCTGACCTATGACCCTGATCCCTGACCCCCTGACCCCTGACCTCTTAACACTGACCTCTGACCCCTGACCTCTGACCCTTTGTTCTGACCCCTGACCCCTGAACCTGACCCCTTACCCATGACCCCCGACCCCTGACCCCTGACCTCTAACCACTGAACCCTTACCCTGACCTCTGACCTCTGAACCCTTACCCTGACCTCTGACCCCTGACGCCTCACCCTGACCCCGACCCTGACCCCTAACCCCTGAACATCACCCTGACCCCTGATGTGAGCTCTGACCCCTGACCCCTGACCACTGACCTCTGACCGCTAACCCTGACCCTTAACCCGTGACCCTTGACCCCTGACATCTGACACCTGGCCCTGACCCCTGACCCCTGACCCTGAACCCCGACCTCTGACCCCTGACCCATGACCCCTGACCCCTGGCCCTGACACCTGAACCCTTACCTCTGACCCCTGACCCCTGACCTCCGACCCCTGACACCTTACCTCTGACCCCTGACCCTGACCTATGACCCTGAACCCTGACCCCCGATCCCTGAACTCTGACCTCTAAACACTGACCTCTGACCCCTGACCCCCGACCCCTGACCCTGACCCCTTACTCATGACCCACGAACCTTAACCCCTGACCTCTGACCTCTGAACAATTACCCTGGCCTCTGCCCTCTGAACCCTTACCCCGACCCATAACACATGACCCCTGACCTCTGACCCATGACCCCTGACCTCTGACCCCTGACCTCCGACCCCTGACACCTGACATCTGGCCTCTGATTCTGAACTATGACTCTGATCCCTGACCCCCTGACCCCAACCCCTGACCTCTTAACCCTGACCCCTGACCTCTGACCCCTCACTCTGAACCCTGACCCCTGACCCTGACACATTACTCATGACCCCCAACCCCTGACCCCTGACCTCTGACCTCTGAATCATTACCCTGACCTCTGACCGTGAGCTCTGAACCCTGACCTCTGACCGTGACCTCTGACCACTGACTCCTGACCCTGACCCTTGACACTGACCCCTGACCCATGACCGCTGACCCCTGACCTCTGACCCTTGACTCTGACCCCTTACCCATGACCCCCAACCCCTGACCCTGACCCTTACCCCCTGACCCCAGACCACTGACCTCTGACCTCTAACCCTGACCCCTAACCCGTGACCCTTGACCCCTGACATCTGACACCTGGCCCTGACCCCTGACCCTGAACCCCGACCTCTGACCCCTGACCCATGACCCCTGACCCCTGGCCCTGACACCTGAACCCTTACCTCTGACCCCTGACCCCTGACCCCTGACCTCCGACCCCTGACACCTTACCTCTGACCCCTGACCCTGACCTATGACCCTGAACCCTGACCCCCGATCCCTGAACTCTGACCTCTAAACACTGACCTCTGACCCCTGACCCCCGACCCCTGACCCTGACCCCTTACTCATGACCCACGAACCTTAACCCCTGACCTCTGACCTCTGACCTCTGAACAATTACCCTGACCTCTGCCCTCTGAAACCTTACCCCGACCCATAACACATGACCCCTGACCTCTGACACATGACCCCTGACCTCCGACCCCTGACACCTGACATCTGGCCTCTGATTCTGAACTATGACTCTGATCCCTGACCCCCTGACCCCAACCCCTGACCCCTGACCTCTTAACCCTGACCCCTGACCTAGGACCCCTCACTCTGAACCCTGACCCCTGACCCTGACACATTACTCATGACCCCCAACCCCTGACCCCTGACCTCTGACCTCTGAATCATTACCCTGACCTATGAACTCTGACCCCCGACCCCTGACCTCTGACCTCTTCCCCATGACCCCTGAGCTCTGACTCTTGAATCTGAACCCAAACCCCCGAACCCTGACCACTGACCTCTGACCTCTGAACCCTTACCCTGACCTCTAGCCCCTGACCCCTCACCCTGACCCCTCACCCTGACCCCTGACACTGACCCCTTACAGATGACCCCCGACCCCTGACCCCTGACCTCTGACCTCTGAACCCTTACCCTGACCCTGACCCCTGACCATGACCTCTGACCCCTGACTCCTGAACCTGACACCTGACCCCTGACCCCCTGACCCCTGACCCTTACCCCTGACCCTGACTGCTTACCCATGACCCCCGACCCCTGACCCCTGACCTCTGAACCCTTACCCTGACCTCTGACCCCTGAACTCTGACCCCTCACTCTGACCTCGACCCTGACCCCTAACCCCTGAACATCACCCTGACCCCTGACCCTTACCCCTGACCCCTGACCCTTGACCCTGACCTCTGACCCTGACCCCTGACCCCTGACCTCTGACCGTGAGCTCTTACCCCTGACCTCTGACCCCTGACCCTGTCCGCTTACCCATGACCCCCGACCCTGACACTGACTTTTGACACTGACCCCTGACCCCTGACCTCTGACCCTTGACTCTGACTTCTGACCCCTGACCCCTGACCTCTTACCCCTGACCCGGACCCCTTACCCATGACTCCCAAACCCCGACCCCTGACCCTGACCCTTACTCCCTGACCTATGACCCCTGACCTATGAACTCTGACCCCTGACCTCTGACCCTGACCTCTGAACCCTGACACCTGACCTCTGATTTCTGACCTCTGAACCCTGATCCCGACCTCTGATTCATGATCCCTGACACTTGACCTCTGAGCCCTGACCTCTGATCTCTAACCCTGACCCCCGACCCTGACCCATGACCCTCAACCCCTGACCTCTGACCCCTTGCCCTGACTCCTGACCCCTCGCCCTTACCCCTTACCCCGACCTCTGAACCCTTACCCTGACCTCTGACCCCTGACCCCTCACCCTGCCCCGACCCTGACCACTAACCCCTGACCCTGACCCCTGACCCCTGACCCTGACCACTGACTCCTGACCCTTACCCTGACCCTTGAAACTGACCCCTGACCCATGACCCCGACCCCTGACCTCTGACCCTTGACTCTGACCTGTGACCCATAACCCCTGACCTCTGACCCTGACCCATGACCCCAAACCCCTGACCCCTTACCCATGACCCCCGACCCCTGACCCCTGACTTCTGAACCCTTACCCTGACCTCTTAACCCTGTCCTATGACCCATGACCCCTGTCCTATGACCTCTGACCCATGACCCATGACCCCTGAACTCCGACCCCTGACACCTGACCTCTGACCTTTGACCTCTGAACCCTTACCCCTAATCTCTGGCCCCTGACCGCTGACCCTTGAATATGACTCCTGATCCCTGACACCTGACCTCTGAACCCTGACCCCGACCTCTGACCCAAGATCCCTGAACTCTGACCACTGACCTGGACCTCTAAACCCTGACACTTGACCTCTGACCCCGACCCCTGACCTCTGACACTGAGCTTCGACCCCTGACCCTGACCTCTGACCGCTGACACCTGACCTCTGACCCCTGACCCTGACCTATTACCCTGACCCCCTTACCCCCTTACCCCTGACACCTGACTTCTGTCTTCTGACCCCTGACCTCTGACCCCTGACCCAAGACCCCTGCCCCCTGACCTCTGATGCTTGACTCTGACCCCTGACCCCTGACACTGACCCCTTACCCATGACCCCTACCCCTGACCCCTCACCCTGACCCCGACCCTGACCCCTAACCCCTGAACATCACCCTGACCCCTGACCCCTGACCCTGACCCATGACCCCGACCTCTGATCCTGTCCCCTGACCACTGACTCCTGACCCTGAGCTCTGACCCCTGACCCCTAACCCTGACCCCTGACCCCCTGACCCCTGACCTCTGACCCTGAGCTCTGACCTTTGACCTCTGACCCTCAGCTCTGACCCCTGACCCTGACTTCTGACCCCTGACCTTGACCCATGACCCCTGACCTCTGACCCTGCCCCCTTACCCATGACCCCTGACCCATGACCTCTGACCTCTGAACCCTTACCCTGACCTCTGACCCCTCACCCTGACCCCGACCCTGACCCCTGAACATCACACTGACCCCTGACCTCTGACCCCTGACTCCTGACCCTTGACCCTGTCCCCTGACCTCTGACATCTGACCCTGAGCTCTGACCCATGACCCCTCACCCTGACCCCTGACCCTTTCCCCTGACCCTGAACCCTGACCCCTCACCCTGACCCCTGACCCTGACCCCTGACCGTTGACCCTGACCCCTTACCCCTGAACCCGTCCCTCACACTGACCCTGACCCCTGACCCTGAACCCTGACCCTGGCCCCTGACCCTGGCCCCCTGAACTCTGACCCCTGACCCTTGACTCTGACCCTGACCCCTGACCCAGACCTCTGACCCCTGACCCCCTGACCCTGACACCTGACCCCTGACCTCTGACCCTGTCCCCTGATAGCTGACCTCTGAGCCTGAGCTCTTACCTCTGACCTCTGACCCTGACCTCTGACTCCTGACCCCCGACCCCTGACCCTTGACTCTGACCCCTGACCCATGACCCCTGACCTGTGACCCCTGACCCCTTACCCATGACCCCCGACCCCTGACCCATGACCTCTGACCCCTTACCCTGACCTCTGAGCTCTGAACCCTTACCCCTGACCTCTGTACCCTTACCCTGACCTCTGACCTCTTCTTTGAACTTCTTTCACATTCTCCGACATTATTTGAACACCTCTGAACTTCTTCGACCTTTTCCGTAATTCTGCGAAATTCTCCGCCCTTCTCCAACCTCTTTTGACATTCTCCAACCTTCTTTGAACTTCTCCGACATTCTCTGATGTTCTTTGACCTTCTCCGATCTTCTTTGATCTTGTCAGACCTTCTTTGACCTTCTCCGAAATTCTCCGACCTCTCCAACCTTCTTTGACTTTCTCTGAACTTCTTTGACCTTCTCCAAACTTCTTTGACATTCTCCAACCTTCTATGAACTTCTCTGACCACCTTTAAAGTTCTTTGACCTTCCATAATCTTCTCCGAACTTCACCGACCTTCCTTGATCTTCTCCGACCTTTTCCGAACTTCTCTGACCACTTTTGAAATTCTCTGACTTTCTTCGACCTACTCCGGAATTATTTGACCTTCTCTGACCTTCTTTTACCTTATCTGACCCTCTTTGAACTTTTCCAACCTTCTTTGACCTTCTTTGACCTTCTCCGACCTTCTTTGACATTCTCTGACCTTCTCTGACCTTCTGCGTACTTCTCTGAACTTCTCTGAACTTCTTTGACCTTCCCTGAACTTCTTTGACCTACTCCGACCTTCTTTGAACTTCTCTGACCTTCTCCGACCTTCCTTGACCTTCTCTGAACTTCTTTGATCTTGTCAGACCTTCTTTGACCTTCTCCGATCTTTTTTGACCTTCTCCGATCTTTTTTGACTTTCTCCCAACTTCTTTGAACTTCTCCCAACTTCTTTGAACTTCTCCCAACTTCTTTGAACTTCTCCCAACTTCTTTGAACTTCTCCCAACTTCTTTGAACTTCTCCGACTTTCTATGAACTTCTCCGACCTTCTATGAACTTCTCTGACCTTCTTTGAACTTCTCTGACCTTCTTTGAACTTCTCTGACCTTCTTTGAACTGCTTCGACCTTCTCTGAATGTCTTTATACTTCTCCAAACTTCTCTGACCTTCTCCGACCTTCGTTGACTGTCTCAGACCTTCTCTGAACTTCTCCAACCTTCTTTTCCCTTCTCCAAACTTCTCTGACCTTCTCCGACCTTCATTGACCTTCTCTGACCTTCATTGACCTTCTCCGACATTCTCCCAAGTTCTTTGCCCTTCTCCCACCTTCTATGCCTATCTCTGACCTTCACTGACATTCTCCAACCTTCTCTAAACTTCTTGGAACTTCTCCAACCTTCTCCGACCTTCTCCAAACTTCTTTGACTTTCTCTGAATTTCTTTGAACTTCTCCGCCCTTCTATGAACTTCTCCGACCACTTTTGAACTTCTCTGACTTTCTTTGAGCTTCTCTGACCTTCTTTGACCCACTCCAAACTTCTCCAACCTTCTCCTACCTTCTTTGACCTTTTCCGATCTTCCTTTCCCTTCTCCGAATTTCTTTGTCCTTCTTTGACATTCTCCGACCTACTCCAGACTTATTTGATCTTCTCCAACCTTCTCTGACCTTCTTTCACCTTCTCTGACACTCTTCAACCTTTTCTGACCTTCTTTGACCTTCTCCAACCTTCTCCAAACTTTTCCGACCTTCTTTGATCTTCTCTGACCTATTCTGACCTTCTCCACCCTTCTTTGACCTTCTCTGACCTTCTTCGACCTTCTCTGACCTTCCTGGAATTTCTCTGGCCTTCTCCAACTTGCTTTCACCTTTTCCGACCTTCTCCGAACTTCTTTGACATTTTTTGACCTTCTCCCAAATTTTCCTACCTTCTCTGACCTTCTCCGACCTTCTTTGACCTTCTCTGATTTCTCCGACCATCTTTGACATTTTCCGAACTTCTCCAATCTTCTCTGACCATCTTTATACTTCTCCAACTTTCTTTGACCTTCTCTGACTTTCTCTGACCATCTTTGACCTTCTCAAAACTTCTCCTAATCCTTTGTCCTTCTGCGACCTTCTCCAAACTTCTCCGACCTTCTCTGAACTTCTTTTACTTTCTCCTGCCTTCCTTGACCTTCTCCGGCCTTCCTTGACCTTCTCCGGCCTTCCTTGACCTTCTCCGGCCTTCTTTCAGCTTCTCCGGCCTTCTTTCAGCTTCTCCGGCCTTCTTTCAGCTTCTCCGGCCTTCTTTCAGCTTCTCCGGCCTTCTTTCAGCTTCTCCGGCCTTCTTTCAGCTTCTCCGGCCTTCTTTCAGCTTCTCCGGCCTTCTCCCACCTTCTTTGACTTCTCCCACCTTCTTTGACTTCTCCCACCTTCTTTGACTTCTCCCACCTTCTTTGACCTTCTTTGAACTTCTCCGAACTTCTTTGACCTTCTCTGACAACCTTTGAACTTCTCTGAACTTCTCTGACTTTCTTTGACCTTCTCCAATCTTCTCCAACCATCTTTATCTTTCTCCAAGCTTCTTTGACCTTCTCCGAGCTTCTCCGACCTTCTCTGAGCTTCTCCATGCTTTTTTTAACTTCTCCAACCTTCTCCAAACTTCTTTTACTTTCTCTGACCTTCTCCACACTTTTTTGACATTCTCAGACCTTCTTCAAAATTCTTTTACCTTCTCCGATCATCTTTTACCTTCTTTGACCTTCTCCAAACTTCTCCAACCATCTTTATTTTTCTCCAACTCTCTTTGACCTTCTCCGACCACCTTTGAAATTCTCCGAACTTCACTGAACTTCTCTGACCTTCTCCGACATTCTTTGAACTTCTCCAACCTTCTTTGACCTTCTCTGACAACCTTTGAACTTCTCTGAACTTCTCTGACTTTCTTTGACCTTCTCCAATCTTCTCCAACCATCTTTATCTTTCTCCAACCTTCTTAGACCTTCTTAGACCTTCTCCAACCTTCTGCGACTTTCTCCAAACTTCTTTTACTTTCTCCGACCTTCTCCACGCTATTTTGACCTTCTCCAACCTTCTCCTAACTTCTCTGACATTCTCCAACTTTTGAAATTCTCTCAATTTCTTTGAGCTTCTCTGTCCTTCTCCGACCTTCTCCAAAATTCTTTGAACTTCTCTGACCTTCTCCAACCTACTCCGTACTTATTTGACCTTCTCTGACTTTCTTTTAACTTATCTGACCCTCTTTGCCCTTCTCCGCCCCTCTTTGCCCTTCTCCGCCCCTCTTTGCCCTTCTCCGCCCCTCTTTGCCCTTCTCCGCCCCTCTTTGCCCTTCTCCGCCCCTCTTCGCTTCTTTTGAACTTTTCCAATAATCTCCGCCCTTCTCCGCCCGTCTTTGCCCTTCTCCACCCATCCTTGCCCTTCTCCTCCTCTCTTTGCCCTTCTTAAATATTCTCCGTCCTTCTCCTCCCATCTTTGCCCTTCTCAGCCCGCCTTTCCCCTTTTCCTCCCATCTTTGCACTGCTTTGCACTTCTCCGATATTATCCGCCCGTCTTTGCCCTTCTCCGCCCGTCTTTGCCCTTCTTTGCACTTGTCCGATGTTCTCCTCCCTTCTCAACCTGTCTTTGCCCTTCTTTGCCCTTTTCTTAACTTCTCTGCCCAACTTTGCCCTTCTCCACACTTCTTGGCCATTCTCTGCCCGTCTTAGGCCTTCTCCGCCCGTCGTTGTCTTTCTTTGCACTTCTCCGATATTCTCCACCCGTCTTTGCCCTTCTCCGCCTGTCTTTACACTTCTCCGCCCGTCTTTGCCCTTCTCCAATATTCTCCGCCCTTCTCCGCCCATCTCTGCCCTTCTGCGCCCGTCTCTGCTTTTCTTTGAACTTCTCCAATATTGTACACGCTTCTCCGCCCGTCTTTGCCCTTCTCTGCTCGTCTTTGCCCTTCTCTGCTCGTTTTTGCCCTTCTTTGCACTTCTCCAATATTCTCCACCCTTCTCCACCTGTTTTTGACCTTCTCTGCCCATGGTTACCCTTCTCCACCCATTATTGCCCTTGTCCGCCCATCTTTGCACTTCTCGTATATTCTCCACACTTCTCCGCCCGTATTTGCCCTTCTCCACCCGTCTTTGCCCTTCTTTGCACTTCTCCGATATTCTCCATTCTTCTCCGCCCGTCTTTGCCCTTCTCCGCCCGTCTTTGCCCTTCTCCGCCCGTCTTTGCCCTTCTCTGATATTCTCCTCCTTTCTCCACCAATCTTTGCCCTTCTCCCACCTTCTTTGACTTTCTCCGAACTTCTCCAAAATTATCTGATCTATTTCGAACTTCTCTGAATTCTACTACCTTCTCTGAACTTCCTTTGGCTTCTCCGACCTTCTCTGACCTTCTCCGACTTCTTTGACATTCTCTGAACTTCTTTGACATTTTCCGACCTTCTTTTACCTTCTCCGACATTCTTTGACCTTCTCAGATCTTCTCCAATGTTCTTTGACCTTCTCCAAACTTCTCTGACCTTTTCCGATATTCTTTGACTTTCTCCAAATATCTCCTTCCTTCTCTGACCTTCTTAGAACTTCTTTGATTTTCTCCAAACTTCTTTGACCTTCTCTGAACCTCTTTGATCTTTTCCGACCTTCTCCGACCTTCTTTGACCCTCTCCGACCTTCTCTGACCCTCTCCGACCTTCTCTGACCTTCTCCGAATTGCTCAATGAGGTGGCTGTAGACACAGATGACACAGACTTTCTAAACATCAATGAGGTCACTATAGACACAGATGACACTGAGGTCGCTATAAACACATGCAACACAGACTTTCTAAACGACAATGAGGTCGCTGTAGACAAAGGCGACACAGACTTTCTAAACGACAGTGAGGTCACTGTAGACACAGGCAACACAGACTTTCTAAACCACAATGAGGTCGCTGTAGACACAGGCAACACAGACTTTCTAAACCACAATGAGGTCGCTGTAGGCACGCTCTGACTTCCCTGACCATCTTTGACCTTCTCTGAACTTCTCTGATCTTCTCTGACCCTCTTTATACTTCTCCAACTTTCTTTGACCTTCTCCTGGCTTCTTTGACCTTCTCCAAACTTCTCCGACCTTCTCCAAACTTCTCCGACCCTCTCTGACCTTCTCCGACCCTCTCTGACCTTCTTTGACATTCTCTGACCTTCTCCGACCTAATCCGACCTTCTCTGATTACTCTTAACTTCTCTGACCTTCTCCGATATTCTTCGAACTTCTTTGAACTTCTTTGCCCTTCTCCCACCTTCTTTGCCCTTCTCCCACCTTCTTTGCCCTTCTCCCACCTTCTTTGCCCTTCTCCCACCTTCTTTGCCCTTCATTTCCCTTGTCCGACCTTCTTTGTAGACCTTGTAGTTGTAGAGAGCAATGAGGTCTCCCCTCAGCCTCCACTTCTCCAGGTTAAACAACCCCAGCTTTCTGAGCCATTTCTCATAAGGCCATGTGTGTACATAAAAAAGAGCTGACTTGTTTGAGAGGAACTAGGAGCCCTACAGACAGAGAATTATAAAAAAGAGCAGGGACTAGCACAAAAATTCAGAAACAGCAAGAGATGTAAAGGGGAGTGTCAAGATTCAGAATGAATGGAAAAGCTGGAACAGCAACAGTAAGCAATACAAAGGAATAGAGAAAGAAAGAAAGAGAAAGAAAAGCAAGGCATTTGCAGGTGCAGAAAAAGAACAAACTACAAGGATCAAGCCAGTGAAATTGTGGGGGAACAGAACGAGGAACGCAGATTAGGATAAAGATGGAAAAGGAAAAAAATAGTATAGGCAGAGAACAGATACTGAAGACTAGGGGGGGGAAAAAAAAGAGAGAAAAGAGCACAGAAAAATTAAAGAGTAGGGGTATAGGGATACCTGGGAACAGGAATTGTAGCAGCACGATAAATGAAAGGAACCAAAAAGTCCAGCTCTAAAATGTTTGTTACCTAGTTCCATCACTGTCACAACTAGCAATGTTGCAGTGACAGCACGCATACTGTTATTTCTTGTAAGGATACTTTCAGACATGTAGTAGTGTTGTTCTAGCTGAGAATGCAAGGTAGAGTTAATAAAACACAGCTGCTCCTCAGGCACTATTTATACTTGTGAGGGCTTCACCACACCCCAGTCACAGGTGGTGGGCGGGAAGGCCCAGGGGGTATATAAGCCACAGGCCTTGCCTCTGGAGGTCATTTAGGTTGTGGTTTATCCTTGAGATTAGAGTTTTGCTGCTGTTTCCATTCATTGTAGCTTTTAGGTCGATTAAGGTAGTTGGGTAAGTGGTGGTTTTTGGCTTTTTTAGTTTTTTTTTCTTTTTGTTCTTCAAAAGAAGCAGAGGCATCTGTTGGAGGTATGAGCTTTGGAAGAGTCCAGGCGAAGCAGCACATACAGGTGTAACTATGGGGCTTTTTTGTCAGTAATTTTTGATTGGGTGTTGGAGGGGACAAGATGTTTTTGGTATCCTTCTTTGTATTTTTTTCTGGGTGCTTTGCCTCGAGCTTTTGGTTATGGGATGATTTGTTGTTGTTCCTCATTCTGTGTGGCATGATGTATTGGCCCTAGGGGCTTTGCACTTTGTAATGGGCACCTTGTGGGTGATAATAATCTGGAATGAAGTTTGTTGGCCTAGGGTAGGAAGTAGAGTCTGTGGGTTGGTGGAAGATAGAAGGGGCCAGGGGAGCCCTGGGAAGGGCTCAGGAGCACAGCTCCCAAGGAACAGCAACACAGAAGTGTCAGGGGAGTTAAAATATAGGGCAGGTCCTGTAAAGAAGGAGCCGAGTTCCTTCTCTGATACTTCAGGGGTAGAAAAGGGCTTTAATGGTTTGGGGAAAGGGAGATGGGTTCATCAGTCTTTCTTGGGTCAGTTTGGTGGTCAGATGTAAGTGCTGTTCAGGTGTCTGTTGTTCTAGTCTCTCAGTAGCCAATGAGGTAATGATGAGGTTGAGACACAAGTTTAAAAGTATTAGTTATCCTAAGAAATGTCATCTCTAGGGCTTGGAGATCTCTGCTCCCTTATACCTTTTACTTATTGTGTTTCTCAACTAACTTCTTTGCGTGCATCCTGTCTCCATCCATCTGACTGTCCAGAGAAGAGTAATGTAGCTGGTGAGGGGGCTGGTGAACAAGCCTTATGAGGAGTGGCTGAGAGAGCTGGGGGTGTTTAGCCTGGAGAAGAAGAGGCTGAGGGGAGACCTCATTGCTCTCTGCAGCTACCTGAAAGGAGGTTGTGGAGAGGAGGGAGCTGGTCACCTCTCCCAAGGGACAGGGGACAGGACAAGAGGGAATAGCCTTAAGCTCTGCCAGGGAAGCTTCAGGCAGTACATCAGGAAAAAATATTTCACTGAAAGGGTTATTGGGGATGGGCAAAGGCTGCCCAAGGAGGTGGTAGAGTCACCTTCCCTGGAGGTGTTTAAAGGATGGGTGGATGAGATGGTGAGGGGCATTGTTTAGTGATTGATAAGAATAGTTGGACTCAATGATCCAATGGGTCTTTTCCAACCTGGTGATCCTATGAATATCAGAGACCTTGCTACTTAAAGGTATGGACTCACTGCCTATCTACAGTGCAGGATTCTGCCGCTTGTTTCCCTTTAATTTCTCATGGAAGAGATTGGATATTGTTTTGGCTCGTAACAGTTAGCAGCTGAGCAACTCTTCTTCATCTGGTCTGTGGGCACACAAGCCTCCCTTATTTAGTAGAGTTTTAGATTTTTCCTGAACTTGCCAGTGAGGTTTGCTCTGTTATTGCTTACAGCGTTTGTTACCTTGTCCCTGTTAATCTATTGTGTTTTTTTACGGTCATTGAGTTTCCAATTTAGGTCTTAGAGTAGTCAATCCCACTGTTGCGAGTTTTTCATTGGCTGACTGCCTCTGTAATTCCAGTCTCCATTGCTGTGTGGTGAGTGTCCTGTGTTTTTATGTCTTCTGTGTTAATAATCTTTACTGGGTTTTGATAAGAATATTTTTTTCAAGTTCTTCTTGTTCACTCCTACGACTAAAGTTTGGTTACTTCCTAAAATGTGGATTTCCGTGGCTCATCTTTCTTTTGTCCTGGGTATCACCACTACTGGTCCTACAACATAAGTGGTGAGGAGGAGAGGAGAGGTAAGCAGAGGGCACAGAATATTGGGGTGCTTGTGAGGTAGTCAGGCTTATTCTCATCATTGTGGGGCTGATGGTGAGGAGGAAGTTGAGTATGTCTAGAAGAGCAAAGTGTTCTTTGGCAACATAGTATTTACTTTTGGTTTGGCAGGCACTGTGTGGGCCACCTTGGGAATGGGAAGAGCATTTGAGATGAGCTGGGTAGTAGGGAGAAGGAGCATGGGGCAGACTTCTCACAGGTGTGAGAGTAATTCTCTGAATTTAATTACCCTGGGTGATAACAGCTGCAGCATCTGACAGAAGAACTGCTGTGGAGCAAGTGAGTGGAAGAACATGGCAGTTAGGCAGAACAAGTTGTCATGTAAGGTGGTGACATTGATCAGTGCAATGCTGGCTGTTGGAGCTATTTTAGTTTTCTTGTAGATTGCAAAGTGGATCCTGGCAACTGTAGGATCATTCCAGGAAGCTGATGTTCTTGGAGTTTTTTTTCTGCTGAGGAAGCCTCCTGGTGGTCTGAAAGCTAAGTTGAGGGACGGGGGCAGGGGTGGGGTATGACAGAGGGGAGAAGGCTGGGGATGGCAGGGAGAAGTTTTAAAAGTAGCCTAGGGGAGAGGGCTGTGCGGGAAGTGTCCCCTTTGGGCAGGGAGAGCTGGAGGGTGTTACTTCTCAGCCCAAAGCTAGCACGTTCCAGGCAGGGCCATTCCAGCTTGTCTGTGCCGTGTGCTTTATATTCTGTTTCTCTTTTACGTTTCTTAAGCCTTGATGTCCCCTTTGCTTTAAAGGAATGCAGCATATGACTTGAGCAGCATCTCGAGGGTCTTGAATGCCTGTACTCATGGGTACAATACCAATTAGGCACTGTTCTTCTTGCATCATAACCTAAGTGTGGATTGGCTTCACATTTTCCAAGTTTCTAGTCAGCCATCTTTTCCCATGGCCTCGCAGCCTGTCTTGGTGGCCACAATCGCTAGTCATATATTTTCAAGGATCGCTGTTGACCTGAGACTTCTTCCATGCATCTTGTGCCTTTAGTCATTTAAAAGGTGATCCTTTCACGTACATCCTCCTGGTTTTGGCCACATCCCGTTGTAATGAGTGATCCTTTACAGGATGCCGGACATGCCTCGAGCACCATATCTAGGGTCCTGAATGCTCGTACTCATCAATGCACTGTTGATTGGGCACTGCTTTTCTTGCATCGTGCTCCTGAAGCCAGGATCGTTCTCGTGTTTTGGCACTGTGTTTTTCTGTTCATTTTTCTTGCAGATGCTGAAGAGGAACGCAGTGACTTCAGGATTATTTCTGTTAGCTGATGTGATTTGAGCTGCTTTGGCCAAGGACAGCTTCATTCGTGGCCCTCTGAAAGCTAAATTGAGAAACTGGAGTTGGGAAGCGGGAGGTGGGATGGGGCTAGCAGGGAGGGGTTTGGAAGGTAGCCTAGGCTGTGCAGGGAGAGTCCTCTTTGGGCAGGTGAAGGCAGAGGGGTCTACTTCTCAGCCCAAACCCTGCATGGGCAGGGCAGTTCCAGCCTGTATCTGTTGTTGTCTAGTTTGTGTAGTCACCGTGCCATCTCCGAAATTTTCTGCAGGTCTTGATGTTGTCTTTTGTGCTCAGGGCATGGCGGGCGTGCCTTGGGTGCCATGTCTAGGGTCCCAAATGCTCGTACTCATCAAGGCAGTGTCAATGGGGCACTGCTTTTCTTTCTTTGCATTTTTAAAGTGTGGATCACTCTTGTGTTTTAGAAGCATCCGGTCAGCTGTCTTCTGCTGCAGCCTTGCAGCCTGCCTCGCCATGCGGGATAGTTAGTCTTCTGTTTTCCTGGATCCCTGTTCTGGGACTTGTTCCGTCCATCCTCTGCATGTTTAGGACTTTAAAAGGGTTTCTTGCCCGTTCATCTTGCCAGTTGTGGCACCATCTCTTTGGAACCATGCACGGTTCTTCGCTTTTCCAGGGCTACCGCAGGTTGTTCCTCAGAGCCCTGTCCATTGCCTTGCCCATTGGCATGCGTGGTCCAGGTGTCCTCCTTGTTGCCGCGACTTTTCTTGTGTTCCTGGTTCACGACGTTGGTCTTATGTGTTGATGTTCTGCGTGTATTTGTGTCTGGTTGGAGCTGCTCTGCCAGGTGTGTAGAGGAGGCGATAAGCGTCAGCAGGTGTATAGTGACCCGATTGTGTGCTTAACGTTTTGACGTGCCTAGACATTGCAGTCTAGGGGCATCCCTTATTTGCAGATCTAGCAGCCCTCGGTGTGGCGGGTGAGGAGGGTAGTTTCTGCTTGTCTCTGGAGCCACAGAGTGGGTGACCAAAACTGCATGGGAGCAGCCAGTGGAGCAGTAACGAAGGGGTTTGTATGTTGAGGGAGCGGCAATTAAAGCCTGTGCTTTAGTGTAGTACAAAAGCATGCTTTTTCTGTGGCAGGTGCCAAATGCAGCCTCAGAGGGGTGAAGCTTCTTGCTGATGTGTGGTCTGAGAGGTGAGGAGGTTGTTGTTCAAATAGGTGTGTTAGAGCCCCGTAGTACGCAGCAACTCCATTGAGCATTGGCCTTTGGTTTTGTAGATGCTGTGTGGTCCGCTTTTAGAATGCAAAGAGCAGTTGAGGTGAACAGGGGAGTAGAGAGATGGAGCACGGGACTGATTTCTCAGAAGCACAATAGTAAATTTTCTGTCTGTCTACCTGAAGTGCCCCAGGTGATGATGACTGCAACATCCAATGTTTGAGTTGGCATCAAATAGGTGAGCAGAATGCCTTGGCAGTTTTGCAGTGAGTGTAATACAAGATGTTGGCAGAGAGCAGTGTGATGCTGACTTGGCACTGTGTTTTCTGTATGTTTTTGTTTTGGTTTTTTTTGCAGATTATTGTCCAAGACAATGTGAGAGTGCAGGATTTTTCCAGATAGTTGATGCAGTTTGGGTTTTTTCTGCCAAGGATGTCTTCAGGCCCTCAGTCCTCAGAAAGTTAAAGGGGCTGTGGTTTTGGTCCGGGAAGAGGGCAGAATGTTGAGAATGGCAGGGAAGGGATTTAGCCTAGGGTAGAGGGTTGTGCAGGAAGAGTGCACCTTGTTACACGTTTGGAGAGGGGTTTAATTTTCAGCCCCAAGCTAGCGTGTACCAGGCAGGGCAGTTCCAGCCTATATCTGTCTTGTTGTTTAGACTGTGTAGACTCTGCTGTGTCTTAAATCTTCTGCAGGTCTTGATGTCATCTTTGCATTTGGTCCACGTGTCATCTCTAGACTCTTGGATGTCTGTTCTTAGTAAGGTGCTGATCGGGCACTGCTTTTCTTGCATTCAGATCTTCATGTACAGATAGGTCTTGCATTTTGGCAATTTCTGGTCAGTTGCCTATTGCGTAGGCATCACAGGACACGTTAGCATCCTCAGCCCTTACTGTTCCATGTTCTTAAATAATGTCTGTGTTGTCTGTGTCATCTTTGTTTATTGTGACATCATTTTCATTTATAGTATCTGTGTCGTCTGATTCATCGGTGTCGTCTGTCTTCTGTGTCTATTGTGATATAATTGTCATTTATTATTTCTGTCCTCTGTGTCGTCTGTGTCTATTGTGACATCACTGTCATTTAAAATATCTCTGTCTTCTGTGTCTATTGTGACATCATTGTCATTAATAATGTCTGTATGGTCTGTGTCACCTGATTCTATTGTGACATAATTCTAATATATATAATGTCTGTGTCGTCTCTGTCGTTTGTATCATATTTGTCTATTGTGACTTCATTGTCATTTCTAAATTCTGTTTTCTGAGATGTCTGTGCCTATTGTGACATCATTTTCATTTGTAGTGTCTGTGTTTTCTGTGTCTAGTGTGACATCGTCATATATAATATCTGTGTGGTCTCTGTTGTCTGTGCCTATTGTGACATCATGCTAATTTTTAATGTCTGTGTCATCTGTGTCTATTGTGACATCATTGTAATTAATAATGTCTGTGTCGTCGGTGTTGTCTGTGTCTATTGTGAAGTCATTGTCTTTTATAATGTCGGTGTCGTCTGTGTCTATTGTGACATCATTTTCATTGATTATGTCTGTGTCGTCTTTGTCTATTGTGACATCTTATCATTTATAATATCTGTGTCGTTTGTATCATCAGAGTCTATTGTGAAATCCGTGTCATTTATAATGTCTCTCTTGTCTTTTAAAACTGTGTTGTCTCTGCTGTGTCTATTGTGACATCATTATCTTTTAGAAAGTCTTTGTTGTATCTGTCGACTGTGTCGTCTGTGTCTATTGTGACATCATTTTCATTTGTAGTGTCTGTGTCATCTGTGTCGTCTGTCTCTATTTTGACATCATTTTCATTAATAATGTCTGTGTCATCTGTGTTGTCTGTGTCGGCTGTGTCGTCTTTGTCTATTGTGACATCTATGTTATTTACAATGACTGTATCATCTGTGTGTTCTTTCTCTATTGCGACATCATAGTCATTTATAATGTCTTTGTCATCTGTGTATTCTGTGTCTATTGTGACATCATTGTCATTAGTAATGTCTGTGGCGTCTGTGTCATGATAGTCTATGGTGACATCATTGTCATTTAAAATGTCTGTGTTGTCTGTGTCTATTGTGACATCATTGTACTTTTTAATACCTATGTCCTGTGTTGTATGTGTCTGTTGTGACATCACTGTCATTCATGTCTCTGTCGTCTGTATCGTTTGTGTCTTCTGTGTCTATTGTGACATCATTTTCATTTATAACATCTGTGTCATCCGAGTTATCTGTGTTGTCTGTGTCCTTTGTGTCGTCTCTGGCGTCTGTGTCTATTTTGAAATCCTTGTCATTTATAATGTCTGTGTCGTCTGTGTTTTCTCTGTATATTGTGACATCATTGTCATTAAAAATGTCTGTGTCGTCTGTATCTTCTGTGTCTATTGTTACATGATTGTCATTTATAACGTCTATGCCGTCTCTGTCGTCTGCGTATATTGTGACATCGTTGTCATTTTTTATGTGTCTTCATTGTCGTCTGTGTCTATTGTGACATCATTTTTATTTATATTGTATGTTTCCTCTGTGTCTATTTTGACATCATTGTCATTTATAATGTCTGTGTCATCTCTGTCTATTTTGACATCATTGTAATTTATAATGTCTGGGTCGTCTGTGTCATCTTTGTTTGTGACATCTTTTTCATTTATAATATCTGTGTCGTCTGTGTTTATTGTGACATCATTTTTGTTTATAAAGTCTTTGTCGTCTGTGTCGTCTTTTTCATCTGTTTTTATCGTGGTATCATTTTCTTTTGTAACATCTATGTCCTCTGTGTCCTGTGTGTTGTCTGTGTTTATTTTGAAATCCATGTCATTTATAATGTCCGTGTCCTCTGTGACCTCTGTGTCTATTGTGACATCCATGTCACTTATAATGTCTGTGTTGTCTGTGTCTATTGTTACATAATTGTCATTTATAATGTCTTTGCCGTCTCTGTCGTCTTTGTATATTGTGACATCATTGTCAGTTTTAATGTGTGTCTTCTGTGTTGTCTGTGTCTATTGTGACATCATTTTCATTTATGTCTGTGTCGTTTGTGTCTTCTGTGTTGAGTCTGTCGTCTGTGTCTATTGTGACTTCATTGTCATTAATAATCTCTATGTCTTCTTTTTTTCTGTGTCGATTGTGTCGTCTTTTTTGTCTGTGTTTATTATGACATCATTGTAATTTATGAAGTCTGTGTTGTCTGAGTCATCTGTGTTATCTGAGGCGTCTGTGGCATCTGAGGCGTCTGTTGCTTCTGTGTCTATTTTGAAATAATTGTCATTTATAATATCTATTTTGTCGGTGTCTATTGTGATTTCATTGTCATTAAAAATGTCTGTGTTGTTGGTGTCATCTGTGTCTACTGTGACATCATTGTCATTTATAGTGTCTGTGTAGTCTGTGTCCTCTGTCTTTTGTGACATCCTTGTCATTTATACAGTCTGTGTTGTCTGTGTCTATTGTGACATCATTTTCAATTATAATGTCTCGGTTGTTTCTGTCTTTCCTGTGTTCTGTGTTGTCTGTGTCTATTGTGACATCATTGTAATTTATAATGTCTGTGTCGTCTGTGTGTATCGTGACATACTTGTAATTTATAATATCTGTGTCGTCTGTGTAGTCTGTGTCTATTGTGATATCATTTTCATTTATAATGTTTGTGTTGTCTCTGTCTATAGTAACATCATTTTCGTTAATTATGTCTGTCTTCTGTGTCATCTTTGTATATTGTGACCTCATTGTCATTTATAATGTCTGTGTCGTCTGTGTAGTCTGTGTAATCTGTGTCGTCTGTGTCTTTTGTGATATCATTGTCATTAATGATGATTGTGTAGTGTGTGTTGTCTCTGTCTATTGTGACATCATTTTAATTTATAATGTCTGTGTGGTCTGTGTTTACTTTGACATATTTTTCATATATAATGCCTGAGTAGTCTGTTTTGTCTGTGTCATCTGTGTCAATTGTGACATCATTGTCATTTATTTTGTCTGTGTCATCTGTCTGTTGTGATATCATTGTCATAAATAATATGTGTCTATTGTGAAAACATTGTCATTTATAACGTCTGTGTCGTCTGGGTCTTCTGTAACTATTTTGGCATCTTTTTCATTTATATTGTGGGCGTCTTCTTTGTCATCTGTATAGTCTGGGTCGTCTGTGACCTCTGTTTCTATTGTGACATCATTGTCATTTGTAATGTCTCTGTCGTCTGTGTTGTCTCTCTATTGTGACATTGCTTTCATTAATAATACCTGTGTTGTCTCTGTCGTCTGTATCTATTGTAACATCATTGTCATTTATGAAGTCTGTGTCGTCTGTGTCTATTTTGACATCGTTGTCATTTATAATATGTCGTCTGTGTTTTGTGACATCGTTGTCATTTATAATGTCTTAGTCGTCTATGTTGTCTGTGTCAATTGTGACATAATTTTAATTTATAAATCTGTGTCGTCTGTGTCTATTGTGACATCTTTGTCATTTATAATGTCCGTCCTTTGTTTCGTCTGTGTCTGTTGTGACATAAAAGAAAATTATAATGTCTGTGTCTTCTTTCTCGTCTGTGTCTTCTTTGTCGTCTGTGTCTATTGTGACATCATTGTCATTTATAATGTCTGTGTCATCTGTGTATGTTTTGACATCATTGTCATTTATGTCTGTGTTGTCTCTTTATATTGTGACATCATTTTCATTTATAATGTGTGTCTTCTGTCTCGTCTGTGTGTATTTTGAAACAATTTTCATGTATAATGTCTGTGTCATCTTTGCCTACTTTGACATCATTGTCATTTTTAATGTCTGTGTGTTCTGGGTCGTCTGTGTCTATTGTGATATCATTGTCAGGTATAATATCTTGTCATCTGTGTCGTTTGTGTCTATTGTGACATCATTTTCATTTATATTGTCTGTGTGGTCTGTGTCATATTTGTCTATTGTGACATCAATGTTATTTATAATGTCTGTGTCGTTAGTGTCATCAGGATCATCTGTGTCATCTGTTATATCATTTTCATTTATACTGTGTCATCTCTGTTTATTGTGACATCATTGCCATTTATAACATCTGTGTCGTCTCTTTACTTCTGTGCCTATTGTGAAATCACTGTCATTTACAAAATCTCTCTTGTCTGTGTCATCTGTGTCTGTTGTGACAACATTGTCATTTATAATGTCTTTGTCTTCTGTGTCATCTGTGTCTATTGTGAAATCGTTGTCGTTTATAACGTCTGTATCGTCTCTGTCGTATGTGTCTATTGTGACATCGTAATTTACACAATCTGTGTAGTCGTCGTCTGTGTCTATTGTGACATCATTCTCATTTATAATGTCTGTGTCTTCTGTCTATTGTGACATCGTCATTTATAATGTCTTTGTGGTCTGTGTGGTCTGTCTCTATTGTGACATCATTATCATTTATAATGTATGTGTAGTCTGTGTCATCTGAGGCTATTGTGACATTATTTTCATTTATTATGTCTATGTCGTCTGTGTCATCTGTGTCTCTTGTGATGTCATTGTCATTAATGATGATTGTGTAGTGTGTGTCATCTGTGTCTATTGTGACATCATTATCATTTGTACTGTCTGTTTCATCTGTGTCTTTTGTGACATCATTTTAATTTATAATGTCTTTGTCGTCTTTCTCGTCTGTGTGGTCTGTGTCTATTGCTAAATATTTTTCATTTATAATATGTGTGTCTGTGTCATCAGAGTCTATTATGGTATCATAGAAGACAGACATTATAAATGACTGTGTCGTCTTTGTCATCTGTGTATATTGTGACATAATTGTCAATTATAATGTCTGTGTCGTCTGTCTATTGTGACATCTTTGTAATTTATAATGCCTGTGTCGTCTGTGTCTATTGTGACATCATTGTCATTTATAATGTCTATGTCATCTGTGTCTATTGTGATGACATTGTCATTTATACTGACTCTCTAATCTGTGTCTATTGTGACATCTTTTTCATTTTTAATGTTTGTGTCGTCTGTGTCTATTGTGACATCATCTGCGTCGTCTCTGTTTATTGACGTAATTGAAATTTATAATATCTCTGTCGTCTGTGTCATCTGAATCGTCTGTCTGTCTATCGTGATATAGTTTTCATTTATAATGTCTTTGTCGTCTGTGTCTATTGTGACATCATTGTCATTTGTAATGTATGTGTCGTCTGTGACGTCTGTTTCTATTGTGATAAATTATTCTTTAACAATATCTTTCTTGCATATCTCGTCTCTGTCCTCTGTGTCTATTGTGACATCATTGTCATTTATAATATCTGTGTCGTCAGTATTGTCTCTTTCGTCTGCGTCGTGTGTGTCTATTGTGAAGTCACTTTCATTTATAATGTCTGTGTTGTCTGTGTCTATTTTGAATTCATTTTCATTTATAATGTCTCAGTCGTCTCTGTCGTCTGTATCAATTGTGACATAATATTCATTTATAAATTTTTCTTCGTCTCTGTCTATTGTGACATCATTGTCATTTATAATGTATGTGTCGTCTATGTCTATTATGACATAATTTTCTTTAATAATGTCTTTTTTGCATATTTTGTCTCTGTCCTCTCTGTTGTCTCTGTCATCTGTGTCTATTGTGGCATCATTGTCATTTATAATGTCTTTGTCGTCTGTGTCTTCTGGTCTATTACGACATCATTGTCATTTATAGTGTCTGTGTCATCTCTTTCATCTATGTCTATTGTGACATCATTTTCTTTAATAATGTCTTTGTTGCATATGTCATCTCTATCCACTGCGTCATCTGTGTCGTCTGTGTCTCTTGTGACATCTTTGTCATTTATAATGTCTGTCTTGTCTGAGTCGTCTGTGTCTATGGTGACATCATTGTCATTTATAATTTCTGTGTGGTATGTGTCTACTGTGTCGTCTGTGTCTATGGTGACATCATTGTCATTTATGATGTCTGTCTCGTCTTTGTCTTTTGTGACATCTTTGACGTTTATAATGTCTGTGTCTTCTGTGTCTATCGTAACATCATTTTAATTTTTATGTCTTTGTCGTCTGTGTGCTCTGTGTCGTCTCCGTCTGCGGTGACATCATTGTCATTTATAATGTTGGTGTCGTCTGTGCTGTCTGAGTCTATCTTGACATCATTGTCACTTATAATGTCTTTGTTGTCTGTGTCGTCTGTGTCTATTGTGACATCATAGTCATTTATCATGTCTGTGTCATTTGTGTGTGTTGTGACATCATTGTCATTTAAGTAAGGGAAGCAGGATGCATGTAAGTCCTATACCATTGGTTTTATAGTTTATAATTTTTTTCGGATTGATGGCCTCCACATGCCCTGTGAACATGCCATGATTATTTTTCTGATCTTACGCATTTATATATCAGATATATTTTTCTCAGGTTTTGAGACAAAAAAGGGGGAAAGAAAAGGAAACGAATAAATGAAAATATTTAAACACACTCTGGGTGCCTTAACTGCCAACTTTCAAGGTTGGGCTTGATGACCCGGTGGGTCTGTGTCTATTGTGACATCATCGTTATTTATAAAGTCTGAGTCATCTGCGTCATCTGGGTCATGTTTCTATTGTGACACCTTTGTCATTTATAATGTCTTTGTCGTATGTCATCTCTGTCATCTGTGTCGTCTGTGTCAATTTTGACATCACTGTCATTTATAACTCTCTTTTGTCTGTGTCGTCTCTGTCTAGTTTGACATCATTGTCATTTATAATGTCTTTGTAGTCTCTGTCGTCTGTATCGTATGTGTCTATTGTTACTTAATTATCACTTATAATATGTGTTGAGTGTGTCTATTGTGACATCATAGCCATTTATAATGTCTGTGACGTCTGTGTCGTCTGTCTCTATTGTGACATCCTTGTCATTTATACTGTCTGTATCGTCTGTGTCTGTTGTGACATTATTTTAATTTACCATGTCTGTTTATCGTCTATGACTATAGTGACGTTATTGTTGTTTATAATGTCTGTGTCGTCTGTGCCTGTTGTGAAATCGTTGTCATTTATAATGTCTGTGTCATTTGTGTCTTTTGTGACATCATTGTCATTTATAATGTCTGTGAAGTCTGCGTCATCTGTGTGTATTGTGACAACATTTTCATTTATTACATGAGTGTCCTCTGTGTCGTCTGTGTTGTCTGTGTCTAGTGTGACTTAGTTTTTATTTATATTATCTTTGTAGTCTGTGTCGACTCTGTCGTCTCAGTCGTCTGTGTCTATTGTGACATCATTGTCATTTATAATGTCTGTGTAATCTGTGTCGTCTCTGTTTGTTTCATCAGTGTCATGTATAATGTCTGTGTCGTCTGTGTTTATTTTGCCATAATTTTCATTTATAATGTCTGTGTCTTTTGTGTCATGTTTGTCTTCTGTGCCGTCTATGTCTATTTTGACATCATTTTCATTTATAATGTCTGTGTCGTCTGTGTCTACTCTGACATCATTGTCATTTATAATGTCTGTGTCGTGTGTGTCGTCTGTGTCTACTGTGAAATCATTTTCATTTATAATGGTTTTGTCTTCTGTGTCGTTTCTGTTGTCTGTGTCTATAGTGACATCATTTTCATTAATAATGTCTGTGTCGTTTGTGTGGTCTTTGTCTATTGTGACATCATTGTCATTTATAATGTCTGTATTGTTTGTGTCTATTTTGACAACATTGTTTTTTATAATGTCTGTGTCTTCTGTATCGTCTGTGTCTACTGAGATATCATTTTCATTTATAATATCTGTGTCATCTGTTTCCATTGTGACATCGATATTTAAAAGTGTCTGTGTTGTCTGTGTCTATTGTGACATCATTGTCATTTGTAGCGTCTGTGTCCTCTGTCGTCTGTCTCTTTTGACATCATTGTCGTTAATAATGTCTGTGTCATCTGTGTTCTCTATGTCGGCTGTTGCGTCTGTGTCTATTGTGACATCATTGTTATTTATAATGACTATCATCTGTGCGGTCTTTCTCTATTGCGACATCATAGTCATTTATAATATCTTTGTCGTCTGTGTATTCTGTGTCTATTGTGACATCATTGTCATTAGTAATGTCTGTGGTATCTGTGTCATGATAGTCTATAGTGACATCATTGTCATTTAAAATGTCTGTGTCGTCTGTGTCTATTGTGACATCATTTTGATTTGTAGTGTCTTTGTCATCTGTGTCGGCTGTGTCTTCTGTGTCTATTGTGTCATCATTTTCATTTATAATGTGATTGTCTTCTGTATCGTCTTTGTCTTTTGTGACATCTATGTTATTTACAATGACTGTATCATCTGTGTGGTCTTTCTCTATTGCGACATCATAGTCATTTATAATATCTTTGTCGTCTGTGTATTCTGTGTCTATTTTGACATCATTGTCATTAGTAATGTCGGTGGCGTCTGTGTCATGATTGTCTATGGTGACAACATTGTCATTTCAAATGTCTGTGTCTTCTGTGTCTATTGTGACATCGTTTTCATTTATAATATCTGTGTAATCTGAGTTATCTTTTTTGTCTGTGTCCTTTGTGTCATCTCTGTTGTCTGTGTATACTCTGACATCATTGTCATTAAAAATGTCTGTGTCGTCTGTATCTTCTGTGTCTATTGTTACATAATTGTCATTTATAATTGTCTTTGCTGACTCTGTCGTCTGTGTATATTGTGACATCATTGTCATTTTTTATGTGTGTCTTCTGTGTTGTCTGTGTCTGTCGTGACATCAGTGTCATTTATAATGTCTGTGTCTTCGATATGGTCTGTCTATTGTGAAATCGTCATTTATAATTTCTTTGTCATCTGTATCATCTCTGTCATATTTGTCTATTGTGACATCATTGCCTTTTATAATAACTCTGCCCTCTGTGCTGTCTCTGTCTTCTGTGACATCATTGTCATTTATAATATCTGTGTCTTTAATGTCGTCTGTTTCTATTGTGAAATCCTTGTCATTTATAATGTATCTCGTCTTTGTATTCTGTGTCGTCTGTGCTGTCTGTGTCTATTGTGACATCCTTGTCATATATAATGTCTGTGTCATCTGTGTCTATTGTGACATATTTCTCATTTATAATGTCTGTGTAGTCTGTCGTCTGTGTCTTCTGTGACATCATTTTCATTTATAATGTGTGTCGTGTGTGTCGTCTGTGTCTACTGTGAAATCGTTACCATTTATATTATCTTTGTCTGTGTCTATTGTGACATCATTGTAATTTATATTATGTGTCCTCTGTGTCGTCTGTGTCTATGGTGACATCATTGTCATTCATGTCTCTGTCATCTATATCGTCTGTGTCTTCTGTGTCTATTGTGACATCATTTTCACTTATAAAGTCTTTGTCGTCTCTGTCTTCTGTGTTGTCTTTTTCGTCTGTCTTTATTGTGAAAACATTTTCAACATCTGTGTTGTCTGTGTCGTCTGTCGCGTCTGTGTCTATTTTGAAATCTATGTCATTTATAATGTCTGTGTCCTCTGTGTCGTCTGTGTCTATTATGACATCATGGTCAGTTATAATGTCTGTGTCGTCTCTGTCGTGGGTGTCTATTGTGACCTCATTTTCATTTATATTGTCTGTGTCTATTGTGACATCATTGTCATTTACTATGTCTCTGTCGTCTGTGTCTATTTTGACATCATTGTTATTTATAATGTCTGTGTCGTCTGTGTCTATTGTGTCATCATTTTCATTTATAATGACTTTGTCGTCTGTGTCTTGTGCGTCGTCTGTGTCGTCTCTGTGTATTGTGACATGACTCTCATTTATAATGTCTGTGTCTTCTGTGTTGTCTGTGTCTCTCGTGACATCATTAACATTTACAATGTCTGTGTCATATGTGTCGTTTGTGTCGCCTGTGTCTATTATGACATCATAGTCATTTATAATGTCTATGTCGTCTGTGTTATCCATGACTATTGTTACATCTTTATAATTCATAATGTCTGTGTCGTCTCTGTTTATTTTGATGTCATTGTCCTTTACGTCTTTTTCCTCTGTGTCGTCTGTGTCTATTGTGTCATCATTGTAATTTGTAATGTCTCTGTCATCGGTGCCATCTTTGTCTATGGTGATATCATTGTGATTTATAATGTATGTGTCACCTGTGTCGTATCTTCATAATGTATGTGTCATCTTTGTCTGTGTCGTATGTGAATATTGTGACATCATTGTCATTTATAATGTCTGTGGCGTCTTTGTCTATTGTGACATCTTTGTCATTTATAACGTCTGTGTCGTCACAGTCGTCTCTGTTTTCTGTGTCTATTTTGACATCATTTTAATTTAAAATATCTGTGTCTTCTGTGTCTATTTGGATGTCATTTTCATTAAAAATGTCTGTGTCTTCTGTGTCGTCTGTATCTTCAGTGTGTAGTTTTACATAATTGTCATTTGTTATTCCTGTGTCTTCTGTCGTCTGATTCTATTGTTACAGCATTGCCATTTATGATGTTTGTCATCTGTGTCTATTGTGACATCATTGTCATTTATGTCTGTGTCATCTGTATCGTCTGAGTGTATTGTTACGTAATTATCATTTATAAAGTCTGTTTCGTCTGTCGTCTGTGTCTATAGTGACATCATTATTACTTATAATGTCTGTCGTCTGTGTCATCTGTTGTCTCTGTCTATTGTGACATTGTCATTTATAATGCCTGTGTCATCTGTGTCGTCTCTGTTTATTGTTACATCAGTGTCATATATAATGTCTGTGTTGTCTGTGTTTATTTTGCCATAATTGTCATTTATAATGTCTGTGTCTTTTGTGTCATTTGTGTCATCTGTGTTGTCTGTGTCTATTGTGACATCATTGTCATTTATACCGTCTGTGTTGTCTCTGATGTCTGTGCCGTCTGTGTCTACTGTGAAATCATTGTCATTTATAATGGTTTTGTCTTCTGTGTCGTTTCTGTCGTCTGTGTCTATAGTGACATCATTGTCATTTACAATGTCTGTGTCGTCTATGTCTATTGTGATATCATTTTCATTAATAATGTCTGTGTCTTTTGTGTCGTCTTTGTCTATTGTGATATAATTGTCATTTATAATGTCTGTATTGTTTGTGTCTATTTTGACAACATTGTCATTTATAATGTCTGTGTCTTCTGTATCGTCTGTGTCTATGTTGAACATAATTGTCATTCATGTCTCTGTCGTCTATCGTTTGTGTCTTCTGTGTCTATTGTGACATCATTTTCATTTATAACATCTGTGTTATCTGTGTTGTCTGTGTCCTTTGTGTGGTCTGTGGCGTCTGTTTCTATTTTGAAATCATTGTCATTTATAATGTCTCTCTTGTCTTTTAAAACTGTGTCATCTCTGCTGTCTGTGTCTATTGTGACATCATTCTCATTTATAATGTCTGTGTCGTCTGTGTCTATTATGAAATCATTATCATTTTTAATGTCTGTGTAATCTGTGTCGTCTGTGTGTATTTTGACATCATTGTCATTTATGTCTTTGTCGTCTGTGTCTTCTGTGTCTATTGTGACATTATTGTCGTTTGTAATGTCTGTGTCATCTTTGTCTATGGTGACATCGTTGTCATTTAAAATGTCTTTGTCGTCTGTGTCTATTGTTACATCATTGTTATTTATAATGTCTGTGTCTATAGTGACATCATAGTCAATTATAATGTCTCTCTCGTCTGCGTCGTCTGTTTCAATTGTGATATCTCTGTCATTTATAGTGTCTGTGTCATCTGTGTCCTCTGTTTCTATTCTGACATAATATTAATTTACAATATCTGTGTCATCTCTGTAGTCTCTGTTGTCTGAAGTCTGTGTCTATTGTGACATCCTTGTCATTTATAATGTCTCTTTCTTCTGTGTCATCTCTGTCGTCTTCGTCTTCTGTGTATAATTTGACACGATTATCGTTATAATGTCTGTGTTGTCTGTGTCTGTTTTGAAATTTTTGTCATTTATGTCTGTGACGTCTCTGTTTATTGTGACATCATTGTCATGTTTAAAGTCTGTGTCTATTGTGAAATCTATTTCATTTATAATGTCTGTGTGGTCCGTGTCATCTGTGTCTATTGTGACATCAGTGTCATTTATACTGTCTGTGTCTGTATCGTGTGTGTCTATTTTGGCATCATTGTCATGTATAACATCTGTTATCTGTGTCTCTTGTGACATCATTTTCATTTATAATGTCTGTGTCGTCCATGTCTATTGTGACATCAATTTAATTTATAATGACTTTGTCATCTGTACTGTCAATGTCTATTGCGACATCATTTTCTTTTATAGTGTTTGTGTTGTTTGTGTCATCTCTGTCGTCTTTATCGTCTGTGTCTATTGTGATATCGTTGTCATTTTTAAAGTCTGTGTCGTATGTGTCATCTGTGTGTCTTGTCACATCATTGCCATTTATACTGTCTGTGTCGTCGGTGTCTATTTTTACATCATTGTCATTTATAATATCAGTGTCATCTGTGTCGTCTATGTCTATTTTGATATCATTGTCATTTATAATGTCTGTGTTGTCTGTGTCTATTGTGACATCATTTTCATTTCTAATGTCTATGTTGTCTTGTCGTCTGTTTCTATTTTGACATCATTGTTATTTATAATGTCTGTGTCGTCTGTGTCGTTTTTGTCATCTTTTTCTATTGTGACGTCATTGTCATTTATAATGTCTGTGTCTTCTTTGTTGTGACATCATTTTCAATTATAATGTCTATGTCGCCTTTGTCGTCTGTGTAATCTTTGTCTATTTTGGCATCATTGTCATTTTTAATGTCTGTGTCGTCTGTGTCTATTTTGACATCATTTTCATATATAATATCTCTGTGGTCTGTTTCTTCTGTGTCTATTGTGACATCATGGTTGTTTATAATGTCTGTGTCGTCTGTATCTATTGTGACATCATTGTCATTTATAAGGTCTGTGTCTATTGTGACATCGTTTTACTTTATAATATCTGTGTCTTCTGGGTCATCTGTGTTATCTGTGTCTATTGTGACATCATTGTCATTTATAATGTCTGTGTCGTCTCTGTCTATTGTGAAAACTATTTCATTTATAATGATTTGACGTCAGTGTTGTCTGTGTCGTCTGTGTCTGTTGAGACATCATTTTCATTTACAATGTCTGTATCGTCTGTATAGTTTGTGTCTTTTGTAACATCATTTTCATTTATAATGTTTGTGTTGTCTCTGTCGTCTGTTTCTATTTTAACATCATTGTCAATTATAATATCTGTTTCGTCTTTGTCTATTTTGACATCATTGCCATTTATACTGTCTGTGTAGTCTGTGTATTGTGACATCATTGTCGTTAATAATATCTGTGTCGTTGGTGTCATCTGAGACTCTTGTGTCTATTGTGATATCGTTGTCATTTATAATGACATTTTTGTCTGTGTCGTCTGTGTCAATTTTGACCTAATTCTTTTTTTTAATTCTGTGTCGTCTGTGTCTATTGTGACATCATTGTCATTTATAATGTCTGTGTCGTCTTTGTCTATTTTGAAATCATTGTTATTTATAATGTTTGTGTTGTCTTTGTCGTTTTTGTCGTCTTTTTCTGTTGTGACGTCATTGTCATTTATAATGTCTGTGTCTTCTTTGTTGTGACATCATTTTCAATTATAATGTCTGTGTCGTCTTTGTCGTCTGTGTAATCTTTGTCTTTTTTGGCATCACTGTCATTTATAATGTCTGTGTCTTCTGCGTCGTCTGTGTCTATTGTGACATCATTTTCATTTATAATATCTCTGTGGTCTGTGTCGTCTGTGTATATTGTGACATTATAGTCATTTATAATATCTGTGTCTTTTGTGTCATGTGTCGTCTTTGTCTATTGTGAAATCATTTCCATTTATAAAGTCTATGTCGTCTCTGTCGTCTGTATCTATTGTAACATCATTGTCATTTATAATGTCTGTCATCTGTTTCTGTTGGGATATCATTGTCATTTATAATGTTTCTGTGTCTTCTGTGGCCTCATTTTTATTTAGAATTACTGTCGTCTGTGTCGTCTCTATCGTCTGTATCGTCTGTGTCTATTGTGGAATCTTTGTCATTTATAATGTCTCTTTTGTCTGTGTCATCTCTGTCGTTTTTGTCTATTGTGACGTCATTTTTATTTATAATGTCTGCATCGTGTGTGTCGTCTATGAATAATGTGACATCATTTTCATTTATAATAAGTGTCCTTTGGGTCGTCTGTGTCGTCTGTGTCTATTGTGACATCATTGTCGTTTATAATATCTGTTGTCTGTGTCGTCTGTCTAGTCTTTGTCTATTGTGACATCATTGTAGTTTATAGTGTCTGTGTCATCTGAGTCTATGTCTATTGTGACGTTATTGTCATTTATAATTTCTGCATCTTCTGTGTCTATTGAGACATCTTTTTCATTTATAATGTCTTTGTCGTCTGTGTCTATTTTGATATCATTTTAATTTATAAAATCTGTGTCTTCTGTGTCTATTGTGACATATTGTGTAGGGAAAAAATCAGAAGGGCTAAGGCTCAGCTAGAAATCAGATTGGCCAAGTCTGTGAACGAGAACAAAATATCTTTCTACAAACATATACATAATAAAAGGAGGACTAGGGAGACCATACAGTCCCTATTGGACACAGAAGGAACAACAGTGACTGGGGATGAGGAAAATGCTGAGGTACTTAATGCCTTCTTTGCCTCAGTCTTTATTTGTAAGGAGGGTCATTCCGTCTGTGTACAAACTCAGGAGCTGGAGGAGCAGAATGAGGCTCCCGTGATCCAAGAGGAGGTGGTCAGAGCCTTGCTAGCCCGACTAGACACCCACAAGTCTATGGGGCCGGACGGGATTCACCCAAGGGTATTGAAGGAGCTGGCAGATGTGCTGGCCAAACCTCTTTCCATCATCTTCCAACAGTCCTGGCTGACTGGGGAAGTCCCACTGGACTGGAGGCTGGCTGATGCTGTGCCCATCTACAAGAAGGGTCGCAGGAAGGACCCAGGAAACTCCAGGCCTGTCAGTCTGAACTCAGTGCAAGGGAAAGTCATGGAGCAGGTGATCTTGAGTGCTATCATGAAGCACATGCAAGAGAACTGGGTGATCAGGTCCAGTCAACATGGGTTCACAGAAGGTAGGTCTTGGCAAACTAACCTGATTGCCTTCTATGACAAAGTGACTCGGCTGCTGGATGAGGGAAAGGCTGTGGATGTGGTCTTCCTGGACTTTAGTAAAGCCTTTAACACAGTTTCTCACAGCATTCTGCTTGAGAAACTGTCAGCCTCTGGCCTGGACAGGCACACACTCTCCTGGGTGGAAAACTGGTTGGATGGCCGGGCGCAGAGAGTGGTGGTAAATGGTGTGAAATCCAGCTGGAGGCCAGTGACATCTTGGCTTGTATCAGAAACAGCGTAACCAGCAGGTCCAGGGAGGTTATCCTCCCTCTGTAGTCAGCACTGGTGAGACCGCTCCTCGAATCCTGTGTTCCGTTCTGGGCCCCTCACCACAAGAAGGATGTTGAGGCTCTGGAGCGAGTCCAGAGAAAAGCAACAAAGCTGGTGAGGGGGCTGGAGAGCAGGTCTTACGAGGAGCGGCTGAAAGAGCAGGGGTTGTTTAACCTGGAGAAGAGGAGGCTGAGGGGAGGCCTCATTGCTCTCTCCAACTCCCTGAAAGGAGGTTGTAGAGAGGAGGGTGCTGGTCTCTTCTTCCAAGTGACAGGGGACAGGACAAGAGGGAATGGCCTCAAGCTCAGCCAGGGGAGATTTAAGCTGGGCATTAGGAAAAAGTTCTTCACAGAAAGGGTCATTGGTCCCTGGCAGAGGCTGCCCAGGGAGGTGGTTGAGTCACCTTCCCTGGAGGTGTTTAGGGCACGGGTGGACGAGGTGCTAAGAGGCATGGTATAGTGTTTGATAGGAATGGTTGGACTCGATGATCCGGTGGGTCTCTTCCAACCTGGTTATTCTATGATTTTATGATCATTGTCATTTATAATGCCTGTGTCATCTGTATCGTCTGTGTGTATTTTTACATAAATGTCACTTATAATGTCTGAGTCGTCTGTGTCTATTGTGACATCTTTGTCATTTATAATATCTGTGTTGTCTGTGTCATCTATGTCATCTGTGTCTTCTGTGTCTATTGAGATATAACTGTAATTTATAATGTCTGTGTCGTCTGTGTCTATTTTGCCATCATTGTCATTTATAATGTCTGTGTCGTCTGAGTCTATTGTGACATCATTGTCATTTATAATGTCTGTGTCGTCTGGTCTATTTTGATATAATTGTCATTTTTTATGTCTGTGTCGTCTGTGTCATCTTTTAACTTCTGTGTCATCTCTGGCATCTGTGTTTATGGTGATATCACTGTCATTTATAAAGTCTGTGTCGTCTTTGTCGTCTGTGTCAACTGTAACATCATTTTCAATTATAATGTCTGTTTCGTCTGTGTCTATTGTAACATCATTGCTATTTATAATGTCTTTGTCATCTGTGTCAATTGTAAAATCGTTGACAATTATAATGTCTGTGTCGTATGTGTCGTCTCTGTCTATTGTGACATCATTGTCATTTATAATATCTCTGTCTTCTGTGTCTATTTTGACATCATTTTAATTTATAATGTCTGTGTCATCAGTTTCTATTTTTACATCATTGTCATTTATTATGTCTGTGTCGTCTGTGGCGTCTGCGTCTATTGTGACATTATTTTCATTTACAATGTCAGTGTCATCTGTGTCATCTGCATCTATTGTGACATCATTGTCATTTATAATGTCTGTGTCGACTGTGTCCTCTGTGTCTATTGTGACATCATTGTCGTTTATAATGTCTGTGTCGTCTGAGTCTATTGTGACATCATTGTCACTTATAATGCCTGTGTCGTCGGTGTCTATTGTGACATCATTTTCATTATTAATGTCTTTGTCTTCTGTGTATATTGTAACATCATTCTCATTTATAATGTCTGTGTCTATAGTGACATCATAGTCATTTATAGTTTCAGTGTCGTCATTGTCTGTTGTGACATCATTGTCTTTTAAAATGTCTGTGTCGTCTCTGTCTATTGTGAAATCATTTTCATTTATAATGTCTGTGTCGGTTTTTTTGTATCTGTCTGTTGTGACATCTCTGTAATATATAATGTCTGTTGTCTGTATCGTCTGTGTGTATTGTGACATCATTGTCATTTATAAAGTCTGTGTAGTCGTTGTCGTCTGTGTCTATTTTGACAAAATTGTCATTTGTAATGTCTGTGTCGTCTGTGTCATCTGTGTCTATTGTGACATCATTGTCATTTATATTGTCTGTATTGTCTGTGTAATCATTTTCATTTATAAAGTCTGTGTTGTCTGTGTTTTGTTACATCATTGTAATTTATAATGTCTTTGTCGTCTGTCGTCTGTGTTTATTGTGACATAATTTTAATTCATTATGTCTCTGTCGTCTGTGGCTTTTGTGACATCACTGTCATTTCAATGTCTGTGTAGTCTGTGTCATCTGTGTATGTTGTGACATCATTGTCATTTATAATGTCTGTGTCGTCTGTGTCATCTGTGTGTATTGTGACATCTTTCTATTTTATAATGTCTGTGTCATCTGTGTCTATTGTGACATGATTGTCATTTATAATGTCTGTCTCGCCTGTGTCATCTGTGTATATTGTGAACATCATTGTCATTTACAATATCTGTGTCGTCTGTTTTCTGTGTGCTCTGTATCCTCTGTGACGTCTGTGTCAATTGTGACATCATTGTCATTTTAATGTCTGTGTCGTCTGTGTCATCTGTGTATATTTTTACATCATTTTGATTTATAATGTCTGTCGTCTGTGTAATCATTGTCATTTATAATGTCTGTGTCGTCTTTGTCGTCTGTGTCTATTGTGACATCATTGTCACTTATGTCTGTGTCGTTTTTTGTCGTCCGTGTGTATTGTGACATCTTTGTAATTTATAATGCCTGTGTCGTCTGTGTCATCTGTGTATATTGTGAACATCATTGTCATTTATAATATCTGTGTCGTCTGTCTTCTGTGTGGTCTGTATCCTCTGTGACGTCTGTGTCAATTGTGACATCATTGTCATTTATAATGTTTGTGTCGTCTGTGTCTGTTGTGACTTCATTGTGATTTTTTATGTCTGTTTCATCTGTGTCATCTCTATCGGTGTTGTTGTCTGTGTTGCTTGTGTCTACTGTGACATCTTTGCAATTTATACTGTCTGTCGTCTGTGATGTCTGTGTCGTCTGAGTCTATTTTGACATCATTGTAATTTATAATGTCTGTGTCGTCTGTGTCATCTGTATCTATAATGACATCATTTTAATTTATAATGTCTGTGTCATCTGTGTCGTCTCTATCGTCTATGTCTATTGGAATTAATTTTATTAGTAATGTCTGTGTTGTCTGTGTCATCTGTGATTATTGCAACATCATTGTATTATACATGTGTGTCCTCTATGTTGTCTGTGTTGTCTGTGTCTATTGTTACACCATTGTCGTTTATAATGCTTGTGTCGTCGTTTCATCTGTGTCTATTGTGACATCTTTGTCATTTATAATGTCTGTGTCGTCTGTGTTTCTGGGTCTATTGTTTAATCCTTCTCATTGATAATTTGTGTCTTCTGTGTCGTCTGTGTCATCTTTGTATATTGTGACATAATTGTCAGCTATAATATCTGTTTCATCTGTGTCAGTTGTGACATCAATGTCATTTTTAATGTCTGTGTCGTCTGTGTCGTCTGTGTAGTCTTTTTCTTCTGTGTCTATGGTGACATCATTGTCAATTATATTGTCTGTGTCGTCTTTTTCATCTGTGTTGTCTGCGTCTATTGTGACATCATTGTCATAATAATGTCAGTGTCTTCTGTCTTGTCTCTTGTCTGCATCTATTGTGACATTGATATTATTTATAATGTCTGTGTTGTCTGTGTTGTCTGTGTATATTGTGACATCATTGTCATATATAATATCTGTCATCTGTGTCTTCTGTGTAATGTGACAACTCTGTTTTTTTTAATGTCTTTGTCATCTGTGTCATCTCTGTATATTGTGTCATCATTGTCATTTTTAATGTCTGTTTCGTCTGTGTCTAGCGTGACATCATTGTTGTATATAATGTCGGTGTCTTCTGTGTCAATTGTGACATCATTGTCAATTTTAATGTCTGTGTCGTCAGTGTCTATTGTGACTTTTTTTATTTTATGATGACTATGTCTTCTGTGTTGTCTGTGTCTATTTTGGCATTATTGTCATTTATAATATCTGTGTCGTTTGTGTCATCTATTTATATTGTGACATCATTGTCATTTATAATGACTGTGTTGTATGTGTCTTTTGTGAAATCCTTGTCATTTATAATGTCTTTGTCGCCTGTGTCGTCCTTGTCTTTTGAGACATCATTGTCATTTACATTGTCTGTGTCTTTTGTGTCGTCTCTATCGTCGTTGTCGTATGTGTCGTCTGTGTCTTTTGTGATATCATTGTCATTTGTAATATTTGCGTCATCTGTGTCTATAGTGACATAAGTGTCATTTATAATGTCTGTGTCATCTGTGTCATCTGTGTATATTCTGAACTTCCTTGTCATTTATTATATCTGTGTGGTCTGTGTCGTCTGTGTCCATTGTGACATCATTGTCATTTATAATGTCTGTGTCGTCTGTGTCTATTGTGACATCACTGTCTTTTATAATGTCTTTGTCGTCTGTGTCATCTGTGTTTTCTGTGTCTATTGTGACATCATTTTAATTTATAATGTCTGTGTCATCTGTGTAGTCTGTGACGTTGTCTTTTTTGGAATCATTCTCTTTTATAATGTCTGTGTCGTCTGTGTCTATTCTGATATTGTCATTTTTAATGTCTGTGTCATCTGTTTCTAATGTAACATCATTGTCATTTATAATGTCTGTGTGGTCTGTGTCGTCTGCTTCTATTATGACGTCATTGTAATTTCTAAAGTCTGTGTAGTCTGTGTCTATTGTGACATCATTGTCGTTAATAAAGTCTCTGTCGTCTTTGTATTCTGTGTCATCTCTATCTATTGTGACATCATTTTCCTTTATGACTCTCATCGGTGTCTATTGTAACATCATTGTAATTTTTAAAGTCTGTGTCATCTGTTTCTCCTGTGACATCATTGTCATTTATAGTATATGTATCATCTGTGTCTCATGTGACATCATTGTCGTTAACGATGTGTCGTCTATGTCGTCTATGTTTATTGTGACATCATTGTCATTTATAATGTCTGTGTCGTCTGTGTCTATTAGAACATCATTTTCATTTATAAAGTCTATGTCAACTGTATCGTCTGTGTCTATTGTGACATAATTTTCATTTATAATGTCTGTGTCGTCTGTGTCTGTTGTGTCTATTGTGACATCATTGTCATTTATAATGTCTTTTTCTTCTCTGTCGTCTGTGTACATTGAGGCATTATTGTCATTTAAAAAGTCTCTGTTGTCTGTGTCTATTGTGACATCTTCGTTATTTATAATGTCTGTGTCGTCTGTGTTGCTGTCTGTTATGACATCATAGATATTTATAATGCCTGTGTCATCTGCGTCGTCTGTGTCTATTGTGGCATCATTGTCAATAATAATATCTCTGTCGTCTGTGTCGTCGGTGTTTATTATGACATCTTTGACATTTACAATATCCGTGTCGTCTGTGTATATTGTGACATTATTGTCTTTTTAAATATTTTTGTCGTCTGTCTGTTTTGACTTAAGTGTAATATATAATGACTGTTTAATCTGTGTCATCTGTGTCTATTGTGATACCATTGTCATTTATACTATCTGTGTCGTCTGTATCCTCTTTGTCCTCTGTGTTTTCTGTGTCAATTGTGACATCACTTTCACTTATAATGTCTGTGTCATCTGTGTCGTCTTAGTCGTCTATGTCTATCGTGACATCATTTTCATTTATAACATCTGTGTTGTCTGTGTCGTCTGTTTCCTCTATGTCTTCTGTGTCATCTCTTGTCTGTATCTTTTGTGGTATCACTGTTTATTAACATGTCTCTGTCGTCTCTGTCGTCTGTGTCTCTGGTGACTTGAGTGTCATTTATAACGTCTCTGTCATCTCAGTCGTCTGTGTCATGTGTCGTCTGTGTCTATTGTGACATCGTTGTATTTATAAAGTCTGTGTCATCTGTGTCATCTGTGATTATTGTGACATCAATGTCATTTGTAATGTCTGTATCATCTGTGTCAATTGTGAAATCACTTTCACCTATAATGTCTGTGTCGTCTCTGTCGTCTTAGTCGTCTATGTCTATCATGACATCATTTTCATTTATAATGTCTGTGTCGTCTGTTTCCTCTATGTCTACTGTGTCATCTGTCATCTGCATCTATTGTGGTATCACTCTTAATTAACATGTGTGTCATCTGTGTTGTCTCTGTCGTCTGTGTCTATGGTGACATCAGTGTCATTTATAATGTCTGTGTCGTCTGAGTTTATTTTGACACCTTTGTCATTTATAATGTCTGTGTCGTCTGTGTCGTCTTTGTTTATTGTGACATCATTGTCTTTTATGGTGTCTGTTTCATCTGTCTCGTCTGTGTCTTTTGTGACATAACTGTTATTTATAATGTCTCTGTCGTCTGTGTCATCTGTGTCGTCTGTGTCTGTTGTGACATCATTTTCATTTATAATATCTGTGTATTCTACGTCGTCTGTGTCTTCTGAGTGTATTTTGACTTCATTATTATTTATAATGTCTGTGTCGTCTGTGCCGTCTATTTCTATATTGACTTCTTTGACTTTTATAATGTCTGTGTTGTCTGTATTGTCTGTGTCATCTATATCTTTTGTGTTATCATTGTCTTTAATAATATCTGTGTCGTCTGTGTCATCTGGGTTGTCTGTTCTATAGTGACATAATTTTCATTTATTATTTCTGTGTCGTCTGTGTCTATTGTGATATGATTGTCATTTTTAACATCTGTCGCCTGTGTCGTCTGTGTCAACTGCGATATTGTCATTTATAATAGTGTCGTCTGTGTCGTCTATTTCTATTGTGACATCATTGTAATTTAAAATGTCTGTGTCGTCTGTATATTTTGAGATATCATTGACATTTATAATGTATTTTTTCATCTGTGTCGTCTGTGTCATCTTTGTCTATTGTGATATCATTGCCATTAATAATGTCTGTGTCTTCTGAGTCATCTGTGTCTATTGTGAAAACATTTTCATTCATAATGTGTGTGTTATCTGTGTCTATTTTGACATCATAATCATTTATAAAGTCTGTGTCTTCTGGGTCATCTGTGTAGTCTTTTTCTATTGTGATGTCATTTTCAATTATAATGTTGGTGTCTCCTGTGTCCTCTGTAAAGTCTGGGTCGTCTGTGACCTCTGTGTCTATTGTGAAATCATTGTCATTGGTATTCTCTGTGTTGTCTGTGTCTATTGTGACATTATTGTCATTGATAATGTCTGTGTCATCTGTGTCTATTTTGCTATCATTGTCATTTATAACGCCTGTGTCGTCTGTGTCTATTGTAAAATCATTGTCATTTATAATGTCTGTGTCGTCTGTGTCTATTGTAACATCATTGTCATTTATAATATCTGTTTCATCTATGTCGTCTGTGTCTATTGTGACATAATTTTCATTTATAAAATCTGTGTAGTCGTTGTCGTCTGTGTCAATTGTGACATCATTGTCATTTATAATATCTGTTTCTTCTATGTCGTCTGTGTCTATTGTGACTTAATTTCCATTTATAAAGTCTGTGTAGTCGTTGTTGTCTGTGTCTATTTTGACAAAATTGTCATTTGTAATGACTGGTTCGTCTGTGTCATCTGTGTCTATTGTGACATCATTGTCATTTATATTGTCTGTGTCGTCTGTGTAATCATTTTCATTTATAAAGTCTTTGTTGTCTGTGTTTTGTGACATCATTGTCTTTTATAATGTCTTTTTCGTCTATGTCGTCTGTGTTTATTGTGACATAATTTTAATTTATAAGGTCTCTGTCATCTGTGGCTTTTGTGACATCATTGTCATTTCAGTGTCTGTGTAGTTTGTGTCATCTATGTCTATTGTGACATCATTGTCATTTATAATGTCTGTGTCTATTGTGACATCATTGTCATCTATGTCTGTGTCGTTTGTGTCGTCTGTGAGTATTGTGACATTTTGTAATTTATAATCCCTGTGATGCCTGTGTCATCTATTTATATTTTGAACATCATTGTCATTTATAATATCTGTCGTCTGTTTTCTGTGTGCTCTGTATCCTCTGTGACGTCTGTGTCATTTTAATGTCTGTGTCGTCTGTGTAAGCATTGTCATTTATAATGTCTGTGTCATCTTTGTCGTCTGTGTCTATTGTGACATCATTGTCACTTATGTCTGTGTCGTTTTTTGTCGTCCGTTTGTATTGTTACATCTTTGTAATTTATAATGCCTGTGTCATCTGTGTATATTGTGAACATCATTGTCATTTATAATATCTGTGTCGTCTGTCTTCTGTGTGGTCTGTATCCTCTGTGACGTCTGTGTCAATTGTGACATCATTGTCATTTATAATGTCTGTGTTGTCTGTGTCTGTTGTGACATAACTGTCATTTATAAAGTCTGTCTTCTGAGTCGTCTGTGTCTATTGTGACATAATTGTCATTAAAAATATCTGTTTCGTCTGTGTTGAAAGTGTTTATTGTGACCTCACTGTTATTTATAATGTCTGTGTTGTCTTTGCTATCTGTGTCATCTGTGTCTATTTTGACATAATTTTCATTTATTATATCTGTGTCGTATGTCGTCTGTGTCTGTTGTTTCATCATTGTCATTTATAAAGTCTGTGTCGTCTGTGTCATCTGTGACTATAGTGATACCATTGTTATTTACAGTATCTGTGTCTTCTGTGTGGTCTGTGTGGTCTGTGTCTATGGTGACAGCAGTGTCAATTATAATTTCTGTGTCGTCTGTGTCTACTGTGAATTCATTTGCATTTATAATGTCTGTGTCATCTATGTCTATTGTGATATCATTGTCATGTATAATGTCTATGTCATCTGTTTCATTGTTAAAAAATTGTCATTTATAATATCTGTGTCGTCTGTGTCATCTGTGGCTATTGTGACTTAATTGTCAATTTTAGTGTCTCTGTAGTCAGTGACGTCTGTGCCTATTTTGGCACCATTGTCCTTTATAATGTCTGTGTCGTCTGTGTCTATAGTGACGTAATTTTCATTTATAATGTCTGTGTTTTCTGTCGTCTGTGTCTATCTTGACATCATTGTCATTTATAATGTATGTGCTGTCTGTGTCGTCTGTATCTATTGTTACATCATTGTCATATATAATGTCTGTGTCATATGTGTCTATTCTGACACCATTGTCATTTATAAAGACTGTATCCTCTGTGTCTATTGTGACATAATTGTCATTTATAAATTTTTTTTGTCTGTGTCTATTGTTACATCATTACCATTTGTAATGTCTGTGTCATCTCTGTCATCTCTTTCGTCTGTGTCTATTGTGACATCATTGTCGTTTATAATGTATGTGTCGTCTGTGTCTATTTTGACATCATTTTCTTTAATAATGACTTTTTTGCATATGTCATCTCTGTCCTCTGTGTTGTCTGTGTCATCTGTGTCTAGTGTGGCATCATTGTCATTTATAAAGTCTCTGTCATCTCTTTCATCTGTGTCTATTGTGACATCATTGTAATTTATAATGTCTTTGTCGTCTGTGTCATCTGTTTCATCTCTCGTCTGTTTCTATTGTGACATCATTTTCATTTATAATGTCTGTGTCGTCTGTGTCGTTAGTGCCTATTGTGAAATCTTTGTCATAAATTATGTCTCTGTCGTCTGTGTATTCTGTCATCTTTGTCTATTGTGACATCATTGTCATTTATAATGTCTTTGTCTGTGTATTGTGTCATCAGTGTCTATTTTGACATCATTGTCATTTATATCTGTCGTCTGTTTCTATTGTGACATCATTGTCTTTATCATGTCTTTGTCGTCTGTGTCCTATGTGTCGTCTATGTAGTCTGTGTCTTCTGTGTCTATTGTGACATCATTGTCGTTTTTAATATCTGTGTCTTCAGTTTCTTTTGTGACATCATTGTAATTTATATCTGTGTTGCCTGTGTCAATTGTGACATCATTGACATTTATAATGTCTGTGTCATCTGTGTCGTCTGTGTCATCTGTGTTTTCTGTGTCTATTGTGACATCATTGTCATATATAATGTCTTTGTCGTCTGTGTCGTCTGCGTCAGCAGTGTATATTGTGACATCATTGTCATAAATAATGCCTGTGTTGTCTTTGTTGTCTGTGTTGTCTGTGTCGTTTGTGTCATCTGTGTATATCGTCACATCATTTTCATTTATAATGTCTTGTTGTATGTGTCGTCAACATCCTCTGTTTCTTCTGTTTCTTTTTTGACCTCATTGTCATTTATAACATCTGTGTCGTCTGTCTTGTCTGCCTTTCTTTGCCCGACTTTGCCATTCTCCGCCCGTCTTTGTCCTTCTCCAATGCTCTCCACAATTCTCCCCCCGTCTTTGCCCTTGTCAGCCTGTCTTTGCCCTTCTCCGCCCGTCTTTACCCTTCTCCACCTATCTTCGCCCTTCTCCGCCCGTCTTTGCCACTCTCAGCACTTCTTTGCCTTTCTCTGACCGACTTTGCCTTTCTCCACCCATCTTTGCCATTCTCCGGTACTCTCCGCAATTCTCCACCCGTCTTTGCCCTTCTCCACCTATCTTTGCCCTTGTCAGCCCTTCTTAGATGTTGTCTGCCCGTCTTATCACTTGTGCACCCGTCTTTGCCTTTGTCCGCCCATCTTGGCAATTGTCCGCCTTTCTTTGCACTTCTGCGCCCGTCTTTGATCTTCTCCTCCCGTCTTTGTCATTCTCCGCCCGTCTTTGCACTTCTCTGCCCGTCTTTGCGCTTTTTTGCCCGTCTTTGCTCCTCTCCGCCCATCTTGGCATTTCTTCGTCCATCTTTGCATATCTCCGCCCGTCTTTGCACTTGTCCCACTGTCTATGCACTTCCCCGCCCGTCTTTGCCGTTCTCCACCCCTATTTGCCCTTCTCCGCCCGTCTTTGCCCTTCTCCGCTCCTCTTTGCCTTTGTCCGCCCGTCTTTGCGCTTCTCCGCCCGTCTTTGCGCTTCTCCGCCCGTCTTTGCGCTTCTCCGCCCGTCTTTGCTCGTCTTTGCATTCTCCGCACTTGTTTGCTCTTCTCTGCCCAACTGTGCCCTTCTCCCCCCGTCTGTGCCGTTCTCTGCCCGTCTTTGTCCTTCTCCAACATTCTTTGCACTTGTCCGTTTGTCTTTGCCCTTGTCCGCCCGTCTTTGCCCTTCTTCGGTACTCTCCGCAATTCTGCGACCGTCTTTGCTCTTCTCCGCCTGTCTTTGCCCTTGTGCAACCTTCTTTGCCTTTGTCCGCCTGTCTTTTCCCTTCTCCTCCCGTCTTTGCCCTTCTCCACCCGGTTTTCCACTTCTCCGCCCTTCTTTCCCCTTCTCTGCCCGCCTTTGCCACTCTCCAGACGTCTTTGCAACTCTCCTCACCTCCTTGCCACTATCCGCACTTCTTTGCCACTCTCTGCACTTCTTTGCCCTTTTCCGCCCGTCTTTCACTTGTGAGCCCTTCTTTGCCCTTCTGCACCCGTCTTTGCTCTTCTTGGCACGTCTTTGCACTTCTCTGCCGGTTCTTGCATTCTCCGCACTTGTTTGCCCTTCTCCGCTCGTCTTTGCCCTTCTCCCCCCATCTTTGTTCTTGTCCGCATGTTTTTGCCCTTGTCCGACCGTCTTTGCCCTTCTCCGCTTATCTTTGCACTTGTCAGCCCTTCTTAGCCGTTGTCCGTCCGTCTTTGCCCTTCTCCGCCCGTCTTTGCCCTTCTCCGCCCGTCTTTGCCCTTCTCCGCCCGTCTTTGCCCTTCTCCGCCCGTCTTTGCCCTTCTCCGCCCGTCTTTGCCTTCCTTTGCCCATCTATTCCCTCGTCTGCCCGTATTTGCCTTCTCCGCCCATGTTTGCCCTTCTCCGTCTGTCTGTGCCAATCTTCGGTATTCTCCGTCCTTCTTCGCCCGTCTTTGCCCTTCTCCGTTGTTCTCAGCACTTCTCCTCCTGTCTTTGCACTTCTCCGCCCGTCTTTGCCCTTCTCCCCCCGTCTTTGCACTTGTGAGCCCGTCTTTGCCCTTCTGTGCCTCTCTTTGCTCTTCTTGGCACGTCTTTGCACTTCTCTGCCCGTCCTTGCAGGCTCCGCACTTGTTTGCCCTTCTCCGCCTGTCTTTGCCCTTCTCCGCATGTCTTCGCTCTTCTCTGACTGACTTTGTGCTTCTCCACACGTCATTGCTCGTCTTTACACTTCTCTGCCAATCTTTGCATTCTCCGCACTTGTTTGCACTTCTCCGCCCGTCTGTGCACTTCTCTGCCCGTCTTTGTCCCTCTCCGCCCGTCTATGCCCTTCTCCGCCCGTCGTTGCCCTTGTCCGCCCGCCTTTGCCACTCTCCTCACTTCCTTGCCACTATCCTCCCTTCTTTGCCACTCTCTGCACTTCTTTGCCCTTTTCCACCCGTCTTTCATTTGTGAGCCCATCTTTGCCCTTCTGCACCCGTCTTTGCCCTTCTCCGCTCATCTTTGCCCTTCTCCCCCCATCTTTGTTCTTGTCCGCATGTTTTTGCCCTTGTCCGACCGTCTTTGCCCTTCTCCGCCTATCTTTGCACTTGTCAGCCCTTCTTAGCCGTTGTCCGTCCGTCTTATCACTTGTGCAACCGTCTTTGCCTTTGTCCGACCGTCTTGGCAAGTGTCCGCCTTTCTTTGCCCTTCTCCGCCCGTCTTTGCCCTTCTCCGCCCGTCCTTGCCCTTCTCCGCCCGTCCTTGCCCATCTTTGCACTTCTCCAATATTCTCCACCATTCTCCGCCCGTCTTTGCCCTTCTCCGCCCGTCTTTGCCCTTCTCCGCCCGTCTTTGCCCTTCTCCGCCCGTCCTTGCCCTTCTCCGCCCGTCCTTGCCCTTCTCTGCCCGTCCTTGCCCTTCCTTGCACTTCTTCGATGTTCTCCACACTTCTCCGCCCGTCTTTCCCCTTCTACCATTTTCTTTGCTTATCTTTGCCCTTCTCTAATATTCCCTGCCCTTCTCCAGGCGTCTTTGCCCTTCTCCAGGCGTCTTTGCCCTTCTCCTATATTCTCCACAATTCTTTGCCCGACTTTGCCCTTCTCCGTCCATCTTTGCCCTTCTCACCTGTCTTTTTCCATCTTTCTTCTTCTCCGATAGTCTCCACACTTCTTCACCCTTCTACCCTTTTCTTTGCCCATCTTTGCCCTTCTCCAATATTCTCTGCCCTTCTCCGCCTGTCTTTGCCCTTCTCCTCCCGTCTTCGCCCTTCTCCGCCCGTCTTCGCCCTTCTCCGCCCGTCTTCGCCCATGTTTCCACTTCTCTGACATTCTCCACCCTTCTCCGCCTGTCTTTGCACTTCTCCCCCCTTCTTTACCCTTCTCCACCCGTCTTTGTTTTTTTCCACCCGTCTTTACCCCTCTTTCCACTTCTCAAATATTCTCTGCCCTTCTCCGCCCATTATTACCCTTCTCCGCACATCTTTGCCCTTCTTTGATCTTTTCCGCTCTTCTCCGCCAATCTTTGCCCTTCTCTGCACGTCTTTGCCCTTCTCCCCTTGTCTTTGCACATCTTTGCACTTCTCCGATATTCTCTGCACTTCTCCACCCGTCTTTGCCCTTCTCAGCCCATCTTTGCCCTTCTTAGCCCCACTTTGTTCTTCTCTGCCCCTCTTTGCCCTTCTCCCCCTGTTTTTGTCATTCTCCGCACGTCTTTGCCATTCTCCGCCCGTCTTTGCCATATTCTGCACTTCTCCGATATTCTCCTCCCTTCTCCGCCAATCTTTGCCCATCTTTGCACTTCTCCGATATTCTCCACCCTTCTCTGCCCGTTTTTGCCCTTATCCCCTTATGTTTTCCCTTCTCCGCCCGTCCTTGCCCTTCTCCGCCCGTCCTTGCCCTTCTCCGCCCGTCCTTGCCATATTCTGCACTTCTCCGATATTCTCCTCCCTTCTCCGCCAATCTTTGCCCATCTTTGCACTTCTCCGATATTCTCCACCCTTCTCTGCCCGTTTTTGCCCTTATCCCCTTATGTTTTCCCTTCTCCGCCCGTCCTTGCTCTTCTCCGCCTGTCCTTGCCCTTCTCCGATATTATCCACCCTTCTCCACCCGTCTTTGCCCTTCTCCGCCCCCCTTTGCCCTTCTCCGCCCCCCTTTGCCCTTCTCCGCCCCCCTTTGCCCTTCTCCGCCCCCCTTTGCCCTTCTCCGCCCCCCTTTGCCCTTCTCCGCCCCCCTTTGCCCTTCTCCGCCCCCCTTTGCCCTTCTCCGCCCCCCTTTGCCCTTCTCCGCCCCCCTTTGCCCTTCTCCGCCCCCCTTTGCCCTTCTCCGCCCCCCTTTGCCCTTCTCCGCCCCCCTTTGCCCTTCTCCGCCCCCCTTTGCCCTTCTCCGCCCCCCTTTGCCCTTCTCCGCCCCCCTTTGCCCTTCTCCGCCCCCTTTTGCCCTTCTCCGCCCCTCTTTGCCCTTCTCCAGTATTCTCCTCATTTCTTCACCCTTCTTTGCCGTTCTCCACCCATTTTTGCTGTTCTCTGCCTGTCCTTGCCCTTCTCCGTTGTTCTCCACACTTCTCAGCCCATCTTTGCCTTTCTCTGCCCGTCTTTGCACATCTTTGCACTTCTCTGATATTCTCCGCCCTTCTCCACCCGTCTTTGCCCTTCTCCGCACCCCTTTGCCCTTCTCCGCACCCCTTTGCCCTTCTCCGCACCCCTTTGCCCTTCTCTCATTTTTGCCCTGATCCCACCTTCTTTGAGTTTCTCTGAACTTCTCTGAAATTTTCTGATCTTTTTTGAACTTCTCTGAATTCTACAGCCTTCTCTTAACTTCCTTTGCCTTCTCCGACCTTCTCTGTCCTTCTACGAACTTCTCCGACCATCTTCGAACTTCTCCAGCTTTTTTGACATTCTCTGAACTTCTTTGACCTTTTCCAAACTTCTTTTACATTCTCCGACATTCTTTGACCTTCTCGGATCTTCTCTGATGTTCTTTGACCTTCTCCAAACTTCTCTGAACTTTTCCGATGTTCTTTGATCTTCTACAAATTTCTCCGACCTTCTCTGACCTTCTTTGATATTCTCTGAACTTCTTTGACTTCCTACCGCTTTCTGCGAATTTCTTTCATCTTCTCTGACCTTCTTTGACCTCGTCAGACCTTCTTTGACCTTCTCCGAACTTCTCTGACTTTCTTGGACTTCCTCTGAACTTCTTTGACCTTCTCCAAAATTCTTTGACATTCTGCAACCTTCTATGATTTCCTCCGACTTTCTCCGAATGCCTTTGAAATTCTCTGACCTTCCTTGATCTTCTCCGACCTTCTCCAAACTTCTTCAACAACTTTTGAAATTCTCTGAATTTCCTTGAGTTTCTCTATCCTTCTGCAACCTTCTCCAACATTCTTTGAACTTCTCTGACCTTCTCCGACCTACTCCGTACTTATTGGACCGTCTTTGCCCTTCTCCGCCCGTCTTTGCCCTTCTCCGCCCGTCTTTGCCCTTCTCCGCCCGTCTTTGCCCTTCTCCGCCCGTCTTTGCCCTTCTCCGCCCGTCTTTGCCCTTCTCCGCCCGTCTTTGCCCTTCTCCGCCCGTCTTTGCTTCTTTTGAACTTTTCCAATAATCTCCACCCTTCTCCGCCCGTCCTTGCCCTTCTCCGCCCGTCCTTGCCCTTCTCCTAAACTCTTTGCCCATCTTTGCATTTCTCCATTATTTTCCACCCTTCTCTGCACGTCTTATCCCTTCTCTGTACGTCTTTTCCCATCTTTGCACTTCTCTGATATTCTCTGCCCTTCTCCGCCTATCTTTGCACTTCTTCGCCCCTCTTTGCCCTTCTCCGCTCCTCTTTGCCTCCTTTGAAATTCTCCGATAATCTCTGCCCTTCTCCGCCCCTTTGCCCTTCTCCGCCCATCTTTGCCCTTCTCCGATATACTCCGTCCTTCTCCTACCATCTTTGCTCTTCTCAGCCCGTCTTTGTCCTTCTCCTCCCATCTTTACCCTTCTTTGAACTTCTCCAATATTCTCCGTCCCTCTCCGCCCGTCTTTGCCCTTCTCTGCTCGTCTTTGCCCTTCTCTGCTCGTCTTTGCCCTTCTTTGCACTTCTCCAATATTCTCCACCCTTCTCCACCTGTTTTTGACCTTCTCTGCCCATGGTTACCCTTCTCCACCCATTATTGCCCTTCTCCGCCCATATTTGCACTTCTCGTATATTCTCAACAATTCTCTGCCTGTCTTTGCCCTTCTTCGCCCGTCCTTGCCCTTCTCTGATATTCTCCTCCTTTCTCCACCAGTCTTTGCCCTTCTCCCACCTTCTTTGACTTTCTCTGAACTTCTCCAAAATTATCTGATCTATTTCGAACTTCTCTGAATTCTACAGCCTTCTCTGAACTTCCTTTGCCTTCTCCGACCTTCTCTGTCCTTCTACGAACTTCTCCGACCTTCTCTGAACTTCTCCGACTTCTTTGACATTCTCTGAACTTCTTTGACATTTTCCGACCTTCTTTTACCTTCTCTGACATTCTTTGACCTTCTCGGATCTTCTCTGATGTTCTTTGACCTTCTCCAAACTTCTCTGAGCTTTTCCGATATTCTTTGACTTTCTCCAAATATCTCCTTCCTTCTCTGACCTTCTTAGAACTTCTTTGATTTTCTCCAAACTTCTTTGACCTTCTCTGAACCTCTTTGATATTTTCCGACCTTCTCCGACCTTCCTTGACCTTCTCCGACCTTCCTTGACCTTCTCCGACCTTCCTTGACCTTCTCCGACCTTCCTTGACCTTCTTCCATCTTCTCTGACCTTCTTCCATCTTCTCTGACCTTCTTCGACCTTCTCTGACCTTCTCCGAATTGCTCAATGAGGTCGCTGTAGACATAGATGACACAGACTTTCTAAACCTCAATGAGGTCACTATAGACACAGATGACACAGACTTTCTAAACCTCAATGAGGTCACTAAATTTAATGACGACACAGACGTTCTAAATATCAATGAGGTCTTTATAGACAGTGACGACACAGACTTTCTAAACTTCAGTGAGGTCGCTATAGACAATGATGACACAGACGACATAGACTTTCTAAACCTCAATGAGGTCGCTGTAGACACAGGCGACACAGACTTTCTAAACATCAATGAGGTCGCTGTGAACACAGACGACACAGACTTTCTAAACGACAATGAGGTCGCTGTAGACACAGGCGACAGACTTTCTAAACGACAATGAGGTCGCTGTAGACACGCTCTGACTTCCCCGACCATCTTTGACCTTCTCTGAACTTCTCTGATGTTCTCTGACCCTCTTTATACTTCTCCAACTTTCTTTGACCTTCTCCTGGCTTCTTTGACCTTCTCCAAACTTCTCATAATCCTTTGTCCTTCTCCGACCCTCTCCGACCTTCTCCGACCCTCTCCGACCTTCTTTGACCTTTTCCGATCTATTCCAACCTTCTCTGACCTTCTCTGAATTGCTCAATGAGGTCGCTGTAGACACAGACGACACAGACTTTCTAAACCTCAATGAGGTTGCTATAGACACAGACGACACAGACTTTCTAAACCTCAATGAGGTCGCTATAGACACAGACGACCCAGACTTTCTAAACCTCAATGAGGTCGCTATAGACACAGACGACCCAGACTTTCTAAACCTCAATGAGGTCGCTGTAGACACAGACGACCCAGACTTTCTAAACCTCAATGAGGTCGCTGTAGACACAGACGACCCAGACTTTCTAAACCTCAATGAGATCGTTATAGACACAGATGACCCAGACTTTCTAAACCTCAATGAGGTCGCTATAGACACAGACGACACAGACGACACAGACGACACAGACGACACAGACGACACAGACGACACAGACGACACAGACGACACAGACGACACAGACTTTCTAAACGTCAGTGAGGTCGCTATAGATACAGACGACACAGACTTTCTAAACGTCAGTGAGGTCGCTATAGATACAGACGACACAGACTTTCTAAACGACAGTGAGGTCGCTGTAGACACAGGCGACACAGACTTTCTAAACCTCAATGAGGTCGCTGTGAACACAGACGACACAGACTTTCTAAACATCAATGAGGTCACTATAGACACAGATGACACAGACTTTCTAAATGTCAGTGAGGTCACTATAGACACAGATGACCCAGACGACAGTGAGGTCGCTATAGACACAGGCAACACAGACTTTCTAAACGACAATGAGGTTGCTGTAGACACTGGCGACACAGACTTTCTAAACGACAATGAGGTCGCTGTAGACACGCTCTGACTTCCCCGACCATCTTTGACCTTCTCTGAACTTCTCTGATCTTCTCTGACCCTCTTTATACTTCTCCAACTTTCTTTGACTTTCTCCTGGCTTCTTTGACCTTCCCCAAACTTCTCCTAATCCTTTGTCCTTCTGCGACCTTCTCCGACCCTCTCTGACCTTCTCCGACCCTCTCTGACCTTCTCCGACCTTCTCCGATCCTCTCTGATCTTCTCTGACCTTCTCCGATCCTCTCTGACCTTCTCCGACGTTCTCCCACCTTCTCCGACCTTGTCTGACCTTTCCGACCTTCATTGACATTTTCCGACCTTCTCCCATTTTCTCCAACCATCTTTATCTTTCTCCAACCTTCTTTGACCTTCTCCGAGCTTCTCCGACCTTTTCCGAGCTTCTTTATCTTTCTCCGACCCTCTTTGACCTTCTCCGACCACCTTTGAACTTCTCCGAACTACTCTGACCTTCTCTGAACTTCTCCAACTGTCTTTATCTTTCTCCAACCTTCTTAGGCCTTCTCCAAGCTTCTTTGACCTTCTGCGACCTTCTCCAAGCTTCTTTTACTTTCTCCGACCTTCTCCATGCTTTTTTGACCTTATCTGACCTTCTCCTAACTTCTCTGAAATTCTCCAACCTTCTTCAAATTTCTTTGACCTTCTCCGACCATCTTTTACCTTCTTCGACCTTCTCCAATCTTCTCCAACCTTCTTTATCTTTCTCCAACCTTCTTTGACCTTCTCTGAGCTTCTTTGACCTTCTACGAAATTCTCTGACCTTCTTTGACCTTCTCTGAAATTCTACGAACTTCTTTGAAATTCTCCAACCACCTTTGACCTTTTCCGACCTTCTTTGAACTTCTCCAACCTTCTTTGACATTTTCTGACCTTCTCCGACCTAATCCGACCTTCTCTGACCTACTCTTAACTTCTCTGACCTTCTCTGATATTCTTCGAACTTCTTTGAATTTCTCCAACCTTCTCCCACCTTCTTTGCCCTTCTCCCACCTTCTTTGCCCTTCTCCCACCTTCTTTGCCCTTCTCCCACCTTCTTTGCCCTTCTCCCACCTTCTTTGCCCTTCTCCCACCTTCTTTGCCCTTCTCCCACCTTCTTTGCCCTTCTCCCACCTTCTTTGCCCTTCTCCCACCTTCTTTGCCCTTCTCCCACCTTCTTTGCCCTTCTCCCACCTTCTTTGCCCTTCTCCCACCTTCTTTGCCCTTCTCCCACCTTCTTTGCCCTTCTCCCACCTTCTTTGCCCTTCTCCCACCTTCTTTGCCCTTCATTTCCATTGTTCGACCTTCTTTGTAGACCTTGTAGTTGTAGAGAGCAATGAGGTCTCCCCTCAGCCTCCACTTCTCCAGGTTAAACAACCCCAGCTCTCTGAGCCATTTCTTATAAGGCCATGTGTGTACATAAAAAAGAGCTGACTTGTTTGAGAGGAACTAGGAGCCCTACAGACAGAGGATTATAAAAAAGAGCAGGGACTAGCACAAAAATTCAGAAACAGCAAGAGAAGTAAAGGGGAGTGTCAAGAGTCAGAGTGAATGGAAAAGCTGGAACAGCAACAGTAAGCAATACAAAGGAATAGAGAAAGAAAGAAAGAGAAAGAAAAGCAAGGCATTTGCAGGTGCAGAGAAAGAACAAGCTACAAGGATCAAGCCAGTGAAATTGTGGGGGAACAGAATGAGGAACGCAGATTGGGATAAAGATGGAAAAGGAAAAAAATAGTATAGGCAGAGAACAGATACTGAAGACTGGGGGGGGGGTGGAAAAAGAGAGAAAAGAGCACAGAAAAATTAAAGAGTAGGGGTATAGGGATACCTGGGAACAGGAATTGTAGCAGCACGATAAATGAAAGGATCCAAAACGTCCGGCTCTAAAATGTTCGTTACCTAGTCCCATCACTGTCACAACTAGCAATATTGCAGCGAGAGCACGCATACTGTTATTTCTTGTAAGGATACTTTCAGACATGTAGTAGTGTTGCTCTAGCTGAGAATGCAAGGCAGAGTTAATAAAACACAGCTCCTCCTCAGGCACTATTTATACTTGTGAGGGCTTCACCACACCCCAGTCACAGGTGGTGGGCGGGAAGGCCCAGGGGGTATATAAGCCACAGGCCTTGCCTCTGGAGGTCATTTAGGTTGTGGTTTATCCTTGAGATTAGAGTTTTGCTGCTGTTTCCATTCATTGTAGATTTTAGGCAGATTAAGGTAGTTGGGTAAGTGGTGGTTTTTGGCTTTTTTAGTTTTTTTTTTCTTTTTGTTCTTCTAAAGAAGCAGAGGTGTCTGTTGGAGGTATGAGCTTTGGAAGAGTCCAGGCGAAGCAGCACATACAGGTGTAACTATGGGGCTTTTTTGTCAGTAATTTTTGATTGGGTGTTGGAGGGGACAAGATGTTTTTGGTATCCTTCTTTGTATTTTTTTCTGGGTGCTTTGCCTCGAGTTTTTGGTTATGGGATGATTAGTTGTTGTTCCTCATTCTGTGTGGCATGATGTATTGGTCCTA